>NC_136063.1:1937285313-1938485313 GCF_964261635.1 Lissotriton helveticus | reverse complement strand
TTTGGCGTGTGCATAAGGACCCTCACTGTTACCCACTTCTCCGATGCACTAACCTTTTTTCGATGACAATACATCATCTAAAACTGAACCCTCAGCAAACGTCATGCATCTGTCTCCCCCTCAGTAGGTCACCCCGGTGCATATATGGCTTGAGACATTAAGACAACTGAGCTTAGAGTCATTCATTATTTTAGGTCCCATGTAGAAATAATGTCACAGATGCAAGAGCAGTAGCGAGTCACGAGTGCCCTCCGGAGGCTGAATGGGAAGCTGGGGTGTAAATCAGTGGAAGTACTGAAAGAAGCCTGTAATCTGAAAATGACAAGCCCATTGCTGTATGGGTGCGAAATCGTAGAGGAAAAAAATCAATCCATCAGCTTGAGATGGTGGAAATGTCAATTTGGAAAAGCTGGTTAGGGTCTATAAATAGTAAAGTACGAGTGGAATTGATCCAGTTATGTTTATTGTTTAAATACTATCAGGGGCTGTTGAAATATAATTATGTTTTGGAGGGGGTCGGGCCATGTACTCTAAGACAAGTAATTAAATCGGAAGGACCAAAATATATTACCGTGGCGAAGAATTTACAAAGCATAATAAGACAAAAGACAGGCCACATACCTAGCACCGGGGACATTTCAAGATCGTGTGGGAAGAAATTGATTTTTAAAAAAGGGTGAGGAAGTTGGCCTTTTTAAGTGATGCTAAAGACTATAAGATCAAACCTGCAACCTCGCTCTTTGCTCTACTACCTCAAGTTTTAGGTAAAATGCAACCCTATCGAAAGGACATACTGTGCAGAAATACCAGGAGATGGGCCCTGATACGGAGACTAGGACAAATCCTGATGTGCTTAGAGTGGAAGATGGGAATGAGAAAGGACAAATTAACATCTGATTTGTATGCGCTGTTAGATGCAGGCATGGGCAGAGAGGAGAAAATGCAAACAGGAGGACGGATTGATAGGCTAGGGAATATAGGGGCGTACGGTGGGCCCCGCAGCATTTATGGTGCGGGGATGAGGTCATGGGGTGCACGCTACTCTGCCAATGACCTTTGAATGTCTTTGAAAGTTTATGGGACTAGACCATAAAAAGTGTAGAGATCTCGCAATACATTTTGCAAACAAGGAGAAACACGAGAGACGGCCTGCGGCCGTGAAAGTGAAAGTATGGCCGGCGGAGGAGAAATGCGACACGGCGGGCAGGGGAGGTGGCGGAGCGGGGAGAGCGGCATGAGGGCGTGAAGCAGCAGGGGCCTGAGATGCGGCCGCCTTTGATGTGATAATGCGAGGCAAGCAGCTGGTGGCATTGTGCACGCGCTTTCACATGCACTGGAAGAAATCGCCTGGGAATCGCCTGATCTCGGTAAGCTCTGTTTAAGCCGCTATATATCGAGCTCCCGCTCAATGCGCATGCGCATTGAGATAGGTCGCTCGACCTAAAAATAGGTGCTAAAAACTAAGTTTCACCCACCTACGGTCAACTAGTGAAGTCTGACCATTAGCCGGAATCCCTTCTTGCACGGTTGTTTCCTTTAAAAAAGCGAATCCTTGATTCCAATCTACACCATTCTAAAGACACACGATAGCCACTATTTCTAGCGTTATAAGTTTATACACACATTAGTAACTTAAGGGCATGACTAGTAACATACTTTTGTATTTGTTCGTTTGTTCTTAGGGTCCTTTTGTTTCTGTGGCCCTCTCAGAACTGCCAAAACAAACGGATAATATATTACACAATTACAGTATATGGAAACGTAGCTGGCTGCAGATTTTATCCATATTCAGTTGTTTCTAAAACCCCTATCCAATTTGTGATGCAAAACAGATAATTTTCGGCCATGCGGTGCCAAGGGACTTAAATCGCCACAAACTTGCCAATTCTAAATGTTTGTGACCTTTCCCACCACATACTGAAAGCTGCTCTATTTAAATCTGGTTATTGTCTTCAAAAGCCCTTCCCCGATATGCTAGCTTCCAGAGCTGCTAGGAGCCTTCCGTATAGCTCTCGGGATCTTAAAGAACCTACAAGACAAACATTTTCGGGGCTCGGCTCGCAAAGTGGCTCAAAGTGCCAAGCCTGACCTTTAGCTCAACTCTGGCTCAGCTCACCCTGTTAATTTGCTGGCTCGCCCACCTCTGTTTCCACCATATCCAATAATGCATTATTACATACATGCAAACTACATAATTGTGGAGTTTTAGCATGTCCAAAACGGTGTGGAGAGGGCATGGGCAATTATCACATCATACCCTTCCGAGGTCTGAAACTCGCACACCTGTACACAATGAATGAGTGAATGAAATTGGATCTTATAGAGCACGAACTTAGCCTAAGGGCATCAACTGTAAGTGATGGAGGCAGAAAGAGTTAAGCTACGGACTGAGTAAAGAACCAAGTCTTCAGGGCCTTGCAAAACAACAATGCATACCTGATTAACACCACAGCCCATTGACTCGGCATTTACCTGGTGTGCAATTTACAAATCAAATTATGGGCCACTTGTATTAAAGGCCCAAAACGTCCAGGTCTCTTTGGTTTGTACACGCATAATAACCGGCTGTTTCAGCCTCCCGGGCCACGGTATTATTTCTCAGGACTACAGTTCAAAATAATTGGGTCTGTTGGCGCTCATCTCACTTATTGACTTGATAGCTACATTTTTTACCTTGCCTATATTTACATCTTTGTACTTATAATGGCAAGAAAATTGTTTATCAATAGATATCTATAGAGCGGATATCTTAGGTGAAATTGTAAACACAGACCTCTGCATAGTCTGGCAAAGCACACTGGAGGTAGGAAGGTTATGTTATGTTATGTTATGTTAAAACCGCTTCTATAGCGCATGGCTACCCCAGCAACGGGGCGTCCCAGCGCTTGTGAACATACCAGAGGGCACTACAGCACAGCAGCAAAGAGAACTAGATCAAAGAAAACAACCAGGTTTTAATCTGTTTGCGAAATAGTAAATGGCTGGAGATGGAACGAACTTCCAACGGGATTGAGTTCCAAAGTTTTGGAGCCAGATACCTGAAGGAGCGGCCACCAGCTCTGCTCCTTCGAATCTTAACTGTGCGGGCCAGAAATGAGTCCGCCGAACGGAGGGCACGTGTGGGGACATAAAGGGAACATAGATCCCGCAAGATCTGGGGGCCAACACCATGCATGATTTTGTGCGTTAAACATAAGGTTTTGAACTGGATGCGTTGTTTGATCGGCAGCCAGTGAAGACGGCGGAGAATGGGAGAAGTATGACAGGTTTTTGGAAGTGCACACAGAATCCGAGCAGCAGCATTCTGGGCTCTCTGCAGCCTATTAATCACTGTCAGATTAGATCCAGGCAAAAGAGCATTACAGTAGTCTAGATGAGATAAGACTAAAGCCTGGACTATAATCTGCCGAGTGTGTGGCTCAAGGAAACCCAGAATGGGCTTAAGAGAGCGCAGGCGGCCAAAACAGGTACCAGCCACAATCTTTGCCTGAGTTTCCATCGAGAGTGTGTTATCCAACATCACGCCCAAGTTTTTGACTGTCTCCTTAGGAATAGGGGTGGGTCCTAGTGTGGGTGGCCACCAGTGTTTATCCCATTTCTGTGATTCTTTGCCAATGAGGAGTATCTCAGTTTTAGAAGAGTTTAACTGGAGATAGTTCTGCGACAGCCAGTTTGCGATGGCTATGATATCTTCCTGAAACTTAGTTTGGTCAGCCACATTGTTTTTAGAAAAGGTGAAAATAAGTTGAGTATCGTCCGCATATGATATTAATTTAATTTTGCGTTCCCGGGCCAACCTGGCGAGGGGGCGGACGTACACATTAAACAATGTGGGGCTGAGCGCAGAGCCCTGCGGGACCCCACATTCCAGAGGGTGCCTGCTGGATGAGTACGGCGGGGCGTGTACCTGGAATGAGTGGTCTGATAGAAATGACGCGAACCAGTCAAGGGCACGCTCCCTGACTCCGATCTCCCACAGTCTCTCGAGCAAGATCCTGTGGGAGACCGTGTCAAAGGCCGCACTCAAATCCAACAGGACCAGGGCAGATGTTTCACCCTGGTCCTGCGCCTCCCTCAGATGTTCCGTAACCGCCAATAAGGCAGACTCCGTGCTATGGTTAGCACGGAATCCGTTTTGAGACTCATCCAAAATTCCGTTGGACTCCAAATAGGAATTCAAAATAGAGTTCACATGAGCCTCCATCACCTTGGTAAGATAAGGGAGCAGGGAGATGGGCCTAAAACTTTCTGATTTAGCAGGATCCAGGGAGGGTTTTTTTAGAAGAGGAACAACTTTAGCATGTTTCCAGGACGTAGGAATGACAGCTGACTGGAGAGAGTTGTTAATTAAGGCTTGCCCCTCCCGCAAGATGGTGTCCTGAAAAGCTCTGAACAGTTCAGGTTTGACGGGATCTTCCGGGGACCCAGACTTCACTTTTTTTGTCAGGAATTCCATCTCACTCTGCTCAATAGGAGGAAAGAGTTGCAGTGAGTGAGTGGAGTCATTAGGACCTGTGATGCAACTAGAGTTCATATTAGAGTCATCCTGGTTCAAGGAGTTGTAGATTCCTTTGACTTTATCAATAAAGAAACATGCTAGCTCTTCGCAGTGGGGATCAGACACCATCAGATTGCTAGGACCTTCACGGGCCTTAGTCAAATCTTTTACTAGAGAGAAAATGGTTTTGGGACGATTGGTGCTGGAATTAATAAGATCAGTGTAGTATTCGGCTTTAGAGGTTTTTATAAGTTTGTGATAGGCTTTTGTAGCTGTTCTAAAATTAGTTTTGGCCAGGTGGTCATAAGAGCGCCTCCAGAGGCGCTCCAGAAGCTTACATTGCTTTTTTTTCATTGCTAGCGCCTCGGAGTACCACGGGTGGGACTGCACACGCTTGGGCTTTGACCAGTTAAACGGGATAAGGTGATCAAGTGAATCTTTTATCCACTTCCTATAAGCTACATCATCCTCCTCCACGTTGCTAGACCAGGTTGGACGGGTGGTTTTAAGTCTGTCTTCAAACTTGATGTTGTCCAGTTTATTCCAGGGACGCTTCCACAACCTGGGGGGAGGCTTTTCCCTAGAGCTAATTGGAATCTTAAGTGTGATATGGACAGGAAAATGATCGGTCCAACTAAGAGGGCTCGGAATGGACACAGAGATTTCCTGGATGTTTGAGAACACTGGATCCAATAAATGGCCAGCCTGATGTGATGGCCCAATGACTAGCTGATTGAGCTGGCAGGCCTCCAAGTCTCCTAGAAACTTCAGTATAGAGGGAGAATCGCGACACTCAAGATGGAGGTTGAGGTCGCCCAATACACTGAAGTTTGCTGATTGTAGGGCCAGCACAGAGATGGTCGAAATCAGTGACTCCTGAAAAACGCCAGCTGACCCTGGGGGGCGATATATCAAAAGCCCCGTGAGGGTAAAGGTGTCAGAGATCCGAATCCTGAATATCGCACTTTCACAACCGAAAATACCTGCAGCACTAAGGGTACAGGAATAATCACTTCTGAAAATTATTGCCATGCCTCCCCCTCTGCCCTTGGGTCTATTCTGTGAACATAAAAGATAACCTGGGGGGAGGGCCAGGGCAGAGATGGCCGGAGTGTCATCGTTTAGCCAGGTTTCTGTTAAAAATAGAAGGTCAGGGGAGTGGTCTAAAATAAATTCACAGACATCTTCATGGTGCTTTACTAATGATCTACAATTTAGACTCACTACATTTAAGCTTGTAGAGGTCTTGGACCCATAGGCAGTTGATACTGGTAGCTGACTGTGTTCAGTTGGCTTGAGGCCGCATTGGTTGCATGGTGCACAGGGGGAGCCCGGGTGCCACGGACGAGCCGTACAAGCGGCTTGTCTCCCAATGGCCATCAGCTCTTCACGAGCATAAGGGGCCATTCGGTGACCTGAGGCCAGGGGTTTGGGCGACTGGCGACGGACTAACGCGGACGGGCGCAGACGGGCTCGCCTTTGGCGAGCCTTCGGCGACGCGCCGGCTACCCGCCGCGCGCGTCCGCTGCGCGGGAGATTGTGGGTCTGCCTAAAAAGGCACCGGTCCCGCCTCTGGCAGAAGTGTTACGCCCTCGGGGGCCGGGCCAAGGTCGGGGACGCCCTCCACGCAAGCGGCACAAGCCGTGGTGGACCGGGGCGGTGACCTGCTAAAGAGCGTAGAAGATTGTACACAGGTAGGCTTGCACAAAATCAGAATACCAACATTTCAGTTTAAAAACAGAGACAAAGTGCGTTTAAAATACAAAACAGAGCGCTGCTGCGGCGCCTAGCGTCTCCAGTGCGTCCGCTGCGCGGGAGATTGTGGGTCTGCCTAAAAAGGCACCGGTCCCACCTCTGGCGGAAGTGTTACGCCCTCGGGGGCCGGGCCAAGGTCGGGGACGCCTTTCACGCAAGCGGCACAAGCCGTGGTGGACCGGGGCGGTGACCTGCTAAAGAGCGTAGAAGATTGTACACAGGTAGGCTTGCACAAAATCAGAATACCAACATTTCAGTTTAAAAACAGAGACAAAGTGCGTTTAAAATACAAAACAGAGCGCTGCTGCGGCGCCTAGCGTCTCCAGTGCAACAGTGAAACAGGGCTTCCCTCCACCACAGCAGAGCCCCGCCTCCCCCCACACCGTGGCACTCTGTCTCCATGGCCTCTGTTGGATGTATGCTGTGTCCAGCATGTCCAGTTCGCCCCTGCCCCCTAGTAGGACAGGATCACCTGCTTCACTACCATCCACTCTGGTGGCGGATTGGGAGGAACTTAACAGGGCTTTGTGCCACCTGCTTGTGCAATTCCCCTCATTGCAGGTTACCCAGGGATAGGGATAGGGCAAGCAGGCCCACAATCACTCAGATGCTCTTTAATTGACACCTATCTGATGAAGTGTAGTGACAACTCCATTAGTTGTAAAGTCAGAACATCTGTGTAAGTCTACAACACCACTTGCTGACAGCAGCCAACCCACCAGTAACCTGAGAGCATAAAGGACAATTACTGAGTCTTGAGGCAAAGCCAAATTGAACAAGAAGGTGAACCATCAAGAAGAAATAAATCCTGTCTCTCTGGGTATGGAAAATTGGAGCCCAATAGCTGACGAGGACTGCCCACCTCTACTCCCAAATGTATCCACATAATTCTACAGCACACCGTGACACATAATTACACTACACAAATCCACACCACACACTTCCATGCCATACAATTCCACAACTAACTAATCCAATCCAACCCACATAATTCCACTACACATGACATACATACACTCCATAACACATAACAAAATACATTGCCATTTACAATGCCAGTACCTCTAACTCAAAAAATAAATGAGAGACCTATTGCATTTACAATGCTTGTTTTATCATTAGAATCCTAAAAAAGAGCTTCCCTTTCAGCCCTGACAAGCTTAGAGTGGTAGTATTTATCAACTTTATTACTTCTTGGCTGGATTAATGCAGATCTCTGTATTTAAATATTAATACATCTACTTTCAATTGGCTTCAGATCATTCAAAATGCGGCTGCTCTTTGGATCTGGCTCTCCCTTAACACTTTTAGTTAGTGATGACATGGGGGCCCTCTATTGACTGCCGGTCAGAAAACGCATAACATTCAAAGCTCTCTGCTTGGTTAAGTTTGCACTGCATTTGCACGGACCACTTGCCCAATGGAATACTCCCAACTGCCTGTTGAGGTCGGCCTTGCTCAGGAAGGTGAATACACCTAGATTTCGGAAAGCCCGATGGAGCGGGTGGACCTTTTTGGTAGCTGCAGCCAAGCTGTGAAATACGTTACCACCTGCATTGCTAGTATCACCTACCATACTGTTTTTCATAGGAAGCTGAAAACTTTCTTCCCTTTCGTAACGGTCAGGCTGTTTTTTTATTCACTTTACAGCTTTTTCTTTTACTGCTAGTGCTCTGACACCTTTGGGCATAACACACTTTACAAATTCCAAATACAAATGCACTTTTGCAAGGACAAATAGATTTTAAGTTTTAGTCTTATTAGAGAATCTCTTCTAAGATAGAGTGGATCATATTTCCTGTCACAATTTACCCAGATGCATTGTGGTAAATACAGTGCATGATAGCACTCACTTAAGTTCAAAGTATTTGCAGTATTCATCATTGTTGGTGCAGCCAGTGCTGTGTATATCTGTGTTTCAGGATAGTTGTCCTTCTTGAGTAGAGAGTAACACGTAAATTAGAGGATATTGGAAATGCTGCTCACAGTGGTCATAGGTTCTGTACCTCTCCAAAAGCCCAATTGCTCAACAAGGCGCCAATCAAAAAAAGTGAGGGCACACTGCCTGGCATATCAGCCCACAATTTGCTCAGATACATTGTGGTGAATGCCGTGCAAGGCAACACTCACTTTACAATATTCACTGTTGTTAGTGCAGACAGTGAAGTGTATCTCTAGATAAATGTTTCAAGTTATTTGTCCTTCTGAAGTTGATAGTAACACTTACATTTAGAAGTATTGGAAATGCTGCTCTCAGTCTTCTTAGGATTCTGTACCACTGACAGGATGACAAAGAATTTGAGACCTACATAATCCTCAAAAGGGACAGTGCTAGACAGTATGGATGGGATCAAGAAAGGGCTTGATCCCTCAATGGTTCATAAGCTCTCTGAGTGTAAGTTGCATGAACGAATCTGAGTGGTTCTAACAACTGAATTCAGAAAAAAGGTTTAAGACCTAAAGAGACCCAGAGAGTCTGTTCTGCTCTAGAAAGAAAGCTAGATGAACTGGCCACTATGATTAAAACCCTAGAGTGCACCTTACAGAGAGCCAAAACTGATATAAAAAGCAATATCCTGGAGATTTTTCAATAAATAGCACAAGATAAGATCATTTTGGAAAGTTTTGAACAGTTTGAAAATGATGCTAGACGAAACTACCTTAGGGTACTTAATATTCCACAAGAAGCAGAAGGGAGTGACATAAAACATTTTAGGATCATTCTTCTGAGGGAAGCCGTGTTTAAAGGTAAACCTTGCACAGGAGATTTAGAGAGTGCATCGAGATCCTTTTAAGTTGAACCCCAGCCATAGAAAGCCAAGGAAAATGTTGATTAATTTTCTATCCAAAGTGCTTGAAGAGAAAATTCTGACAGCAGCCCTAAAACAAGAACTGAGAACGTTGTTAGATCAGTTATCTGTCGACCTGCAGAGGTACATCAATGGGCATTATGTTAAAAAATGGAAGTGCCTTGTGCTATGCAACTAAATGCAATGGAAAAATATCCCTGGTAATGCTTATAATATGTGTCAAAATAAAACGCACAATATACATAAGGTTGAAGAAGTTGATGCACTAATCAATAATATAATGAGTAATTCTGGCTATACGTTCAAGTTTGGAAGAGTTATGGAAAGGCTCTGCGAATGTGCTTAGACAGGATCCACAAGTAGGCTTTAAATCAGTCGATCCAGAGAAAACAAGATTGGAGAGGGTACTGAATGGAACACCATACAACATATTTTCATAATAAAACCCCCCAAAAAACAGATACTGTTGCATTTATTTTATTTTAAGTTATGGTTAGCCTTCCGGAAAAAGAGCTGAACAACTAAGAATTTCATAACCCCCTACAAAGTGTATGTAAAGCACAGTCAAGCAAGCACAATATCAAATGTAGTAATAGATAGGAAGGATTAATTCTAACATAGTTCAAGACAGATTAAAAAGCAGCCTCTCACAAACAAACGCCTAAGATGCTGACCTCCAACTACATATTGCTCAAAAATCATAAATTAGGAATTTAAAGATTTTCATAGGACTCTGCTGATGCTTATAATGTTGCATAACCTCTGCACTCAGGTTATTCTCGCCCTTTGTCTTTGAAAATACATCTTGACATGTTGTTGGGATAAAACAGTTGCAGTTTTAGTACTTTTTTATTTCTTTTTTAAATAACTTTTTAATTCGAGCAAGGGAAAAAGACTGGCAGTACAGTAAATTCATACATTCATAATGAATACTCAAGTATAGGACACCTAAAAAATATATATATTCATCTAATTCATTAATTTACAAATATCATATAACACCCCTTCCACATGGGAGCAGTAACCAATATTGTTTTTGTCTGTAATGAATATGCATAAATCCAGCACCAAGCTCTAATGAGGCACATTACCTTTTTACATCAAAGACTGAAATTTGCCTTACCCTACAGCACATACAGCCACATGCATCAAGCTGTTTTGCATTCGCAAACGGTGCGAATCGCAAAATTCGGCTGTTTGCGAATGCAAAAAGCTTTTTTGGGATGCATCATTTTTTTTTCTTTTTTCGCAATTTAAGAATTCACAATTTTTTGCGATTTCTCAAATTGCGATCGCATTTATGAAATCGCAAATTTTGCGATTTCTTAAATGCTATGCATGATTTCTTTAAATTTGCGAATTCGCAATTTGTAAGGAAAAAATTACCATGAAGTAAACCTTCATGGTAATTTGCGAAAAGTTTCAAAAGTGCAAATAAATGCATTTTTGAAACTTATATTTTACACACACACCTGCCCTTGGGACATGTGTGTGCGTAAAATGTACTTACATGACATTTCAGGGGTGCAGGGGGGGTCCTTTGGACCCCCCCTTGCACCCCTGAAATTGCATTCTCATTTTGCGATTCCTTATTTGTGAATTCGCAAAATGAGAATGCCTTCCCATTGATTCCTATGGGCCTTTAGGCCCATAGGAATCAATGTAATGCAATTCCTTAACTGCGATTCGCAATTAAGGAATCGCAAATAAAGAAAATTAAGAAGTCGCAAAAAGTTTTGCTATTTCTTGATGCATAGGATTTTGCAATTCCTAAATTGCGATTCCTTAATTTTCGCAATTTAGGAATCGCAAAATCCTACAATGATGCCTGTACCTGATAGAGTGTTGGACGAATAATCAGCCCACGTAACCTTAAATCTACAAAGCGCACCTACCCTCTTTCCATATGCCTCCTCAAAATGTTAGGTCTGGGCCAACTTAGTAAGCCACTGATATGTTGACGGAACATTTAACGACTTGCAGTTTTCCAGTACTAAAGACCTGGCTACTGCTATTTCAATATCGATAAAGTACTGCCGATATTTCGATATTTGGGGCCCCATATGCGAAAAGCCAAATAAAACCAAAGATATTAATGGAAGGATAGCATGTAGTGGCTAATACCCCTAAAAACCTCCTCCTCCTGAACAAAACATATGTACTTATCCACACGCTCCATACGCCTTACTTTGAAAACAATGATCCGAAGATGAAGGAAACATCTTATGAAGACTATTAGGTGTGTAATGTGCCAACCATGTAGATAAAATAGCCATTCTTTTAAAATTGGCCGCTCTTGGGGCTTTGTGCCCAAACTTATACACTAGCTGCTATTCTTTAAGATTAAACCTGCAGCCCGTACCTAGGAAAATCTTAGGAAGCACACACATTTAATATTCATACGAAGCAGGCAGTACCAGTTTCCTATACCACCCCACTTCCTTAGCATTGCTACATCTTAATATGGGTCTCGCTGTATCATTAACCATCATGTAATTATTTTTGAGGAAACTGGTTATTTGGATAAAACGTATCCATAGTGCTTGAATTTGGCTCCCCAATTGCTGAAATACCAGTTCCCATTTTATCAGGTTGTTAAGATTATGAAAGTCCCCTAGCTTCCGAAAGTCTAGATCTCTCCAAGACTGGAGGATCCCTTAAGAGAGCTGCAGACCCCAGAACTGAGAAACTTGGAGAGAAGAAAGTGCATGGCATACTGGTACTTTTATGCTTTGAAAAATAATTGAGTGCGTGAAACTATTGCAGTTAAAACCATATATCTCGTTTTCTTAGGCACTTTTATTGTCCGAAGAACAAAAGGTAGTTTAATTGTAATTCTTTTAGCATATGATTTAAATACAAAATTATCATACTTTGAAGGTGTTGCTGCTCATTATATTGACTGATTAACCAGAGCCTCCCCAGTCGGTTCAGATGCCGGCTAGGAAGTACCGACGGTTAGAGCGGTGCTTCACTCCAATCCTGAGCCGCTGCCAGGTGGGGTGAGGTCTTCACGTCCCACAGACTATGTGAACGACACTAGCTGTGAGTTAGGACAAAACTCTTTTTACCTGGAGACTGCAGGTGAATTGTAATACTTGTTCTTTTTTATACTCACTTATTTAAGTTGGTTGCAGTAGCACTTGATTATTATGAGGTCCTGATGAAAGCAAGGACAACTATGTCCGTGAATTGCTGAAACATGTTGGCCTGGTTCCATCTCTTGACAGCGCATTTTTCAAACTGTCTTCACATAATAACTTTTAATTTGGCAAAGCGAGCATTATTTCAATAAAGTCTGTTCCATGCTCCCTTATCCAATTTTAGACACATTTTCTTCAAATTTTTTCACATTAACTTTGGTCTGCACTGCACACCCTCAGCCACACCACGCCTTAACCACTTATCAGTCTTAGAAAGTGATAAACCATACCTGTACTATTCAGCGGGGGAGTACTATTTACCATCTAGTCTCCTCACGATTGTACACTACCTACTTATATGGATGGTTTCAGAAAATCCCAAATGATGAAGGGCGGTCTCGAGTGGTGACTGATGGGTACTTTCGAGCATCCACTGTATTCTTGATTATCCACTAGGTTGTCATTGTGAACCGCCTCAGTAGTCGGTTTGGGGTCATTTATTTTCTGATTGTTCTCTGCTCACTGTAGATTCACACTCTGTCTTTGACCCTCTGGAACTCTTTTGTTGTCATATGATTAACCAGAGCCACCTGATAAGATGTGGGAAAATGTGGTAGTGCTAACCGACTGTGCTCTGTTTCTAGTTGAAGGGTGGAAGGTTTTACCTGAGCTTGTTTTTTTGCCCATATAAACTGGCGAATAATTTTATCTAGTCCCCTAAAGCATGTATACAACACTCTCAACACTCTCAGAGGAAGATTCAAAAACAAAAATATCAACAGGGGGATGTTAGACCTGGCATCATTGGCGTGGGTCCCCCTTCCTCTTTTCTCTTCCTCTCTGTTATGTTGGCTGGAGTTACCTTATATTCCACTGTCGCTATTGTGAAATGATCCGTTCTCATAGGCAAGAATGGGCCAGTGAGGATTACCTTCTATCACTCTATCCGACCCCAGGAACCTGATAAGAACTTCGAGTTTGATATGTTTATGCTCAGGACATTGAGAGACACTTTTTAGCAAGGACCGTTTATATATCCCATGTTGGGAAATGCCTCTTCTGAAATTGTGGTAGTTTCTTGCCTAAGCGTTACTGTAGGCTTTGCGAGTATGTGTATTGGCCATCTGGTTTTGGAGCAGCATGTCCAGCTGGGTCAGACCTGGCTGGAAAGAGAGATTGGTATTCAGGGCATGGGGAGTGGTGACTCTTTGATCTGAGCAGGGCTGTGACTGGCAAGGTGAAGGAGGGCTCCACCTCCCACTGGGTGTCTGATAGCAAACCCCCTCATTCTGAAAGGGCAGAATGTTGCCTTGTAAACCAAGTGCTCCCAGACCCCACTAAACTGGTTCTGACTGGAGTCAGTGATTTGTGGCCTTAGAGAACAAAGACTTTTTAGGTATAAAACTGCTGCAACTTTGTTCAAGTGTGTTCCTTCTGGATGTCAAGACAAAACTCTGTCCGAGTGAACAGAGGAAAGGACTATGACACTTTCACCAATCTTGCCGAAGAAATTACCCGAGGGCCTGAATCGAGAGCACCTCCTGCAGAAGTCTCAGGGACATTAGATTTCACCCCGCCAGCCGTCGGAATTCCTGTGCGAGGAATTCTGCTTACAATGGAGGCCTCTGTTGAGTAATCTGGAGCCTATAGTTCTACTGCGAGAACTGTGAACTGAACCTTTGAAACTTTAGCTGAACCTGTGTGGGCCGCTGCAGCTAAGAGAGAGCTGCCGCCGCTGAGAGCCCACCTGAATTTGAACCTTCTAAACTTCCGATGAACCTGTGTGGGCCGCTACAGCTAAGAGAGAGCTGCCGCCGCTGAGAGCCCACCTGAGTCTGAACCTTCGGAACCTTTGCTGAATCTGTGTGGGCCCCTGCAGCTAAGAGAGAGCTGCTGCCGCTGAGTGCCTACACCTTGGCCAACTCAGCATCACCCTTCATCCTGTGGGCCACCGCAGCTAAGAGAGAGCTGCTGCCGCTGAGTGCCCACAACTTTGTCAACTTTGCATCATCGTGATTCGTCCTGAGGGCCACTGCAGCTAAGAGAGAGCTTTTGCCGCTGATTGCCCACACCTTTGCCAACTTTGCATCATCGTGATTCGTCCTGTGGGCTGCCGCAGGTATGAAAGAGCTGCTGCCGCTGAGTGCCCACACCTTTGACAACTTTGCATCATTGTGATTCATCCTGTGGGCCGCCGCAGCTAAGAGAAAGGTGCTGCCACTGAGTGCCCGCACCTTTGCTAACTTTACCTCATTGGGATTGTCCTGTGGGCTGCCGCAGCTAACAGAAAGCTGCTGCTGCTGCCGCTGAGTGCCTGCACCTTTGCTAAATTTGCCTCATTGGGATTTGTCCTGTGGGCCGCTGCAGCTAAGGGAGAGCTGCTGCCGCTGAGTGCCCGCACATTATTCACCGTTGTCGAGGATGATCGCTATCGTCTCGTGGGCCGCCCCAGCTAGGAGAGAGCTGCTGTCGCTGTGTGCCCACCACACGTGCTGCTGCTGCTGAGAGCCTGCCTGCCCCTGAGTGCCCGAATCATTGTGGGTGCATGTAGCGGACCTCTGCAGCTCAGTCTTGTGGCCACTGGGAGTCCGCCTGTCATCGCCTCCACTTCTTCGAGAAGCAGCGTGCTGTGTCCCTTTTCAACGGCAGTTATCTGGTGCCCAACGGGTCGCATAGGCCCCGGCCTTGAACTCGACGTGGGTTACTCCTTCAGCCACACCATCTACCTGTGCTCCCCGCATGGCCTTGACTATATCTTTCAACCACCTTCACCATAGACCTTTAGACAAGGTCCAAACAACCTTGGACTGATTGGTGGCCTTTCAATGTTATCTCATGCATCATTTTATTTTATATTTCTCACTTTGAGACCAGAAAAAAAACTTTAAAAGAGAAAATGTTCTGAAAGGAATACCGTGCTATGTATTCAAGGGCAAGGCAGGTAAGTTGCATATCGCAAAACAGAGCAACTGCTGTTAATAGAGCTAAACTCCATTATAGTTAGGATGTTTATGAGGTAGACTGCTCAGCACGAGATGTATTTACACATGTCTTACAAAAGCTGTTACTCGTAACAGCTCAGTAAATTATTCTTCTATTGTGGATCTGTGCAACACAAACTAACACTCCTGTCATAATATTGTTGCATTCTGTGTTGTCACTGTCTTCAGTTGCTTGAGTAATTTTTTCTGGCATTGAAAGTCTGAACAGATTTATATCTTCACCAGGGCTGTTGTTTAGGCTTATCAAGCATGTGATCTGGTATCCAAGCGTGTTCTGTGGGGGCCATTTTCAGTGACAAATGCTCATGAAACGCTGATATCTGTTGCAACTCACTGAATTGTTGGCTTTAACCCCTTCTGTGCCCATGACGAGCTGGACTTGTCATGGGACACAGTGCTCCTGTGCCCATGACGAGTCCAGCTCGTCATGGAACATCCCCTGGGAAATCCCACTGGTGCGGGCACCAGAGGGATTCCCTTTTCACCCCCAAGCTTCAGGAGCTGGGGAAGTGCTTCCCCAACTCCCGAGGCCCCCCTGGTTTCCCTGGTTTCCCTGAAATGACGATCAGCGAGCACGTCGCGCTGACGTCATTTCAGTGAAACCGAAACTGAAATGAGCAAAGAGGCTCATTTCAGTTTCCCTTTCTACGTGCTCAGGGGGCTATCTCAGCCCCCTGAGCACATAGAAAGACTGAAGAGGTATCGTTGGAAAGGGGAGAATCTCCCCTTTCCAATGGTACCCCTCCCCAGTGGATCCCTGCTTAGGGTTTGCCACAGGAGGGCGATTCCCAAGCAGGGATCCACCCACTAGATACAAGGGAGGGGGAGCGGCCCCTTGGGCAAGGGCCTTTGCTCCCCCCAATGTGATTTGGCATAATTTAGTCTTTTTGCCCCCCCTGGGGGGCAGATGGGGCAGTAGCTCCCAATCTGCCCCCCCGGGGGGGCAAAAACCCACTAGACACCAGGGATTTTTAAATCCATTTAAAATAAGGGAGGGGCTGCCAAAAACGGGCATGACCATGCCCCCACCCACCAACAATCATTACAGCCTTTCTGCCCCCCCTGGGGGGCAGACGGGGCATTGGCCCTAATCTGCCACTTCGGGGGGGGGGCAGAAAGCCCACTAAACACCAGGGATTTGTTTTTTGAAGTTATTTTTAGGGTGGGGCTGCCCAAAATGGGCACGCCAATGCCTCCACCCACCCACCATCATTACAGCCTTTCTGCCCCCCCGGGGGGCAGATGGGGTATTGGCCCCTAATCTGCTGCTTTGGGGGGGCGGAAAGCCCACTAGACACCTGTTTTTTTTACAAAGCAAAAATAAGGGTGGGGGCTGCCCAAAACAGGCATGCCTTACCCCGACCCCCCATAATCATTAGTCTTTCTGCCCCCCCCGTGGGGGGCAGATGGGGCATTGGCCCCTAATCTGCCCCTTCAGGGGAGCAGAAAGCCCACTAAACACCAGGGTTTTGTTTTTTTAAGGTTCTTTTAAGGTGGGGGCTGCCTGAAACGTGAACGCCAATGCCCCCACCGACCTGCCACCATTACAGTCTTTCTGCCCCCCCCCCCTGGGAGGCAGATGGGGCCAGTAGCCCCCAATCTGCCCCCCAGGGGACAGAAATCCCTCTTGACGCTAGGGATTTTTTGGGGCGCAAATATTTTTAGGGTGGGGGGCTGCCCGAAACGGGCACGCCAATGCCCCCACCCCTGCCATCATTACAGCCTTTCTGCCCCCCCAGGGACAGATGGGGCATTGGCCCCTAATCTGGCCCTTCGGGTGGCCAGAAAGCCAACTTGACACCAATGATAATTTTGTGGCAAATTTGAATTAGGGTGGGGTCTGCACAAAATGGGCATTCCCATGCCCCACCCCTCCCCACAAAAATTACAGCCTTCCTGCCCCCCCTGGGGGGAAGATGGGGCAGTAGCCCACAATCTGCCCCCCCGGGGGAAGCACACTAGACGCCAGGGTTTTTTTGGGGCAAATTTTAATTAGGGTGGGGGCCTTGGCATGCCCGTTTTGGGCAGCCCCCACCCTAATGGGGCAGATGGGGGCATTAGCCCCCAATCTGCACCCCGGGGGGGGGAGAAAGCTCACTAGTTGACAGGGATTTTTTTGGGGAAAATTTTAATTATGGTGGGGGCTGCCCAAAAGGGGCATGCAGATGCCCCCGCCCCCTCCCCCGCAAAAATTACATCCTTCCTGCCCCCCCTGGGGGGCAGATGGGGCAGGAACACCCAATATGCCCCCCGTGGGGGAAAAAAGCCCACTAGACGCCAGGGATTTTTTTGGGAGTATTTTAATTAGGGTGGGGCATTGGCATACTGTCTTGGACAGCCCCCAACCTAATTAAAATTTGCCCAAAAAATCCCTGGCGTCTAGTAGGCTTTCTGCACCCCCTGAGGGGCAGATGTGGGCATTTTCCCCCAATCTCCCCCCCCGCTGGGGGAAAAGATCACTAGTCGCCAGGGATTTTTGAGGTGCAAATTTTAGTTAGGATGGGGGCTGCCCAAAACAGGCATGCCAATGCCCCCACCCCCTCCGCAAAAATTACATCCTTCCTGCCACCCCTCGGGGCAGATGGGGCAGTAGCCCCTAATCTGCCCCCCGGGGTGGAAAAGCCCACTAGACGGCAGGTATTTTTGGGGGCAAATTTTATTTAGGGTGGGGGCATTGGCATGCTGATTTGGACAGCCCACCCTCTAATTAAAATTTACCCAAAAATATCCCTGGCATCTAGTAGGCTTTCTGTCCCCCTGGGGGGGCAGATGGCAGATGGGGGCAATAGCCCCCAATTTGCCCCACAGGGGGGGCAAAAAGCCCACTTGTCGCCAACGATTACGCTGGCTTTTTTTGTGCGTGGGGGTCGTGACTGCCCAGAATGGGCACACCAATGCCCCCACCCCCCCACAAATAGCCACAGTGTTTCTTCCGCCCTTGGGGGCATAATGGGGCAACCCCCCGATATCTCCCCTGGGCAGCAGAAAGCCAACTAGGCATGGAGTTGTTTATAGCAATATGCCTAACTGTGGGTTTTTGGCACTAGCGCCACATAGGGAAACCTAGCAAACCTGTACATTTTTTAAAGCTAGACACCCAGGGGAATCCAGGCTGGGGTGACTTAACTGGCTCTCACCAAGTTGTGTTACCCAGAATCCCTTGCAAAACTTAAACATTTGTCAAAAAACCGAATTTTCCTCACATTTCTGTGGTGGAAAGTTCTGGAATCCGTGTGGGACCACAAAATTCCACCCACCCGCGTTCCCCAACGTCTTCCAAGAAAAATGGTACCTCACTTGCGGGGTAGGTCTAGTGCCCGCGACAGGCAAGGCCCCAAAACCTATTGAGGCGACATCAAAATTAGCTATCACAAACCAACCTGGTTTTGCAAGGGGGGTCCCATTAGTTTTTGGTCCGGGGCTCGGCGGCCATCTATGGAAACCTACCTAACCCACACATTTCCAGAAACTAGACACCCGGGTGAGTCCAGCAAGATATGGCTTGCTTGGGTTCCCCATCATTCTCCTAACAAGAATCCCCAGCAAACTGCAAATTTCGCCAAAAATGTTACTTTTTTCAACATTTCTGTATGGGAAAGTACTGGAATCTGCGTGGATCCACAACTTTCCTCCCACCCAGTGTTTCCCCTGGTCTGCCGATAAAAATGGTGTGTCACTTGTGTGGGAGGCCCAAGTAACTCAAAAAGTTACAGGGGCCTCAGCGCGCACTGCCCCAAATAGCCAACAAAAGGCGTGGCACAGGAGGGGGAAAAGGCATGGCAGCGTAGGGGTTAGCTCATATTTATTTTAGATTACAAAAAAGGAGAAGACTCTGGTATGTTTCGTCACGGAGTTGGAACACCTGGCGAGTGTGTTCAAAAAGCCCTCACCCACCAACCTAGTTGGTGGCATGCTTCATCATCGGGCCCACCCAGTGGCACCTAGCGTGCCCCGGGTGTGCTTCGACGCCTGATTACAGCGGAGCTGGTATATTGCTGAGTGTGCAGTGAAGACAATTAAGAAAGGGATGTTAAAACGGCTAGGCGGGGGTCCCAGTACCCGAGGGTGAAATTAGACTTTAATACCTGAGCCTCCGTCAGCGGTTAAAATAAGGCAGGGGGATGTAAGAGGCGAGTTACGACCTCTCACATCCAATGGGTCAACATGTTTCAGCCAGTGCCTTATGACTAAGCTGGCTTTCTTCAGGACCTGCGAAGGTATGCGAAGGAGGCACGACAGGTCCAGAGCAGGCTATGCCCAGAAATGCTGGTCAAGCCCTTGCCACCTCCCAACCTTGAGGTCAGACTGAGCAAAAACTAGCGTGGTCTTGAGAAGGGAATCCCCCTCTCACACATAGATACACTTTAGGGCGTGTAGACACATAGTCTATAGGTCCTGAAGAAAGCCAGCTTAGTCATAAGGCACTGGCTGAAACATGTTGACCCATTGGATGTGAGAGGTCGTAACTCGCCTCTTACATCCCCCTGCCTTATTTTAACCGCTGACGGAGGCCCAGGTATTAAAGTCTAATTTCACCCTCGGGTACTGGGACCCCCGCCTAGCCGTTTTAACATCACTTTCTTAACTGTCTTCACTGCACACTCAGCAATATACCAGCTCCGCTGTAATCAGGTGTCGAAGCACACCCGGGGCATGCTAGGTGCCACTGGGTGGGCCCGATGATGAAGCATGCCACCAACTAGGTTGGTGGGTGAGGGCTTTTTGAACACACTCACCAGGTGTTCCAACTCCGTGACGAAACATACCAGAGTCTTCTCCTTTTTTGTAATCTAAAATAAATATGAGCTA
The DNA here is from genome assembly GCF_964261635.1 of Lissotriton helveticus. Lineage (NCBI taxonomy): Eukaryota > Metazoa > Chordata > Amphibia > Caudata > Salamandridae > Lissotriton > Lissotriton helveticus. The sequence continues at coordinate 1,938,465,296 of NC_136063.1, read as the reverse complement.
GTCTCTTTTTGATTAAATAACATATTACCCCGGGGACAAGGACTAGCTTTCTGGTCCTACCTCTCTCTCTTGATTACGCAGCGTAGGGGTTAACCATTTCTCATAGAATACCTCAAGGGTGTAATATCTGCACTGCCCAAAATCAGCAGCTTTAGCAAACTTGAAAGCAAAGCATTTAAAGTGACCATAGGAAGCATTAGCTGTAAACAAAATATAAATGAATAGGTGAGGCCGTGCAGGCCGGTTCTAGGATTTTCTGGGCCCCGGGCAGAAAGGGAATGTGCGAGGCCCCTCCTATTCACATAAGTGACACCTTCAGGGCTCCAGAAGCTGCTTTGTGCAGACTCCTCCTGAGCCGCAGCTCCTCCTCTCTGCCACCTACAAGCACCTCTTTTACTGCTCCTATCTGGATGAAGGTGTGGAAATTGTTTGTGATCTGAAAGTTAAAACGATCGGGGCGTTAAAGAGCAAGGGCCTCTCACAGTGTCTCCGAATTGGCAAAATGTGTCTCCTTGCAAATGGGACAAGAGGAAGTGTCTCCCTCCCCGAGGCCTCCCCCCATAATCCCTGAGAGGCCCAGGGTGGGGACCCCGTCCCATGGGCCCAATTGCAAGGTGACACTTTTCTTTCAGTTGGATCGGCAGGGGAACAAAATGACCCATTGTGTGTTGCACTGGTGCAGGGCTCCTTGCTGGTTGGGCTGAGTGCAAGGCCCTGGGCAGCTGCCCACACTGCCCATGCCTGAGGCTGTGGACTCACAAGTTGATAGCCAGGGAAGATTTGTGAATAGCTCTTCCAAGCACTTCCCAGCTTTCACTTGATGTTTCTCGGCATTATTGTGCTGAGCCGATTTGTTTGTAAGTGGTTTGCGACAAAATACAGAGGTTTATATCTCATCACTCCACTGAACATGACATGCATGTGACTGCAATTCTTATTATTTTTTTCTACGTACACATTTCAACAAATCAGTGTAGCTTTTTACATACTCATTCTATCCTACACTTTATTAAAGTTATGTTCACAAACTTTCCTTATACATCAATAATATGCAGTGACTCCTACCCCACATGAAAATAAGAAAGGTTTCTGAGTGTTTTGAGTTCAAATAAGTATAATGTATCCAACGCAACAAATGCCCGTCGTAAAGAATTTCTTGCCCTATGTCCTCAAATGACACAGCTTAATATTCAATATGGAATTCTTCATCCATCTCTTTGTAAAATCCCACATAAAGGAGGGTCACGTTCATTTGACTATCCTGTCAAAATTAAACTTTTTCTGCATGATGTCTCTTCTCGTGGAATGGATACCAACATTTAACTGTTATTATTCAACAATACTAATTAATATGCCGATATCTGTTATGCTCTGTTAAAATGTTTTGACTAGTCAGTGCTATTTTCTTATTTATGAGGCTTTCATTTCATCTGTTTTATTATTGTAGCTGTCTGTGTCCTTCGACGTTTCTATGTTCCTCCAACTTTGGTTCTTCCTTGCTTTTCAGATCAGGATTCTACTCCTTGATCTGTTTACTTCTTTCTTGATCTATCTTCCTCTTTTTTCTTCTTTCTATCTTTTCCTTATTTTCCTTCTTTTTTATTCTATGTTCATCTTGTTTTATGGCACATATTTTGTCTTGTATTGTATTTTCATTGCTATGTCTTTCCTCTTACATATTGAACAATGTCTTCTCATTTTCTCTTATGTTCATTTTACAGATTCATGTCCCTATCTCCTCGTGGATCCCTCAATCCATCGTCATGGTTAATGTGGTCTTGTGGAAAGTTTGTGGTCTTGGTCATCCTGTCAAGCGCGAAAAGGTATTGTCCCATCTAGCTAAACTTAATGCCCAAGTTGCTTTTTTACAGGAAACCCACTGTAATGACAGAGTCTCTTAAACTTAAGCGTCATTGAGTCAATCAAATTGTTTTTTCTCCTGCTATTGATCGTCATGGTGGTGTTGCTATATTATTTCACAAGTCTACTAATGCACAAATTTTGTCCTCAGAATGTGATATCTCAGGTCGTTGGGTAATGGTTGACGTTATTATTGACAAACACCAAATCACCTTCTTTAACATTTGTGGCCCTGTAAAACCAGATCCAGAATTTTGGCACTCTATTAAATTAAAACTGTTATCAATTTCTAATTCTAACATTGTAGTTGGTGGTGATTTTAATAACTGGTTAGACCCATTCTCAGATGGATATTCTAACTGTAAATTTAAACCAGATAAATCCTACAAATCCTTTCAATCAACCATTGCCTCTCGTCCATTATTTGATACTTGGAAGACCTGTAATCCTGATGTAACAGAATTTACTTTCTACTCTCCTGTACATCATACTAGATCTCGTATTGACTATATTTTAATTTCCAAATCTCGGTTCCCTTGTCTTCAAAAATCTGAAATTGGTTCCATTTTTATTTCATGCTCCTGTTTTAACTACTATTGATTTATATATCACCACTTGAAAACAGGGTCGTTGGCATTTTAATAATTCTCTCTTAACTGACGTACATTTCTCTCAGAAGCCACAGCCTTTATTGAATTTTTGTCCTTAATAAATCAATAGATACATCATTACATAATAACTGGGATGCTTTTAAGGCCTCCTTTAAGGCTTTTACAATTGCTTACTCTGCAAGGAAAAAAAACTATTAAATGATAAATATAAAGAAACATTAATTCATCTAAAGACATTAGAACATAAGTATTACTCTTCCAAGTCCCCATCGTCTTTACAAGAACTTATTAAAGCTAAATCCACCCTGAACAAAATTGTCACTACTGACACTTGTAACATCCTTCTCAAGATCAAATTGAAATATCATGGTGGCCAAAATAAGGCAGGGAAGATGTTAGCAAATTATTTAAAAATAAATTCAGAACGTAAAGTTAGTGGCCCTATTCACTCAGAATCAATTAATGTACTCCTCTCATCGGATTCTGAGATTATTAACACATTCCACGCCTATTACAATCTTTCATATACAAAAAACTACTAAGCCCTCTGAGGAAGATCTCACCTCTTTTTTCGAAGATATTCCCCAGATCTTTTTACGCAGCTTGAGGAGGATATTTCTCTTCAAGAACTGTCTAAAGCTCTTAAATCCCTACGAAAAGAGAAGGCTCCTGGCCCTGATAGATTTTCAGTTGAATTATTTCTAGCTTTTTCCCCCTTTTTGGTTCCTAAATTATTAGAACTTTTTAACTCTTTTATATCTAATTCTAAGGCTTGTGGCTCTTTTGTGGAAGCCCTTATTATTGTAATCCCAAAACCAGACAAAGATCCCTCCTTTTGCAAAAATTGTCGTCCTATATCACTAATCAATTATGAGAGTAACATTTTTGCAAAAAATTTAGCTTCTCGTCTGGAGAAAATTATTCCCGTAATTATTAACCCTGATGAAGCAGGTTTTGTTAAAGGGCGCCTGGCTTCTGATAATGTTAGAATGTTTTCCAATATTCTGGCTCTTAGTAAAACGTATCCCTCTCCACTAGCTGCATTATCTTTTGATGCAGAGAAAGCCTTCGATCGTGTTAACTGGGATTTTTTGATTCACACATTATTTTGGTTTGGTTTTGGCCCAAAATGTATTTCATATATTAAACTGTTATATACAAAACAAAAAGCTTGCATTTTTGTTAATGGTCTTTTTTCCCCATATTTTAACCTTCAAAGGGGTACTCGTCAGGGTTGTCCTCTTTCCCAATTACTTTTTTTGTTATGCCTAGAACCCTTTTTGGAGCGTATTAGAAATAATCCTCTCATATCTGGTTTTAAAATAAAATCCCATCAAATTAAATTATCTGCCTACACTGATGATGTTCTTATATATAAGTGTAATACTGAGTCTTCCCTACCTCCCTTTCTACAAGAGATCTCTATTTTCTCTAATGTTTCAGGCTATAAATTAAATTACTCTAAGACAGAGATTCTTCCCTTAAACCCTTCATGCTACAAACACATGTTTGAGGCGACCAATTTTGCTTGGTGTCCTCAGAAAATTAAATATCTAGGTACATGATTCTCTTCTAACATACGTGATACATTATTCCATAATTTCGCTGCCTTAAAACTTAAAATTACAAATGTTTTGACTCTATGGTCTCCTTTATTTTTATCATGGTGGGGCAGACTTGATACAATTAAAATGATGATTGTTCCTCAGATATTGTTTTTACTTTCAATGTTGCCATTTAAAATTCCTAAATATTATTTTACTCAGATTACTTCTGTATGTATTAAATTTATTTGGCAACATAAACATCCTCGTATTGCTGTTTCCAAACTAATTCGTCCGAAATGCGAGGGTGGTGTAAAATTTCCTGATTTCCAATTGTATCATTCTGCTTTTCGACTACGTCAAATCCATGCTTTATCTAAAGATTATCAAGATTTACCTAAACCTTCATGGATTAAAGTTGAACTTTCATTACTATATGATTTTTCTGTACAAGATATTTCATATATCACCAACTGTACTTTTATTTCTAAATTTCTAATTCTGAAACATTCTCAGTTTCTGTTACATAATCTGTTCTTTAAAACATTTGACAAGTATCAATCCTTTTTAGCCTCTTTGTTATGGTTTAATAAATATATTACATTTCTACACAAATTTTTCTACTACAAACAATGGAAAGAAAAGGGTATTTTCTTTGTACATCAAATGATTGTTAACAATACGGTTCTCACATTCAAACACCTACAAGACTCCTTTCACCTATCTGATTCCTGTATCCAACAATACAACTCATTAGCTCCCGTATTACAAGAATGTGTACAGAGTTTAATTATTTACCCAACTCCTACTTCTCTCATACCTGATACCCCCTTACAGCAAATTCCTTCTGTTACTGTACCTAGTACTTTCTTTATATACAAACTTTTATCTATGCCGATTAACGAACGTAGCAAATCCAATGTTGAACTTGAATGAGAGCACAATTTATCGCTGAAATTATCTGTTTTTCAGTGGGAAAGTGTTGGCAAAAACTTTTCAAGACATCCAAAGCTGCAAATATCACACAATCCCCATATTTTATTTACCATAGAGTTCTTATCACTCCCCTTTTGTTAGACAAGTTCAATCACACTGTTTCCACATCTTGTTGGTCATGTCTTAATGATGTAGGCTCTTTATTGCACTTATTGTTTTATTGTCCGAAGGTGCATGTTTTTTGGAAAACTATATGGTCAAGTGTACCTTGATTTTTTCATATCAGGTTCCTTTTAATGTCCATAATGTTTTTCTAGGTACTTTGTCACAAGACTTTGATCAAATTCCTTCTAAATCTATTTTATGTGACCTATTTCTTGCTGTCCCCGCCAGAGATGCAGCGTCTTGCGATCCTGCAACTGGTACAACTTGAGCCTTGATATGGACGGTCTCTTTGAAAAACACGCGGGATATCCTGAAATTTACGCGCCACAGATGGTCCGACTCCAAAGTGCCTATCCTGACCTGAGTTAGCTTTCCCGTTTTAAGGATCAGCCTTGTATGAAAGACAACTGTTTATAATTCCAAGACAAACATGATTTATATATTTGTCCTGAAGATGATGCTATGTATCTTAGTTTTCGGCATCGAAACGTCGTCGACAGAATAGGATCATATGTACTTCATATGCTTGTGAATGCTATGTACAATGGTCGCTCAAAACTATAAACAAGCCTGTTCACTGATTATAAGTATACAGACCGATTTGCTCGCTCTTGCCTATATTTGCTGTTTTGTCTTGTTCACTGTAGGTCTCGGGTTTTGCCCCCTTGACATTACTTTTTGATTGTGTGCACCGGTAGAATAAATTCCTGTCCGGCTGGAAAAAGGAGATAAATACTATCCAGTTTGTGTCTATTCTTATCCTGATCTCCCAAACTACTAGGGTCCACTGTGTTTTGTAATAAGTTAACGCCCAAGGTCCCTAGTGTACTACCTTCGGGTTCCCTTGTCTCTCATAACACTATTTCTTGCTGTGGCATTTAAAGTTATATTAATGTGCTGGAAAGACCATTCCAAATTATCTTTCTTATTTTGGTGGAATGTAATTTGTGATGAACATAGAATTGCTTCTGTTCCTCAGTCCTCAATTCATCGACGGATTATATCTGATTTATTATGGTTGCCTTTTTCTACTTTTCTCTCATCATCACCTTAATTTTCTCTGTTCACTGTTTTATATTTCATACTTTTCTTCCCCTTCTTTCTTCTTCTTTCTTCTTTTTCCTCTCTTCTTTCTTTCTCTTCTCTTCTTTTCTTTCTTCATACTCTCTTTTCTCTTCCTTTTCTTTTTAAACTACTACTCTTTTATCTCCTATTTTCTTATAAACACAGGTTATATTACTCTTTTTTAATTTTTTTTTATTTTATGTATATTTTCACAGCGAAAACACATACATCGTAAAGAAATCCATTACAGTTCATAGACATAAAGGAATACAGCTTGATAAATAAATAAATCAGCACAGATCATCATAATAAATAATAATAACGATACTTAAGCAAGAAAGGGGAGAGAAAAAATACAGAAGAATACAGCCTTTTAATCATTTTCTGCACAAATCATTCATATCAACAAATATCAATCCTCATAATAATTACGGAAGGCACCCCATATCTTCAAGCCCAGTTGTCTCCTCCTAGAGCCCTTAACTGAGAAAAGCCCCCATTCCATTTTATATAAACTATACATTTTAGCTCGCCATAGTTGAAAAGCAGGTGGATTTTCCTGTACACAGCAGGGCTACCGTCATAGAAAAAAAAACAAAATAGCGGTGATGATATAATACATCCAGCGACCTATTTGTAGGAATTTTCCCCAATAGCATCATGGATTTGAATTTAAATTTGAATTTAAAAGCATTTGTACAGCGCTCGTTTACCAGGCGGTTTCATGGCGCTAGTGGGGGACAGTGGGTGGCAGCAACAAGAGAGGGCTAAGTCCGGTAAGCTTGCACGAAGAGGAAGGTTTTGAGGTTCATCCGAAATAGAAGGTAGTAAGGAGAAGTGCGCAGGGTGGCAGGGAGGGAGTTCCAGAAGGTGGGAGCCAAGACAGCAAAACTATCTCCGCCCGCTTTCTGTTTTTTAAAACGAGGAATGGCAAGGAGGGCCGAGTAAGCGGAGCGAAGTTCTCTGCCAGGATGATAAGACTTGATGGCAGAGCAGATGAATTCGGGAGCAGTGCCCGATCTGGCCTGATAAGTGAGGCAGCCAAGTTTAAAGAGGGCGCACTCTTTTATTGGGAGCCAGTATAGTGTTTTGAGCAATGGGGTGGCCCGATGGTATTTGAGCAAGCCGTGGATCAGGTTCTGCACCAGTTGCAAACGACGGATCGCGTAGGCAGGGGCCCCATTATAGACTATGTTACCGTAGTCTATATGTGACAATACCATGGCCAATACAATTACTTTTAAGGCAGAGGAAGAAAAAAAACGGGAAACTTTCCTAATAATTCTAAGGGAGAAAAAACAAGAGGAAACCACGGAACTAACTTGTGGATGGACGGTGAGTTGAGAATTAAGGAAAATCCCCAGGGTTTTTACTTTGGGCACAGGGAGTGGGGGAACACCAAGGGAAGGGGGCCAAAAGGAAGGGGACCATGGACTGCAACCACCTCCGGTCAGAACCAGCTCGGTCTTGTCCGGGTTGGGTTTGAGGTGGTTGCAGTTCATCCAATCATGAATGAACGTCATTACTGTCTGGACGTTCAGAGCAGACGAAGATGAGTGGGATAGATTGAAGATTAGCTGGAGGTCATCCGCGTAATTGAACACGGTGACCTCCAGCTGCTGTAACATAAAAATGAGGGGGAAGATGTAAAGGTTAAACAAAAGGGGGGAAAGTGATGAGCCCTGGGGGACCCCGCACTCTACCTTGCGGGAGGCCGCAGCGTATCCAGCCAGACGGACCGCTTGAGTTCTCCCAGCGAGAAAAGACTCAAGCCATGAAAAGGCCAAGCCTTCTATGCCCGCCGCCCTGACACGGTGGAGAAGGATGGAATGGTCCACCGTGTCAAAGGCGGCGGACAGGTCTAAGAGTATCAGGGCTTGCGGAAGGTTGGTGTCAATGCCTTCGCGCAATTTGTCCATTACTGAGATGACCACTTTCTCTGTAGAGTGCATGGGGCGAAAGCCAGCTTGACAGGGGGAGAGGCAATGATTTGCCTCGATATGGGTGGTTAAGGTAGTGGTGATATGGGTTTCGAGGACTTTTGCAAGGTAAGGTAGAAGTGAAATGGGACGGTAACTGGAGGGGGAAGATGAGTCGGCGTCCGTTTTTTTTAGGATTGGTATAACAATCGCCGATTTGTGTGGGCTGGGGACAGAACCGAGTGTGAGTGAGTCATTAAGAAGGGTCAGGGGAGGTGTAGGACATATTGAGTAAATTTCTTTGAGAATACGAGCAGGAGCGAAGTCCAGGGGGGAGCCAGATTTGACCGGATGAAGAAGAGGGAGGAGAGTGTCATTAGTTAATAATGGAAAGTTGGTTAGCTTGACGGTAGTGATGGGTGGGGACGGGATGACGAAAGTGGGGGAGGGCAAGGGGATGTTGAGTTTGATTTTGACCACTTTATCTATAAAGAACTCATTGAGCGAGTCACAGAGGAGCTGGGAAGGGGGATGGTGACCGTGGCTCTACTGGATGATGCTAGTTCGCGGACGGTGGAGAAAATTTCCTTTGATTGGGACTCGGCTGTCATTATCCTGTTGGTATAATATTCGGTTTTTGCTTCGAGGATGCCCTTTTTGTAGGTTTGTAAGACAGACAAATAAGTTGCCTTTTGTGCGGGATTGTAAGTGTTTCTCCAGACTCGCTCGGCCCTTCTTGCAGCTAGTTTCATTGCCTTAAGGTCCGGTGTAAACCAGCGATTAGCTGCGTGGGCCCGTTTGACTGTAAGCCGCCTTAAGGGAGCGAATTCGTCGCCCGCCGCAGTAAGCCAGTGGTTAATAGCGGCCAGCTGAGAAGTAGCTGAGAGGCCAGATAGATCAGGGTTGGTTTTGGCCAGGGCTGAGCAGAGAGAAGGCATGTCTGTTTTGCCCCATTTCCGAACCCAGATGTTTTTGGGAAGCGGAGGTTTGACCGTGGGTGTCAAGGCAAGGGAAAACGTGATGATAGAATGGTCCGACCATGAGCATGGAGATATAGTGGGGGGTGTAGATGGAACGTTCAGTGACCAGATTTGGTCGAGTGTGTGACCATGTAAGTGGGTGGGGCTATGAATCAGTGGCAGAAAGTTTAGACTGTTCATAAGACTGGTAAACTCCTTTGATTGGGGACTTTCGGCAGGGTCATTAGGCCAGAAGTTGAGGTCCCCTAGGACCAATACCGAAGAGTTATTGATTACCAAGGTAGCCAAGAGGGTCTGGATATTGGGAAGAAATGAAGGGGTGGGTTGGGGGGGACGATAGATTAGGACAAAAGTGAGGGGGGCCAGGTGGGAGGTAGAGCGAGCCACCAGGTGGTCTACATCAGGGCTAGGGGGGGATGGGAGAACTTGAAAATTGAGGTCAGTACGAGCTATTAGGGCCACTCCTCCACCCCGCTTGCCTTCTGGGCGATCCGCTCGAATGGCGTAGTATGGCGATGGTAAGGCGGCAAGCACGTTGGGCAGGGAGTCGGTCTTGAACCAGGTCTCAGTTAAGAATAAGAGATCTGGTTCATGAGAGTCGAGGTAGTTAAATAGGTCGTATTGATGGTTGACTGCAGACCTAGTGTTCAGGAGGGCAGCCGAAGTGTTAAACAGAGGAGCAGGAGGGCCAGGGGGGGGAGGGGAGTAGAAGAGGATGTGAGGGGTAGTGAAGCTAGGTGTGATACAGTCCCGGGGGGGGAGTGAGGTGGGGGGATGTATAGGCCAAGGCATTGAAGATAGGCCGAAGTGGAGAGGTCAATAGAACCAGGGGCCCAGTGCTGACATAGCTGGGAAGGTGAATACGTGATAAAACTAGCAGCTTCTCGTGCCCCTAGCCCCGGTCGGCCGCGGACGGGCGCAGACGGGCTTAACTCAGGCGCAACTCCGGCGCGCCTCCGTCGTGCCCGCTGCGCTCGTCCGCTGCGCTGACGCATGGGGGACGTTTAAATAGGTTGATGACGAGGGTGGGCGGAGTCAGCAGGGCGGGTTGGGAGGGGTTTTTTAAAAAAAAGTAGCGTTCACCGCTCGTAGTCAGCGGGAACTAAGAAGAAGCTGGGCTGCTTGTAGTCAGCAGAGGAAGCAGGCAAGTCTTAAAATTAAATGTCAAGTGCCACCTATGAGCGAGCCCTCTGCCACAGGGCTGCTCGAGTACACTGGAAAAAGGGGGCGGAGCCTAAATAGGCTGATGACGAGGGTGGGCGGAGTCAGCAGGGCGGGTTGGGAGGGGTTTTTAAAAAAAAGTAGCATTCACCGCTCGTAGTCAGCGGGAACTAAGAAGAAGCTGGGCTGCTTGTAGTCAGCAGAGGAAGCAGGCAAGTCTTAAAATTAAATGTCAAGTGCCACCCACGAGCGAGCCCTCTGCCACAGGGCTGCTCGAGTACACTGGAAAAAAGGGGGCGGAGCCAAAATAGGCTGATGACGAGGGTGGGCGGAGTCAGCAGGGCGGGTTGGGAGGGGTTTTTAAAAAAAGTAGCGTTCACCGCTCGTAGTCAGCGGGAACTAAGAAGAAGCTGGGCTGCTTGTAGTCAGCAGAGGAAGCAGGCAAGTCTTAAAATTAAATGTCAAGTGCCACCCACGAGCGAGCCCTCTGCCACAGGGCTGCTCGAGTACACTGGAACAAAGGGGGCGGAGCCTAAATAGGCTGATGACGAGGGTGGGCGGAGTCAGCAGGGCGGGTTGGGAGGGGTTTTTTAAAAAAAGTAGCGTTCACCGCTCGTAGTCAGCGGGAACTAAGAAGAAGCTGGGCTGCTTGTAGTCAGCAGAGGAAGCAGGCAAGTCTTAAAATTAAATGTCAAGTGCCACCCACGAGCGAGCCCTCTGCCACAGGGCTGCTCGAGTACACTGGAAAAAAGGGGGCGGAGCCTAAATAGGCTGATGACGAGGGTGGGCGGAGTCAGCAGGGCGGGTTGGGAGGGGTTTTTAAAAAAAAGTAGCGTTCACCGCTCGTAGTCAGCGGGAACTAAGAAGAAGCTGGGCTGCTTGTAGTCAGCAGAGGAAGCAGGCAAGTCTTAAAATTAAATGTCAAGTGCCACCCACGAGCGAGCCCTCTGCCACAGGGCTGCTCGAGTACACTGGAAAAAAGGGGGCGGAGCCTAAATAGGCTGATGACGAGGGTGGGCGGAGTCAGCAGGGCGGGTTGGGAGGGGTTTTTAAAAAAAAGTAGCGTTCACCGCTCGTAGTCAGCGGGAACTAAGAAGAAGCTGGGCTGCTTGTAGTCAGCAGAGGAAGCAGGCACGTCTTAAAATTAAATGTCAAGTGCCACCCACGAGCGAGCCCTCTGCCACAGGGCTGCTCGAGTACATGGCAGGTGTAATAACTAAAGGCGTTTTAATAACCAATGACAAAAACATTTCAATATCTGCAATGCAACTTTGGAGTTTAACAGACCCAAAAAAATATGTAAACTATCCGCGTCATCCTCCCTAAAACAAAAACATTTGCGCTCATAACCACCCCCCCCCCCCATTTTGCCATTCGTGCTGGGGTATAATATAAATCAAATAGGGTCTTAAAAAAGTGGACTTTTAGATTTGCAGACATTAATGATTCTCTCGCCAGCATAAGCATATCCTCTTCTTCAATTTCAGAGTCCCCTAGAACAGTAACCCGCTTCAACCTGACTTTATCAAGGTCATCTGGTCTGCCCAAAAGCAATATTTGATATAAAACTCCGATTTTAACCTGTCTTCTAACCCCTTCTATCACCGTGTTCGTTTGCATAACCACATTAAGGCGAGCTAAAAAATCACGAATTTGAAGAAATTTGAATAAATAGGTTCTAAGAAAAGCAAACTGAGCCATTACTTTGTCAAATGATTTAAAGCTCCCATTATCCATGTACAAATTCCCCAAAGATCTAACCCCTTTCCTCTGCCACTTTAGTGACATATCGTCTGAGAATATACCTGGTAAAAGCCTGTAGGCTTTGAAGGGGGTATAGTAAGAAATTTTCCTTATTGCAGTTGTTTTGAAGATCCATTTCCAAACTTTAAATGCGCTGACCAATACTTTAAAACGCGTACATTTATAATAGCTACCATCCAGCTCGCTAAATAAACATTGCTTCACAATTGGGCCTAATAGCATTTAAAAAATAGTAGGAGCAATAGCCATATTAGCAGCCATCTCCCCCGTGATCATTACCCTCATTTTGAACAAAAAACAGGTGACATAATAAAAAACAATAAAACAGGCACCGACATACCGCCCCTATCCAGAGGCAGAGTCATAAATTTCATTGCCCGTCTAGGTCTCCCTGGGCTCCAGATGAATTTACCACACATTGATTGTAAATGCTGTAACCTTTTTTTTGATATTTCCAAAGGTGTTGACCGGAATAACTAAAGAGCCTTTGATAATACATTTATTTTAACAATATTACACCGGCCAATATTAGTAAAATATAATCGTTCCCACCTATCTAATGAAGTCTTGATTTTGAAAATCAATGCGTTCCAATTAACATCCACCAGTTCCGTCATATTTGCTCTAATCTGGATCCCTAAATAAGTAACTTCTTTTACATCCCTATCGTCGTGCCATACTAAGATATCTGAACACAAAATCTGCCTGCGTCTTTGATTCATTACGTTTATAGCCTGTTACGCTACCAAACTCTTTAGCTAGTAGCTCAATTTCTTCAATAGCAAGTGCAGGATAGACTGTAGCTACAGCAATATCGTCCGCATATGAGAACACAGAAAAGCAATAATCAAAAACTCGATACGGTGGAATAAATTCGCTCCGAGACAGTTGTTCGATAAAAGGGTTAATATACAGGGCAAACAAAAGAGGGGAACAGGGGCAGCCCTGCCGGATTCCCTCAGTTATACTCAAAGAATCGGAAAGTAATCCCATAGCAGATATCTTAGCCTTGGGGGCTACATAAAGCGACTGTAAAGCAGCAATACATTTCTGGCCAAAACCCATTTTAGAAAAACCAAAGGAAATGATGGACGGAGCGTTGATAATACAAGCACTCACCCCCAATCCACTGATCCGGGTTTAATCCATCACCGTTCTTTAGCCCACTCTGCCACCCCAGTTCAGACATGGCCATATGCACATCAGTCTGACCCTGTGCCTCATGGGAACAGTCCAGCCCGAACTGACAAGCCATGCCTTCCCTGGACCGGAAGCAAGCTACCAAGGACCGGTTTCTGGCATTTCAGCCGTCTTCAGCCAGGCTCAGACGTAAGTCCCTTGCTCACTTTACCACTGGATTCAAGTAAGCCGGGCTGAAGACGGCTTAAATGCCAGAAACCATTCCTCGGTAGCTTGTTTCTGGTCCAGGGAAGGCATGGCTTGGCAGTTCGGCCTGGACTGATGTTGGGCGTTATAACTTTAGACAGTCGGTTGGCCAGAATCTTGGAGTAAATTTTATTATCGACGTTTAATAATGATATTGGGCGATAAGATCCAACCAAGTCTGGGGCCTTGTCTTTCTTACAAAATACCGCGATCGTGGCATCCTAACAAGATCTAGGAGGATAACCCACCTGCACCATCTGCATAACTTTAAGCAGCTCATTCTTAATAATATTTAAAAAACTGCCTATAAACCTCCCCGGGGACTCTATCGGGACCTGCTGCCTTACCTAAAGCCAAACTTTTTACTGCACTTTCCAACTCCAGCATAGTAATCAGGGATTCCAATTCTTCTAATTTTGAGGAATCTAATAGTTTCAGCCCCTCTTCCAGCATTCCTGTCCTATCCCCTTCCGCCTCTACCCCACTCTGCTGTGTATATAACTCAGAATAAAACTGCTGAAAGATCTTACGAATCCTATGAGATTCAGAATGGGATACCCCATTCACATCTCTCAATGCCTGGATATTTCTAGCCTACTCCTTTATCCATAATCGTACCGCAATCCGTTTCCCGATTGTCTCCCCAAATTCATGGCTTTGCATCCTAGATATTAAGGGGCATATTATCAAGGGGGTTTATCTCCGCTTTTTTGGCTTTAAAAGCCAAGAAAGCGGAGATGAAATTATCTCCCTATTACCTAGCTGTCGCTAACACCAGTTAGCGACCGCTAGTAGGAGATAGCGACCATCTTGGGCCCCACTTTGCATGTCAGTGATATTTATCACTAATGACATGCAAAGTGGGCGTGCCAAGATGTTAGCGACTGGAAACAGTCGCTAACATCGCTATCTCCTATTACCAACTTTTGGAGATATTCGCGCTAAGCGAATATCTCCAAAAACTAACACCTGCCCTGAGCAGTTCTTAGCCATGTTATCCAATGGGAGGTGGATAACATGGCTAAGAGCATTAGCTCGGTAATGCATGAATATCGCTGACTTTTCAGCGATATTCATGCATTGCGGCCGTTTTTTATGGCATTTGCGATAAACCTTGATAATAGCAAGGTTTATCTGCGATAATTTCTGACGATGCTTAGCGGTAAAAAATTCGTTGCTAAGCATCGTTAGCGATAAATATCGCTTGACGTTGGTAATATGCCCCTAAGTACCTTTTGGCATTCTCTGCGCTACAAAACCCCAGCACATTAGCCCTCTCCTTTGCCACCTCGTTCTCTAACTCAGCTAGATCGTTCATGCAAGTGGCAATCCCCTTAGTTAATGAAGTTTCAGCCTCAATCAGGGGCTCATAAAAGGTTGCCAATTCTTTTTTAAGCTTATTTTGCTGCCATGAGCTAAAACTAATACATTCACCTCAAAAACACGCTTTAAAAGTGTCCCAAACTATACTAACAGTGGCCGTCCCATCATTATTCCCAAAAAAGATCTGAATCCACCTATCCATATGCTCCCTAAATTCCATGTTTAAACCTAATTTCCGATCATATGCAAAATTTAAACATTTAGGTCTATTAAGGCAGCACACTAATTTAAGCACGATTGGAGCATGATCCGATGAGATCCTTGGATAGACACGTATTGTGGCCCCACCCAATAAAGAAGCAGGTGCAAAGAAATAATTAAGTCTTACCAGCTTTTTGTGGGAGTAGAAATAGAAAGTAAAACCACTGTCTTGACCCCTCAAACTACCCCACACATCCACTAATCCTTGGTCCCTAACTAAATTATAAAGTGCCTTAAAAACTTTAGGTTTCCGCCCCCTATATTTATCAAAACCATCCTGAAGTGCTTCATTCGTCAGATTTATATTGATATCTCCACATACCACCACCGGTTGCGGCCAAGTAGCCAATTCAGAATTTATTTCATTTAAAACCCCCGCATCTTCCACATTGGGTCCGTATACCGTACAAAGCGTTAACTTTCGCCCCTCAAAATTGCACTCGCTATAGCCCACCGCCCGTGCTTATCCATTAGTTTCCGATCTACATTGACATAATTTCGGCCAGCAAGGATGGCTACCCCCCTTATCATACTAGATTGGCCTGTTGCAACAATTAACGAATATCCCATTTCCTTTAATACCCCCCTCTTAATCCATGGGATATGGGTTTCCTGAATACAGACTAAGTCTGGGAGAAAATGTCTTAATTCAGCTGCTACCTTTTGGGACTTTAACACATTATTCAGCCCAGACACATTCATTGAGCAAATTCTTACTCCTGTTATAGACATTTTAAATCAAAAAGCCAAAACTCAGAAACGCTTATTCTTTCAAAATCAGATCTGCTGATTATTATCAGCCAACGGCCGGACTGCCCTTTGCAATAAACATATACTTCTAGCGTTAGTCGCTGTGAAATGCTTTTTCCCCTTTTTTTACACCCCCCAAGTGCTACCCACCTCCCCCTGTCCCAACTACCCCTACCCCCTGAACCCCTCCCACTTACCCTCCACAAACCCCCACCCTCCCATCACTGAGGCTTTAGGACCGCTGATCCTTTAGTTGCAAGCTTTACCTGAACTTCTTGCGTTCACCTGTCGAGCCGCACTAACCCAACATAAAGAATACTTTAGAATATACATTAAGAGAAAAGAACACATAAGGGGCAGTGAGCCTTACTTATACCCCGAGAGAAAGAATATACAATAAAAACTAACGAACATTATCCTAACTATTGTTATGCTGAACAAGTTTCAGGTTTCATTTTTATCCTCTCACTGACTGTCAAGCTCCATGAGCTATATTAATTGTACAAATTTAGTAGCTTAAGCAATATTTGTAAAAAACCTGGTTGGATCCTTAGTCACTATTTTCAATTTAGCCGGGAACATTAAAAAAGCTGATGCCCCCTTCGACTGACACTCGTGAATTAATTGCCGAAATTGCCATCACAGTTCTACTGACTTCTGGCACAAGTCCGAGCGGACAACAAATTCAAGCTCCCCGGCCTTGCCCTTCTTGTCAGGTCTAGCTAATTTGAAAACTTCATCACAGGCCAGAAAGCTATTAAATGCAATTAATATTGCCCTGGGTCTGCTTTCCTGAACCTGTCCAGGCTTTAACCGAATGTTAAATGGGAATCTGTTTGCCCTTTCGATTTCACGTTCCCAGTCCCACTGAGTTAAACCAGGAAAAGCCGCCTTAAACAAGCCAACCACAAAACCCCTTGGATCTTGCCCCTCTTGTCCCTCCAGAATTTGAAGCAGCCTCAAATTATTGTGTCTTGCGCGATTCTCGATGTCAGCAAGTTTCCAAATCATATATAGAGGCAAGATGGCACCCATGCAGGGTGCTTGAGTTTTACAGAGGCTGCTGAGCCGAGTTTCGGAGAGTGTGTGTGACGAAACTGAAATCTTCATTCTCAGGGGTCTCACTAATACTTGATAACAAAGAAGTTGGCACAGAAGCTGAAATATGAAAAGACATCTTTACTAAACTTAAATAAGTGAGACTACGTCACACAGAAGCCTTAGCAACTGAATGAGGCAGTCTGAGGAGTACAAAAAACAGAGGCCTTATATATGCTTTGGGTTACAAAACTCAGCATAAAAATAAGGGGCAGTCCTAGCTTATACAAGCATGAAAAAATGCCTAACATGGACATGCAAGATCTGCCAAATATTAGCGAATAGGAAAACATTCAAAACAAAGCATCATGTAACCAGAACATCCCCCTTGAGTCGTGCCTTTGCCCAACCCGATAAGTCAATCTATGACAGCATCTATAGGTCAATAAGTAATGGCAGAACATGTTTGCGTGCTTCAAAGGAAAAGGTTGTGGAATAGGAAAACACAGGGAGAGAATAGCGTAGGCCAAAAGATAAGATACAGCACGAGAAGAATGCTAAAGGCTAACAGATAGTTGATACAGGGATTAGGTGGTCCAGACAAGAATTAGTTAGGCCAGCTGGTGTCTGAGATTGGTTTGCAAGCAAGGACAGAGGGGGGTTTCAACACGTTGCAGTCCAAAGGGCAGAGACACTTCATGAATCATGCAGCCTGTGTAAAGGCAACACAAAATGGAGTTGAATGTAAAATGGAGTCAAAATTAAGGAACCTCAGACCCTCCTTTTGCCATTACACAGGCAAATCCTAATTCATTGCTAGGTGAGCATTCTACTCATTTCTACTCATTTGGACTGCAACACGTTGCAGTCCAAAGGGCAGAGACACTTCATGAATCATGCAGCCTGTGTAAAGGCAACACAAAATGGAGTTGAATGTAAAATGGAGTCAAAATTAAGGAACCTCAGACCCTCCTTTTGCCATTACACAGGCAAATCCTAATTCATTGCTAGGTGAGCATTCTACTCATTTCATTTCAGTAGGTATATGTAAGCTATCACCAGGAATACAAAAAGAACAACGCTTTGGGTCATAATCAACATTAAGAAAGTAATGAGCACTATTACAAACAAGATTATCATTTATTTTCACAACCCTAAGCAAAAGCAAATCCTAAAATTATTTAGCAAACATTTTCAGGGCACCTATGTATTTCAGTGACTATTGACAATGCCAGTAAAACAATAATAATCAAGCTCCTAACACCCATTTTATGCAATCGAGAGAAACCACTTGTGAAACCACAACCATGCCCAGAGTCCGTTCTGGCAGGCTTCTATTGTCCATCAAATCTGCTCCCATTATTTTCGCATTGGGCCTCTTGATTCAGGCTTTCCATGAAAATAGTGCTTCTCAGTATCCATTGGAGTGCCCTCCTGGCAAACACTTACAGCTCACTTGAAAGTCACAATGTCTCAATGCAGTGCACCAGTGTCTCTCCTCTGCGGCAGACACTACAGATAGTGTGATCTTCATTGATCATGGGCACAGATCATCTCGTGCAGACCCGGGTCTACATTCTCAGGCTCCAACACTCATTATTCAGTGTCAGAGGACGCTCAGGCTGCTCTTTCATGGGCACCAGAATGTAGTGCTTTTTGCCAATCTTGGATCCTCTGGTGCACTGCATTTCTGTTGGAGCAAAGGAAAAGGGGGTGTGTGTGGCCAAAACTCAGGCCAAGGGGCTCAAGGGACTGCACACTGTCAGAGGTTACCAGCACATGACAGGTGGAAAACTGAAGCCTCAAAACAACAGGAATCCTTCTCTTTCACTCTTTTGCACTGAAATTCTGGTTCTGTGACGTCCAATGCCGTCTGATGGAGCAAGTGCGATGCTTTAAACAGTTCATTGTATAACAAGGGGACTGCAAGCAAGTGGCCTGCAATCTTCAAAGGCAATACAAAGACAAAGGCAGTAGGCAAAACAGTGCCTCTAGCCTCTTCAATTGGGTTTCCGTGTGAGAGCATATCCTCTACCATCTAAGGGTAGATAGCGACATGGGAATTCTATCTGAATGGATGTCCTCACACATGGCGACATCGTCTAATGGGGTAACCATTGTTTCCTCAATGATTAAGTCTAGGTGTTCCTAAATTCCTTATCTAGAACATCTCAAAAGAAACATCGCATAATACAGATTATCAGGGACATGTAGATACCTCCCTTTTAATAACTGTGCATCAGGTGCACTATGCAATACACAGGCTAATGATCAAACGTGGAAACAAAAGACAAGAACTAGGGAGTCCTGGTATTTCCATGATTATAACACATCTGATCCCACCAAAAAATAAAGAAGCAGGAACAAAAGGGTAAAAATCCAAATTAAAATAGTCATTGAAAATTTGTCATGTTCAAAAAAATAAATATAAGGTATCTCCTATTGAGGTGGAAAACTTGTCTTACTATAGTATTGAGTCAGTTAACCAGTCCATCACTACCCTGACAGTCAGACTGGAAAACATCAAAAGAGGCCTAAAGAAAATTCTTAAAAACCAGTCTGGTCATACAAAAGGGAATTATACATAATATAGGGGTCTCTGGTACATTACTGCAGTCTGGAAGTGTGAACCTGAACAATACACCAATAATAATAAAAAGGGCTGACTGGTGAAAGGAATATGGAAAAGGGAAATGGAACTAGGACACAGCTAAAATCCCCAATAACTAGACACAATGCCACATCGGTCAGGGGAGAAGTGACAAAAGAAAAATCTATAGGAAGAACAAGAAATTACTTGGGTGATAGTCAAGCATGTGACACAATACCAAGAGTATGGGTGATGCACAAAACTAAAAAATAGTTCACAAATGTTAGCTCTACCGCTGGCCGCTAAACCATATATGGTAACCTCAGCTAATGTTCCAGTTCCTTCTTCAGGGAAAAAAATGAAACCTTGTTTCCTTTCTGATACAAAGCCATACACTACTTAGGAAGCAGAACAAAACTGACTAATGTAATATAGAAATTAGGTCACCATGTACAAGAGTCACAGATCTATAATTCATCCTTACGTCCAATCAGGATCCATAAATCTAGGGCTGCCTGTTCCTTAAGGGAAGGAGGCAGTAACGTGACTAACAGCAGGTGACACACTTTGATCCTGTATATCTCTTTTATTTTTCTTCAAATATTATTATAGCCACATTTGACATACACTAATGAAGTGTTGTCTGTCTTGTTCACAGATTGAAAATATCATATCAGTGAAATTTAGTGTGAGAGCAAATCTACCCAACTGTCGTGCAGCGATACGCATCGTCATGTATATCCCTTCACAACACAGGTAAACTTGTAATAGTATCAAAAGCAGCAATATAAAACAAAAACATGCAAAAAATAAAAAAACGCACATGTCAAGCCATCAGATATACTTGCTGTATATCAAGCACAAAAAGCATAGACAAAACAATAGCATATATAAATGAGCGGTGACGCACAACACCATGTCATGTACTTTATGCACTGTAAACCTGAAGCCCAAAACCCAATATTCGGGCCTGCTTAATTTGTCAAGTTTAAAATCCTCACCCTCCTTTTGACAGCAGATCACCAGCTAGTGTTGATTTGGCTGTCAAATACAACTTACTGTGTCTCTTCTGACACACAGGACCAGCAGGAACAATTCATAAAAGGATAAAATGCAAAAATATGTAAAACGCACAAACATTACTTTTCAAAGAAGTGTTAATAAAAAAACACATCTCTTTTCAACATACTGCTGACACTGCACATAACACACAAAATATCAACTGTAACCAACCATCTTTTGAAAACATGCTAAACCACCTTAATTTTGACTTTCAAAAATAAAAGTCTTTCACAGACACTTTGCGTGTCCCGTGCACCGACCAACCACCTTTGAGGCCCTGCTTTTCCAAGCAATGATTTCTCCATCTGTTTACACTTACTCCTAACTCCCACCTCACTGACCTTAAGGTCAATACCTGCCTTGTGGGCTCCTCAGCCCTCTCCCTCTTCCTCACTCTGAGGCTGACAAAGACAAAAAGCCTTCCCAACTCCTTCTAACCTGCAATAATCAACCCTATTTAAAAACACATGTTATAAATATTACTCCTTTTAGGGGCTACAATCTATTCATTCTTAGATTATTAAAACATTTACTGTGAATAATTCTCAGGACATAATAACATAACATACCAGCTTTAGAACAAATGTTTGCTACTACCCTATGCAATGGTACTCATTTCAGCAAACTTAAATGGATGAACGTCTCAGTAGGTCCAGCTAGAATTAAAATTTTCAACCCTGATATTAAACTCAAACCTCTGCACCGGGCACATTGGCTCACTGAGCCATTAAAAGCAACCCCAAATGGGAACAACCTGCAAATATATATTATACCTAAATGTATGCATTTACTGAAGCCTAAGGCACTTTAAAGCTATTTTAAATGGCAAGAATGCTTTTTGAATAGTCCATTTTACCCAAATTCGACTTTGATATTTGAGGCACTTAAAAATAAATATCCTATAATTGTGTTACATATTAATCATCCTCAGAATATTCTTTACAGATTACAGAGATTGGATATTAGACATATCTCATGTAAATCCTTAGAAAATGAGTTTTTTACGCCTGCGCTAAGTGAAATTCCATATGCTAATGTCCTCATTATGCAGTGCAACACAACTTACATTAAATTATAATGCTAGGAGGTCACAGTATGAGCATTAAGCTTTGTAAATAGTAAAAAACAAATTTTGTAGATCTTATTTTCAATAATTATTTTTCATAATTAATAATTATTTTTTATAAACCCAATCATTTTTGATAATTTCACGTATAAAAGCAAGCTGCATCCCTTGCCTATCATTTTAGACGCATTCATTTATAAGCTTAAGCACAGAAGCCTAACTGGAAACATGACAATATTTGGCGCCACATTTTTCCTTTCTAAAAAGGACAATTTTTATTTAGCAACAGAACCAAGAATATGCGTACAAAAATGCTTAAAGAGAGGAAAACCCTTAATTGAAATGTCTTCCTGTAATACAAAATAATGAACCTTAGTTTTGGAACCTTTTGAAAACAACATACTGAAATGCAAAGATTCACCCGTGTTTAACTGAGGGCAAAGTCCTGGCTGAGTAAATACTCCTGTTTATTTAGCTTGTCGCTCAGGGATGTAACATGAGCACGGTGGCAGTCTTTCTCAAACTAAGGGGCCGATTATGAGGGCGGACGGACCTGAGTCCGTCCGCCACCATAGATTAGGAGGGAACCTCCGCATGGCCTGCGGAGTTCCCTCCTGTGCAATTAGGATGTGACTGCCCCCCTGGTGGTCACATCCTCTATTTTTACCATTGCGGCGGGTGCGGATTAAAGCTGCATCCGCTGTAATGGTAAACATGCATAATTTGCATTTGTAAGCAGAAAGCGGCAGGCACCGTGCGGTGCCTGCCGATTTCTGCATACAAATGCAGGGGGGTACCATAGGTACCCCCCATGTGCACCTCCCACCCCCCCTTCACCCAGGGCGCCCGCAACGGGCCCCCGCAGTGAAGTTACACATGCTTTTCCACGGCGGAAAACCCGCAGCGGAAAAGCATTTTTCACAGCCCATCCTAATATGGCTGACGGTGCCTAAGAGACACCGTCACCATATTAGAGCTTTTCCGCCACGGTTGTAAGCCAACCGCGGCGGAAAAGCGGCAGACGGAAACCAGGACCCACCAGCCATCCTAATGTGGCGGTGGGTCTTTGGTGGCTCCGCAGAGGATTTTCCGCATCCTCCGGGCTGGCGGATGCCACCGCCGGCCCGGAGGATGCGGAAAATCCTCCATCGTAATAGGCCCCTAAGACATAGAAATGCGTGCTCTATAATATGCATTTGAGTTCAGCAAAAATTTACTTCAGCTGAAGTGATTGCCTGTTAATATCTAATACAATGTATGTACGTAAAAAATGCTATAAGTTTATTTTTCTACAAAACACACAATTCGTTTTTTGAGGCCTTTTTATTCCTAGTGAATGTGAATTTTAATTTTATCTTTTTAAGCATTTAGACATTTTGCTTAATAGACTGAAAGCATCAAGAAAAACCACAACTACACATTGAGCTAATTTCAGACATAAACAGAAAGGGGCCAAACACTCAGGACACACAATACAGCGCGCTTTTGCCATTTATTTCGTGAATAGCGCCATCGCTATTCACTTACAGTAGTTGCAATAATGGAAAAACCACATAGACATTTAAACACACATTTAACCCACAAATCAATACTCAGGACAGAAACAAAGGACAGCCCACAGACTGTACTTAAACCAAACCATTTGTAAATACTAGTTGTAAGTCATATTTACAGGAAGCGCTTTTCAATAGTGTTCCAAAAGACTGCAAAAACAGCCCAACAGACTGATGTATATCCAAGAAGCGAAAATACACTCAATACACTAGCTTTGGCTAGCAGAACACCAAAAAATCGTTCTGCATATCTTCATTCAAAAAAGTAAATTGCACAGAACAAAGGATCCTTGTACGTATTATGTCCATATTTTAATTCCCTGGGGATACAAAATCACCAAGGAAGAAATATGTTTCTATACCTAAACCTATTTAGATATTATTTCTAGGGGAGCCGGCTAATTTACTTCACATCACACTATGGTACCTTTCAAAAACGCAACACATTCTTCAATGTGAGCTTGAAAACAGGCATGCCAAAAATACTGCAGAATATGCAAGTATTATAATCAAAGTAGCGCTTAATGTACTTTTCGTACGTGCACCGTTCAACACAACCAGATGGAGAAAAATCTCCTCATTACCTGCCTACACGAATTACAATTTGCATATCAAATACATATCCAAAGTTGGCCAACACAATTTCCAAAATTCCAAAGCTACAGTAAGCGTTACTAAACTACCTTACTTTTAGCAATCAAAATGTTATCCAAATTCTTACTGCCAAGTTCTAAATGACCTAACGGTCCTTTTGTTTTTTAGAATACGCACACCTAAAAGGTTCTCAGTCAGGAGTGACATCATGTGGAGGATCAAAATCAGGAAGATCAGAAATATACTGGGCTGCAGAGACAAAGAATCTCCAGAATCCCTGTGCACATAGTACCTCCGTAGTAGAGTCTTGTCCTGTCCTCCTCAGTAGATTTCAGTCTCCTGACAAGATCACTCCCTCAGAAAGTCACTTCTCTGATGAAGCCCACGTTGGCCGCGCCATTTGAAGAAACTGAAATCTTCATTCTCAGGGGTCTCACTAATACTTGATAACAAAGAAGTTGGCACAGAAGCTGAAATATGAAAAGACATCTTTATTAAACTTAAATAAGTGAGACTAAGTCACACAGAAGCCTTAGCAATGGAATGAGGCAGTCTGAGGAGTACAAAAAACAGAGGCTTATATATGCTTAGGGTTACAAACCTCAGCATAAAAATAAGGGGCAGTCCTAGCTTATACAAGCATGAAAAAATGCCTAACATGGACATGCAAGATCTGCCAAATATTAGCGAATAGGAAAACATTCAAAACAAAGCATCATGTAACCAGAACATCCCCCTTGAGTCGTGCTTTTGCCCAACCCGATAAGTCAATCTATGACAGCACCTATAGGTCAATCAGTAATGGCAGAACATGTTTGCGTGCTTCAAAGGAAAGGTTGTGGAATAGGAAAACACAGGGAGAGAATAGAGAAGGCCAAAAGATAAGATACAGCACGAGAAGAATGCTAAAGGCTAACAGATACTTGATACAGGGATTAGGTGGTCCAGACAAGAATTAGTTAGGCCAGCTGGTGTCTGAGATTGGTTTGCAAGCAAGGACAGAGGGGGTTTTCAACACGTTGCATTCCAAAGGGCAGAGACACTTAGTGAATCATGCAGCCTGTGTAAAGGCAACACAAAATGGAGTTGAATGTATAATGGAGTCAAAATTAAGGAACCTCAGGCGCGGTGAGCATGAAGAGTTCAAGGAAAGAGAGCTGGATATGCTGACTTAAAAGCAGACAGATAGCGGGAAGAAAGCGTGTGTTTTCAGCCATTAATTGAGCAGAGCGGAGCGACGCGGACCCGTGGCAAAGAGCGTCCCGGGTGATTCCTAAATCGGGAGGTGTGTTATAGCTGTGAAGTTCGCTGATACATTGTATCATTGTATTGTGGTGCAGCGCGGTGACTTTAACCGGGCGCAGCTGTAGATCGTTTCCTGTGGTGTGCAGTGCGAGGAGCGGCCCGAGGAGCGAGGAGGAAAGAGTAAGGAGGACGCCAGCAGTAGGTGTTTTTGACGAGCAGAGTGAGTGCTCAGCGGCGGCGTGAGGAGAGAGGAGCGGGAAGGAAGGAGTAAGGAGGACGCCAGAAGGACGCCAGGAGTAGCTGTTCTGTTTTGATGAGCAGAGTGAGTGCACAGCGGTCCGCACCGGTGTTTAGTGGTGATTAGTTTGCAAGTTTGCAAGATGCTGCCGAAGGGCTCACGGAGCAAGAAGGGAATGGAAGAAGGCGCCGCGGAAGCTCCAGCAGAGGCTGCTGATAAGGGAAGGGGGAAGCAGGCGGCTGAAGATAACGCTGCTATTAACACAGTTAATACGGCACAAAAAAAGGGCGACGGCACTCAAAATCTGGGGACTGGCCATGCAGAGAAGGGGAAAGGCATTTAAACTGAAGGCGGTAAGAAAATTCCAGCGCTTTTTACTGCTACAGCTGAGAGGCAGAAAGAAAGGGAGAAGAAGAGGAATAAAGAGGGAGAGGTTTCAGCGTTACGAGAGGGGGTTGAACTTTCTGCACCAGGTACTGCTAGCTTGGGGTTGCAAAGTGAGGCAAGTGCTGTCGATGCTGGGGGTGTTGGAGGCTTCGAGGCTGGTTTTGAGGGATATGGAGAATTTTACTCACTGTCAGAACACTCCGGCTCCTCTTGCGAAGATTTGGCTGAGCAGTACTCAGCACAGCTTTCAATGGTGGACTGTAGCGATGGTGGAAGCTCAATGACTGAGGATCTTGAAGTATTGGTGGAAGTCCAGCTACAAACAGTTAGGAAATTGGATTTAGGTTTGAAGCCGGGATTACATGATAATGATAATGTCGATGAAAAGAACCCACTGGATGATTCCGAGGGCGTAGAGGTGTCCTTGTCATTAATATATAAAACCATCATGCAACACCAAGAGGAAACTAAGGAAGAGAGTGTAAGGGTACAGAACATTTGTCGTAAATTACAAAACTCCGTGAGACGGCTTGTGAAATCACATGGAGACTTTGTGGTTAGAGTTAACGAAGTTGAAACCAGGGTTTCAAACTTGGACGATGACTTTGCACAGCAGAAATCAGCAGTAGAACAGAGCCTCTCGATAAAAGAAGATATGATTTGGTTATATTACTGTTTGACGCAAATTAGATTATATATATTTTTCTTCTGTACTCCCAATATTTCATAGGTATTATTTAGGGAATTTATTATGACAGTTCTAAAGTATTGTATTTTCCTTATGTTAGATTTTATTTAATTTTTCGATTGTTCCTTATCCTTACTTGTATGTTTTCCTATATACCAAAACTGATGAATGTAATTGTTTATTCCAGTGTTCTTTATCTTCAATAAAAATTATTCAACTTAAAAAAGAATGGAACACCTGACAGAAAACTTTGTATGGTTGGTCCCTGCCTGTAATAGTACAGGCAAGCTAAAAAGGGCGAGCTGGTAAGGTGACCAGAGTGATCACCAGTGGATTATAGTAATTTAGACATTGGGTCCACCACTTTTTTCAATTTTAGTAAATATCTCAAAGTAGTCTGTCATTTATTTCAATGACCAATAACATGAAGGTGAATGAGTGAGAAGTAATTCTGTGGTCTGACCCAAGGTATGATTGACAATGTTGCGAAAGAGTGGATGATGGGGATCACATAAAGAACCAATAGTTGAAGGTAATTGACGGAAAGCCCGCTCCACGTACTTTGTATGTGATAGGTCTTACAGACAGTTGCCCTGTCAAGCCCATCTTTAAAAGCTGTTATAGGCCAATGTCACTATGCCCAGACTCGGGTTTCAAGTGTGCTGTGCTATAGGACTCAATTGCACCTCAAGAATCCGGTCACTCAATGCTGACACTGGTCTGGGTTTGCTGGTATTCCTAATCATGTGAAACATGGCCTCAAAGTAGAGGCAGCCCTGCAAGCCCCTCTGATGGTGAAGCTCTAGGACGTCATTGCTTTCTTGATAAATGGAGCTTGGAAGGCAGTGACGAGGTGTGGGTTGGATGACACTCATCCCCTGGGACGCTGCT
Organism: Lissotriton helveticus; assembly: GCF_964261635.1. Lineage (NCBI taxonomy): Eukaryota > Metazoa > Chordata > Amphibia > Caudata > Salamandridae > Lissotriton > Lissotriton helveticus. Next base: position 1,938,438,219 of record NC_136063.1, on the reverse strand, counting down.
GTTGAGGTTAGGATTGAAGCATCAGTGTGTCTGCCAGGTACTGCCAAGAGCATCAGCGATTGTCTGACCCGGAAGCCTGTCACTACCTTCTGGGTAAATGAAATGTGAAAGGCAGAGAAGCCCTAAGGGCTGGATAGCGCCAGCACTCAAGACTCCTGCAGCGGCTGTTACGCTCTGCATACTGATGTCTTTGGTCTATTATCTTCACAAGGTCAATTTGCAAAGGTTGGGATGCACACATGATCTGGAGAATGGGGGGTTGACTAGTTCCTTTAGGTATACAACGTTCAAGATAAAGAATCACATGTGTGAGGACTGAATACTTTTCAAATGAAAAATAGTCTGTCATCTATTTCATTGGCCAATAGCATGAAGGTCTGTGAGAAATAATTCTGTAGGGTAATCTAACATGTGACTGACAATATTACAAACCAGCGGAGGAGGGGTATTGTAGAAAGAGCCAATAGTTGAAGGTACCTGACCCAAAGTCCACTCCATGTATTTTGCTAGCAATAGGTATTGCAGACAGTTGCACTGTTCAGCCAGACTTGAAAAGCTGTTTTTGACCAACATCACTATTGCATTTTACCATGTCCTGGCATTCATTTTGGTTATATTTATTGGGTCGAGTTGTGGATTGTCAGAAGGGTCCACCCATGGTGAAGTTGTGCTCTGGTAATAAATTAGGCTTACTTTCGTGTCACTATATTACTTCTTTACCATCTGTACTTAAACTTGAAACCTTACTAGTCACATCATTTGTTTCCTACTATTTCAACGCAGCTGTAGATGGTTTGTTGTCTGTTTCTGTTGTGCGGTTCTGCTGTGGTTACAGTTCTTGCTCATTGTTACTTCTTTATATTGAGTGCTTTTTCCATGCAGGCGTGTTTAGAGTGACCTTGTCCATGGAAGTGTGTTTTGAGGCAGATTGTCACTGGCAGGTTACTTGGACGGGGCCTTCTGCAGGATGATATATTTGCTTCGTTATTCACACAAGTCAAAGAGCTGCCTGTAAATATTGTGATTTTTTTACTCGGTTTCAGAATGTAGATGTAGTTTTAATGGATTGACATATGCAAACGAGGACATTGAAAAACAACTAGTTTAGCGTAGTTTGGTATACTAAGTTATCTCCACAGCACTAGAGTCCCTCATAATTTCATACTTAATTATGGGGTCCTTCACCTGAGCTAATTGTTTTCACTTTATATACTATAACAATTATGTTGGTGTTTGAAAGTGCAGTGTCTCTGATATCTTTAGCAACAGTCAACAAAGACTGTAGAGTTGTCCATTAACTAATAAAGTGTTGTAGGAAGAGTCAAAAACACGTTTTTCTGCCCTGTTAGTTGACTGACACTATAGAAGGCTTCTAATGCAGGTTGCCAGCGCTCCTGCTCTTGCCTTGCACACTATGACCTCCACCTTCTTGATGGTTCCAGCCTTCCTTCCTGTATGCCCCCCTGATGGGCTGAGTGCATGAGTGCATGCTCCCCTTGTGAGGACTGCAGCTCTCTGCTCTATGGTATTCCTGGTATATGCTCCTAAGGGCAGAAGCCGCCTGCATTTCTTGCGTCATTTCAATACTGTGTTAAAATATTAGGGGATTTATTTTAACTTTCCACATAATTCCAGGACTAGAGTTAGACCAGTAAATAAGCGAAGTGTCCTTATTGTAGTAAAGCTACTCTTTGGATAGCTACTTCTGCTCTTTCATATCAAAGTCTGTTAGTTTATTTACTGTTCTAACTCCAGTACTGGAAATATGTGGAAAATAAAAATAAAAAAATACCCTGATATTTTAACACACTGTGCCTCTTAAGGGCTCGATAAACAAAAGTTGTCTTTGAATTTGTAGGATTTGCACCTAACTTAACTGTAATTGATCTTGAGGAGAAAGTCAAACTTACTCTAAGAAAAAAAACACCTTGTGAATTATGTCCCCAGTAAGGGTAACTGATTCAGGAAGGAATCTCTGCACTGTGCTGTCTCAGTCTGGCACCTTATCCAGCAGTCAGAACGGGGGGCGTAATGGTTTACTCTTTCACTCTTTTGCACTGAAATTCTGGTTCTGTGATGTAAAATGCCGTCTGATGGAGCAAGTGCGATGCTTTAAACAGTTCATTGTATAACAAGGAGACTGCAAGCAGGTGGCCTGCAATCTTCAAAGGAGTGGCCATATGTCAGGGGACAATTCTGGTCTAGAATACACTGTCATTCTCAAAGGTATAAAGGTATTTTATTGTGATGATTATTTAAAATCTTACAACATAGCGCATATAAAAGAGACTTTTAAAATATATGTTACAGCATAAAATCGCATAACAATTATCATTGCAGGACCTTTACAGACAATTAAGTTTTTACAGTAGTAACGTCTTCTTGTTTCCTTTTAACCAGCAGCAGGAACTTTACGAAGAATGCGTTAAGAGCAATATCGTTTGGGTCCATACACTTAATCACTGCCTGCCTGCATGTCCGTATGCCTCGTGATTTTAAAGGAAACTTGAGCATTGATTTTCTCTCTTGCAGGAGTGCAGGGCAGATACACAAAAGATGTTGTATGTCTTCTTTGCCCATGTTACATAATCTACATTTCGTTTGAGTTTCTTGAAATTCCCATGGCGGTAGATGACATCGGCCTGGCAGGGATCCAAATCTCGCTTTAATGAGCACCTGCTTATTTTTTTCCGTCCACGGGGTTTTCAGATATTGTTGTATCTCCTTCTTATTATAGCCATTTAGCACCGTCCAGGCATGTTTTCTGTTGGTCAGGGTAGCCTTGTCCTTTAAAATGGATAGGTGGTCTACAGCTTTATTAATGATTTTCTTAAATGAAGACTTGGTTATGTTCATTTCCCATATCGGCATAACCCCAAATTCATTAATCGCATCTCTAAGGTAGAGAGCTGCACTAGAGTTAGTGTCCTTCTTAATTTCTCTCCATAGGAGCAAAGATATCTCATTTTGATGGTCACTTTTTATTTGGTTCCAAACTTTAATAAAGTGGCCTTGCCTTGTAACGTGTTGATTTGTTAGGCCAAACTCCATCCTTACTTGTGCTGGGGAAGCGTTCACTGGGAGATGGAAAAGCGCTCGGTATACTCTGGTCATAATTTTATTCAAAGTATCACTATCTTTACCCATAAGTGCTTCACTCCTATATGTAATAGTGGGTAGGAGTTTTGCACCAACAATGCTCAGAAGAGGACCATAGGTCAGGCTAGGGAGAGACTTTTGCACAGTTCTAAATGCAGCAATTAATGTGTTTGCTTTCCTATTAGCATCAGCTTTTTGAAGATGGTAATTGCCCTTTGCATCGAATAGTACCCCCAGGTATTTGTAAACCTCAACTTGTTCAAGCTCGATTTTATCCATGAACCATTTACTTTTTTGTTTTATCTTTGCGTTTTTAGCAACTACCATAATCTTAGTTTTGTTCTCGTTTATAACCATTCCATTCTCTTTTGAGTAGGTATAGGTCCTTTTCATTAATCGCTGAAGGCCCACTTTTGTGTGACTCATAAGTATGACATCGTCGGCATACATCAAACTTGTGAGCCATCTATCAGCTAATTTCGGCGGATGGGCATTTTCATTGTCCAATAACCCTGGTAGGTCAGCAAGAAACAAATTAAAAAGAAGGGGGGCTAAAACACAACCCTGCTTCAATCCTTCATTTGCTGGGATCTCAGTAGATAGTGTGTGCCCGTCACCCATCCTCACCCTCACCCATGTCTCTGGGTATAGGAGGCGAACTAGCTTGATCAATGGAGCTGGAATTTTCATTTTTTCTAGTTTGTCCCAGAGTAATTTTCGATTTACGCAGTCAAATGCCGATTTAAAATCTATAAAGCAAAGATATAAAGGTCAATTTGATCTAAGCGATTTGTTCATAAGTAAGGCGAGAATCATTATGTTAGTAGTCGTTCCTAGTCCTTGAATAAAGCCTGTTTGATTTAAAGGCATTCTTTTTTCTTCCGTCACCCAGTCAGTTAGTTTAGTTAGTATTAATCTGGCAAATAGCTTGGCATCCGAGTCTTGCAATGTTATCAACCTGTAATTTTCCGGCAGTGCCCAATTTCCTTTTTTAAATATTGGAGTTATTAGGGATCCACGCCATGACTTAGGTACCCTACCAGTCATCACAACTTCTAAGTACAACTTCCGTAGGATTGTTGCCCATAGATCCGGATTTTCTTTCAAAAGTGCAAATGGAATTCCATTTGGTCCTGGGGCGCCATTCTTCTGTCGTTTTATAAGTTTAATTAGCTCTTCTTTTTCTATGGGAAATTGCATATCCGTATCACTATCTTGGTAGATAAAGTCATTCACATTGTCAGTTTTACGCCCTTGTTGCATTTCCGTTGAGGAAGTGTGTATAAGTTCTTGATTCAGATGTCTCCTTAGGAACTTGACCCATTCCTGCTCAGTTAAGGGAGATGAGACTACTTGCTTTTTGGGTCTAGCAAGGCCATTAATAATGTACCAAAAGTCTCTTGAGTTCTTCAGTTTACTGGCGTGGAATATTTTTGCCCAAATAGCTTGTTTCGCTTTGTTTTTCTCGCTCCATATTAGTTTCTTCAAATTCTCGTTTAGTAACTTTAGATTTTCAAGATTTCCGTTTTTAGATACGGTTTTTTGCTTAGTCTGATAATCCTTTTTCGTTCTTTCTTCAGTGATCTTATTGTATGTGGGAGGTTTAAATAAGCTTCGTTTTCCTTCTTCTGGACATTCCCATATTTAGACCTTTTTTTTCCTGTTTGCCCTTGTGATGTAGTCAACATCCCAGTCAGGTTTTCCCATTGTTCAATTGCTGTTTTTGTTGCAGTATCTTTCATGCATTTTTCCACGAACTTTTCCACTTGCTCATTAATTTCATCTTTATTACCTAAATTCCAAATCAATTTTTTATAGTTAGTAGTACCGCAATGCCCTTGGACCGTCTGATAGGTCTTTTTCATAGTTATTCCAATATCCATTAGTATTGTCTGCTGGGCATGATCACTCACGTTTACTTTCGTTAGTTGGTATGAGGTGATGCTTTGGAACATATATAGGGTTGTCATGGTGTAATCAATCCTGGATTTTGTCTTGTGCCCAAAATAACTGTATCTTGGTGGAACATCCGTTTTTAGTCTGCCGTTAAGTATTCGAAGACCCATAGCTTCCATATCCTTTACAAATTCTCAAAGGCAATACAAAGACAAAGGCAGTAGGCAAAACAGTGCCTCTAGCCTCTTCAATTGGGTTTCCGTGTGAGAGCATATCCTCTACCATCTAAGGGTATATAGTGACATGGGAATTCTATCTGAATGGATGTCCTCACACATGGTGACATCGTCTAATGGGGTAAACATTTTTTCCTCAATGATTAAGTCTAGGTGTTCCTAAATTCCTTATCTAGAACATCTCAAAAGAAACATCGCATAATACAGATTATCAGGGACATGTAGATACCTCCCTTTTAATAACTGTGCATCAGGTGCACTATGCAATACATAGGCTAATGATCAAATGTGGAAACAAAAGACAAGAACTAGGGAGTCATGGTATTTCCATGATTAGAACACATCTGATCCCACCAAAAATTAAAGAAGCAGGAACAAAAGGGTAAAAATCCAAATTAAAGTAGTCATTGAAAATTTGTCATATACAACTTTCCACATAATTCCAGGACTAGAGTTAGAACAGTAAATAAGCGAAGTGACCTTATTGTAGTAAAGCCACTCTTTGGATAGCTACTTCTGCTCTTTCATATCAAAGTCTGTTCGTTTATTTACTGTTCTAACTCCAGTACTGGAAATATGTGGAAAATAAAAAAAAATCCCCTGATAATTTAACACACTGTGCCTCTTAAGGGCTCGATAAACAAAAGTTGTCTTTGAATTTGTAGGATTTGCACCTAACTTAACTGTAATTGATCTTGAGGAGAAAGTCAAACTTACTCTAAGAAAAAAAACACCTTGTGAATTATGTCCCCAGTAAGGGTAACTGATTCAGGAAGGAATCTCTGCACTGTGCTGTCTCAGTCTGGCACCTTATCCAGCAGTCAGAACGGTGGGCGTAATGGTTTAATTCATTGTAAGTGATGACCGAATCATTACCAGATAGTCAGGCTCTGTTTCAATTCATTAGTCGTAAAAGTTGTTGGCTGTATTTTAATTTATTGTGACACATGGTATTTATTGTTATCCCACTGGGAAAAATTAAAAAAGATGTTGTATTGGTAGCATCAAGCACTGTACATTTTACAGTACTTAGAATCTAAACTACTTTGACATATTTCTGTTTATGTGATATTGGCAATATCGCTGACAGACTAATGTGTCACTCATGGAAAGCTGTATACGTTTAGTGGTACTCTGAGGTCTTCTGACAAACTCATGTCTCACTCATGGAAAGCAGTACACGTTTAGTGGCACTCTGAGGTCCTCTGACAGACTCATGTGTCACACAAGGAAAGCTGTGTACGTTTAGTGGCACTCTGAGGTTCTCTGACAGACTCATGTGCCACACATTGACGCTGTATAAGTTTAGTGGCACTCTGAGGTCCTCTGACAAACTTGTGTCACACATGGAAAGCTAAATACATTTTGTGGCACTCTGAGGTCCTCTGATAGACTTGTGTCACACATGGAAAGCTGTATACCGTTTGCGACACTCTGAGGTATTCAAGCTGTATATGTTTAGCAGCACTCTGAGGTCCTCTGACAGACTCATGTCTCAGACATGGAAAGCTGTATACGTTTAGTGGCGCTCTGAGGTCCTCTGGCAGACTTGTGTCACACATGTAAATCTGTATACATTAAGTGGCACTCTGAGGTCCTCTGACAGACTCATGTGTCACACATGAAAAGCTGTATACATTTACTGGCACCCTGAGGTCCTCTGACAGACTCATGACCCACACATGGAAAGCTGTATACCTTTTGCGGCACTCTGAGGTCCTCTGACAGACTCATGTGTCACACATGGAAAGCTGTATACGTTTAGTGGCACTCGGAGGTCCTTTGACAGACTTGTGTCACACTTGGAAAGCTGTATATGTTTAGCTGCACTCTGAGGTCCTCTGACAGACTCATGTCTCAGACATGGAAAGCTGTATACGTTTAGTGGCTCTCAGAGGTCCTCTGACAGACTCTTGTCACACATGGAAAGCTGTATACATTTAGTGGCACTCTGAGGTCCTCTGACAGACTCATGTGCCACACATGGAAAGCTGAATACCTTTTGCGGCACTCTGAGGTCCTCTGACAGACTCATGTGTCACACATGGAAAGCTGTATACGTTTAGTGGCACTCAGAGGTCCTCTGACAGACTTGTGTCACACATGGAAAGCTGTGTATATTTAGTGGCACTCTGAGGTCCTCTGTGACAGACTCATGTGTCACACATGGAAAGCTGTATACGTTTAGTGGCACTCTGAGGTCCTCTGACAGACTTGTGTCACACATGAAATGCTGTTTACATTTAGTGCCACTCTGAGGTCCTGTGAATTATTCATGTGTCACACATTGGAAGCTGTATACATATAGTGGCACTCTGAGGTCCTCTGACAGACTCATGTTTCACACATGGAAAGCTGTATACCTTTTGCAGCACTCTGAGGTCCTCTGACAGAATCACGTGTCTCACAGGGAAAGCTGTATAATTTAGTGGCAATCTGAGGTCCTTTACACTGTGGATCAGGGGCCCAAAAGAAACAGTTTTTATTCCACTTTAAACACAGAGGGCTTGAGTCACAAAGGGCCTTCGCACTCGTGGCGGAGGACCTGCAGTCATGGCAGAGGCCATGCTGTTATGGCAGAGGCCCTGAAGTCATGGCAGAGACCCCGAAGTCGTGGCAGAAACCCCACAGTCGTGGCGGAGGCCCTGCAGTTGTGGTGGAGGGCCTACACTCATGGCGGGACACCCGCAATGAAACACTAGAATGCGGAGATCCCGCCATGAGTACGGGCTCCCCGCCATGAGTGTGGGGCTTCCGCCACAAGTGCAGAGTCCCTTTGTGAATCAGGCACTGTCTCTCTAAATTGATGCCTCATTTAAAGTCAGCCATCAGAGAAAATGTGTACTGAGTACACTACAATTTTGAGAATTCTTAGTTTTGCAGTGGGACCAAAATTCCTGTGCATGAATACCGTGGGATTGAAGAAGGGTTACTATATCGATCCATGTCATAAGGACAAACTGGATCCACTTCCGAGCCATCATTTAAAAAATCAGTGCATTCAATGACTCTTAGCCTTTGATTGCTTTGCTTTTATTGAACCAACTGGAGTAACAAAGTATAAAGATTGATTTCCAAAGGTAAAGTGCAATTTGAAAAGCAGTTTTCACACCTAAGTTTAACATAGGTGCTCAAATGGCAGTATTTTGTTTAGTTCCAATTCAGGAAATTGATTTGCTCACAATTACATCCAGGTTCTGTAATTTCAAGTGGGAGTCAATCTGCTCTCATTGACCTGAAGTGGGTACTCTAGTGCACAAAACTAGATATTCACAAACCTTTTAACTGTCCATCATCACTCTGGATATGGCCTGCTTTTTAACCCTGTCTTTTGCAGAAGTAAATCTCTATCCAATTTGGAATGGGATTAGCATCCCCAAAGTTAAAGGGTAAAATCAATTGGAAATTGGAAATTAATTGCGTATTGAGCATGAGGAAAAGAGAGGGAGCCAAAAACTTCGTAGGAAAAGGATATCTAAAATATCTGAATGGGTTATGTTTGGTGTGGTGCTTTAACTCCTTAGCAAAACGCAAGATGAAGGAACAGGAGTTATGTGGACTTTTTTGAGATTCAGTGGATTAGAGAATTAGGAATACCTATCGAAATATTATTGTCTTCCTTCCACCTTGCAGGTGTGGCTATATGAGTTGCTTATTAAGGGCGGATCCCTGATGAAGGAATTTCTGCCCTTTTTTCTGTTTGAGCATCATACAACTTGTTTGATTGTATGTACCTTTTTATGAATCTTTAAAAAAAAAACAGAAGTTGAATGAGAAAACACAGACTTAAAATGTTCTTGAAGTTTTTTTTTCTGTAACCATTGTGGTACATCTCAGATCTTTGGCGGAGTGAGGAAATAACCCTCCTCCTTCAGATATGAATTTTATTGTCAACTGGTGAGACCTGGAGTGGCTTGGGCCCTGCCCCCTTTCTTCACCACTCTGAAAACGCACCTTGTGGAACACTGATGGTTGGGGGATGAAGCCCTCTTGTCTCCAGAGGGTCCTTGGGGACCAACAAGCCCTCCTGTTACTTACAGTAAGGCCCACACAGCAGGATTGCTGAGAGGTCTTCATAGGCCACTTCCCCTTACTCTTCTACTCTGTAAACATGTCTCCTGGCGCACTGGTGGCTCGGAGATGAGATCTACTTTACGCCTGAGGGTCCATGGGGGCCAACTACCCCTCTTGTTACCTACAGTAAGTCCCACACAGCTGGGTTGCCAAGAGGATGTTGGACGCCACGCCCCCTATCTCCACCACTCTGCAAACGCACCTCCTGGCACACTATCTGTTGGGGGAAGAAGTCCACTTTAGTCCTGAGACCCTTAGGAGGCAAGGGGACATCACCCCCCCCCCCACCAGAGGTATATCAAGAGGCACGTTTGTTTGTTTGTTTGTTTGTTAGTGGAGAAAGGGTGTGTGGTCTTTGATCACCTCTCAGCAATCATGCTGTGTGGGACTTACTATAGGTAACAGGAGGTCTTGTTGGCCCCTAAGGACCATCAGCAGTCAAGGCAACTTCATTCCCCAACCAGCAACGCGCCAGGAGGCGCAATTGCAAAGTGGTACAGAAAGGGAGCAGGGCCTCCAGCATTGTGCCAATAGAATATATATTTTTTTAATTATAAAGAAAGGGCGGGCTGGATACCCCCCTTCCCTGGGCCGTATTTGGGCCCAGGGACCCCATCCCCCAGAGCCAGGCATTTTTAGAAAGGAGAGGGTGGCTGTGCGGCCTCCCTCCCGCGGCCAATGGTGGCCCCGGGGACCCCATCCCCTGGGGCCTGAAGTTTCTTTAAAAAAAAAATGTGCTGAAAATTAAAGGAAGGGGCCCGCATGTCCCCCCTTTTCTGGCCTGATTTTGGGTCCGGGGAACCCATGCCTTGGGGCCTGCCCTTAATTTTGTATTTATTTGGCGGCAGTACTCAGGACCATCTTGTGCTCCAGGAGGGGGGCCATATGGCCCTCATCTATGTTTGTATTTGCCTCTGGGAGGTGGCACGGCCCCCCTGCAGTAAATCTAAAAAAGCCCCGGGGAGGTGGCAGTCCCCAAGGCTGCGGTGGTCCATGCGGCCCTCCCCAATAATTTACAATAAAGCCCTGGGGAGATGGCATTCCTGGGGCTGGAGGGATCCGAGAGCCCACCCATTTAAAAGGATATATGGCCAGGGGAGGTGGTAGTCCACAGGGCAGCAAGGGAGGCCTTAAAAAACCTCATGGGAGTGGTGGTCCCAGGGCATAATGAGCCCCAAGAGAAGGAGCCCATGTGCCCCCCCTAAAGTATTAAAAAAGGCCACCGAGATCTGGCACACCTGGGGACGGATAATGAATGAAGCACAGTAACCCACGCTACCACATATGCGGATCCCGTTGAACTTTTTTTTAAAAAAGCTTTTTTTTTGGCCCGGGGGTTCTCAGTGAGACCTCCAAGAGCCCTAGGGGGTCAGGGTGTTTCTACCCTGCCCCCTTTTCTTTTTTGTTCACATTTTTTTCAGGACTCGATTCAACACCCAACACTTACTGGATGAAGTGTTGGCAGTCAATCAAATTCCAGGAGGGTTTCGGTAGGCTGTTGGGCTCCCAGATATCTATATTTTTTAAACTTAAATACCTCTGAAACTACTGAATAGATTTACACCAAATCAAAAAAAGCACAGTTTCTAGATAAACATTTAGCTTTCTGCCAAATTTGGTGTCATTCTGTTCAGTTGGTCAGGCTGTATATATGTTAAAAAAAATCCCTATTGAATAACATGGGGAAAATGTGTTTTGGGGCCCCCTTTTTTCTCGGTCCCTGTTTGATGCATCACCTGGAAACTTTCAACACAGTAGTTGAACCAAAACGGGGCGTTTTTAAAATTATTCTTGAAGATTCTTCCAACGGAGCAAAGGTTACTGGCAAAAACTACCTACTGGCGACCACTAGCAGGTAATAAACCACTCAGAAAAACACACATTCACTGGATGATGTCATCAGTGATGTTAGCAGAACTAACTATAGGGGGGGATTTCAATGGTTTTGTATGAGTGAAATGTCCAGCTACTATAACATGTGTGAAACCTATGTTTTTTTAGTGAATTTCTAAGGTTTTTTAAATGCTAATTCCTAACTATAACGTGTGTGAAACCTATGGTTTTTTCACTGAATTTCTAAGGTTTTTTAAATGCTAATTCCTAACTATAACGTGGCTGAAACCTATGGTTTTTTCAGTGAATTTCTAAGGTTTTTTAAATGCTGAATCCTAACTATAACGGGGCTGAAACCTATGGTTTATTGAGTGAATTTCAAAGGTTTTGAAAATGATCATTTTTAAATGTATTAATTGTTATATATTTTTATACTGAATTACTAAATTATTTTAAATTATTTATTTTTAGATATTTTATTTTTTAAATTACATTCAATATTTTTTATATAATTTGAAAAATATATGTTTTTTAAAGTATTGATTTTTTTTTATTTAATATTTTTTTTAATTTATATATATTTTATATATCAGGCAATGGTATCCTATGGTAGGAAATTCAAGTTACTGGTAAGTACAGTTACATTTTCTTTTCAGGAATAGAAGTGAGCTGAAAGATGCAGCACTGAGGTCTCTCCTGATAACAGGTAAGTAAATTGGAATTCGTAGTTCGGCTGATTTTAGAAGAATTTTTTTAACCACTTGGCTGCTAAGGCTTTTTTCCCTCCTGTGCTGACATTTATTGAATCCCATTATACATGACGAGCTCACCTTGTCATGAGCACAGCTCCAGTGTGCCTCATGACGAGCTCACCTTGTCATGAGCATGCAAGAGGTTAAGTTCCAAAACTAAACACTTAGAAAAATTTCCAAGTGAAACCATTCAATGTTAGCCTATGGAAGGAAATTCAAGTTACTGTAAGCATGGTTAGAATGAATTTTCAGGATCAGTAGTGCGCTCAAAGATGCAGTACTGATGTTTCTTGTGATAACAGGTGAGTAAATTGGAATTCGTAGTTCGGCAGAATTTACAGGAATATTTTGCTCAATAGTGAAGGAAGGGGGCGGGGCCTGAGGTAATATGTGTGCAAACACGCCCTGTGGCGCGTTTTAGATTGGGGAAATAATTCCTCTTCAATCCTGAGGTCCCCTGTGAGCCAACTAGCCCACTAGGTCCCTCCAGTATGCGCCAGGCAGCAGTGTTGCAGAGTGGTGCTCAAAGGGCACGCCCTCTTTTTACAACACTCTGCAACACAGCTCCGTGGCACTTACTGGAGATACCTGTTGGACTAGTTGCCCCCTAGGGGACCTCTGGATTGAACAGGAATTAGTTCCCCAACTTAAAACGCGCCTCAGGGCATGTTTGCACTCACATCACCTCAAGCCCCGCCCCCTACCTTCACCACTGTGCAAACGCGCCCTGATGCGTGTTCTAAGTTGGTGGATTAAGCCCCCATGCATACAGGGGGTCCCTGGGGGCCAACAAGCCCAGCAGGAACCTCCAGTATGCGCCAGGAGGCTGCGTTGCAGAGAGGTGTAATGAGGCCACGCCCCTTTTTACACTTCTCTGCATGCAGCCCCTGGGCATGTTTGCAGAGGGGGAACTAATTCCCCTTGCATACTGGGGGTCCCTGGAGGCCAACTAGCCCACAAGGAATTTCCAGTATGTGCCAGTGGGCTGCATTGCAGAGAGGTGTAATGAGGCCACGCCCCTTTGTACGCCTCTCTGCAATGCAGCCTGCTGGCGCTTATTCAGAGCGGGAACTAATTTCCCTTGCATACTGGGGGTCCCTGGGGGCAAATTAGCCCACCTCGAGCCTCCAGTATGCGCCAGGGGGCTGCGTTGCAGAGAGGTGAAATGAGGCCAAGCCCCTTTGTACGCCTTTCTGCAATGCAGCCTGCTAGCGCTTTTTCAGAGGGGGAACTAATTCCTCTTGCATACTGGGGGTCCCTGGGGGCCAACTAGCCCACCAGGAGCCTCCAGTATGCGCCAGGGGGCTGCGTTGCAGAGAAGTGTAACATAATTAGTTTGCCCCGGGGGTTTCGGTTCCCGGGACAGAGTGGGGGGGGATTGGGGCCCCCCACACTTCTTTTTCACTATGCCCCCGGGATTTGGTAACCCCCCTGGGGCTAATTTGAAAAAAAGCAGACAGTTTTTTTTCCGCAGGGTACGCGTACGTACGCGTGCACACGTGTACCCCGCAATTTTTTGAGAATAAATAAAACATTTTTGGGCCTTGGGGGTCCTTGTGGGACCCCCTGAGCAGGCCTAAGGGGTCAGGGTGTTTCTACCCTGCCCCCTTTTTGCGTTCTACACGTTTATTTTTCTACTTTCTTGTGCTTTGGCTGTCAACTGTCTGTCAACACTCCAAACCAGAAAGTGTTGGCAGCCATCTTGTGCCTCCGTAGACTGAAAAATCGCGGGGTATGCGTACCTTTGCGAGTACGAGCTGCATGCTCATTTACTGTCAACACTCCAAACCAGGAAGTGATGTCATTTGAGATGTCATCAGTGATGTCACTGACCATGTCATGAATGATCTAATATGTGACATCATCAGCAGTGGATTGCGGGTGCGCGAAATATAGTTAGTACAACTAACTATATAGGAGCAATTTCAATGGTTTTGTATGAGTAAAATGTCCAGCTAACTATGACACCACTAAAACTTATAGTTTTTTGAGTGAATTTCAAAGGTTTTTTAAAAGCTAATTCCTAACTATATAACTCCTGAAACCTATGGTTTTTTCAGTGAATTTCAAAGGTTTTTTAAATGCTAATTCCTAACTATATAAGGCCTGAAACCTATAGTTTTTTCAGTGAATTTGCAAGGTTTTTTAAATACTAATTCCTAACTATATAAGGCCTGAAACCTATGGGTTTTTTCAGTGAATTTCAAAGGTTTTTTAAATGCTAATTCCTAACTATATAAGGCCTGAAACCTATGTTTTTTTCAGTGAATTTGCAAGGTTTTTTTAAATGCTAATTCCTAACTATATAAGGCCTGAAACCTATGGTTTTTTCAGTGAATTTCAAAGGTTTTTTAAATGCTAATTCCTAACTATATAAGGCCTGAAACCTATGTTTTTTTCAGTGAATTCGCAAGGTTTTTTAAATGCAATTCCTAACTATATAAGGCCTGAAACCTATGTTTTTTTCATTGAATTCGCAAGGTTTTTTAAATGCTAATTCTATTAGCGGATAACGTTTTTATATATTAAAACGTTTTTTAAATCTCAAATGCCTGCTTTGCTAACAGAGTTTTTAAGCACAGGCTCCTTTGTCTCTGGTGGCCATCTTGGGAGACTGCATATCAGAATTTTTTTAATGAAATATAAGAGGATTTGAGAAGTCACTCAAAATGTGCCCTAATTTTTCTTTCTTCAGCACTAATCATAATTTCTATGGCAAAATGAACCCCCTCATTTTGTTCCTTTGCAAATTAAATGTTTTAAGTGTTAACACTTTATTCCAATCAAGATGACTTCAGGTGTGCCATACTTTTGTCATAAGTAAGACTGTTAGCGCTCTAGTTGTTCTTTAGAACACTGTGGGACATTCTGTCATTGGGCTATAGTTGGGCTACATCTGGCTGATATTTGGGCTACATTTGTTTTTTTTTGTCTCTGGTGGCCATATTTGGGCTACATTGGGCTACATTGGGCTACATTGGGCTACATTTGGGCTCTAACATATATATAGCCCAATGTAGCCCAATATATATTTTTTCAAACTTAATTTTCGTAAAAACCACTGGAGCACATATCTTGAGACATAGCAAAGGCACATCGGGCTACCAGTCCCTACAATTTTGCCAAGTTTGGTGGAAAACCATTCAGCCGTTCGGGCTAAAAGTAAGTCCAACCGCCCTATGGAAATTAACATGGGGAAAACACGTTTTGGGACCCCCCTTTTATCTTGGCCCCCGCTTGACGAATCCCCCCCAAACTTTCAGGGAAGGACCGGAGCGCCGCGAGGCAAAGTTAATGAAAATTTCAGGAAGATTCCTCAACCGGCACCAAAGTTATTCCCAATAGAATGTTGCGATTTCCCTATTGAAAACAATCCTAACTATATATACCTACTGGCTATCGCCAGTAGGTAATATATATGTATATATATATGAACAAACGCTCCTGCTTCCTCAGAAACATCCAACGAAGAAGGCAGTGACATTATGTATGTGCCGGTATAAAGCGCCGTTGATATTGCACTTTTGATTAAACATTGTGCCTCTGCGCAGCACCTATATGATGGTCAATGCTTCATGTGACTCTCATAATGTATTAGATAACTGTAATGGTGTGGCTGGATGCCACATTCCTGCGATGTCTAATGTTATATTATTGAATACGCTCTGTTGATTTATCCCTTAAAATATAACAACCTTCAGCCAGCGCACGAGAGAGAGAACGGTTT
This sequence comes from Lissotriton helveticus, assembly GCF_964261635.1. NCBI lineage: Eukaryota > Metazoa > Chordata > Amphibia > Caudata > Salamandridae > Lissotriton > Lissotriton helveticus. The sequence goes on along the minus strand of NC_136063.1, from coordinate 1,938,422,602 downwards.
TCATGCAAATAACGATGTAAGACACCACTTAACAATGGTGGGCCATATATGTTTCATGCCCTACCTTTGATGTAAGGTTCTGCCTGACTTTCAATTACTGACTATGACGATGTATTTTTAGAGGCTAAAACATTGCAGTCGCAAACACTGAGGAAGGCGTCCTGCTGAAACGCGTTTGTTTTGTCATCTGTGCCAATAAATCCGTAACAGATGTACTCCTGTGAGTGCCTGTGGTTTTCTTTTGGAGCGTGGAGATTGTCTATGAGTCTGCCTTCGTACACAGGGAACCCACCAGCGAGTGCAGGAGTACTGGCAGGTTTGGAGCAAAGGATGCTTGAAAAGCTCCTATCACCCCGCTGAATGGAAGAGAAGCTGACAGAAGATCACCGACTGCCAAACTGCAACCGCGTCAAGTGTCAGTAAGGATTTTGACAATTTTGTTATGATGGTGATCAGTTTCCCTTTGATCCTACAGTGGTGCATAGCGAGGGGGGAGTGCACTACGTGGATTTCCGCTACACAATAACTAATGTTCAAATCAGGCACCGACATATCCAGAGGCAGAGTCTTAAATTTCATTGCCCGTCTAGGTCTCCCTGTGCTCCAGATGAATTTACCACACATTGATTGTAAATGCTGTAACCTTTTTTTAGATATTGCCAAAGGTATTGACCGGAATAAGTAAAGAGCCTTTGGTAATACATTTATTTTAACAATATTACACCAGCCAATAATAGTAAAATATAATAGTTCCCACCTATCTAATGAAGTCTTGATTTTGAAAATCAACGCGTTCCAATTAACATCCACCAGTTCAGTCATATTTGCTCTAATCTGGATCCCTAAATAAGTAACTTCTTTTACAACCCTATCGTCGTGCCATACTAAAATATCTGAACACAAAATCTGCGTATTTGATACATTAAGTTTATGAAATGAATGAAATGAAAATGGATTTCTAAAGCGCATGGCTGCCCTTGAGCGTCCCAGCGCTAATTGTACACTCAGACAGAACTCCTCTGATCAGCACCCTGAGATGTTAGTCGTTATGGTGGAAAAGAAAAGTTTTCAGAGTTTTTCGAAATCTGGCCAAGCTGGGTTCTTTCCTCATTGCTGTTGGGAGGGAGTTCCACAGCTGGCCAGCATTTATTGAAAAACGACGTCCCCCAGTCCTTGCTCTTTTTGCTCTCTGGATTACCACCAGGTTCTCCTCGCCAGAGCGGAGCGTTCTTGATGATTTGTAGGGGCGGATCAGGTCTTTTAGGATCGGAGGACCTGTCCCTTGGAGGACTCTGAACACGGTACAGAGCGCTTTGAATTTCACTCTCGCTCTTATGGGCAGCCAATGAAGCGCTTTCAAGGCCGGTTTAGCTGATGCTCTTCTGGCTGTATTCGTCAGCAGTCTGGCGGCTGCATTCTGTGCCCTCTGGAGCACGTTCAGAGTGTACTCTGGCGCTGCCAAGAAGAGGGCGTTGTTATAATCTAGTCTTGACAGAATAAGGCCCTGTACTAGTAATTTTCTGGAGTCTGGGGGGAGAAGGGGCATGGCTTTCCGTATTAAACGGAGCAGACCGTAACAGCTCCCTGCAGTTTTTTTCGCCTGAGTGTGCATTGACAGCTCTGGTTCTAACCAGACGCCAAGACTTTTTATGGATTCTTTCGGGGTCGGGGGGTCCCCTAGACAAGAAGGCCACAGACATTTGGGGAGGGAGGTACAGAGATTTCCCAGAAGCATCACCTCTGTTTTAGAGCCATTAAGCTTGAGTCTCGAGTCTGCCATCCATGCCATGATGTTGGTAAGGCAGGCGGCAAACTTTTCTCCGTGGCTCTCTGCGAGCGAAAGCGAAACAATCAATTGGGTGTCATCCGCATACGTTGCGAGTTTCACTCCAAAGGGTGCGACCTCCCCCTCCAGTGGGGCCATATAGACGTTAAAAAGCGTAGGGCTCAGCGATGAGCCCTGCGGGACACCACACTGAAGGGGGGTGGGCACTGATCTTCTATTGCCCTCGCACACTTGATATGTTCGCTCACTCAAGAATGACGTCAGCCAGGTGAGCGCCAACTCTCTCACTCCCAGCTCTTCCAGCCGGTGGATCGAGATCTTGTGATCCACCGTGTCAAATGCGGCACTCAGATCCAGGAGGACCAGAGCTGCTGATCCTCCTGAATCTAAGATGCACCTGCCCTCTTCTACCATAGCAATCAGCGCCGAGTCAGTACCCTGACCGGGCCGAAAGCCAGTTTGGGAGTGCCGCAACAGCTTGTTGGTTTCCAAGAAGGACGAGAGCTGCCGGTTGACCAATTTCTCTGCGATTTTTCCCATCCCTGGCAGTAAAGAAATTGGCCAAAAGTTGGAGAAATCGGCGGGGTCAAGCCCAGCTTTTTTCAGCAGGGCTTTTACTATGGCCCGCTTCCAACTGGGGGGGACCTGGCCAGAGGCGAAGGAAGCGTTAAGTAAATCTACTGCCGGTCCTGCTATAACATCCGTAAAATGCTTTAGGATGTACATAGGCATGGGGTCCATCGGTGAACCACTTTTTTGCACGGCCAGCTCTTTACAAAAAGCTTCCCTGGTAATCGGGACAAAATTGTCCAGCACAGCTCTGTCGGCAGCCAAGCAAATCTCCCCTGAGACCAGTCTCTGTAGGGGGTTGGGGAGGCCGGCTATGATGTTTTGGATTTTATGGTCGAAAAACTGGGCCAGAAGATTGCAGCGATCCGAGCTCCCCTCTGGGAGTCCTGAGGGCACTGGAACTTTGAGCAGCTCTTTGAGAATTTTATAAGTTTCACTCGAGGAATTGGCTGACGATTTTATCCTGTCTTCAAGGTAGGCCGCTTTGGTGGAATTGCGTGCCGCTTTATAAGTTCTCATGGCTGCCCTGTACTCTTCTTTGGTATTTACTGCCCAGTTTTTTCGCCAGTCCCGTTCTTTCTTTTTACAGATTATCCTCAGGAGACCTAACTCGGGGGTGAACCATGAGGATTTAGGGCCCCCAGTCTTCCTATTAGCTATTTTCAGGGGAAGTACAGCATCTAAGGCCGAACCGAGCCAATCACAAAAGGCATCATCGGCTTCTAACGGGTCCCTACTAAGTACCGGGATGGTCTGTGTCAACTTGCAGGTTAGATCATTGATAGGGAGTTTCGACCATACCCTCACTGGTACTCGTGCTGTTGCTGCCCGAGGGGGAGGGGGAGCTGAGGCAAAACCCACTTGAAAAGGGATCAGGAAATGGTCGGTCCACGGGAGAGGCAGGGGCGGCGACGTGGAAAGAAGGGGAATGTTGGAAAACACCGTGTCCAATAAATGGCCCTTGACATGGGTGGGCTCCTGGTTATGTAGGATAATGTTCCCCAGCCCGAGTTCAGATCTTAGGTCGTTCGCTACTTTATCCTCCGGTGAATCGAAATGGAGATTCAGATCTCCAAGCAGGAGGAAATTGGGTGCCGATGCTATCAGCATTGGGGCCTCTTCAAGCAGAGAATTTGCGAATTTTTTTATGTTGCCCGGAGGCCGGTAGATCAGCAACCCCGACAACGAGTCGTTGGGGGACAGTTGGATCTTAAAGCTGCAACTTTCCGCGTCCGAAATGGCCCCTCATCGGCCCTACATGCCAATGTATCCTTATATATGATAGCCAGCCCACCCACTCTACCCAACGGTCTGTGCAAACAAAAGATGCAAAAGATGCAAAATCCGGGTTTAAGCACTCACCCCAAGTTTATAGCCCGTTACGCTACCAAACTCTTTAGCTAGTAGCTCAATTTCTTCAATAGCAAGTGCAGGATAGACTGTAGCTACAGCAATATCGTCCGCATATGAGAACACTGAAAAACAATAATCAAAAACTCGATGCGGTGGAATAAATGCGCTCCGAGACAGTTGTTCGATAAAAGGGTTAATATACAGGGCAAACAAAAGAGGGAAAAGGGGCAGCCCTGCCGAGTTCCCCGAGTTATACTCAAAGAATCGGAAAGCAATCCCATAGCAGATATCTTAGCCTTGGGGGCTACATAAAGCTACTGTAAAGCAGCAATACATTTCTGGCACAAACCCATTTAAGAAAAACCAAAGGAAATGATGGACGGAGCGTTGACAATACAAGCACTCACCCCCAGTCAACTGATCTGGGTTTAATCCACATCCGTTCTTTAGCCCTCTCTGCCACCCCAGTTCAGACATGGCCATATGCAATCAGTCTAACCCTGTGCCTCATGGGAACAGTCCAGTCAGTACTGCCAAACAATGCCTTCCCTGGACCGGAAACAAGCTACCAAGGACCGGTTTCTAGCATTTCAGCCGTCTTCAGCCCGGCTTGCTTGAATCCAGTGGCAAAGTGAGCAAGGGACTCACGTCTGAGCATACCCTGCCAACTTATGGCGAACAAAGAAAAACCAAACGAAATGATGGACGGAGCATTGACAATACAAGCACTCACCCCCAGTCAACTGATCTGGGTTTAATCCATCACCATTCTTTAGCCCACTCTGCCACCCCAGTTCAGACATGACCATATGCAAATCAGTCTGACCCTGTGCCTCATGGGAACAGTCCAGCCCGAACTGCCAAGCCATGCCTTCCCTGGACAGGAAACAAGGTACAGAGGACTGGTTTCTGGCATTTCAGCTGTCTTCAGCCCGGCTTGCTTGAATCTAGTGGCAGAGTGAGCAAGGGACTCACGTCTGAGCATACCCTACCAACTTATGGCGAACAAAGAAAAACCAAAGGAAATGATGGACGGAGCGTTGACAATACAAGCACTCACCCCCAGTCAACTGATCTGGGTTTAATCCATCACCGTTCTTTAGCCCACTCTGCCACCCCAGTTCAGACATGGCCATATGCAAATCAGTCTGACCCTGTGCCTCATAGGAACAGTCCAACCCAAACTGCCAAGCCATGCCTTCCCTGGACCGGAAAATAAGCTACCGAGGACCGGTTTCTGGCATTTCAGCTGTCTTCAGCCCGGCTTGCTTGAATCCAGTGGCAAAGTGAGCAAGGGACTCACGTCTGAGCATACCCTGCCAACTTATGGCGAACAAAGAAAAACCAAAGGAAATGATGGACGGAGCGTTGACAATACAAACACTCACCCCCAGTCAACTGATCTGGGTTTAATCCATCACCGTTCTTTAGCCCACTCTGCCACCCCAGTTCAGACATGGCCATATGCAAATCAGTCTGACCCTGTGCCTCATGGGAACAGTCCAGCCCGAACTGCCAAGCCATGCCTTCCCTGGTCTGGAAACAAGCTACCGAGGACCGGTTTCTGGCAATTCAGCCGTCTTCAGCCCGGCTTGCTTGAATCCAGTGGCAAAGTGAGCAAGGGACTCACGTCGGAGAATACCCTGCCAACTTATGGCGAACAAAGAAAAACCAAAGGAAATGATGGACGGAGCGTTGACAATACAAGCACTCACCCCCAGTCAACTGATCTGGGTTTAATCCATCACCGTTCTTTAGCCCACTCTGCCACCCCAGTTCAGACATGACCATATGCAAATCAGTCTGACCCTGTGCCTCATGGGAACAGTCCAGCCCGAACTGCCAAGCCATACCTTCCCTGGACCGGAAACAAGGTACCGAGGACCGGTTTCTGGCATTTCAGCTGTCTTCAGCCCGGCTTGCTTGAATCCAGTGGCAAAGTGAGCAAGGGACTCACGTCTGAGCATACCCTACCAACTTATGGCGAACAATGAAAAACCAAAGGAAATGTCGACGGAGCGTTGACAATACAAGCACTCACCCCCAGTCAACTGATCTGGGTTTAATCCATCACCGTTCTTTAGCCCACTCTGCCACCCCAGTTCAGACATGGCCATACGCAAATCAGTCTGACCCTGTGCCTCATGGGAACAGTCCAGCCCGAACTGCCAAGCCATGCCTTCCCTGGACCGGAAACAAGCTAAGAGGACCGGTTTCTGGCATTTCAGCCGTCTTCAGCCCGGCTTGCTTGAATCCAGTGGCAAAGTGAGCAAGGGACTCACGTCTGAACATACCCTGCCAACTTATGGCGAACAAAGAAAAACCAAAGGAAATGATGGACGGAGCGTTGACAATACAAGCACTCACCCCCAGTCAACTGATCTGGGTTTAATCCATCACCGTTCTTTAGCCCACTCTGCCACCCCAGTTCAGACATGGCCATATGCAAATCAGTCTGACCCTGTGCCTCATGGGACCAGTCCAGCCCGAACTGCCAAGCCATGCCTTCCCTAGACCAGAAACAAGCTACCGAGGACCGGTTTCTGACATTTCAGCCGTCTTCAGCCCGGTTTACTTGAATCCAGTTGCAAAGTGAGCAAGGGACTCACGTCTGAGCCTGGCTGAAGACGGCTGTAATGCCAGAAACCTTTCCTAGGAAGCTTGATTCCGGTCCAGGGAAGGCATGGCTTGGCAGTTCGGGCTGGACTGTTCCCATGAGGCACAGGGTCAGACATGTCTGAACTGGGGTGGCAGAGTGGGCTAAAGAACGGTGATGGATTAAACCCAGATCTGTTGACTGGGTGTGACTGTTTGATTGGTTCAGATGCTCCGTCCATCACCACCCCCTTTTGTACCGCTTTGTTCGCCATAAGTTGGCAGTGTATGCTCAGACATGAATCCCTTGCTCACTTTGCCACTGGATTCAAGCAAACCTGTCTGAAGACAGCTGTAATGCAAGAAACCGGTCCTAGGAAGCTTGAATCCGGCCCAGGGAAGGCATGGCTTGGCAGTTCGGGCTGGACTGTTCCCATGAGGCACAGGGTCAGACTGAATTGCATATGGCCATGTCTGAACTGGGGTGGCAGAATGGGCTAAAGAATGTTGATGGATTAAACCCAGATCTGTTGACTGGGTGTGAGTGTTTTATTGGTTCAGATGCTACGTCCATCACAACCCCCTTTTGTACCACTTTGTTCGCCATAAGGGTATGCTCAGACGTGAGTCCCTTGCTCACTTTGCCACTGGATTCAAGAAAGCTGGGCTGAAGACGGCTGAAATGCCAGAAACCGGTCCTCGGAAGCGTGTTTCCGGTCCAGGGAAGGCATGGCTTGGCAGTTCGGGCTGGACTGTTCCCATGAGGCACAGGGTCAGACTGATTTGCATATGGCCATGTCTGAACTGGGATGGCAGAGTGGGCTAAAGAACGGTGATGGATTAAACCCAGATCTGTTGACTGGGTGTGAGTGTTTGATTGGTTCGGATGCTACGTCCATCACCACCCCCTTTTGTACCACTTTGCTCGACATAAGTTGACAGGGTATGCTCAGACGTGAGCCCCTTGCTCACTTTGCCACTGGATTCAAGCAAGCCGGGCTGAAGACGGCTTAAATGCCAGAAACCGGTCCTCGGAAGCTTGTTTCCGGTCCAGGGAAGGCATGGCTTGGCAGTTCGGGCTGGACTGTTCCCATGAGGCACAGGGTCAGACTGATTTGCATATGGCCATGTCTGAACTGGGGTGGCAGAGTGGGCTAAAGAATGGTGATGGATTAAACCCAGATCTGTTGACTGGGTGTGAGTGTTTGATTGGTTCAGATGCTACGTCCATCACCACCCCCTTTTGTACCAAAACCCATTTTATCCATGAGTCTCCACATATAGCCCCAATGAACGCGATCGAAGGCTTTCTCAGCGTCGAGTAAAATGAGCGCTAACTCCCTTTTCTCTACACCTGCAATATCAAATAAAGTTATCACTTTATTTACATGATCAACCATGCCTCTTTTCGGTATAAAATCGTGTTGATGTTGGGGCAGTAGGGGCGTTATAACTTTAGACAGTCGGTTGGCCAGAATCTTGGAGTAAATTTTATTATCGGCGTTTAATAATGATATTGGGCGATAAGATCCAACCAAGTCTGGGGCCTTGCCTTTCTTACAAAATACCGCGATTGTGGCATCCTACCAAGATCTAGGAGGATAACCCACCTGCGCCATCTGCATAACTTTAAGCAGCTCATCCTTGATAATATTAAAAAACTGCCTATAAACCTCCCCGGGGATTCTATCGGGACCAGCTGCCTTACCTAAAGCCAAACTTTTCACTGCACTTTCCAATTCCAGCATAGTAATCCTGGATTCCAATTCTTCTAATTTTGAGGAATCTAATAGTTTCAGCCCCTCTTCCAGCATTCCTGTCCAATCCCCTTCCGCCTCTACCCAACTCTGCTGCGTATATAACTCAGAGTAAAACTGCAGAAAGATCTTAAGAATCCGGTGAGATTCAGAATGGGATACCCCGTTCACATCTCTCAATGCCTGGATATTTCTAGCCGACTCTTTTATCCGTAATCGTACCGCAATCCGTTTCCCGATTGTCTCCCCAAATTCATGGCTTTGCATCCTAGATATTAAGTACCTTCTGGCATTCTCTGCGCTCCAAAACCCCAGCATATTAGCCCTCTCCTTTGCCACCTCATTCTCTAACTCAGCTAGATCGTTCATGCAAGTGACAATCCCCTAAGTTAATGAAGTTTCAGCCTCAATCAGGCGCTCATAAAACGTTGCTAATTCTTTTTTAAGACTCTTTTGCTACCATGAGCTAAAACTAATACATTCACCTCAAAAACCCGCTTGAAAAGTGTCCCAAACTATACTAACAGTGGCCGTCCCATCATTATTCCCAAAAAAAGATCTGAATCCACCTATCCATATGCTCCCTAAATTCCATATTTAAACCTAATTTCCGATCATATGTAAAATTTAAACATTTAGGTCTATTAAGGCAGCCCACTAATTCAAGCACGATTGGAGCATGATCCGATGTGATCATTGGATAGACACGTATTGTGGCCCCACCCAATAAAGAAGCAGGTGCAAAGAAATAATTAAGTCTTACAAGCTTTTTGTGGGGGTAGGAATAGAAAGTAAAACCACTGTCTTGAACCCTCAAACTACCCCACACATCCACTAATCCTTGGTCCCTAACTAAATTATAAAGTGTCTTAAAAACTTTAGGTTTCCGCCCCCTATATTTATCAAAACCATCCTGCAGTGCTTCATTCGTCAGATTTATATTGATATCTCCACATACCACCACCGGTTGCGGCCAAGTAACCAATTCAGAATTTATTTCATTTAAAACCCCCGCATCATCCACATTGGGACCGTATACTGTACAAAGCGTTACCTTTTGCCCCTCAAAATTGCACTCTGCTATAGCCCACCGCCCGTTCTTATCCATTAGTTTCCTACATTGACATAATTTCGTCCAGCAAGGATGGCTACCCCCCTTATCATACTAGATTGGCCTTTTGCGACAATTAACGAATATCCCAGTTCCTTTAGTACCCCCCTCTTAATCCAAGGGATATGGGTCTCCTGAATACAGACTAAGTCTGGGCGAATATGTCTTAATTCAGCTGCTACCTTTTGGCACTTTAACACATTATTCAGCCCAGACACATTCATTGAGCAAATTCTTACTCCTGTTATAGACATTTTAAATCAAAAAGCGAAAAACTCAGAAACGCTTATTCTTTCAAAATCAGATCTGTTGATTATTATCAGCCAACGGCCGGACTGCCCTTTGCAATAAACATATAATTCTAGTGTTAGTCACTGTGAAATGCTTTTTCCCCCTTTTTTACACCCCCCAAGTGCTACCCACCTACCCCTGTCCCAACTACCCCTACCCCCCCTGAACCCCTCCCACTTACCCTCCACAAACCCCCACCCTCCCATCACTGAGGCTTTAGGACCGCTGGTCCTTTAGATGCAAGCTTTACCTGAACCTCTTGCGTTCACCTCTAAAACGCACTAACCCAACATAAAGAATACTTTAGAATATACATTAAGAGAAAAGAACACATAGGGGGCAGTGAGCCTTACTTATACCACGAGAGAAAGAATATATAAAAAAAAACTAACTAACATTATCCTAACTATTGTTATGCTGAACAAGTTTCAGGTTTCATTTTTATCCTCTCACTGACTGTCAAGCTCCATGAGCTATATTAATCGCTCAAATTCAGTAGCTGAAGCAATATTTGTAAAAAACCTGGTTTGATCCTTAGTCACTATTTTCAATTTAGCCGGGAACATTAAAAAAGCTGATGCTCCCTTCGGCTGACACTCAGGAAATAATTGCCGAAATTGCCATCGCAGTTTTACTGACTTCTGGCACAAGTCCGGGCGAACAAAAAATTCAAGCTCCCGGCCTTACCCTTCTTGTCAGGTCTGGCTAATTTGAAAACCTCATCACGGGCCAGAAAGCTATTAAATGCAATTAATATTGCCCTGGGTCTGCTTACCTGAACCTTTCCAGGCTTTAACCGAATGTTAAAGGGGAATCTGTGTGCCCTTTCGATTTCACGTTCCCAGTCCCACTGAGTTAAACCAGGAAAAGCTGCCTTAAACAAGCCAACCACAAAACCCCTTGGATCTTGCCCCTCTTTTCCCTCTGGAATTTGAAGCAGCCTCAAATTATTGCGTCTTGCACAATTCTCGATGTCAGCAAGTTTGCAAATCATATATAGAGGCAAGATGGCGCCCGTGCAGGGCGCTTGAGTTTTACCTCTCCTGCGGGATCCTGCTGAGCCGAGTTTCGGCGAGTGAGCGGGGGGCGCGGTGAGCGGACCGATAGCGGGAAGAAAGCGTGTGTTTTCAGCCGTTAATTGAGCGGAGCGGAGCGGTGCGGACCCGTGGCAAAGAGCGTCCCGGGTGATTCCTAAGTCGGGAGGTGTGTAATAGCTGTGAAGTTCGCTGATACATTGTATCATTGTATCGTGGTGAAGCGCGGTAACTTTAACCGGGCGCAGCTGTAGATCCTTTCCTGTGGTGTGCAGTGCGAAGAGCGGCCCGAGGAGCGAGGAGGAAGGAGTAAGGAGGAAGCCAGCAGTAGGTGTTTTTGACGAGCAGAGTGAGTGCTCAGCGGTGCTCAGCGGCGGCGTGAGGAGAGAGGAGCGGGAAGGAAGGAGTAAGGAGGATGCCAGAAGGACACCAGGAGTAGCTGTTCTTTTTTGACGAGCAGAGTGAGTGCACAGCAGTCAGCAGAGGTGTTTAGTGGTGATTAGTTTGCAAGTTTGCAAGATGTCGCCGAAGGACTCACGGAGCAAGAATGGAATGGAAGAAGGCGCCGCGGAAGCTCCAGCAGAGGCTGCTGATAAGGGAAGGGGGAAGCAGGCGGCTGAAGATAACGCTGCTATTAACACAGTTAATAAGGCACAAAAAAAGGGCGACGGCACTCAAAATCTGGGGACTGGCCATGCAGAGAAGGGGAAAGGCATTCAAACTGAAGGCGGTAAGAAAATTCCAGTGCTTTTTACTGCTACAGCAGAGAGGCAGAAAGAAAGGGAGAAGAGGAGGAATAAAGAGGGAGAGGTTTCAGCGTTGCGAGAGGGGGTTGAACTTTCTGCACCAGGTACTGCTAGCTTGGGGTTGCAAAGTGAGGCAAGTGCTGTTGATGCTGGGGTGTTGGAGGCTTCGAGGCTGGTATTGAGGTATATGGAAATTTGTACTCACTGTCAGAACACTCCGGCTCCTCTTGCGAAGATTTGGCTGAGCAGTACTCGGCACAGCTTTCAATGGTGGACTGTAGCGATGGTGGAAGCTCAATGACTGAGGATCTTGAAGTATTGGTGGAAGGCCAGCTACAAACAGTTAGGAAATTGGATTTAGGGTTGATAATGATAATGTCGCTGAAAAGAAACCACTGGATGATTCCGAGGGCGTAGAGGTGTCCTTTGTCATTAATATATACAACCATCATGCAACACCAAGAGGAAACTAAGAAAGAGAGTGTAAGGGTACAGATCATTTGTCGTAAATTACAAAACTCCGTGAGACAGCTGGTGAAATCACATGGAGACTTTGTGGTTAGAGTTAACGAAGTTGAAACCAGGGTTTCAAACTTGAAAGATGACTTTGCACAGCAGAAGGCAGCAGTGGAACAGAGCCTCTCCATAAAAGAAGATATGATTTGGTTATATTACTCTTTGATGCAAATTAGGTTATATATATTTTTCTTCTGCACTCCCAATATTTCATAGGTATTATTTAGGGAATTTATTATGTTGTTGTTGTAATACTTTATTCGATAGACATTTCTCATAAAAATACAAGTATACAAATATATAAAAGCAATCCATCCAAAGTACCACAATTACATCCAGAACCGCAATTAGCAATTTAAAAGAATCAAGTAAAAACATAATATAGGCAATGAAAAAAGTTTTTTTATACATTTCCCAGCAATCTAGAACGTATTATCCAAGCACCCCCCAGATATTTTGCTACCCCACAAATAATATACAATGAGACAGCATTAGTTGTAAGGATACGGAGGGCTGACCTATGATCTTTTACACCCAACTCTCTACATACAGGTTTCAACCATTTAGTCCTAACAGATTTGTATGCTGAACAGGCAAACAAAACATGGCCAAGGGTTTTTTCCTGGGCATTGGCAACCTGGGCATTTTAAATCAGTCCCCACCTTAGACTTCCATCCTTCCACAAATTTTTTAAGTGGCAATGTGCCATACCTTAATTTCAAGAACAAGGTTCTATCTCTTGCTACTTGTATAAAATCCAAAAATGGTTCCAACTTCATTGAGGGTTTGTGAATAAGAAAGTTCGACGTTAAGGTCCCCAGATTTGAGTTGTTGTTGACCTTAGACTCAACCCAATCCCAATATAGTTTCTTTACAATCTGCTTTGCAGGGGGGACTTGTGACGCCCAGGACTCCCCCAGGCCTATTGATTTTACAAGTTTCTTAAGGTTGTTGAGCCACTTTATTTGGTGAGAAACATTTAGGGTTATTAACTCATCCAGCACTCGGGCATACCCAGCTAGTTCCTAGGTTCTTCTAAGGCGCACCCAAAACAACAGCAGCCTTAGTTGAACTTTATCCGAAATCGATTTTTTTACCCATATCATAAAATAAGGGTAGCAAAGGGGTGGAGGCTGGGAGTGAGACTAAGTCTCTAATAAACTTGTTTTCCGCAATTGCCAGTGCCTTAGTATTTTCAGCGCCCCATAATTCGGAGCCATAAACTGCCGAGGACAAAGCCTTCCCTTCATAAACTACCAAGGCAGGGGCGACCGGTCTGCTAATAGAGAGGCGCTGGTTCTTTAATATTGCACCAGAAACCCTTTTAAGGTTTAATACCATTTTTGAAATGTGCGAATCCCAACTCATATTGTTGGAGAGTCTCACCCCAAGATAATCGAATTCGTTAACAACCTCCAAAGGGGATCCACACAAAGTAAGGTGAACCTTCCTAACCTTTCTATTTGGTGTTAAAACCATTAGCTTTGTCTTCAGGGTATTGACCGTTAGCCCACAATCATTACAAAAGAGGGAAAAACGGTCAAGCAATTTTTGGAGACCCTTAGGGGTTTTGGACATCAAGAGGGTATCTTCAGCAAAAAGAAGTGTTGGGGTTTTCTCCCCGGCAAGGACGGGGCATCTGCCGGGTCCTCCCTCAAATGGTCCACCACCCCATTTATAAAGAGGGAGAACAATGTCGGCGCCATCACACATCCCTGCCGTACCCCCCTGCTGACTGGTACCCTCTCTGTCAATTGGCCCTGTCGCCCCCATCGTATCCTTGCATAGTTATCCTCATGCAATTTGATGACCAGTTGCAACAAGGGGCCGGGAAACCCCATAGCTTGTAAAATCTCCCATAGCTTGGCACGAGGGATAACATCGAACGCAGTTTTCAGGTCGATGAAAGCCAGATACAAACAGCCTTTAATAATCGATACTGACTTCCAGTAGACCGCACAGAACCGGAAGACTTGGTCCATTGCGCCGACATTTCGCCTGAAACCCGCCTGGAAGTGGGTAAGAATATCTTTATCCATTAGCCATGTCTCAACACGATTTATAATGACCCTGCCAACTACCTTTTGAATAGTATCAATTAAACTAATTGGTCTGTAGTTGGCAGGGTCCTCTCTATTACCTTTTTTAAAAATCGTAATCACCTCCGCCCCTTTCCATGAGTCCGGGACGGGGTGGCCTAGCTGGATAAGAGTCATTAAACTAGCTATGTACTTTGCCCAAATTAAGGGATCATGTAATAGAAGGTCACCGGGCAGACCATCTGGGCCGGCTGCTTTGCCTGGAAGTATGTTTAAAATAGCGGTCTTAACTTCTTGCTGGGAAAATAACGTTTCATTGCCCGTCAGCTCCAAATCAACAGCAGTCAACCCCAAACCTGGGTTGCTATTGCTACACACTGTTGTTGAAGACAAAGGAGATTGATCGGCAACGTCACTATACAATTTTAAAAAATGAGCATGCCATTACTGTTCCGTAATATGATTTAAAATAAGATCGGTACCCCTCCGGTCTAAGGTATTAATCAATTTCCAAAAAATAGTGGAATTCTTCCCACTGGCAGCAATTTTAAGCTGCTGCCAATGCTCCTCCTCCCAGTTTTTTTTTGCTAAGGTAATTGAACCGCAATACTCCTTTCTAGCTAGTCTTACTGCCGTTGAATCCTTTAATTTTATCGCTGAACCAATGGCCTTTCTCTTGGCTCTGCAATCTGCAGTATACCACGGGTTCATCTTCGGCGGTCTAGTGGCCACCGCGGAATTCCTTGGGGTTTTTTTAATGAAAAATTCTCCTATTTTGTCTATAAAGTTTTTTATACTGACCCAATAATTTTTGCCCCGCTGAAGAGACCTCTCCCCAATCCACCGCTGCAAGGCTAAAGATTTCTGCTTCAACTAGGTCCCTAATGTTGTTAATTTTCTCCTCTTCACATTTTATCACATCCCACCTTAGTTTCCGGTTACAGTTGGAAGGGAGAACTTCCTTCGTGACCATCTCTAAACTCCCACTGGTACTGAACCCTTGTGCCCAATTAATTTCCATGCACAGTGGATTGTGGTCACTATCTGAGGACTGCCTGACTTCCATATCTTTTAAGCTAGCCCAAGAGTAGATATCTAAAAAGATGTAATCAATTCTCGAAGGACAGCTTATCCTATTATAGGTCATTGCCCCTTCTCGATCAGAAATAGTCCGGCCATTTAATGCCCGTAAATTATGTTCCAAAGCTAATGCATTCAACTGTATTGCTCTGGCAGACCACTTCATAATAGGGGCCAGCGCTAGTGGGGGTATGGCCTGTCTCCAGTCTTCAGAATTCAAACCCAAAACATCCTCATCATCTAGGGGCTCAAATGTACAATTAAAATCGCCCCCCAGCAGGATTTTAGACCTAGGTGGGAGCTCAGACAATTTTGTATCTAACAGCTCAATAGTTTGTGATTTTAGACCACCCTGAGACCCTCTTGCATAAACACAGAACAAATGAACAGTGTCCCCATGTGGGATTTTCAAAGAAATGTGCAGGATGTCATTGAACTGTGTATTATGTGTGATAACGGTGTAGTTCAGGTCCACCTTTACCCAGATAAGCAGGCCACCTGAGGGTCGACCTTTTCCTATGGTCACTGCTGGGACAAAATATGTGGAATAACCGTTTTTATATTGTGGGGACAAACACCAAGTTTCCTGGAACAAACAAATATGAAAGGGATCAATAAAATCATTCCAATCAGGATTTTCAAGATTTTTCCTTAAACCAGCAATGTTCCAAGAAATGATCTTAATTGGAGAAAGAGGAACAGTTGTTACAATGGCTACAGGAGATGGGGGACGGTCCAATTCAATCATTCTAATGGTTACATTATCCTCAGACACATCATTCTTTCTTCCATTCGTAGATATAACCTGTGGTGGCCTTATCTCCTCCCTCAGAACCTTGTGACCAGGGGCAAAAATCGAATGTCAATCGACTACTTCCAGGCCACTAAAGCGATTAGAACAAGGTACTGAGGGGGGATTGTGCTGATGACCAAACCATTCCCTCTGGGGCTGATTAATCCCCAAGGGGGGCCTGCCTACTCTCCTTTGTACTGTGCTCCATCCTCTCTCCTCACCCCCCTCCCAATAATTCACATTATGGTCCAGAAAAGGCTCTTCTCTAGACCCCCTTCTTTTGTAATTAGGAGTCCTTAACCAACTCCACCTATTGCTGCGATGGTCTGCAAGCATATAGAAATAGGAGAGAGGTTTGACTAGGATGGAAGAGTTGATCTCACATGGAGATCTAGCACAGATATACTCCACCGTACATGGGTCCTCAAATGTAACAACTATACAGTCACCCTGGAGATTTTTTGGATTGTCACCCACCCAAGGTGCTCTCTCCAACATAAGTAGATTACTACGAATGTTGTGCGGGAGTGGGTAATTTCTATCTAACCAGTGGCAAACTTTGTTTTTAAGAGCCCAGTACGATTCTGTTGATGGGGGGAGTAACTCAGGAACTCCAATTAGAACGATTACATAAGGATGGGCATCAGGGGGCAAATTGATATTCCGCCGAATTTTAATATTCGCTGGATGGGATGGAGATGGTTTAGAACCAGGAGTAATAGGAGGAGTGGGGACAACAATAGTGGGACCATTTACTTTCTGGAGTACACTTGGCACAGTAGAGGGCAGTTTACTACTACTGTTTATATTAGCCTTGGTTGGTGGTTTTTTTGACGGGCACCCTTTTATGGTAAAAAATCTCCCTACTGCTTGTGTATTGGACGGTGGGGGTACAGCACCAGCCGGTGCCGGTCCACCAGTTGTCTTATTTGCAGGATTTTTTGGTCGGGCTTTTAATTCCAGATTTAAGGTCTGCAGTTGGTCTTCAATGCCTTGCAATCTGGATTCCAATGGGGATAGTAAGGATTTAATCAGCTCAGTTATAGAGCTCATGAAAATACCCTTTCTATCTTCAGCCTCGTCAAAAGATTCATCCAGGCTACTCTCTTCAAGAAGGTTTGTCAGACTTGGGGTTGAGGTTGTGTCATCAGGGATACCCAATGGTAGGGGGTGTAAAACACTGCGCCCCACAGCTTCGTCTACATTATTTTCCGACACAACCACAATGTCCCTCTCCACATCTAACCCACCGGACATACTAATTGGATCACTAGTAATTCCCATCCCATCAACTATGGCTAATAGATCAGCACTATCCTTGTTTAATGTTTGGGATTTTTTGGGGATAGCGCCCTCCCTCAGACCTTTTAGTACAAGTGTTATAGCATGATCATTTATAACAGTCAGAATAGCCATTAGAGTGGTTGGTGGTGCAACTTGGGAGTTGGTAGAATCAGTGGGTACTGATTGGGTGGTAGGAGTAGAAAGCCTTGCAGGTGTAGGCTGAATAGAATCCAATTGGGGAGTACATTGAACTCTAATTGGTGTGTGCGCAGAAGCTATAAGGCCCAAGGATGACCTCCTCGCTGCAGCAAGATCCTGAGACACTCACCTTTCCATGAGGGCTATCCCCTCATCGATTAGAGTGTTTGTGCGCACAATAAAATTATCTAAGGTGCCTGTCAACTTAGAAGCACTAGCCACAGCTTTACTACGGGTTTCCGGAGTACACATCCTTAAGCCGAGGGTCAAAATTCCCACTAATGCAAAATATTCTGTACAACAGCAGTGGCCAAAACAAAGCAACCGGTAATAATATATAACAGTTGGCAATTTACTCACAATAATTGACCCCGGCGACCTATCAAAGAGAGGTAGCCTCAAAACAAAATACACAATTAAGAGCAGTGGCCCAGACCAGACTCTACAGGCCTCGGAGGGCCACAGAGGGCCCGCCCTTTGCCCGGGCTTCGCTCCGCGCTTCGTCCGCGCGCGTCCCGCGTACGCGGGTAGCGGGCTGCTTAAATGCTGATGCTGTGTAGGCGGCGCTTCCGGTGAGAGCAGGCCAGGTGACGGCTATTGACCTCGCAGGGGCTCCTGGACACTGGAGTCCCTGCTCTTGCGCTCGCAGCCCCGTTTGAGCCTCCACAGCCCCAGACGGTCAAGGGTGAAGCGGGACCCGCGGAGCGGGTCCGGCGAACAGTTGCGGCAAAGAGATGATCTGGCGCTGGTAAGTAACAAGGGTCCTTTCCCCTTCACAGTCTCCTCGCTGAAATATGGTTTCCCATATTTCATAGGTATTATTTAGGGAATTTATTATGACAATTCTAAAGTATTGTATTTTCCGTTAGATTTTATTTAATTTTTCGATTGTTCCTTATCCTTACTTGTATGTTTTCCTATATACCAAAACTGATGAATGTAATTGTTTATTCCTGTGCTCTTTATCTTTAATAAAAATTATTTAACTTAAAAAAGAATTGAAGTTAGCCAGCGGCAATGGCGGTCGCAGCTTTCTAGAGCTCCCGCTTGCCCGCACAACTATCCTTCAGTTATCCTGTTCCCCGAGTCGATCTACCCTATCTGGAGTGCGGAGACGTCTGCAGCAGAGAATAGTGTCCCTCCGGTGTACTTGGCGGAGCCCTGTGAGCCTCGGGCGCCCCCGGGAGACGGCGTAGGGGGAGCGGCCTAGTGGACGGCCGGGAAGCCGGGGGCTTGCGAAGCGCACAGGCAGCGATACCGCCGGCGCGGTACGACCGCCCTGCCAGTTGTTGGGCACCGGGGCAGCCCTGCGAGTCACCCGCTCGCTGTGCTCACTGCCCCTGGGCGCGGAACGGCGCACAAGACTTACTGTGGAGCGTGACTCCGTCCTGCTGCCGGCGGCGGCCTGGTGACATCTGGGAAGCCGGGGGCCTCGATTTTCGCGACGCCCGCCTGGGACTCGCGCTGGGCGGCGGCTGCCTCCGGGGGCCGGTCGGGCCTCGGCGCCGCATTTCTGTGACGACCCCCTCCAGCTACTGCACAGGAAACGGCTTGGAGTGCAGGGGAGCGACCGTTGGTGGGCCAGGTGGCCGGAATAGAACTGTGAGTACCAGTAGTGGCCACTGGACTATCTCTTCCTGAGGGGTGCAGCACGGCCCGCGGGCCGCTGGCAGCGTGGGAGTGGATCCTGAGGCCTATTGCCGGCTTTCCTGAGCCGTGCCACGAGCCTGGAGCCTCGAGGGACACCACCGGGCGGAGGGTGAGCCCTGACACAGCTGCACAAACGACGTCAGAGACCCATTGCTGTGGAGCCCATGGTCGCGGGAGAGTGGCGCCGCCTGGCCCGCCGGGAGACTGGGTGCCTTGCTTGTTGACCAGTGGGGGGCTGGACTCGGGGCCTGCCTGGACCTGGCCTAGACACAGCACTATTCCACGGAGGAGATTATCCGGGGCCCTCTGAAGGAACAGTAGCCCCGCATCCCTCGCCGGAGTAGACTCTGGTTGGTCTATTTGGGACTGGCAGCCATGACCCGGGGGGGAGGTGGTGGCTCCACTAAGCAGCCGACCATCGACAAATTCACGGGACCCTCTGGGGGCCCGGGCCCTTCGAGTGGAGGACAACAACAGTCGCAATCCCTCCCGGGGGTGGGGCCGGACAATACAGCCCTCATGGCAGCCATCACTCAGTCCAGAGACATGCTGGACGCCAAGATAGGCGCAGTTGGCGTGGATGTAACCCTGATTCGCCAAGACCTGAGAAATGCGGTGGAACGGATAACCGAAGCTGAATCCAGGATCTCGGTTGTGGAGGATGATATGGGCTCACTGAAGAAGCGTCTGGCGGTGGTGGAATCCGTGCAAAAGAATCTGGCGCTTAGGGCGGAGGATGCGGAGGGGCGCGCTCGGCGCAACAACCTCCGCTTCATTGGTTTTCCGGAGCGCTGTGAGAAGGGAGACATGGCGCGGTTTCTGGCTCAGTGGCTGCAGAGCTGGATGCCTTCTGAGGCCCTGTCCAACTGTTTCGTCATTGAACGGGCGCATCGTGCCCTGACCCAGAGGCCCCCGGAGGGTGAGCGGCCCAGGGCGGTGATAGCCCGACTGCTGAACTACCATGACCGCGATGCCATATTGCGGGAAGCGAGGTCCAGGGATGCTCTCCTCTTTGAGAATTGCAAGATAATGATCTTCCCAGACTATACTAAACTTGTGCAGCAGAAGCGTCAATCCTTCATAGATGCGAAGGCAAAGCTGCGGGGCCTGCAGCTCCAGTACTCTTTGCTGTACCCGGCTCGTCTGAGGGTGATCTTTCAGTCCAAGACGCTGTTTTTTGACTCCCCGGAGGATCTCTTCAGGTGGACGGATGAAACGGTGGCGCTGCGGCCGCATGCTCAGCCGGGCCTGAATCCGGGTTCCTCGAGGGGATCGTCTCAGGAGCCCGGTGATCGACCGCCCAAGGGCAAGAGGAATCGACGGTCCCGATCACGGAAGCGGTCGGCCTCTGTCTCTGGTGCGCGTGGAGGTGGCAGGACTGAGGACTCCGATCAATCTGGAAAGTTACATTGATGAACTCAGGTACTCTGTGGTCCATGCTTGATGGGGTGGCTCCCGGGCTCTGGAGTGGTAGTGGCTGTGGCCCGTTGGACTTGTGGCCTATTTGATGTCCCCGCGACAATCGAGACTGTGCTGTTGATCTGTGATGGGGGGGTGAAGATGACTCGGGGACCGCTGATTGGGGGCAGTCCCTCTCCTACATTGGTAGGAATTGTTGGGGGGGGGATGTGACGACTGGGTTTTCAAGTTTTGGGATCCATTGGTATGGTTGGTCCTAGGCCCTCCGTTTTGGGCCTGGGAGTGCCCATGCCGCGACAGATGTTTCATGGTTTTGTGAGGTATGGGGGGGGATGTTGGGAGGCGAGAGGGGGGGTTCTGAACCTGGTTGCAGTAGGGGGAGTTTGGGGGTTAGAGGAGGGAATGGCAGTTGCTGTCCCTGCAGTTTTCGAGTTCTGGGGTGATAGGGGGGGGGGTGCACGTACTTATTATGATGATGCAATTGTTGTTGAGTGGTGTGTGGTATGGGCGCAAGGGGCATTCATGGTGGCCTCCATTTGATTATGGCTGATACGATACACGGACTCCCGTTGGAGTCTTTGCGAGTAGTTACATGGAATGTGAGGGGGATGCTTGACAAAGTAAAACGTGGGGCTGTTCTGCGCTGGGGGAAGAGGGCCGCCGCAGATGTGCTTCTGCTTCAAGAGACTCATATGATGGGGACGAAGGTGCTCTGCCTGCAGAGATTGGGTTATCAACAAGTATACCATGCAGGCTTTACCAGGGGGTCCAGAGGGGTGGCTATCCTCATCCATCGTAGGGTGGCGTTTGTGCACGAGAAGACATGGGCCGACCCGCAGGGTCGTTATTTGTTTGTCAAGGGCATGGTGGGTACGGAGCCCGTGGTCCTGGGAAGTGTCTATGCCCCCCCCCCTGCAGTGGGCCCTGGCTGAGAGACTGTTCTAGGTGTGGAGTGATATCCCAGAGTCCCTAGCGGTGGTCGGGGGAGACTGGAACGAGGTGATGGACGTCTGTATGGACCGCAGGGGGCGCCGAGAACTGAGTGGGCTGACCTCCCCTCCCCCTCCCTCTACTAGACTGCGAGCGATGTGTGATGGCCTGGGCTGGATGGATACCTGGCGACATATGCACCCTACAGCGCGCGAATACACGTATGTGTCTGCAGTACATGGCTCCTTCTCCCGCTTGGAATATATGTTTGTTCCCCGGTTGTGTATGTGCAGAGTGCGTGCAGTGGAGATTTTGCCGAGGGGGCTGTCTGATCACTCCCCAGTATTGCTAGAAGTGGAACTCCGTAGGAGACGCCAGCCCTTTCGGTGGCGGATGTCCTCGTGGCACCTTCAGCAGCCTAGCTATGTCAAACATCTACGGGAGGTCATTGATTACTACTGGCGGGAAAACTTGGTTGAGGATGTAGACGCAGTAGTGGTATGGGAGGCTATGAAACCCACTGTGCGGGGAGTGGACATTGCATGGGCCGCTGCAGCTCGTCGTGGGCGTCGTGAGGCGATCGCGACGGCTGCTGCTCTGGTGGAAACATTGGAGCGACAGAGTCGGGGAGGTGGGGACGAGGTTGCCGTGCGGCTCCTTCTCCAGGCACAGCAATCCTACGCGTCGGTCCTACTGGACGAGGCCAGGCAGGCGTGGCTGGCCACGCGGAGCCGGATATACCAATGGGGGGACAAATCGGGTTCCCTGCTTTATAGACTGTGCCAATATAATATCAAACCTGACACGCTGCCTGGTCTCATTGCGGAAGATGGAGTGGTTATCACGGACCCCGCCAGCCTGGCGGTGAGTTTCGCGGCCTATTTTGCGACGCAGTATGCTCCGTGTGATAGCCTATCGGGCGCGGAGGTGGCTAAATTCATAGATGACCTACCCCCCAAAGCAGTGTCTGATGAAGCCCGGAATTCTCTGGATGCTCCTCTTACAGCGGAAGAACTGGGAGATGCTCTGGGACAGCTTAACGTGGGCAAGGCCCCCGGACCGAGCGGTTACCCTTGTGAATTCTATAAAAAGTTTCACACGCAACTAGGGCCCCACTTTCGGCGTGCGCTTGAAGAGGCGCGTGCACAAGGTAGGCTACCGCCTGATTGGCGTCATGCCGAGATTGTGGTTTTCCAGAAACCAGGTAAGCCCCCTGATAGGCACGACTCTTATCGCCCTATCTCGCTCCTTAACATTGAAGCCAAAATTCTGGCCAAGGCCCTGGCGAATCGGTTGCTTCCGTATATCACAGAACTGGTGCACCCCGATCAATCGGGCTTTATGCCCTGCAGGGCTACACGCCATAATATTCGACACGCGTGGGCTGCAATTGATGCCATGGGGGCCACAGGTGAGCAGGCGGCTTTGTTGCTTGCTGATATTAACAAGGCGTTTGACTCGGTGAGCTGGACATTTCAGTTTGCGCTCCTGCCCCGTCTTAACCTGGGCCCCGTATTTTTGTCATATATTAAGCTGCTCTATACAGACATCACAGCTACTGTGCGTGTTGCCGGGGCGGTGTCGGAGACCTTCCACATTGGCCGGGGGACCCGGCAGGGATGCCCTCTATCCCCGTACCTCTTTGCCCTTGCTATGGAGCCGTTGGCTGCTTGGGTCCGTATAGACGCGCAGATGCCTTGCTTTGTGTGGCCCTGGGGCCTCTCTGATAGAATCGCGTTATACGCTGATGACGTCCTCTTCTTCCTTACAGACCTGCGACGCTCCGGGCCGCGTGTGTTAGAAATTATGCGGGTCTTTGGGGAGGTCTCGGGCCTATATTTGAATATGGGTAAATCTACCCTGTGGGTCCTTGGAGGTGGCACTGTGTCGGATCCTTGGACATTGGACCTACAGGTGGCAACCACTGGCTTGCAATACCTGGGAGGGTTTCTGTCGGAATCTGCGACCCACACGTGGGAACGCTCTGTCCTTCCGGTATGGGAGCGGGTGCAAGCCGACGTGAAAACTTGGTCCCGAATGCCACTTAATATCTTTGGCCGATCCGCCATCTTTAAGATGGTAGCGCTTCCACGCCTTCTGTATCAACTGCAAAATTATCCCCATCCGGTCCCGACCTCGTGGTTTCGGCAGGTGAACTCGGTATTGGGGCGGTTCCTATGGGCTGGGGGTTCTGCTAGGGTGGCGCTGCGTACATGCTTTTTATCTACTTATTGTGGGGGCCTCGCCACATCGGACCTCCTGTCCTACTACCAAGCAGCTCACCTGCTCATCCTAAATGACTGGTGGTACGGCCATAGGGGTGACCCGGCCTATGCCCTGGAGCGCGCACAGATGGGCGACACCACCCTTCATATGCTCCTCTACTCTGCTCGGCTGCGGCGGGAGTTGCCCAGAGTCACGAAGACGGTCTTCCTTGTTTGGCGCCAGGCCCTGAAGCGCATGGGCTGGTGGGGTAAGCTGACTGCGGAAACACCCCTGTGGCGTAATGGTAGACTGCCTGCCCTGGCTTCCTTGTCAGGTTTCGGTGGTTGGGACGCGATCGGGATCTCGTCGCTGGGCCAAGTGATGTCTGGCACCGCTCTTAAGTCGTCCCATGGATGAGGATGATTGGCGGGAGGCCCTGGAATCCCCACGAGGTGCTGCCATCGCTATGAGGCTCAGGTTTATTCAATTTAAAATTCTCCACAAGGCTTATTTTACCCGTGAACGCCTCTGGAAAGCGGGACTGATTGAATCCCCGGAATGCCTGCGTTGTGGGGCGGAGATGGGCTCGCTGCTTCATACGGTGTGGCTGTGTCCTGGGATAGCTGGCTTTTGGAGAGGTGTGTGGAATTGCCTGTCTGAGGTGCTACACTGGGACCTACCTCGCACTCACCGGTTGGGAATGCTCCATATTCTTGCAGGAGTGGGGGGGAACTGCTATAAGCGCCATCTTTTGCTGTTGGGACTTGTTTTGGCCAAAAGAGACCTGGCACGGGCATGGAAAGACGAACGAGCACCTCCTTTGTGTGTATGGAAGGCGGGGCTGGATTTCTGTATGGGTCTGGAGCACCCGATTTTTGAAGCGCGAGGGTGCCCTCGCAAGCACTTTAAGATATGGAAGAGATGGGCCGATTATAGAGACTTGCCGCTGGACCCCCCGATCGACCCCGAAGAGGAGCCCTAAGCTCCCCCATTGCATGGGCCTATGTCTTGCGCCTTGCTGGATACACTATACTCACACACGGCTGTTTTTCCCCTGATTCTTCTTACGTGCACAGGGTTAGGGTGGGATTGCGGGGTGGAATTAGTTGAGGGTAGTGGGAGTTGGGATGGGATGGGGTGGGGGGGTATTATCAATAAATAAGATTTGCAATGATCTCATTTCGACCTTTGATCCTGCTAACAGTAATGTATCCAAATGCTTGGTGGTTTCTCCTGATTGTGGGGTGCCACATTGATTGCCTTGCTTGATTTCCTTAATAAAATCTGTTGTGAAAAAAAAAAAGAATTGAACACCTGACAGAAACCATTGTATGGTTGGTCCCTGCCTGTAATAGTACAGGCAAGCTAAAAAGGGCGAGCTGGTAAGGTGACCAGAGTGATCACCAGTGGATTATAGTAATTTTATTTTAAACATTGGGTCCACCACTTTTTTCAATTTTAGTAAATATCTCAAAGTAGTCTGTCATTTATTTCAATGACCAATAACATGAAGGTGAATGAGTGAGAAGTAATTCTGTGGTCTGATCCAAGGTATGATTGACAATGTTGCGAAAGAGTGGATGATGGGGATCACATAAAGAACCAATAGTTGAAGGTAACTGACGGAAAGCGCCCTCCACGTATTTCGTATGTGATAGGTATTACAGACAGTTGCTCTGTCAAGCCCGTCTTCAAAAGCTGTTATAGGCCAATGTCACTATGCCCAGACTCGGGTTTCAAGTGTGCGGTGCTATAGGACTCAATTGCACCTCAAGGATCAGGTCACTCAATGCTGACACTGGTCTGGGTTTGCTGGTGTTCCTAATCATGTGAAACATGGTCTCAAAGTAGAGGCAGCCCTGCAAGCCCCTCTGATGGTGAAGCTCTAGGACGTCATTGCTTTCTTGATAAATGGAGCTTGGAAGGCAGTGACGAGGTGTGGGTTGGATGACACTCCTCAGCCCCTGGGACGCTGCTGTTGAGGTTAGTATTGAAGCTTCAGTGTGTCTGCCATGTACTGCCAAGAGCATCAGCGATTTTCTGACCCGAAAGCCTGTCACTACCTTCTGGGTAAATGAAATGTGAAAGGCAGAGACGGCCTAAGGGCTGGATAGCGCCAGCACTCAAGACTCCTGCAGCGGCTGTTACGCTCTGCATACTGATGTCTTTGGTCTATTATCTTCACAAGGTCAATTTGCAAAGGTTGGGATGCACACATGATCTGGAGAATGGGGGGTTGACTAGTTCCTTTAGGTATACAACGTACAAGATAAAGAATCACATGTGTGAGGACTGAATACTTTTCAAATGAAAAATAGTCTGTCATCTATTTCATTGGCCAATAGCATGAAGGTCTGTGAGAAATAATTCTGTAGGGTAATCTAACATGTGACTGACAATATTACAAACCAGTGGAAGAGGGGTATTGTAGAAAGAGCCAATAGTTGAAGGTAGCTGACCCAAAGTCTACTCCATGTATTTTGCAAGCAATAGGTCTTACAGACAGTTGCACTGTTCAGCCAGACTTGAAAAGCTGTTTTTGACCAACCTCACTATTGCATTTTACCATGTCCTGGGCATTCATTTTGGTTATATTTATTGGGTCGAGTTGTGGATTGTCAGAAGGGTCCACCGATGGTGAAGTTGTGCTCTGGTAATGCATTAGGCTTACTTTCGTGTCACTATATTACTTCTTTACCATCTGTACTTATATTGAAACCTTACTAGTCACATCATTTGTTTCCTACTATTTCAACGCACCTGTAGATGGTTTGTTGTCTGTTTCTGTTGTGCGGTTCTGCTGTGGTTACAGTTCTTGCTCATTGTTACTTCTTTATATTGAGTGTTTTTTCCATGCAGGCGTGTTTAGAGTGACCTTGCACATGGAAGTGTGTTTTGAGGCAGATTGTCACTGGCAGGTTACTTGGACGGGGCCTTCTGCAGGATGAAATATTTGCTTCGTTATTCACACAAGTCAAAGAGCTGCCTGTAAATATTGTGATTTTTTTACTCGGTTTCAGAATGTAGATGTAGTTTTAATGGATTGACATATGCAAACGAGGACATTGAAAAACAACTAGTTTAGCGTACTTTGGTTTACTAAGTTATCTCCCCTGCACTAGAGTCCCTCATAATTTCATACTTAATTATGGGGTCCTTCACCTGAGCTAATTGTTTTCAGTTTATATACTAAAAAAATTAAGTTGGTGTTTGGCAAGTGCAGTCTCTCTGATATCTTTAGTAAAAGTCAACATAGATTGTAGAGTTGTCCATTAACTAATAAAGTGTTGTATGAAGAGTCAAAAACACGCTTTTCCGCCCTGTTAGTTGACTGACACTATAGAAGGCTTCTAATGCAGGTTGCCAGCGCTCCTGCTCTTTCCTTGCACACTATGACCTCCACCTTCTTGAGGGTTCCAGCCTTCCTTCCTGTATGCCCCCCCTGATGGGCTGAGTGCATGAGTGCATGCTCCCCATGTGAGGACTGCAGCTCTCTGCTCTATGGTATTCCTGGTATATTCTCCTAAGTGTAGAAGCCGCTGGCATTTCTTGCATCAATTCAATACTGTGTTAAAATATTAGGGTATTTATTTTAACTTTCCACATAATTCCAGGACTAGAGTTAAAACAGTAAATAAGTGAAGTGACCTTATTGTAGTAAAGCCACTCTTTGGATAGCTACTTCTGCTCTTTCATATCAAAGTCTGTTCGTTTATTTACTGTTCTAGCTCCAGTACTGGAAATATGTGGAAAATAAAAATAAAAAAATCCCTTGATAAATTAACACACTGTGCCTCTTAAGGGCTCGATAAACAAAAGTTGTCTATGAATTTGAAGGATTTGCACCTAACTTAACTGTAATTGATCTTGAGGAGAAAGTCAAACTTACTCTAAGAAAAAAAACACCTTGTGAATTATGTCCCCAGTAAGGGTAACTGATTCAGGATGGAATCTCTGCACTGTGCTGTCTCAGTCTGGCCCCGGCTATGCCAGGTATCAAGAGACTCTGGACCTAATCCAGCAGACAGAACGGTGGGCGTAATATTTCATTCATTGTAGGTAATGACCGAACCATTACCAGATAGTCAGGCTCTATTTCAATTCATTAGTCGTAAAAGTTGTTGGCTGTATTTTAATTTATTGTGACACATGGTATTTATTGTTATCCCACTGGCAAAAATTAAAAAAGATGTTGTATTGGTAGCATCAAGCACTGTACATTTTACAGTACTTAGAAACTAAACTACTTTGACACATTTCTGTTTATGTGATATTGGCAATATCGCTGACAGACTAATGTGTCACTCATGGAAAGCTGTATACGTTTAGTGGTACTCTGAGGTCCTCTGACAGACTCATGTGCCACACATGGAAAGATATATACCTTTTGCGGCACTCTGAGGTCCTCTGACAGACTCATGTGTCACACATGGAAAGCTGTATACGTTTAGTGGCACTCGGAGGTCCTCTGACAGACTTGTGTCACATATGGAAAGCTGTGTACATTCAGTGGCACTCTGAGGTCCTCTGACAGACTCATGTGTCACTCATGGAAAGCTATATACGTTTAGTGGCACTCTGAGGCCCTCTGACAGACTCGTATCACACATAGAAAGCTGTATACATGTAGTGGCACTCTGAGGTCCTCTGACAGACTTGTGTAACACATGGAAAGCTGAATATGTTTACTGGCACTCTGAGGTCCTGTGACAGACTCATGTGTCACACATGGAAAGCTGTATACGTTTAGTGGCACTCTGAGGTCCTCTGATAGACTCGTGTCACACATGGAAAGCTGTATACGCTTAGTGGCACTCTGAGGTCCTCTGACAGACTCATGTGTCACTCATGGAAAGCTATATATGTTTAGTGGCAATCTAAGGCCCTCTGACAGACTTGTGTCACACATGGAAAGCTGACTACATTTAGTGGCACTCTGAGGTCCTGTGACAGACTCAAGTGCCACACATGGAAAGCTGTATACATTTAGTGGCACTCTGAGGTCCTCTGATAGACTTGTGTCAAACATGGAAAGCTAAATACATTTAGTGGCACTCTGAGGTCCTCTGATAGACTTGTGCCACACATGGAAAGCTGTATACCTTTTGTGGCACTCTGAGGTATTCTGACATACT
The DNA here is from genome assembly GCF_964261635.1 of Lissotriton helveticus. Classification (NCBI taxonomy): domain Eukaryota; kingdom Metazoa; phylum Chordata; class Amphibia; order Caudata; family Salamandridae; genus Lissotriton; species Lissotriton helveticus. The sequence goes on along the minus strand of NC_136063.1, from coordinate 1,938,394,110 downwards.
CATGTGTCACACAGGGAAAGCTGTATATGTTTAGCGGCACTCTGAGGTCCTCTGACAGACTCATGTCTCAGACATGGAAAGCTGTATAACTTTAGTGGCGCTCTGAGGTCCTCTGACAGACTTCTGTCACACATGTGAAGCTGTATACATTTAGTGGCACTCTGAGGTCCTCTGAAAGACTCATGTGTCACACATGAAAAGCTGTATAAATTTAGTGGCACTCTGAGGTCCTCTGACAGACTTATGTGCCACACATGGAAAGCTGTATACCTTTTGCGGCACTCTGAGGCCCTCTGACAGACTCATGTGTCACACATGGAAAGCTGTATACTTTTAGTGGCACTCGGAGGTCCTCTGACAGACTTGTGTCACACATGGAAAGCTGTGTACATTTAGTGGCACTCTGAGGTCCTCTGAGAGACTCATGTGTCACTCATGGAAAGCTATATACGTTTAGTGGCACTCTGAGGCCCTCTGACAGACTCGTATCACACATAGAAAGCTGTATACATGTAGTACATAACAAAAAGAAATTGCCAGTACTGATAATACCACAATAATATAAACTCAAAAACAGTACTTGAGAAAATGTTCAAGACCGAATGCTAGTTGAAAGCGTTTATTCTTATTTATGATTTAATCAAAAAATTCACTTTTTCATTTTTCAAAAACACACATATAAAATACAATTTACTATCCACAATTAGAACTGGGGATGAACATTCATCAAAGCACTCATATCACAACCATACGGTAAGCAATCATTCAAGGAGAGAAGAAAAGCACTGAAGCAAAAAGCTACAACAATCAGGAAAACATACAATATATACAATATCATACAATACAATACCAACACAAACTAAAGAAGCCTATGTCTGCAAAAACACTTAGAAAATATTTTTTCTGATATATAAACAATTTTGGCGTACATTCCTATAGTCGAATGTAAAAACTACTTGTAACTTCTTTTTGAAAGAAGGAGATAATGTACGGGAAAACCATGTGATAAGCTGCAATTAACACAACATTCACGCTTATCACTGCAGCAGACAATAAGAAGGCTTGGGCCTACGCGTTTCAAATCCCAATGAATTGCAGGGATTATCTTCAGGGCCTTTAGAATTTTCTAAAAAATAGAAAAACACAGAGAAAAAGGGGGAAAAGATTAGAACACTAATCAAACAGGTGCAATCAAATATAATCACAAGATCAACATCAGTCGCCTACACTCAGTTTGCACCCAGGATTTCTCAAACTAAATTGTGCACATCACTCCTGACTACTACAGAACGTCCTAAAGATTTCGCGAACGATTTTACTCACATTCTAAAGTTGTGAGTATTGGTACTCTCACAGAGACGATTAGTTGGAACCCAGGGTGGGGGGTGGACCTATAACCAAATGAAAAAAGTTTTTTTCTAACAAGGGCGGAATGTTATGTTACATTGTGGGTGCTTAGCGTTTAAAAGAAACTCTCACCTAGTAAAAATGTGTGGGGAGACGGATCAACAGGCTGTTCATTTTCGGTGACAAGACGTTTCTTTTGGGAAAATAAAGAAATGTCATATTTAATATCACATTGTGGCGTCATCTAGGGCCGTAGTGAGCAGAACAACAGATATGTATCAATTACCTAAGACGTAGTATATTGAAGCGTTGCAATAGCACTTGTTCGCAGGGCCGTCGGCATACGGAGAGGCTTTCAGCGTGTAACTGGTCTAAAAAATAGAAAACCTCATTAACCGGCTGCGTGCTTTCTCTAAGCGTCGGAAGACTTTAGACGGCAGCGGCCGCTTACCAGCAAAACAAGTCAGCTGCGAGTGGCCACGATTCCTTCAGCATGCGGTTGTTTTAGAATTCAAGGCGCCTAAGGGCGGCTCATTTTCGCGGTCAGCGATAATTTTTAAACTAGGACAGAGTAGAAATACCAAAGTTAAAGCCTGAATAGGACTTTCCAAACAAAGCGTCATTCCGCACGTTTTGCCGGCTAGAAGTACTTACTAGCTCTAAGTGTATCCAATTTACAGCAGAAAACAGCAACGTCCACGACTGCACAGGCTCACGTCTCCTCCGCAGTAGCAGGCTCAGGTTAGACTGCTCTGCTTATATACCTGGCTAATTGGCCCAAGACCCGCCCGTTATGTGGCGACGGCTGCATGCAAGTCCTGGGTTGGATCCAAGAAAGGTTTAAGGATCAGAGTTTGAAAATTAAAACGAACAGTACCAATGTTTACCTAACAATATTAGGAGATGAATTCACTACGTGCCCTTTTACAATTTGAAGATTTCGCTCAGTTCATTAAGTCCAGATACTGCCGTATCGAACTTTACGATGAGGAACGCTTCACGCTTTAATAATGTTAAATTTATATCACCACCTCTGGGATTTCGCTCTATCTTAGAGATTACTGTCCACTTCAGGTCACTCACAGAGTGCTGCAGTTGTATCCAATGGTGCACCAAGGGGGCGTTTTCAACTTTCCTATTAATCCGTGATTTATGCTGCGAGATCCGCTGACGGATCTCTTGGTTTGTCTTGCCAATATACAGCAGTTGACAAGGGCATATAATGCCGTAGACCACATATTTGCTCTTACAATTACTCATCGTGTCATGTTTCCATGACACTCCATTATGCTGGAACAAAGCACCTTCAAGGGTTGATTCACAGCATAGGCAGTTTCCACATTTGTGGTGTCCCAAGATGGGTGGCATCCCCATCATTTGTCGCAGTGTTTGGGGTTTAGGGATGGGCATGGCAGCTCGAACAATATGGTTCGCAATGTTACTCTCTTTTTTGAAGGCAAAAAGTGGCTCGTTGACCAGACTCGAGTCGAGGTTCTTGACCAAGTGCCAATTCTGTTTAATAACCCTTTTCAAGTAATTGGCATTGGGGCAGTACGTGGTGACACAGACCTGCTTCTCTAGGGCAGGTTTGGATCTACGCTCCAGCAGTGTTTCCCGTGGGGTCCATTGGGCTCTTTTCTTACAATTTTTAACAAGTTTCTTAGGATAGCCCCTCTCACATAACTTAGATGTCAGATTTTCTGAGTGTTTTTCGAAATCTTCTTTAAAGGTGCAGTTTCTGCGAACACGCAGAAACTGACCATATGGGAGATTTTCTCTTAAATTTCTGGGGTGATTGCTGGTAAACATAAGAGACTTGTTGCGATCCGTAGGTTTGGTATACAGAGTGGTAGCTAGCTTGCCTTCGGAAGGGAAGACTTCCACGTCAAGGAATGCAATCCTGCTGGTGGATTCAGAAATGCTGAATTTTATATCTGCTGTTCTATCATTCAGCCAATGGTAAAACTGATTTAAAGAGTCACCATCACTTTTCCATGTCAAAAAAATATCGTCAATAAAACGGAACCAAGTTCCGATGTATTGAGAGAAAGGGTTGTTGTTATAAATGTATGCATTCTCATACATGGCCATAAACAGAACTGCTAATTCTGGAGCAAAGGGGCAGCCCATAGCCACCCCCTTGACTTGATAATAGAAGTCACCATTAAAGCAGAAATAATTCCTTTTTAAGGCGAAGGTAGCCAGGTCCACTATAAACTTAGTGGGCACCCTCACTGGTCTTGGCCTAGAGTCAAGAAAATAAGTAAGTACTGCTATAGCCTCATCCTGAGGAATCTGGGTGTATAATGCAGTAACGTCCAGAGTGACAAGCCTGTCACAGCCTTCATTAAAATCTATGTTTTCAAGTTTTTTAATGAAGTCAGTAGTATCCTGGAGATAGGATCTGACCTCAACCATAAATTCTTTCAAAAAGCAATCCACATATTTTGCCGCAGGTTCTAATACCGAACCACACACACATCAAAGCTGTATACATGTAGTGGCACTCTGAGGTCCTCTGACAGACTTGTGTAACACATGGAAAGCTGAATATGTTTACTGGCACTCTGAGGTCCTGTGACAGACTCATGTGTCACACATGGAAAGCTGTATACGTTTAGTGGCACTCTGAGGTCCTCTGATAGACTCGTGTCACACATGGAAAGCTGTATACGCTTAGTGGCACTCTGAGGTCCTCTGACAGACTCATGTGTCACTCATGGAAAGCTATATATGTTTAGAGGCACTCTGAGGTCCTCTGACAGACTTGTGTCACACATGGAAAGATGTATACATTTAGTGCCACTCTGCGGTCCTGTGACAGACTCATGTGTCACACATGGAAATCTGTATATGTTTAATTGCACTCTGAGGTCCTCTGACAGACTTGTGTCCCACATGGAAAGCTGTATACGTTTAATGGCAATCTGAGGTCCTGTGACAGACTCATGTGTCACACATGGAAAGGTGTATACATTTAGTGGCACTCTGAGGTCCTGTGACTGACTCATGTGTCACACATGGCAAGCTATATATCTTTAGTGGCACTCTGAGGTCCAATGACAAACTCATGTGTCACTCATAGAAAGCTGTACACGTTTTGTGGCACTCTGAGGTCTTGTGACAGACTCATGTCTCACACATGGAAAGCTGTATACATTTAGTGACACTCTGAGGTCCTCTGACAGACATTTGTCACACATGGAAAGCTCTATACGTTTAGTGGCACTCTGAGGTCCTCTGACAGACTCGTGTCACACATGAAATGCTGTACACATTTAGTGCCACTCTGAGGTCCTCTGACAGATTCATGTGTCACACATTGGAAACTGTATACATATAGTGGCACTCTGAGTCCTCTGACAGACTCATTTGTCACACATGGAAAGCTGTATACCTTTTGCAGCACTCTGAGGTCCTCTGACAGAATCACGTGTCTCACAGGGAAAGCTGTATAATTAAGGTCCTTTACACTGTGGATCAGGGGACAAAAAGAAACAGTTTTTATTCCACTTCAAACACAGAGGGCTTGAGTCACAAAGGGCATTCGCACTCGTGGCGGAGGACCTGCAGTCATGGCGGAGGCCTTGCTGTTGTGGCAGAGGCCCTGCAGTCGTGGCACAGACCCCGAAGTCATGGCAGAGACCCCGCAGTCATGGCGGAGGCCCCGCAGTTGTGGTGGGGGGCCCACACTCATGGCGGGACACCCGCAATGAAACACTAGAATGCGTAGATCCCGCCATGAGTATGGGCTCCCCGCCATGAGTGTGGGGCTTCCGCCACGAGTGCAGAGTCCCTTTGTGAATCAGGCACTGTCTCTCTAAATTGATGCCTCATTTAAAGTCAGCCATCAGAGAAAATGTGTACTGAGTACACTACAATTTTGAGAATTCTTAGTTTTTTTGCAGTGGGACCAAAATGTCTGTGCATGAATACCGTGGTATTGAAGAAGGGTTACTATATCGATCCATGTCATAAGGACAAACTGAATCCACTTCTGAGCCATCATTTAATAAATCAGTGCATTCAGTGACTCTTAGCCTTTGATTGCTTTGCTTTTATTGAACCGACTGGAGTAACAAAGTATAAAGATTGATTTCCAAAGGTGTAATGACCGTATTTACTGACCAAGTTATCTGCTCACCCAAACACCACAAACCCAGTCATCAAGTAACTTCATGCCTTCCCAGACCCTATTTACAACAGTACCTGGGGTACTTACCTGGGAATGGGGAACCCCCAATATATATAAGCTTACACAGCTAATATACCAGTAAATCCTATAGGAACTACGGAATTCCATTCTATATCCTATGATCTCACCTTATAGCCCCACAACAATCTGGCTCGGCTAATCTACTCTCTCTCGTGTCAGAGAGCAGCTATTTATAATGTTCCCACTTGTAATCCCACGGCGATCCGACCTGGACTACTCTACCCCCTCTCTCTTCGGGGAGCAGCTCCAATATATGTATATCCCCACTTGTAGCCCCACGACGATCCGGCCTGGGCTACTCTACCCCCTCGCTCCTCGGGGAGCAGCTCCAATATATTTATAGTGTTCCCACTATCCTATTAATACCTCCTGCTCTCTATTGGGAATTTCCTAAGTACCTAATATCTACTGGAAATATCTTCTATCTCATATGAATTATTACAAGAATTACCAAATGAACACATTCAAGAATTATTCCCTGATCTGAAACTTACGTTACTTTCCATCATCAGTTACGTGTAGGAAGGGAATAGCCCATCCTTCCATATGACAGTAACTGGCTAAAAAGAAAGGTTAGCTCCATCATGGAAACAATACTCAGATGCAAAAGGGGTCTCTTCATTACACAACTAACAATCACCTACACATACATTTATATGAAGAACTGAAAAGTAAAGATGGTTAAACATGAATGCTCTCTATGACACAATGATAGAATGCAATCACCAACACATGCCGCCGCCTCGAAAAGGCCTGGAGAAACACCAAATCCACAGAAGCCCACAACAACTTCAGAGCCGCCACCAACGCCCACCATCAACTCATCAGAGAAACGAGGAAAAAAGCGATTGAAGACAGAATCTCCACCCACGCACACAACAGCAAGGAACTCTTCAGCATCATCAAGGAGTTCGCCCAACCCACCAGCGAGTCTACCGACATCCCTCCCTCACAAGACCTCTGCGACAAACTCAGCATCTTTTTCCACCACAAAATCAAGAGCATTTACGACAACTTCGACGAAGACAACCAACACACTGAACCCTCACCAACCACCCCCGACACCCGGAAACCAGCGATTGATGACTGGACAGCCCTCACCACCGAAGACACACTGAAGATAATGAAGTCAATCCACTCAGGGGCCCCCATGGACCCCTGCCCCCACCACATCTTCGACAGAGCCGCCAACACCATCGCACCCATCCTCCGCCAAACCATCAACCGCTCCCTGGCGACCGCCTCATTCCTCGACGACTGGAAACACGCCGAGGTCAACCCCCTCCTAAAGAAACCCTCAGCGGACCCCACCGACCTCAAAAACTACAGACCCATCTCCCTGCTCCCGTTCCCAGCGAAAGTCATCGAGAAAGCCATCAACAGCCAACTCGCCACATTCATTGAAGAACACAACATCCTCGACTCCTCACAATCCGGCTTCAGAAAAAACCACAGTACGGAAACCGCCCTCCTCGCCGCAACAGACGTCATCCGCACCTTACTGGACAAAGGAGAAACAGTAGCCCTCATCCTCCTCGACCTATCAGCGGCGTTCGACACAGTCTCCCACCGCACCCTAATACGCAGACTCTACGATGCAGGAATCCAGGACAAGGCCCTCGACTGGATCTGCTCCTTCCTCTCCAGCAGGACGCAGCGGGTCAGACTCCCCCCTTTCCTCTCGGACCCCACACCTATCACCTGCGGAGTCCCCCAGGGCTCCTCCCTCAGCCCGACGCTCTTCAACATCTACATGGCTCCACTTGCCCCCATCGTCAGAACCTACGGACTCAACATCGTGTCATATGCAGACGACACCCAGCTCATCCTCTCCCTATCCAACGAGCCCAACACCGCCAGACGCAACTTTCGAGAAGGCATGGAAGCCGTCGCCAAATGGATGAAAAACAGCTGCCTACAACTAAACACCAACAAAACAGAAGTACTCATCATGGGCCCAAACCCCGACGCCTGGAGTGACACCTGGTGGCGCACCGCACTCGGAAACCCTCCAACCCCCACAGACCAAGCACGCAACCTGGGAATCATCCTAGACTCCGAGCTCAAAATGGACCGCCAGATCATCTCTGTCTCATCCTCCTGCTTCCACACCCTCCGCCTCCTTCGTAAGACCTTCAAATTGATCCCCCTCGAACACCGAAAGACAGTCACTCACGCCCTGGTCACCAGCAGACTCGACTACGGCAACGCACTCTACGCCGGAATAAACAAAAACCTCATCTGCAAGCTACAGAACATCCAGAACGCCGCCGCAAGACTGGTCCTCAACCTGCCAAAACACTGCCACATCTCCCAGCACCTGCGCACACTCCACTGGCTCCCCGTCGAGGCGAGAATCACCTTTAAGATGCTCACCCACGCACACAAGGCCCTCCACGGCACCGGACCAGCATACCTGAACAGCCGACTCAAATTCCACGCACCCCAAAGGACCCTACGATCAGCCCAGCTTTCCTACGCTGTGGTCCCCCGCACCAGAAAGACCAGATCGGGAGGCCGCTCCTTCTCCTTCCTCGCGGCCAAAGCATGGAACGCCTATCCGCTCCACCTCAGACAGACAACATCGCTCCCCATCTTCACAAGAAACCTCAAAAACTGGCTCTTCGACAGACCCCCTCCTTGATGGAATGGAACCTGCACCCCCCCCCAACCCCCCCCAACCCTAGCGCCTTGAGACCCTTACGGGTGAGTAGTCGCGCTTTAACAAACTCCTGATTGATTGATTGACATATGGGAAACTAAAAGGAAAGTGATTACTAACAGGTAGCTGAAAGAAAAGTGATTGATTATGAACAGATATAATTAAAGTATTAACACCTCACCCTCAGAAAGGGGATCCACTTCTCTCTGGTTGAATCAGAACTCTCTGCTCACTGAGCCACCATCACCGCTGCACCTTCCCTTCTGCACATGTAATTCCAACTGCTCCAAAATCCATCTGCTCTTTCTCTCCCAAGGATCGTCTCTGTCTCTCAGCTCTGCACCATCCAATCTGCACTGGCTTCTTCTCTCCTACGGACTGTCTTCACTTCCAAGCTTCACTCCAATAGTTTAGTTTCCACTACTCTGAGAACTATCCGTTCAACTAACTTCTTCACTCTGATTATTCCAATTCTGGCTCCAAACTAACTCCAACTGCTCTAACAGACCAATTAATGGTAGAGCTTTGGTCTCTCCAAAAGATCATCTGCATGTCCAAGAATCATCTGTGGCGTTTCTCTCCCAAAGATCGTCTGCCTGTCCAAAAATCATCTCTGACATCTCTCTCCCAAAGCAAAAAATCATCTGCCTCTCTGCTCCCTTGCCCTCTGCTAATATAGAATGCTCTCTACTCATGGACATTTCCAGCAGAAAGCTGCCTCCTACCGAATTCCTGTGCCAGCTCTAAGGCTCTCTGCGCAACCGCAGTGGCCACTTGCGTGTTGCGTCTAGGCCCAAGAGACAAACACATTCCTTTGATAAGAACCATTCTTCACTGGCTCCTCTCTAGCACATAACAGGCTGAACTCTAAACATTACCTTAACCCTACAAGCATCTCAGGCAGCTGAGGCAAGAACAAAGATGGCTTCTCTCTAGTGTAGGCCTCTAGGCCCGAAAAGAGGCAAAGAAGGCACAGAATCATGCCAAAGCCAATAGGTACTCTCTAGTTTAGGCCTCTAGGCCCGAAAAGAGGCAAAGAAGGCACAGAATCATGCCAAAGACAATAGGTAAACCCTACAAATAGGCACACATAAGGCTGAAATAAAGGATTCATGAATATATACTGAGATGGCGGTGGACAACAGACACCATCAGTCCAAATAGGACAAATTATCCGGGCACCACACAAAGGTAAAGTGCAATTTGAAAAACAGTTTTTACACCTAAGTTTAACATAGGTGCTCAAATGGCAGTATTGTTTTTAGTTCCAATTCAGGAAATTGATTTGCTCACAATTACATCCAGGTTCTGTAATTTCAAGTGGGAGTCAATCTGCTCTCATTGGCCTGAAGTGGGTACTCTAGTGCACAAAACTAGATATTCACAAACCTTTTAACTGTCCATCATCACTCTGGATATGGCCTGCTTTTTAACCCTGTCTTTTGCAGAAGCAAATCTCTATCCAATTTGGAATGGGATTAGCATCCCCAAAGTTAAAGGGTAAAATCAATTGGAAATTGGAAATGAATTGTGTATTGAGCATGAGGAAAAGAGAGGGAGCCAAAAACTTCGTAGGAAAAGGATATCTAAAAAATCTGAATGGGTTATGTTTGGCGTGGTGCTTTAACTCCTTAGCAAAACACAAGATCAAGGAACAGGAGTTATGTGGAATTTTTTGAGATTCAGTGGATTAGAGACTTAAGAATAACTATCGAAATATTATTTTCTTCCTTCAACCTTGCAGTTGTGGCTATATTAGTCGCTTATTAAGGGCGGATCCCTGATGAAGGATTGTATGCCCTTTTTTCTGTTTGGGCATCATACAACTTGTTTGATTGTATGTACCGTTTTATGAATCTTTAAAAAAAAAGAACAGAAGTTGAATGAGAACACACAGACTTAAAATGTTCTTGAAGTTTTTTTTCTGTAACCATTGTGGTACATCTCAGATCTTTGGCGGAGTGAGGAAATAACCCTCCTCCTTCAGATATGAATTTTATTGTCAACTGGTGAGACCTGGAGTGGCTTGGGCCCTGCCCCCTTTCTTCACCACTCTGAAAACGCACCTTGTGGCACACTGATGGTTGGGGGATGAAGCCCTCTTGTCTCCAGAGGGTCCTTGGGGGCCAACAAGCCCTCCTGTTACTTGCAGTAAGGCCCACACAGCAGGATTGCTGAGAGGTCTTCATAGGCCACTGCCCCTTTCTCTACCACTCTGCAAACACGTCTTCTGGCGCACTGGTGGCTGGGAGATGAGATCTACTTTACGCCTGAGGGTCCTTGAGGGCCAACTACCCCTCTTGTTACCTACAGTAAGTCCTACACAGCTGGGTTGCTAAGAGGATGTTGGACGCCACGCCCCCTTTCTCCACCACTCTGAAAACACACCTCCTGGCACACTATCTGTTGGGGGAAGAAGTCCACTTTAGTCCTGAGACCCTTAGGAGGCAAGGGGACAACACCCCCCACCAGAGGTATATCAAGAGGCACGTTTGTTTGTTTGTTTGTTTGTTAGTGGAGAAAGGGGGTGTGGTCTTTGATCACCTCTCAGTAATCCCGCTGTGTGGGACTTACTATAGGTAACAGGAGGTCTTGTTGGCCCCTAAGGACCATCAGCGGTCACGGTAACTCCATCCCCCAACCAGCAACGCGCCAGGATTGCAATTGCAAAGTGGTACAGAAAAGGAGCAGGGCCTCCAGCATCGTGCCAATAGAATATATATTTTTTAATTATAAAGAAAGGGTGGGCCATGATACCCCCCTTCCCTGGGCCATATTTGGGCCCAAGGACCCCATCCCCCAGAGCAAGGCATTTTTAGAAAGGAGAGGGGGGCTGTGCGGACTCCCTCCCGAGGCCAATGGCGGCCCCGGGGACCCCATCCCCTGGGGCCTGAAGTTTCATTTAAAAAAAAATGTGCTTAAAATTAAAGGAAGGGGGCCGCATGTCCCCCCTTTCCTGGGCTGATTTTGGGTCCGGGGAACCCATGCCTTGGGGCCTGCCCTTAATTTTGTATTTATTTATAAAACAATTGAGGGGGGCCATATGGCCCCCCTCCCGGGCCAATTTCGACATCGGCAACCCCATCCCCGGGGGCCTGGCCTGTAGTGTGGGTGCCCTGGTCGCATCCAGGGCACCCACTGTCTGTGATGGTGACAGTGGATCCCATCACAGATCGCGGATCTCCATGTCCTGCAGGAGCCGGCACTGCTTTTACACATAGGGAGCTGCTAACATGCTGCTTCTTGTGTGTAATAGCAAATTGCGCTTCTGCTTTGAGCAAGCAACAGCAAAATGCTCTCCTTGCTCAAAGCAGAGCATTTTTTGCTATTTCTTGGCAGGAGCAAACCATAGCAAACTGCAAGGTGTGGGCACCCCGGGACATTGTTGGAGCCAGCCCTGGGGGGTGGCGGAACTCAGGACCATCCTGTGCTCCAGGAGGTGGGCCATATGGCCCTCACCTATGTTTGTATTTGCCTCTGGGAGGTGGCACGGCCCCCTGCAGTAAATCTAAAAAAGCCCTGGGGAGGTGGCAGTCCCCAAGGCTGCAGTGGTCCATGCGGCCCTCCCCAATAATTTACAATAAAGCCCTGCGGAGATGGCATTCCTGGGGCTGGAGGCAGCCGAGAGCACACCCATTTAAAAGGATATATAGCATGGGGAGGTGGTAGGCCCCAGGGCAGCAAGAGAGGCCAAACAGGCCTCCCCAAGATTAATATTTTAAGAAACCTCGTGGGAATGGTGGTCCCAGGGCATAATGAGCCCCAGGAGGAGGAGCCCATGTGCCCCCCTACAGTATTTAAAAAGGCCCCCGAGATCTGGCCCACCTGGGGACGGATAATGAATGAAGCACAGTAAGCCACGCTGCCACATCTGCGGGTCCCGTTGAAATTATTTTTAAAAAAGCTTCTTTTTTGCCCCGCGGGTTCTCAATGAGACCTCCAAGAGCCCTAGGGGGTCAGGGTGTTTCTACCCTGCCCCCTTTTCTTTTTTGTTCACATTTTTTGCGGGACTAGGTTCAACACCCATCACTTACTGGATGAAGTGTTGGCAGCCAATCAAATTCCAGGAGGGTTTCAGTAGGCTGTTGGGCTCCCAGATATATATATCTTTTTAAACTTAAATACCTCTGAAACTGCTGAAGGGATTTACACCAAATCAAAAAAAACACAGTTTCTAGATCAACATTTAGCTTTCTGTCAAATTTGGTGTCATTCTGTATTTGTATTTGTATTTGTACTGGGTTTTATATCGCGCCAACTCACCGACAGGTCTCAAAGCGCTACTAACCAAGTGCAGCTACAAGAGGCAAGATGAAAATAAGAGAGATTATAGATCTAATAACCAAACACTAGGAAGTAAATGCGTCTTTGAAGAGTAGAGTCTTCAAAGACTTCCTGAAGTGGAGGAGGTTGGACTCTCTGCGAAGCACCTCCGGTAACTTGTTCCAGATGAATGGAGCCTGAGCTGAAAAGGATCTGCCTCCTTTAGTTGCCAGCTTAAAGCGTGGGCAGGACAGCAGGAAAGAACCGGAGGATCGCAGGGCGCGCTTAGGTTCGTATAGTTCAAGTCTCTCTTTTATATAGGCTGGCGCCTGTCCATGGATTGCTTTGTGGCAGATGCACATGCTCTTAAATTCAACTCTTTGCACCACAGGCAACCAATGAAGCCTGTAGAGCAATGGGGAAGCATGAGTCCGCCTTGGCACACCAAATATCAGGCGCGCTGCGTCGTTCAGAGTAACCTGAAGACGGTTGGATAGATTTTTTGGGAGGCCAAGATATAGCGCATTGCCATAATCGATTCTCGACACTATTGTAGCTGAGACAATGGTTCGCAGCATATTCCATGAGAGTAAGGGAACGAGCTTCCGCAGTTTCCTGATTAGGTTGGTACAAGAACCAACTACAGCGGACACTTGGTTAGCCATCGAGAGTTCCTGATCGATTTTCATGCCGAGGCTCTTAACGCTAGGGCACGGTCTTGGAGTGGGTCCAAGTTCTTGTGGCCAAAACAGATCGTTCCAGGGGGAGGTCAAGGTTGAAACTACGAGAACCTCCGTTTTGTCTGGGTTGATTTTCAATAAATTGGACGACATCCAGTTTACTGTAAATCGTAATATGTCTTGGGCCGTGGACTGAGCCGATGGTGTATTGTCGATACTCAGCAGCAGCTGAGTATCATCGGCATAGTTAAAAACTTTGCAGTTCATTTTTGCCAGGGACTCTATCAATGGCTGTAAATACAAATTGAATAGAAGTGGAGAGAGCGCAGAGCCCTGCGGGACTCCACAAGATAAAGCACCCTCATCGGAGACCTGATCTGCTACCTGGATTCTCTGCGTCCTCCCAGATAAGAAGGCTGTTAGCCATTCGAGGGCTCGCTCTCCTATCCCAAACCGAGCCAGTCTGCCCAGAAGCAATGCATGGCTGACAGTATCAAACGCCGCTGAAAGGTCTAGTAATATCAGGGCGCTTGGCTTTTTACTGTCAGCCATGCATCTGAGCTCATCCAGTACAGACAGCATTACCAATTCTGTGCTATGGTGGGCACGAAAGCCAGCCTGCCGCTCTTGGAGAAGATGGTGAGATTCCAGGAGGGCTGACAAAGATTTTAACACGTGCTGTTCCAACACTTTTGACAGAAATGGCAGCTGAGAAATAGGTCTGTAGTTCTTCAGGATGGATGGATCTGCCCCGGGCTTTTTTAACAGGGGTCTGACGCGTGCCTCTTTAAAGGAGGTAGGTAATGCGCCAGTAGCTAGTGAGGTGTTTAGGAGGTGTAAGATCTGATCCTCTAGGATCGGGATTGCTAGTCGGAGGATATCGGGTGGGCACGGGTCAGCAGGTGAGCCTGACTTGATGGATGCTACAAGTTATCTCAGGATGGTAGGGTCAATTTCAGGGAAACTGGTAAAAATAAGGGTTGAGGAATTTAAAGGAGGCAGTTATTCAATGTGTGAGACTGGATTATCCTTCTTAATATCGGACAAGATAATCGCAACTTTTTCGAGGAAATATCCTTGAAAGGTATCACAGTTGATCGAGATGTCGTTCTTTTCCTCCTTCACACTTAGCTCTTTCAGGATTTGAAAGGTTTCTCTCTGGATATTTGTGGCGTTGTTTATGCGTGTCTCGTAATAGTCCTTTTTAGCTAAGACGATAAACTTTTTGTATGTTTGAAACGACAATCTATATAGTTCCCTATCAGTGTCCTTTTTGGATTTCCTCCAGCATCTTTCGAGGCAGCGGAGTTTTCTTTTGTGTTCGCGTAGGCTTTGAGTGAACCAAGGGGCTCCTTTCTCTGCACCCTTTACTCTTTGTACCTTTTCGGGGGCTAGTTCATCGATTGATTTCCTAAGAGTAGTCGTGATCACATCATACATTGAGTCGAGGTCAGAAACACCTTGAGAGACTATGGAAGTCTGTTTGTATTTGGGCAGAGTTTTGGCCAAGGTGTCAGAATTTACTTTTTTCCAATGGCGTACTTTTTTGGTTTTTAAAGGAAGTTTAGCCTGGAAATTAATTAGCGGTACGTCGTACAGTATTAGGTGGTGATCCGACCAGATACAGGGTGTAACACTTGTGATGGCCACCTTTGGCATGGAAGACCAAATAAGATCAAGAATATGGCCTTTTTTGTGGGTTGGAGCTTCCACAAGTTGTACTAAACCAAGAGAGGTCATAGTAGTCTGTAATTTCTGGGCTAGCGGATCTTGATCGCTTTTATCCCAGTGGACATTGAAATCGCCAGTTACCAGGATGTTTTTATAGCGTGTGCATAGATCTGATAATATAGGGAGAAAGAGGTCGTTGAATTTTGAGGTACTTTGGGGTGGGCAGTACACTGTTAAGATGGTAAGACAGGAGTTGTTCATAGTGATTTTTATCCTTAAAATGTCGACGGTACTTATGGTCTCCGATAAGATTTTAGTTACCGTAAACTGCTTTTTAAAGATCGTTGCTACACCCCCACCTCGGGCCCCCTCTGGTCGGTTGTGCCAGATCATATCATATCCACTAGGAAGGGCGGCAATGATATCCGGGGAAGAGGCATCACTCAGCCAGGTTTCGGTGAGTGTCAAGAAATCAATAGTCTCGTCTTGTAAAAGGGTGTAGATTTCCAGATGATGTTTCTGCAGTGACCTGGTATTGAGGGTAGCTAGCTTAAGGGGGGGTGAAGGATTAGAGTTCTTACCACCGGATACGTGCAAGATGTTAAGGTCCTCTAAGGTGGCACATATAACAGGTGATAATGTATAGCTGTCAGGATTCAGTGCTAGGAGATCCCCAGAGGAGTAGCAGGTGCGTGTACCAGAGTCCCTAAGCCCTGTGCCCAGTCGTGCGCGGACGGGCGCAGACGGGCAGGACTCTGGCACGACTCCGGCGCAGATCCGGCGCGCCCGCTGATCGCGTCCGCTGCGCGGAGTCATCTCTGCCCGTTTTTATGGCGCCTGAAATCGCGTCACAAATTGCTGCCTGACCCAAGATGGCCGCCAAAACCGGTACTCTGCTCTCGGCGTCAACACTCGGCCGAGAGCAGGTCCGATTCGGAAAAGCAGGGGTCTAGGTACTATTGAGCGCAAGGGGGGTCAACAGGGGGGTCGCAAGCACCTATTACGGTCAGGTGCACAAAATACAAATTTACACAGTTTCAATTATTAAAAGCAGATTAAGATTTTTAAGAAGGCAAGAGACCTCCCGGCTTCCGCCTCAGGAGGGTGAAAGTGCGTGCAGGTTAGAATTACCGGCACTCTCCCTTCGCGTCCCTTTTATGGCGCCTGAAATCGCGTCACAAATTGCTGCCTGACCCAAGATGGCCGCCAAAACCGGTACTCTGCTCTCGGCGTCAACACTCGGCCGAGAGCAGGTCCGGTTCGGAAAAGCAGGGGTCTAGGTACTATTGAGCGCAAGGGGGGTCAACAGGGGGGTCGCAAGCACCTATTACGGTCAGGTGCACAAAATACAAATTTACACAGTTTCAATTATTAAAAGCAGATTAAGATTTTTAAGAAGGCAAGAGACCTCCCGGCTTCCGCCTCAGGAGGGTGAAAGTGCGTGCAGGTTAGAATTACCGGCACTCTCCCTTCGCGTCCCTTTTATGGCGCCTGAAATCGCGTCACAAATTGCTGCCTGACCCAAGATGGCCGCCAAAACCGGTACTCTGCTCTCGGCGTCAACACTCGGCCGAGAGCAGGTCCGATTCGGAAAAGCAGGGGTCTAGGTACTATTGAGCGCAAGGGGGGTCAACAGGGGGGTCGCAAGCACCTATTACGGTCAGGTGCACAAAATACAAATTTACACAGTTTTAATTATTAAAAGCAGATTAAGATTTTTAAGAAGGCAAGAGACCTCCCGGCTTCCGCCTCAGGAGGGTGAAAGTGCGTGCAGGTTAGAATTACCGGCACTCTCCCTTCGCGTCCCTTTTATGGCGCCTGAAATCGCGTCACAAATTGCTGCCTGACCCAAGATGGCCGCCAAAACCGGTACTCTGCTCTCGGTGTCAACACTCGGCCGAGAGCAGGTCCGATTCGGAAAAGCAGGGGTCTAGGTACTATTGAGCGCAAGGGGGGTCAACAGGGGGGTCGCAAGCACCTATTACGGTCAGGTGCACAAAATACAAATTTACACAGTTTCAATTATTAAAAGCAGATTAAGATTTTTAAGAAGGCAAGAGACCTCCCAGCTTCCGCCTCAGGAGGGTGAAAGTGCGTGCAGATTAGAATTGTTCAGTTGGTCAGGCTGTATATATGTTAAAAAAATAAAAAAAATCCCCATAGAATAACATGGGGAAAATGTGTTTTGGGGACCCCTTTTTTCTCGGTCCCTGTTTGATGCATCACCTGGAAACTTTCAACACAGTAGCTGAACCAAAACGGGGAGTTTTTTAAAATATTCTTGAAGATTCTTCCAACGGAGCAAAAGTATCTGGCAAAAACTACCTACTGGCGACCACTAGCAGGTAATAAACCATTCAGAAAAACACACATTCACTGGACGATGTCATCAGTGATGTTAGATGAACTAACTATAGGGGGGAATTTCAATGGTTTTGTATGAGTGAAATGTCCAGCTACTATAACATGTGTGAAACCTATGTTTTTTTTAGTGAATTTCTAAGGTTTTTTAAATGCTAATTCCTAACTATAACGTGTGTAAAACCTATGGTTTTTTCACTGAATTTCTAAGGTTTTTTAAATGCTAATTCCTTACTATAACATGGCTGAAACCTATGTTTTTTTCAGTGAATTTCTAAGGTTTTTTAAATGCTATTTCCTAACTATAACGTGGCTGAAACCTATGGTTTATTCAGTGAATTTCAAAGGTTTTGTAAATGATCATTTTTAAATGTATTAATTGTTATATATTTTTATACTGAATTACTAAATTATTTTAAAATATTTATTTTTAGATATTTTATTTTTAAAATTACATTCCATATTTTTATATAATTTAAAAAAGATACGTTTTTTAAAATATAGATTTTTTTTTCTTATTTAATGTTTTTTTTAACCCCTTCCATGCTCATGGCGGAACGGTTCCGTCATGAGCGTCGGTTGAGCTGTGCTCATGACGGAACCGTTCCGTCATGAGCCCATAGGCTCATTAGAACCGCGCTGAAGGGGTTAATTTATATATATTTTATATATCAGGCAATGATATCCTATGGTAGGAAATTCAAGTTACTGGTAAGTACAGTTACATTTTCTTTTCAGGAATAGAAATGAGCTGAAAGATACAGCACTGAGTTCTCTCCTGATAACAGGTAACTAAATTGGAATTCGTAGTTCGGCTGATTTTAGAGGAATTTTTTTAAGTTCCCAAACTCCACACTTAGAAAAATTTCCAAGTGAAACCAGTCAATGTTAGCCTATGGAAGGAAATTCAAGTTACTGTAAGCATGGTTAGAATTACTTTTCAGGATCAGTAGTGCGCTCAAAGATGCAGCACTGACGTTTCTTGTGATAACAGGTGAGTAAATTGGAATACGTAGTTCGGCAGAATTTACAGGAATATTTTGCTCAATAGTGGAGGAAGGGGGCGGGGCCTGAGGTAACATGTGTGCAAACACCCCCTGTGGCGTGTTTTAGATTGGGGAATTAATTCCTCTTCAATCCTGAGGTCCCCTGTAAGCCAACTAGCCCACTAGGTCTCTCCAGTATGCGCCAGGCAGCAGTGTTGCAGAGAGGTGTTCAAAGGGCACGCCCTCTTTTTACAACACTCTGCAACACAGCTCCGTGGCACTTACTGGAGATACCTGTTGGACTAGTTGCCCCCTAGGGGACCTCTGGATTGAACAAGAATTAATTCCCCAACTTAAAACACGCCTCAGGGCATGTTTCCACTCACATCACCTCAAGCCCCGCCCCTACCTTCACCACTGTGCAAACGCACCCTGTAGAGTGTTCTAAGTTGGGGGATTAAGTCCCCTTGCATACTGGGGGTCCCTGGGGGCCAACAAGCCCACCAGGAGCCTCCAGTATGCGCCAGGAGGCTGCGTTGCAGAGAGGTGTAATGAGGCCACGTCCCTTTTTACACCTCTCTGCAACGCAGACCACTGGCGTGTTTGCAGAGGGGGAACTTATTCCCCTTCCATACTGAGGGTCCCTGGGGGCCAACTAGCCCCCCAGGAATCTCCAGTAGGTGCCAGGGGGCTGAGTTGCAGAGAGGTGTAATGAGGCCACGCCCCTTTTTACACCTCTCTGCAACGCAGCCCCCGGGCGTGTTTGCAGAGGGGGAACTAATTCCCCTTGCATACTGGGGGTCCCTGGAGGCCAACTAGCCAACCAGGAATCTCCAGTATGCGCCAGGGGGCTGCATTGCAGAGAGGTGTAATGAGGCCACGTCCATTTTTACACCTCTCTGCAACGCAGACCACTGGCGTGTTTGCAGAGGGGGAACTTATTCCCCTTCCATACTGAGGGTGCCTGGGGGCCAACTAGCCCACCAGGAATCTCCAGTAGGTGCCAGGGGGCTGAGTTGCAGAGAGGTGTAATGAGGCCACGCCCCTTTTTACACCTCTCTGCAACGCAGCCCCCGGGCGTGTTTGCAGAGGGGGAACTAATTCCCCTTGCATACTGGGGGTCCCTGGAGGCCAACTAGCCAACCAGGAATCTCCAGTATGCGCCAGGGGGCTGCATTGCAGAGAGGTGTAATGAGGCCACGTCCATTTTTACACCTCTCTGCAACGCAGACCACTGGCGTGTTTGCAGAGGGGGAACTTATTCCCCTTCCATACTGAGGGTGCCTGGGGGCCAACTAGCCCACCAGGAATCTCCAGTATGTGCCAGGGGGCTGCGTTGCAGAGAGGTGTAATGAGGCCACGCCCCTTTGTACGCCTCTCTGCAATGCAGCCTGCTGGTGCTTTTTCAGAGGGGGAACTAATTCCCCTTGCATACTGAGGGTCCCTGGGGGCCAACTAGCCCACCAGGAGCCTCCAGTATGCGCCAGGGGACTGTGTTGCAGAGAAGTGTAAAATAATTACTTTGCCCCGGGGGTGGCGGTCCCCGGGACAGTGTGGGGGGATTGGCGCCCCCCACACTTCTTTTTCACTATGCCCCCGGGATTTGGTCACCCCCGGGGGATAATTTGAAAATAAGCAGACTGTTTTTTGTCGCAGGGTACGCGTAAGTACGCGTGCATACGTGTACCCCGCAATTTTTAAAAAAAATAATAAAACATTTTTGGGCCTTGGGGGTCCTTGTGGGACCCCCTGAGCAGGCCTAAGGGGTCAGGGTGTTTCTACCCTTCCCCCTTTTTGCGTTCTACACTTTTGTTTTTCTACTTTCTTGTGCGTCGGTCTACCGAGCACAAGATGGCTGCCAACACTTCCTGGTTTGGAGTGTTGACAGCCAATGAGCATGCAGCTCGTACTCGCAAAGGTACACGTACCACGCGATTTTTCAGTCTACGGAGGCACAAGATGGCTGCTGACACCTCCTGGTTTGGAGTGTTGACAGACAGTTGACAGCCAATCAGCATGCATCTCAAGCGTATTGTACGCGTACGGTAAGCGCCTATAGATATATATCTATGCTTTTACTTTTGATTTTCTCAGAAACTACTGAACGGATTTACACCATTTAACAAAAAGGGCGATCTGCGAACCGAACTCTACCTCTCTGCCAAATTTGGTGTAATTCCGTTGAGCCGTTCGGGCTGTAGCCCTGGCTAAAGGTCCTATGGAAAATTGCATGGGAAAAACACGTTTTGGGACCCCCCTTTTCTCTCAGCCCCCGCTTCATGAATCACCCCCAAACTTTCAGGGAAAGAGCGGAGCGGAGCAGGCCATTTTCTTGGAGAAATTTGCGAAGATTCGTCCTTAGGCGCCAAAATTATTCCAGATAGAATATTGTGGATTTCCTATGGAAACTAGGTCCTAACTATAACTACCTACTGGCGAATGCCAGTAGGTAATATATGTATATGTATATATATATATATATATATATATATATATATATATATTACCTACTGGCGGTCGCCAGTAGGTATATATAGTTAGGATTTTTTCCCTATGGGATTTTTGAAAATTCTATGTCTAATAACTTTGGCGTTTGTGGACGGAATTGGCTGAAATATTCAGGAAAATGGAACATTTTGTTTCTGAGCAGCCCCTGAAAATTTGGGGGGGGTTTGTCAAGGGGGGGCCGAGAAAAAAGGGGGGTCCCAAAACGCGTTTTTCCCATGTTAATTTCCATAGGGCGGTTGGCCTCACTTTTAGCCCGAACGGCTGAATGGATTTGCACGAAACTTGGCAAAATTGTAGGGACTGTTAGCCCGATGTGCCTTTGCTAGGTCTCAATATATGTGCTCCAGTGGATTTTGAGAAATTAACGTTCAAAAAAAGATATATATCTGTAACAGCGCACCGGGCAGCGCTCCGCTTCGCGTACTTTTCGCGTTACGGAGCTTTGCGAAGCGAAGCTGATTGGTACTCCCGCGTCTGTAAACATTCCAAACAGTCTGTAGCGGCCGCCATCTTGTCTCTCGGTAGGATCGAGAGACAAGAGGAGGCCAAAGCGAAGGGGCAAATGACCATAAGGGGGCATAGTAGATCCTCCCTGACCCCCTAGGTTTGATGTGGAGGTTTTAAAAGGGCCCCGCGGGGCAAAAAAAAAAAAAAATAAATAAATAAATAATCGAACGAGTGAATGGATTTGCATGAAACTTGGCAAAATTGTAGGGACCGGTAGCCCGATGTGCCTTTGCTGGGTCTCAATATATGTGCTGCAGTGGATTTTGAGAAAATAACGTTCAAAAAAAGATATATATCTGTGACAGTGTCCCGGGTAGCGCTCCGTTTCGCGTACTTTTCGCATTACGGAGCTTTGCGAAGCGAAGCTGATTGGCTCTCCGGTGTCTGTAAACATTCCAAACAGTACGGAGCGGCCGCCATCTTGTCTCTCTGTAGGATCGAGAGACAAGAGGAGGCCAAAGCGAAGGGGCAAATGACCATAAGGGGGCATAGTAGATCCTTCCTGAACCCATAGGTTTGATGTGGAGGCTTTAAAAGGGCTCCGTGGGGCAAAAAAAAAAAAATCATTTTTTTTGGTGGGGTGCGCCCGGTTAGCGTAACGGGAAGCGGACTGGGGAGCGTACTACAAGGAAACAAGAATGATTGACTTTTAACTTATTGTATGTTTATAGACTTTTTTTTTCTTTTTTTTCTGCTGAGTGACGTCTCGGCCTATCTCCACGGGATGCAGTCCCTACCATCTCGGCGTTTAAGCCCAGGGGGACCGGTAGTGTGGGAGTGATAACGTCTGTTAACGTTCGATTCGAAGGAAATCAGGAAGTGTTGAAAAACATTGTCTGCGCCATCTTGCCTTTTTTCAAATGCCACACTTTTGTCGTGCACGGCAGCCATTTTAGATGCCTTGACCAGACCCACTCTCTGCACGCTGTCGATCCTTAGCATGGCTCCCCACCCTCGCAAGCATCTCCCCCAGGCACTGGTCACCCCCGCTCTCTGTCTTATGCATGGGCAATAAACCTCCCCCCATCTGCGCTGTTCTTCCCTGAGAATCACACCCTGTGCCCGCCCGACACCTCCCTTTCGCCCTATTCACTACCGCACCCTCTGACACTCCTCTTCCTCTGTGTCCGATTGTCCTGGCCGGTCCCAGGCTATCAGGTAGCCCTGCAGATGTAGTTTATGGCCCCAGCTGTAAAGAATCACCCCTCTTCAAAGGAGTTATAGTAGATCAAGGCCCACACCCGATGAGATCCGTCACACCACACGCGTTCCTACTATCTGAAAACCATCCTGTATTGTGATTGGGGAGGGGACCGAGCCTGAAGCGGAAGATTCCAGGGATGCCTCTTTGTACATCAAAGTTTTTACAATTATGTGTCACATTAAAAATATATAGCACTCCAACAAAGTAGTAGGATTATAAAACTTTAATAACTTATAAATATATACAACGCAACAAAAACAGTAAAAACATTTAAACATTTTTAGGAAAAAAGAAGGAACAATGGTCAGTAGCGGTCGGTTGTGCGAATAGTCCCAAGGCAGCACAACGTCCTGAGTTCTGGATGGCACCCAGGTGATGTTGCCTGGGTGCCGCACTGGTTTTGGGTATCCTACAATGCTGCTCCGAATAACGGCGTGGGGCGTCCCGGGGGGTGGGTCATCAGTAGCGGTCTGTTGTGCGAATAGTCCCAAGGCAGCAGAACGCGCTGAGATGTGGATGGCACCCAGGTGATGTCCAGTAAGTTGCAGCACTGGTTTTGGTATCCTACAATGCTGCTCCGAATAACGGCGTGGGGCGCCCCGGGGGGGGTTGAGGCGGCGTGAACGGGCCTCCCCAGGTGGAGGCTCGTCTGCTGTAGTGGGGCGCCCCTTTACCGTTTCAGTTGCCATTCCGTCCGCTTTTGGTACACTGTGTCAAAATCCGCCATTCAGCTGAGTTGCGCCCACTCTTGCGGTGCAGCGATAGGCGGCTGCCACAGGACTCTCAAAATGGCGGCAGGCTCTTTCCTTTTTGGGCCTGGTCCACTGAAATGGCCCTGGGACACCTTGGAAATCGGACGCTTGTCTGCTAGGTCTTGGACCCCATTCTCGAAAGCGTCCCCTCAGCCTTGAGGATTCTACAAAAGTCTTGGGGGCCCCCGACTCCTGCAGGCTTCCGGTGGGGAGCGGCTGCCATGATTGCTCGCGGAATGATCACGACGGAGCCACGAGATGGTGGTGCTCTCATGCTGACGCCAGCTTCAGTCTGAAACATCCAGAAACAAGGTGGGGCTTTCATCGTTTGGGAAAAAAAAAAAGTTTTCATCCAATGAAAAGTGTTGTTTTTAGGTCATATGATCAAGCCTTCCATCATTAGGAAACCAAAAGTAAAATGAACCAATGAAAAGTTTTATAAACAAGTCACATGACCTGTTATGCGGCATAGGGTATAAAAAGCGTAGAAAATCCGTTGGCACGTGAGGCGGCGTCAGTAGCGGACCGATGTGCGAATAGGCCGAAGGCAGCACAACGCGCCAAGATCCGGATGGCACCGAGGTGGTGTCTAGCAAGTTGCCGCACTGGTGTGGCCATCCTACAATGCTGAAAGTCGGCGTGGGGCGCCCCGTTGGCCTGTGAGGTGGCGTCAGTAGCGGACCGATGTGCGAATAGGCCGAAGGCAGCACAACGCGCCAAGATCCGGATGGCACCGAGGTGGTGTCTAGCAAGTTGCCGCACTGGTGTGGCCATCCTACAATGCTGAAAGTCGGCGTGGGGCGCCCCGTTGGCCTGTGAGGTGGCGTCAGTAGCGGACCGATGTGCGAATAGGGCCAAAGGCAGCGCAACGCGCCAAGATCCGGATGGCACCGAGGTGGTGTCTAGCAAGTTGCCGCACTGGTGTGGCCATCCTACAATGCTGCGCCGAAAGTCGGCGTGGGGCGCTCCGTTGGCCTGTGAGTTCGCGTCAGTCAGTGGGGGTTGTTTGAGGATCTGACTGCATTGGAAAGCAATGTGATGCTGTGCGTCGCCCCCAAGATGAAGGTTCCTCGGCTGCAGTGGGGTGCCCCTTGGTGTTTCACTCGCTATGCAGCTGAGTTGCGTGCGCACTTGCGGCGAATAGGTCGAAGGCAGCACAACAATATTTTCTGAATAGAAGACACCACAAGGCACTGAGATTCGGTTGGCACCGAGGTGGTGTCTAGCAAGTTGCCGCACTGGTGTGGCCATCCTACAATCCTGCTCCGAATAACGGTGTGGGGTGCCCGAAGGGGGGCGGGGGGAGGCGGCGTGAATGGGCCTTCCCAGGTGGAGGCTCGTCTGCTGTAGTGGGGCGCCCCTTTACCGTTTCAGTTGCCATTCAGCTGAGTTTCGGCCGCTCTTGATGCTACAGCGACAGGCGGCTGCAACAGGACTCTCAAAATGGCGGCCTGTTCTTTGGATTTGGGCCTGGTCCACTAAAATGGCCCTGGGACACCTTAGAACTCGGACGCTCGAATTTTTTTTCCTTTCCTCTACATGCAAAAAAAGGTAAATGCCCGGTACGTTACACGCCTCATCTGCCACGATGTACTCTCCAGAGGAACCGAAAAAAAATATAGTTATGGTAACTATACCATGCATCGTCATATGGAGAGGTGGCACCGATTAATTATAGTGCTGCATAAAAGAGAGATTTGGAGGAGAATCCCCGATCTGCCAGTACATTCACCAAAGAAGTGGCACTGACAGCATCAGAGGCAAGGGAAACGGTCCCAAATATTTAGAAGAACTTTGGAAAGATTAAAATGACATGTTTAGATTGTGGCAAATTAATTTCATGTGGACAGATGAGTGTTACTCTAATAAATACAGCATATGAACATCATCATAGTCGATGGTTGGTAGAGACATTTTGACTATATCCTGGACCTGCCCGTCCTCGCCCAAAATGGCGCCGTAATAAATGGGACTCGTAACTCCTTGTTGTGTACTGGTTGCAGAACCTTGAAATCACGAGATACGTATGCAGTTTTGAAGCACATGGCGGGCGGGGACGAGAATTGATTGAATATTTCGACATCCCTATTGATATTAAGTTCTGATGTGTTATTGATTACTGTACTATTGAAAGTTCGAATTAACGTCACCCATGGTACTTGCCCGCAAATGTATATCTAGATAATTTTATTGTAACCGGCTCTGTCGTATTTTAATTATTAAATGTACGTCCACCGATTCCGCAACTGTTAGACACCTTAGTTCTTGCAACCTAATGGCAAGCCCGTTACGTTCCTCTACAGTGTAAATGTCTACTCATCATATACGATTACAGTTTGCTCCGTGGCCGGCCCACGTGGTTATAGGCCCGTATTTGTATACTGACGTTTTCACAATAAAGGTTTTTAAAAGAAAACATGGTAGTAGTTTTTACATTGGTAAAGTTTTTAATAATAGTCACTGTTTAAGAATCAGTAAAAGGCAAGTGAAATAAAGCAGTCCAATTACATGAAGGGTAAAAGGTATAATACGCAGGAACGCAGTAAAGATAAATGGTCGAGGGCTGTTGTGTTTTCTACTCCTGCAACATAAAGTGATCGATAAGAATCTGATATTCAGGCGTATCGGCGACTAAGACAGCAGGCCGAGCCTCTTTTGCTCAACGGCTCCGTCATGGGATGAAGAAACGCCCTTTTTCTCGAAAAAGGAATATATTTTACTTGCAGGACAGTTGTAAATTTTCCGGGAAAGTACATTAGCCTGGAACATTATAACATATGTTTAAGAAAAAATAATGTTCGAAAGTAATAAAAAGCGTAATTTTTAGGTCATATGACCAAGCCTTTCATCATTAGAATAAGAAAAGTAAAATGAACCAATGAAAAGTTTTATTAACAAGTCACATGACCTGTTATGCTTACGTTACGCGCTGCGCGCCGCGCCCCGGATCGCTTCCGGGAAGCTGCGCTTCGCGCACCGGAGCACTTCCGGGTGCGCTAACGCGGCACGTCATATGACGCATTACGCGACAACGCAGGTCCAGAATATAGTCAAAATGTCTCCACCAACCAGCGGTCGGAACACAACCCCTTTCAGCAGGCTAAATAGTTCTGTTAAATGACAACAGAAGGGACAGGCAACAAGAACCATCAGTCAAAGAGGGGAGGGCAAGTTCTTTTCTACCGGGTCACGTTGGGGCGCTACCGGAACTGATCGAATTGGTAGTCTACAGTGTTTCTGGATGTTTCAGACTGAAGCTGGCGTTAGCATGAGAGCACCACCATTTCGTAGCTCCGTCGTGGCCATTCCACGTGCAATCATGCTAGGCGCTCCCCACCAGAAGCCTGCGGGAGTCGGGGGCCCCCAAGACTTTTGTAGAATCTTCAAGGCTGAGGGTACGCTTTCGAGAATGGAGCCCAAGCTCTAGCAGACAAGCGTCCGAGTTCCAAGGTGTCGCAGGCCCATTTTAGTGGACCACGCCCAAATCTGAAGAGCCGGCCGCCATTTTGAGAGTCCTGTGGCAGCCGCCTATCGCTGCACCGCAAGAGCGGGAGCAACTCAAGTACATGGTGAGCAAGACGCTGTAGTCAAAAGAGCGGGCGGTAAACAGCTGAATAGTGGAAGAGGCACAGTGTAGCAAAAGCGGGCTGAATGGCAACTGAAACGGAAAAGGGGCACCCCACTACAGCGTGTCTTTAGGTGAAACGGATTGTGGGACAAGGTCCAGAATGGAAGAGTCACCAAAAGGCAAAAAGTTCCGCTTGACCCCGGGAGCCGGCCACCTATGTCGGGGGCGATCTCAGGCCACACCAGGGCAACACGACTTGGGGAGGGGGCCGGAGCCAAGCGCCCCCTCCGAGTCCGCGCCATGACACCGTCCCTCGGGGGCCTCCGTCAAGCGGTGCAGGGTGGCACCGCATCACATTGTTTTCAAATGCAGTCACGTCCTCAAACAGCCCCCACTTACATTAAGAATAGTGAAGCTGAAGCAAGTGCAAATAGGCTTCAGACAGTGTTACAAGCACTCCTCAAAACTTTGAACCATCAGAGTGCATGGGTTTCATGCTCGATCGATTGAGCTAGCCGGATCGGGCAACAAAAAGTATAAAATAGTTATGTAAATAGTTATTTAATAAAATGTTTTACCCTGTTACTTTGCTGGTGTGTTGTATATATTTGTAATATTTGCATAGAGTTTATCGTTATTTTGGGCGGGGTGGGTGGCGGAGCCGAGCTGTCTTGCAGCCATCATGGTGTGGAGTTCAGTTCATCTCACTAGTTTCGTATTTCTCATGAGGGGTTGTTCCTAATGTTTCTATTTTAGCGAGGTCAAAAAGAGATCCCATTAGTGGCCTACTGATTTTGCTCGATTCCTTTTGTTTTTTTACACGATTTTTCGCTATCTGCAAAGACTAAACAGAGTATTGCGACTCTGTGCTTGTTTGTAAATAGAGAATGAACCAAAGAGAACCAATTCTAAAACAGTAAATGCTTGGATAACAATCAATCAAATGGAGAGAGAAGCAGGCACGACGGATTACAACGGGGGCAAAGGCCTGCGTTAACTACCCTTCACTATCTGCAAAGAGAGAGTACTCCTAATAGAAATGAGGGGGGGCAGCATTCAAAGCAGATCAGTGTGCATAAACACGAAAATGTTTTTTCTTACCACGTACTTGACATTCGACAGCTTATGATATTTGCTATTAAAAAACCATTGAAATTCACTGAAAAAACCATAGGTTATAGACCATATATAGTTAGGAATTAGCATTTACAAAACCTTGAAAATTCACTGAAAAAACCATAGGTTATAGACCATATATAGTTAGGAATTAGCATTTAAAAAACCTTATTTTACTCACACAAAACCATTGAAATTCCATATATAGTTAGTTGTACTAACTATATATCGCGCACCCACAATCCACTGCTGATGATGTCACATATTACATCATTCATGACATGGTCAGTGACATCACTGATGACATCACTGATGACATCTCAAATGACATCACTGATGACATCACTGATGACATCTCATTTGACATTACTGATCACATCACTGATGACATCATTCATGTGATAATACGATGAACCTCTTCAGACTCTAATATAACCTTAGATACACTCAGTGTAAACAGACACTCATAGACTGTCACTCATCCATGGAGTTACTCAGACACTTAGTCAGTCATGCAAAGAATCAATCACACCTCCATTTCCTCAACTATACAGTTATACACACCTTACTTATTCAAACATATACTAAAACATATTTACTCACTTATACAATCCTGGATACAAGTTCACAATGATCCATACAGCCACTCACACATTCACTGGCTCTTATGCACAGTTATTTATATATGTCAACTCTCATATGTACTGTGTTTTACATATGTACTTACTTTGACATGTAGCACTGCGATATCCATTCACTCACCAATACACTCATGCACACAGTCAACCGCCCATACAGCTGTTTCCACATGCACTTTTGAACCCATACATCTAGTCAATCAACTGCTCACACATCTATGCAGAGAGTCATACACCTCCCAGCCACCCACACACACACTCAGTCTCCCATACAAATGCTTGGGCAACCAATCAATAACCCATACAGTTAATCATATAGCTACTGATAAACACATGCAGCAGTTTACAGAACAACAGACATAATGATGCACAAATTAAGACAGTTTAGTCACTAACCCATGCACTCAGTGAGACACATTTAATCAGTCACTCATACAGTCAGTCATGCCCCTACTAAATCCTTCATCAAGACACTTATACATCCACTCATTCTTCAATATGTAAGACATATTTTAACTTTACAGAATTATACAGTCACTGGATGTAGTCATCAGTGATGTCATCAGTGATGTCATTTGAGATGTCATCAGTGATGTCATCAGTGATGTCATTTGAGATGTCATCAGTGATGTCATCAGTGATGTCACTGACCATGTCATGAATGATGTAATATGTGACATCATCAGCAGTGGATTGCGGGTGCGCGATATATAGTTAGTACAACTAATTATATATGGAATTTCAATGGTTTTGTGTGAGTAAAATAAGGTTTTTTAAATGCTTATTCCTAACTATATATGGTCTATAACCTATGGTTTTTTCAGTGAATATATATATATATATATATATATTGCAGCTCCAAAAACACCAAAGCGCCGCACTCCCAGGCGGGTGCTTCCGTTGCGAGGGTGCACTCCAGTACTGCTCCACCTCCCAAAAGCGTGAACTCCCGTAGGAAGAAAGGAAAGCACTCTCGGAGGTACAATTATCTCGTTTATTTCACCACAGCAAACTGACGCGTTTCGGTCGGAACCTTTGTCTAAGTTTACCGAACCGACAGAGGCGTTTACATTTTATACATCCGGGTCACAAAATCAACGTAGGACATGCCTTCGGGGAAGGAAAAAGGGAAAAGGAGGAAAAAGGAGCGTGAGCGCTATATTGGAGTGTTTAAATGCCAATAAATAGTAGTAATTCTACTAGCACGTCACAATAGCTCCCTCGATGGGCAATTCAATCAAACAGTGCATGATTTATGCATAAATAAACACTGGTGTCAAGCGCCCCTTCTCAACTGTTAATGTAATTAAAGCACAAATGTACAGTAAACAAAAGAAATCCACATCCATTTTCCATATCCCCACAAAATTCATTGCCGTATAAATACTTAGGATGCAATCAAGCCCTGGATGGGCTACTCAGATGATAGTTCAACCCTTGAACCATAGAGGACCCACACTCTATACATAATAACAAAAACAAAACCAAAAACATAACCAAACAAGAGCATAACACCCTCACACCTATCATCAAAATTAAGATCAATATCAATATCAATATCAATAACATATGCAACAAAAAGAAAATGAGAATAAAATGAAATGAAATTAAAATCTATCCTAGGAATACTCCAAAACCTAAAATTAGAAAATGCAGCCAAATTCATATATCTAGGTTCATCCATAATGCATGTAGAAGGAGACCAAGATTATCATGTATAAAACGTGACAGAAACAGAAGAGGACTGGATGCAAAACAAAGACAGAGCAACAAACTCAATCATCAATCCCATTATGTCAATCTTCATAAAGGGTTACCTGCAGGGATACCCAGTCGAACATGCATATAGTATCAAATTCATAATCGACAAATGGTACCATAAAATACACATCTGCAGGTGAACCGGTGGACTCTACTCCCCCAAATGAGATGACAGTTCTTCATGTATATTCATACCCATTGGCATTTTGGTTTGTAAATCGATTATGTACCTGGACTCGAGTCTACGGAGTCGGACAAGCCTGTCACCTCCTCTCGGGTTCAGTGGTACATGATCCAGGCCAAAGAAGCTTAACTGGTCCCTATTGCGTTTATGTGCTTGATCGAAGTGGCGCGCCACAGGGTACGCCTCATCGAAGTTGGCAATCGCACGCATGTGCTCTAAGATTCGCATCTTCAGTGGATTAACCATGCTGCCGATATACCGCAGCCCGCACGGACATGTGAGGCAGTAGACGCAGTAAGGAGTAGAGCAAGTTATGAATTTATTGATCCTACGTTGTATCCCAGTATTAGGGATAGTGTAAGATCGTACTCTCTTACTGAACTTGCACGCCTTGCATTTCCCACAAGGGGAAAAACCACAGATTTCACCAAAGGCGTTGGTCTTAGGGGACTCAGTGGAATGACTCTGCACCAGATCATTCTTGATGGAACAAGCCTTCCGATATGTGATCTGGGGATTGGCTGGTAAATCATCCTTGAGTAGGTGATCTGTTTGTAAAATATGCCAACTTT
This sequence comes from Lissotriton helveticus, assembly GCF_964261635.1. Taxonomy (NCBI): domain Eukaryota; kingdom Metazoa; phylum Chordata; class Amphibia; order Caudata; family Salamandridae; genus Lissotriton; species Lissotriton helveticus. The sequence goes on along the minus strand of NC_136063.1, from coordinate 1,938,363,114 downwards.
TCTTGAAAGTTTTATTCAGACATGCCGCATCCTGGGAGAAGGTGGTTATTAACCTAAATTTACCCCCACTCTTAGCTGTTGTGTTCATGCTTTTACTTTTCAGCAGATCTTCTCTATATGTCGAGTTCGCTCTTTTATAGGCATCATTGAGGATTTCCCCCCCATACCCTATCGACTTGAAGCGTTCTATACACTGATTGGCTGCCATATGAAATTCCTTGTCGTCCGTACAGTTGCGTCTTATCCTCAGTAGCTCCCCGTAGGGGATACTCTTCACAAGGCTGACAGGGTGACTTCTGGTGGCTCTCAAGATACTGTTACCCGCTGTGGGTTTACGGAAGAGTTTACTTTTAAGTGTGCCTCCCTCTACATAGATAGTAACGTCAAGGTAATTAACAGTGGTTTGGCTCACCTCACCTGAAAATTCAAGGTTCACACTGTTCTCATTCAGTATCCTTATGTACTGTTTAGCATTCTCAGTTGTGCCGTTCCAGACGATAAATAAATCGTCTATGAAACGATACCAACTGATCAGATTGCGAGTCCACGGTTCATTATCTGCCCCCCAGGCCACCTGCTCCTCCCACCAGCCCAAGAACAAGTTCACATAGCTGGGGGCGAAGCAGGTGCCCATCGCAGTCCCCGACAACTGCCGAAACAGTTCTTGCTGGAAAAGGAAAATGTTGTTGGTTAGGCAAAATTAGATAAATTCCATTAACATTTGACTATGCCTCATAAATTTTATAGGTCTCTGGTCTAGATAGTACTTTATGGCCAACAGACCATCACCATGATCAATAGCGGTGTAGAGGCTAGTGATGTCCAACACCATCAGGGTATAGCCTTCCTTCCATTCGATCTTGCTCAGTTTTTCAAGAAAATCTGTAGTGTCACGGATAAGTGATTTCAAAGTCAGAACAAAAGGTAACAAAAAATAATCCACAAACATGGATAAATGTTCAGTGAGACTCCCCTGTGACGCAACAATAGGTCTCCCAGGGGGTGCAGTGGGGTTCTTTTGCACCTTTGGGAGATGATAAAAAGTTGGGATAATGGGGTTTAGGCGTCTCAGAAACATAAATTCATCCATTTCAAGGAGGCCTTCGTTATGCCATTTTGTAATAAGCGCATGATAGTCGTTAACGCTTTTTTGGTATTCTTTCTCGGTGATCACCTGGTACGTAGATTTGCAATTCAGTTGTCTGGCTGCCTCCTTATTGTAATTCTCCTTAGTTTGCAACACAATGTTCCCGCCTTTGTCCGCAGGTTTGTACACTATGTTTTTGTCTTTGCATAAGGATTTAAGGGCCAGATTCTGTGCATTGGAGAAATTGCCCTCCCGATCCTTTTTTGTGAAGTGCTGTTTATTGCGAAATGTCTTCAGGTCCTTTATGACGGCATCCGAAAACACATCAATGGCGTCATATGCCAATTGAGGGTTAAAGGTAGAGACAGGTTTAAACGGGGTGGTTTCTCCTTCTTGTGCCACTCCTGTAATAGAAACTTGTTGTGACACACTCAGTGCAGTGTGATTCTCCGTCTCATTCTCATCACAAAGGTCCTCCAGTACCATCACCGCACCAAGGTCTCTGATCATAAGACTGTCAGTCTCCAAAGGTCTCCTTGATTTTCTCTTTTGTGTTGTGGATTGCACTTTGGTCTTGAAAAACTTGTGCAATTTAAGCTTACGGGTGAACTTATAGAGATCGATCCGAGTCTGTGCAAATTCCAAACGCCTTTGCGGGCAGAAGTTCAAACCCAACTTCAGGACAGATTCCTCAGTCGCAGACAAAATTTTGTTAGTCAGGTTTACAATGGTGTGACTCTCTTCTTCCGTCACTTCCGTTTGTTGTACACCCTCCTGCTCGGTGTTACCGGTGGTGAGGTCGATCTTTTTGCGCCCCCTCTGCCCCCGCCTTGTTTTCCTTCTGCTCCTCTCTCCGGGGGTTTGCCCGCCCCCCCGCTTCGCCAGGACTTGCGGATCAACTTGAACTCCTCGTGAAAAGGAGTACGGACACGTCCTGATTGTAGGCGTCCCGCAGTGTCTTCTTCTGAGGATTCATTCTCTGCCGCAGAAGATTCTGATGTGACAGGTACCTCAGGTTGTGCTGTGGGGGCAGATGACGTCTTCTTTAATAGCTCCTTCCGGGGTGTATCATACTTTTTCGCAAAAGTTAACACCCTACCCAGAGCATAGTCCTCCTCATCTCTATAGAATTTGCTTTCCTTACACAGCTTAATTTTCTCCTCATACGCTTTTAGTCGTATTTTCATTTGCTCCTTGAGTTCTGTAACTTTGTTTTGATCCTCTTCCTTGGATAGTTCATTCTCCAGAACTTTAATATCTTCCAGCGCTTTTTCTCTATCGCTCCATTCGAATTTTACTAGCGGTCTTAGACTTACCTTGCAGGCCTCCACCGTATGTTCCGCCCACGCATCTAAAAGCAATGGGTCTGGAGACTCGTATGCAGGTACTGTATAAATCCTCAGGCCCCTCGGGACCCTATTCACATCAATGTAACTCTGCAGTGACGTGCCCTCCCACCATTTCCTTATTTCTCGCTCGCACAACCGTTCAAGCGCTTTACATTTGGTGGTCACGTTATCACTGCTCAGACTGCCGCATGCATTTTGTGAAGATTTGCGCTTGTCCTTATTGCCTTTGCCTTTGAACATATTGCTTGCCACCTCATGCCGCTCCGACTCACAAAACATTTTTCGAGCTGTGTGGGACTTTGATATGTATGTCCCTCCTCGCCTTATGTACAGAGATCAGGCCAGCCGGCGTCCTACCGGGATTCAGAAGCTGCGTCGGGAACTCTTGTCGCTTGTTCCAGTGACACCGCTACTCCCTATGCATCCTCTCCCCTGTGCACGGTGCCGCGCAAATATCCATTGCAGCTCCAAAAACACCAAAGCGCCGCACTCCCAGGCGGGTGCTTCCGTTGCGAGGGTGCACTCGCAAATCCAGTACTGCTGCACCTCCCAAAAGCGTGAACTCCCGTAGGAAGAAAGGAAAGCACTCTCGGAGGTACAATTATCTCGTTTATTTCACCACAGCAAACTGACGCATTTCGGTCGGAACCTTTGTCTAAGTTTACCGAACCGACAGAGGCGTTTAGTTTTTATACATCCGGGTCACAAAAATCAACGTAGGACATGCATTCGGGGAAGGAAAAAGGGAAAAGGAGGAAAAAGGAGCGTGAGCGCCATATTGGAGTGTTTAAATGCCAATAAATAGTAGTAATTCTACTAGCACGTCACAATAGCTCCCTCGATGGGCGATTCAATCAAACAGTGCATGATTTATGCATGAATAAACACTGGTGTCAAGCGCCCCTTCTCAACTGTTAATGTAATTAAAGCACACATGTACAGTAAACAAAAGAAATCCACATCCATTTTCCATATCCCCACAAAATTCATTGGCGTATAAATACTTAGGATGCAATCAAGCCCTATATATATAATATATATATATATATATATATATATTACCTACTGGCGATAGCCAGTAGGTATATATAGTTAGGATTGATTTCCATAGGGAAATCGCAACATTCTATTGGGAATAACTTTGGCGCCGGTTGAGGAATCTGCCTGAATTTTTCAGCAACTTTGCCTTGCGGCGCTCCGGTCCTTCCCTTAAAGTTTGGGGGGGATCTGTCAAGCGGGGGCCGAGATAAAAGGGGGGTCCCAAAACGTGTTTTCCCCATGTTAATTTCCATAGGGCGGTCGGTCGCACTTTTAGCTCGAACGGCTGAATGGATTTTCACCAAACTTGGCAAAATTGTAGGGACTGGTAGCCCGATGTGCCTTTGCTAGGTCTCAAGATATGTGCTCCAGTGGATTTTGAGTAATTTAGGTTCAAATTTTTTTATATATCTATAGCAGCTTACCGGTGAGCTTACCGGTACACTTACCTCTAGAGCGCGAGCTGCATTCTGATTGGCTGCCAATGTCTGTCAACACTCCAAAACAGAAACTGTTGGCAGCCATCTTGTGCCTCGGTAGACTGAGGCACAGGAAAGCAGAAAAACAAATGTGTAGAACTCAAAAAAGGGGCAGGGTAGAAGCACCCCGACCCCCTAGACCTGCTCAGGGGGTCCCACAAGGACCCCCAAGGCAAAAAAAAAATATTTATTTTTTTTAAATCGTGGGGTGATGTCATTTGAGATGTCATCAGTGATGTCATCAGTGATGTCACTGACCATGTCATGAATGATGTAATATGTGACATCATCAGCAGTGGATTGCGGGTGCGCGAAATATAGTTAGTACAACTAACTATATAGGAGCAATTTCAATGGTTTTGTATGAGTAAAATGTCCAGCTAACTATGACACCACTAAAACTTATAGTTTTTTGAGTGAATTTCAATGGTTTTTTAAATGCTAATACCTAACTATATATGACCTGAAACCTATGTTTTTTTCAGTGAATATATATATATATATGAACAAACGCTCCTGCTTCCTTAGAAACATCCAACTAAGAAGGCACTGACATTATGTATTTGACGGTATAAAGCGCTGTTGATATTACACTTTTGATGAAACATTGTGCATCTGCGCAGCACCTATATGATGGTCAATGCCTAATGTGACTCTCACAATGTATTATATAACTGTAATGGTGTGGCTAGATGCCACATTCCTGCGATGTCTAATGTTGTAATATTGAATACGCTTTGCTGATTTATCCCTTAAAATATAACTACCTTCAGCCAGCGCACAACGAGAGAGAGAACGGTTTTCATGCAAATAACGATGTAATACACCACTTAACAATGTAGGGCCATATATGTTTCATGCCCTACCTTTGATGTAAGGTTCTGCCTGAGTTTCAAATACTGACTATGACTATGTATTTTTAGAGGCTAAAACATGGCAGTCGCAAACACTGAGGAAGGCGTCCCGCTGAAACGCGTTTGTTTTGTCATCTTTGCCAATAAATCCGTAACAGGTATTTGTATTTGTATTTGTATTTATATTTGTAGAGCGCCTTATCACCCAGAGGTCTCTAAGGTGTACTCCTGTGAGTGCCCGTGGTTTTCTTTTGGAGCGTGGAGATTGTCTATGAGTCTGCCCTCGTACACAGGGCACCCGCCAGTGAGTGCAGGAGTACTGGCAGGTTTGGAGCAAAGGATACTTGAAAAGCTCCTATCGCCCCGCTGAATGGAAGAGAAGCTGACAGAGGATCACCGACTGCCAAACTTCAACCGCGTCAAGTGGCAGTAAGGATTTTGACAATTTTGTTATGATGGTGGGCAGTTTCCCTTTGATCCTACAGTGGTGCATAGCGAGGGGGGAGTGCACTACGTGGATTTCCGCTACACAATAACTAATGTTCAATGAAGCAACGCGCCACAAAGCGGCTTCAGACATTTTCAGAACACGACCAGGCATGCGTTCTGTTGAAACAGCGGGCACCCCAGGCCAGCCCCAACAGGAACTAAAACATGAATATCTACAGCTGGAACTGGTGTATGAATGGGAAATCAGGAAGTGGTGGTGTCCATCTCACTACAACATTACATTGAAGTGAATAGAGGACTGCACATTTACATTGTCCCAGCATATGAAAATCCATATCCCAAACTGCTTGAGGAATGGACAGAGTATACATCAGACTCCTCAAAGGGAATGCTAGTGATACTAATCAAGTTTGTGTGGAGTGACAGGGAGAAGGCAATGAAAGAGATTGAGGAAATCGAAAAGAACATCACCAGTGAGGGTGAGAAAACACAACATGATGGATTGACGGCTTCTATGAAAAAACGCCAAGAGAATTATGAGCTGAAGATTGAACAAGAAAAGCAGCAAAAATTCGACCGGGATGCAAGAGATTACAAACAAGGAAGGATACTTACGTTTGCCAAGAATTACAATGCACCTTGTCGCGACTTAAGTAATAATAGGAATCGCAAGGAGGTAGAAAGAAGAGATAATTCAGAATTGGGAGTGATGGAAGCAGAACAATCTGAGGAAGAGGGGGTGGAGCAGGAACAAGTGCCCTAGCACCCCACCATTTTCACAAGAAATTAAGCCTGATTCGCAAACGTGGCTCCGTGGAGGCAAAGGCAGGCCCCGGAACAACTAGTTGCTGATCCAAGAGAAGGGGAAGGTGGCAACCGAGGAGGAGCGAACAGAGGCGAAAGCATTCGCCCAAAACGGAATGTAACATTCAGGCAATAATCGACCCGGTTGAATCAGAGAATCTCACAATATTTAATCTGACACCCAAAGAGCTGACATCTGTGGAAGAAACAGTCCTGAAACGGGAACTGTCTTTCTGTCCCATGAGTAACTTTGAATATGCACAGACTCGCATAGATGTCTATAAATTTGTGAGAAGGCGGCTGACACTATTCAAGTTCTTCAAATTTAAAGGCTTGGACTCAAGTGCTGGAACAGTGGAACCTTCACCCTCAAGCCGGATATCCTTAGTGGAAACAACTTGGACAATATAGCTGTCTTGGAAGATTGGGCAGGAGTGGTATATCATCGGACGTGACAAGTCTAGACAACATGGATCGGATTGTCCATTGGGGATCACACATTTGAGGCCATCAAGTCTTTTTCGACCGACCTCTAAATTCTTTCCCCAAACAACAGTTTATGCAATAGATATCTTTTCAGAGTGAGTTAATCACAAACTACTAAAGGTGAGGGAGGAAATGGATACATTCAGCAAGACATGGAACATCATATTTGTGCATAGACAGGCACTAAGAAATCTCGAATTAGATGAGGGAATTGTTATCAAACCCTCAGATAAAGGGCGCAATGTGGAGCTGCAGACAATGAGAATGAGGCGTAACATCAATTGAACAACCATGAGAATTATTCACGAATTACGTTTACTGAATACATGGACAGCATCAAGGATTAAGAGCAGCTTATCTCTAAATGGTAAGCACCATGTATACCGATATTTTATCATCTTCCTAAAGTCCACAAGAACAAATAGAATCTACTGGGGTGACCAATAATATCCTCCATTAGAGGCCTAGTGGAAAATATTTCTAGATTCATTGACTAATTTTTATTCTCCTATGTGCTGGAATTACCATTGTATACAAAGAACACAAAGGATTTCCATAAACACATTGAGGAGGTGGAGTGGGAATACGATTTCCTAATGGTAACTTTGGATGTGGCTAGCTTGTACACGAGCATAGCACTTCAAGATACTTCTTAAAAAATTGGCCCTTGAAATATGCACAACACAGTGAGAAGCTGCTAGAGTTCCTACACTTTTGCCTACAGAATAACATATTCATCTTTCAGGATCAGATTTAAAAACAGTAGAACGGGACGCCCATGGGAGCCTGCCTCACCCCCAGCTACGCGAACCTGTTCGTGGGCTGGTGGGAGAAGCAGGTGGCATGGTCAGACACATGCAACAGTTGGGTAGAGAGTACCGTTAGCTGGAGACGTTACATCGACGATCTCTTCCTGATATGGCGAGGGACAAAACAGTCAGTCTTACGATACATCGAGTTTCCTAATTCTAATGATCTTAACCTCAAATTTACAAGCGAGATAAGCTCGACTGAGGTTACTTTCTTAGACTTGAGAGTTTTTGTAGCAAAGGGAAAAATCGATACGGTACTCTTTAGAAAATCTACAGCAGGCAACTCGGTGTTGCACGCCAGGAGTAGTCACCCTAGCAATTTAATAAATAGCAGTCCATTTGGGAAATTGCTACGTATCAAGAGGAACAGTCCCAGAGAAGAAGACTTTGTGAGAGATGGTACTGAGAGTATCAAATGTTTTGAAGTGAGGGGATACAGGAGTGGCATCTTGAAGGAAGCAAGCAAATGTTTAGCAGAGAAGCCCAGAGCTGACTTATTAAAGGAAGGTCAAAAAGCTCAGCCACAAGGTAAGAACAATCTCAGGCTCATAATGGGTTCCACCACGGTGGCCAGCAGTGTGAGAAAGATAATGCAGTCCAACTGGCAGATTTTGAAGTCTGACACAATTATAGGGCAGGATTTGCCATCTCACCCATCACTGACATTTAGGAGAACACGCTCAATTAGAGATTAGCTGGTGGACAGTCACCTGCCAATGCAGAAATCACAAATAGGTAATACAGGCCTGACTGGCTTTTTTCCTTGCAGCAGATGTAAGGCCTGCAGCAACAGTGCTAAGGTGGCCAAGTACAAAGTGGCTGGCCTGAGAAATCAAGTATGCATCACCAAATTCATGAATTGCAATACACCGTATATGGTGTATTGCCTGACATGCCCATGTGACTTAAGGTATGTGGGCAGCAGTATCCAGCAAGTTAAAGTCCGCATTCTTGAGCACCAACGGGCAATTCAGAATAGAGACCAGAGGTATCTGGTGGCTATCACGACAGCAGCAGACTTTAGTTGAAATATTTTTGCATAGACCATGTACCACATGACGTTAGAGGATGATGGGGTGGAAGAGGTGTGGCACAGCGGCCAGGGCGACTGACACTGGAATCTGGGGCTCGCAGTTCGATCCTCAGCGCCGGCGGCAGGTAAGCCCAGCACCATGTGACTCTGGGCAATAGCTTGCTTAATCTTCCCGAGGGCCCCCAGCGCTGGGACACCACTTTGGAGGTAGCTGTGCGCTTTACAATTACTGGTATTTCATTTCAGGGAGGAGAGATTGTGCAGAATGAAATCACACTATATCCTCGACATGGGGACTAGATCGCCGATGAACCTCAACATGGGGGAAGAGCTTGGGATGCATTTATAAAAACAGTAAGAAGGTAAAGCAGGCAGTATTGCAATTTGTGGTTGAGTATTGAGGAGTGGCTGTGGTAGAGATTTAGGCCCATTCAGGGCTTCATCTTCATTGTCTCTTACTAGCGAGCATGCGCAGAGAGCTGAGCCATGGTCCTTGAGGGAGTGCTGCCCTTAGAGGGCTCGATTCCGACGTAACATGGAGGTTTGATTGAATCATATACACGTAAAATACAGCCCGATGAGGTTCTGTAACAGGCATGGCCTCTTCAGGGCATGATTATAATTATACATGTGCAGGTATAAAGCGCTGTTGATATTGCACTTTCGATGAAACATTGTGGCTATGAGCAGCACCAGTGTGATGGTCAATGTTTAATGTGATTCTAATAATGTATTAGATAACTGTAATGGTCTGGCTAGATGCCACATTCCTGCGGCGCCTAATGTTGTAATATCGAATGCGCTCTGCTGATTTAGCCCTTAAAGTATAACTACCTTCAGAAAGCGCGCAGTAAGAGAGAGAACGGTTTGCATGCAAATAACGATGTAACACACCACTTAACAATGGTGGCCCATGTATGTTTCATGCCTGACCTTTGATGTAAGGTTCTGCCTGACTTTCAATTACTGACAATGATGATGTATTTATAGAGGTTAAAATGCGGCTGTCGCCAACACTAAGGAAGGCGTCCCGAAGAAACATGTTTGTTTTGTCATCTGTGCCAATAAATCTGTGACAGGATTACCCCCATGAGTGCACATGGTTTTCTTTTAGAGCGTGGGGATTGTCTACGAGTCTGCCCTCGTACACGAGGCACCCACCAGCGAGTGCAGGAGTACTGGCAGGTTTGGAGCAAAAAAAAATAACATATATATATATATATATCAAGCTCACTGGGGTAACCACAAATTGTTAAGGGAAGGAGGCAGAGGGGCTACATCTTAGGAGGTCTGTCCGGAGCACTTACCCTGGAATTGCACGCTGCTGAACATCCTGGTGCCCATCCAGGGTTTTCGATTGTGCCACGGCAGGAGCAACGATTCAGGACTGTAAAGGTGGACTACATCTCCCAGAAATGCAGAAATAGGCGTATAAGGGATTAAATGGGTGTGGCCAGTACTGCTCCGTGAGCCTCTGAGGAAGTGATTTCATCACGAAACGCGTCAGGCGGAATGCTGTGGCAGCGCGGACTAAGATGCAAAGCAGCGTGTCCCGAATAAAGCTTTTAATGGGGAAAGGCTGGTTTGTGCTTGCGTGCCTCTCAATTTGTGGTTACCCCAGTGAGCTTGATGTTAAAAGTGGCAGACCAGCCGCCGAGAGAGCACCACTCCTTGTAAAGGGAAGGAGGCCGAGGGGCTACATCTTAGGAGCTCTGTCCGGAGCACTTACCCTGGAATTGCACGCTGCTGAACATCCTGGTGCCCATCCAGGGTTTTCGATTGTGCCACGGCAGGAGCAACGATTCAGGACTGTAAAGGTGGACTACATCTCCCAGAAATGCGGAAATAGGCGTATAAGGGATTAAATGGGTGTGGCCAGTACTGCTCCGTGAGCCTCTGAGGAAGTGATTTAATCACGAAACGCGGCAGGCGGAATGCTGTGGCAGCGCGGACTAAGATGCAAAGCAGCGTGTCCCGAATAAAGCTTTTAATGGTGAAAGGCTGGTTTGTGTTTGCGTGCCTCTCAATTTGTGGTTACCCCAGTGAGCTTGATGTTAAAAGCGGCAGACCAGCCGCCGAGAGAGCACCACTCCTTGTAAAGGGAAGGAGGCCGAGGGGCTACATCTTAGGAGCTCTGTCCGGAGCACTTACCCTGGAATTGCACGCTGCTGAACATCCTGGCGCCCATCCAGGGTTTTCGATTGTGCCACGGCAGGAGCAACGATTCAGGACTGTAAAGGTGGACTACATCTCCCAGAAATGCGGAAATAGGCGTATAAGGGATTAAATGGGTGTGGCCAGTACTGCTCCGTGAGCCTCTGAGGAAGTGATTTCATCACGAAACGCGTCAGGCGGAATGCTGTGGCATCGCGGACTAAGATGCAAAGCAGCGTGTCCCGAATAAAGCTTTTAATGGGGAAAGGCTGGTTTGTGCTTGCGTGCCTCTCAATTTGTGGTTACCCCAGTGAGCTTGATATATATATATATATATTACCTTCTGGCGATAGCCAGTAGTATATATAGTTAGGACCTAGCTACCATAGGAAATCCGCAACATTCTATTGGGAATAACTTTTGCGCCGGCTGAGGAATTTGCGTGTAATATTCCAAAATTTTGGCCAGCTCCACTGCGCTCCTTCCCTGAAAGTTTCGGGGGGATTCGTGAAGTGGGGACTAAGAAAAAAGGGGGGTCCCAAAACGTGTTTTCCCCATGTTAATTTCCATAGGACTTTCTGACAAGGTTACAGCCCGAACCGCTGAACGGAATTACACCAAACTTGGCAAAATTGTAGGGACTGGTATGCAGAAGTGCCTTTTCTATATTTGGTGAGAATCCCTCCAGTAGTTCCTGAGAAAATCAAAAGAGAAAAAATATGTATATATCTATAGCAGCTTACGTGTAAGCTTACTGTAAGCTTACCTTTCCGAGCACAAGCTGAATGCTAATTGGCTGTCAACTGTCTGTCAACACTCCAAACCAGAAAGTGTTGGCAGCCATCTTGTGCCTCGGTAGACTGAGGCACAGGAAAGCAGAAAAACAAACATGCAGAACTCAAAAAGGGGGCAGGGTAGAAGCACCCTGACTCCCTAGGCCTGCTCAGGGGGTCCCACAAGGACTCCCAAGGCAAAAAAAAAAATTGTTTTCAAAATTCAAATTTTCATCCAAGAAGTGTTGGCAGCCATCTTGGGACCAATATACATGATAGCACCTCATTAAAAAGCATTGCAGTTAATAGAAGGTTTTAGGACTTTAGTTACATTATAAATCATTTGTTGATGGTACCATACTCATTTTAGGAATTGTGGTGTGTTCTAAGGTGATTTTACCATGTGAAAAAGCCTTCTGCTGGGATATCATGAATCATGTTTGAAAGAAAACTATTATCTCATGCTTTTCCCACAGTGGTTTGGAAGTGGATCTATAAGCTAAACTGAAAGCATATTTAATTGTGTAAATTCACATTATCTTTCTCAGTCATGTGAGAATGAAGTCTGACATTCTCAGTAAAACATGTACATCCAACAAGGACAGAGACTGTCAGTTGATTCCTTTGTGTTGTACTGCAGCTTCCCAGAGTGTTCTAAAGAACAACTAGAGCGCTAACAGTCCTACTTATTACAAAGGTATGGCACACCTGAAGCCATCTTGATTGAAATAAAGTGGTAACTCTTAAAACATTTAATTCAAAAAAGGACCAAAATGAGGGGGTATATTTTGCCATAGAAAGTATGATTAGTGCTTCAGAAAGAAAAATTAGGGCACATTTTGAGTGACTTCTCAAATCCTCTTCTATTTCATTAAAACATTCTGACATGCAGTCTCCCAAGATGGCCACCAGAGACAAAAGAGCCCAAATGTAGCCCAAATATCTCCCAGATGTAGCCCAAGTATAGCCCAATGACAGAATGTCCCAGAATGTTCTAAGGAACAACTAGAGCGCTAACAGTCTTACTTATGACAAAAGTATGGCACACCAGAAGCCATCTTGATTGGAATGAAGTGGTAAGTCTGAAAACATTTAATTTTAAAAGGAACAAAATGAGGGGGTTAATTTTGCCATATAAAGTATGATTAGTGCTTCAGAAAGAAAAATTAGGGCACATTTTGAGTGAGTTCTCAAATCCTCTTCTATTTCATCAAAAAATTCTGACATGCAGTCTCCCAAGATAGCCACCAGAGACAAAAGAGCCCAAATGTAGCCCAAATAGCACCCAGATGTAGCCCAAGTATAGCCTAAAGAACAACTAGAGTGCTAACAGTCTTACTCATGACAAAAGTATGGCACACCAGAAGCCATCTTGATTGGAATGAAGTGTTAATTCTTAAAACATGTAATTTAAAAAGGAACAAAATGAGGGGGTATATTTTGCCATAGAAAGTATGATTAGTGCTGCAGAAAGAAAAATTAGGGCACATTTTGAGTGACTTCTCAAATCCTCTTATATTTCATAAAAAAATTCTGACATGCAGTCTCCCAAGATGGCCACCAGAGACAAAAGAGCCCAAATGTAGCCCAAATATCACCCAGATGTAGCCCAAGTATAGCCTAATGACAGAATGTCCCAGAGTGTTCTAAAGATCAACTAGAGCGCTAACAGTCTTACTTATGACAAAAGTATCGCACACCTCAAGCCATCTTGATTGGAATGAAGTGGTAAGTCTGAAAACATTTAATTTAAAAAGGAACAAAATGAGGGGGCTCATTTTGCCATAGAAAGTATGATTAGTGCTTCAGAAAGAAAAATTAGGGCACATTTTGAGTGACTTCTCAAATCCTCTTCTATTTCATTAAAACAATTCTGACATGCATACTGAAAATGCACTTTGAATACCAGCAGCAGACTTCCCTGGTGAGCAGTAGCTTTACTACAGTGATATAATGAGCAACTAGAGTCAAGTCAAGTCAAGTCAGGAGCATTTGTAGCGCGCACATATCACATCCAAGGGAGTCCCATGGCGCTTGCAGACGACACTGACCAGAAAGAACGGCTAGAATCAGCAAAACAGCTAGGTTTTGAGTTTCTTGCGAAACCTGAGATGTTCAGTGGTGGTTCACAAATCCAGTGCTAACATTCAGAATTTATGGCAAATGTGTGACACATCTGAATGCCTTCTTGATGGAACCAAAGTAAACAAGCATTGAAAATGCAATAGATCTCGCCCTCGTTTAAGTTAAAGCCATTCTGTTTGTAATGAGGTTGCTTTTTAGCTTTGCTTTTAATGGTGTTTTTCAAACGTTCATTTAAATAACATGCAAATGTATGCATATATGTATATGTATGCATGCATTTATATTTGTATTTATATAGATATGCAGATTATATATGTTCATATATGTATGTATATATATATATATACACATACATATATATAAATGCATATATATGCATATATATATGTGTATATGTGTGCGTGTAGATAGACCGAGGCACAAGAAGCAGAAAAACAAACATGAAGAACACAAAAAAGGGGCAGGGTAGATACACCCTGACCCCCTAGGCCTGCCCAGGTGGCCCCACAAGGACAAAAAAGGCCCACATTTTTTTTTTTAAACCTGGTCTGATTTTTAAAAAATTACCCCCCCCCCAGGGGGACCAAATCGCGGTGGCATAGTGATAAAGAAGTGTGGGGGGTCCACAATCGTCCCCCACACTGCCCCGGGAACCACCGCCCCCGGGGAAAAGCAACGCAGCCCCTTGGCGCATACTGGAGGCTCCTGGTGGGCTACTTGGCCCTCAGGGACCCCCAGTATGCAAGGGGGATTAGTTCCTGTTCTGCAAACACGCCAGGGGTTGCGCTGCAGAGAGGTGTAAAAAAGGGTGTGGCCTCATTACACCTCTCTGCAATGCAGCCCCCTGGCGCATACAGCAGGTTCCAGGTGGGCTAGTTGGCCACCAGGGACCCGCAGTATGCAAGGGGAATTAGTTCCCCCTCTGCAAACACGCCCGGGGGCTGCGTTGCAGAGAGGTGTAAGAAAGGGTGTGGCCTCATTACACCTCTCTGTAATGCAGCTCCCTGGCTTATACTGCAGGCTCCTGGTGGGCTAGTTGCCCCCCAGGGATCCCCAGTATGCAAGGGGAATTCTTCCTCTGCAAACGCGCCATGGGTTGTGCTGCAGAACGTTTAAAAAGGGGGCATGCCCTCTGAACACCTGCCTGCAAAAATGTAGTAAATCAGTATAAAAAAAATAACAATTAATACATTTAAAAATTGTCATTTAAAAAACCTTCGAAATTCAATGAAAAAATCATAGGTTTCAGGCCTTATATAGTTAGGAACTAGCATTTAAAAAACCTTGCAAATTCACTGAAAAAAACATAGGTTTCAGGCCTTATATAGTTAGGAATTAGCATTTAAAAAACCTTGCAAATTCACTGAAAAAACCATAGGTTTCAGGCCTTATATAGTTAGGAATTAGCATTTAAAAAACCTTGCAAATTCACTGAAAAAACCATAGGTTTCAGGCCTTATATAATTAGGAATTAGCATTAAAAAACCTTTGAAATTCACTGAAAAAAACATAAGTTTCAGGCCTTATATAGTTAGGAATTAGCTTTTAAAAAACCTTTGAAATTCACTCAAAAAACTATAAGTTTTAGGGGTGTTATAGTTAGCTGGACATTTCACTCATACAAAACCATTGAAATTGCTCCTATATAGTTAGTTGTACTAACTATATTTCGCGCACCCGCAATCCACTGCTGATGATGTCACATATTAGACCATTCTTGACATGGTCAGTGACATCACTGATGACATCTCAAATGACATCACTGATGACATCACTGATGACATCATCCACATGACAATCACATACACCTTTTCATACACTATTAAAAATGTTCATCACTCTTTGTAAAATACAGAGTATTATATTTGAATCCATTGTCACAGCAATACAAGTATCTAAAAATCCACTCAGTGATTCATAGATGTATACACACATCTAATCACTTACCTGTAGATTCACTCATACATGCTGTCAATGAACAATAGAACACTATCAAAAATACTTATACACCTATATCGACATTAAACAACAGCACACATCCTATTCACATATGAAGTCATCCTACTCACTTATGCAAACAATGGATCATACTTACATATTTACTTAGCAAAACACTTATACAAACACCACTTCATCTATTCATTTAGATAGTAAGTCATACTTAGTTAATTATGAAATCATTATTACAAGTATACAGTTATCCATACAGTCACTCACACAATCCTTGAGTCTTATGTATACTTATTTATATACAACTGTCACATACACTGCCTTTTATTTTTCTAGTTTGTTGGACATGTACCATTGAGAAATATATTTGCTCATCACCACACCCATAACGAGATTCACTCACCCAAACTGTTAGAACATTTAATTTTAACATCATATATCTACTGAATCAACTATTCACACATCTGTGGACAGTCACACACCCCCCACCGAAACACACACACTTTCACACTCCCATACAAATACTCAGTTAACTAATCAATAACTAATATAGACTTTCACATAGGTAGTAGCCAACTGTAGAATCAGTTTACACAACAACTGACAAAGTGATACAGATATTCACACAGTTTAGTCACTATCCACTATATT
The DNA here is from genome assembly GCF_964261635.1 of Lissotriton helveticus. Lineage (NCBI taxonomy): Eukaryota > Metazoa > Chordata > Amphibia > Caudata > Salamandridae > Lissotriton > Lissotriton helveticus. Next base: position 1,938,347,109 of record NC_136063.1, on the reverse strand, counting down.
TAGTGAGACATTATAAATTGGTCAAGTAAACAGTCAATTACACTGCTACTAAATCCTCCATCCACATATTTATTTATATATAACAACTCATTCTTCAATGCAAATTGCTATATATATAATGCATATTTAAATAACGAAGCAAACCACAATCACTGGATGATGTCATCAGTGATGTCATTTAAGATGTCATCAGTGATGTCACTGACCATGTCATGAATGATCTAATATGTGACATCATCAGCAGTGGATTGCGGGTGCGTGAAATATAGTTAGTACAACTAACTATATAGGAGCAATTTCAATGGTTTTGTATGAGTGAAATGTCCAGCTAACTATAACACCCCTAAAACTTATAGTTTTTAAGTGAATTTCAAAGGTTTTTTAAAAGCTAATTCCCTACTATATAAGGCCTGAAACCTATGTTTTTTTCAGTGAATTTCAAAGGTTTTTTAATGCTAATTCCTAATTATATAAGGCCTGAAACCTATGTTTTTTTCAGTGAATTTGCAAGGTTTTTTAAATGCTAATTCCTAACTATATAAGGCCTGAAACCTATGGTTTTTGCAGTGAATTTGCAAGGTTTTTTAAATGCTAATTCCTAACTATATAAGGCCTGAAACCTATGGTTTTTTCAGTGAATTTGCAAGGTTTTTTAAATGCTAATTCCTAACTGTATAAGGCCTGAAACCTATGGTTTTTTCAGTGAATATATATATATGTATATTACCTACTGGCGGTCGCCAGTAGGTATATATAGTTAGGATTTTTTCTCTATGGGTTTTTTGAAAATTCTATGTCTAATAACTTTGGCGTTTGTGGACGGAATTGGCTGAAATTTTCAGGAAAATGGCACATTTTGTTTCTGAGCAGCCCTTGAAAATTTGGGGGGGGGTTCGTCAAGGGGGGGCTGAGAAAAAAGGGGGGTCCCAAAACGTGTTTTTAACATTGAGTTTTCCATAGGGCGGTTGGCCTCACTTTTAGCCCGAACGGCTGAATGGATTTGCACGAAACTTGGCAAAATTGTAGGGACTGGTAGCCCGATGTGCCTTTTGTAGGTCTCAATATATGTGCTCCAGTGGATTTTGAGAAATTAACGTTTAAAAAAAGATATATATCTGTAACAGCGGACCGGGCAGCGCTCCAGGACGCGTACTTTTCGCGCAACGGAGCTTTGTGAAGCGAAGCTGATTGGTTCTCCGGCGTCTGTCAACATTCCAAACAGTCCGTAGCGGCCGCCATCTTGTCTCTCGGTAGGATCGAGAGACAAGAGGAGGCCAAAGCGAAGGGGCAAATGACCATAAGGGGGAATAGTAGATCCTCGCTGACCCCCTACGTTTGATGTGGAGGTTTTAAAAGGGCCCCGCGGGGCAAAAAAAAAAATAATAATAATAATCGAACGGCTGAATGGATTTGCACGAAACTTGGCAAAATATTAGGGACTGGTAGCCCGATGTGCCTTTGCTAGGTCTCAATATATGTGCTCCAGTGGATTTTGAGAAATTAACGTTCAAAAAAAGATATATATCTGTAACAGCGCTCCGCTTCGCGTACTTTTTGCGTTACGGAGCTTTGCGAAGCTGATTGGTTCTCCGGCGTCTGTCAACATTCCAAACAGTCCGTAGCGGCCGCCATCTTGTCTCAATCCTAACTATATATACCTACTGGCGACCGCCAGTAGGTATATATAGTTAGGATTTTTTCTCTATGGGTTTTTTGAAAATTCTATGTCTAATAACTTTGGCGTTTGTGGACGGAATTGGCTGAAATTTTCAGGAAAATGGCACATTTTGTTTCTGAGCAGCCCTTGAAAATTTGGGGGGGGTTCGTCAAGGGGGGGCTGAGAAAAAAGGGGGGTCCCAAAACGTGTTTTTAACATTGAGTTTTCCATAGGGCGGTTGGCCTCACTTTTAGCCCGAACGGCTGAATGGATTTGCACGAAACTTGGCAAAATTGTAGGGACTGGTAGCCCGATGTGCCTTTTGTAGGTCTCAATATATGTGCTCCAGTGGATTTTGAGAAATTAACGTTTAAAAAAAGATATATATCTGTAACAGCGGACCGGGCAGCGCTCCAGGACGCGTACTTTTCGCGCAACGGAGCTTTGTGAAGCGAAGCTGATTGGTTCTCCGGCGTCTGTCAACATTCCAAACAGTCCGTAGCGGCCGCCATCTTGTCTCTCGGTAGGATCGAGAGACAAGAGGAGGCCAAAGCGAAGGGGCAAATGACCATAAGGGGGAATAGTAGATCCTCGCTGACCCCCTACGTTTGATGTGGAGGTTTTAAAAGGGCCCCGCGGGGCAAAAAAAAAAAAAATAATAATAATCGAACGGCTGAATGGATTTGCACGAAACTTGGCAAAATATTAGGGACTGGTAGCCCGATGTGCCTTTGCTGGGTCTCAATATATGTGCTCCAGTGGATTTTGAGAAATTAACGTTCAAAAAAAGATATATATCTGTAACAGCGCTCCGCTTCGCGTACTTTTTGCATTACGGAGCTTTGCGAAGCTGATTGGTTCTCCGGCGTCTGTCAACATTCCAAACAGTCCGTAGCGGCCGCCATCTTGTCTCAATCCTAACTATATATACCTACTGGCGACCGCCAGTAGGTATATATAGTTAGGATTTTTTCTCTATGGGTTTTTTGAAAATTCTATGTCTAATAACTTTGGCGTTTGTGGACGGAATTGGCTGAAATTTTCAGGTAAATGGCACATTTTGTTTCTGAGCAGCCCTTGAAAATTTGGGGGGGGGTTCGTCAAGGGGGGGCTGAGAAAAAAGGGGGGTCCCAAAACGTGTTTTTAACATTGAGTTTTCCATAGGGCGGTTGGCCTCACTTTTAGCCCGAACGGCTGAATGGATTTGCACGAAACTTGGCAAAATTGTAGGGACTGGTAGCCCGATGTGCCTTTTGTAGGTCTCAATATATGTGCTCCAGTGGATTTTGAGAAATTAACGTTTAAAAAAAGATATATATCTGTAACAGCGGACCGGGCAGCGCTCCAGGACGCGTACTTTTCGCGCAACGGAGCTTTGTGAAGCGAAGCTGATTGGTTCTCCGGCGTCTGTCAACATTCCAAACAGTCCGTAGCGGCCGCCATCTTGTCTCTCGGTAGGATCGAGAGACAAGAGGAGGCCAAAGCGAAGGGGCAAATGACCATAAGGGGGAATAGTAGATCCTCGCTGACCCCCTACGTTTGATGTGGAGGTTTTAAAAGGGCCCCGCGGGGCAAAAAAAAAAATAATAATAATAATCGAACGGCTGAATGGATTTGCACGAAACTTGGCAAAATATTAGGGACTGGTAGCCCGATGTGCCTTTGCTAGGTCTCAATATATGTGCTCCAGTGGATTTTGAGAAATTAACGTTCAAAAAAAGATATATATCTGTAACAGCGCTCCGCTTCGCGTACTTTTTGCGTTACGGAGCTTTGCGAAGCTGATTGGTTCTCCGGCGTCTGTCAACATTCCAAACAGTCCGTAGCGGCCGCCATCTTGTCTCTCGGTAGGATTGAGAGACAAGAGGAGGCCAAAGCGAAGGGGGAAATGACCATAAGGGGGCATAGTAGATCCTTCCTGACCTCTTAGGTTTGATGTACCATTTTGCCAAGTTTGGTGTAATTCCGTTCAGCCATTCAGGCTGTAGACGTATGTAAATGTCCTATGGAAAATTGCATGGGGAAAACACATTTGAAAGTGTTGAAATTTAGAACCAATTAAAATGTTACTTTGGTTTTGTATTTGTGTGTGATGAAAGTTAATTGGTTATGTATATATTTCAAATGAGAGGAAACCATAGCCATTTTGTGATACTACTGTCTGAGGTACATTTGTGGGGAATTTTTGGTGGTGAATTTCTGGTGTTTGATTTACACAGTACTAACACTTCTCCTACTTTTAAAAAGGTGAGTTGTTAATTTGTAAGGGGAACTATGTTGTACACTTGAAGATAATTTGAAAAATGTTTTCTGTTATTTATTTGCAGTCCTTCTGTTATACTAAATACTTTATAAAGTTAGTTTTATATTATGTATTACTAAAAACGATAAATGAAAGTGATTATTTTTTTCTGCATTTTACAGCAAGCAATTTCAAAATAAAATGGCTCACAATGAAGAGACCGTGGCAATTTCTTTTGAATTGTCCACTACATTGATTGAAATTGAGAGCACCAATAATGAAATATTGTCACAAGGAGGACATGACTTGTATGATTCCATTAGATTGATTGAAATGGACAGCACCAAGAATGAAATATTGTCACAAGGAGATGACTTGAATGATTCCACTACATTGATTGAAATTGAGAGCACCAATAATGAAATATTGTCACAAGGAGGAGATGACTTGTATGATTCCATTAGATTGATTGAAATGGACAGCACCAATAATGAAATATTGTCACAAGGAGGAGATGACTTGAATGATTCCAGTACATTGATTGAAATTGAGAGCACCAATAATGAAATATTGTCACGAGGAGATGACTTGAATGATTCCACTACATTGATTGAAATTGACAGCACCAATAATGAAATATTGTCACAAGGAGGAGATGACTTGAATGATTTTTTTGATCAATCTCTTGATGGCGAATTTATCGAGTGTTTGGAGACCATAGAGTTACAAGAATCATCATTGGAGACTTTTCATGAGGACATTGCTGATGGGGACATGTTACTAGTTCTTTCAAATTTAGAAAATTCTGAAGAATAAATTTATATTTAGAAATCAAAAATTGTTTGAGACATTATTCATTTTTATTTTTAATTTATGAGGTTGTAGCGAAGTGATTGTAGTATAAAATGAGACTTATAGTATAGAGTGCAACATTTTTATGTTACATGGGAAGTTTACTCATATTTACTTCCCTTCTGCCACTATATTATCTCCAATGTGTATTTGACATCTCTTCTTCATCTCCGGCCTCCTTTCTCTCACTGTGTGTCTCCGATGCATCTTATCGCTGCTATTTTGTGTAATTACAGAAGAGAGTAAAATAAAATAGTTCGGAACGTGAAAAGGGGGCAAAGTAGAGTACTCCTCACCCCCTAGGCCTTTTTAGGCGGTCCCAAAAGGATCCGTTTCTGCTTTCCTGAGAGATTATGGTATGAGTTCCATATACCACAATAACTTGCATTACAACATGCAAGATATCTATCTCCTATTACCAACTTTTGGAGATATTCGCGCTAAGCGCGAATATCTCCAAAAAGTAACACCTGCCCTGAGCAGTTCTTAGCCATGTTATCCAATGGGAGGTGGATAACATGGCTAAGAGCATTAGCTCGGTAATGCATGAATATCGCTGAGTTTTTAGCGATATTCATGCATTGCGGCCGTTTATTATCGCATTTGCGATAAACCTTGATAATAGCAAGGTTTATCTTCGATAATTTCTGACGATGCTTAGTGGTAAAAAATTCGTTGGTAAGCATCGTTAGCGATAAATATCGCTTAACTTTGGTAATATGCCCCAACGTCTGTTAACGTTCGATTCGAAGGAAATGAGGAAGTGTTGAAAAACATTGTCTGCGCCATCTTGCCTTTTTTGAAATGCCACACTTTTGTCGTGCACGGCAGCCATTTTAGATGTCTTGACCAGACCCACTCTCTGCACGCTGTCGATTCGTAGCATGGCTCCTCACCCACGCAAGCATCTTCCCCAGGCACTGGTCACCACCGCTCTCTGTCTTATGCATGGGCAATAAACCTCCCCCCATCTGCGCTGCTCTTCCCTGAGAATCACACTCTGTGCCCGCCCGACACCTCCCTTTCGCCCTATTCACTACCGCACCCTCTGACACTCCTCTTCCTCTGTGTCCGATTGTCCAGGCTATCAGCTAGCCCTGCAGATGTAGTTTATGGCCCCAGCTGTAAAGAATCACCCCTCTTCAAAGGAGTTATAGTAGATCAAGGCCCACACCCGATGAGATCCGTCACACCACACGTGTTCCTACTATCTGAAAACCATCCTGTATTGTGATTGGGGAGGGGACCGAGCCTGAAGCGGAATATTCCAGGAATGACTCTTTGTACATCAAAGTTTTTACAATTATGTGTCACATTAAAAATATATAGCACTCCAACAAAGTAGTAGGAATATAAAACTTTAATAACATATAAATATATACAACAAAACAAAAACAGTAAAAACATTTAAACAACGAAGAGACCGTGGCAATTTCTTTTGAATTATCCAATAGATTTATTGAAATTGACAGCACCAATAATGAAATATTCTTGTCAGTAGCGGTCTGTTGTGCGAATAGTTCCAAGGCAGCAGAACGCGCTGAAATCTAGATGGCACGAAGGTGATGTCTAGTAAGTTGCCGCCCAGCAAATAACGGCGTGGGGCGCCGCGGGGGTGAGTGAGTCCAGTAGGCACCACAGCTATTCTTACCGGCATTGCAGAATTACTGCTGGGGACAATGCCTGTGCTGTAGCAGGGTCACAGCAGAAACAAAAAGGATTCTGTTGAAGATGTTGTTGGTTTTCAATTTGAAAACAGTTCTGGTGTCAACTGCTATGCTAATGTAGTGGTTAATGTTTTGTTTTCTCTAGAAAATGTAAAAGAGGGGGAGGCAGTCCAAAGTTCCGTTAAAAGGGCAAAGGAAAGGATCGGTGGTTTGAACTATCAGTCAAAAAGGGGAAGGGGTGCAATAATTTTTCCTACCGGGTCACACTGTGCTTTCACCGGAAGTGAGGTCTGCAGGATTCTAGTAATTCAAAGTGAGGCTGGCGCCAGCATGGGAGCGCCGACGTCCCGCGGATACAGTTTCGTCACTCCACGGGCGATCATGGCAGTCATTCCCCATCGGGGGTCGGAGACTCCCGCGGCTCCTCTAGAATCTTCAAGGTCGTGGAGGACTACGGTGGTGGAGTCAACCAGTGACCGGGCCATTTCTTTATGCTGGGCCCGCTCTTGCCAGGTCGACCGCCATTTTGAGAGTTCGGCAGCTACCGGCGATCGCGGGGTCACATGAGCGGACGGGCTCCACCCTGCCGGGCGAGACGTTGCAGCATGGCCACAGTGGAAGAACCCTTTTCCGGGCGCCTGGAGCGCTGAGGGTGCAGCTGGGAAGCCTCCACCTGGGGAGGCGGGAGAGGCCTGTTCGCACCGTCTCTCCCTCCCAGTGCACCCCACGGCGTCTCGCTTGAGATTTGTTATGGCCGGACCAGGCGATGAGGACGAGGGGGGGGGGTCGGAGGCATGTGCAAGACATCCCCCCCCCAGTGTTGTCGCAGCCATTATTCAAGAAAGAAGAAGCGTCCCGTCCGTCTTCGGGCCGGGCTTCCGGTAGATGTCGGCCGGACGCCCCTGGCTCTGGCCCTATGAACGGGTTTCTTGGTTTATCGGCTGCAGCCGGATCCCGTCGGCCTCGGCCCCCCGACCGTTGGTGGCCGGACCGGAAGAGCATGTGGCGGGACTACCTGCAACTCTCAAGGGCCACCGCGGCCGAACTGGGAGAGAGAGGGGAGGGTCGAGGAGACATTCCCCCCCCCTGCAACTGTTCAGCGTTGTAAAGGCAATCCCCTGGCCGGGTCCCGCTGGCCTCGGCCTCTCCTCCGGCTACACCCTACGTTAGGATCTCCTGGCCGAGGCGTGGCAGCAGGACCTGCCTTATATGGGCTGCTCCCGGCTGGGCGTAGTCGGAACCCTGCCCCACCTTGGAAGTTTCCAGAGTGGGGGCGGATGTTCTACTGACTTGCATTTTCCCTAGTCTATCGATTTTTTTGGCGTGGCAGGCGGTGGGACAGCGAGGGGTGATTTGGTTTCTCTTACTGTTTTTCTGGTCTCTCACCACTGGCATATTTTAACGTTTTCTTGTTTCTAGGACATTAATAGGTTTTATCATTACGTTATGTTATCGTTTCTTTGTTCGTTGTTTAATAAAAGTTCATGTTCATCATTGGCCTACTGATTTTCGTTTTCCTATTCTTTTCTTTCCAGGTTGTTTCATGCTAAAGTTTCTGTTAACAGGATACAGTGATCACTTCGTTATTATTGCATATGTCCTTTTCACTAGGGGTGCTCTCTGGTCGGGCCAGATGACGTATCTCTAGTAAATGGTCCGGGTGAAACAGGTGCATCAATCAGTGGGGAGTAGATAGGCATGACAGATTACAACGGGGGAGAAAGGTCCGCATTACGTACCCTTTCACTACTTGCAAAGATTTTCCTACGTTTATTTGCAAACAGGGAATACCTCCAAAAAGAACTAATTCCCAAACAGTCAATGTTAGGACAATCAATCAATCAATGAGGAATGAAATAGGTACGACGTGTTAAAGGCTTGCGTTACCTACCCTTCACTATCTGCAAAGGGAGAGAGAATATTCCTATTCTTCCTCGTTTGCAGGCAGAGAAGATCCTTAAGAGAATTAACTTCGAACAATTCAATGCTCGATTCAAACAATCAACAAGGGGTACTGTGAACACAAATGAACGCCGCTTATGTACATACGCATTGCTATTTTCAACAGGTTGTTCCTAATGTTTCTATTTTAGCGAGGTCAAAAAGAGATCCCATTAGTGGCCTACTGATTTTGCTCGATTCCTTTTGTTTTTTTACACGATTTTTCGCTATCTGCAAAGACTAAACAGAGCATTGCGACTCTTTGCTTGTTTGTAAATAGAGAATGAACCAAAGAGAACAATCAATCAAATGGAGAGAGAAGCAGGCACGACGGATTACAAAGGGGGCAAAGGGCTGCGTTAACTACCCTTCACTATCTGCAAAGAGAGAGTACTCCTAATAGAAATGAGGGGTGGGGAGCAGCATTCAAAGCAGATCAGTGTGCATAAACACGAAAATGTTTTTACTTACCACGTACTTGACATTCGACAGCTTATATTTGCTATTAAAAAAACATTGAAATTCACTGAAAAAACCATAGGTTATAGACCATATATAGTTAGGAATTAGCATTTACAAAACCTTGAAAATTCACTGAAAAAACCATAGGTTATACACCATATATAGTTAGGAATTAGCATTTAAAAAACCTTATTTTACTCACACAAAACCATTGAAATTCCATATATAGTTAGTTGCACTAACTATATATTGCGCACCCGCAATCCACTGCTGATCATGTCACATATTACATCATTCATGACATGGTCAGTGACATCACTGATGACATCTCAAATGACATCACTGATGAGATCACTGATGACATCTCATTTGACATCAATGACCACATCACTGATGATATCATTCATGTGACAATACAATGCATCTCCTCACGTTTTAATATAACCTCTGTTTCACCCAGTGTTAAATACAGAGTATAATTTTTGAAACCATTGACACACCAATACTAGTTACTACATACGTACTCACTGATTCCTACGTCTACACACACATTCACTCATTCACCCATACAATCATTCATACATACAATCACTCATCTTTACAACACTATCATATGCACTCATACACCTATACAGACACTTACACTCTGCCACTCATCCATGGAGTTACTCACACACCTAGTCAGTCCTGTAAAGAATCAATCACACTTCCATTTTCTTGTCTATACAGTTAAACATAGAGCACCTTACATTTTCAAACATATACTAACACATACTTACTTTCTTATACAATCATTGATACAAGTACACATTGATCTGCACAGAGTCACACACCTCCCAGCCAGCCACACACACACTCAGTCTCCTATACAAATACTTGGACAATCAATCAATAACCCATATAGTTAATCATATAGCTACTGATCAACACATGCAGCAGTTTACAGAACAACAGACATAATGATGCACAAATTAAGACAGTTTAGTCACTAACCCATGCACTCAGTGAGACACATTTAATCACTCACTCATACATTCAGTCATGCACCTACTAAATCCTTCGTCCAGACACTTATACATCTACTCATTCTTCAATATGTAAAACATATTTAAACTTTACAGAAACACACAGTCACTGGATGATGTCATCAGTGATCTCATCAGTGATGTCATTTGAGATGTCATCAGTGATGTCACTGACCATGTCATGAATGATGTAATATGTGACATGATCAGCAGTGGATTGCGGGTGCGCGATATATAGTTAGTGCAACTAACTATATATGGAATTTCAATGGTTTTGTGTGAGTAAAATAAGGTTTTTTAAATGCCAATTCCTAACTATATATGGTGTATAACCTATGGTTTTTTCAGTGAATTTTCAAGGTTTTGTAAATGCTAATTCCTAACTATATATGGTCTATAACCTATGGTTTTTTCAGTGAATATATATATATACATATACACACACACAAGATGCTGACGCTGCAAGGACACCCTGCCTGACGGATCGGGTCTTTTCAAATGGGCGTCGCCATTTATTTATTCCAAAAGACAAAGCAGGATTGTCCATGGATGCAGGGGCTTTGTCTTTTGAAATATATATATATATAAACCACATTACTGAATGGATTTTCACGGTGGGCAGTACTTAACGTTTGCAGCAAGGCTTTCAGGGTGATAAGCGGTGCAACGAGTGATAAGACACTGTCCCTTTAATGCAGAGGTGATGTCAGAACTATGCACCAATAAAAACAACAAAAGATCTTGCAGGCGTGAGCATTTTTACTAAGAAACCGGCATTGATGAAAGCAAACTGCTGAAACGCGTCTGCCGTGGCATTTCATAGCTCACTAGTTTATGCCTCCAAATTAAATTAAAATTAAATTTGCAACGCTCTTGGCATGTGTCAGGCTCATTCTTATACAGAGTGATATATAAGAATGTATATATATATATCTTCAAAGCTCAGATTTCCCAATTTCCAATGAGTGGATAAAAAATGGACACGGACCACAATTTTCAGGGTTTGCAGCATTTAATTCGAGCTGTCTGCCATTACGCCTTTCGGCCATCCACAGCCCTGATCACATGACAACGCTGCAGTTCAGGATCAACATTTTTAAAGTGACAAGTGCATCATTCAAAATAATAAATAAAAATGACAGACTTTGGACTTTCATAGCTTCAATGTCTGAAATTGCGCAATTTTCATATAAATATTTGTCTGTGCATTTATAGAATACCACAAGATTTTAAAGCAACTAAATAAATAAAAAAATGCATTAATTCATTATTGCATGATACTTATCTTGGTATAAAAATTATAGTAAAATACTTTACAAAAATTAATTTTGGTAAAATACCTTAAAATCCCACTCTGTCTATAATGTTCCATTAAAATGACTACAATAAAAAGTGTTAAGTGTGTATCCACACCACCGTAATCTATAGATTTGCTATAAAGTGGCTAAGTGCTATGTCATTTATGTATTCATTCGTGCAGCAGCAGAGTTTTTTTTTTAAATTCCTCTAATTTTACATTTGTTGCTGGTTTGCATGGTAACGTCAAATACAAAAATTTTAGATTTTAAATAGAATGTACATTGAAAGCTGTATACCAAATTTCACAATTAAAACAGAAGATAATGGTCAGTATGTAAATCTTCGGTGGTGTCAGTCCCCCAGGGCTTTTGGTGTCTAGATCAAGGATAAAACTTTATCTTCCCTATTCCCTCCTCTTCTTTGACCGGGGACTGCATCAATCAAGAAGTATTTAAAATCACATAGGTTGTTATTATGGATTTCTTTAAAGTGCCGTGCCACCAGATAAGTAGGATTAGAGTTGGTAATGACCCTAATATGTTGGAGTATGCATCTATTTTGTGCTTCAAACATATTGTAGTCCACATGTGCATTGTAGTACATAAACTTTGTGGTCCATTTTGCAAGTGTGATATTTACTGATCATCTTTTATCTGTCACAGAATGGGGTTACATATGAATTTGTGTTCATACCAAACTTGCAAGCCTTGCAGGATGTTCATTTAAAGAAACCCTTTCTGGTGTTCAGCCATGTTCCCCCTTCCTCTATTTCCAGACTGCTCTTTACCAGGGCATTGCTCATAGAGGCAGTCCTTTTCTATGAAATGGAGGGTACTTTGGGTAAAAGATGTTCTATGACATGATCATCAAGGACTGTGGACCAGTTTTGTTTAATAATACTTCTCAACTGATATTCCTGTTTGCAGTACAGCCAAATTAATCTGATGGGCTCATTTCTCTGGGTAGAATTGATTGTCAAATCTCCCTCAGGGCTGCCACTCTTACCGATTAGTAGTTCAGTTCTACTATGTTGTCTTGATTTGGCTAATGCTATGTCCACTGTTTTGGCGGAATAGCCCCTTGCTAAGAACCTATTTTTACTGTCCTCTTGTGTTGTGGTTAGCTCAGAGTCATTGCTGCATATTCGCCTCAACATCTCACCGTAAGGTATACTTTCGAATAGATGGATGGGGTGGGAACTGGTAGTGTGTAATACAGAGTTCCTTGCTGTGTCTTTGGGATACAGTGAGGTCACTAGTTTATTGTTAATGATACTGATTTGTACATCCGGAAAATTAACCGAATCTGGACTTACTGTAGCTGTATAAATTGAGGTTAATATTGTTCTCATTGATCATGGACACAATTCTAAGGCACTACCCTCAGTTCCACACCAAACAACAAATAAATCATGAATAAAAGGTAGCCAAGTTACTACAAGCTCCTGTACTTGATGACTAAATTTGCCCCTAAGGATCAGCTCCTCCCACCAGCCCATGTGTAAACATGCATAGTTGGGGGAGAATCTGCTCCCATTGCCACTCTCCGTAGCTGTTGGAAAACCTGATTTTGGAACAAAAATTAATTATTTTCCAAACAAAACAGAGTCATATTAACAAGCATCCAACTTTGTTGTGCCAGACATGATGCTCTATGGCTGGGAAAATGTTCCAATGCATGGATACCATATTTATGTTGTATACTAGTATATAATGATGTGACATTCACTGACATCAGAATATATTCTTCATGCCACTCTACATCATTGATCTGTTAAACATTAGATTGCGAAGTGAACATTACCGGCGCCATCTTGTCCCACTTAGGCCTTTGCGAGCACGTAAACGGCAGCCATTTTAGACACTGTGACCACTTTCGTAACATTGCCGATCGCCTGCGCGTCTCCCCGACGAATTAATCAATGCCACAACCCCATAGGATCCGACCGATTGCCCGTATTTCAGCTCCTGCCGGAATGCCCAGGTGTGCGATAGCAATCACCTACTGAAACCGGGGTGGGGGTAGAGTACTGTTGGTATATGTGGGAATGGGCCTGAAGCGGGGATTCCAAAGATGGTTTACAATGCATCAAAGTAATGTCAGGAATGTGTTACACTGCAATAAAACGTTACAAAACTGTATAAAAGGCCAGGCCACGGAGATGCAGTGAGAGCACCTTGAGACGACACACTGCTTGTCTGATTTGACGTGTTTTCCCTCAAAGAATAAATCTGTTTCCTGCTTTCCAGAAGCCAGCGCCCGCCTCTTTATTTGATAATTACGATTGAATTAAAGGCGACTAACGCCAAAGCAGTGCTTGAGGATATCTGGGGAAAATCTGCTTTGATTCAACAATTGGCGTCCCAACGCGGGGCCCATCAGCGACACGTGGGTCTAGTGAGAGAGGTCCTAACGACGGAGTGAACCACTGCAACGATTGGGAAGAGCTCCTGCCCGATAGACCCTCGTCTGGCAGCCGATCATCTGACCTTCACCGGTTCTGAACGGACCTCTTTCGAGTGATCTACGGTCCTGACTGTCTGGCAGCCGATCATCTGACCTTCACCGGTTCTGAACGGACCTCTCTCGAGTGATCTACGGTCCTGACTGGGATCCCACAGGAGTGCCGTGGCAACAACGGAGAATATAGGACGATCGGGCGCTGGAAGTGGAAGACGAGAAACAGTCCATACGGTCCAGGTAAGGTCGAGCAACACAACTGTTTTGATTGATTGATTGTTTGAATAAATACTAGTATTGGATTATTTATTGGTCCGTTTAGCCTTCGTTGCTACTCGGCGCAGTTGATTATTTATTGGTTCGTCTAGCCATTGTTGCTATTTGACATATTGGTTCTCTTTGAGATATTCTCTGTTTGCAAACAACGAAGAATAGAAATATTCTGTCTAGTCTTTGCAGGTAGTGAAGGATAGGTAGTGCGGACCTTTGTGCAACATTGTTTGAGATCTTCACTTGTCTGATATACGTCATGCCTATATTCTCCCCACTGATTGGAAATTGGTTCAACCCGGACCGTTTATTAGAGGTAGATCATCCAGCTCCACTGGAAGGCACCCCTAATAAGGACATGTATGTTAGATATGGACTAGTTGCCGTAGCTTACAGTAAACTATGGCATAAAAGTACCAAGAAAGATCGAGAAAGTCAGTGGCCACTGATAGGATCTTTTGACCTCACAAAAATTGAAGCGCTAGAAATAGCTCTTCGCAAAAATAGAACCACGCCAACCATGCTTGATAGTCTCGGCATGTGGCGCAAAGAAGCAACGCAATGTAAAAAGAGAGACGAAGCAAAAAGCGAGAAAGAACTACGAAACTCAGCTCACTTAGCTGGTAAAAAATTAGAAGAGGAAGTGAAGGAAAGAGAGAATGCAAAGAAAGAACGAGAATCAGGAACCTCAGGCCAATGCCCTGTTAGAACACCCTCAGCGCTTTACCCTGAATTACCATCAAAGCAAAGGACGGACGATGATTTACTCTTAGGTCCCCCAATCATCTACATGCCCCCTCCTTATGCACCTACCCAACCCTTAGTCCAACACCTAAAACCCCAGAACTTGACTGAAGGTAGTGCCAGGACCTTGGTACCCACGGCCTCCGTGCTGACCGAGCTTCTCGTACTAAGCATCTCGCCAAAAGACTCATTAGGAAAAAGTGAAACCCAAGAGAATGGACCGGCAGAATACCCCGTTTGAGCGCTCCTGAACCAGCCGGCATTGACAGAGTAGTAAAGACCATAGTCTATAGACAGGAGACTGAAGAGCATATCACAGACACATGTAGCTCGTACGCTGGCAATTACAAACGACATTTCGTCGTATGTTTTTGTTATCACACCCTCACAGCGTACGAAGAAAAATATGAAGAAACGGGACCTGACCGTCTCATGACTCTATATAGGAAGGTGGACACAGGGGATGAGAGTGAATGTAATGTAACCAAACTCTTCTCCTACACTTTAGAAGTTTTCTGCCACCTCGTAGAACAGGGACGAATAGTTAAGAGCGTCACGCCTGAGATCACTGAACCCCCGATAGAAAGAATTGATAACATGATGCCCATAAAAGACGCTGCCCCCTACTGGGTTCCCCCGAGAGGGTCGGGAACTAACGACGATATAAATCACCAGGATGCAAAAGGAAGAGTGGTATACAACTGGGTGTATGAGCGTTGGGACAGACAAGACATCCTGACATTCCGCAAATCCTTGCCGGACTTACGAAAGAATTCCACCGCATTCTATACGGAACTAGGTACCGCATTGGGATCAACAATCATGACCATTGCCGATATCGACTTATTCTTTGGGCTATGTCTGCCAGCTGACGTGTGGAAGCAAATCCGGAAAGTCAACCACACCGATCTGTTCAGACATACCTGGGAACAATTCGACAAACTAGATAAACAACGAAACCCCGACAGAAACCTCTGAAAGAAATATTAGACCTCCCAGATAAAATTGTGCAAAAAGTAAAGACTTTGATCCACGAGAAAAAGGTATACTGGTCTATAGTGACCGCTTGCCGCCAAAAACCCCAAGAAGATGTCTCTGAATACTTTTCCCGGTTCAAAACGGTGTTTTCCGATTACAGTGGACAGGACATGACCACTGCGACCGGACATCACTTGTTCGTACAAAATTATGTCAAAGGATTGTTACCGGAAGTTTTGCAGAAATTGCAAACCAGTGAAAGCAGTTGGGCTGCTTCGAAGCCCGCGGCCATCCTCCAAATGGCTCAGTATTACGAACACCAAAAGAATGAAAGCGATTGAGCTTCCGAAAGGAAAAAGAAGGATTTGAAAGAACGGGTTATGATAGCCCAGTTACAAGGCGTGAGTATAGGGAAAGAACAGTACCAGGGAGGTCACCAACAGAATACCCCTGAAATTCCACCGCCCGAAGCAATGCAGCCGCACCCTACGCTGGACGTAGAGACTTAGGCGAGAACCAATGTGCTTTTTGTAAAGAGTACGGGCATTGGAAGTCTCAATGTCCGGTCCTGTTAGAAATAAATAGGAACAAAGAAGCAAGAGAACAGGCGAATGGACCGAGAAATAGAGAACGTGGACGAGGGTACACAAACGACACTAGTGACGAAAGGCCAGGGAGAACGAATACGTTTGACCGTCCACGACAGAATCAGTATCAACAGTCTGACTGCGGCAACGCATACAACTACGCATAGGACTGCCAAGGCTCTATGTTGACCAGCAAGGCCCTTATGTTACTGCAAAGGTCCTAGGCACGTAGTCTCCTTTTTTGGTAGACACAGGAGCAACATGTAGTGCATTGTCCAAACGACTGATTCCAAGGGCACCCTTGTCTGGCTCACATGTGACATCAATAGGATTTGATGGTACGCACTCCACCAACCCCTTGTCCACACCAATCCCTTTTGATCTTGAAGACAATATCACTGACACAACATTTCTCCTTTCCTCCAATACCCCGGATGCCATTATGGGTCTCGACTTGCTGAAATATTTTCGAGCAACTATTAGATGCTCGCCTGACGGAGTCCGAGTCCTCCTATATGACAACCCTGGCCCACTCAGACCTTGCCCTTCACGACACATGTACTACATTGCTGACACAGATGCATC
Source organism: Lissotriton helveticus (assembly GCF_964261635.1). Taxonomy (NCBI): domain Eukaryota; kingdom Metazoa; phylum Chordata; class Amphibia; order Caudata; family Salamandridae; genus Lissotriton; species Lissotriton helveticus. The sequence goes on along the minus strand of NC_136063.1, from coordinate 1,938,330,340 downwards.
CCTACTCGATACTTTGCCATCGCACTTATGGGCGAAAGCTGACTCAGATGTAGGACGAATGATGATAGACCCAGTGCATGTGACAGTACGACAGGATGCGACCCTACCGAAAATACCCCAGTACAAGATATCTACAGAAGGCGAGAAAGCGCTTATTGAAAATAATACAGTCACTAGTAGACGCAGGCGTAGTAGACGAAGTAGTTAGCAACATCTGCAACAGCCCAATTCTACCAATCATCAAGAGACAAGGAGAGGGAGATGAGAAAGCGTACCGCTTCATTATTGACCTACGAGATGTCAACAAGATAGTTGTGCCACAGTACCCTGTAGTCTCCGACATCACCACCATCCTGAACCTGATCCCATCGACTGCCACCACCTTCACTGTTATCGACCTCAAAAATGCCTTCTTCTCCAAACCCATTCACCCAGACAGCCGCTACCTCTTTGGATTTACCCTAAGATCCCGCTCGTATAGATTTTGTCGAGCACCACAGGGGTACACCGAAAGCCCGAGTATCTATAGCCAATCAGTCAAGAGACAGTTAGACGCAGTTCAGTTACCGGACGGAGTGGTATTAATACAGTATGTCGATGACATCCTTTTGGCAGCCGACACCACTCCACTTGCAGTCACAGCCACAATCCAGCTCCTGCACTTCCTTGCAGAGAATGGTCACAAAGTTTCCCGAAAGAAGTTGCAGTTCTGTAAATCCCAAGTAACCTACCTAGGACACCTCTTATCAAAGGAAGGAAGGAAACTCACACCTGACAGAATCCAGACTATCCCTGACACTCCCGTCCCTAAGAGCCAGAAGCAAGTCTGCTCTCTGGTAGACCTCACCTCATTCTGCCGACAGTGGTTGCCGAACTTTAGCCTCATTGTTAATCCCCTACTTTCCCTTTTAGCCAAAGATGTTCCCTTCCCCTCCCTTGGACCCCTGAATGCCAAACCTCTTTCAAAGAATTACGAGACGCCCTTTGTTCGGCACCCGTTCTAGGAACACCAGACTATTCCAAGCCATTCTCCCTTTTCACACACGAAAGAGAGGGATGTGTGTTATCAGTCCTGACACAGTTGATTTGCCCCAAACAGCACCCTTGCGCCTACTTCTCAGCCACCCTTGACCCCGTAGCAAGAGCATTTCCAGCATGCCTACGAGCTGTTGCAGCTGCAGCAGTCTCGATACGACAAAATGAAGGAATTGTGCTTTCCAACCCCCTTACAGTGTTAGTACCCCATGCAGTTGACACCCTCCTGAACCAGACCAAGACCCAGCACCTGACTAGTGCACGACTGACCGGATATGAGTTGACCCTATTGGCCCCACACATTACTCTGAAACGATGCACCACTCTAAAACCGGCCACGTTATTACCACTGCCCGAAAACGACCCTAATGTAACTCCCCTACATGACTGTGTGACCCTCACTGATGATCAGACAAAGAGTAGAGTAGACCTCCGAGACACAGCCTTCAGAGAACCTGACGGAGAACTATGGGTAGATGGCTCATGCATCAAACTCCCCGATGGCACCACCTCAGCCGCATATGCCGTCACCACAGCCCGAACCATTGTTGAAACCGCCCGCATTGCCCAGCGATCCGCACAGGTGGCAGAACTGATTGCCCTCACACGAGCATGTATTTTAGCAGCAGGGACGACAGTAAACATTTACACGGACAGCCAGTATACCTTCGGGGTAGTTCATCATTTCGGGCTCCTCTCGAGGGAAAGAGGATTCCTGAACTCACACGGCACACCAATCTTATATGGAGATCTAGTCTCCGCCCTGACCGAAGCAGTCCACCTCCCCAAGCAGCTAGCAGTAATCAAATGCCAAGCACATAAGAAAGTAACGGACATTATAGGACAGGGAAACGCACTAGCTGACACCACTGCCCGAGCCACAGCCGAAAACAGAACGACGACACGAATGTATGTGACCAGGTCACAAGCAGAGAAATGGACAGACGCTAGGACCACTATCAGATATATCCAACAGATGAGTACACCACACAAACTGACTGAATGGGCTCGGGTGGGACTAAAAGACGATGAAGATTGCTGGAGGACAAAAGACAAAGACAAATGGCTGTTGCCCAATGCATATTTGATCCCCCATGTTGACCATGGCACACTTACCGGCACACATAGGTTCCACCCCCATGATTGAACTAGTCACTAGGGTACAGCATAATGACAGGATAGCAGATTCAGTGAAACGCCTAGTTCAGCAATGCATGGTATGCCTACATCACAATCCAGAGAAAGGGACAGTAGTACCACGGGGAGGATTTGGAGTCTCCGACCATCCGTTTGAAGTCCTCCAAATGGATTACATACAGTTAGATAGGTGCCATGGTCTGAAATACGCTCTAGTCATTGTATGTGCATTCAGCAAATGGGTAGAAGCGTATCCCACCCGCGACAACACCGCCACCACTACTGCAAAGGTGTTGTTAAAATAGTTTTTCCCACGCTACGGCCTTTGTCGAATTTTGTGGAGCGACAATGGTCCCCACTTCATAGCCGAAGTTATCTAACTCATACTGAAGGGACTGGGGGTAAAGCAAAAGTTCCACGCAGTTTTCCACCCCCAATCTGCAGGTCTAGTAGAAAGGCACAACGCCACCTTGAAACTAAAACTAGCCAAGATAGTCGCCACCACAGGACTGAAGTGGCCTGACGCACTCCCGCTAGCATTGCTATCAATGCGCTCCACCCCAACCAGACACCACTTGACTCCGTATGAGGTTGTCTTTGGCCGGCCAATGAACATATGGGCCGCGCCAAAGCCAACTTCCATCCACGATGTCCCCGACATCCTAATGTCCGATCCCACTGTGCCATCCAGAGAAGGGTACAACTTGCGATGAAAGGAGAGAGCTCCGGCAAACCAGGCCACTAACTGAGTCAACAGTCTCGGAGCGGTAGCTAACACTACAAAGGCTACCAGGAGAGACGCCAGACAACGTGAGTGGTTCTGCCCGCTACCAGGCCCCTTGAAGGTGATGGAAGATCCCGGACAACCGAAGACCCACCGCAAAGACCCCAAAACTGCCAGGCTACATAGCACAAAGACAATCGTACTTTACATTTAATCTCTCCTCTACCTCTTGCTCATGGCCACAGTTTGGGTCATAGAAGAAAATGCTCCCGCTCATCAGGCAATGATACCGACTAAGCAGCCCACCACCAAGAAAGAACATCATCTGGTCTCACTCTCCCCTCATCTCCGAGAACGACTTAAAGAATTTTGGAACAATTCCTTTGTACAATTGCTGCACCAACACAATCTTGCTGCCAATGCCACAAACTGTTGTATCTGTGGGCTGCTTCCACACGCAACCGAACATTCTATTCCCTTCATCCCTTCACCTTTCTCTGTCCATGGATCCTGTCTTGCCTGGCTGATGCTCCTGCAGGAGAGCTATAAAGACAATGCTACATCTGGCGAAACAATCTCACAGTTCTACGATGAGGTTTGGTTGGACAAAACTAGAAAAACATCTGTTCCCTTTTGCCCTCAGACCTCAAACGCAACCCTTCAAATGGACATTCCGGAGAAAGAACGACTCGAAATGCAGGTGTTCAACAACCCAGCCAGACCCACTTTCTCATACCGGCGCAAACGGAATGCCGCAACTCTGACAGTGGCCCTATCTGTGGTAAATGTCTCAGGCCTTGTTTGCATTGAGGGCCATGGGACGGAAATCGTGGGCCACAGCTCCTGCCCCATAAAAAGGACCCTGAATACTGCCGACCCCCCTTCATTTGTGGCATCTCCAAACATGTATTTCGTCTGTGGCACTAAGGCCTACACCTGGCTCCCAAAAGGCTGGGGGGGCACTTGCTACATCGCTTTTGTCCTTCCTTCAACATACGTGGCACCAGCAGCCTATCACAGACAGAAACGCTCGAAGAACACAGAGCAAGCAGACTCCACCTCATCACAGTTCCTCGACGCTGCAAAGGGACTCATTCCTTTCTGGGGCCCGATGTCAAACAGTCGGGCCATCCGTCATCTGACCCAAGCAGTCGAAACAGCTTTGAACATCACAGCTGGCATCCTCGCTAACAACACAGCTGAACTGCAGGCGGTCCGCCTCGTGGTTTTGCAGAACCGCCTTGTGCTCGACATGGTACTAGCGGATCGTGGAGGAGCTTGCCGCATCATCGGTGCCAGCTTTTGCACCTTCGTCCCGGACTATTCACCTTCTGCCTATAAAGCAATAGAACACCTTCATAAACTATCGTCGGAAATCCACCAGGAACAAGAAGGCTGGACACTTGGAGGCTGGTTTTGGAACATTTTGAAAGACTGGGGCTGGAAACTGTTGATAATAATATTGGTGCCAGTTTTTGTATTGTGTGGGTGCTGCCTGGGGATACAATGCATACCGCCCTTGTGCTGTCTTTTTGTGAATTCGATATGCCCTAAAACTGTGGACAATAAGTTTGAAAGCATGAAAGCATTGTACGAGACAGAGATACACCATATAATGAACATTGACATAGATTAGCAAGATGTCGGGGTATGTTCAAAGGGAGCACTGTTAAACATTAGATTGCGAAGTGAACATTACCGGCGCCATCTTGTCCCACTTAGGCCTTTGCGAACATGTAAACAGAAGCCATTTTAGACACTGTGACCACTTTCGTAACATTGCCGATCGCCTGCGCGTCTCCCCAACCCCGCGATCATCCCCCACGCGCTTGCATCCCCCAAGCACACGTGCTAGAATCATAAGGCATCCTCAGTGCGACCCTGCCCCGGAGCCACTTCCCGTGCCGAGCCCACATACCCTTTCATCCCTGGAGCACGAACAGGCCCTTCAATAATCTCCTCCCCTGCACCTGGCTGTTCGATCCGATCCCAGGCCATAACCAACCCCTGCGGATACAGTTTATTGCCCCATACAGTAGGATTCCGCCTCTCATCAAAGGAGCCGGAATTAATCAATGCCTCAACCCCATAGGATCCGACCGATTGCGCGTATTTCAGCTCCTGCCAGAATGCCCAGCTGTGCGATAGCAATCACCTACTGAAACCGGGGTGGAGGTAGAGTACTGTTGGTATATGTGGGAACGGGTCTGAAGCGGGGATTCCAAAGATGGTTTACAATGCATCAAAGTAATGTCAGGAATGTGTTACACTGCAATAAAATGTTACAAAACTGTATAAAAGGCCAGGCCACGGAGATGCAGTTAGAGCACCTCGAGACGACACTCTGCATGTCTGATTTGACGTGTTTTCCTTCGAAGAATAAATCCGTTTCCTGCTTTCCAGAATCCAGCGCCCGCCTCTTTATTTGATAATTACGATTGAAAATCTGCTTTGATTCAACAGATCCTCCGCAGAAAGTCGCTGGTGTCCTGAATGTAGGATGGGAGTATTTTTACATCATCCTGCAAGAAGTAATCGATGTAACGAGATGTGTTTTCCAGATTTTATTGGTCTACCTGGTGGCTTCCTTACATTTTTATGGACCTTGGGTATAAAGTAAATCACTGGCATAACAGGATGTTCTTTTTTCAAACAATTATATTCCTCCAAACTTAACAACTCAGCACTTTTCCAGGTCAACAATTTAGTATATAATTCATTGTATGTAATCCTGACTGTTTGTGTGGAGCTCCTTTTGTAGCAATCACTGAGTTGGAATAATGCTTCCTCCATATAGTCTTTTTTTGGCCTATGGACAATATTCCTACCTTTGTCCGAATTTCTAATTACTACTTGTTTGCCATTCTGTAATTTGGAGATAAGTTGACGATATCACCACTCCTAACTTGTAAATTTGTTTTTGCATTTCTGGAGACCGTAATTTATTTATGTATTTGAGCCACCACCTGTTCGCTAAAAACATCCAATGAATCCCTTGGAATAATTGGATTAACAGGAAATTCAGTTTTAAAGGGTGTATATGGTCTGGGCAATGTTCTGGTGACAATAGTGAATGTTTACGGCCCAGTAGTAGACGACGTGACGACATACCAACAGCTGTTCACGGTAATGCGTGACTGGCCTGCTACAGAAATTATATCAGGTGGTGACCTTAACACATATCTTGACTCCATCCTCGGCAAATCTAACCCACAGAGCACCAGAATGGCCTGGGTCGCCAAATGTGTGAATGATGGCATGCTGGAGTTTGGGCTGAGGGATGCATGGAGGCACAGAAATGCGGAGATTCAGGGAGGAACACATATCACGCCGGCGACTAATGGCTGGTCCCGGCTAGACTACTGGCTTCTAGGCGAGGGCGCTCACACTTGGGTTACGGATGTCCGCAACCTTCCCAGAATGCTGTCGGACCATAACCCGATGGTCTTAACGCTACACGTCCCACACAACACGCACAAACCATTCACATGGCGCTTCAAAGCAGAGTCTCTTCTTGACCCGTTGTACTTCGACACCACAAACAAAGCCATAGTGCACTACTTTGAGACTAATGCGGGGTCGGTGGACAGCCAGGAAACTCTGTGGGAGGCCTTCAATGTCACGATAAGGGGTGAATGCATTGGCACATCTGCAGGGATCCTAAAAGACATTAGGGGTCGCCTCTCCGCAATAGAGTCGAAGCTGCGTGAGCTTGAAGCACAATACGATTGCAAGCCATCACCTGCCACTCTTGCCGAGATGCGCGACCATATAGATGAATACAACACCCTGAGGTGAAATACTTATCCAGGAGACACGTGGCCAGGCGGTACGGCGAGGGGGGGAGACCGGGTAAATTACTGGCGAATCGATTGCAGAGCAGATCTTATCAACCCCCGATAGACCACATAGTAGATGATGCTGGGCACTCTCACTTTTCTCCCACGGCTATAGTGGAACAGTTCCGCACCTTCTACTCCACACTGTACACCTCCACGGGAGGCATGGATGAGTCATCCATGGATGAATACCTTGACGACATCGCCTGTGCATGGTTATCGGATGTGCACCGCCAATACCTTAGTCTCCCGATAGATCTAGAGGATGTCACAAATGCCATTAAGGCACTTCCGAACGGGAAGGCTCCCGGACCGGATGGCCTAACGGCAGAATTTTATAAAGCGTTCGCTGACATACTCGCTCCTCATCTTCTAGAGATGTATGCTGAGGCGCATGAATCTGGACGTCTGCCCCCCACGCTACGCCAGGCTATGATCATCACACTGTTAAAAAAAGACAAATCTGCTGACCGCTGTGAATCATACCGCCCACTATCCCTTATCAATCTAGATGCAAACATCTTAGCGAACATTCTCGCCATTAAATTACAACCCCTGATGCCGCTGCTTGTGCTTCCCGATCAGGCCGGTTTCATTCCTGACCGGTCCACTTCTTTAACCCCTTTCATGCTCATGACGAGCTCAGCTCGTCATGCAGTACACTGCTTGTGTGCTCATGACGAGCTCAGCTCGTCATGAACAATGGGATTGATCGATCATCAGCATGGAGGATTAATCCCTGTAGCATTGATGGTGTTAAATTTACGCACTATCTTCGCCATGCTACATGTCCTGAACCCTGATCTCCCTGCTGTCGCGGACCTACTGGACGCCGCTAAGGCGTTTGATTCTATAGAATGGCGGTATATGAGACACATATTACGTAGGATGGGTTTCCCCCCTGTTTTCCTACAGTGGATCCAGATACTATACACGGAACCTTCCGCGAGGGTCCGGGTAGGTTGAGATACATCTGAGCAATTCGCGGTGAGCAGGGGTACCCGACAGGGGTGCCCACTCTCCCTGCTACTCGTTGCCATTGTACTAGAGCTGTTGGCTTGCAAAATACAGCAGCAACACAGAGCAGCGGCCCTGAATTTTAATAATCGCCCAGTGGGGATCTCACTGTACGCGGACGATATGGTCCTATACATTCAGGAGCCCTTGTCCCCTGTTCTTCGGGAATATGTTAAATTCAGCTTGTTCTCTGGGTTACGTATAAACTGGGATAAATCGGTAATCATCCCCCTGACGGCAAAAATTACTCTTCCCACTATTGAATATCCTTTAGTCTGGTCTGCAGACCCCGTTAAATATCTAGGGGTGTGGATACACAGAGATCCTCAGACTGTGATCACTGCAAATTATGGAGCTGCATACACGGCCCTGGTCGTGCAAATAGACAGATGGCAGAGTCTCCCGCTATCTCTGGCTGACCGCAACTCCATCGTAAAAATGTGGCATTACCCAGGTTTTTATACCTATTTTGCAATGTCCCGATCCCGCTAACTTTGCATTTTTTTAAAACACTGCAGACGCGGATAAGCTGGAAAACATTGACATTATCATACGACAGGGGAGGATTCAACGCACCTGATTTTTATGTCTACTATCTTGTAGTGTAGCTCCTATTTTCCCAATAGGCTCTGCGCATTGGAATAGTACCTACAGCAGTAAAGGCCTAGACCAGACGTTAACTAGGTCTACTACTGTCGATACTAGACTTAATTTTTGGGTTTGCCAGCTAAGCTCAGAGTTCGCTAGAAACTTTCTCGAATGTTCAAGGAAGGATTAACTCCCCTGATTAGACAAGAAGGGATTTAGTTTCTGACAACCATAGAACATGACAACTTTGCTCTCCCCTAATCAAGAGTCAATCTCAAGAGTCGTGTGAGCACAAGGCAATTATTTTACTCAGTCAGTACGTGCATTCTTAGTCTCATCAGAATGTAGAGAAAAGGAAGAGACGGGCGTGTTCAATAAAAAGGTGTTATTTATTGATCAGTCTCTTTTCTCGTACAAGAGAAATGGATCGATATTATTGCAATACTTATAGTTAAGTAAAGTGCATACATTAAAAGCAATAGTATAAAATAATACTGTAAAAACATTGATATGGTTTCTGAGCCATATGATGTTTTAAAATGATTAAAATATATTTACATACACATATACATTTGACTAAACGTACTCAACTGGTGTTTCTAAATACGCCTACCCCGTGTACCTGACCTAAGTCTAATGCGTGGGCGGGAATAGAAAGTTACAGTTTAAGTTAAGTTTGTTTTTGCCAAGTGAATAACTAAAGAATTCTCTGTGAGGGGTTATTCAGTTCTGTACCTGGAATTTAGGATGGATGAGGAATGGTATCTCTTTCTCTGCTCTCGATATTCCAGGCTGCCTGCGAGGGCTACCCGGAAGCGCCGGTGCTGGGTCTCTCGGCTTGAGATAGCAGCGCGTCTCTCAGCGCGTCAGGAAGGCGGGGCTGCTGCCAGCGGGGTCTGCTTCTGCTCTCGGCTTCGGCAAGTATGGCTGCTCCGTCTTGTCACCACGCGTGTGTTTGCATAGGGCAAGGTCGGCAATATTTATACCTTAAAGGTGCCGGGATTGACGTAAGGATGGACATAGGTACGTCAATAAAGATGTCATACGACTTGCTCGTTAGCACATTCTTTACTAAAGTTCTCTGTGAAATCAAAACAATGGCCGCACGGATTATCCAGGTTGTCATAGGTTTGATTTGTTATGAGAACGTCGTATGCCTTATCAGGGGCTGGAGGAATGTCGCTTGTCTAATTAGATCTCAAGCGTTATGACCTAATCAGATAACACGTTCCTGTGCCGTAGTGTGACTGCGTCAGATAACGGTATCTGCATCATGGGGGATTTCTTGCCTCATGGGCTGACTGTTAGTTAACTAGCTAGTTAGTTTAACCAGAATAGGGTCAGGAATAGGGGGATCGATTCAGAACCTATAGAAATACACGACACCCACTCCACGCTAACTATGGTCATATCTACTAATCTATGCATAGTATAACATAGTACAACATACTATAGAGTATAGTGTATACCTTACCACCCCAAAATACATAAATGCATTTCGAAATTTTCAAATATACTGAAAAATTGCAGTCATATATATTGTATGCACTTAAGCTATGAATTAAATGCAAAAGTAAACACGCATTTTTATGCATTATTGCTTTTTGGTATATGAGTAGTACACATGAAATGGCTCTTAATATAGCTATACAGAAAGGAAAGTCGAGACCATTTCATCACATAATAAAATATTTGTGAACATACCAGCGGGCAGCTAAAGTCTATATAAAGTATCTAAAAATAGAAATCTTAGTTCTCTAGGAATAGTTTCTTACTTTAAGCAGAAGATCAGTGTCCCGGGAAAAAAATATATAGAAAAATATTTTAAGGGGCTTGCTGAAAAAAGTTGCTGTCCGTGAACTAGATTGTAATTGTTCATGTGACTTTATTTTTTAAAAGTTGAAGGCCGAATTCAGGGAACGCCGTGTGCGAGTTTACTCAAAAGTCTCTATTTCTGTTCCGGAGAGAACATCATATCATTCAGGCTTTCGAAAAAACTGTCAACAGCTTCATGGGAAAGTTCCACTAAGTCGTAAATAGGTGTAACCATGCATTCATGCGCATGATTGTCTGCATTGACATTCTGATTTGCATTGCTGACAGAAGGTCGTACCTGTTCGATGCTGCTTTCATCTTGAACTTGACGGAGTGTCGAGCGGTTAGCGCTCTAGACCTCCGCTTCCTGGCGACTATTTAGGCTGCGAGGAGGCAGACGTTCCACGCGGTAAGAGTGGGTGGCAGCTACTCCCCGCTGGGCGTCGAGCACAAATTATTACAAACTGCTAACTGCTATCAGAGGCTGACAAACTTTTTAAAAACGCACATTGCGCTGACATTTAGAGCGGAAGCTCGTTTTTACTAATTGTTTGTACTGTTGTTGTGTATTGTGATTTTAGAAGCACTCTGATTTGAAAGAGCACACACTTGCACTCACCAGTCTGCAGCATTTCTTAGCCGGGGACTGTATTCCGCCTAGTTTCTCTGGCAACCGGCATCCCAGCCAATCGCGGGTTGTCGAGGGCGGGACAGGGACAGTCACCTGACGGAGTGTCGAGCGGTTAGCGCTCTAGACCTCCGCTTCCTGGCGACTATTTAGGCTGCGAGGAGGCAGACGTTCCACGCGGTAAGAGTGGGTGGCAGCTACTCCCCGCTGGGCGTCGAGCACAAATTATTACAAACTGCTAACTGCTATCAGAGGCTGACAAACTTTTTAAAAACGCACATTGCGCTGACATTTAGAGCGGAAGCTCGTTTTTACTAATTGTTTGTACTGTTGTTGTGTATTGTGATTTTAGAAGCACTCTGATTTGAAAGAGCACACACTTGCACTCACCAGTCTGCAGCATTTCTTAGCCGGGGACTGTATTCCGCCTAGTTTCTCTGGCAACCGGCATCCCAGCCAATCGCGGGTTGTCGAGGGCGGGACAGGGACAGTCACCTGACGGAGTGTCGAGCGGTTAGCGCTCTAGACCTCCGCTTCCTGGCGACTATTTAGGCTGCGAGGAGGCAGACGTTCCACGCGGTAAGAGTGGGTGGCAGCTACTCCCCGCTGGGCGTCGAGCACAAATTATTACAAACTGCTAACTGCTATCAGAGGCTGACAAACTTTTTAAAAACGCACATTGCGCTGACATTTAGAGCGGAAGCTCGTTTTTACTAATTGTTTGTACTGTTGTTGTGTATTGTGATTTTAGAAGCACTCTGATTTGAAAGAGCACACACTTGCACTCACCAGTCTGCAGCATTTCTTAGCCGGGGACTGTATTCCGCCTAGTTTCTCTGGCAACCGGCATCCCAGCCAATCGCGGGTTGTCGAGGGCGGGACAGGGACAGTCACCTGACGGAGTGTCGAGCGGTTAGCGCTCTAGACCTCCGCTTCCTGGCGACTATTTAGGCTGCGAGGAGGCAGACGTTCCACGCGGTAAGAGTGGGTGGCAGCTACTCCCCGCTGGGCGTCGAGCACAAATTATTACAAACTGCTAACTGCTATCAGAGGCTGACAAACTTTTTAAAAACGCACATTGCGCTGACATTTAGAGCGGAAGCTCGTTTTTACTAATTGTTTGTACTGTTGTTGTGTATTGTGATTTTAGAAGCACTCTGATTTGAAAGAGCACACACTTGCACTCACCAGTCTGCAGCATTTCTTAGCCGGGGACTGTATTCCGCCTAGTTTCTCTGGCAACCGGCATCCCAGCCAATCGCGGGTTGTCGAGGGCGGGACAGGGACAGTCACCTGACGGAGTGTCGAGCGGTTAGCGCTCTAGACCTCCGCTTCCTGGCGACTATTTAGGCTGCGAGGAGGCAGACGTTCCACGCGGTAAGAGTGGGTGGCAGCTACTCCCCGCTGGGCGTCGAGCACAAATTATTACAAACTGCTAACTGCTATCAGAGGCTGACAAACTTTTTAAAAACGCACATTGCGCTGACATTTAGAGCGGAAGCTCGTTTTTACTAATTGTTTGTACTGTTGTTGTGTATTGTGATTTTAGAAGCACTCTGATTTGAAAGAGCACACACTTGCACTCACCAGTCTGCAGCATTTCTTAGCCGGGGACTGTATTCCGCCTAGTTTCTCTGGCAACCGGCATCCCAGCCAATCGCGGGTTGTCGAGGGCGGGACAGGGACAGTCACCTGACGGAGTGTCGAGCGGTTAGCGCTCTAGACCTCCGCTTCCTGGCGACTATTTAGCCACTCGGCGGCCTCAGCGCGCAGCGATGGCGCGCAGGGTAGGCGCCTCGGACTGCGCCAAAGACGAGCCTAAGACCAGCCCGTCTGGGCCCGTCCGGGCCAGGCCGGGTCACGGGGCACGGAACACTGGTACTTTTTCATCCGATCAGCTATGGGCGCTGCGCCCTAGTTTTAATGGTAACTGTTCCATTTTAAAGCCTTCTTTAGCGGGCACACATGTATGTCCCCACTGTGCCTTTGCGCTAACCAACATACAACCCTATCCAGAGGTACTACTTCAGTCTATGTCACCCATCCAAGCCTCTGTTTCGAATCCCTGTACCTTTACATTTTATAGCATTAACTGTAGATCACTGCCCCAGCATAAAGCTGATATTTATCACCTCCTAGTTGAAGAAAAACCCTGTGCTGTGTTTCTAACGGAGACTTGGCTGCACGATGGCGCTGGCCCTGATGTAGCCGCTGCCCTGCCCTCTAGCTATGCTATTGTTAGAGTAGACAGAGAAAAGAAGATAGGCGGGGGTATTGCCGTGATCTTCCACAGGGACTTTACTTGTGACTTTGAAAAGGTTAATATACCTGGATGCGAAGCAGCATTTTTTAAAATCTCGCTGAACCCTAATTTCATGTTTTCGGGTTTTTTAATTTATCGCCCCCCGGGAAATAGTAGTATGTGGGCTGCGAACCTGGTTAATTTGATCTCACCTTATTTTTTGAATGCCCAAAACCTGACCATTTTGGGAGATTTAAATCTCCATTTTGAAGACGAATCCAATAGTACAGCCACTAATCTCTTGGAGGATTTTAGTACCCTGAATATGTTTCTGAGAAATGAAGGCCCCACACATACAGCTGGTCATTTGTTGGACCCTATTATCTCTAACATACAGGAATTGAAATGGTTAAAAACTGATCCTGTGTGTTGGTCAGACCACTTTTTAACGCTCTTTAGTATTACTCTGACTCAGTCCATGATGCCAGGTTCTGCTCGGCCCCCCACTTTTATGAGAAATTGGAAAAAAATAGATCTGACCGAGTTGCAGAAGGCACTACAGAGATCCCCTCCTGTTTTGGGTGGGGACATGGAAACAAATGCGCTAGAAGCCCACACTTGGTTGGAGAGAGCAGTTGATAGTTGTCTACCCGCAACCAGGTGTAGAGGGAACACCCACCGGCCCCCAGCTCCCTGGTATACAGAGCAATTAAAATTGGAAAAAACTAAATGTAAGGGACTTGAGAGGAAGTGGCGTAGGCATTACGATCCCCATATCAAAGAACTGTACCGTAAGGCTAGGAACCTTTACCATACGGCTTGCTCCAGAGCTAAGGCAGTCTATATAACAGAGACTATAAATACTGCGGCCAATAAAGCACGGACCCTTTTTAACACCGTTAAAGACCTTGCCGGAGCAAACGTCATGGCGGCTGCACCCCCACTTACCCCTCAAAAATGCCAAGATCTTGCCACGTATTTTGTGGAAAAGATCGAGACAATTCTTGGTAATATCAATTCGTTAGAGAGAGAAGACGAGGAAGTTCTTACCCCACAAAGTTCTGGAGGAAGTCGGCTTGACTGCTGGCCATATATCACCTTGGATACATTAAGATCTCTGGCCACTTCCATTAAATCGGGCTCTCCATGTGATCCCCTGCCAATTAACATTCTAAGCCAACTGGACGATGCCGCTTTGGGGATTATTGCTGAGACACTAAATTCCTCCATTTGCTTGGCATCTGTCCCGGCGTCTTGGAAGCATGCCATGGTCAGTCCTCTGTTGAAGAAACCATCTGCTGATCCAGAGGTACTGGCAAACTACCGCCCGATATCCCTGCTGCCTGCATTCTCTAAAATTTTGGAGAAGCACATCCACAGTGTACTGTCATCGTACACGGAGAAAAACAATCTACTCCATTTTACTCAGTCGGGTTTCAGGGCAGGCCATTCCACCGAATCTGCCCTCCTGGGAGTTACGGAAAAGATCAGGGGGCTCTTGGACGATGGGCAAACAGTTGCTCTTGTCCTGCTCGATTTGAGCGCGGCCTTCGACACCATCTCCCATAGCAGACTGCTTGCCAGGCTGCGTGTGGATGGTGTCGGAGGTACTACGCTGGACTGGATTAGATCATATTTGTGCAGCAGGACGTTTCAAATCTCGTCCTCACAGGCCCAGTCGGATGTCTTTCTGTCACCCCATGGCGTGCCCCAGGGCTCAATTTTAAGTCCGCTGTTTTTTAATCTTTATCTCCGCCCCCTTGCTGATTTAGCAGAACGGGTAGGTCTTGAACTCATGACCTATGCGGACGATTCACAGATCATTTTTTCCCTTACCAACTCAGAGTCTTCATCCCCGTCTGTACTGAAATTAGGTCTTCAGGAAGTCTTCAGCTGGATGTCAGCTAACCAGCTGAAGCTAAACGGGGAGAAGACGGAGATTCTTCTCCTAGGGAAAAATCGTGATCTGTGGCAGGACTTTCATTGGCCGCCCTCTCTAGGCACTTTCCCTATACCAGCAACCCAGGTTAGAAACCTTGGGGTGTGCATCGATGACTCTTTATCGATGAAGCAGCAGGCTAATAAAGTGGCTGGGATCTGCTTCACGATCCTCAAATGGTTGCGGAAGATTATCTGGATGCTGCCCGTGGATACCCAGAAGACCGTAGTCAATGCACTAATTACATCTAGGCTTGACTACGGTAACATCTTATACCTGGGTTCCAATTTGGCAGTAATTAGACGGCTACAGCTGGTCCAGAACTCCGCAGCCAGGCTGTTATGTAAGATCCCAAGGACAGCGAGGATCTCGAAGCACCTCAGAGATCTTCATTGGCTGAAGGTGGAGAATAGGATCAGGTTTAAAGCCTTGACCTATATGTTTAAGATCAGGGCAGGAACTGCCCCTAAATACCTGCAAAAATTGGTCAGGCCCCATGTCCCTGTACGAAATCTCCGTTCTCTTAGTGGAGCTACTTTCGTGGTCCCTAGATTTAAATTGGCCCGAATGGGGGGGAAATCTTTCTCCTATATGGGACCAGTTCTTTGGAACTCCCTCCCTTTAGCCCTTCGCAAAGACGACAATTTCGCCAGTTTTAAGAAAAATGTCAAGACATGGCTGTTTAATAAATAATTGTGGTCATTGACAGCTGTTTGCCTTTTGTGTTTGATCTCTGAGCCCTGGCGCCGGGAAACCCTTTGTGGGTATCTGTGCGCATTACAAATGCAAAAAATAAATAAATAAATAAATAAAACTTCACTACCCTTCAATCGCAGTGGTGAAGATTCCAGGAATGCCGTCATCAGGATTGGCAGCCTTTGAGGGCAGCACAAAGCGTGAACCTTGGTAGGAACCAACAGTGTATCTGCATCCACCGGCGCATCCGATTGTAGCGTCAGACAGGTGTCTAACACGCATTCTTCTCCGCATAGCAGACACCTTAGTACAGGTAAAACACATCTTTGCCACATTGGTCGAAATGATAGAAACCAAGTCATGTTTAGGTCTCTAAGCCGGAAGAGTCCCAGGATTTTTGATATCCGGTCCCGGTATCCAATGGCTAGGATCGTATCTTCCATTGTCGCGAGAGTTTGATCTGTGACATGGGTTGCCATAACGAAAAATAAGGACTAGGAATAGGATTCCTGCAATTAGTCCCAGGATCAGGGGAAGTCCGCCAAAAATCGAATGGACGAAATCTGGAAAAATACCCAGTATGGCTTTGAATGGTGTTAATGCCATCGAAAATACTGTCTTAAATACCTTTGAGACCCCAGTGGTATCAGAAATATTTAAGATTTCGCTCAGGATTTCCGCGAAATGTACGGGGGAATTGGTTGATAATAATGTATGTATCTCTGCAGTCGTCCTTGCGACTTGTAGATCATACGTTTCTTTTGATGACGTGAGCCTTGTAGGCGTCTGAAGAAGCACTGTTTTCATTCTGCTTAAAGTGTCTATTCGAATAGAAGTAATTTTCAAACTGGGCCATGCCCTCGCCTCCCTGTCTGGAAAGGAGCTGGGGAACAAAGCACGTCCACAGCACTTGACCTTCGCCGTCGTAGTGACGAGATAAGGAGTCCCGGGCATAAGACTACAACATCTGCGGTCTACAATAAGAATGTAACTCCCATTATAGAGTCTTTGAAAGAATGGTTCTATTTCAGTTGCAGGTGCGCCTTGCTGGTGACATGAAAGGTTGTATGAATTCCCTTCACAGGCTCCGTGCAAACTAATACCGTTACACAGAAGTGTGCCGCTTAGTGACATAGCACAATTGTTGCCACTAAGAAACACTTTCTGTCCTTTATTACTGACACATGCATGTGAATAGGGCAGGTTCCAAGTTGTTTTAAGGTACCCCTTTCCCAATTTCTCGTACATGCCAGCCTGTATATATTTTTGGCAGTATTGAAACCTGAAGGTTGAGATTGGAATATTTATGATTCCGTGGATTATCCATTCACTGACAGGTCGTTCTGACATTGTCAACGGTAATCTTTCTAGTTTTTCAATGCTCAAGATTGTATAATCAGCACCCTTCTGCGCCATACCGATTTGTCTATCAGTAAGGTTAAAGATTTGGAATAGTGACGTTGTGTTGATTAAACGCCAAGGCACATAGCCTGAACGCAGATTTTGTAACGTCCAGCCAAGCTGTACAATAGAACGCAATTGTGACTGACCATGTTGTAATAACAGTAAGTCTTGCGATAATATATCGATTGCTGAAGACACAATGCTGTCCAATGAAAATATTCTGGAGGACAGAGTCATTAACCCATTGTCCACTACAGAAAGTGATTTTTCCAAATTAATACGGTCAATTTCCCGTATTCTTTCTGCTGTTTCAATTTGAGTAACCTTCCAGGCCTCATTGTATGCTGCATATACAGAGGCTGCTATGAAACGCTTTTGACGCTGTTTGCGTGGTCCCAGTATGAAATCACGCAAGTCAGCACCATCAGTAAGTAAAGTTAGGTGTTGCTTAATTTCAGGCAGTGTGGAAGTTTGTAGCCATTGAAGGCATAATTTGCCCACACTGTAGGTTGTTATTATCCCTGGGTGATGTCTTTGGGGATATCTAGGGTCTGGCCTGGTCATTTTGAAACCCTGTGTTTTATTCAGGAATCTATCTTGACAGTTATTTGTATCTGTGGGCCAGATCAACCATTGTTTCCAATCAGGATGTGTTCTGTTTTGGTTAAGTATATGGTTTATGTCTATTTCTTCATCTGTTTCAGAGCTATTGCTAAACATTGTTGGCTTTGGAATAGACGGGTTATTTAAATCTTTGATTTTGGCTAAGCCAAGACAGGTGGTTTGTTGAACAGTGTCATTTAAAAATATCATTTGTTCTGGGATCATGCAGGCTCTAAACAAAGCTTCTAAACCCTGTACTTGCCATTCTTTTGTACCCCAAACACTTTTCAAATCAACATTTTTGTCCCAATAATCAAATCCAAAAGTATTCATCTTTTCAAAGAATATATCTGAATATATCAATTTTGTGTTGGTTATCATGGTTTTCATCCCTGTCTTGTTTGACAATTTATAATAAAATGTTTCAGCATTACTAGTGTTAAAACCTTGAAAGTATGAATATTTGTCATAAACGGTTCTAGAGCTCCCTTTTGGAGGTGTAGCACAATGTTCCCATTGATTATAATTTAAAACATTTCTTGGTTGTGCAGATTTATGCAAAAAACTGTTACCATAATGGTTATAGCAATACATACTATCATAATTTGTAGAACCTTGCAAATAATCATGTTTTGTAAATTTAGCAGACATTACTAAGTCAGACATCATATTGTTTATACTTTCAAAGTCCCAATCATCAGCAAATGAGTTTGGTTTTGCAAAGTCACTCAAGGAGATCTTGATTTGGTGTGGATATTTCAGGATCTCGACCGGACCATAAATTTCATAGTCAGTGTTGTCCCAGGCTACCCCACCAGGTATTGGAATTGCTGTGAAGTTGGCTGAAGAAAGTTCTGAAGAAAGTTCTCTTTTCTCGACGTGTGAAGATGTGTGTGGTTTGAGGACCAAGTTGATGTTCTGACTTGCTGTGTCCATTTTAGCATATTTTCCCTCAATGAAGCGTCCCAAAGTAAATACCATGATGAGCCAAAGTATGAGGATAAATGCACCAAAACCCACCCAAAATTCAATCCATGGAGAAACCAGATATGTTTCTTTCAGTTGTTTCAAAAGTTCCTTAGCTTTGTCTTTAAAGGATTTTGATGATGGCTGTGTCTTTTGTTCGCTGAAACCTTCAGAGGAATCATCGAAGTTGATGAAGTAACCAGATGCAGTTCTGTCAATTGTTCCAATTGGTTCAGGATTTTTGTTTCTTGCATTTTCACTTGGAACTTCATTGTAGATTGGTGTGTCTCTGCTAAATGTTTTTATTTGGGTTTTCAGAGGTCTTAGTTCTATTGCATTGTTGCATAGTCCTTGTTGTTCTTCTGTAGGCGTTTCGAATGTGATGAGCCTCTTTGATAGGACCTCTGTACTGGTAGCAAACCTTGGTGTTCTGCTACTTATTGGGAGTCCACTTGGCCTACCGTTTGTTATCGGCCACATGTTGTGGTTTTACCAGGTCGATGGATACAACTCGGTTCTCCTTTTTTCCAGCAAGTGGCGGTAGTACAACTGATCTTGTCCCGTTGACAGACAAGACAGGAACTGCTTTTCTGTAAGAAGGCCCAAATTCCTTCTTTACCGCGATCTTCTCCCTGACTAGATCCCCGACTTTTGGAATCCAGACAGGTCTTGCTGGGACAGGTGGTGATTCTTCAGTGGTTGTTGGCTGTTGTTTCAACTGTATGTTGCTCAGGTCTTTTCTTGTTTTGTTTAAGTCCTGCAAAATAGCCAAACGGTCTTTGACATCAAAGGTTTTTTCTATTACCACTGAAGTCTGACTATCAAGGTCAGAGATCAACATCCTAGTTCCGAATAATAATTCGTACGGACTGAATCCCTTCAGAGAATTTCTTGGCAAGTTATTTAGACTACGTTGGACACTTATTAGATGTTTGACCCACCCAGCTCCCGAACCTAATATCCTTTCTATTATAGATTGCTTTCTGCCTTGGTTTTTTCTTTACACCATCCCATACCCTCAGGAAGGAAGTGAGAAGATTCCCATGGGCTGTGCTCATTTGGCCATGTTTCCCCCCCAGGCTGGTTTGCCTGAGTGAAAGAAATGGTCGAACGTAGCATGCTCTTAGCGTATATGCCATTTAGACTCGCAAATCTTGTATAACAGTCCGGACGTCAGCCGAGTGCTGTGGATCTACATTATAAGTGGAAACTAGCCTGTATATGTTAATCGCAAGCCATTCTTTTTGCTGGTAATATTATCTGCCTTGATTCGACGAGGTATTAAACTGCTTCTCTCCCCTCTGCGATCTCTGTTGCAGTTTGGGCAGTTTTTTACAAACATGGTGTAGTGCAGGCTCATGCCTGGCCACCAGTACCGTGATTGTAATTCTTCCAGAGAATCTTTTAATTTAAGGTGTCTGAGACCCTCGCCCATGTGTGCGTCTGCGATTAACAAGTTTCTCCTGTCCATGTTTGGAATCACTCTATCCCCCACTCCAGGGATTCGAGCAAAAGGGACGGAGTTTGCATCGATTATGTATGTATAATTGAGTGGATAGTTGATCGGTAACGCTGAGCAGTCGCCTTTTGATGACGTTTTCACCGCCAGCATTGTTTCACCGTCAATGTATTTTAATGTACGCTTTTTTCGATCTACGGGAGCCGATTTAGTGGCTGCCGCTGCGGCTGTTTCAGCCAATGAATTCCCTACAACGTGAACGCCATCACGTTGATGACTCAGTGAGTGAGTCACGTGAGTCTTTGGTAGTTCTTTTTTCAAAAGAGCTACTTGTTCCCAGAGCAGTCTCTGCTTTATTGGTGCATCTGTGTCATCTTTGTAACCGTTCTGAATCCATGTCTGCAAATCCTTGTTATATGCTTTGACGCAGTAATATGAATCTGACACTATAAGTGTCGGGAATTCGCGATCCGCATTATCTAGCGCCATTTTCAAAGCTATTATTTCAGTTTGTAGTTCTGAATTAGTTTCTACTGAGTGTGATTTTGTTAATAGAGGTTTTAATATACCTCCGCGCCACACTTCTTTTGTAATCTCACATGTGGGGTTGTATGCATGTTCTCCCCAAACGGAGGGTTGAGCATGTCCGTCTGTATAGATTACACAGGCGTAATGTCGTAGAGGCAGAATGTCGACTGGCAGAGGATACGTCTTTTCATATTTTAGATTTTTTAATTCTTCTAGTTCTGGATCAAAGTAGTAGTATACTTTGTCCGTTGTGATTGAATTCACCCATTGTATCCATTCCGGATTCAATGTTGTTGTTGGTAAATTACACGGTGTTGTTAGTGCCTCAAAGGCTGATTCTGCTGTTCTGACTGTGATATGTCTACCGTCAGCTATGTCTTTTTCTCTAGCTATTGCGGTTTGAACTGCACGAATGATTTTTCCTGTATTACTGAATTTCTGTTCAGCTTCTGTGTACAAGTGTGATTTGAATGCAATTGGTACCTTTTCTCCCTCATTAGAGGTCAGGTATGTGAATCCGCATCTCCCTGGGATGACTCGGATCACAAGGTTGCGTGTATTATCACGGGTTTCTAATTTTGTTTTAATTAGCATGTCTGTTTGTAAGGATCTCAAAATTTCTGTGTGTGTTTGAGTCCAACTGGATCTTTTAAAGTCTGGTTTAATTAGATCGTAAAGGGGTTTCACCCTTTCTGCGTAATTTGCAATGTATGTTCTTCCGAAATTTAGGAAGCCTAAAATTGACTGTAGGTTTTTTAGTGTTTTAGGAGCTTGGATTACGGCACATTTCTCTAGGAAATTGTCTGCCAGGCTTTTACCTTCACTTGATAGCTCATATCCTAAGAATAGGACCGTCAGATGGGCAATTCTGGACTTTTTGAAGTTGAATTTGTAACCCTCTGCAGCGAACCCAAGTATTATGGTGTTCACCCTTTTCAAGTGAGTCTCCAAGTCATCATCTGTTAAGTAAATGTCATCGACATAAGATAATGCTTCATCATCATATAGTTGTAGTAATTCTGTTACTCTCGCTGAGAATACCCCTAGGCTGTTCTTGTACCCCTGGGCTAACCGACAGAATTGTTTTTGAGTGCCATTTACTGAGAATGCAGTTAAAGATCTGCTCTCTGGTGCTATGTTTTGACAAAAGAATCCATTGGAGATGTCCAAGGTTGTTTTGTATTTTTTGCGCACTATGTTATTCAATAGTGCAGCACTGTGTGAGTTTTGCACTGCAAAGGTTTTGCAACATGTGTTAAGGTGTCGGTAATCCAAAACTAGACGGTATGAATTGTCTGGTTTGGAGACCGGAAACAAAGGATTGTTCATTTGTGAGGTGCAAGTTTCAATCACCCCCTGGTATTCTAGCTGGTCTAGTATTTCATTTACCTGTTTTTTAGCTTCTTGCTTAATTGGGTACTGCCTTTGTGCAGTTGGTTGTGATTTTAACTGGATTTTGTGAGGAGGAGAATCCTCATCCCATCCTACATGATTTTTATATAAAGCAGGTGCTAAGGCCACTGCCCACTTTCTAGCAAGTGTGTATTTTTTATGAATCGGTATTTGATTCGAGAAGGCAGGCATAATTACTTCTTCGCCATGAGGGCACTCCCTGACAAACTCTGGTGGCCAGTCTTTTTCAGCTAGAAGGATGTCATA
The DNA here is from genome assembly GCF_964261635.1 of Lissotriton helveticus. Classification (NCBI taxonomy): domain Eukaryota; kingdom Metazoa; phylum Chordata; class Amphibia; order Caudata; family Salamandridae; genus Lissotriton; species Lissotriton helveticus. Next base: position 1,938,308,061 of record NC_136063.1, on the reverse strand, counting down.
GCCCTTGGATAGGTTATCCCAAAATAGTCCCCTTATTTTCCTAGTCTTATCTCCCTCTATACGTAATGTTATCTCGTATATCTTGTGGGGCTTGCTAACTCTGGTATCTGCAGTTTCCACTTGAAGGTATTCATTCGTGTCCACTGTCTCCAGATGATTCATAAGGACTTTGCGAGCTATGCTCACCTCTGCTGCGCTGTCTAGCATTGTCTGAGCCCACTCTCCGTTTTTCAGTTGTGTCCTCAGTATTCTCGGCATTGTTAACTACCTTGATACTGGCTACCTTCTTTTTTGGAAATTGTAATTTCTTTTTCAGTTGAGCAGGTTCCTTGTCTTTGGACTTGGCGTGCTCTTCTGATCGTCCTCTTCTTTCCGATTTCTGCGAGGAATTCTGAAAAGATTGAGAGGGACGTGTATCAATGTCTTGATATCTATCAGGTTTTTTAATATTATCCCTATTTCTAAGGTTATATCTATTCCCAGAGGGGTCACTCTGGGGCGACCTTTGTCTCGGGTTTGGAGATTTCTCTCTTCGCCTAGGCGACCTTCCTCTGGACTGGAATTTCTTTTCTTTAGGATTGGATTGTTTGTTTCCATCCCAGTTCTTTTTTGGTGAATTATTATTATTGTTAAAAAACATTTTTTCTGGACTTGTAGTCAGTTGCGGTTTTACTGGTATTCCACCTAGACTATCTCTGCCTAGTTCTTCATAGGATTTTTCTATGATTCTGGCAATTTCAGCTGGTTGGTCTGCTATATCTGTCTCTTTTAACCTCTGGCGGATCGCCACGTTCGCTGCTTCACCTTTTATGTTGGCTAGTAATATAGCCGAGACCTGCTTGAAGTCTTTCAGTAATTTCATACCAAGAGTTAAAGCAGGTTCTGGACCGTATTCATCTTGAATTTGTTTAAGCACATCTGGTATTACCGAAATGGATGGAACACCGTGCGTTTTTGTGTAGATGGAAGCAAAGACTGTACCCCAAGTGTCACAGTCCTCAATGTGTGGTGCGATTCCCATTGGGAGACATATAGTCAGAATCCTGTGTTTTTCCAGCGGGGTGGTGTCAGGAAACACCGCCTCTATTTGGGTAATTTTCTGTGCCAACCAGAATGGTATTTGTTCCCGTTTAGCTGGAACCTTACCTAGGCAGGATTGGATGTTCTGTGGTGTAATTTTATTTGTGTTCCCCTGGTGTGGGGTCAGCTGTGGTAGTTTAATCGCTGGCTGAATTGTTGAAGTCCGCATTACATACTGAACTAATTGTCTATGAATTTTTAGTAATTGTTTCAGCTGTGTTAATAATTCAGCTGCAGGCATCCTATCGATGTCTGGATGTGGTGTGTATCCGGCTAGGACCGGCCACGTTGCTCCTGGTCTTCCTAAAGGACCGAGCCTTGTAATGTGATTGTTATGTATTAGGGCGCCATCAAATAAGAGCAAATGCTCTTGGAATTTGAGTGGTACTTCCACCTCCTCGAAAGGAGTGTAAATGTCAGGAGGTTCATCTACTTTGTAATAGTGGAAGTACTTTGTTACAGCATTTGCTGCTGGAAAATGTATCCATGTATAGTATACCTCTGTCTGCCGATATTCGTGTGCCTCAATTACGAATATGACTGTGCCACCTCTAGGTGTCAGTCCATTTTCTATAAGTTTGCACAATATTCTGGAACTGTTTTATCCTTCAACGTTGACTTGACCAAAAACCATACATAGGAGTTCCCTCCTGCGAGGTTTTGGAGGATATAACCTTTCACCCACTCCAGACGTCTTTGGAGTATTTGGGAAAAGGGGTCTGAGTGAGAAAGCACGACTGAGTTACTCTAAATGTCTTACGTTAGTTTTATCGCCCTTTCCAAACGCGTTGGGCGCCATGTAGTGTAGCTCCTATTTTCCCAATAGGCTCTGCGCATTGGAATAGTACCTACAGCAGTAAAGGCCTAGACCAGACGTTAACTAGGTCTACTACTGTCGATACTAGACTTAATTTTTGGGTTTGCCAGCTAAGCTCAGAGTTCGCTAGAAACTTTCTCGAATGTTCAAGGAAGGATTAACTCCCCTGATTAGACAAGAAGGGATTTAGTTTCTGACAACCATAGAACATGACAACTTTGCTCTCCCCTAATCAAGAGTCAATCTCAAGAGTCGTGTGAGCACAAGGCAATTATTTTACTCAGTCAGTACGTGCATTCTTAGTCTCATCAGAATGTAGAGAAAAGGAAGAGACGGGCGTGTTCAATAAAAAGGTGTTATTTATTGATCAGTCTCTTTTCTCGTACAAGAGAAATGGATCGATATTATTGCAATACTTATAGTTAAGTAAAGTGCATACATTAAAAGCAAGAGTATAAAATAATACTGTAAAAACATTGATATGGTTTCTGAGCCATATGATGTTTTAAAATGATTAAAATATATTTACATACACATATACATTTGACTAAACGTACTCAACTGGTGTTTCTAAATACGCCTACCCCGTGTACCTGACCTAAGTCTAATGCGTAGGCGGGAATAGAAAGTTACAGTTTAAGTTAAGTTTGTTTTTGCCAAGTGAATAACTAAAGAATTCTCTGTGAGGGGTTATTCAGTTCTGTACCTGGAATTTAGGATGGATGAGGAATGGTATCTCTTTCTCTGCTCTCGATATTCCAGGCTGCCTGCGAGGGCTACCCGGAAGCGCCGGTGCTGGGTCTCTCGGCTTGAGATAGCAGCGCGTCTCTCAGCGCGTCAGGAAGGCGGGGCTGCTGCCAGCGGGGTCTGCTTCTGCTCTCGGCTTCGGCAAGTATGGCTGCTCCGTCTTGTCACCACGCGTGTGTTTGCATAGGGCAAGGTCGGCAATATTTATACCTTAAAGGTGCCGGGATTGACGTAAGGATGGACATAGGTACGTCAATAAAGATGTCATACGACTTACTCGTTAGCACATTCTTTACTAAAGTTCTCTGTGAAATCAAAACAATGGCCGCACGGATTATCCAGGTTGTCATAGGTTTGATTTGTTATGAGAACGTCGTATGCCTTATCAGGGGCTGGAGGAATGTCGCTTGTCTAATTAGATCTCAAGCGTTATGACCTAATCAGATAACACGTTCCTGTGCCGTAGTGTGACTGCGTCAGATAACGGTATCTGCATCATGGGGGATTTCTTGCCTCATGGGCTGACTGTTAGTTAACTAGATAGTTAGTTTAACCAGAATAGGGTCAGGAATAGGGGGATCGATTCAGAACCTATAGAAATACACGACAATCTGTGTTGTCAAGCTCATTTTATTGGTACTAGCCACATGGGTTCATTCCGCACATTGCGGTTGAGGAGGGAGATGCCCACCCAGTCCCGCTGCGCGGCATTTTAACACACACTAACCGGCACACTCCCAGGCTGGAAATCAATACACTAGACACCACGGTAACAGCATGGCAGGCGATAGGCCGTAGAACACTAAGGCTTCCCTTATACGCACCCGCTCTACCCATAGAGGGACACGCAGCGCTATCGGTTGCCAATGATTGGGGATCGGTTAAGGCACTTAGGGAAGCGGGCATCACACTAATGAGTGCTTTGTTCCCAGACGGTAGATACATGTCGGGAGACGACCTAGCGCACATCCAAAACCCCACACTACTCTTTCAATTTACATTCTTCAGACTGCGGCATGCGATGAAGGAACATTACACATGCTTCCCGGATGAGCCTGCGACCCTGTCCACTTTACAACTGACTATCACTACACCTACAAAATGTAAGCTAATCACCAAGCTCTACAAGGCCATCCAGAAAGATACCCCCTACAGTTCTCCCCCTTCTCTAACACGATGGAATAGCGACATTGACCCTCCCATCGCAGAGGAGGAGTGGGCGCATATTTGCTCGATGACGGGACGACTGACGCCCAATAGCAACCTTTGCATAATACACCTCAAATTCCTCCATCAAACTTATCACACCCCCCACAGGCTGTGGAAAATCGGACTGAGGGCGACCTCTGACTGCAAGAGATGCGGGATGGGAGAGGCAGGCTTTGTACACCTAGCATGGCAGTGTCACCGAGTCTTCCAGTACTAGGAGAAAGCGGTAGATCTTCTTAACAGCATGACGGGGTTGACTTTATAAAGCACTCCTGCACTGTGCCGGCTGGGTCACGCCTCTCACTTAAGGGGGATTCTGGGGAGATTTGTACAAGTGGCCCTGCTCCTAGCAAAGAGGAGTACCCTGTTCACGTGGGATAGTAAACTATATCCTAAGACGGACGATTGGCTCAGAGATATGGTATACTGCCGGGATCAGCTGGCAACTTATGCTGAGGAACTGCCATGTGCCTCACGCCCGAGAGACATTTGGGACCCCCTGAGAGAATACTTAACGGCCCAGGTTGAAATGGACTCAGAGTGAATCTGCCTGCACGGACAGACATTTGATGTACGATAACTGTTTATCGGTGACGGATGCATAATACTGTTGTGTTTAGAGAAGGGGCGTACCCGGCAGGGCACACTGATATATTTGTCAGACATAGATGGTAATGATGTTCGTGTGACATTATGTGATTTGACTTTTGGCAATGGTTATGTTTTTTTTTTGTTTTTTTCGTATTACCAAGTTCTTCCTGGAATGTTTGATGTAGAGCGCTATACTTATGTACCATGATGAACAATGATGCATGCCCTCTGTACGACTATTAAGTGTTCAATAAAGCTTTACAAATATATAAAAAAAAGGTTGTAAAAGGTCGGGCAATGTGTCGGAGGGCAATGTCAATAAAGTAGTTGACTGTTTGGTTTGTTCGTTGACAGTGTCTTGGCTAGAACTTTCTTTTTGTAGATCACGGAGGTCTCAGAGTAGTGATAGATCCCCAAAAGTCAAATTCATTGTACTTGATGATTGGCCTTCTTCTAGTTCAATCCTGGTGTTGTTGTTGGTTTTCCGAAGCATATGGAACTTGCTCAATTTTAGTTTGTGTATAAATTTAAAGACATCGGTTCCAGTGTGCGTAATTGAAGCAGTTTTCTGGGCAGAATGACAGACCCAAGGATAGGAGTTGTAATTCAGCTTGCTTTAAATCAACTTCCGCTATGTCAATTATCGTTTTTGTATCCAGTTGTTTCTGAATTATTTGTGTCTCCAACGCACATTTGTCACTTTCTTGCTTTTTATGCTTTCTGCTTGACTTTTGCCTTTTCCGTTGTCTTCTGTTGCGCCTCTGCCGGGTTTGCTGTTTCTCGGGTGCAGGGTTTGCCTTCGGTCTGGCATTAAAAAATCAAGTTCCTCTGCTAAGGATAATTTATGTTTGGGCGGACTGACACTCTCTTGATTTAGTTCTGGTTCTGATTCGCTTTCAAGTGCGAAGCTTAGGTCCTATGTTGATTATAATTAATTACATTCTGCAGCGCGAGGCTGCTTCCTGCCCGCTGCTCTTCCTTGTCTGCAATAGAGGAGAGGCGGTTGGGGAGCAGTCTCCGTGCCTCGTTTGGGGCGGTCAGGGAGGCGGGGCAGAAGGAGGGGCGGCACTGTCTCCAAGAGTTTGCCAGCTTCCCTCACAAAAGCTACTGGTGAGAAGGGGAGGGGCCCTGTGGGGGATATGATGTATTCTACAGAATTAGCAGCTCCTTTTCCACCAAAAAGCGCACATTTAGGGATACAGTGCATGGAAAGTGCAATCAACTTAACAAGAACTCATCATTAATTAATATAGCCCCTCCTGTCTTTGCAGAAGGGCGCTCTGCTGCCCTAGTTGACTATTCTAGTGACAATGGGGAGGAGGAGGTTTTTCATGAAATGTCACCTGTTTTTCATGGAGCAATGTTTCTAAAAATGCGCGGGTTGTTGAGGCTACATTTTGGGGGTCTGTTTTAGATGTTGGGTTGGCTCTTCTGCCTAGAGCCCCCCACGGCAAAATCTACTTTGCTTCATTAAAAATCAGCTAACACTGATGATATTGATTCATCAGAGACAGCTCTGGGGGGAGATGTTTCTGAGATTGTAAATGATGTTGAAGAGGGGCCAATCATTGAACAGGATCATTCACATTTAGATTACTTTGGTAATTTGTCAGGCAATGTATGTATTTTTCTGGAATCTCGCCCCCCTCCTTCTCACCCTCAGGTTGCATTAGACTCGTCGTTTGGGCCACAATGTGGACAGTGGGTTTGGGTTGAGCATTCCGCTCCTTCATCGTCCGAGGTTGGAGGTTTCATCCAGGCTTCTGGTATGGGTAAGTTAACAACGACTTCTGGCAAGAGCGGCGCGAAGTCTACATCTCACTCAGTCTCTCAGGCTGAGTCTGGTGTTTCCAGAATGGTGAATGCGAAGCAGGTTGGGGCTTTTGATAAGGTATCATCTTCACAAGACGGATCAGGTGCGGATTTTGGTAAAGTGAGGGTATAGTGAATGTAACGAATCAGCCACCTTTTTCTAGTACCGTTACAGGGTCTGAGAAAACTTTAGGTCAAGACAAACAGGTTTCGGAGCTTGCCAATTCCTGTTTTGGGCAGGTTTCAGGCACTATTAACATCCATAAAAAGCTTCCTTACATTGGTTTAGCTATGCCTTTTTGGATGCATCCTTCTGAAAAAAACAAAGCAAACAATTTTGCAACATGAATTTGTTGATGTTTTCAAACTCCTTCATTGAGACATTCAAGCTAGGGAGGGGTCTAAAGAGGAAGAATGGGAACTCTCTATGCGCCCCAGAGTACCTAAGAATATTGAGAATTGGACCGCTGCATTTTTAATATATGCAAGCGTGTATTGTGAGAGACACCAAGACAGGGCAGTAGCCATGTTTAAATACATGGATATAATTCATAGAGCACATTTACAATTTAGCGGCTATGCACGGCTCAATTATGATGAAGAATTTAGGGCTAGAGTCAGTATTTTTTAATGATAAACCTTGGGGCGAGGTGGATCAAGAACTTTGGTTGCAGTGGATGTCCTCTACACAACCACCTGCGACGATACATACTGCAAGTGGTCTGCCAATAACGTATCGACCTTTTCTGCCTCCCCCGCCCAAATCGGGGTGGGTGTTTTCGATAGAGGACAACTGCCTACAGCAGGCGCCTGTTGGAATTTTAAGCAAGACGGTTCATACCCCAATTAAGTTACAGTTAATGATTTCATGGTTGGAAGTTTATCCCAATTCGGAAGCTGCTTCTAAATTATTCTGGGGATTTAATGATGGTTTCAAGATAGGTTACCACGCTATCATCGTTGGGCTGACAACTTAAAATCTGCCAAAGAAGTACCACATATTGTTCAAAAGAAATTGGGTGTGGAGTTAAAAGCTGGGAGGATGGCGGGTTCTTTTAGTCAGTGTCCTTTGCAAAATTTGATAGTATCCCCATTGGGCGTAGTTCCCAAGAAATTAGCCGGAGAATTCAGATTAATTCATCATTTATCATGGTTGGAGGGCCAATCTATTAATGATTTCATCTCCCCTACTGACTCTAATGTCTTATATGCTTCCGTTGATGACGCTTTAAGATTGGTAAGGTTAGTTGGGCCTGGTGCTGAACTAGCAAAATGTGATATACAGTCTGCGTTTCGTTTACTACCTATTCACCCATTGGATTTTGAGCTCCTATGAATGTTTTTTAATGGAGCATTTTATGTCGACAGAGTGCTCCCTATGGGTTGTTTAGTGTCCTGTGCTCTGTTTGAAACATTTAGCACTTTTTTACAATGGCTTTTCGAAGAGACGTAGTCGCAAATATGGTTGTCACTACCTAGATGATTTTATGTTCATTGGAGAGGCACATTTAGACCAGTGTCGCATAGTTGTAGACATTTTTCAAGACATGACTGAGGAGTTCGGTGTTCCGCTGGCTCCCGAAAAAACTGAAGGTCCTTGTACCAAACTCACTTTTTTGGGTATCGAGATTGACACTGAAGCTATGATGGCTCGTTTGCCAGCTGCAAAGGTGGGCAAAATCAGGTCTTTTCTGTTGGAGGTTATAGACAATATTAAAATCAAGCTCAGGCAGGTTCAACGTTTGTTAGGCTAAATTTTGCCTGTAGAGTGGTCAGGGCTGGTAGAACTTTTTGCAGAATGTTGGGAATGGCAATGTCAGGAACATACCTCCCTCATCATAGGATTAGAATTACTAAAGCCATTAAGGAAGACCTGTTGATTTGGCTAACATTTTTGGAGGATTTCAATGGAGTTTCTCTCATTTTTGTTGAGGATAACACTATATGGCAGATTCAGATATTTTCAGATGCGTCTGGGGCTCATGGTTTTGGCCTATTTTGGGAAGGTCGCTGGTGTGCGGAGAAATGGCCTCAGCATTGGCTCCAACAAGGATGCAGTGTTGCTTTTTTTGAATTGTTCCCTCTCATAGTAGCCTTGCTAGTCTGGGGTGAGGAATTCTGAGACAGATGTGTGCTGTTTCATATAGACAATATGTCTGTCGTTGAGCTCATTAATAAACAAAAAGCGAAAGACTTGCGGGTTTTGTGCCTGTTGAGGTCTTTCATGCTACAGAGTCTCAAACTAAATATTGTTTTCAGAGCTAGGCACATTCTAGGCATTAATAATTAAATTGCAGACGTGTTGTCTTGCTTCAATTGGCAGAAATTCCGCAATTTGGCACCAAGGGTGGACAACATCAAAACTGCGATTCCATAAGACATCTGGGTGCTGGGGGATTGAGGATCATCGAGTTGGTCGAAAAGTCTATAGCTCCTTCCACCAGACGCAGGTGTCTACAGGTCTGGTCTGAATTTTTAAGTTACGCTATATCTCAAAGCTTTACAGGGACACCAGTTAGTAACAATGGTTTTATTTTACAGTTTGTTTTGTATTTGAGGAACAAGGGGCTGTCTCATACAACCATTTCTTGGAAACTGGCTGGGATTTCTTTTTATGGACAGTTATTGTGGGGTCAAGAATTGGGGGGAGGTGTTTTGTTGCATCGAATGTTGAAAGGTTTTAGTAGGGAACGTGCACATTCTTTGCCTTTGTGCTAACCAATTACTTTTTTCCTTTTGCAACAGTTGTTGGTACAATTACCATTTTGTTGTTATGATAGATGGGAGGTTTCTCGTTTCAGGCTTTGTATGTTTTTTTTGGGGGGGGGGCTTTTAGAGTTTCAGAATTGTTGGGATTGAGGGATCAGTTGGGTATTCAGACCAGTGACATCCATTTTCAACAAGGGACATTGAAGATGTTGTTGAAAAAATTCAAAAACTGATCAATTGGGCTAGGGCACATGGATTCACTTAAATGGTAGTGGTGTACAGGAATGTTGCCCTCTTGGGGTATCGGAGTCATTCACAAGTTCTCCTGATTTTTAACATGGGGCTATATTTCGGCACCGCAATGGGGTTAAGATTACCAGTGTTCATTTATTCGCTGTTTTGCAAAAATTCTTGACCTTGGTTGGAAAAAAACCCTTACTGTTTGGGACTCACTCTTTTTGAATGGGGGCTGCTACCGAAGCCGCCAGGTTGGGTTGGGTTTGGGAAGACATTAAAAGGATTGGTAGATAGAAATCGCATGTTGTTCTCGTTATGTCAGAAAATAAATAACAACTGTATATTTACAAATCTGCAGTCTAATTTTGTTTTTTCCACCTTAGGTCTAGTTAAAAATTCTCTATTGGAAAAAATGCGTACATGGATTGTAGGCCACTCTTTCTTTAAATGGTCAGCTATATTTGCAGAGCGGCAGATTTATGGAGGGGGCGCTTGGACTTCCCAGCAAAGGTCATGAAGTCCTCTGGAAAGGGAAAGGTGGGATGAGGTGGGAAAATCTGTTTCCCTTTCTGCCAAAATTATCATCTGAAAGAGGTTTTTCGGATTTATTGATCATTCATTTAGGTGAAAACGATCTTGTACCATTGTCGGGTTTATCTCTATTAAAACAAACAAAATTGGATTTAGCAGTGTCAAAGAATAACTGGGTGAGTACATCACTGGTATGGACAGAATTTATTTACAGGCACCACTGGAGGGGGGCTCGCAACCACATTGCGATGGAGAAGGCTCGCAGAAAGCTAAATCGTGTGATGAAAAATTTCTGTCCTGTAATGGGTATTAAGGTCTTGACACATGAAAACATCACAAGTGTTGAGAAACATCTTTTTCGGGAGGATGGGGTACATTGATCCCAAATAGGTCAAGCATGTTATTTGATGGAGTTGAGAGATTTGCTGGTGGGATTTTGGAACGAAAATCTTTGGTGTGATAACAATTCAAAGTAGATTTGTTTTTTCCACATGTGCTTGCGTGTGGGGCCAGGAAAACGCTTTGGTTTTCCTGGGTGTTGCTTTTTGGGGGGTTTGGATAGTCTGGAGCAGGCTTATCCTTTCCCTTTGGGGTGGGGGGAGGGTGGAGGGAAAGTTTGTCATGAAAATATAAGGAGGGAAAAGGAAATGATGGAATTGTACAGTACATGGGGTATTTTTATGGAAGTATTGTTGGGAATATTTTGGTTCTATTTATGATAAAATGTTTTAAACACAATGACAATGTGGATTTTTTGTCATAACAAAGTTTTGCGTTAAGAAGGAGTTTTATCTGTTTACCTGTCTTAATAAAGTGACCTTTTTTGCTAAGTCAATAATGGTGTGGATTGTTGTTATTGCTCTAAGTGCTGTAGGGACTTATGCTCCTACCATTTGGACTGTTCCTGTTTCCTTCGTTTTTCCAATTTGCTAAATGTGTTTTTTTGCATTACCAGATTTGGCCCATGTTGTTACATTGGACCCCTGTATTCCCTGTGTCAGGGAATTGTTGAACATTTCCTCCCTGCTGCCTCATTATCCCGCAGCGTGTCAGTGGACATTGCTCATTAATATTTGCCAATGAATTTGACTGAATGGGTTTTGTGATTGAATTCAAATACCCCACCCGTTGTACACCTCCGACCTGACTGTAGTGTACAAGGAATTCTCATACCTCTGTTTTTTCGGCGTTGACAGCAACCCAGAGTCCACCAACTCGATTTCTGTCACACCGCCGAGTAGAGCGACTGCCTTTTGTCAGGGGGCCCTCAGGTTTCTTTTTCCAGAGAATAGTAACTACTTCTGGTTCACTGCCGAAAAGCTGTGTCAAAAGGTGAATTCCATTCTCGGGGGCCACAATAAAGGGAGTGGTGTCTGTGTAAAACTGATGATGCCCTGCAGTTTGAAATATCCAAAGCTCTGCTTTCCCAATTTTCATCGAGTGGATAAAAAACGGATACGGACCACAATTTTCAGTGCTTGCAGTGTTTAATTCGAGCTGTCTGCCATTAAGCGTTTCGGCCATTCATGGCCTTGATCACATGACAACTCTGCAGTTCAGGATCAACATTTTTAAAGTGACAAGTGCATCAGTCAAAATAATGAATATAGATGACAGACTTTGGACTTTCATAGCTTCAATGTCTGAAATTGCACAATTTTCATATAAATATAAGTTTGTGCATTTATCGACTACCACAAGATTTTAAAGTAACTTAATAAATACATCAATGCATGAATTCATTGTTGGATGATACTTATCTTGGTATAAAAATTATATTAGTAAAATACCTTATAAAAAAATCATTATATTATCATTTTTTATATAATATATATATATATATATATATATATATATATATATATATATATATATATATATATATATATATATATATATATCTATATAATTAAAATGATCGTTCACCCCTGTAGAACGATTGAATAATGCCTCAGTAGAACAGGGCAGAGTTACCACACAGCTGCTGGGTTACCACTGTGCATCCAATACAGCAGACCTACACTACTCTGCTTGCCCAGGCTGTGCGCTACCTCTGCCCACTGCTGAAGCATTATCCAAAATGTCATAAAGATTAATATGTGTGGGGCAGGTCCATTATCGTTATGTTCCTGGTAGAAGCGCCATGGATCAGTTATAGACCACTTAGGTGCGAAACATGTTGACCCAATTATGCACTGAGCTACATCATACCCCTTATGTAGCATTAACCAAGTCGGTTTTTTAAATCTGTCAGGGGAGTTTGTATATTAAAGGATGATTTGATATTGCCTAATCAGTTTTAATTCACCTTCTTTCACATATCACTGCCACCCTACCTGAACACCCTCGCACTCATCAGACGGCGTTAAAATAAAAAGATCTCGGCAAAAGTGACCCTTCGGGTGACCCATATGGCAGTGCAGCTCCTTACAGACGAGGAGCACCCGCCTGATGATGAAGCATGACATCTATGGGGTGTCATGTGGGCAACAAGAGACAATCCTTAGGATTGCCCTTAACATTTAGTCCAGAACCTTTAGGAGCACCATCTCCCATTGTGACTTGGTCCAATATTTATACCTGTAGCAAGCCTTTGAAGTTGGGGGGCTTCTCTATGCTAACCCAGCATCTGGTTCTTGAAGGTTCTTCCCTTCCCCTGTCAAGGCTCAAAGAAATTGGGGTTGCAAAAGACTAGGGTCAGGTTCCTTTGTGTGTGCTGGTGGCAAGCCCCTTTGAAGTTCAAGTGGGACATGGAACAGCTTTGTCTCAAACCATCATGGCAGTGACCCATTTGCCCACACCAAGTCCTCTATTGTTTAACTCTCCCAACAGCAGAGCCATTCACAGTTATGTGTCCCAGAACACTGGCAGAGGCATAAATGGTTAGGATAGGACAAGAAAATACCAACTTTCTAAAAGTGGCATTTTCAGAATTGTGAAAAAAATTCTGACTCAACCATTGAAGAGAATTTTAAATTATAGTTATTTGCGGAGCAGCTCGCTGAGTGAGGAGAAAGTGTCAGTCTTCCTGGCAGAGTCGAGAGGTCAGCTCCCTGTTGTGGGCTGTTGGGTGCTGCCTTGCTTCTAGGACACACCCGTGCAGTCTTGCAGCCCTTGCCGGGTTGGACACAGAGAGCCTTTCCTGTCCCTTGAGGGCTCTGATGCATATGCTGCTCGTGCGCTTGTACGTTGTTGGAGCCCTGCTGGTCTGGCTCCTGCTTGGTGCTTAGCCCCTGAGGCTGATCTCGGAAGCCACCCGGACTGTTTTTGACTGCCCCCAGCTGTGAGGGCACAACGCGGAGGAGCGGAGTTCCCGGGCTGCTCTTGCGCTTGTACGCTGTTGGAGCCCTGGTGGTCTGGCTCGCTCTTGATGCTTGGGCCCTGAAGCTGATCTTGGAAGCCGCCCAGGCTGTTTTTGACTGCCCCCTGCTGTGAGGGTGCAACGCAGAGGAGAGGAGGTCCCGGACTGCTATTGCGCTTGTACACTGCTTGGGACCTGGTGGTCTGGCTCGTGCTTGGTGCTTGGGCCCTGAGGCTCATCACAAAAGCTGCCTGGACTGTTTTTGACTGCCCCCCACTGTGAGGGTGCAACGCGGAGGAGCAGAGTCCCCGGCCTGCTCTTGCGCTTGTACACTGTTAGAGCCCTGGTGGTCTGGCTCATGCTTGATGCTTGGGCCCTGAGGCTGATCTTGGAAGCCGCTCGGACTGGTTTTGACCAACCCCTGCCATGAGGGCGCTACACGGAGTTACGAAGTTCCCGGGCTATCTGCCCTGATGATGTTTTGGGGCTGAATGCCTCACAAACGAGCAGCACAACCCATTGGATCTGCTGATATTAGGCACGCTATTATTGTCTGAGGCTTCTACCTTTACTCTGGGAGGAGCTTATTACTGTATCGGGGGACTTTTTCCCGGGTTCCTGATGGGGCTATGTGCTGAGTCTCCATTTATGTCTTTTTTGTTGGCTGGGGAAACCGCTACGTCGGGGAGATTGAAAGTGCTGTTTTCCCCAGTAATTCAGGGACCCCTTTGTTTCAAGCCCTAATCTAGACTGTGAACAGAAAGGTAGGACACTTCACTGGCTATATTGTGGGTGCGGCCATCTTGGAATGATCAAGCTGCAGTAAGACACTTCTAGTCTCCTTTCAGTCTATCCTCCTGGCCCACCTGGCGTTTTGCCCTGCTTGGAATCCGCCTGGCCGCTATAAGGTTCTAGGCTCCTGTTTGGGGTTATCAGATCAACTAGCTAGATCAGCATCTTACTTTGCTCAGTTGAACCTGAATCCTAGTAGAGGTGTTGTAATTTAGCAGCGATTAGGTTGAGCATTAGCAAAAGACATCTTAGTTTTAGCCGTTATCTTGACATTTAGCGGACTCCAATTTGTATTCACGGCAGCCATTTTGTCTGCCACACGTTACCTCGTGTCGACCATGTGCTTTGTCCTATCTTTCTTCCCATGACACTTGAATCTGCCCAGTAACAGGCTATTATTAGCATCCGCCACTTTTGCCGCTGACCGCTAGGGTTCACATCTGGTAGCGATTAACTCTAGATTGGAATGTGTTTGTCAAACCCCCTAGACTGTTAGCTCCTCCCACTGATCGATTGTGCCTCTCGAGATTACCTTATATGTACATAGAATGTGTTCTTGTGCTTTGTACCGCCTTCTTTTGAGCCCCTGTGTGGGTATAAATAAACCATGCAATCTTAGCTCGGGTTGCTACTTCTTGCAATGCCGAAGGGTACTGTTTGAACCGTAGCACCACCTCATGAGGTGCAATAAATATTACGTTTTCTATTTCCAGTTTCTGTGCCAACTTCTTTTGTTTGGTCTGAGGACTTCGTGCAGAGAAGGGCGAACCCCTTGCACTAGCGGGCCTGGCTGAGGCCAGCACGACAAATTGGCACCCGACACGTGGGGCTCATCGGCGACTCGGATGCCCGAAGGATTGGTCGTGAGGAAGGTTTCGAATCTCGCTAAGGACGCGATCACTGCCAGAGGAAAACCGAGTCTTGGCACCCGAGGCGTTTGTTCCCTTCTTTCCGATCTGACCATCCAGGCGGCGCCGGTCTTCGACTGATATCTCTTCTGTTGGTCTGCCGTGCAGTGACCGTTTGGTCGAATTTAGAACTTGGCAGTTGGAATCTGGACACCCTATGTTTGGTAAGAGCCGTTTTGCGGCACCTACTACGGGTTTTGGATGCCCTTGTATGGTAAGGTAGTTTTAGGAACACTTACTGTGGCATATTTGTATTTGGAAAAGACTAGTCTAATTTGTATTGGGTATTTTGTAAATATATGTGTTGCAACCCATATAGGCAGGCAATGTGAAGATTTTTCTTCAACTATTTGATTTGAACGGCACAACGTACTAAAGGTACTTTAAGTGCTACTTTGCGTATAATACTGCATATTTTGCATTATTTCTGGCATGCCTGTTTTTAGTGCACTTCGAAGGTTGTGCTGCTTTTGTAATGGTACCAATTTGCGACTTGAGGAATCACAGCCGGCTCCCCGAGAAGGGACACCTAATAGAGATATGTGTATAAAATTTGGTCTTTCTGCCATAATGTACAGCACGTTGTGGCACAAATATACCAAAAAGGATCCTGAGTTACGTTGGCCAAAGCATGGGTCATTTGATGCACGTAAGATTGAGTATGTGGAGCGATGTATGTTTGAGCGAAGGTCTAGATGTGATATGTGTGAATGTTTGCATATGTGGGAAAAAGAAGTACAGCAGCAAGAGAAGCGTGAGCAAGCGTTGATTGAGAAAGAGCAGCGAAAGAATGTGTATGAGAAAGCGCTGGAGTTGAGAAAGAAAGAAGTGAAAGAGTTGAAGGAGAGAGAGGAGAAAGAACATAGGTTGCAGGTATCTGGCCAATATCCTGTTCGACAGCCTCTCTATCCTGTCCTTAATAAACCGCAAGATGATTTTTTGTTATTAGATCGACCTCCACCTCCGTATGCCATTTTGTCCGCTTCGGCCGAAGGCGACGAGGATTCTGACACAGAGCAACAAAAGGCGCGGGACACTCAATCCATGTTGACTACTGAGCGTGCATCCCAAGTCAGACAAGTTGCTCGTAAAGCATTACGTAGTACTGATTCTGCTCCCGATCTCTTAGCTAGTATACAGGGATGGTCGGAAAAGGAGCAGATGTATTTTACTGAGACATTTGCTACAGAAGTTGTAGAATCGTTTCGAAAATTCTCTCCGATAATAGAACCTGATGATGTAGCAGCTGATTGTAAATCCATGCGTGACGGTCTTTTTCTTTTCTCTCAGGTGCCTGACGTGATTAGACGGTTGGTTAAATTACGAACTGACGCAGTTCACTTGAAGGAGAAGAAAAAACTTGCTGACGCAGCCGCGAAATCTAAAAAGTCCGAAGTGTAGCAGCCTCCTACCTCTGATACAGATAAGACAATACCAACTGAAATTAAGCCTATGCGGGAAGCTGCACCCTTGTATGTTCCTCCTAAAGGAACAGGTGATAGTGACGATAAAAATTCTGTTGATTCTAAGGGATATTTCATTTATAATTGGGTGTACACTCCTTGGAATAGAGCAGATGTAATGGCGCTTAAAGCAGCGTTACCAGATCCGCGTAAAAATCCAGCTGCTTTTTTATGAGGAAGTTGAAGGCGCTATAAATTCTTGTACTATGACCCTATGTGATATCGATTTATTTTTTGGCTTAATTTTACTGCCGGACATGTGGCAGACTGTTCGTAAAATTGATGATCGTGTTACCTTTGGTGCCGACTGGAAAGATTTAGAACGATTGGATGTAGAAAGAGAGCCCGCCCAAAAGCCGCATCGGTTGATATTAGCTCTCCCTACAGCAATAATAACTACGCTTAAAATGGTTATTCCCCCTAAAAAGATAGATTGGACTGTTTTAGCATCATTTAAACAAAAGGTAGACGAATCGGTTTCTGATTTCTTTACACGCTTTGAGGAAGCTTTTCATGATTTTAGTGGTCAGTCTCTGACGGATGACACAGGCAGACATTTGTTTGTTGATAAGTATGTCACTAATCTGTTACCAGGGATAGACAGCCGCTTAAAAGCTAGTGAAAGTTCTCGGACTACCTCTTCTCCAGCATCTGTTTTAACAATGGCTCAATATTATGAGCGTCAAGAATTAGAAGCAAAGGGTAGCGAGGACAAGAAATCTAAAGAATTGAAAACAAAAGTTATGTTGGCCCAGGTTTACGGTCCGCCCTCTAGAGGCTATGATAGAGGCTACGATAGGAGTTAAACAGAGGCGGACGAGGATCTTCCAATACTCCCTATACTCGTACGAATCTGTCCATTAATCAATGTGCATATTGTAAACAGTTTGGCCATTGGATGGCTGATTGCCCAGTGTTGCGTGCCCAACAGAATTCACGAGGGCGGGGAGAAATGAGAAATCGTTCAGGATTTCCAGGGCCTAAGGGAAATACGAATGATCGAGTTCGATTTGATACTAATGTACGAACACAGAATAGCCAAAACACTTTTGATAGACAAAATCAATATCAAATGTCTGATTATGTCCAACCCGATCTTTTCGATTCTGCTCATGCATAGGATTGCCTAGGATAGGGTAAGGAATCAGTTGAAGTTCCAGTAGATCAGACAGGTCCCTATGTTACAGCACACGTTTTGGGTTCTACTGATCGGTTTCTGGTTGATACAGGAGCTACTCATAGCGCTTTGTCTAAACAATTGGTTCCGAGGGCTCCCCTGTCTGGCATAACTATTACTTCGATAGGGTTCGATGGAACACCTTCCCTTAGCCCATTGTCACAGCCACTTGCATTCCATGTCGATAAATTTAGTGCTCCATGTCCATTTTTGCTTTCTCCAAGTACACCAGACAATATTGTGGGTCTTGACGTGTTGAAGTATTTCAGAGCCACAATACGATGTTCTCCTGAAGGAGTGCGTGTTATTTTGAATGATAATCATTCCGAGTCTGAAAGAATTTGTTTGGTTAAAGAAGATATTGCATTAGCTTCACTCCTTAAAACTTTGTGGGCTACCTCAGACACTGATGTGGGTCAAATGGTTATCCCACCAGTTCAGATTAGTGTCAAGGAGGGAGCTGTGTTACCTCGCCTGCCACAATATAGGATTTCACAGGAGGATGAAGAAGCACTGTTACAAATTGTACAAGAATTTATTTGAGTTGGGGTTGTTGAGGAAGTTCCATATAATATTTGCAATAGCCCAATTCTTCCAATTCTGAAAAGAGACACTCATACTCGAATCTACAGATTTATTATCGACTTGAGGGAATTTTATTTATTTATTATTTATTAAGCGACTTGTATCGCGCAAACAAAACCCGAAGGTGTCAAGGCGCCTATCAAAACAGATCAAAAGATTGCAGAGCGCCACTAAGGGTATGCACGTGTGAAAAGGTGGGTCTTTAGAGCAGATCTAAAAGCTTGTAGAGTGGGGCGGGACCTTACCTCCAAAGGGAGAGCATTCCACCATTTGGGGGCCAAGTTAGAAAAGGCCTTGCCTCCCCATCTTGCTTTTCTAACACGAGGTACAGAAAGAAGAAGCCTCTGAGTGGAACGGAGATTTCTGCCAGGGTTATACTGAGATAGGATCGATCCAATGCCTGTAGGGCTAGATTTAGCTAAAGCTTTATACACCATACACATGGATTTAAAAAGGATCCGATCCTCAACAGGGAGCCAGTGAAGCTGCTTTCGGGCTTCGGTGACAGAGGCACGTTTAGGTAGATCAAGAACGAATCTCGCTGCCGGATTCTGGACCACCTGCAAGCGCTGTAGCTGACTCTTGTCCAGTCCTGCATACAGCGCATTGCAATAATCCAGTCGCGAGCCCAGAAGTGCGACAGCAAGTTGCCTTCTTGCCTGGGGTGACAAATAGTGCCTAATCTTCCTTAGGATGTGGAGAATCCCCCAGCAGGTCGATACAGTCCTGTTGACCTGTTGGCACATACTAAGGGTGGGGTCAATCATGACTCCCAGATTTTTTGCTGAGGAGGTAGGCTCGGGACATAGGCCCAGCGAGTTCGGCCACCACTCAGCAGACCAGATCTGTTCTTTTCCTCCGAATACCATCACCTCCGTCTTCTCCCCATTCAGTTTTAGTGAATTATGAATCATCCACTGTCCGACTGCCTCCATACAAGATCTAAAATTGGCGGCAGTCGACGTAACTGACTGGGAGAGAGAGACTAGGATCTGGGTGTCGTCCGCATAGGAAACTACCTCCATCCCAAAAGATCTAATAAGTCTGGCAAGGGGGGTCACATAGATATTAAAAAGGGTAGGGCTAAGCGCTGACCCTTTAGGGACCCCACATTGCACAGACAGGGATGGAGATAGAAACGGTCCCAGCATGACCCTTTGCTCTCTGTGATCGAGAAAAGAGGAAAGGAGTCCCAGGGCTGACCCGCGAACCCCAATCTCCCTCAGGCGAGATGTTAACACCGAGGGGGATAGGGTATCGAAGGCCGCTGTGAGATCTAGAAGGATCAGGAGGGAGGTCTGTCCCTCATCAACCCTGGTGCGGATATTATCCAGCACTATGGTGAGGGCAGACTCGGTGCTATGCTCCCTCCTGAATCCATGCTGGGAGAGATCCAAACAGCCCGAACTCTCCACGAATGCAGCCAGATGTTTGTTCAGATGGGCTTCTAGCATCTTCGCGGGAGCCGGGAGCAGTGAAATGGGGCGAAGGTTTTTTAACACCCCAGGATCCAGAGAAGGCTTTTTTAGCAGTGGTTTTACTACAGCATTCTTCCACTGCTGTGGAAAAATGCCTTCATCCATCACCCTATTCATGATGTCGACCAGAGGGGGAAGGAGAGATTCTCTGCACTGCTTGAGGATCTTTAGCGGGCAGACATCTAGTGGAGAGCCAGATTTGGTTTTGTCAAGCAGGATCTCAAGATCCTGACAGGAAAGAGGGGGAAAGGATACCAGATCCTGATGTCGAGATGATTCAACATCAACAGGCTCAGAAAGAACAGGCACCGAGGGCACGGCGGTCAAAGATTTTTGGGCCTCCAAAGCAGTGTAGATGTCCGCGATCTTTGACTGAAAGAAGGCAGCTATCTTGTTACATAGTTCCTGTGAAGCAACCACAGGATCCGGGGTCTGGAAGGAAGTGAGGGAGTCAACGATCCTAAAAAGTTCTCTAGGAGATGAAAGTGAGGAAGTGAGGGCCGTGAAATATTCCTGCTTGGTCTTAATCACTTCCAATTTATAGTTTTTAAGGGAAGTGAACAAGATTGTCGTATCGCAGTATCCTGTGGTTTCCGACATCACAACACTTCTCACTCTGATTCCTCCGACTGCTACTACATTTTCTGTGATAGACTTGAAGAACGCTTTGTTTTCGATTCCTATTTATCCTGACAGACGATATTTGTTTGGTTTCACTTTGAATAATCGATCGTATAGATTTTGTAGAGTTCCTCAAGGCTATACTGAGAGTCCGAGTATTTACAGTCAAGCATTGAAAAGAGAACTTGATTCTTTTGCATTGCTTGAAGGTGTGGCTCTCATACAATACGTCGATCACATCTTGCTGGCAGGTGACACCCCAGAACAGTGTGAAAAATTTACTCTATCTTTGCTTTCTTTTCTTGCTTCACATCACCACAAAGTGTCTTGAAAGAAGTTACAATATTGTAGACCAAAGGTAACCTACTTAGGTCACCTTTTGTCTAAGGAGGGACGTGCATTGACATCAGATCGTATACAAGCAATATTAGATACACCAGTCCCTACTACACAGAAAGGAGTACGTGCATTTCTGGGTCTTACTTCCTTTTGTAGGCAATGGATCTTGGGGTTTTCACACATTGTTAAGCCTTTGTTAGCACTTTTGATGAAAGATACCCCCATACCTCTGCCATGGACAGATGAATGTGAACATGCTTTTCAACAGTTACGACAAGCTCTTTGTTCAGCACCAGTGTTAGGTACACCAGATTATACAAAGCTTTTTACACTTTATGTACATGAGAAAGATGGGTGTGCATTGTCAGTTTTAGTCCAGTTACATGGCGATAAGCAATGTCCTTGTGCTTATTTTTCAGCAGTTCTTGATCCTGTTGCTAGAGCATTACCTGGGTGTTTTCGTTCAGTTGCGGCAACAGCTGTGTCAATACGACAGAGTGAGGGAATAGTTTTGTCACACAAGCTGTTAGTGTTGATACCCCATGCAGTTGATGCCCTTTTGAATCAAACAAAGACGCAGCATTTAACTAGCGCGCGTCTGAAAGGATACGAACTGACATTGCTAGCTCCTCACATTACATTGAAGAGATGTGCAACTTTGAACCCAGCTACTTTGTTGCCGTATCCGGTGACTCAACCTCAGTCACAAGAAATGCATGATTGTATATTCCTGACTGAGGAACAGACAATGGGTCACATTGATTTACAGGATACGCCCCTTCCAGATGTGGATGGTGAATTGTGGGTTGATGGGTCTTGTTTGAAATTACCAAATGGTACGACCTCAGCCGCGTATGCAATTACCACGCTTGAAACAATAGTGGAGACAGCTCGTATACCACAGAAATCGGCTCAAGCAGCTGAATTGATAGCTTTGACACGAGCATGTGAGCTCAGTGCTGATTTGTGTGTAAACATCTATATAGATAGCCGCTATGCTTTCGGAGTAGCGCATGATTTTGGCCTACTCTGGAAGGAAAGAGGCTTTCTTACATCTCATGGAATGCAAATAATGCATGGAGAATTAGTGCCTAACCTCTTGATTGCATTGATATGTCGAAAGAAAGTAGCCATAGTGAAATGTAGTGCGCACAAGAAAGTGACAGATAAGATTGGACAAGGTAATGACTTTGCAGACCACGTAGCACGTGAATCTGCGATGCAGAGAAACACTACTCCCATGTATGTAGTGAAGTCACAAGCTGAGAGATGGCATGATGCTAGACAAGAAGTGCGAGAGATACAGAGGGCAGCCTCTGACAAAGAACATGAACAATGGTCTGAAGAAGGAGAGTTAGACGATGAAGGTTGTTGGCGGAAGAAGCAGATGGATAGATGGAAGCTGCCTATAGCTTTTGTACAGCCTATGGTTCAGATGGCACATGGACTAGCACATGTTGGAGCTTCCGCAATAACGAAAATGCTTACGCACAGTTGGGAGCATCCAGAGATTGCTGGTGCAGCTAAAAGAGTATTACAGTCTTGCTTGATTTGTTTGCAATATAATCCTGGGAAAGGAACGCGAGTTCGGTCTGGAGGTTTTGCTACACCAACTGCACCTTTTGAAGTCCTGCAAATGGACTACATTCAGCTTGAGCGTTGTAATAACTTGAAGTATGTTCTAGTGGTGGTTTGCGCTTTTAGTAAATGGATTGAAGCATACCCCACAAAAGACAATATTGCTATTACCACTGCTAAGGTGCAATTGAAGGAATTCTTCCCAAGATTTGATTTTTGCAGACTCCTATGGAATTATAACGGACCTCATTTTGTTGGGGAAGTTATCAAGTATGTCTTGAAGGGATTAGGAATCAAGCAGAAGTTTCATGCAGTGTTCCATCCACAATCAGCAGGATTGGTGGAAAGGTATAATGCTACTCTGAAGCTGAAAATTGCAAAAATTCAAGCTTCTACGCATTTGACTTGGCCAGGTGCGTTGCCCTTTGCATTGTTATCCATCAGGTCAGTACCACATTCTAGGACCGGTCTCACCCCGTACGAGGTGGTATTTGGACGACCGATGAATATTTGGGGAGTTCCGAAACCGAGTTCTGTGTATGATGTACCTTGTGTCTTGATGAGTGATTATTTGGCACCGTTAACAGACAATTTGGTTTCTATTCATCAACAGGTTCGAGAAGCACTTCCTGACAGATCTACAGGTGAAGGCCATGAACTCCGTCCTGGTGACTTTGTAATGGTCAAGGCATTTGAGAGGTCAAGCAGCTTGGAGCCGAGATGGCGTTGACCAGAACAGGTGCTCCTTGCCACGAGAACAGCAGTTCAAGTCACCAACAAAAAGAATTGGGTGCATAGTACCCACTGTCGGAAGGTATTGTCGACTTTGGTGGAACCTGCTGTGCTGACTGATCATCGAAAAGTCTTAACTACGGAGAAAGGCCCTGCAGTATCACCTGACGAATTTGTGGAGTTCCTCTTGGATCAGGCGACTTCTGGAGCAGTACGATACAATTTAAGACTAAGGAAGTGATCTACAGTTTTTTCTTTTGAGAGAGACAGGTTGAGCAACCGCCCTGGGTAGTGGAAACGGAATGCCGATATGACAAGGGAGGGGGATCAGCTCTGCGTAGTGTAGTGACACCTGTCTTGGTCTGCGGTGAAGAAAACAACATCTACCCACGGGAGAAGAGCTCCTATGATTTTTTTTTTGTGTTGTTTTTTTATTTATTTTCTAGAGAAAGTTGATTTTGTTACTATGATGGACAATAAAAAAAAGATTTTGGGAGTTATAGGTGTTTTTGCTGTTCTGACAATTATAGCAGTAATCACCTGGTCTGTTGAAATGATGATTCCTGCTCATGAGTTTTTTGTAACTACTACTCCTGTCCCAGAAGAACATCAGCATTTCACTCTTCCGTATCACGAGCAGAAGCATCGTGAATCCTACCTTAATAATACGTTTGTTCAGATGCTCCACCATACCCATAATGCAACGAATTCCACTAATTGTTGGGTATGTGGTATGCTTCCGGCGCATCAAAAGAAAGGAGGAACACCTTTTATTCCACTTCCTTTCTCACATAATGGTTCTTGTCGAGCCTGGTACACGCTCCTCTTTGCGACTAGGAAACCTACAGTAGGTGGACTTCTCTTCCGTCTGAATAAAGAATGTTATCAAGATGAACATGGGTATCCTCAAGCAAATGGAACTATATGGGAATGGGAGGAATACCGACCGGACAATGCTTCTACGACATATGTTTTCACCCACACAAGAGACTTTACCACAAGCAACCAGTCTGTAATCACTGTTACAAGGACTAAAGCAGACTTCTGTGTGCAAAGTACTGGACGAATTCCAGTTGGAATAAGTGATTGTGTTATTGTATTAAATATAGATGGAACGAATAATAGTACGTTCTTGGCTTCACATAACACATATCTAGTATGTGGAAGTCATGGATATCACAGACTACCAGTAGGGTGGTCAGGTATATGTTATGTTTCTTTCCTATTGCCTTCCGTTTTTCTGGCACCTGCTTCATATCACCGAGATTTTAAACTGTTTAGAAATATTTCCATAAATCGTTATAAAAGGACAATAGGAATTGATGACGTGGATCAGACAGATACTAGTCTGCATCAATATGTTGATTTTAATTTGGGCTTGTTTCCTTTTGTGGGCGCAGCATTGAATAGCAGGAAAATACGACGATTAACTGGAGTTGTGGAAGCTGTCACTAATGAAACTGCTATAGCCCTTGGAAATATTACTGAGGAGCTACAAGTTGCTAGGATTGTAGCTCTCCAAAATAGGATGGTGCTAGATGTTATGTTAGCAGATAGAGGAGGTGCATGTAAAGTTATCGGTAGTAGTTGTTGTGTTTTTATTCCCGATAACTCACCTTCAGTGTATGATGCAATTCTTAAACTACATAAAATAGCCGCAGATATTCATACCAAAAATGGCACCTGGACTTTTGCGGGTTGGTTTTGGGCTCTAGTTTCTGCTTGGGGTTGGAAATTACTGACTGTACTATGTATTGCAATTGCAGTACTTTTCACCTGTTTTATATGTATCCACTGTGGCCCAATGCTATGTTCTATGTGCATAACTGCTTGTATACCATCCAAGAAGAATACTGTGAATATAAAGGCACAACACATGTTGGATAGAGAAGTATCTGAAATGATGCGTATAGATATACAGAATGAAAGTTTAGACTACCCTAAAAGAGCGTATGTCTTTAGCTAATGCTAAAAGGGTTGTCTGTTGTAATTTAGCAGCGATTAGGTTGAGCATTAGCAAAAGACATCTTAGTTTTAGCCGTTATCTTGACATTTAGCCGACTCCAATTTGTATTCACGGCAGCCATTTTGTCTGCCACACGTTACCTCGTGTCGTCCATGTGCTTTGTCCTATCTTCCTGCCCATGACACTTAAATCTGCCCAGTAACAGGCTATTATTAGCATCCGCCACTTTTGCCCCTGACCGTTAGGGTTCACAACTGGTAGTGATTAAATTTAGATTGGAATGTGTTTGTCAAACCCTCTAGACTGTTAGCTTCTCCCACTGATCGATTGTGCCTCTCGAGATTACCTTATATGTACATAGAATGTGTTCTTGTGCTTTGTACCGCCTTCTTTTGACCCCCTGTGTGGGTATAAATAAACCATGCAATCTTAGCTCGGGGTGCTACTTCTTGCAATGCCGAAGGGTACTGTTTGAACCTTAGCACCGCCTCATGAGGTGTTATAAATATTACGTTTTCTATTTCCAGTTTCTGTGCCAACTTCTTTCGTTTGGTCTGAGTACTTCGCGCAGAGAAGGGCGAACCCCTTGCACTAGCGGGCCTGGCTGAGGCCAGCACAACTGAGGGCTAATGCACTTTTAAACTTAATCCTTAGTTGAAGGCTAATTCACTTTGCGAAATCGTACTTGTAACCCAAAAGTTGAATTTTTTATTGGGCTGCAACAAGGAACTGTATTGCCGCTGGTGACTTCACAACAACGTTTTACAGCTTCCTCGTACATTGCTTTGTCGATCTTGTAACGTAGGTGAAGTTTATTGCACTTTGCGTGGCTGATCCTGTAACCCGAGTTGTATTTTTTTCTCCCTACCACGGAGCAACCTTCCACTTGCTCCTCTAAAGGCCTGGCATGGGTAGGCATCAATGCGTTCAAAATTGTATACCTCCCAACCTCTCGAAGAAAGCAGTAAAGTCTTTAAAACATAACCTACTCAAACGCTATCCTGAAACTCTCATCTCTGATACTTACCTATGTGCATCTAAGGGCGTAGTTGTCACAGACCTTATCTTCTACACAACCAGAAGAGCCCAGTGGAGAAGAGTTTTTATTGTTATGCTTCGTTCCAAAGCTTCAGCAAAACCCTCATGGGTTCCGTATAAACATAATTACGCCTTGTTTGCTCAATGCTGATCTGACCATCTCTCTCTACAATAACGACAACATCCTTATTCAAGCCTGTGACTTGTATCTGAATTGCTATGACAGTATTTTTAATAAGATTAAAAATAGACTTAGTAACCCTAATCCTGCGAATATAGGCCATTCTAGTCTCCCTGTAACGGCTGCACCTTCCACGCCCTCCCTTCCTGTCTCCCCTCCATCCAATCCAATCATCAACCATAACCTGCCAGGCCAAAGCATATTAGTCTTCCCATTACAACTGAACTGCCTGCTCCCTCACACTATACCTCCCCCTCCACCTCTCTCATGTTGATCTCTTCTGATACCTCCCTCGACATGATTATTGAGTGTAATATTCCCAACACCAACGTTGACACTACATGCTTTCCATCTCCTAGTACCTGTAAGTCTAATCGGATTGCTTATGCTACCCTGCACACAACTTTAAACCCCAGCACCTTTCCTTTGAACCCTCTGCGTCCTTCCTCTACTTCTATCTCTACACCCATTGCACAGGATACTACCACAGGGCCCTCCTTTCATTTGTACCCTCCATGTCCTTTCTCCTCTTCTGTCTCTACTCCCACTGCACAGGATACTACCACAGGGCCCCCCTCCTTGCAATCTCAAAGGTTTTTTCCTCAACCTCTTGCTCAGAAGCTGACACTGTCTATCCCTACCCTACCCCCCAATGGATACTATAACTGAACTCAAGCGGGCGTCTATCTCCCCTTGCAAGCTCTGTCAGGATAAGGGGCCTCACTCATCATCTTATTCTGGGCCGTTACCTGGCTATGATAGCCTTTGCCTGATTGAGGAGAAATATGCTGACCTCAAGCTGGACCTCCTTACTGTAAAGGATAACCTCCAGGCCCTCCTACTCTGCTCATTGAAGAATGAGAAGCAGTAAAAACTCTATCCTTCCTCTGGGACTGCTTTTCCCAATCTTCCAGCAAGTATTTGTGGAATGGAAAGGTCCTCTGTCACTTACCCTTTCAACCCACGCTGGCCCTCTCAACCTCTTCCCAACCTCCAGTCTAGACCCCTTACGGTCCAGCCTCAGCTGTCGGATGATGGCACGCTTGCACTGTTGCTATCGTATGATGCTATGTGGCCTCTCCAAGCATCGCTCCTACTATTTCATCTGACCCAGATAGAGAACCTAGTGTTAACTTTAGATCCTATGCGGTCTCGCCAAGCATCATACCTACTATTTAATCTGACCCAGATAGAGAACCAAGTGTTAACTTTAGATCCATGAATAAGGATAACTTACTTCAGGTCACCACGTCTCACCTAGTGGAAGCAACTGCCAACTCTCATATCAAATAGTTGCTTCACAACTGCAGATCAGCAGTGAAACATGCAGCAGATATCTCCGAACTCATCATCTCATAAGAATTGGACCTCTTCATCCTAACTGAAACGTGACTCAATAACTCCTCCTCCCCAGTCCTCGACATCTCAATTCCTCCTGACTATGACATAATCAGATGCGATAGATCTATCAAATCTGGGGGGGTATTGACTGCATCCATTGTACGAGCCTCGTATTGAAGCAGACTCCTAATAATCAGATGTCCGCCTGTGAGCACCTAGTAACTGAGATCTGGAACAAGGGCAAGATGGGTTTGTGTGCTTCACACAATCTATTATTACCCTGGGGATAACTTGCATTTCATAGAGCAATTGATGGGGTTCATCTTTACTTGCTCGGTCCTCCACCCTAACCATATCTTCCTCAGTGACTTCAAACTTCACTGGAACTACACAAATAATCAGTTAGTTTACTCCTTCAAGGCTTTCCTCTCCGACCTCATCTTCATTCAGGCCTGCAATGGACCCACCCACAACAAGGGCGCTATCCTTGACCTTATCATAGCTAGAGACCACATCATCCAACTTGATGACATTGCACCCTGTGATTGGTCGGATCATCACCAAATCTCCTTTCACATTCTGGAAAAGGTATTGCTCAGACAAGGTCAACCGCTTAAAAACAAACAGCTGGCTCGTAATCTGGGAGACATCAACATCTCCAATCTATCCAAATTGAGCAAGAATATGCTGGAACCTCCCCCTAACAAGAAGAATTTGGATGAGCTGACGGATCATTACATCAACTCTATGTCAAGTATTCTTTACTCTGCTACTCCCAAGTAACTCAAAAGGATTCCATTCAAACAATCCAAACCCTGGTTAAATGGCTCCCTTAATGTTGAACGTCGCAATCTGAGGCTCTCTGAGAGACATTGGAGAAATGCTCCCTCCAATTCGATTCTCAAGCTGTTAAGGAGGATGAGAAGCTCATACAACAAACACATTTGCATTGCTAAAACAGATAATTTCAGGGCTCAGCTAGACAGTGCTAAAAACCAACTCAAGAAACTGTTTGATATAATCAAATAACAGGCTAACCAATCTACTAACCCTATCCCGGCTATCAAGACTTCTGGCCCTAGTGAGGAGAACTTCTCAGCGCACTTTTCAGAAAAGTCTAGGATTATTGATAGGGAGCTATTTATTTATTTATTTATTTAAATTCTTATATCGCGCCTGAACAACATGCTGCTACTAACTTACTGTCTATGAGCGCCCTGGGTTGGGCAGTACATAAGGCAGTGTGTGCCCCTAAGTATGGGCGAATTTTGCGAATTGGCAATCCGCGTAATTGCGTATTTACGGATTCGCAATCCGCAAAATCCGCGAATTTTGCGGATTTCTTTTTTTTGTGTGTTCACAAGTGTTTCTGCCATTACGCAAGGGGTTTTTTACCAGTTCGCAAACGCGAACTTACTTGTCAGGTAGCAACGGTCGCGACCATGTTGTTTCTACGTCTGGTTCATCACAGCACCCTCTGTTTCACCACTGCCACCCTCTGTTCAGCACTGCCACCCTCTGGCTCACCCATGCCACCCTCTGGTTCATCACTGTAGATTATAGTGGGAAAAGCACATCTGCCCTGATTCAACTGACATGAATTAATTTGGGGCTGATGAATGTGTCACTGAATTTGAGCTGGCACCTGCTTCCTTAGCTGTAAGTGCTTCCTCATTAATGATGAGCTTGAACTTTTGCACCTGCCAAGTGCTTTCAGTTTTATAAAATTTGTTAGCACACCTGCCCTGCCTCAACTGACATGAATGAATTAGGGGCTAATTAATGTGTCACTGAATTTGAACTTCCAGGCTGGCACCTGCTTCCTTATCTGTAATTGCTTTCTGTTGCAGTGTAATTTTTTTTAACAGGATCTTTGAGGCATACTTGTAGCTATTCTCTGAGCCTGCTGTGAGGGTCAGAGCAGGGTCATAGAATAGTTGCAAGTAGGCAACTGAACTCTGAAGGGGCCCCTCAGGAAGCACTACAGGGAATGGTTACTAATGATAAGATTGAACTTTTGCACCTGCTGAGTGCTTTAAGTTTTGCAAAAATCGTTTTTCTGCAATTTCGCGCGATTCGCGGGGCGCAAATTCACGCGAGATCAAAATCGGAAGCCGCAAATTCGTGCGAATATACGATTTGTCTTTTTTGCGGCGTCTTAGTTCACGTGATTTTTTGCATTTTCGCAAGCCGCTTGTTGCGCAACATTTGCGAAGTTACCCTAGCGGTCGTACATGGGCGCGGCCATTTTGTTTGCGTGACATATTTCCGTTTCCGGGCGCTATGTGTAATCTCGCAAAGTGTGCGGCTCGCTAGTACAAGTTTGCGTGTGATCGCGGGGGAAATCTTGCGCGAACTTAGCCACGCGGTCGTGAACGGGCGCGGCCATCTTGTTTTTTATTCATTGCTATGGTTCTGGGCATGCTTTCTGTATCCTCTGTCAATCTCTGCCATCCTTTGCTTGTTTGAAGTTTTTTTTTATCTATTTTACTTATTATCTATCCCTCTATTTTTCTAGCTCTATATTTTTGTGTTTTCTGCTACTTTTGGTTAATTTTAAACTACTTTTTTAAACTCTTTTCTTTTCTTCTTCCCTGTTCTATTTCTTATTTCTTATTTACCTTCCTTTCTGCCCAGACCATGGTAAAGGGAGCCGGGAAGCAGCCTGAGAAGGGGAAGGGTCCCGCACGTTTTAGCACGGAGGAGGTGGCCGCACTAGTCTTTTATGTCCAGCGCCGCCTCCCCAGGACCATCATGGCAGGCGGCAAGATCGCTAGTGGCTACGGGATCCGGGACCGCCGGAAGCGGTGGGAGAAGGTGTGCCGGGCCATGTTCCAACACTCTCGGGTCCGGCCCACCTACAACCAGGCCACCCACCGCTGGACGGCTCTCCTGGACCGGGAACGCGACTTGCTTGACGTGCTCGGCATCGAGATCCCCGGGCTTGGTGAGTAGTAGTAGCTATTTCTAGGTATTTAATCACTACTGTTTTCTCCTGCTCTGTGTGTTATTATATCGCAACTTTTTGTTTTTTACCAAGAGCAATAATGCTGCCGATTACATTGCAGGTAAATTATGTTTCAAAATCTTCTGTGCATTTCAGGTGCACTGCTCTCCTTCTCAGTAGTGTTGCTACTATGCTTATTTGTTTTCGATTTTGTGTTCATATCATTGGCTGAGAAATTATGTATGAGTGTAGTGTAAAGAACTGCGTAATGCTAGACACTAAGGGTCAGATTTTCAATTACCGGCGCATCCCTGCAAAGTAGCAGGGATGCGCCAGTAATTGTGCGCCACGCCACCATCACCCATGGTGCGCCGTATTTACAATGCGGCGCACCATGGGCCCAAAACGTCACCGAAGCGTTATGCATCTGTGCCGTAAAGGCGGCGCATTGCTGGAGTTGCGTCACAACGATGGCGCAGCTCCAGCA
Organism: Lissotriton helveticus; assembly: GCF_964261635.1. NCBI lineage: Eukaryota > Metazoa > Chordata > Amphibia > Caudata > Salamandridae > Lissotriton > Lissotriton helveticus. The sequence continues at coordinate 1,938,277,394 of NC_136063.1, read as the reverse complement.
ATGCTCTGGGGTGCCCTATCTCCCCAATGCTGCGTGAAGCCGTACGTCTGCTTCAAGCAGGCGCAGGGTTTGAGTCACGCATCATTGTCCTAAAAGTGACTGATTGAAATCTTGTAGATTTTTAGGATGCGTTCCTGCACAGGAACGCCCTCCCTTGCGCCGGAACGCCCCCTGATGGCGCAGGGCTTTACAACGTGATGCATCTCCCATATGCGTCACGTTGTTAATATACGCCGCACCATGGCGCCTCTTTTGTTCTGCCGCTGCGTCACAAAAGTCACGCAACAATGGAGCAAAAGAGCCGCAAGGGGCTTGTAAATCTGCCCCTACAGACTCAAGTCCAGTCCTTCCTTTGTTTGTACACCTGGCAATAAGAAGAAATAGTCGTGGTGGATGGATAGTTTGAGTATTTTAATGACTGGTTAATGTAGTAGGAAACTTTTTAGTGTTGTCGCTGATCTGCAATCACGATGGAGTTTGTCTGTCACTTCGCGTGCTGCGGACTGCTGCCTGCCAGTCCTAGGCGAACCTTTTTAGTAGTTTGTTTAGTGAGTTACATAACTTTCCAAGTCGATGATCCGCAAATCAAGCAATACTAATATCGTAGTAGACAACATGAGATAGGTCAATATATCCCATGGAATAGCTATTTGCTATTTCGCCAAAATATTTTGTTATTGTTCTTTTGAAATGTTTGATTTGGTTGAAAACAATCATCCATGTTTTCGGGTCTTTCTTTCTTTCATGTTGTACATCAGCTCCGCCCAGGGGCAAGAGGACACAGGAGAAGGGGTTATCGGCTGCTGCTGCTGTTCAAGGCCAGGATCGGTCAGGCGAGGGTTCCTTTGCTGGCCCGGTAAGTTTTAATTTTAATATAGAGTACCTATTTTTTCCTAGCGTTCCTCATTCGATTTTTTTCTAAATCGTCTTTGATCTTCTTGTAGATTGTATCTAAATTCTTATCCTGCCTCGACTATGACTCCCTGTGGTATTACTAGATTATTCTTATTAATCTGTCTGTGTAGCTAACTAAGATTGCACATTTGGCAAAAGGTGTTAAACGAAACTCCCATTCTAGTCAGCAATAGCTCTATGCACTGAGTGCAGTCCTCTGGGATTGTCCATAATGTCTTTTCAAGTCTTCTAAATGTTTATGCTTTGACAATTACCAACAATAAAAAGGTGAATGACCACCAAGAAAGAATAAGATACTACTTTACTTTTGGTTTGGATAGGAGGACAATCCATACTACTACTGTTGCAGGGACAAATCTGCAGAAACAGAACTATGGACACTAAATAGTGCATTGTTTATCAATTATAATAGGCGCAGGTAGACTTTCCACATACCTCAGTGATATCAGACTTTGAAGAACCCCCAATCTCTTTACTGACTAGATAGTGTGGCAGAGTCATTTAGCTCCCAAATTCATCAGTGATTGATCCCCAATGATGATTATCCAACGCAGGACAAGAGTATGGAGTCAGAGTCCAGAAGTGTCAGAGGCACGGACTCATGCTTGGAAATTGCAAAACCTTTTGCTCATTCACTCTTGACCAAAAACCACAGAGTCTATTTAAGTTTTAAAGCTTTATTAAAAGTAAAAATATTTATTAAAATCAAGCTTGTCATAAAACAAACGGTTGATTAAAAATGGGAAAGTACTTAGTGATTTCACACATTTATTGTGGGCGAGCCGAGCCCTCACCTGGTTTGAACTTTAATTTTTCTTTTTGGTGCTGAATCGTTGGTCACTCCATCCTAGTGATGATGATTTGTTCTTAGAAGTGAAGCTTCTGTCTGTTATGAGAAAAATGGTGCGTGTTTAAAAGCAAGCATTCATCAGTTGTGCCAAAAAGTACAGTAAGACAACACCCTTCCCTGGAAAAAGGGACATTTTACTTTAGAGTAGACAGTCAAAAATTATTAAATTGGTTTTTGTATTCACATTTCTTCATTCCTAGACAAAATACTAGTGAGTGGTGTATGTCTATTACATCTAACATTCTTAAATGTACTTTGTAGGTGGAACATCTGGTGCTGGGCCCAGCGCGGAGGTGTAGGACAGTTCTGGTGAGGAGGCGGTGCAAGTGCCGGACGAAACTGCTGTGCGGGTTGCCACGGTAGTGGCGGGCAGTGGTAAGCTCTTATATTCCTTACTTATTGAGATTGCAGACTGCATAGTGTGCTCTCTGCACGGGTGTAGTATATATGTTCTACAGTTAAGTTACTATACTGTTAAGCAGACTTTCAAATTTAGAACAAAGTTTTTTATCAACCAGGTAGTAGCCTCCTCTAAATTTACTTCAACTCAGCGGTGAATTTTTTTTCGAGAATCCAAATCAGATCTGAGATGAACTTGATGGATGGGATGAACGAAAAGCGAAAGAAGGGTGTAAGTAAGTGTGGAAGGACAAACAAGTTAAAAGTAATGATGACTGACAAAGAAGAATGATACGTGTTTGATTGGTGCCCGAGGTGGCTGGGAAGGAATATGATGCATGGCTGGGTGAAGGAAGAAGCAAGGATGGGTGGAAGGAGAACAGCCTGGGTGGGTAAAACAGAAAATGTATGTGTGCGCAATATATGCTTTGGTTGAAATTCAAATGCAAGTCAAGCACGGATGTATGGCTTGCGGTTTCCCAAATAAAATGAAAAGGTTGTTTTCCCGTGAGAAAACGTAAGGTTTGTCCAGATGAGAGACATGAAGAAGAATGATTGACATATAGTTTGAATGGATGGATGCCTGGATCATGGTACTATCTGACTCTTAGATAGCATATGTGTATCTAGAGAGAGTAGACGGTCATTGGATGAACTAAGTGTTACTTTGAAGAGCATGTAACACCGCACCCGCACGTCCGTCCCAGTGTAGGAAAGGCAAGGAAAAGAAGTTGTAATTTTGTCCGAATACTACCATGAATAGTAGCAGTAGTTTGTATTGCAAGCACAGCATATATCCGGCTATTACGAGGGCCACTCACTACCTCTGTTAATAAGTTTAGTAGAACTCGGTCATTCATGTGTGGATGTATCACTGTTCACTCAATAAAAAGCAAAGCACCTAAAGTCATCCCATATGTAAGCAAATACATACCATGTGCAGTGATAGATAATCAGATTATTTATCTTCTTCATTTTCCTTTTCTAGTATTCATTGGCACTGTAGGGTGAAAGTTAAATTAATTAAGCAGTAGCCCTTGTAACAGAGTATTCTCAGTGCCACCCGTAATTGAAAAGTAAGAGCATAACCACCTGCATGTACTGGACTGGTACAGTAACGCAAGTCTGTCTCACTCATCATGGCGGGCGTCTGTTTTTCTCGGGTGCAAGTTGACTGCGCTGGCATTATGCCTGCTTGCAGAGGTTAACGTACCAATTTTGCTAAACAAGAGAGAAGAAGAAGAATAAGACTGGTGTACTGTCATAGTCGACTCTAATGGAGTGAGTCCATAGTGCTTGTAGAATTGATTCCTTAAACTCCCACTAATGTTAGAGCAAGGATGAAGAAGTGGGAGGTTAGATAGATACTCGCCACAATAGTTATGTACTGCGCTTGCAATTTGCTAGTTCTACTGTGACACGACTTTCTGCTGAATCATTTTGTGTTAATCTTAAAGAGCATTGGTTACAGACTATGTCTTTCTTTCTTCATATAGATGCTCCTTCCAAACCAACACAGAAGGAGCTGGCTAAAAGGGCCCGGCAACGGAGGCTGGAGGCCACTGTCGCTGAATATCGGCGGCTGGTGGCCCAGGAGGAGGAGGACACACAGAGTACGTTGACAACATCCCTGGAGACACCTACATCCTCCTCCGCGCTCCCTGGGTCAGCCAGTCAGCGCAGCAGGTCTCCAGCGGTACGGAGCCGGGGTACCGCAGCCACCCACCACCGCCAAGCAGCAAAGAAATCAGCTGCCCCCAACAGCAGGTGCAAGGCACGCGTGCACCGCCTTTCACTGAGGGTGTCCTACCTCGAGCAGGAGCTCCTCAACACCAAAACCCTGCTTGAGACCCTCCGCAAGGATCATTCCGACCTGGCCCAAAAAGTCAACAGCAGCCAGCAGTAGGAGGAGACTGTCCCTTGCCCCTTTTTAAAGACTTTGGGGGGTGGGAATTGGGAGTTGGGTTTTCTACTTTTTTGGACTTAGTTTTCACGGACATTCGTTGGGGTGGGGAGGGGGGTGAGTTGGGTCTTGCGGGAGATTTTATGTTAGGGATATATAAATATACTTTAAACTTTATCTTAGCATACGTGTTTTTTACTGCTTTTGAGGCTGGTGGGTGGGGGTTTAACAGTAAGTTTGTTTTCCTGAAACTTAAGTGGCATCTTGATTCAAGTTGTGTAAGTACTAGTAATTGCCCAAATGTTTTCAAAACTAAGTGCCTGTCACATAGTAAGTGAATTCAATAGTCCTAGGACCGTCAATCTCTCGTCTCTCCTAATACTCCATTATACTCCCTCCCCCCAAATGCTTATCTTACCTGTAAATTGTGTTTGGAAATAGGGCTAGGCACAGGGCTAGCTGCACGGGAAATGGCGATTAAGGTTGGCAATCCTGGGCGGATGAAATGTCATCATTGCGGTGGTACTTGTGGTGGTACACAGTGGCAGTTGCAGCATCTGAAAAAAAAGAAAAGGAAACCTTGTTTGTCCTTACAGTAGCATTAGAACGGTACGATAGAGAATATAGCAGGTGACAGTACACTAGAACAGTGCCACAATGTAGCCGAACAAATGATAAAGTATTGAAAGTACTTGCGTTGAATTTCTTTGACATTGGCTACTACTACAAGAAATAGTACTGAAGGTGAAGGACACAGCAGCGTAATAATTTGCCACGTCTAGGAGGAGGATGTTCTTGATGACCATTCAAGTTGATGGCGCACATGAAAATCTGCTTTCATTTACCAATAGTGACTCAGTGTCAAGCTGAGTAAGAATATATCCTCGGATTCCTTCACCAGCCTGTTGCTATGACCTTATCCTCCCCAGCAAGTGTGTGGAATTATTGCTGTCATTTAGTCACACATCAATCAAAACCACACAGCCCGGGGGAAGAGGGTTAGGGTTTGGAAAATGGATGGGAATGGGTTTTTTTGGGAAAGTTTTGTTGAGAGAAGAAAAAAAAAGCACAGCATGGACAAACAATAATTGAAGATAAACAAATCTTTTGGGTACAAACCTATCCATAAATCTTGTAAGTGACATAAAGGAAGTGCATGCACTACTGCATGCATGGTTACTGAAAAGTAAGTAGTACTTTCGACAACCGTGAATGAAAGAATGCGACAATACACGGCTGCAGTAATAATTATGCGTTTTCACTTGCCTATCTCTGCACTCCGAGAAACAGTTCTTACATTAAATTAGGTTTAGAAAATAGCAGAAGTAAAACCTATAGAATGGCTGTAGGGATGAATTTAGAAGCAGAGATCAAAGAAAAGCAGAGTCACACTAATAGAAGTTCACAGCAATAACATTACTTAAAAGATAATTAGAAAAGAAAGGATACTGTATCTGTATGTTTTTGTAGTTGTCCTGTTGAATTTGGTAATTTGGATGCATCCAACCATTCCTCTTATTAGCGGGACTCCTCCATTCCATCTGACGCTCCGTCCATCAATGTTGGTGACCAGAAGACACCCTGTCCACTGCCTGCCTGGCGGATGCTGAATTGCGGCTCGCTAATGTGAAGCCTGACTTCATCCTTTTTTTCCCATTGCACAGGCTGAAATCCGGCCTGTAATTATTGATGGAAAAACAGGAAGTGATATTAGAACACCACTGACAAATAAATATAAGGTATGTACGCTGTGTAGTGCAAAAAGTCACACTTTGAGTTTCCTAATAGACAGTACAATATTTTTGAAAGTGCCTACTCTGTCTGAGTCTCCTTTTGAAGGATAAATAAGTATGGGCGAATTAATTTAGCGGATCTTTCCCCTCAAGCTAGGTGTACTGTAAACTGTGTTTTAGAACAAAATTAGACCTTCCCAGTAGTGCTCCCAGACCCTTACTAAACCCAGTCGCAAAAATGTAGAAGACCCCCAATCAGATCTCCAAAAACAAGGCCTAGTAGAAAATGGTGACAAAACGTACTTTGAAAGTAAAGTAGGCCCAGATCCCCCCTTACCCACCATGGATTGTATTCAAACCACTTGCAAGCAAGCAAAAGTATCCATACCCAGCATTGCTCCAAGACTCGCAAACCCCCACACAAACACCAGGAACCCCCACAAACAGCCCCCCGAAAACCGTAGAGCGAGCGAAATCTCAGAAAATGCAAAAACGTTTTCCCCAGGGATTGTCTCCAAAACTTTCTTTCGGGTATTAGACCTTTTCAGCAATGGCCCCAGAACTGTCAACCTGGGCGAAAACAAGTTTAACCCCCCCAACAAGCCAAAAGGAAAAACCCGGGAACAGCCACACTTAAAAAACTTTGGGCCTACCTGGAATTCAGTCCAAATGCGCTGTGCAGCTAGGCCCTAACTCCCCTTTTCCATCATGGATTTCCTGAAAAACAAATGCAATCAACATTAGACTGTGCCAGCAGTGCTCCCAGACCCCAAAACCCACCCACAAACACCCGGAACCCCCCAAACAGCACCCCAAAGACAGGCAAGTGATCAAAAGCGTAAAAACGTTTTCTGCTCCGATTTTCTCCAAACCACTTTTAGCCGGTATTAGACCTTCCCAGCAATGGCCCAGACCCGTCAAATCACCCGCAAAGAAGTAGAACACCCCCACAAGTGCAGAGTCTTTTTTCATTGGGCGTAATCCAGCCATCTGCTTTGAGGGAAATGGGAGTCTGGAGGAGGAGGAGGATAGAGGAGCATGTTCTTGTGAACTGGTGAACATGAGGAATGCAGACTGCGGCACCTTCAAATCAATAAGCAAGTAAATGAAGACAGTTCTGCTGATGGGCTTGTTTTGTGATTAGGTGATTACAGTTTTTTTTATATAGATTTTGCAAAACAAAGAAAGACAGACACACAGGAATAAAAGTGAATAAGGACGAAAAAGAAAGTTAGTGATTCATTGACTAATTTTCAGGGCTCGGTGTCAGGGAAGAAGAGCTCGTCCTCAAACTCTGCGAATTCAGACGGGAGTAGGTCACTTAACAGAGAAGAACTTCCCTCATCTAAGTTGGTGTCCTCCTCGTCTTCTTCCTGCGTGCATTCTCGTACTTTGTAATCTGGTGGTATGAGGTGCTGATTCATCTTGATCATTGTTAACCTCTCCACATTTTTGGGCGAGAGGCGGGTCCTTTTGGAAGTTACAATGCCACCAGCAGCACTGAAAAAACGTTCAGAAGACACGCTTGCGAGTGGGCAAGACAAGTAATTTATAGACAGGTTGGTGATCTCTGGCCACACAACTGTTTTCCCATGCCAATACGCCAATGGGTCATGAGAAAGATGGACCTATGTTGAGTCATTCAGATAGGCCTGCACCATCGACTCAAGGTTCTCCAGGGTTCCTCCACTTTGCTTACTTTTTTCTGGGACCATTTCAGAAGCAAACCCAAGCTGAGTTAGCCAATCCTCTTCATCACACAATATTACTGTTGTGTCTGGTGCAGATGATACGGTTGCTGGTGTCGTTAACGGCTGAGAGGGAAAATCACTAACTTCTGCCACAGCCACAAATGCAGAAGTGGATTTTTTTGACTGCGGACGGCCTGCTGATGCTGATGTACTGCCTTTTCCTTCAATTTCCTGCCGTTCTCTTTCAAACCGAGTGGCTGACACAGCTAGCCAATGTTTGTACTTTGTAACATCTGCGTCATCAAAAGGAAAGAATACTCTGCCTGCCACTGCCTTTTTGTACCGTGGATCCAGAATAGTAGCACAAATGTAATGCTGTTCTGTCTATATCATTTCAAGACGATCATCGCCAAGTAGGCAGTGTAATAACTTCTCCGCCAATTCAAATGCTTCTTCCTTTCCATCTTTTTCAAACTTAGAACACACCGCCATCAGTCGGTGCTCTAGCATGCTCAACAATGGGATAGCTTTTCCCAAATTACAGTCCTCCCTGCTGACTGCACGCGTGAAGACCTCAAATGGACGAAGCATGTCTGTCAGGCTTTTAACTAGGTGCCATTGCTCCACCTGTATCCTCATGTCCATCATAGGTGTACCCAGTTTAAAGAAATACTGATCGACTACCGCATACTGCTCATACAGACGCTCAAGCATGTAGAAGGTTGAGTTCCAACGTGTTGCCACCTCCTGGATGAGTGCTTTCACTGGCAATTTAGGTTCATGTTGCAGGCACCTCAGCTGCTTCCGGGCCTTAAAAGAATGGTTGAAATGTGTGCACATTCTTCGGCAGGTGGTCAGTAACTCGGAGACTGGACTTTCTTCACTCAAGAATTTTTTAACAACCAGGTTTATACAGTGCACCAGACACGGCACTCTGAAATAGTTACCCATATCCATGTCCTTAACTACATTGGCGCCATTATCCGTGGAAACATAACCAATCATGCGTTTTCTTGGGGTCAGCCATTCAAAGACCTTTGTGTTAAACTCATGCAAAATGTTTTCTGCTGTATGACTTTTCTCCATGGCAAACATGGCTATTGTTGCATTTTTTCCGAGCAGCTTTATAAACTTTGTCCTCGTCAACACCTGCATTTATCTTTGCTGTAACCCCTGAAAAAGAGACCCAGTGTGCAGTGATGCATATGTAATCAGTGGCTGCGCAACTGCTCCACATGTCTGTTGTCAGATGTGTCAACAGCACTCTTCTGCAAAGCTGCCCCAATCACCTCCAGCACATCTTCATGTAGTGCTGGAACCGCAACTCTGGCAACATAGAACCGGTTAGGAACCTACCATTTAGGGAAGAGCGTTGCCACCATTTCAAGAAAACCCACCCCTTCAACAAAAGAAAAAGGGAGAAGGTCCAGCGCTAGCATTTTAGCCAGCTTAGTGTTATACCAATTCCAATTCCAAAAATTCTTTATTTCGGCCACATGGGCCATAAAAGATGCAGTAAAAATACATAAAGATAAAACACAATATATACAATAAAAATCCTACTGGACCTGCAATGTTAGAAAATACAGGGTAATATAAATTAACCAGACATTTTCTTCCTTATTATCCATGCTGCCATTAAGAATTTGGAAACCGCAAACACAATGTGGCCCAGGGTGTTGGTTTTCATAACCCTGTAGGCCTGTAAATACTTCCTGAAGCCCAGGTTCCGACATAGAGGAGCTAACCAGCGCCTCCTCGGGCTCCGGTAGGCATGGCAACAAAACATTATGTGCAAATCGTCTTCATCATTAGCTTTACAGCATGGGCAGAGCTTGTCACCCCCTAGCGACCATTTATAGGTAAAGACTTTAGTAGGGAGCGTGCCAAACCTCCATTGCAGGAACAGCTTCCTCGCCAAAAGAGGATAAATAAAATCCATAAAAGGTTCAAACAAAAAGGAATTTTTGGATACTATAAAACGTCCCGTCAAGGTGCCACTATCATAAGCATTGTCCATATCAGCAAGGCTTTTGTTCTTGTAGAGCTGTGCGAGGGTTTTACGCGAAATCTTTCGGCAGCCCTGAGCTGGATCATCCCATAAATCTGGCAAATTCAGGCTAGACAGTTCCGACTTAATAAATGCCAGCCAAGGGATCTTGCCGTTAACATCCAGCCTCATAACGTGTATAAGGTCCTGCCTATAGTGATACAGTTCCTCGGTGGTCCATATCCGGTGCCAGAACTTCACAGGTTTCGACCGTAGGTCCTCTGCAATTGACGGAAGGCCCAGGTCGAGTCTTAGGGGGAGGAGTGGTGTGCCTTGCGGGAGAGCAAGTAAGCGTCTGAGAAAACAATTTTCCACCCCTGCCATAACCTTCCCAGCTTTATGTCCCCACAGCTCACTGCCGTAGGTGGCTGCTGCCTTCGCCTGGGTCCTATACGTTTCCAAGGCCGGACTAACAGGCTTGAAGGTGGACTTATTGGACACCCTCAAGAGTGCGCCCGATAGCTGGGAAAGTTTCAACCTAGATCTTGCTACCTGGGAGTCCCATGTCAGATTTTCTTGGAGTGATACCCCCAGATAAATGAAGGTCGAGACCCTTTCAAGGCTAGTTTCCCCCAGTTTTGGATTGGGTCTGGTTTTGGTGGGGGGGTTGAAGATCATGAACTTAGTTTTTTCCGTGTTCACCTCCAACCCATGTTGTCGACAGAAATGGCCAAAACCGTCCACAATCCTCTGGATCCCCATGGGGGATTTGGAAAGAAGGAGGGTATCGTCGGCAAACATAATTGCCGGGACCCTCCTTCCTGCCAGAACCGGTGCATCATTGTCCCCAACAGCGTCAAGATGTTGAATGACGCTGTTAATGTACAGACAGAACAGTGTCGGAGCCAAAACACAGCCCTGTCTGACACCTCGGCGGACCGGGAATTTGCCCGAGGGCTTACCATCCCTCCCACACCTCACTTGCGCAAAGTTGTTCTCATGCAGCCTAATGATGATACTGAGGAGGAGGGGGGGAACTCCTAGCTTCTGCAAAACCTCCCATAACTTCCCCCTGGGGACCAGGTCAAAGGCTGACCTCAGGTCCACGAAGACCATGTACAGTCGACCTGCCCCAATCACCTCCAGCACATCTTCATGTAGTGCTGGAACCGCAACTCTGGCAACATAGAACCGGTTAGGAACCTACCATTTAGGGAAGAGCGTTGCCACCATTTCAAGAAAACCCACCCCTTCAACAAAAGAAAAAGGGAGAAGGTCCAGCGCTAGCATTTTAGCCAGCTTAGTGTTATACAGACGCGCCATTGGGTGGTTGCGTTCATATGGCGCTTCTGAAAACAACATGCTTCTAATGGTGGACTGGACCATTTTACGGGATGATGATGACTTCTGCGACCCAGTTACGCTCCGTGATGAACTTTTTCACATTAGTGTCTCACTCTCTCCCACACTCTTAGTGTGGCTCATATATCTGCTGCTGACAGGGGTACTGGGTGTAAGTGAAGAAATGTTTGACGCTTCTTCTTCCTCCTCGTCATCAGCAGATGAAACATCAACGAATACAATTTGTTGACTTGCAATTCGGGCATCCTTGATCTCCCTTAGGTGCGCATGCCATTTGACAGTGTGCTGTCTCTCAAGATGACCTCTCTGGCCTCCGGTACCATAGTTGGTACCAAGCTTACCACGACTAACTCGAACCTTACAAATGGTACAAATGGCTATGTTTTCCCTTGTTGGGCTAACACTAAAGAAGTCCCAAACTGCGGACTTCAAATGTCTGTGGGGGGCGCAGGAGGCGATACTGGGATGCTGCTAATGCCAGATGAACTGGAGGATGTGTGTTGCCGAAATTTAGTACGTTGTGCACTTACAGCACCACTAATTGAGGAAATGGAGGGCGAGGTGGATGGAGGTCCCTTCTGGCGAGAAAATATGGAAGCTGTAGGTGGTGGTGTTGGTGTACTAGTTAACTGCATTCGTGGTGGTCCTATTCCCACGTCGCCATCATCATCATCATGCTCAGCAGCATTTCGGGCTAGGGTGAAAATGTCTGTGTGCTGCATGCCCGCTGAGGCTGGAGTGACGCCTATGATGACTGCGTCGTCGTCGTGAGAGTCTTGATCAGCAGGAGTATGCGCCCCTTCTTGTTCAGCGTCATCATCACACTCCATAACTCTGAGACTTTCGGGGACCTTCCTTTTACGCTTAGCTACCTTTGTCAGATCATGGTGTGCCTCACTCTCAGACGGCCGTGGTGGTTCCCAAGTTTCATCCATATCATCAGAAGGAAGGGGGCTTGAAGAAGAAGTAGACACCATCCTTGATCTTTTCCTTGCTGGGGATCTGGAAGACAATGAATCATCAGGAGGAGTGGCTTCCTCATGTGATACCTCGACTTGAATGTCGATTTCCTGATGTGCCCCTACTTCGGGAGGAACAACTATTGTGGGCACTTGTGCCGCTCCATGCACCTCTGCTTGCTCCTCTACTTGCGCCGCCTCTCCTTCCACATGAACTTGGGCTTGTACTTGCACATGTGGTTGTTGTTGCGGCTGTGGTTGTTGAACACTCGTCAGATGAGTTACAACAACCTGTGTTGATTGAGGGATGCTGCTACTTTCTTGCGATTAGTCGATGGTGATTGAACAACTATACTGGCTGCCTCTGCAGCACTCAAGGGCTTGGACCTAAGTTGGCGTGGTGGTGGTGGCACTGAGCCCAATGGAGCGGAGGTGCTGCTCCCAGCTTGGTCCCTAGCAGACCCCACTGCTGCTGCAGGCGTACTTATTTTTTTCCCAAAAAATGTGGCGGTTGTCACACCAGTCTCCTTGGTAAGTGGGGCCAGTTGCTTCTTCTCCTCCTTACTGGCAACTTTCTTGCTAGAGGAGCTACGGGCAACTTTTTTGGGGAACATCTTCTTCAGATGTCAGAACAGCAGGCCGCAGTTGCACAAGTTGCAGAGTTGTCTGTAGCCACACGTGACGTTGTGCTGCACGCACCGTAGCAGGACTTCTTCCTGGCACTGATGAGGAACGATGAGGCTGATGATTTGTCTTTCTGCACCTCAAAGCAAATGAAGCCAGAGGAACATCAGTTAAATAAATGTTGCATATGTAGCGCTTCAATTAATAGTTTGCAAGTAAGCATTTTTATTATACCCACCCCCCAAAATGGAAAGACCAATAAAATGCACCACTGATAGAGTACCCCTGGGCATAATGGATGAAAGCATGGCAGACTGGGTGCAGGCCTATTACACAACAAAGCACACTGCCTGGCTTCAAAATTGCCCCTAGAGCCCCACCAACATGGCCAGGCCCTTCCTGGACCAGGCCTCAAAATGGCCCCCACCCACATGGCCATGCCCAATCAACACCCCCAAAAATCGAAAAACACACAAAATCACCACAATCCAATGCCATCCATGCCCTCCATGATGTTTACATTCAAGACACCCCACAGAAAGACTAGGCCCATGCACCACTGAGTGAGCACCCCTGGGCAAAAGGCCCCAACAGCCAAAGAAATCGAAAAACACACAAAAATCACCACAATCCAATGCCATCCATGCCCTCCATGATGTTTACATTAAAGAGACCACACAGAAAGACTAGGCACATGCACCACTGAGTGAGTGAGTACCCCTGGGCATAATGGATGAAAGGAAGGCACATTGGATGCAGGCCTGTGGCACAAAGCACACTGTCTGGATTCAAAATGGCCCCTTCACCCCCACCACATGGCCTGGACCAGGCCTCAAAATGGCCCCCACCCACATGGCCATGCCCCATCAACACCCCCAAAAATCGAAAAACACACAAAAATCACCACAATCCAATGCCATTCATGCCCTCCATGATGTTTACATTCAAGACACACCACAGAAAGACTAGGCCCATGCACCACTGAGTGAGTACCCCTGGGCAAAAGGCCCCAACAGCCAAAATAAACGAAAAACACACAAAAATCACCACAATCCAATGCCACCCATGCCCTCCACGATGTTTACATTAAAGAGACCACACAGAAAGACTAGGTCCATGCACCACTGAGTGAGTGAGTACCCCTGGGCATAATGGATGAAAGCAAGGCACATTGTATGCATGCCTATGGCACAAGCACACTGCCTGGATTCAAAATGGCCCCTTCACCCCCACCACATGGCCCTGGACCAGGCCTCAAAATGGCCCCCACCCACATGGCCATGCCCCATCAACACCCCCAAAAATCGAAAAACACACAAAAATCACCACAATCCAATGCCATCCATGCCCTCCATGATGTTTACATTCGAGACACCCTACAGAAAGACTAGGCCCATGCACCACTGAGTGAGTACCCCTGGGCAAAAGGCCCCAACAGCCAAAAAAATCGAAAAACACACAAAAATCACCACAATCCAATGCCATCCATGCCCTCCATGATGTTTACATTCAAGACACCCCACAGAAAGACTAGGCCCATGCACCACTGAGTGAGTACCCCTGGGCAAAAGGCCCCAACAGCCAAAAAAATCGAAAAACACACAAAAATCAGCACAATTCAATGCCATCCATGGCCTCCATGATGTTTACATTCAAGACACCCCACAGAAAGACTAGGCCCATCCACCACTGAGTGAGTAACCCTGGGCAAAAGGCACCAACAGCCAAAACAATCGAAAAACACACAAAAATAACCACAATCCAATGCCATCCATGCCCTCCATCATGATAAAGAGACCACACAGAAAGACTAGGCCCATGCACCACTGAGTGAGTGAGTACCCCTGGGTATAATGGATGAAAGCATAGCACATTGGATGCAGGCCTATGGCACAAAGCACACTGCCTGGATTCAAAATGGCCCCTTCACCCCCACCACATGGCCCTGGACCAGGCCTCAAAATGGCCCCCACCCACATGGCCATGCCCCATCAACACCTCCAAAAATCGAAAAACACACAAAAATCACCACAATCCAATGCCATAAATGCCCTCCATGATGTTTACATTCGAGACACCCCACAGAAATACTAGGCCCATCCACCACTGAGTGAGTACCCCTGGGCAAAAGGCCCCAACAGCCAAAAAAATCGGAAAACACACAAAAATCACCACAATCCAATGCCATCCATGCCCTCCATGATGTTTACATTAAAGAGACCACACAGAAAGACTAGGCCCATGCACCACTGAGTGAGTGAGTACCCTTGGGCATAATGGATGAAAGCAAGGCACATTGGATGCAGGCCTATGGCACAAAGCACACTGCCTGGATTCAAAATGGCCCCTTCACCCCCACCACATGGCCCTGGACCAGGCCTCAAAATGGCCCCCACCCACATGGCCATGCCCCATCAACACCCCCAAAAATCGAAAAACACACAAAAATCACCACAATCCAATGGCATCCATGCCCTCCATGATGTTTACATTCAAGACACCCCACAGAAAGACTAGGCCCATCCACCACTGAGTGTGTACCCCTGGGCAAAAGGCCCCAACAGCCAAAAAAATCGAAAAACACACAAAGATCACCACAATCCAATGCCATCCATGTCCTCCATGATGTTTACATTAAAGAGACCACACAGAAAGACTGCACCACTGAGTGAGTACCCCTGGGCAAAAGGCCCCAACAACACCCCCAAAAATCGAAAAACACATGAAAATCACCACAATCCAATGCCATCCATGCCCTAAATGATGTTGAAATTCAACAAAACAGTTGCATCATGCACCCATAACTAACCCTGGTCCTACTGGATACTGTGGCTACCCACAATATATTTCATTTAATGTTCTGAAAAAGTTCCAAAATTGTAGTTGCAGCAACTGTAATGCCCCAAACAAACAACATCAACTTACTTGTGAAATTTCTAATCCAAAAGTGATCCAAAGAAAGTCAAAAAGGCCTCAAATCCAAATATCCAGCAGCATCCACAAAAAGTAATCCTTCCAGGTCAAGATCCAAATCAAAGTGAGCAGCACATGAAGAAAGCACTGGGAGGAGCCTGCTGGACAGGAACAGGAAGTTGGAGACTGTGGGGCACTTCCTTCCTCCCACCCCCCCCCAAAATGGACTCCTTGCAAAAGAAAAGTGCAGGCAAATGTCAACCTGAGGAGTTATTCTGATAAAAATCATAATTTTCAAGGTTTATGCTGCCTGCTGTTGGATTTCTTGTGCGAAATTGAAAATTTTCCAATCTCGCAATTGCGAGATTGTCGCTGCCCGCCGCATCTACGTGTTCGCAAGTGTTTACTCCCGCGATGCGTGATCACGGGCCTTTATGACATACTTGCGCTGCCAAACTCTCGCTGTGCAAGGTGGCAAGCCGCGATGACGTAATCGCGGTCGACAAACTCCTGCGGGATCCCGCAGCAAGATCCAAAATGGCGCAGCACACGCAAACATGGAGAAAAACAACTCTTCAAACGCTGAATGACGGTAAGTGAACGCTGCTCGCCGCAAAATTGTATAGTATTCTTTTTGGCAAGTGCGACCAAGCAAAAAAATCCGCTTCGCGCGAATTTGCAAATTTTCTGCAAATTCGCGAGAGTTCGCGGATTGCAAATTTGCCGAAACTCCACAAAATCCGCGAGCGGAATGGATTTTACGCCCATATACCCCACAGAGTACACTCCCAAAAACAATGCCTTTTGGAATTCCTTCCTGCTCCCGGATGAGGAAAAGCTGTCACATTATTTGGCGTCTCTTAAACCATCAACTATTTCAGTGATCCACTTTGCGCTAAGTTTCTCAACAAAGCCATTCTCCCTCTCTGGACCAGGATCATTCAACAATCTCTCCTACAGTTTAAGTTTAAGTTTATTGCACAGTTAATTAAAACCAATGTGATACAATAACACAATAAGAGAAGTTAAAATGCAGCATAAAAAAACATACGTTTAAGACCAATGCTGTACAATGACGAGATAAAAATAAACGATTCAACATAAAAGAGAAATTTTGTTTGCAGGCCGCCTACATTGGGCCGTACTATACTTCCCATCCTCTTTGTAGACCTGCTAGTCCATTCATGTTTTGCATAAAATTTTGCGTCATAGATGATTTCCACAATATGAGTTAAAACAGATGTCCTAATTTATTGATTTTTCATGGGTCAATTTTTGGTAGTTTTGTTTCCACGGCTTTTAGAAATTTCACAAAGCTGCAGCTCAGCTGAGGGTCCTGTGCTGAGAAGCAGGTTAGCACTGCGCTCCTTCGTGTACGTGCCCCGTGTAGAATAAAATGGCGTTTCAGCAGGAGCTTCCTTTCTTCTTGCATTTCCTCACACGAGCATAGCAGGTGCAGCATGTCTTCTGCCCCGGTGCCGCATAGTCGACATAGTGTTCCTGCTTTCGATCTCAGCCAGTGAGGAAGGTGCTGAATGCATGGTAGCAGGCCCAGTCTGTATCTTAAGAAGGTCAATTTGTTTTTTTTGCGTAACCCAGACCGAAATAAGGCTGGGGGGCTTGTGTCGGATATGTATTTAATCAACGAATATTGAGGGTAGAACACACTATCCTCTAGGCTGAGCACTCTTTAACGAAGAAAACTTGTTTCTACTCCAATTTTTACGAGTTCATCAAATTTATTTGCATAGTTCAAATCATGACGATGATTATGTGTTCATAAGTCAAAATCCATACTGAACATAATCCAATCCTTGTATCATCGTTAACAGATTATCATGGAAACTTCCATTCACCCAATGCATTTCGGGTCCATAACACAAATGACCCTTCGTCAGGGGTCTTATATCGTCTTTTTCACCAAAAATGCAGAATATGGTTCAGAGCATAGTTTGATAGAGGTACTGCGGTGTAACAATCTCGCAGGCTTGAGAACGGGTCCTCTCAAGTGGGCAGCAATCCAGTCCCGACTGGCGTGGATATCGCGTGCGACGACTTTGAGCACCACCCCAAAATTTCTGATATCACTCAGAAAAGTGAGTGCACCGGGATAACATTGTGTTTGGATATGTATTTAATACCATCCAAGCGTGAGATCTTTTTGATAGGGTGGCTTTATCCTGGACCCACGACTGTAGCTTGATCGATTTCTTTACCAGCTTGTTAAGTGTTTTATGATCTGCAGCGGACGCCCAGAGCTCTGCCAGCCCGGTATTCTCTAAGCTTTTTGCCAGGTATTTTGATGCTGGTGAGTTTTGGGACTGCTCTAGCTCTTTCCATAAATATTCATTCAGGGTTCCTTCGGTCGTTTTTCTCACTTTGTCCCAAGTGCAGATATATGCCCCCTGTTGTGCCAAAAGCTGTAGCCGAATTCCAAATTCCAGTCTGATCTGTGCTGGGGAGGATCGCTTTGGGAGGCTGAAAATAATTATATATGCCGACACGATTGTGCTGTCAAGTGTTATGGCATCTCTGCCTCGGTGAGCCTCGCTCCCATAAGTTAGTGTTGGTAACAGTTTGGCGCGTATGACATGTAGTAAAGGTGTTAGAGAAGGGCCGGTGAGGTTATTGTTTAGTGTTTTTAGAGCGATTGCCAGAGCAAGGCCTTTGCCTCTTATGCTAGCCCTTTGTGCGCTGAATTGGCCACCACTGTCTATCTTCACACCTAGGTATTTGTACGACAAAGTGTCTTTGATGCGGGTGTTGTTCCAGAACCACGAGAAAGATTTCTTTCTTTTTTTTCTTACTGATTGTCATTGTTTGCGTTTTCTCGAGGTTCACTGTTAAGTCATTTGACTCGGAATATCTCTGGGTCGTATTTAAGAGGTTTTGGAGCCCTACTCTTGTATGGCTTATTAGCACCAAGTCGTCTGCATATAAGAGGCATGGTAGATTGAGGCCTCCTAATTTTGACGAGTGTGAATTGCAGTTGTTTAGTAGGGGCGCCAGGTCCCCCAGGTATAGGTTGAACAGTGTGGGGGCCAGTAAGCAGCCTTGCTTAAGGCCGTTGTTGGTTTGTATCCGCCTTGACAGCATTGAGCCGTCCCCCACCTTGATCTGAATCCAGGTGTCAGTGTGTAGGTTAATTAACAGCTCCAACAAAACTTTTGGGATGCCCCAGCCATTTAGTTTTGTCCATAGTAGATTGCGGTTGATGTTGTCGAATGCCGCTTTGTAATCAATGTAGCCGAGGTGTAGGGGCAGTTTTTTCGTCTCTGCCTTGTCTATAAGCATACCCATAGTCAATATGTTTGTTGTTGTTCCCACTGCTTTGACAAAGCCTGTTTGATTAACAGGTATAAGAGATTTCCTCGTGGCCCATGCCTGTAGTTCTTCCAGTATGAGCCCTGCAAAATACTTCGCGTCATTATCGATTAAGGCAACTAGCCGGTAGTTTTGAGGGAGGCCCCTATCCCCTGCTTTATATATGGGGGCAATGATGGAGCCCTTCCAAGTGTCTGGCAAGATGTTAGTGAACCTGATTTCCCGAAAAAGGGGTTCAAGTGCCGCTGCCCAATAATCCATATCTTGTTTGAAGAGGACGGGCGGGATCCCGTTTGGACCCAGCGCTCCTTCCCTTCTTCCTTTCTTTATTTGCCGTTTGATTTTGGGTTGCAGTGATATATGATCTGTGTCACCCACCGTGTTCTTGTTAATTGGGCACCTTTGTGACGTGTTACCAACATCATGGGCTTGTCCGAAAATAGGTTCGCTCGTATTCTGATTTGACGACAGGTCTCGGTTAAAATGGTTATCGAGATAAGCTGCCCAGGTTGCCTCTGTGATGTTTGATGTGGTCTCCATTTTTGCAGGGTGCGTTAGTGAATTTATTGTTTTCCAAAACCTTGCCCCGGCGTTCTTTTTTATGTCCTCATGAAGTGTTGCCCATAGTTGTTCCTCTATGGTTCTGTTTGCTTCCCACTTTAGTTTTTTTAATGAAGCTTTTAATTTAGTGAGTTGATCCGACTTCCCTTTGTCATTGGGGTCCAGCTGTACTGTTCTCATTAAGTTAGAGATTGGGTTTTTTATTTCTTTAATTTTCCCTCTATGTGCTCGGGGAAGGTTACCCAGCTTGATCATCCTTGTGCGCGCATTGGGCTTTGTTGCATGTTGCCCCAGGGTGGTAGTAAACTGCACCCATTATGCTACTTCATTGAGGCCTGTACGCTCCATGTAATGTTGTTTTGCCAGTCCTATCAAGATTTCACCCGTTGCAGCCGAATACTTCATTTTTCTAAAGTTTACGGTATAGATGGACTCTTTAGGAGCCGTCGAACGCTCGTAAGTTGGTCTAGCAAGGTCCATGGTGATTTCCTGAGGGCAGTGATCGGTATCTATTTGGTTCCCTATCCGATAGGATATTATGTGTTGAAAAAGTGGTAGTGACATTAAGGTGTAATCTAGTCTGCTGTTCACTTTCCTTGAGTGAAAAGTTGAGGCTGGCGGGTTATCCCCTGCAAACCTGTCGTTTAGTGCCCTGATATTGAAGTTTTCTAATGCCTCAAGTACCTTTTTTCCCAATTTTGATTGTTTGGCTGTTTGTGGCTTTCCTTGTAGTGGTAGGGCCCAAGATGTGTTTTGTGCCGTAATTCCCTCCTCTTGTGTTGTTCCCATGAGATTGAGGTTGAAATCCCCAGTGAGTACTAGGTTCGCTGTTTTTCCCCCGTGATGCACTCTTCTATGAAGGCATATAAGTCCTCCGATGCTTTTTTCTTTCCTTTGGGGTGAATATAAGCATTGCCGAGGGTGCAGTTGTTAGTTGCTATGCCTGAGCCTCTTCTCAGTGTCAGGTTAACTGCGAGTGCAGCTGTCACCGAGGGCCCAGTTTCTTTTACCATCACAAAGCTAGTTGTAGCTACATATATTACCAAACCTCCTCTTAAGTGCCCATACTTGTCTGAGCTCTTGGCGCCAGAAAAAAAACGTAGGTACCCCTGGAGGTGCGGGGGCTCAGCAAGCCAAGTTTCTTGTAGCGCAATTAAGTCAAAGGATCGAATGTAGTATATGAAATCCATATCCAGCATTATGGATGCCTGGCCATTTATATTCCAGGAGCATATACACAATTGATTCTGTGGATGCTCAGTTGTTATCCGCTCCGCGTGTCAGTTGCTATTTCTTATGGTTCTCACGAACCGTCTTTGTTCCTGCCACCCGTTTGGAGCTTGTCTTCCCTGTCCTTCCCCGTAAGCAAGTTCGATTAACCCATTTCTGCCAATACAGCTTGGCCCGGCAGCGCCCCTGAGAACCGAGATTTTACTGCCTTCTGCGTGCTCCCTCGAGTTCAGGCTTCTCTCAGAGCACAATACGTCCGGATATCCTGGCTTTGCGAAAGGCTTCATCGTGATGCCCCAGTTTTTAAAGGTCTCGGATTCCATAAGGATCTTTTGAGCCAGGTCTGCCGAAGCCCAAGTCGCCTTCGTTGCCTCTATTCCTGTGCCTTCTGCAACTATAAATTCAATAGACTTCAGGTCAGAGCTTGCCACGAATGACAGTGAGGGGATGTGGGCCAATAATCGTAAGATATTGCCTCTATTGAGGATGTCGTGTCTTCCTTTGGATATAAAGTCTGGGGTGAACCATGTGGCATCCGAATCTTTCCCTTGGTTGGTTGCGCCCCCAGATACGTTGTCCGTATTTAGTAATGGTGTCCGTTTCGCGCCACTTGTTGCATTTGCTGATGCCCGATAGCCCTCTCGGTTGTGCTCCCATGCTGAGATTTGATCCCTTGCACATACGGTTAATCCAGAGGTTTCGCAGCGTATTTGAAATCAGGGCTACGGGGGCAGGTATTGTCATTGTCTGGTCTGCCCGTAGATGAGTTGACACGGTTGCTTGGGTGATGGCAAGTATTTGGTTTTCAGTGAGTCCTAGATCTTGTCTTCCTGTTTTTTCTCCCCTTGAGCCAATGGAGACTTTTGGGATTCCCATGGGTTTTATACAAGGCTGAATGTTGTGTGTTTGCCAATTCCGTGACCCAGAGTCATCCGGTGAGGTGGTGGACCCAGAGTGTTGAGGCATAGCAGCTTGATCGCTTTGTAGATCAGCTGCTGTTATCGCTGAGCTTGTATTTGCTAGTTGGACATTATCTTCGGATGTGCCGCTCGTTTCATCGTGATCACGATTTGGTGTTATTACTTCCACCGGATTGCTCATGCTATGTTCTGCGGGGTTAGTTTGCCCAAAGAGTTGCCTGAAGCCTTCACGTTTTGAGCAAAGCTTGTATTTCCTCCCTTTGCGTTTTTTCGCTTGCCTCTGTTTGGCGTTTAATTTCTGATTTGTATCAGCGTAGTCTTCGGCACCCGCTGGTAGAGATTTTATTGGCTCCATTCTATTCTCCCCTGTGTCCTGGATTGACTCTTTCATCCTTGGATGATCCTGGGCTCCAGACATCGATGTCTTGCCATGCCGTTTGACAGCTGTATCCTTGCTGAGGGTGGCGTCTCCCTCGGCCACCCCTGCTTTTGCAGTAGTCACTTTTCCGATATCATTTGGTTTTGGGTGCCCCTGTGCGTCAATGCTGATCTTCTGACTATGTTCGGCAGATCGTTTGAGCTGACCGCATAAGTCTGACATTAATGTCGGCAGGGTGGCCAGCTTGTCGATGATTGGGCCACATTCACATTCGATGCCGTTTCTCCTTTTGATATCCTCAAGTTGGTCAAATTTACTCTGGAGAAGTGAATTTAGCGTGCCCAGCTTTCCATCTATTGCAACTACAAATACTGCCAGCGTGTCTAATAGCGTTAGTTGAGTGTCCATTTTCTCCGAATGGTAGTGTATTGCATCCACCAGAAGTTGTACTGTATTGAGGAGGCTGGGCCATACGCTTTCTTGCCTGGCTTGTGCTGGAGTTGCATCCTAGTTTCCGTGGCTCTCTTTAAGACCCGCTTCTTGGGACACGGGTGGCTCTTTGAGGGGTTGCGCTATTTCTGGCCTACGTGTTCCTGCTATTTTTGTCTGCATGCATGCCGTTCCGCTTTTTGATATCTCACTGGCCGTCCTACTTATGCTCAGGTCTTTAGGGTAAGCCGCTATGAGTTCCTCCCACTCCTCTTTCCTTAGGTAAGAAGAGATTCTGATCACCTCTGGGGTAAGATTCTTCTGGCTTGTGTCTTTGTTTCGCGTCCCTTTTGACGCCTTGGGTACTAGTGTGGGTTCGTTGTTTGTGATGTCAAAGGACTACTAGTGAGGGTTCCGTCTCTATTGGCCGCGCTGGTACGGTAGCGGTTTCCTCATTCCTCTTGCACTCTCCATTGTTACTTATGCCCCCGTGGCCAAATTCATTGCTCATGCTGACGCTCTCGGGGTTGCTGCTGAAGTTAAAGATATACTCCTCCAGTTTTGATGGCGACATGTCCTTGGCTTCATTTGGCCCATGTACTTGGATTAAATTGGCGTCTATGGCCGTTTTTCGTCCTGCCGGGGTACCTTTTGCCCCGGTTTAATGTTATTGCACTGAGGTGTTGATGTTATTTGGGGTGATGTTATAGATGTTGTGCTTTTGTCTCTTTTACTGTTACTGATGCTATTGCTATTGCCATCGTCCAGTCGGGACTGCTTGTCACCGGGCTGGTATCGCAGGGTTGGTTGAAGTGGTTCAAGAGGCGATTAAAGGCCTGATATTTTATTGATCTTTGAGAATAAAGCGTCCCCTGGGTTCTTTAGAAAGCAACATTTTGTATAGATTTTGGGCTGTACCAAAGTTTTATTCATTTTATTTCTCCCTTCTTTGTTAATCGTATCTCTTTTTTGTTTGTTTGTAGCCAATTGGTTCTGTATTGACTCAGTTGAGTCCGTTATATCGATTATGTCCAGTAATGGGCTCTTCGCTATAGATTTAGATGTATCTGTTTGAGCCTCTTTTTCCCCCTTGGATGGCTGAAGATTTTGTTTTCGCTTTTTTGTCCCTCCCTTGTTCGTTTGGTTCCCTCGGATCATTCCAGATCTCATGTTGGGGCTATTTAGCCCTGGGTTGCAAACGGCCGGCAGAAGGTAGAAGCTGGGGAAACTAAGGGTGCGCACTGTCCGGTGGTGTCTTTAAGAGATCTGGATTGGATCCGTCAACCCTTTGAGTTAGTGTTTTAAGCTTGCAGTTGCAGTTGCAGTTGCAGTTGTAGGCAGGTTGTCTACTTTTCCCCTGCTGTCTGCTGCTTGCAAGTTGCGAGTTGTGGCGGAGGTATTGTTTTCACAGCGCTAGTGCAGCGCTCACACCTACACGCCAATTGTGCAGCCGTTGCTTAGTGTCCTCTTGGCTCTTGGCTCTTGGAATCTTAGACTCTTGAATTCCTGGGCTCGTTTCTCTTCAGCTCTTGGGCTCTTCTGATGTAGCCTTTTGCTCCTTGACGTTTCCTCAGGCAACCAGCCTGACTTGTGCTGATCAGGGCAGGGCCTTAATAAGGTCATGCCCATCCCCAAGAAGCCTAATGCAAACTTAGCGGATCCCAATAACTTCCGTTCGATGACCAGCATCATGTCTTTAGCAAAATGAGAAATGCGCTCACACACAGCTTTGCGATCACATTGATAAATTTCAGCTCTTAGACTAACACCAGTCAAGTTTTAGAATGGGGGACAGTACAGAAACAGCCTTAACTCACATTGTTGAGGATGCCTTGAGGGCTCTTGACCAAGACGTTCCTTGTCTTCTGATCCTTCTTGACTTGTCCTCTGCTTTTGACACTATCAAACACAATAACCTGATTACTCTTCTTCAACATAGGATGGGGTTATCTGGCCCTGTATTATATTGGTTCACCTCTTTCCTGCATAACCGAACTCAAAGAATCAAAGTCAACCAATCTCTGGCGGCCAGTACTCTGGACTCTATTTGGGGTACCTCAAGGATCAGCCCACGCTCTTCAATCACTTCATGGAACCTCTAACAGCTATTTGGAACTGCGCTAGCGTTCAGTATCATATGTATGCAGATGACTCTCAACTGTATTTGAAGATCTCCTCTCCAGGTGACATTAAAACTCTTAATGGGGCGCTTCAAAAAATTCAACAATGGCTAACGCATAATTCTCTGTTACTAAATACCCTCAAAACAGAATTTCTCCTGATTACCCCTGTAACTACTTCGCCCCTACATAAAACTGGATCAAACAACTCTCAGCACTCAACTGCACCCCTCATATGGTGGACTCCGCTTGTTCTTCAGACGTCACCCTGGACAAATTCCTAAACATGCCAGGGCACATCAGTGCCACTATTAGGAGTGCCAATCATCAGCTCAACACTCTTAGGAAAATCAAGCCTTTTCTACCCCCTGAGGACATCCAGTCAGCAGTCCAATCCCTAGTTATATTATGATTGGAAAATGGTTTGGTGACCATGGCTGGGCTTCCTAAGTCTAGGTTATTTCAGCTACGAACTACTCTGAACGCATCTGCCAGACTCATCACGGCCTCCAGAAAGCATGATCATATCACACCTGACTTAATTTAACTTAACAGGCTTTATATTTAAGCAAGGACTGCTTCAAGATAGCATGTCTGACACATAAAGCTATTCACTTCAATACCCCTGTTTACCTGGCAAAAAAACTTGAGCTCTCCGGTTCCAGTCGGAACTTAAGAAGCTCCAATACTCTGCTACTGAAACCTCCTAAATTCAACAAAAAAAAGTACTTTCAACCATGCCTTCTCTGGGCTGGCTCCAAGAATTTGGAATGCCGGAGATCAGAGCCAACCCCTCGACTGCATCATTTAAAAAACAGGTCAAATGGCTACTCTTGAATGAACGTCATCAGCAATAGCCTCTATGGCATTTGCTAGTCACTTCCTTCTCATGCTTGACAATCGTTTTACATTGTGTTTCGAAATGTATTTTGTTGTCCTTTTCACATAGCGCCTACTAAAACTTTATAGCCCCTACTAGTAGGGCTGGTAACTGTTGATTACTTGCTACTTTGTCGTCCCCTGCCCCCCTATTTACTTTTTATGTTTCAGGTACCTCTTATGTCTCCTGAATTGTCCTCATGCTGTTTCCTCGTGTCAATGTTAGTTCTTTTGTACAGTGCTCTGATACACGTCTGGGTTTTGTTCGCGCTTTACAAAACTTTTCAAATAAAATAAAATTAAATACATTTGAGTCTAAACATGAAATTGCTACCTCCCCCCACTTAAGTGTTAGCACTTATTAAATGTAATACACCAATGTTATCCAATGAGAGAGGTAGGCCTTACAGTAGTGAAAAACAAATGTAGGAGTTTTTCCGCTACCAGGACATGTAAAACGTGGTCCTACATGTCCTAATTTTCAAATGCAATGCACCTGACCCAATGGGACTAGGGGGCCTAATGGAGGGGTGTTTAACCAAATGGTTTGGTCATGAAAAAAGGTTCACTTTGCCAGGTCGAAACAGTAGTTTAAAACCGCACTACAGGCTTCAGTGGCAGTCATGAGGCATGTTCTAAAGTGCTACTTTAGTGGGCGGCACAATGAGTGCTACAGGCCCACTTGTAGCACTTAATGTACAGATCCTGAGTACATATAGTACCATATACAAGGGAGTGATAAGTTAATTGTAGGTGCCAATCAGGCATAGGCTAGATTTACCATGTTCTAGGGAGACAGCGCAAATACTTTAGCACTAGTTAGCAGTTGGAAAGTGACAGAGACCTAACGCCAACAAAAACAAATTTAGAAAAACAGGAGAGGTGAAGACAAAAGGTTTGGGGGTGACCCTGCAGAGGGGGTCGAGTGAAAGAAGTTATGTTGTGCAGATTTGTAGAACACACTATCACCCGGTACTGTATCCTGGCACTCAGTAGGTATGAGCTTTGCCAAACCTACGGCCTAGGGAGACCTCTAAAAAGCCAGATTTCCAGTTTCTTGCAGGATTCAAGAAGTGAAAAGAAGGCTCAGTGATAGGTTGTTCCATGCTTTAGGAGTGATGTACGGGAAAACTCGACCACCGGAACTGGTTTTCCTTATGTGTGGGATGTGTGGAAGTAGGAGTTCGGATGAGCAAAGGTGTCTGGAATGTTTGCAAAAGCAGATGCAATTGTTGAGGTATGCTTGACCAGTGTTATGTAGTGTCTTGAAAGTATGAGCGAGGAGTTTGAATTGTGCTTGTTTGTCTATGGGGAGTTAGTGGAGGTTCTTTAGGTTTGGTGTGAAGTGGGTGCGGCATGGGGTGCCAAGTTTTGAATGGTCTGTGGCCTTCTGGTGACTTTTTTGTCTATCCGAGCATAGAGGATGTGCTTGTAGTTCACAGCACCCAGGGCGCGTGTGACAGCTTACTGGGTGCTGATTGGGAGGCATTTGAAATTCTTCCTCAGTATCATCATAGTATGAAAGCATTAGGAGATGACAGCATTGACTCGGGTGGTCATGTCAAATTTGTTTTTGATGATGGTCCTGAGGTACCTAACATGGGGTGTGGGGGTGGGTGTGGGTCCTAGCGCTGTTGGCCACCAGGTGGAGTCCAACTGTGAAGTGCTCTTCCTGAAGATCACAATATTGTTGCTGTTCAGCTTTAGACAGTTGGTCTTCATCCTCTGGGTGATTTCAGTCACGTAGGCATTGAACTTGATCTGTGTACTGGGCGTCTTGTCTGTGATGGAGAGAATGAGTTGCGTGCCGTCAGCATAGGAGACGACATTGATGTCGTGAGACCGGATGATTCTGGCTAGAGGGAGTATGTATGTGTTGAAGAGGCTCAGGGATGATCATTCCATAACTTAGCAGCTGACGTTGCAGGCTTCTGAGGTGTACAGTGCCAGGCTTACTGACTGATTCCTTCCAATCAGGAAGGAGCAAGTCCATCGTAGTACATGTCATAATATTCCAATGTCGTGTAGGCGGTCAATGAGGATGGGGTTGGAGGCCTTGTCAAACAGAGCAGAGAGGTGCAGGGGGGTGAGGACCACCATGTCTCCTCTGTCCAGAGTCATGCAGATGTCATCTGTGGCAGCGATGAGGCAGTTTCTGTACAGAGTTTGGGTCTGAAACCAAACTGAATGGCGTTGAGGAGTTGGTGGTCATTGATGAATTTGGTGAGGTGTAGAGGGTTTCTTTAGCAATGGGAGGAGAATTGCATGTTTTCAAGAAACTGGGAGGATCGTAGAAAAAGGTGTAGGCATTTAGCATGGGGGTCGGCATGGCACAGACAGTTTGCAGTCCTCTTGAGTAGGCATGGTGGGAGCAGGGGTCCAATGGGTGGATGGACTTCATGGTGGCAGCAGTTACTTCTTGGGCGATGACAGGCCATTTGGTCTCATAGTGGGATGAAGTTGCTGTAAATGATGGTGATTTTGTTGCTGAAGAATTGAGAGAGATTGTTGTAGAGGTCCTGTGAGGGTGTGATCAAGTTAGAGACAGCCGCTGGGGAGGTGAAAGCCTTCACAATGGCAAAGATTTCTTTGCATCTGTTGGTGCTAGCATTTATGCGATCTGCCACAGCAGCGTGTTTGGTGGTCTGGATTATTTGGTGATAGCGTCTCAGGGTGGATTTGAATGTAATTCTGTCTGTATTGTCTTGGCTCATTCTCCATTTGCCCTCCAGGTATTTGTAGTAGCTTTTCATCAGGCTGAGTTCCTCTGTGTAACAACTGGTCTGGGGTCAAGATCTTGTTGTATTGCTGTGTTTGAGGGGGGCCAGGTTGTCCGTGTAGGAGGTGATCCAATTGTTAAAATTTGTGATTGTTTGGCAGAGGCTGTTGCTGTGTTCAGGTCACTGTGTGTTGAAAGCGTTGTTCCACTCTTTCTCAGTGATGCTGTTCCAGTGTCTTTAGGCTGGTCTGGCGGAGGTGTGTGTGTGTTGGGCCGGATAGGGATACTAAAATTGATGAGGCCGTGGTCTGTCCAGGAGATTGGTATGGGTCCATCAACTCTGATGTTGTTAAAGGTGGTGAAAATAGGGTCAAATAAGTGTTTGGTAAAATGGATAGATCCCTTTACTCCTTGGGTGAGTTTCCAATGACTTCAATGAGTGCCTTAAGTTGGGCTAGGTCAGGTCTCCAATAGGATGTAAATACTAGTATTGATGGATAGTGGTGGAATGAAGTCTATGATGGAGACAGTGAAGTTAGTGCATAGTCCAGGTGGTCTGTAGATGAGAATGTTACCCAGGGTGAAGCTTGCTGTGACGTGGAGCTTGAACAACTGGTGTTCCATTATAGAGGATGAGGTGTCAATGAAGGTGATGTAGCTGATGGTATTCTTGTGAATGATGGCTGTTGCTCTTGACATCCTGGGCAAAGTTATCCCCCAACTTTTTGCCTTCTCTCCTATTTTTCTAGCCCTGGGATTCCGCACACTTTAATACTGCTAACCAGTGCTAAAGTGTGCTCTTTCCCTTACACATGGTTAAATTGGCTTCCACCCAATTGTCACATTTAAGTTACTTGTAAGTTCCTAGTAAAGTGGTATAACATGTACTGAAGGCATGTAAGTTAAATGCTACTAGTGGGTCTGTAGCACTCATTGTGCGACCCACTTGTGTAGCCTTTCAATTTTGTCTCAGTCCTGCCATTGCACCCTGTGTGTGCAGTTTAAAACTGCATTTCAACCAGTAGAGGCCGCTGCACAGCAAAGGTGTGGGGGGAGGATGAGTGGGAGGGGTTTGAGGGTAAAAATAAAATATAAAAGAAACATATCTCTTGCTGCCTCGAACCGACAGCTGCCTCAGTGCTTCACTCCTTGTAGTCTCTGGGAAGGCACAGGCTGCCCAGCCAATCCAAATGCTGCTCTCATGCTATGAAAGCAGTGCCAGGTTTGGTCTGAGCTGCCTGCTCTGCGGCTTAGACACTGCCTGGGAGCCTAAAGCCTTTCGCCAACCTGGCTTGGAGAAATATAAGTTCACTTGTCTGTTTGGCCGACCTGGGATGGCCGGCCAAACTTACATGCGCACTTCTAAGTGCTCACTCCTGCCTGTTATGTCCCAATCCCACCCCATACACACTAACACGCATGGTCAGCCAGAGGCCCTCAGAGAAAAATAAAATGTTATTATTGTTTTAATATCATTTTGATAGGCTACTTTTGTGGGTGGCACAATTCGTGCTGAAGGCCCACAAGCAACAAAACTAACAAAATACAGGTGATGCCAAAGGTAATTCAAATTGAAAAGTAATTATTTGGGACACAGATACCGTCAATTATCTGTCTCCAACATACATATTTATACTGATTCAATCCAATGTTACATTTCTATATTCATCTTATGGCAAATTTTTCTAAATAAGGAAAAAATAGGGAAAAAATAAAAATGAAAAACCAAACACATAAATGATATATAGTCTTTATGTATTAATCCATAAAGAATCGTTTTGAGATCTTCAGTATTTCAATCATACATATCAAAAGAAACACACAATATATTATTATATCAATTAATTTTCAACAGGACATATACAAAAACTAATAATAAATCAAGTTCAACAATCATTGACCCTTGTTCCGTGGGTTATGTCTGAAGCCCAAAAGTTAGTAACATAAGGAAATTTTGGTAATTTCTTTTGGCAACCTTAATTCCTTTTTCGAACACCAAAATTATATATAGGAGTCAGTGAAGCACCACTAAACGTTTTTTGTGGCTCCCAAAGTCACTCTGAGCTCCTAAGGAATATATCCATTATTGCTTTGTAAATCAAACAAAAGGTGTCGAAATCAATGACAAACTGTCGACGCGTTTCGGCCTGTCAAGCAGTTTCAGGCCTCATCAGGACAATGGGCAAACAAAACACGACATATTTTACCTAAGACAAAAAATCAAAAAATACAATAAATATTCATTATAAATAATCACATTATCATGTCAACTGAATTCACGGACACAGGTACCCTAGGGTGCCACTGCCAATCTCGAGAGAGAGATTCCTTGAGGTTGGGGTCTCTTAGTCATTACCACACCTAGGTGAAAAAGTGAATACAGTAAAAACCACCACCAAGTGAAGAACATAAGATAAAAACCAAATAACGTATATCCCTCTAAACACCTATGGACACCCTATTATCCAACATCCAAACCATTTTACACACCAAGGCAACCTATGTGAGAGCTCAATATATTACCTACCGCATACACAACTGATGGAAGTCCCAGCCTAGTTTCAAGATCGTATGTACAACTATATGTTATACCGAAGGTATTAAACGGGCAATATCCATTTAGGCGGTATACCCTGCAATATAATGTGCACATTAATAAGACTATCTCTACCTAAGTCTAATCATAGAAGAAAAAATCTATCTGCATAAAAATATATCTGTATTCTGTCAGAATATCCCATCTCATAAATTCAGTCCGATGCGGCATAAAGGTCACAACTTCTCAATTTCACATTGTCCGTGGAAAATGATTCACCACTTCTTATGAACTGTGCCATAAAACCAGTTCGACATAGATCACAACTATCCTAACATGTACTCAATATATAGACCTTATATAAACACAGACCTCGCTGCTATTTAAATCGATGTGTCCGAGCATGTTATAAGTTATTGTGGACACTGTATGAAACGTACACACTACACGGCATGTCGTACTGCATTTAGAATATCTGTATACCTTATATCCAAACAGCGTGACCTCTCCGAATCACATGGTCCACCGACGGATCACTTTTCAAGGAAAGCGTCAACCGATCACGCCAAATCCAACTCTCCAACAGTAACACGAAGTATTACCGGAAGGGACGTCCCAAAGCAACAGCCTACCGCGGATATCCGCGCCTACTTCTAGTCAACAAAATAGAAGAGGGACAAACTATCTAGGAAGGCGAACCCAAGCAAACATGGCCGCCATTCAGCCTCAAATTCGTGTGTATAAACAATCTAGCTCCAGATCCCCATCTGAATTGTATACCGGACTTCCATCAGAACACGATGCCAATCAAGGGCACGTAATCGAAAGTCCACTTTAGATCATCAAATTCTGTATCACCCATAACCACTTAAAAAATAGAAACAAAAATGTGTATATTAAAGTGTGTATATTAAAAATTAAAATGTCATAATAGTAACCCGTGTGAGACCTTGCCCCTCGTACATTCTATATTTTAATTTATGGAACCTGCAAAGAATTGACTGTAGCATATCTTTAAAATTGTACATAACATACAAATTGCAATCAATCTACAATATATTTATATCATTTAAGCTGTACACAACAACACCTCAAAGCACTATTCCACCTATATTGATAAAAAGAATAGTAATTAGTGTTATACCTGTAGAGTTTTCAACCTATTAGGGACCATATTTCATCTCTGTCATTTAGTCCAGTTTTAGAGGTCTGATATTTCTCAATGAGTCTTGCCTCTAATTGGTTAAGTTTTGCTTCAGTGTCTGGTTTGTTTCTGTTTGTCACCACACATAATACAGACCATAGTATCTCATTGAATGAGTGGTTATGTGTCTGATAATGGTTGACCAAAGGAGCCCCTAGGGTCAAGCATTTGATTCTGGATTTATGCTGCAAGATCCTAGCCTTAACAGCTTGGGTTGTCTGTCCAATGTAAAAACGATTACATGGACACATAATGCAATAAATAAGATTTTTCGTATTGCAGTTAGAAAAACACTTCTGGATGTGCGAGTGTCCATTGATCCTGACCTCTTTAGAATCATTTGTCATTTCACAGGCCACACAATTGTGGCATCTGAAGTGACCCATGAGTGGGGGTAATTTAAGTAAATCCCTGGTGGTAGTAGATATAGGTTTAGTTGGATTACTTTTAGCTCTTACCAATTGATTGCGTACATTTGAGCCTTTCTTAAAAGCAAACAATGGTTTAGGTATTTCAACATCCCCAAGCAATTTCCAGTTGTTTTGAATGATCTTTTTCACCTTATTTGCTCTCGGGTCATAAGTCAACACACACGTAAGGGGAGTTTCATTTTTCTCTTTAGCTTTTGGTATCAACAGGGTCTCACAGGGCGTGAACCATGCTCTTTTGAGTGCCACTTTAGTTAATCTCTTAGGGTATCCTCTCGAAATCAATTTATCTCTCAGGTGGTTGGCATGTAAAAAATATTGATCCTTATTACTGCAATTTCTTCGAATACGAAGAAATTGCCCATATGGCAAATTTTCCTTAAGTGACCTAGGATGTCCACTGTTGAAATGAAGTAGGGTGTTACGGTCTGTCGGTTTCGTATATAAACTGACAATCAATTTACCCCCTTCGTGTTCGACATATACATCCCAAAAATTAATTTTTAAAGGATCACTAGAAACCGTGAATTTAAATTCTTTGGCCCTGTTATTTAACCACGTATGAAACTCAATCAATTGTCCTGAGTCCCCATTCCAAATCATAAAGATATCATCTATATAGCGACACCAGAGCCCACATAGATGTTTAAATGGGTTGGTGTCGCTATATATCCATCTCTTTTCAAATTGGTCCCTGACTAAATTCGCAATTTCCGGCGAAAAGCTGCACCCCATGGCGACTCCCGAGATCTGAAGATATAACTTTTCTTTAAAGTTAAAGAAGTTGTTTTTTAAACAGATCCTAGCTAATTTAACAATAAATTCCGTCGGCACTTGATGGGGACGTTGCCTAGAGTCCAAGGCAAACTCACACACACTCAGGGCATCTTCCTGCGGTATATTTGTGTATAGTGATTCGATATCGAAGGTGGAGAGTAGTTGTTTATTAGGATCAAAGTCCAACCCCTCCACCCTCGATATCAAATCCATCGTGTCTCTAATATATGCTGGTGTTTCCTTAACCAGTGGAAACAGAAATACATCAACATATTTTGCCAATGGTTCCAACAGGGAGCCACACGCTGCCACAATGGGTCTCCCTGGAGGAACCGTAAGGGATTTATGAATTTTAGGCAAAACATATATGTTGGGAATTTTGTTATGTTCACTGTTTAAAAACTCAAATTCATTCTTACATAACCAACCAGAGTCCAAGCCCTCTTGGGTGATGTTTCTGATTTGTTCTTTCAGTCGTAAGGTAGGATTAACATCTAATTGTCTGTAGAACAACAGATTAGAGAGTTGGTTATTAATCTCTTGTTCATATTTCACAGTGTCCCACAGCACAATCCCACCCCCCTTATCTGCAGGTTTCACAGTTATATTCATATTTTGAGCAAGGTTTTTGAGTGCAAGCATTTCAAGTTTACTATAGTTGGATTTATAGAAGCATTTTTTATTTTGGAGTACATCCAAATCTCTAAGTACATGAGTCTCAAATACTAAAATTTCTGGGGGTTGCAGGACACTTTCCGGTATAAATTTCGATTTGTTTTTAAGTCCACTGATGTTAAGTATTTGTTGGCTCTCTTGTTCTAAAAAGAAAGCTTTCAATCTTACTTTTCTTAAGAAAGCCAAAACTACAGCCTTGGTGTCAATGGGAATTTGTAATCGTGTAGGGACAAATGTCAAACCTTTTGATAAGATGGAAATTTCATGTTCTGACAGAATATGAGTGGAAAGATTATAAATTGGAATCACATCTCTTATTGTCTCATCTTGGGTATGCAGAGTTATCGCCTGTAAGTCTTCTTCCTGGTTCGAAAAGGTTCTGTTTCCTGAGTTTGATATTGGTCTCCCGATTGGAAGGCCATCTGTGGTGGATAAACATCCCCTGGGTAATTGTACCCCCGCCATATCGGTCCCCCTCTCCAGGGTCTGAACCTTCCTCTGTTGAAAAAAGGAGGTCTTGATCTAGGATATTGTTGGTGGGGTAATAACCACTGTTTGACCCTTGGCTGGAATCCGATGAAGTATCAGACCAAGTTATAAATTTATTTCTAGACCTACCCCGATATTGCAAATTCAATGAATTGGGATTATTGGTGGTAAAGAAATCGTCCTTTAAATAAGGGTATATTTCTTCTATCTTAAAGTTGTTTATGTCTCTTGCTACCTTAGAGATTTTCAAGTTAGTATTGTGAATTGCAAACTCTGCAATTGTTTTTTCAGCTGTTTCTAATAATTTTTTAGCATCTTTAATGGTACTGTCTCCTAGAATTTCTTTCTCCAATTCCTCAATGGCCTTCAGTTCTTCTTCGTTCAATCTAAGTGCAGTCTCTACTGAAAGGGCCATCCAATCAATGGAACATTTAGTACCTACCCCCCCCCAAAACCTTTTAAATATGTCTTGTCAGTTATAAAAATAACCGGAATATTTTTGACCTGTAAGCCTACAGGAATAGTATTGTTTTTAAGGTGTTCAGACAGTACCCGAGCATGTAACTGTGTACGTATGTTTTTCTTCTTCAGTTGCTTAAGTTTTTCTATCTTGTCTATATTTGCAATTACGGCTTCTCCTTTATCTCCGCTAAGTAGCGAAGGTGTTCTAGATACTAGGTCATTTATCTGATCTGTACTGTAAGTAACCGTAATGGGTTCTGACATATCGTATTTCAAAAATTATATACAATGAACTCCCTCTCACGCTAGCAGTTGTATCAACGTGAACACAGTCCAATTAGCTATAAAACATAAACATACAGAAATTATATTTCTAACCACAGATGAACACACTGTACAAAACTTTATAGTGGTCCAAAAGGTTTTTTTGGAACAAGGAATTAATCCTCAATTAACCCTCACACTTAACAAAGTGCAAATAAATCTGTAATAATAACAGGGGGAACCCAATCAACCATAAGGCATCTGGGTGATTCACAACTAACAAAATACAGGTGATGCCAAAGGTAATTCAAATTGAAAAGTAATTATTTGGGACACAGATACCGTCAATTATCTGTCTCCAACATACATATTTATACTGATTCAATCCAATGTTACATTTCTATGTTCATCTTATGGCAAATTTTTCTAAATAAGGAAAAAATAGGGAAAAAATAAAAATGAAAAACCAAACACATAAATGATATATAGTCTTTATGTATTAATCCATAAAGAATCGTTTTGAGATCTTCAGTATTTCAATCATACATATCAAAAGAAACACACAATATATTCTTATATCAATTAATTTTCAACAGGACATATACAAAAACTAATAATAAATCAAGTTCAACAATCATTGACCCTTGTTCCGTGGGTTATGTCTGAAGCCCAAAAGTTAGTAACATAAGGAAATTTTGGTAATTTCTTTTGGCAACCTTAATTCCTTTTTCGAACACCAAAATTATATATAGGAGTCAGTGAAGCACCACTAAACGTTTTTTGTGGCTCCCAAAGTCACTCTGAGCTCCTAAGGAATATATCCATTATTGCTTTGTTAATCAAACAAAAGGTGTCGAAATCAATGACAAACTGTCGACGCGTTTCGGCCTGTCAAGCAGTTTCAGGCCTCATCAGGACAATGGGCAAACAAAACACGACATATTTTACCTAAGACAAAAAATCAAAAAATACAATAAATATTCATTATAAATAATCACATTATCATGTCAACTGAATTCACGGACACAGGTACCCTAGGGTGCCACTGCCAATCTCGAGAGAGAGATTCCTTGAGGTTGGGGTCTCTTAGTCATTACCACACCTAGGTGAAAAAGTGAATACAGTAAAAACCACCACCAAGTGAAGAACATAAGATAAAAACCAGATAACTTATATCACTCTAAACACCTACGGACACCCTATTATCCAACATCCAAACCATTTTACACACCAAGGCAACCTATGTGAGAGCTCAATATATTACCTACCGCATACACAACTGATGAAAGTCCCAGCCTAGTTTCAAGATCGTATGTACAACTATATGTTATACCGAAGGTATTAAATGGCCAATATCCATTTAGGCGGTGTACCCTGCAATATAATGTGCACATTAATAAGACTATCTCTACCTAAGTCTAATCATAGAAGAAAAAATCTATCTGCATAAAAATATATCTGTATTCTGTCAGAATATCCCATCTCATAAATTCAGTCCGATGCGGCATAAAGGTCCCAACTTCTCAATTTCACATTGTCCGTGGAAAATGATTTACCACTTCATATGAACTGTGCCATAAAACCAGTTCGACATAGATCACAACTATCCTAACATGTACTCAATATATAGACCTTATATAAACACAGACCTCGCTGCTATTTAAATCGATGTGTCCGAGCATGTTATAAGTTATTGTGGACACTGTATGAAACGTACACACTACACGGCATGTCGTACTGCATTTAGAATATCTGTATACCTTATATCCAAACAGCGTGACCTCTCTGAATCACATGGTCCACCGACGGATCACTTTTCAAGGAAAGCGTCAACCGATCCCGCCAAATCCAACTCTCCAACAGTAACACGAAGTATTACCGGAAGGGACGTCCCAAAGCAACAGCCTACCGCGGATATCCGCGCCTACTTCTAGTCAACAAAATAGAAGAGGGACAAACTATCTAGGAAGGCGAACCCAAGCAAACATGGCCGCCATTCAGCCTCAAATTCGCGTGTATAAACAATCTAGCTCCGGATCCCCATTTGAATTGTATACCGGACTTCCATCAGAAAACGATGCCAATCAAGGGCACGTAATTGAAAGTCCACCTTAGATCATCAAATTTTGTATCACCCATAACCACTTAAAAAATAGAAACAAAAATGTGTATATTAAAGTGTGTATATTAAAAATTAAAAAGTCATAATAGTAACCCGTGTGAGACCTTGCCCCTCGTACATTCTATATTTTAATTTATGGAACCTGCAAAGAATTGACTGTAGCATATCTTTAAAATTGTACATAACATACAAATTGCAATCAATCTACAATATATTTATATCATTTAAGCTGTACACAACAACACCTCAAAGCACTATTCCACCTATATTGATAAAAAGAATAGTAATTAGTGTTATACCTGTAGAGTTTTCAACCTATTAGGGACCATATTTCATCTCTGTCATTTAGTCCAGTTTTAGAGGTTTGATATTTCTCAATGAGTCTTGCCTCTAATTGATTAAGTTTTGCTTCAGTGTCTGGTTTGTTTCTGTTTGTCACCACACATAATACAGACCATAGTATCTCATTGAATGAGTGGTTATGTGTCTGATAATGGTTGACCAAAGGAGCCCCTAGGGTCAAGCATTTGATTCTGGATTTATGCTGCAAGATCCTAGCCTTAACAGCTTGGGTTGTCTGTCCAATGTAAAAACGATTACATGGACACATAATGCAATAAATAAGATTTTTCGTATTGCAGTTAGAAAAACACTTCTGGATGTGCGAGTGTCCATTGATACTGACCTCTTTAGAATCATTTGTCATTTCACAGGCCACACAATTTGAGCCTTTCTTAAAAACAAACAATGGTTTAGGTATTTCAACATCCCCAAGCAATTTCCAGTTGTTTTGAATGATCTTTTTGCACCTTATTTGCTCTCGGGTCATAAGTCAACACACACGTAAGGGGAGTTTCATTTTTCTCTTTAGCTTTTGGTATCAACAGGGTCTCACGGGGCGTGAACCATGCTCTTTTGAGTGCCACTTTAGTTAATCTCTTAGGGTATCCTCTCGAAATCAATTTATCTCTCAGGTGGTTGGCATGTAAAAAATATTGATCCTTATTACTGCAATTTCTTCGAATACGAAGAAATTGCCCATATGGCAAATTTTCCTTAAGTGACCTAGGATGTCCACTGTTGAAATGAAGTAGGGTGTTACGGTCTGTCGGTTTCGTATATAAACTGACAATCAATTTACCCTCTTCGTGTTCGAAGGCCCACAAGCAGCATTTAGATTAGAGGTATTGTATATATGGTATACTACTTTACAAGGGACTTATAGGTAATTTAAATATGCCAATCAGGTATATACCAATGTCACCATGTTTCAAGGGAGAAGCACATGCACAGTAGCACTGATTAGCCGTGGTAAAGTGCTCAGAGTCTTAAAGCCAACAAAAAGAATTCAGCACAAAGAGCAGGAGGAAGGCAAATAACTTGTGGTAACCCTGCAATAGGGATAGTTTCCAACAATAACACTGTTCATCCAAAAACTTTCTGTTTAATGTTATTTTATTTTTAGGAAGACATGTGGATACAATATATAAGCATAGAAAATAAAAATAAATTATATACTCATAATAGAATAATATTAACAGAGTAGGCAGTGATATGATTGAACATAAGATGAACAGAGCATCTATACATTATAAACATAGTAGTATACAGACTAGCGTGAGTCCAGGTCCAAACAATTACCAGCAGGAAAAAAGGCAACAAACAGATATCGGGGGGAGATGGAGGAAGATTCTCAGTGCAAGAGGAATTTGTGGGATAGTAAAATCTTTACTTTCTTCCTAAAGATGGATGTGGAAGGGTTGCATCTGATCCCAGTAGGGAGAGGGTTCCATATTTTTGGTTCAATTCTGGAGAAGGATCTGTTGTATGTTTTCTTTTTCTTGAATTTTTGTGGTTTAAGACGTAAGGATATAGAAAATCTGTTTCCACCTGAAAGGGTCAGTTTTTGGTAGGCGGAGGTATTGTAGTGCAGTGCTTTGTAGGTCATACAAGCAATTTTGAAATTAATTCTAGCCTCAAAGGATAGCCATTTCAGTAATTGAAGGTTTGGGGTGATATGATCACTTGTTTTTCATTTTAACCAGTGATCAGTCTAGCTGCTGCATTAAGTGTAGCCTCTAATGGTGTAAGTGAGGATTTTGGGAGGCCCGCTAGGTAGTACTTCCTTAATCTGATTTGTATAGTACAAGAATATGAACTGACATTGTGAGGACAGCAGCAGGAAGGAAAGGTTTCAGCTTCCTAAGAATGTTAAACTGATAGTTAGCTCCTCTAGTGATGGAGCTGATGTGTTTTTGCATGGAGGTCTTTGTCCAAGGTTATACCTACGGATTTGGCAGAGTCAGTTATCTGTGGGGTACAATTCAGGGCAATGAGAAGGTGGAGCTAGTCTTTGCTGTTGGAGTTGGTGGTGGGCGATGTGAAGAGTAGAAATTCAGTTTTGAGGGCATTGAGTTTAAGGTGGTTAGGGATCAATCAGTGTTGTTTTTCGTCAGGGTGTTGTTGAGGATATCAATGTCATTAGGGGAGGTGATTTTCATGTAGAGGTTGGGATGATCAGCATACTTTTGATATAAGATGTGGGAGAGTTTAAGGATTTCAGTGAGGGGTTCCACATATAAGTTAAACAATGTCGGGGAGAGAATAGCGCCTGGGGGACGCCTAGTGAGAGTAGAGACTAGTCAGAAAGAGTGTGGTTGATTAGGATACGTTGAGACCTGTTATGTAGAAAGAAGAAGAACCATTTTAGCGCAGAGCAGGAGAGGCCCATCTAGGGTTCAAGATGGTTCAGAAGGGTAGCATGGTTGATAGTATCAAAAGCTGCTAGTAGATCAAATAGGATTAGGAAGCATGATTCATTCTGGTTGAGTGAGCGTAGGGCGTCGTCGACAATGTGGACAATTGCAGTTTCAGTGCCATGACCGATCGGAAGCCAGTTTGGCAGAGGTCGAAGAGTTGAATTGCTTGATGTGACTGTGAAGCTGTAAGTGTACACATTTTTTCTAGAAGTTTGGCCAGAGTAGGGAGGTTTGAGATAGGGCGGTAATTGTTGGGATCAGATTGGTCGGAGTTGGATTCTTTAAAGATAGAGGTAAGCTGGACACTTTTGAGGCAGTCAGGTTAGGAACATTAGGAGTGGAGCCTTGATTTGATTTTTGCTGCTGGAGTTTGAGGTTAGCCAAGGAAAGGGAATGTCTCCATGCTCTTTCTGCAACTTTGAGGTGTCGGGAATTCTTCATTTAGGTCAGAGTTGAACCAGGGGTTAGATCTTTTAGATGGGATTCTTTTAAGTTGTCTGGGGGGTTAGGGTATCCATGATTTTGGACATGGAGTTGAAATAATGATCAGTGAGTTCCTGGACGTTATTCATAGAGGAGTGTGGGAGCAGGATGTCATAAATGAAAGTCGTTAATAGTGTGTGAGTCAAGGGAGAGATGTGGCACAGCAGCCAGAGTGGTTGACTCCAGAGCGTTGGCTCATGGTTCGATACCCGGTGCTGGTGGCAGCTCAGCTCACCATCATGTGATTCTGGGCAATAGCTCACTTAGTTTCCCCGACAGCCCCCCAGTGCCTGGGTAGCCCTAGGGGTGATACATTCACGCTTTACAAACATGGAACTTAATTTAATTTTCTATTTAATTTTGTGGTAGTCTCAAACTCAGTGTTTGGCTTTTGTTGGTTTGCCCATTGAAGTTATAGCCTTTTTTTTAGCAAGGATGTGATGCAGTGGTGGTCAGTCCAATCGCATGGGAGAAAGGATGCAATTTGTATGGTGTTATCTTTAGCAATGATTAAGTCTAGGGTGGCTCCTTTGTTATGGGCTGGCTGTTGCAGGCTTGGATAAGGTTGAGGTCCTGGAGGAAAGATTTAAAAATGTTCACAAGAGGGACATTGGAATTGTTTCAGTGGATATTAAAATCACCAAGGAACGAGGACGTATGTGAGATGGGAACTTGTGTGATTTGTTTTTTAATAAACCTGATGCTAGGGTAGGGTGTCCTGATAGAGTGGGTGATACTATTATCAAATTGTGTGGTGGGAAGATTGTGGATGGCAGGAGCAGGGTTGTAAGAGTCAAGGAGGGAGAGTATATCATTGGATGAAAGCTGTCTGACTAGTCTATTAGGTTAGGAGTAGTGGTTAAAGTTGGTTATGGATCTTCAGGGAGGGAGTGAGATCTCTCTATAAGCAGGGATAGTATCAGAGTGGTAGTTGGAGATTAGAGAGTTATGGTCTGGAGGTGTGTTAGGTGTGAGGACCATTTATGCTCAAGGTTGGAGGTTATACAAACTAGTGAGAGAATGTCAGCTCGAATCAACTGTAGCTCACACTGTATACTGTCAAGCTTAGTGTCAGTGAGGAGGTTTATAGGAAGTTCTTGATTGGGGAGATATAGGAATAAAGAAGAGTAGCAGAGTGGTTAGGGAAGCTGTCATTAGTGAGGATCATTGTCGGAGGCTTGGTAGTGATTGGTAGAGGAGGGGTGGAGCATCAGTTGGTCCTATTGATGGGGATGTGAGAGCGAGGGCTTTAATGGGTGGGAGGTGGCGTTGTTGGATTGATGAAGAGCTGGGGGAGCATTGGTGTTGTCAGTGGGAGATGGGGTGTGTGGGATCATGGTAGTGTCCCCAGACAGGTGTGTAACAACCGAGGGGGGTAGCGGGGAAATAGGGAATGGAGGTGGGTAGGAAAAAGGAGGTTATGAGTTGGGCCTGCTTTGGATAACTGAGCAGTCCCAGATCATAATACCACAACATGTGCTGGATGATGAAGAAAACAAAAAGCAGAATGCAAAATTCGCGGGGGATTACAAAACTGAACGTGTAGACAAAGCCAACCATAAAACTAATATAAATAAATAATATCTAAATGAATATATGGCCAAGCTTCATACATCGGCAGCTGGTGCAGGAAAAGGACTATGGGCCATATGTATCATCCTCACCATTTGCGATTTCTAAATAGCGAATTTTAAGGAATCGCTATTTAGAAATCGCAAAACGGTATGTACGTAGGAAATCACTTATTTTTAGCGATTCCTTAACATTCCTAAATTGCGATTAGCAAATTGCTAATCTCAATTTTCCCATTCATTTCTATGGGCCAGGAGGCCCATAGGAATGAAGGGGAAATTTGCGATTAGCAATTTGCTAATCGCAAATTACGAATATTTTCAAGGGTGCAGGGGTGTCACAAGAACACCATGCTGCACCCCTGAAAATGACATGTGTGGGCATATGGCGCACATACATGCCCTAAGGGCATGTATGAGCGTCATATGCCACCTTTG
Source organism: Lissotriton helveticus (assembly GCF_964261635.1). NCBI lineage: Eukaryota > Metazoa > Chordata > Amphibia > Caudata > Salamandridae > Lissotriton > Lissotriton helveticus. The sequence continues at coordinate 1,938,235,286 of NC_136063.1, read as the reverse complement.
AATTTTAAATAAATTGCTTTTTCAAAAGAATTCGCAACTTACCACCAACTAGAAGTTGGTGGTAATTTGCGAATCCTTATGGGCATTTTTGCATTAATTTTTATTTGATACATTGCATTTAAGGAATCGCTAAATTTGCGATTCCTTAAGTGCAATCGCAAAATAAGGAATGGCAAATTTTGCGATTCCTTATTTTGCTGCGAAAATGTTTCATACATTTCATTTAGCAAATTAGCATTCGCAAAGGCCGAAATTCTGTGAATTTCGGCCTTTGCGAATGCGAATTTGCTTGATACATATGGCCTTAAGAGTTACAAGCCAAAGGAAGCTGTTAAATTGAATTTTTGGAGACTTAGAATCTTTTCAGTTATATCCGGATTAGTTTGAGGTAATTGTTCGACATCCACCAACAAACAGGCTGCAGACTATCAGGCCGCATGGACTTTGGTGAGAGGCTGAGCCCAAAAGATGGAAAAAGACTGAAGAAGTCCAGAGTATCATCTGCATACATGTAGTATTTAGGGGCTGATTTAAATTTAGGCAGAAGGCCTGTTCCTCTTCTGGGGCATCAGAATAAATTACTCCATTGCATCAATGGAGATGCCGCCTGCTGAATTTTTAAATGACTGCCAAGCGCTATTTTTATTTAATGAAAAAAGATAATGCCCGTTCACAATGGAAATGGTCTCCCATGGCAAAGGGGGGCTTTTTTTTCACTGTCCCTTAACATCAGGGTTTGCATGGCGGTGGCGAACAGTAAAAAACAGCTATATGTCCGCCCATCATGATTCTCTGATGGCACTTACTCTGTTAGGCCATCAGAGAAATTTGGCTACGGCAGTGACAAAGTAGTCACCACAGTAGCTAAACTTACAGTCCACCCACATATAAATAGGAAGTATCTCAGTCACGATTAAGTTCTTTCTCCACCAACAATAAAATCAGGGTCTTAGTCCCCACCTGATGGAGTAGTTAAGCAAGGTGTCTTATAGAGCTATTAAAAAGCAATGGAAACAAGATGAGTCCCTAGGCACTTACTGACTACTCAGGAGATGCTTTTAAAGTGAGATGAAAAAAGAGAGACTGTCAGTGTCTGCTGATGATTGGTCAAAAGGTTATAAATCCAAGACTTTACACTAGCTTCTTCTAGTCTACTGGCCAGAGGGTTGTGGTCCACAGTTTTAAAGGTCACTGAGAGATTAACGAGCACTTAGGCTTCAGGACCCTCAGTGCCTATATGCCTGCACAGATCGACCAGGTCTGACACCATCACCAGATCAGTACTCCTGAAAGCGAGGGACCCTATCCAGCAAGGGTTAACAGTTTTTTTAGACTCAACAGATTTTAGGGCTACCAAAAAACAACGTTCTCCATCTTTTTGCCAATTAATGGAAATAAAGAAGCAGCCAGGCCGAAAACCTTTCAGCTCAATAAAATCCAGAACTGCTTTTTTAGTAGTAATTTTACCACTGTTTGTTTCCACAATTGTGGCACATACGCGTTTTTGATAAGTTCTTAAAAATTGCTTAGGAAGCTGGATTAAAAGTGAAGACCATTCTTTGCATTAACTTAGCTGGACAGACATTTAAGGGTGAGCCAGGGATGGACTTCCCGAAACAGCTTCAAACAATTGTATTTCCGAGAGAAAATGTCAACTCATCCAAAATACTATCGGAAGGCAGAGCCAGAAATATAGAATCCATGAGGACCATTCTAGGAATGGCTACTTCCTCCAAAGAGTTCATGATGATCCCAATTCTATCTAAAAATACATTAGAAAGTGTTTCATAGGGTTCAGGAGAGGGGACTACAGTGGTTTAGGCTTCTTGAATATCCAGCATTACTTTTACACTTTTAAAGGCCTTCTTTGTTAGGTTAACAGATTGGTGAAGAAGACTTTTTTGCATTAGAAAAGGTATCTATTAAATAAATTGGGTTCCAGTCAGATGTTCATTCTTATATAGCTAAGACTTTCTGTCCCGGGGCACTAGAGGCCGCACAACGATATGGCCGCTCTGTAGAGCAGCTTCGCTGGCCAATACATATATCGGATCATTGTCCTCATCTTCCTGCCTGTCATCGGTGCCCAAAATCCAAGAAATATGAAGGCGGTACACCGTGGGCTGCTCCTGATGGACTTCACCGACGGCTGTGTGCTTGCTGTGCTGAAAACGCAACCAGTAATGGCTAGAGCTGCGCTGACAATATGGCGGCTCAGAGCGCAGCCTAGGTGCGGGGTTGTGGCGGCCCACAGGTGGTGTGTTCTGAGGCCCTGAGACACCGGAGGCGGAGCGCAGACCTGGGGTTTGCCAGTTGTCCTGCACGTGCGACATTGTGAAACAATCCTGGGCCTGGAGCCGGGCTCGGCCTGAGTGAAGTGGTGACTGTGCACTGCCGGTGGTGTGGCGGATCTGCCTGCCGGTTAGAGCCATTGGTCTGGTCTGCATCGGGACCGCCGCGGCCTGCTGCTGCGGCCGGACTTCCAAGCCAAGTGCATGATGCAGTGAGAGCTAGCACTGCAAGCGGCCTCATAAGCTACCCAGCCCCTTCTGCCACGCTACAGGAGAGAGCCAAGATATTCTGCGCCTAAGCTGCTGGGGTCTTCCATTGTACCCGGGCCGGCTGCTGGGTGTGTGCAGCGGTGCGGCCTGCCTTTGCCTGCAATTGTACTCTGGACATCGGCCGTTGGCGGCCTTGCTACTATACTGCTGGGGACAGCTGTGACAGCCCCGGCTGAGTGGCCTGGTACGGGGTCTGGGAGATCTCTGTGCACCGTGAGTGCCTCAACGTGACAGCCGCCATTGTCCTGGGTGCTTAACTGATCTGCAGCCTACCCTAAAAGTGTGTATCTGGGCATAACCACGTTACCATTGCTCTTGTTCTTCTCCTTGTCAACTACGCTTGATACTGTCAGCACCACTGCTCGGCTCTGCCTGCAACCTGGGGGCCTCTCTGCACAGACTTCGCCTTTCCTACTCCACATGATCCTGGCTGTGTTCACTCCTACCGCTGCCCTCGATTGCTTCATCACCTACAGCCCCAGGCCTCCTCTTTGATACTCACATATAGTCACAACCCAAAAGATGAATCGGTCACGACACAGACCTTTTCACAGCGCGAGGCCCAGGTGGCGCGGTGGCTCTCTGGGGTGAACCTACAGGCGTAGCCTTACCGGTGGGGCCTCGGTGACGTTTGTGCTTGTGGATCCGGGTCTGTCAACATGGGGAAAACTGAGCATGGTCAGCCCTGCCTCAACTTTGAGCCCCGCAAGTCAGGCAAGTCGACTCAGCAGGCAGCCTCTGATTCAGAGGCCGACTCACCCAGTGACCAACTCACCAATATAGACAAAACCCTACTGGCGGTGCAAGCCAGTTTGAAATCCATTGATGGGAAAATCGACAACCTAAACCTGCGAATGGATCATATGTCTACCAAATTGGACAACCACGAGATGCATGTAGGAGAGGCGGAAACACGTATTTCCGAGGCCGAGGACTGCCCGTCTGCCCCAGGCGCTCCTCCACGTCCCATCATAATTCGTCTGCTGAACTATAGAGATCGAGATGGTATACTTCACATGGCCCGTGAAAAGGGCACCATTGTCCACGAAGGAAACACCCTTGCCTTCTATCCTCATTTCACTGCAGCAGTGCAGGAGGCGTGGAGAGAGCATCAGCAGTGAAAAAGCTTCTCATCTCCAAGCGGGTACCATATGCCATGTTGTATCCAGCGCGACTGCGCATCGAAGTGTATGGGAAGCCCAGAAGTACCACGCCTCCCCAAATCGGCGATGAACTTTCCAAGTCTCTCAAACGCCGCTGCCTGACTCCATCCGGCGTTGTGGACGAGGATAGCAGGGGCGCCGCTGGGACATCTGCTGAACCTGATGATCGCTAAATTGAGTGAATTGTTTTAGGAGCCACATTCGTGCCAAGTCCTGACGCTGCTACATGCTTGCTGGTAGGACCAGGGGGGCCGTACCACAAGTTCCACCGCACACGTGACTCTAAGGGTATACAAAATGTCTTTTCAGCTGCCTCAGGCCTGCTATGTTTTTTGTGATTAAGTGGCTTCAGTATTGTTTTTTCTTAAGCGATTGCAATATGACGGGCGGGAAATGTAATATTTTAACTTAGCCACCTCCCTGTACACCCGGAGAGTAATGTGCCTTTGTGCTCCCCCTTGGGTATCTCCCTTACTTTCCAATTCCCTTGGTGTTGCTCTTAGGAACTGCTGTGGGATGTTCGGTATGGCTTTGGCATTTTGGGAATGCCAAAGTGGGTGGGGGGTGATGGAGGTAGGGTGGGACTTGTGGGATATGTTCATGTGGCTGACTGCATTTCAGAGATCTCGACATCCGGATCACATGTTAATTAATTGTCTCACATGGAATGTACGGGGACTCAGCATACCTAAAAGATGCGACTGGTCTTGACATTTTTAGATTGTCACAACATAACAATTGCCCTCCTACAAGAAACACATCTGACCCGAAGTTCTGAAACTCACGTAGGCTCACAATGGGTAGGCTATCCATTCGCCTCTTCATACTTCTCCTACTTCCGAGGTGTACTTACACTTATCAAGTGATGTCATCCGTTCACTATAATTACCACATGTGTAGATGATACAGGCAGATATGCCATTGTTCATGGGAAGTTGGTGGGCAAATTAATCACTATTGTAAACACTTACGGCCCAAACACTGACGACCCTGCCCTTTTCGAAAGCATTATTGCCACACTTAAGGAATGACCTGAAGCCGTGATTTTATGGGGTGGCGACCTCAATATGCGTTTAGATCACATCAGGGACAACTCGAGTGACAAAGGAGGCCAATCTTCAGGGGCAACCGTGTTCATGGCTGAGTTGGGGTTACTGAACATATGGTGCCACCGGCATACAGAGAGACTTGAAGGTATACACATTTCCACTGCACATAGCAGCTGGCCCTGACTAGATTACTGGCTACTAAGTGAGGGGGCTGGGGACTGGGTTTCTGATGTGGATACTTTATCCTGCACGCTATCTAATCACAACCCTGTCCAAATTTACCTCTGAATTCCACAGCTTATCTGTAGAGTATACACGTGGTGCTTTCGCTCCACAGCGCTGCTGGACCCGTTGTATGTAACTATGATACGCGAGGCCATCATAGAATATTTTGATCATAATAAAGGAACGGTTGATAGCGCTACGACCCTTTGGGAGGCTTTTAAGGCCATGATTCGGGGCCCTGCATCGGAACCTCAGCTGGCATCTTACAGGATTTACATGGGCAGCTAGCTAAAATCGAAACTACCCTACAAATCCTTGAACGCGACTACAAGTGTTTTCCCTCCCCTCAGACATTGGTGGCAATTAAATAACATATATTAGACTATAATGAACTAGCTTAGAGGGAGGCCAGTTATATATCTAGGCGTCATGTTGCCCGCGCATACGGGAAGGGGGGACGGCCAGGAAACTACCTAGCCAGGAAGATCAACGCGCATGCAAACTGACAAACTATCACCAAAATCACTGACGCGATTGGCCTGGATCACTACGCTACACAGGACATACTTGCTCAGTTCAGGACCGCATAGGCGCACATATATACCACACAAGGCACGACAGACACAACTGGGCTGGATGCATACCTGACTGATATAGCCTTACCGTGACTTTCAGATGGACAGAGAGAGTTCCTCAGCCAGCTAATTACTGAGGAAGACATCAGCGAGGCGATTAAGGCACTCCCCAACGAAAAAGCACGTGATCCTGATGGTTTTCTGAGTGAATTCCACAAGGAATATGCAGAAGAATTTGCCCCCCAATTCCACGGTACTCTGAGGCTTACGACACAGGTGTACTGATGGAGCAAGGTTTCGTGTGGAAAGAAACTTGCTCGAATTCAATCCTCTTGAAATAATATTTAAAAATGTAATCAACATGTTTTGTAAGTACTAATAATTGCATTACACAACATTTACTGTATCTAGGGGAAGCTTATAAATGTGCTTTACTAACAAGTAACCCAAGTGGCTAAAAATGGCTGCTGAAAACGCGGGAACTCTTCTGTGCATGCGTCTACTGCATCTACGTAGTATGACGTCTTTCGCTTTAGTGGGAAATCTTTGCAGCTGCGCAGTAGCATTTAAAATGGCCACTTGAAAGTCACATGTTAATGCACATGCACGCTGAAACTAAACCTTGTTTGTCTTACTAAACTGCTAATGCAATAGCACAAATAAATGAAGGGAATTAGAGTACGAATACGTGGTATACAGTGCATTCATTTATGTTTGTATTCTAACATGTTTTTCTTTGACTTTATTATTAGTTTGTATTTGGGCCTGGAGGGTGACTGAAAGTGCCATCTTGTCGTAGGGGACGCAGGCGCATTGTACTCTGTAAAACTTCACAGTGTGACATTGAATTTCTGCCAAAAGTACAGTGACCAGAAGATGCGCCTGGGAACAGCATCTCTTGACCCGGAGAGGAGAAGCAGAAAACCAAATTTTGCATATAATGTTGTAAACCCAATGTGAAATACGGGTGGGAAAATAAAGCATGGAAAATTAAGTAAGGGGAGGGAGCATAGAACAATGAACCTAAGAAAATTGACATTACATAGTATGGTGTGATGACTTCTCCCCATCCCATTGTCCAATCACCAGTAGGGGATTCACAAACATTGAAACATTTGGGGTTGGTACATACACCGAGAAGAGTGAAACTAAGGGAGGCTCAGCCAGTTAGATTGTCAGACTTGTCACCGACCTGTCACCAACCCATCATTGCTGCAGAGACGCTGGATGCCACGCTGTCTGAGCACTCTGACAGAAGAATCGAAGAGGAGAGATGGAGAGAAAGAAGAGCCGGAGAGATCGCTGCAGGAGAAGAATCTGTCCATCCAGAATGGGAGGAATCGAGGAGAGTAGCACCAGAGAGTTGTGTAACGCAGGCGTTGTACTTAGAAGAGGTGACCTGTCCTGTCCTGCACCTGTCCTGAACTGTTGGCCCCTGACTATTCGGGAGTCCCTTTTCCAGCCCTTGGCCAGGGGTTGGTCCTCACACCATTCTAGGTAAATATAAATCTGTGTGGTATGTCCTAGTACTATTTTCCTTTTCCACCCATCCCAGGTACCAACATCATGAGATTTTATTACGTCTGTATGTCTTTACATAAATCATAATTTCTGTTCGAAAAGATTTGGTGTTTTACATGTATTGGTATTTGACTCCCAAAATTATTGCATAGATAAAGTTTTTAAACTCTCCCAAGTCTGTGGTCATTCAAATAAAAGGTAAATGCCATTTATGCCTATTATGATAACAACCTGATCTATCGACCAGAGGAAATTGAGAACTAAGGTGATAAGGTATTGGTAAGAAATGGTGTACAGGTATAATTCACTATAAGGTACAAATAAGTCCTGATCACCAGCGCAAGATTGCCAGCTTATTCTATGTATATTGTATGGGCCCGGGTGAGTTTTGTATTTTAAAATAAACCCAATCTGGTAATCCCACTGCATCAGCATTACATGGTAGCAGAGCTATGGTTAGGTTTTAGTTAAGATAGGTAGTTAGTTGTGTATTTGAATATTGATTTGTGTATTAACCAAAACCCATATGTATTGATTCATGATGTCCAGAAGTCTGTGGGGATGTTGAATAGCGGGTGGTAAATGGAAGCCACACTGCAGTGAGGTTACTGGCCTTGATAAAGAAAGTGTGAAATGTTAGGTAGAACTTAAAGCCCTAATTAGGGATCACTTTCTGGTATAAAAGTGAGAGTGACTGGTAGCAAGAAGGAGTAGCAGGTTCTTTGATGCTTGAGTGAAGAGTAAGCGGAATAGGTTTTACTCGTGGTGTGTGAAGGGTAAACGGAAAAAGTTTTACTCGCAGCAAAAGAAAGTGACTTTCATTTGAATTTAGTTAATCAGGCACAGTAGCAAATGTTTCTACATTGTTAATTAATGAAATGCGTAAGTAAAATTGAGTTTTGCATTACCTTGCAAAGGAGGGGTCAGTTGCGGGTGCTGCACTGACGTCACCAAGTACCGCGCCGGGACTGGTAGAAACGGCGGACGTGTAGCCGAGGTAAAATTGTAATGGAGAGGTGAGTCAGGAAGAGTGAACTTGACGGCACAGGAAAGCTGCGCAAGCCTTGGTTAAAGAACAACAGTAAACCGAACGTTAATTGGTCACTGGAATAGAAGACGCGCTGGTATTGGAGAAGCATTAAAGTGAAAGTAAACGAATAGGTAATTGCCAAAATAGAGGTTTCGGTGTTAATAGACAGTGGGTTTTGTATGTGGAGACGCGATCCAACTATAATAGGGACTCGTCCAGACAGAATATTTGTAGGATTTGCTTACGAACAATATATTAGAGGGAATCCATGCAACATGTACGGAGAGAAAAGAAAAATGACATTTATGCACAAAATTAAGAATTCTTTTAAAAAGGATAAACCAATTAAAATTAGAGAAGGAATTATTATTCCTCCCCCGAAAACACCTGCATCATATATGATGATAGAAAGAGTCTACCACACTTGTGTATGGTTAGAAAATTAGATAGAATACACATAAGTTGATGCAGTATTAGCATTTCCTGAGTACAGAACATTTAATGGGAGAATTTTACACAATTTACTAACTCGCATGAATGAGTTAGAACCAAGACCTAGAGTAACCCAGTACAAAGCCTTAGAAGAATGGGAAACTGAGGCCTTTGAGCGAGACAAATCAAGGAGTAACAATAACATGATTACATTTGTGAGAAGTTGGCCTGATATGCAGTGCTCACTATTCTAGTGATCACTATGTATCAGTCCAAACAACCCTTATTGATGATTGGTTGTAAGTCAACCTTATAGACCAGCTATCCTAGTAGCATGGATACGAGCAGTCTAAGGCTAAGACTCTAGAGGGCGTGTTAAGCCAGCTGTTTTACCATCACATTACCCCTTGAACACCCAGTGAAAGGACACCACACAAGTTGTTATGAAAATAAACAGTGTATTTATTTATAACAAGACTACCCTGGCTCTTTATGAGACAGGGAGCTAAGCACACAACAAAACTCTTATACTACAAAAGTGGAATGCGAATTACTAGCAGGTAAGTAACGATTTTCAGAGGCTTTGGGATCGCTAGGACTGGACTACTGAACCTTTAGATTACTAGCAGGAGGCCTAGGGAACTCGGGTGCAGAGTGTGCACTCTCACGCGGGATGCGGGACAAAGTCTATGGAAACTAGAATTCACAAAGTTAGTGTTCTCGGGCGAACCCGACTAGGTAGGTCAAAAACGAAAGTGGATCTGGACCCTTGGATAGTGAGGCTATGCTGAGGCACCGAAATGCCGAAGTTACCTAGCCCAGGGGCTGCAGCTGCATAGGTCTGAAAAGACGTCGGGATTCTCCGTTGACGAACCAGGAGCCTGAAGGAAAGGAGTTGCTGGCAGGCGACCAGTGAAGATTGTTCGGGTGATCCAAGCCTGGATCGAAGATAGATGACACCTGAAAGCAGAGGGGACCAAGTTCGTGACTACTAGCCAGTAGTCAGGTGGCACCAGGAGGGCACCGGATGGTAGTCACCTCGACTAGGTGAGTGGGCGATGCTGGTCTCTGTAGTCTCACGGACCAGGAGGCGTTGTCGGCGACCAGGATGGAGGTACGAGCTGTCCCACGATGGATGATGCTCTCGACGTCGCTGGACCCAGGATTGGGGCAACAAGTCTTGGCAAATTCAAGCCCATGCGGTGGACCTAAAATGGCGTCTGGAGTGGACCAGGAGGGTCCGGGGTGCTCCTCTCTTGGAAGGGAGCAAGGGCCAGTCTGGAGCAACCAGACCAGCAATGGTGATGTCGTCGGGCGTCGTTAAGAAGGCCACAAGCCAGCGGGCTAGTAGCCAAACAACTCGGTGAGCAGCAAGAAGCAGAAGGGCCCCACGCAGATCGTGGAGATGCTGGGAGGCTGAACTTCGGTGCTGGGGCTGCTCAGGGTCGGGGCTTCTCGGACCCCAAAGCACTCACCAGAGGATCCCTCGGCGGTCGTGCTGGAAAGAAGTCGTGTAGTCTTGAAGATGGCCGGTCCCTCAAGGTCTCGTCGCACCCACGGTTCTCAGCTTAGCTGTAGAGGTGGGTAGAGGTCAGAGGTGCCAGGGAAGCCAGTTCTCGTCGAGCTGGGCAGTCAGATTCTGGAGGAAGGACTTGCAGCAGACCGCAGTGTTCTTAAGATGGTGCCTGCGGATGCAGGGTGACTACTCCTTAGTCACAAGGGAGAATCTTGAAGAAGAAATCTTGATGTCTGTTGGACAGGCCACATGAAGGGCTTGCTCCCTCCCCGCAGGACAGGGCCCGGGCCACCGTCAGCACCATTGTCCGGCCCAGCCGCCATCTTGGACACGGCACCACGCGGCCGCGCGGCCTCAGCCCGACCCCAACCCTGGGCCTGGCCAGGCCCCGACATCCCGGCACCACCCTCCACCCAGGAGGTGAACGGACCACTTGGCAGGTCAATGGGAGTAAGAAGTGTCGATGGCTCTCCCCCGCCAGGTGCCGAGCACCCCCAGCCTCCTCGGGCGCTGGCTCCACCCCCCTGCTGGGTGTCTGGACTCCCTCATCCCAGACCTCCCGACCTCCAAGAGCGAGGGTCCGGACATCAAAGGGCGCCAGACCTATAACTGAGGCCGCCCCAGGACAGGAAGGCAGTTGTATCCTGGAGTCGAGAGACACCGCGACGAACTCATCCTTGACGGACTGCTGGCGCTGCCACAGCCCTGCCTTGTGGACTATTAGCCTGCCTGCTGGCGCTGCCGCGGCCCTCTGCAACCTTCATCCTCGTGGGACCTGCTGGCGCTGCCGCGGCCCTCTGCAACCTTCATCCTCGTGGGACCTGCTGGTGCTGCCGCGGCCCGTTGTAACCTTCATCCTCGTGGGACCTGCTGGCGCTGCCGCGGCCCGTTGCAACCTGCATTCCCGTGGGACCTGCTGGCGCTGCCGCGGCCCGTTGTAACCTTCATCCTCGTTGGGACCTGCTGGCGCTGCCGCGGCCCGTTGCCACCTACGACCTCTTCGGGACCTGCCGGCGCTGCCGCGGTCTGACCCATCCGAACACCGAGCTCGAGGATTGTGAGCTATCACCGTTACACCTCCGTACCCGTGGGTACCAAGACTGTCCCGCTACCCCATTCCCTTACTAGAGACTAGAATTGAGAGGATCATCGTGTCCTAATCGCCTTGTATCGTACCACTCTACTACCAGAAGTGCCTATAAAAGGTGTTACCCTGATCTTTGTGTGGTGTCCATCTGTGGGGGGGAAGTTACCTGTCTGTGCGATCACTGTGCTCGGCCGACCCTCCAGGTCCCCGTCTAACATTGGTGGCTAGCGGCGCGATCCGAACCAACGCGTACCGTACAGACAGTAACTCACCCTACGACTAAAACCACAATGACGACCAAAGAGAGCGGATCGGCGGAGAAGTTCCAGATGGAAAAGCTGGAAGAATACAACCACCGAGAGCTCAAACAATTTTGCATGGACTTAGGCATTGCTACCACCGGGCTAAGCACAAAAGAAGACTTCAAAAACGCCCTAGAGGCCTGGACAGAGACAAATATCGCAACCCCCCGGGACCCCGCAGCCCCGGAAGTCAACACCACCCGGACGGAGGAACGGAGAACAGGCCCTTCCCGTGAAGAGATCCAAGAGCGGGAAAAAAATAGATTACACGAGTTAGACTTGGCACGACTCAGATTAGACGGAGAATTGAAACTGGCGGAACAAAAAATAAACTTGGAACACTTACGGCTCAGAGAAGAGCGAGAGGAAAAACAGAGACAGAGAGACCTCGAAGAAAAAAGACTGGCATACGAGCACGAGTGCAAACTAGCGGAGATAGAAATACGCAAACTGAACAAAAACCTAGGGGTGCCCGAGCAACCGCACTCCCCGGGTCCTACCGAGCAGAAGGTCCACATCCCCAAGGATGTGGTCCGAGAATATCACCGGAACGACGACATACAGCAGTGGTTCAAGGCCTATGAGATTGCCATGACCGCCCACCGGGTCGCTCGAAGTGACTGGGGAGCCGGTCTATGGGGGAGATTCGTCAACGAGGGTCGTGATGCCCTGCTGCAGCTTCCGGACCATCAAATGACGTCCTATGACCACATGAAGGCCGCCCTCCTCAGTCGATATGGGCTTACACCCGAAATGTACCGCCAGAGGTTCCGCAACTGCACCCGGATCCCAGGTACAACGTGGTTGGAATACGTGAACTATTTCAGCCGAGCCTTCGAGGGGTGGATCAAGGGTAACAACGTAACCACTTACGAACAACTCTTCAATCTCATTGTGTGGGAGCACCTCTCCAACAACTGCTTCGTCGAGCTCAGGCAGCACCTCCTCGACAGTAAATTGACTGAACCCCGGCAGCTCGCCACCGAGGCTGACCGGTGGGAGAGCACCCGAGTGGCCCAGAGTGGGCCGAACGAACAGAACAGAACCAACCAAGGTCATCATCGTCCCCGAGGAGGAGGAGGAGGCCCGGGCCGGGGCAGAGACGCCGTCCCGGCCGCGCCCACTAACGCCACCCCGGCCCCAGCAGGCCGGGGAAACCCCCCGATGCGCCCGGGGTTCCGAGCTAACGTGACGTGTCATCGATGCCAGCGAGTCGGCCACTATGCCAGTGACCCGACCAGCCCGAAGAACCAGGTCCCCGGGCCCCGCCAGATGGCGGCCGCCGCCCTGGGAGAAGAACAAGTCTCCGAAGACACGGAGACCTATGAGTCGGAGCAGTTCGAGTGGGAACCCGCCGCCATGACCCTGGCATGCCTGGGAGGAAGAGACATGGTCCCGCGGACTCCCCTGCCCGCCAACACTCGGAAGTACAGCCAATGGGTGAGCATCAATGGGCGCCAGGCCGAGGCCCTGCGTGACACCGGGGCCAGTGTGACGGCCGTCCGTTGTCACCTGGTGACCCCAGAACAAATCCTACCAAACGTACTTTGCCCCGTCCGATCGGCAGATAACTCGGAGAGCCTGTGTCGGATGGCCTGCGTCCCCTTCGAATGGGGAGGAGTGTCCGGCATGCTGAGAGTAACTGTCCGCGACGATGCCCCCGTGGACTGCCTCCTGGGGAACGATCTCGAGAGCTCCCCGTGGGCCGCTGTGGAAAGAAGAGAGCATCTGGGGATGTTGGGTCTCCCGGACTGGGCGTGCGTAACCACCCGGTCCATGGCCACCCGCACCATCCCTAGACCAGAAGAACCAGAATGGGCAGCACCTCCGCCCTCGATCACTCCAAAAGAAGACTTCCTCCAGACCGACCACCCGGACCCCACCACAGAGGGGTCCACACAGCCCCCCGAGCTTCCCGACCTGGCTCAGTGGCGTCAAGAAGGGGGACCCACCCAGGAACAATTCCGGCAGGAGCAAAAGACCTGCCCCTCCCTCGAGGGATTGCGACAGCAAGCGCTCGCCCAGAGCCAAGGAGACACCACCGGGGCCCACTGGGTTTATTGGGACAATGATCTCTTGTACAGCGAGCAGAAAATCGCAGAACTGGGGGCCGGGCGAGTGCTGGTGGTGCCCCTCCACTTCAGAGACTTCCTGTTGAACCTAGCCCATGATGTCCCCCTGGCCGGGCACCTGGGCCAAGACAAGACCTACCGCCGCCTGGTGACTCACTTTTTTTGGCCCAAAATGAGAAATGACGTCTCCAACCATTGCCGGTCCTGCCCGACCTGCCAGGCCAGCGGGAAGAGCGGCCGCAAACTCAAGGCACCCCTACAACCATTCCCCGTGGTGACCACCCCGTTCGAAAGGGTGGGAATAGACATTGTGGGGCCCCTGGACCCCCGAACAGCACAAGGGCATCGCTTCATCCTGGTCCTGGTGGACCACGCCACCCGCTATCCTGAGGCGGTCCCCCTTTGTACTATAACAGCCCCAGTAGTGGGTCGAGCCTTGATGGGGATCTTCTCTCGAGTGGGCTTCCCCCGGGAAGTCGTCAGCGACAGGGGTACGAACTTCATTTCAAAGTATATGAAATCCCTCTGGCAGCAGTGCGGAGTCACTTACCGCTTCACCACCCCCTATCACCCCCAGGGGAACGGACTGGTCGAGCGGTTCAACCGCACCCTCAAGGGGATGATCATGGGGCTGGAAGAACCCCTACGCCGCCAGTGGGACGTGCTACTACCGTGCCTCCTCTTCGCCTACCGAGAAGTCCCCCAGAAGTCCCTCGGCTTCAGCCCCTTCGAACTCCTGTACGGACACCCCGTTCGCGGGCCTCTCAGCCTAGTGAAGGAGGAATGGGAAATGGCCCCCCTAAAGACCCCTCCGGACGTCTACAAATACCTCCTGACCCTCCGAAATCAGACCCGGAAATTCAGGGAGATCGCTAAAGCCAATCTGGAGGCCAGTCAAGAGGACATGAAGAAGTGGTACGACCAACATGCCTCCTCCATCGAGTTTGAACCGGGTCAGCAGGTATGGGTGATGTCCCCCATCGAACCGTGTGCCTTACAAGACAAATGGACGGGGCCCTTCAAGGTGATCGAGCGCAGGAGTCCCGTCACCTATCTCATCGACCTGGAGTCCCCCCGGAACCCCCTCCGGGTCCTCCACGCCAACAGGCTCAAACCCCACTTCATGCGCTCAGAGCTCAGCCTGCTGATGGCGACCGACAGTGGCATAGAAGGAGACTCCGAGCCCCTCCCTGACCTACTGAGGACTCGGGAAAGAGATGGCTCGGTGGACGGGGTCCGACTCTCCGAGGCCCTGACCCCAGAGCAGCGTCAAGATTGCCGGGCCCTCCTGCTGCCGTTCGCAAACCTGTTCTCCCTTGCACCCGGAGTCACCTCCTGGTGCCTGCACGACGTGGACACGGGGGACCTCCTGTCCGACACCGGGCGTACCGAGTACCGGATCGGGTACGTACATGCATCCAAGAAGAAGTCTCCAAGATGCTCGCCCTCGGGGTCATCGAGCCTTCGGACAGTCCCTGGGCCAGCCCGGTCGTCCTGGTCCCCAAGGCCGCGGCACCGGGCACCACGCCGGAGCTCCGATTCTGCATCGACTATCGGGGGCTGAATGCGGTCACCCGAACCGACGCTCACCCTATCCCCCGAGCAGATGAACTAGTCGACCGCATGGGGGCAGCCCGCTACCTAAGCATCTTTGACCTGACAGCGGGCTACTGGCAGATCGGCCTCACCCCCAGGGCCCAAGAACGTTCCGCTTTCTCCACCCCGGACGGGCACTACCATTTCAGAGTGATGCCCTTCGGCATGAAGAACGCTCCAGCCACCTTTCAAAGACTGGTGAACCAGGTATTGGCGGGCCTCGAAGAATTCAGCGCCGCCTACCTGGACGACATCGCGGTATACAGCCGCCACTGGGCAGACCACCTCCACCACCTCAGAGCGGTCCTGCAGGCCCTCCAACAGGCCGGCCTCACCATAAAGGCCAGCAAGTGCCAAATCGGCCAGGGGTCCGTGACCTACCTCGGACACCAAGTGGGGAGCGGTCTGGTGGCCCCCCTCCAACTCAAGGTAGCTGCCATCCAGTCCTGGCAACCCCCCGAAACACAAACAGAGGTCCGAGCCTTCCTGGGGCTCACCGGATACTACCGGCGGTTTGTGAGGGACTATGGCAGCATTGTGGGGCCCCTCACGGAACTCACGTCTAAGAACAACCCAAAACGAGTCAACTGGACTCCCGACTGTCACGCGGCCTTCGAGACGCTGAAGGCCGCCATGTGCACCGCTCCGGTGCTCCAGGCCCCCGACTACAGCCGCAAGTTCATCGTGCAGACCGATGCCTCCGACCATGGTATTGGGGCCGTCCTCTCCCAACTGAACCCCGAAGGAGTGGACCAACCCGTGGCCTTCATCAGCAGACGCCTACTGCCCCGAGAACAGCGCTGGAGCACCATTGAGCGAGAGGCCTTCGCAGTGGTATGGGGACTCAAGAAGCTCCGGCCGTACCTCTTCGGAACCCATTTCCGGGTACAGACAGATCATCGGCCCCTGCAATGGCTCATGCAGATGCGGGGGGAGAACCCCAAACTATTGCGATGGTCCATCTCCCTGCTGGGGATGGACTTCACGGTGGAGCATCGCCCTGGCCAAGACCACGCCAACGCGGATGGCCTGTCCCGCTTTTTCCGCCTCGACGAGGAAAGTCCCCAAGAAGATGGGTGACTCTCCCCGCCTTCAGCTGGGGGGGACGCATGTTGGACAGGCCACATGAAGGGCTCGCTCCCTCCCCGCAGGACAGGGCCCGGGCCACCATCAGCACCATTGCCCGGCCCAGCCGCCATCTTGGACACTGCACCACGCGGCCGCGCGGCCTCAGCCCGACCCCAACCCTGGGCTTGGCCAGGCCCCGACATCCCGGCACCACCCTCCACCCAGGAGGTGAACGGACCACTTGGCAGGTCAATGGGAGTAAGAAGTGTCGATGGCTCTCCCCCGCCAGGTGCCGAGCACCCCCAGCCTCCTCGGGCGCTGGCTCCACCCCCCTGCTGGGTGTCTGGACTCCCTCATCCCAGACCTCCCGACCTCCAAGAGCGAGGGTCCGGACATCAAAGGGCGCCAGACCTATAACTGAGGCCGCCCCAGGACAGGAAGGCAGTTGTATCCTGGAGTCGAGAGACACCGCGACGAACTCATCCTTGACGGACTGCTGGCGCTGCCACAGCCCTGCCTTGTGGACTATTAGCCTGCCTGCTGGCGCTGCCGCGGCCCTCTGCAACCTTCATCCTCGTGGGACCTGCTGGCGCTGCCGCGGCCCTCTGCAACCTTCATCCTCGTGGGACCTGCTGGCGCTGCCGCGGCCCTCTGCAACCTTCATCCTCGTGGGACCTGCTGGCGCTGCCGCGGCCCTCTGCAACCTTCATCCTCGTGGGACCTGCTGGCGCTGCCGCGGCCCGTTGTAACCTTCATCCTCGTGGGACCTGCTGGCGCTGCCGCGGCCCGTTGCAACCTGCATTCCCGTGGGACCTGCTGGCGCTGCCGCGGCCCGTTGTAACCTTCATCCTCGTTGGGACCTGCTGGCGCTGCCGCGGCCCGTTGCCACCTACGACCTCTTCGGGACCTGCCGGCGCTGCCGCGGTCTGACCCATCCGAACACCGAGCTCGAGGATTGTGAGCTATCACCGTTACACCTCCGTACCCGTGGGTACCAAGACTGTCCCGCTACCCCCTTCCCTTACTAGAGACTAGAATTGAGAGGATCATCGTGTCCTAATCGCCTTGTATCGTACCACTCTACTACCAGAAGTGCCTATAAAAGGCGTTACCCTGATCTTTGTGTGGTGTCCATCTGTGGGGGGGAAGTTACCTGTCTGTGCGATCACTGTGCTCGGCCGACCCTCCAGGTCCCCGTCTAACAATGTCCTTTCGTAGAAAGTCGTGTCTTGATTCCAAAGATGATCTGATTTGGAAGGGGGCCAGTTCCTACCTTTATCCTGCAAAAAGGGGCTGGCACGCGACTAAGTCCTGCCCTATGGGTGGGACTAGGAGGGGGGTGGTTACACCCCTCTCCTTTGGCGGGCTTTCCCCAGGCCAGGGGCTGGAGTGCCCCTGGAACTGGTTTCAGCCGGCCTATGCACAGTGAGCACCGGGGTGCCACTTGCAGTCACCTTCCTCTAAAGCCCTGCCTACCTAGGATACACAAAATCCTGTCTGGGACGGTGCTGGCACCGCCCCTGGCAGGAAACCCTTTGTCCTTGCCTCCTGGGCTGGGAGGACTCCCAGCAGCAGGAGGGCAGACTTGTGTCTCGGTGGCAGCATCCATTTTGTGGAGCTAAGGCTCTGTCTAACTTTAACCGGGGTTACAGGTTACATGCATGTCGTGTCCCTCTAGAAGGGTGGAATGCTAACCCTGTCGCCAGAATTGGCGAGGGGTTAGTATTCCAATTCGTATGACACCTTACTCGACATGTTTTGATAAAGCGATACCAGAGTTGGCATATAACCGCGAGGATTATAATGCACTTAAGAGTATATGGTATGCGATATCATGGAAACGGCTAAGGGATGGATCCCGAAAGCCGCAGACAGGCTTAGCTCATGCCAGAGCACTATCTCACACGATTCCAAGCACTCTGCCTTCAGGATTGTCAAGGCCTGCCATAGGAGTGACTGATAGGAGATCTGTGTGTCCATTTTAGGGTTAGATATAGGTATACTATATCTAAAGCAAAGGGTGATTACACCACTTTGCCCCAGCTGTCGTGCAGCCAGTTGTGTCATATTAGGATGGCCAGCCAGGGGTGGCATAATACATGCTGCAGCCCCTGGTAGGCCCTGGGTACACCTATGCCTTGGGTACCTAAGGTACACTGTACAGGGACTGATAAGGTGACTCAGTATCCAATTAGATATGTACCTAGGGTACATGGAATCCATTTTACAGAGAGAGCAGTAGGCCTGGGGTCCTGAATAGCAGGGCCCCAGGTCAACTAAGTCAGAAAACCAGCAAAACACCAGGCAAAAAGTTGGGGGCAACCATAGTCAGGGATCTACCTTCCTACAACATTTTATCCTAGGTTTCCTCGAGAAACTCGAGATAGACAGCTGAAACAATGGAGACAGGCCATGGTAGTGGAGAGATTATATACTGTACTGACCCTAGAAGAAATAACAGGAAGTAAATGTACAGAGAAAACAAATCATTTATTGACTGGTAGTGGAGATTCAGTCAGTCAAAATTAAGTTTATTTAGACCATAGTCTTTAAACAATGCAAAGAAATAATTGCGGGTTAAAACATTCTACTACACCATTTATACAAAATTCACAAAATGGATACATAGATAAAAAAAAGGGATACCAATAAAAACATCACTTCTTTGGGCGGCCCTGCCTTTTAAAAATTATATACACTTAAGATCTAAATTTTCTCTTATAAAAGCTATATAATTCATTTATTTATAAAATTTCTAAAAATTATTACTCATATGTTTTTAGGAATCTTTGTACTACCTTTATATAGTTCTCTAGAGCGACTGCAATTTCAATAGTAGGCATTTCTGTGAGAAAGTTGACCGCCTGGGCCCGCTATCTTATATCATATTTTTAGAATATTGGATGAAGGCATAGTTTACGCTGTTCTAGAATAATTATACAGTCTAATGGGATGTGCACTAGGTCACCTTTTGTACCCAGCCTACACTTGCAGCACCCTTTGAGGTCCAACATATTTTATTTTAATTCTTCGTTTACCAACCACGGGTTAATACCAATTCACATTCTTAATATCTCCTATCTATACCAATGGTTCGGTAAGATATCCAGGTAAGGGAACCAGTTTTCATTAGACCAAGAATCCATTCTATACTGTACGGATTTTTTCTTAACTAGGTATTCCATGTCAGTTCTTCTAGACACTTCTTGCTTGTGAAACTTCAAATCACTTTTAGTGCATTCTTCTCGTAGGGATTCTTGGCAGATAACCACCTTTATACATTCACAGGCCTGCACCATTTTCTTCCTACTTGCTTTTGCCCATTTTAGATTACTAGATTGAATGTCGTTTCTACACCATTGTGCTACTTTCTGGCCTTTCTCATTTTCCAGACGTTTCGAGAATCTAATCACTGCTATTTGGGATTGAACCCCCCCAGACTGTTATTCCTAATTCAGTTCTTATTGCTTGAATCATTGATGAACGTGGTAGGGACAACAGAGTTTTCAGGCATTTTCCTTCATCCAGGTTCGAGACACCTTTACCGCTCAAATAAAGGACTTCTGCACCATAGAGTACTTGTGGAGGTATCATTGCACTGGATGCCTTTAGCAACGGTCGGTGAGACATATCCCCGTAGTCGTGGTTAAACATTTTTAGTCCAGAAATCGATATAAGGGCTTTTGCTTTCTGAGCTTCAAGATGTGTGTGCCACTTTAGGGACTTATCAAACCACATCCCTAGGTGGCGATATTCATTAACAGATTCCAATTTGAGGTCACCTAAAAACCAGTTAAACGTAATTACTTTTTTTCCGAAACATAACATTTTCGTCTTGTCCGAGTTTACTGTTAAAAAATTTCTTGCACACTATTGACTAAAAGATCTCAACTTTCTTTAGAGGCCCAATTCAGTCTGGTCTAGTATTACCAGGTCGTCCGTGTATAGTAAACAGGGCACCTTTTTACCATACATTCTTGGACTTGCACTACCTTCAACTTCTAAACAGGCAGGTAAATCAGATGGAAATATAGAAAATAGCTGGGGGGCCAAGACGCAGCTCTGTCTCAGGCCATTTTTAATAGGTATTTTTGGCATCAACAACCCCTCAGTATCCTTAATTACTTGTGCCCAATTACCTCGTGTGTAGTTCTTTTATTATACCCAGCAGGTCTTTCGGTATGCTTTTATTTATAAGAGTTTCCCAAAGACACGATCTAATGAATCAAACGCTGCATGAAAGTCAACGAAACAACAGCAAAGCTTACCATTTTGTTCTGTCGACTTTCGTGCTATTGCCCATAGGGCAAAGCAATGATCTATCGTGGAGTGCCCTTCTCTGAAGCCCCCCTGTTCAGTAGGTACGATTGAGAACTCCTCGACCCAATCATTTAGCCTATTCAGCACTATTTTTGAGAATACCTTTTCTCCTATATCTAGAATATTGATCAGCCTATAGTTTTGTGGCGCATCCATGCTACCTTCTTTATGGATTGGCCTGATTACAGCACCCTTCCAATTCATTTGCATTCTACCTTCTGCTAATATTGTTTGGGACAGTTGGGAAAGAAATCTCACCCACCACTTTATCTGTGACTTTAGTATTATTGCTGGGAGATTGTCTGGCCCTGCTGCTCAGGTTAATTCCAGTTTCTTTATTCTGCTTTCTACATTCTGTTCGGTAAAATCTGATCCGTTAGTGCCTGCCAATGCTGGGGCTCTGCGACTCCGGAATCATCTCGAGGTCCATACAGTTCCTTCAAATACTTCTCCCGAGCTGCATCGCTAACAACACATTTCATTACTACTGCTGAGGGAAAGGATGCTGCTTTTACCAGCTTTCAAAATTGTCTTAGATTTTTTGCTTCAATTGATTCTAGCAGATTTGACCGCATTTCTATTTATACAACCTTTTTGCATCAGTAATCAACTTTTTATACTCGCTTTTCAACTTATTAAGATAAATTTGCCTCGCTTGGCTGAACTTTTTCCTTAAGCTTCTTGATACTGTCCTTATGTCCCTTTTCTTAATTTGGCAGTCGACGTAAAACCGTTTCAGTCAGCTGACCGGGATTGTTGCACATTTCCTTTTATCTTTTTTTAATTCTATCTGGAGACACTGTACTATTTGGTCTATCTTCTCCTCATACCATTCCAGATTTTTACTCCCAGAATCCCCCAGTTCAACCTTATGCTGAAAGGTCTTTAATTTTTCCAGATACTCTTCCGTCAATCTTGTTGTCGCTCACTTGGGGTAGTTAACTTCTTGTGGGATCACTTTCTCTCTATGTTCCCTCCTTCCCCCGTATACATTCAGTTGCAACATATTGTGATCGCTGCCTTCACTTTTATCTTAAAGGCCTGTACTAGAGGGAAATTCCAAGCTGGAATAAATACATAGTTAATTGGGCAGTTTTGTGAGCCTATTTTAAATATCTTCTTTGCGGGGCAATCTGTTTTGAATCTGCCATTCACGCAGAAAAGACCCTTCCTCCCTCGATAATTTACCAATTCTATGTCTTGTCTCGAGGATTCACAAGCAGGGAATCTGGCATGATTTATTCCATAGGCATCCAACAATTCCCTGTGCCAAAAGTCAACCTTCTTTGAATTGAACTTATGATTAAAATCCCCCAAAATGAAAAACACATCTAAAACATGCTTTTCACATAAAGAGTATTTATCCTCTTTGAAATTCCCCATCTCAATTCCATACTCTGCCACATTCTTCCAATGCATATATACATTTATAGCAAATAAATGTTCATATTTCTTGTCCAGGGTCAGGAGAGCTAATCTACATGCCAATAACCATCTACGTTTCACTTTTAACAAAAGTGCATTTCTTATTACTTTTGTCGATATGAGGGTCATAATCCCCCCCGACGGACGTCCAAACTTTTTTTTCTTGGCCGTCGGTTTAGTTGTAGCTAACCTTCAAAAGTAGGGGTTTTGTCGCATAACCAAGTCTCTTGCAAACAGGCAATTTCCACATTATTTACTAATTTCTTTATATGCTCTTGTTTTCTTTAATTTCCTAAGCCATTTATATTCCATGATAGGAGACTTAGGCTATGCGGCACCCCCTCTTCCTATTCTACCTCACTTAAACCACCATCTTCATCCATTACCACCATATACTTCTTGGAGGGTCCTGCAAGGCTACTTCTTTGACTCCAGTTACCCCAGGAGTCATCATTTACTGAATTGTTTACCACTATGTTCAAGATACTACCCTCTTCTTCATTATCCCTCAGTAGCCTCAAATGTCTCCTACCCAGGCCTGCATAGCACTTTAGGAATCTACTTCCTGATTCAGCGTTTCCCTTTGGTTCACTCTCTGTGATTAACCTTATTCCCTCTTGGAGCATCTCACTTGCCGCTTTCCCAATGGCCATTTTTACCAGATCAGAGTAGAGCAGTACTCTTGTTATTTCCTTACCATTTGAATTTTCTGTAAAGCCCAGCTGTCTCAGATATTTTGAACCAATCCCACTCAGACCTGGACATTTGGAGAAAGAGAGCAGGATTTGAGCCCTATTTAATGGATTAATTTTCCTCAACTTCTTCCACTTTGTCTGGATTGCTCCGGTTCAAGGTACAACCATTTGTTAGTATTAACCTCTAGTCCTTTCTTGGGGGCTGTCTACCATTTACCCATCAGGTAAGTCCCATTTTACTTTCCACTTCTACTTTACCTTGAAGATGTGGTACTTCTCCTGGGTTATAGTACCTCTGAGAATTACTGGTTTGTCCCCATAGGGATGGATTTACTTTCTGGTTTGTGGTTTTGGTTTTTGGTAACTTCTTTCCTAGGCCCTTACTGCTCTGACTCTTTACTTGTACAATTGGGACATTTCTTTTATCCTCAACTATCGGAGCCTTAGTGAGTACAAACGTCAGGGAGGAGGCATTTAAACTTAACTCTTCCCCTACCTCCCTTTCCTTCCTTTTTCCCTTTGTTGATGTTTTAGTTACCCTCTTCCTAGTTATCCTACATTTAGTATGGCCCCTTGCATATTCCCCTCTTCTTTTTATCAGCATTGGGCATTGGGCATTTAGATATGTATACATTGTCTGGGGATTCTACTGACTCTCTATCTACATTTTGCTCTGTGGGCTGGTGGGCAACTGCCGGTCTTAACAGATGTGGCATTTGCTCTTTAATTATTACCAGCTCCTCTTCGATCTTTTTTAAATACAACTTTTGCAATTTCAGGACCCCATTATTCAACATTGTTACTTCTAGAATCCCCTGAAGGGTTTTCTGTAGCATCAATAGTATGTCCATCATTGAGGAGGAGGGTGATGCTGAAATGTTCCAAGTTCTGGAGGCAGTTTCTCTCAGGGGCTGCTAGGCTTCCTGTTATTGATGTATCCTGCTGGTTTAAGATTTTTAGCCCATTTAGATGTTGTGTTAATCGGTTGTGTGAGTCACCCCAAGCGAAGCTTGGTCCTTGGCACTCATTTCCCAATAGCCTTGCATTCTCCAGTTCCGATACATGCATTGAGAATAGTTTTGGAGATGATGATAGTCGCGGTGCTGCTATTTGTTCATTTTGGCTCAGAAGGGAGTGGTTTATTAAAAAGGATTCTGCCGTTGCCTCCTCTGGAGATACTCCCGTACCATTCTCAATTTCCACGTATATTACAGGTTGTTCTGAACGTTTATAATTTTCCCTATAAAATCCTTTATAGTTTGAGTTGCTGAGGAGCTGCCTTTCAGATTAGATGCTGAGGTACAAACATTTTGGGCTTGCAGGGATTTTTTGGTGGCTTTTCTATTTTTCCTATTCTTGGGTGCTCCTTTACTATTCTCCTTGGGGGTAGCCTGGCTTTCCTGGCTCTTTTCCAAAGTCCTAGACCCCCCTGGTAACTCGCTCCTCCCTGGGCTTTCATCCAAAGATTCCTTGCGTGATTTTTGCTTCCTCTACGGAGCCATCGTTCTTTAATTCAGAGCTACTCCCCTTTGTTGGGCACTTTTAGGCTCTGGTATTAAAGTATGGGGTGTAATCCTAACTTCACCCCCTGCAATTGCCCCCTAGATGACACCGCTTAACAGTTGGTGAATAATTAGAGGGGCAATGGGGTACTGCAGTTATTCTCTCATTCACACACTCACTTACCTCTGTTGTGCCATTTGCCCGCCGAGCCTCTCAAGCTGTATTTAAAGTTCTCTTTGTATATCACTGCTCTCTGGTCTGATGACCTCCCCCTTTACACTTCCGCTTATTTCCGGCATCTGCCACAGCCTAGGGAGCTGCCATTCAGAACTTAGATCCACTCCACCATCCCCTCCCTCTTCTGGAGGTTCTCTGGGTTCTTTTCCCACCCGCTACGGGTTTGGCGGTCCTCTCTTTTCTCAGGATCAACTCGGCTCCTCCCCTCTCCTCCGGGGCAGGAGACCGCACGAGCACACCAAGCACCCGGCTGCACCTCAACTGCACGACAGCGTGACAGCGCAATAGCCCGCCGCCGATCCGCTGTGTCCGGCTTACTAAAATCAGGCTCCGCGGGAAGACTCCGGGTGAACTCCGGATAGGCTCCGGGTGCGCTGCCTCGATGTACTCGGCGATCCGCGATCTGGACTCCGCATTCCTGTGCGCTCAGTTCGTCTCTCTCGGCTCACGGCTGGCTGCCTGGCTTACGATTAGGTAGGCGGCAACAACAGAGGTCAGACGTGTAGCGTTACTGCATTCAATTCTGTGGCTCTATGGCTGTGCTGTGAGGCCTTCAAATGATGATTATTTTGAAGAAATTTTAATGAAAAATCCTCCACCTTATCAAGAAGAATTAAATAGTATTACTCATAGTGCCCCGCTTCTGAAAACACCTTTGGTTCCGCAGGTTGTACATGAGACTACAATGGAAAGGGTACTTCAAGAAAAAGAAAGGGAAGCAATAAATAAAAATAGAAGTGAATTAATTCAGAAAATAACCCAGTTAAATACAAGTCCTGAAGTGCTAACGATACCAGTGACTATAAGTCCCGGTGTTCCCTTATATGGGGATAAGCCTAATTGTCCTAAAACTCCTGTTCTGACCACAACGTTCACACAACCTATAAAAGAAAATATAATAATTGATGATTAAGCAAGTGAGTGTGAGTCGTTAATTTCTTTAATGGATTCACCGATAAGAGAGCCAATAAACGATTCAATCAGAAAATTTACACCAGGATGCTCAAAAGATCGAAACACCCACAGGGACAAGAAGTGCTACTGTAGTAACCCCAGAAGAAATAGAAAGATGGACACGAGATATAGAAAGCCAAAAACACAACCAAAGGTATTGGATATATTTAAATTACGAGTACAAATGGAAGAAATGATTGCTGGAAATGTAGGGATAGAAAGATTAAATTCCTTCAGTGAAGAATAGGTATTATTCATATGCAGAAGTATCACCCGAAATACAAATATATTTCATGAAAAATTGATGAATTTGGCTTCAGAAATGAGAATCGACATAGATAAATACAAAGTAATGCAGAAACCATATAGAGCAGAATTCTCTGACAAAGATTTAGAAAACATGAATGTGTCAAGGAGGAAGTTACAGCTAAAAGAATTATTGACATTATTGCAAAAATGGGCAGACTTGAATAGATGGAAAGTTAGGTAAACAAAGAAAAAGGAAGAAGCTCAGGCAAATAGAACGACATCTGAGTACGTAATGAAAGAAGCAGAAAAGGTTGAAAGGTTGTACTCAATGAGAGAAGTTCCGGGAGGAGGTTATGTACATGTCCTATGGACCCGACAAGGTATTTTATCATTTACGAATGATTTTCCAAAGCTTAGAGAAAAACCAGTAGAATGGTACAGGCAAGTTGGAAGGTTTGTGAAGGTTTAGAAAGTTTTGCTGAAGGATTTAGATGGTTTATTTGACGTTGTTCCTGCTGATTTATGGGCAGAAGGTAAAATCACTGTAGATTGGCCTAACAATGAGTACCCAAGAGATGCAAAAACAGGAACCCCGTCAGATGATGTGATGAAAAAATATCATCAGGTAATTACTTTTCTGAAAGGGAAAATTCCACCAAAAGAAACTGATTGGATAAAAATAGAACCCGCCAAGAAAAAGATGAGTCAGTACATGTATATTATGAACGTCTCTTACAGGTGTTCAAACAGTACAGACAGACCCTCCAGGATTTCGCGATTTTGCGGTTTGCCGCGAAATCGGCACTTTTGTAAAAAGGCCGCGATTTTCAAAAAAGTGCCCGCGAAATCGGCACTTTTGTAAAAACCCCGCGATTTTTTACAAAACTGCCCGTGCAATGGCAATGCGCACAATTAGACAGTATCTGTTGGTGACTGAGTTTTTCATGGGGTGACGCATCAAGTGAAGTGATGAGGTAAGACCAGGATATTAGTTGATGAGGTGGCAACTGGATAAAAGCAGGGAGTAGAGGAAAGGTAAACAGGAAGGGACCATCTTGGGGGCAGAATGGGATTCAGGCAGGTAATTAATGGGCAGCAAGGTGATGGGTACCATGGAGACAAGGGACCAGAACTGGACACTTAGCGGGCAGGCAGTGAACCCAATGGGGCAGATCAGGTGAAAAGAAGTCACACTCTGGAAACTGTCAGGCGGCAAGAAAGTGGTGGAGAGAGGACAGAGCAGCAGCAAAATCCATCCATACATATCCTGTGTAAATGTCTGTCACCCTAGCAGAATAGTAAAAAAACAAGCATTTGCAATGCAATAGGTCTCACATTTACGCGAGTTTGTGCTATTGGCATTTGGTTTTTAAAACATAAATAAATGGCATTGTCATTTACAATGACAATAGCTTGAACGTGCATAAATGCGACTCCTATTACATTGCAAATGTTATAACGTTGTGCCCCCACGCCCCCTTCACCCATGAAAACATAAACGGTCGGAGCCCTAGCCAGACCCTCCAGGATTTCGCGATTTGCCTTGAAGTATTACAAGTTGTATAGTGCCTTTTTTATGAGTTTCTCCTCTGCTGCTCCTAAGTGTATTCCATAGGTCATATACTGTGACTGGTAGCATAATTTCAATATCTTTGGGTATCTCCCTGTCCCTCCAATCTGGACCCCCAGAGTATACACTAAGGGGGTCATTAGGATCGCGGATTTCCCACATCCTCCGGGCCGGCGGAAGCCACCGCCGGCCCGGAGGATGCGGGAAAACTGCCGCGGATGCTGGAAAGACCCACCGCCAAATTAGGATGGCTGGTGGGTCTTTGAATCTGTCCGCCGCGGAAAAGCATTAACATGGCTGGCGGTGTCTATCAGACACCGCCAGCCATATTATGATGGAGGAGAAAGTATGCTTTTTCACGGCGGCTTTTCTGCCGTGGAAAAGCATACAGACCTTCACTTCGGGGGCCCGTTGCGGGCCCCCTGGGTGAAGGTGGGGTGGAGGGTGCACATGGCGGGTACCTATAGTACCCCACTGCATTTGCATGAACAAAGCGGCAGGCACCGCGTGGTGCCTGCCGCTTTGTGCACGCAAATGCCGTGCATGCATTTTTCACATTGCGGCGGGTGCAGCTTGAAGCTGCACCCGCCGCAATGATAAGAATAAAGGATGTGACCGCCACCCTGGCGGTCACATCCTAATCTGCATGGAGGGACCGCCGCTACCCCTGTGGACGGTCCCTCCTACTCTATGGTGGCGGACAGACTCAGGTCCGTCCGCCATCATAATCGGCCCCTATGGTAGGTTCTAGAATGGAAAAAGTAAAGGAAAAAGCTATATGAGAACGCCCTGATGGAGATGGAATCTGTCCTGAAGAAGCTGGCGAGAGAAAGACACGGTAAGAGCATCCCTCGACAGATCTTCATGGACGCCTTGCTGCAGGGTAACCTGAGTGACAAGCAGGTGCTGGAGGACAGCATGATCTTCTCACTGGCAGGATGTGTTATCACAGCTAACTTGTGTACATGGGCTTTATGTTTCCTCACCACATCAGAGGACGCTCAGGAGAAGCTTTACAAGGCGATCGCCCAAGTACTGGGCAAGGGGCCCATCACACTGGAGAAAGTTGAGCAGCTCAGGTATTGCCGGCAAGTCCTCTGTAAGACAGTACGGACAGCTAGATTGACACCCATTGCGGCACGACAAGGCTTCAGGACCTGGAAAACAGTTTCCATTGATTTAAGGCTGAGAATGAATAATTATGAGTAAAATAAAGTGCCTCAAAAATGCCGCTAAATTTCCATATTTGTGCAGCTAAATTTCCATATTTGTGCCGCTAAATTTGCTAATCCATGCCGCTATATCCTGGGGGGTCTGGGGTTTGAGAACATTGAAAACAAAGACATGACTCATTTTGTGTATCGATTTGTGTCTGGGTTGAGGTTGGAAATATCGCAAATGATTAAACAGCACATGTTATGCTGGAAAGTGAAGCCAATAGATGAGATTTGCATGTATGCAAAGTATTGTGGGGATGAGATCGACAATAGACGAAAGAAATAAGATGAAATAGTAAAGTGGGCCCAAGTTAAATTAGCAGAACAGCAAGAACTTCAGTTAAGTAATCAGGCAGAAAACTCAGGAAAGGGGCAAGGTCAAGGTGAAAACAGTGGAGGCAAACAAAGAGGGCGAATGAGCAAGGAGGAGGCAAAGAAAAAGTTTCCCTGTCATGGGTGAGGAAAATTGGGGCATTGGAAAAATGAGTGTAAACTTATACAGAATAAAATTGTCCAAATTCAAAATTCAAATCCACAGATGCAGAATGAGGTGTTAATGAGACACCCACAACAGGTTGTACAGAGTCAATTTCCACCTGCCCCTTTGCCAGATTTTGTGAGTCAAGCAAAGTATAGTGTGAACACCGTATTCTGGATAGGAAGTGGTAAGACAAATTCTGTAACAGCACAGTTTCTTTTACAGGATTCATTTTTTGAGGCAGAATTACAATGACAGTGCCTGAGAGGGGACGAAGAGGAATGCGTACTTGGCGCATCCTTGCTGGTAGATCAATCAGGTCCTTATATAGATGGTAAGGTTGAAGGAAATGAAATCACCTTCTTATTGGATACTGGTGCTACCCATTCTACTGTGAGAACATCAGACCTCCCAAACCTAACCCTCTCGGGAGAAGTGATCCAAGTAGTGGGCGTTTCTAATAAACAAATTAGGACCCCAATTACCGAACCAATGGAGGTGTGTATTGGCTGCTTTAGAGAAATGCATAAGTTTGTTGAATGTGACTCAAGTCAGGTAAACCTGAAGGGATTTATTGTGCAAAATGAACTGCACAATATTTTACACACCGGATAGTGTTGCAATTCAAACTCCTGATGAAGACGCAGTATACAAGATCATATTAGCTAAACAGGGAACAGAAGTGAATGACTTGTTTTCTATGACAACAACAGACGAGTTACCAGACAAGGTCCAAACTGCAGTAAATGCTGATGTGTGGGATTTTATTGGAAAAGAAGTAGCATTAATGGCAAATGTAGACCCCGTAAAAGTAACTGTAAAAGAAGGTGCAGTTTACCCAAATATCCGACAATACAAAATAAACCCGGAAATTAAAGCTGGTGTTGCAGCAGAGATTTAACGATTAGTAATGAAATAATGAGTAGTCTCTGTAATTCACCTATAATTGGTATAAATAAACATAACAGCAAATATAGGGTGGGCCAAGATTTGAGGAAAATTAACAAAATTGTCGTACTATGTTGTCTGATAGTTCCAAATCCATCAGTAATCCTATATCACATACTGTGGAATGCAGTATGGGTCACTGTAATTGATTTGTGCCATGCATTTTCTCCATTCCATTGCATCCTGATAGCCAATTTTTATTTTAATTAAAATTTTATGAACATGTTTACGTTTGGAATCGTGTTCCACAAGGTACACTGAAAGTCCTTCGGTTTTTTTTTTGGTTTTTTTAAGAACCTTTATTTCCATATGCATAAAATGACAAACACGGGCCTACAACCAGTGTGGCCGGCCGCTATTTAAATCAAGTAGAAAAGAGTAAGAGCAGTATCTCAATCCAGTGATGAAAACAAAGCACATCCAGGATACAGCAGAGAAGCAAGATAATTCGCGACAACAAGGAATAGTAAAGGTTCATTTTTAAAATAACCAAAAATTAAATCAAGGAATCGACATCGCATTTTCATTCCGCTCCCAACACAATCAGTTAAAAACACATTATCACTCCGATGATGAATAGAGATGGAATGGGAAAGGAGAGGAGTATCAAAGTCAGGATAATTGCAATAATAACGTGCCAAGTACGGCATGCAGGCCCCACCCCTAAAAGGAAGTACTATGGGAGACATGAAAACAACAACATCGAAAAAGGAAACAGCAAAGGGCCTTAGAAACAAAAAAGGAAGCAGAGAACAGACCCTTCCCCCAACCCCCCACCCTGCACCCCTGCAAAAGGCTACGGCCTATTCCCCCAGCAGCGTGCCTGTCGCCCTAAATAAGAAACCCGAAATATAGAAAAGAAAAGAGAAAAAGAAGAAAAATATGAGGAGAAGGGCCGGCGATTCGGTCACCCAGTCCCTCCCACCCCCGCATACTAAAGTCGTATAAACCGAAGCAACAGAAAAGAACACATATCAGCAAGCACATAAATCGCAATCAATTACAGCCCCACTAAACGTGCCCTTGAATCACCGTTAACCAGAAAGAAGCCCCTCCAAGTCCCAAGCGAGATCACCCCTGTCCACTTCTGTCAATAGTAGCAATGTTAAACGATCTTGCGGTCGGGTGGCAATTCGATACAAAAGGGTCAATCGTTCCAGGCAGACCAGATAGCGCCGCCGCCCAACATGGTCCAAGCCACCGAGAAACAGTTGACGATGCGTGGCGGAGGCCAGAATGCCACAATACCCAGACCACCAACAGTTCCAAGTCCAATAACGGGTCAGCCAAGCACGGAAAGGAAAGTACAGGATGTGGGAAGTACCTCAGCACAGATCGGGCCTCATGTACCACGGAGCGGTGTAGCTCCTCCATTTGCTGGTCAGAAGAAGGCCCCGATGAGACAACCACTTGTGGAACAGGTGCGACGACAATAAGCACAGGAACCAAATCCATTCGCGCCTCCAGGACTGTAGACCCATCCAGGGAACATGACACTGTGGCAGAAGGAGACACATCGGTACCGACTCGGGGGCAAACCACTACGCAACAAAATGGCGGGTCAGCAATGGCGGCGATCTTTTCTTCCAAGTCCCGGGAGTCCCGGATCAAGGCACAGTCTGCAGGGTTATCAGTGCAGCCAGTACGTGGTGACGCGTGAGCGTTTCCCCATGTAGTCGAACTCCAGGGGTCTCAAGGTCAGCGGATTCTCTGCCCCCGGGAGGGGCGCACTCCGAGGCGCCGCCCGCCATTTCAGCCATCTTGCCCTCCTCCACTTCTCCTCCACCTCCGAGCCCCGTCCGACCACCTGAATCAGCAGGTCTCACGGCTGGATCTTGACAGTCGGCGCTTGGTGCAGAAAGGAGAGTCAGCAAAAGTCCAGGTGTGCTCCCCGCAGCTCGCCGGGAGCCAACCGCTGGCTCCAGGACGGGACTATTAACATGGCCGGGCTTCACACCCAGGGGGAACCGGGCGACACGGTCTCTCTCCGGCTCGGCGGTATCTCTGGTTCACTGGGCAACCCACTATTGGGAGTGGGTTGGCACCAACTCTCCTGGTTCGCGGCTCTCAGGCTCCCACCAACCGGCTTCTCATCCCGACCAGGGCCGCCATCACTACGAACACAGCCGGGCAACCTCAGCACTCGAGGCCCCGGCTTCAGCGCCGCGAAGGCCGGCAAGCGGGCGGGGACCGGTATCCGGATCTACTGCACGGTGGAGCTCCGGAAATAGACGGTAAGTGATTGCTTCCCTTCAACCATTTAGATCAGCAAGCCTCGCTCAGCATTATCGTCAGGATAGACGTGCGGGGAGGAAGGGCCCTCGGAGCCAAGCGTTTATGCGACTGTTCCGATCGCCATCTTGGCTCCTCCCCCAGTCCTTCGATTTTTAATCATATTCTGGAAAAATGTCTTGAATCTCAGGTGTTGCCCAGATAATAAGTTTTGGTGCAATACATTGATGACTTATTAGACGCATTATTGAATCACCTGGCTGAAGTGGACATAAAGTGTCGCCAGAAAAATTTACATTTTGCACAACTTCGGTCAAATATTTGGGACACCAAATAGAAAGAGGAATCAGAAGAGTAACTTCAGAAAGAATAAAAATGATAAAAAATATGCAGTTACCACAGACCCAGAAAGAAATAAGGATGTTTCTTGGAGTCATAGGTTAATGAAGGCAGTGGATTGTGGGATTTGCAGTACTAGCCAAACCTTTGATACAAATGACAAAGAAAAGAGCAAAAGATCCAATAGAGTGGGATGATGAAAGCATGACAGCTGTTGTGCCATGAGGAAGGAGGATTGAGCGCTGCTTATGCTGTGTGCACATTGACTGGAATAGTCAAAGCATCCTATTTACCAGGAGTCAAGTCTGCACAAATAGCCGAATTGGTGGCTTTAATCAAAGCTTGCAAAATTGGGAAAAATGGAGAGTAACCATTTACACTGACAGTCAGTATGGTTACGGGGTTCTGCATGACTTTGGACAGCTCTGGATGCAAAGGGATTTCATGACTTCTTCAGGAACCCCTATTAACAATGGAAATTTTGTAAAAGAATTCATTGAAGCAATTCAATTGCCAAAAGAAGTGGCCGTGGTCAAGTGTGCTGCTCACCAGTCAGGAAATGATAAGGTGACAGTTGGTAATTGTTATGCTGACCAAGTTGCCCAAAATTATGCTAAATACAAAATAGCAGTAAACAAGAAAATTGATGCATGTGGAATCAGCTGCCAACTTATGCTCCTTGGGGGTGTAGGAACATGGGAAGAAGTGAGAGAATTACAAGATGAAGCAGATACAAACGAAAAGTAAGAGTGGGAGAAAATAGGTTGCAAAAAACAGCTGATGATGGGGTGTGGACTTACCTAGATGAAAGACCTGTGTTACCTGACTGTATGCTTGCACCAATGGCTAGAATGTATCATGAAGACACATACATAGGCACAGATGCTATGATTAGGCTATTTCGAAAAGATTGGTTTAATGCAAGGTTCAGGAATGTCTCAGAGAGTCTTTGCCAGAGATGCTTAACTTGTCAACAAATGACCCCAGGCAGGAAAACAGTAGTTTGCACAGGGAATATTGAAAAAGCTGAGGGGCCATTTATAAGACTATCACAAAAAAGGAGGGAGAGAGAGGCTAGTGCTAGGTTCGGCCTCTTGTTTCTAAAGTATCATACTATAATCCATACTCCATGGATCGTGAGAACCTAGCCTGTCAGAAAGGAAAGGAGCAGGTCTTACCAATTGGTAGGACCTGTTTGGAAAAGAAAAGTGTTTTCTATTGTCCACTCACTCTCCAGAGGTTGCCCTTAGGTGACATGCTTCATCATTGGGGCTTTCCAAGCATCTACTGCTTGGGGCATGCTGCGACTTGCGAAGGATACTTAGGAGCACTTTAGGTGAAACTATGTGTGGTGCAGTGTATGGTGTAGTTGTGTTTAAAGTGTGAGTATTAAAAATACCTAGCTAGTAAGCCTACACATTTATTCTTACTTCTAGTTGGTATATTAAAAAGGGGGGTTAGATGTAGGAATTAGAACCTCAATGTGGTCAAAAAACCTAGCTATCTCGTCGTCATGTTTCAAGGTGTCCCCTACACCTTTTCTTCACGACAACATGAGGACCAGCCTCATGGTTGCCACTCCGAATGAGAACCTGTAATGTGGTTTTCAATTAGATAAAGACACACCTAATGTGTGTATCTTACTCGTATACATACAGTTTAGGATGAATCCGTAGTATTTAGTATAGAGTAGTACTATGCCCCATGGTCTGCCTGGGTGGATGGGGGCTGTATACGTTTAGCTCAGTATCCTTCCGTCCTCGTAAACCTATCCGTACCTCGGGCCGCCGATGGAGTATGGATTATAGTATGATGCCATTTATAAGTCTTCAGATTGATTTCATCCAGTTACCTGCCTGTTGAGGATTAAAATCTGTACTTCTCATTGTTTGTTTGTTATCAAAGTGGGTGGAGGCATATCCGACCAGAAGGAATGATAGCTTGACAGTGGCCAAACTCTTACTGAGCGAACTCATGCCACGATTCGGTTTTCCAGTAACTATTGAATTAGATAGAGGGTCTCATTTTAATAATGAAATAATTCGATTAATTTGTGAAACATTCAAAATTTAACAAAAACTGCACTGTACATACCGTCCAGAGGTTTCTGGAGTGGTAGAACAACTAAATGGCACAATCAAGTCGATTCTGGGAAAGGTTTGTGCATCTTCCCCACTGCAGTGGCCTGATGCTTTAAATCTTGTCCTGATGGGACTCAGAAGCATCCCAGACAAAAATACAGGCTTGATTCCCCATGAGATACTCATGGTAAGGGCATTGAGGTAAGCATGATTACCAGGACACAGGCTGTTGAATATATCTGATGATTTGGTACTGGAGTATTGCAAAGAGTTGACTGACCAAGTGCGTTCTATCTCTCATCAAGTTGGAGAAGATGCTGTTGCCAGGCAGCTGAACTAAGCACATGATCTGAATCCTAGTGACTGGGTAGTAGTGCAAAATCACACTCGAGACTCATGATTAGCACCAAGGTGAATAAAGCCACATCAGGTTATATTGGTTACAACAACAGTTGTAAAATGTGCAGGCTTGCCTAATTGGATTCATGTAAGCCATAGGAAGAGAGTACTAGCACCTGACGAAGTAGATTCACAACAACCTCAAGTGGTTGAAAAGGCTGATGGTTGTACAGCTGAAGAATCACAGGCAATAGATTCTGAAGTAGCTGATCAAGAAAACATAGCACTAGTCAGGATGACTGGGTCCCAGTGGTAGACATACCTGAAATTATTGTGAGAACAAGAAGTCAAAGTCGATTAGAAAGACAGGACAAGAGTGAGGCCGAGACAGGAATAGAAGAACGTACTCAGATTCAAGAAAATAAAGCTAATATCAAATCTGAGGCGGACCAGCTAAGGAAAGAGCAATGTACTCAGACAGAAGCAAATAAAAGCAACACCTGTGAGTTTGAGGAAGGACTGATAGGCACTAGAGAAAATGTCCAGGTAGAAGAAAATCAAGAATTTAAAAGATCTGAGCAGGACCAGTTAGGTAAAGAAAAACAAGTTCAGGAGGAAGAAGGAAAACAAAGTCAAATCAAACGAACTCCTGAACAGGGTCAGAATAGCAAAAAAGAACCCATCCAGGCAGAAACTGCAAAGTTAATAAGCCCTGGACAAGGTCAGATAGAGAGGAATTAAAAAGACGAAAATAATCAAATTGTGCCGCAAATCAACAAAAAAAAAAGAGCATTTGAAAAGACTGAAAGCACAGTGCAAACTAAAAGACTCAGAAAAGGTTATACTTGGCCTAGTATTATCAAGAGACTGAAATATCGCCTTAACACAATAAATTAAGAACCTGACTAAGTAAATGAAGTAACAAGCCAAACTGGACCATCCACTGAAATCCCAAGAAGGAGAAATCCACGATTGCAAAGACTGAATAACGAATTCAAGGATCCTGAATGGACATATGTAATTCTTGAGGATTTCGAGAATCTGGAAATAAGTGGAGAAAGTGATGAAGAATTAAATGGTGATCAAATAGATATAGAAGTGAGACCAACTTGAAGGAAAGAAATTCCCTAGGTTGTACCCTGAACAAAAATTCAAAAAGAGGGGAGACATCTTTCTAGTCTAAAATGCATGATAAAAGAGTTGCTGGAAAACCGAAATGGAATTGTGTAGAAAGATGCTGTACAATGTGTATAGGTGGCATATTTAATACTTATAGTATGGTTGGGATTGACAATAGCCATTCCCTACCTAATGACTGAAAGTAAACAGAATAACACTAGTGCACATGGAAAGGTAGCTAAGATTAAGCAAGACAGAGTTGAATTAGAAGCACAAGATGAGACAGATTTACATCACAGCGTATATAAAAATAATACAGATTTAAATATTTTGCAAACCTGTTAGTACACTATGTAGAAGCCATGGAAGTTAGTGATTGTTATGTGTGCATGAAAATGCCAAAATCTGTAGCAGAAGGAGTAACATACCATCATTTACCATTGACATATGGTTTTTCATGCAGTATTTAGCTAGTTTATTTTACAGAACTGGAATGTTACAGTATTGTTATTCTAATGTAGATCTGATTTTCTCTGAAATTCCTTTACGGAAAAGCATGAACCCTGTCCTTAGTAGTAGAGATTCCACATTTATGGGTGAATATTTTCTAACTATGAAGACAATAGATATAGCTGAAGCACATGAGCACAATCTATCTTGTAAGCTACATGAAGAAGAAAATATATTTTTGAATTTAGTAGAAAAGAGGAGACAAGATTTCCATAGAAGGGCTAGTGAACCAAAACCTCAGATACCTAAATGGGCTGAGAGACAAGACCTTATTGCAACTGGCAAGACTCATGCTGCTATGCCCCTGGACCTTGAAAAGAAAGGGAACCTCTGTCTCCATAGGTTAAAAACAGAGCATAACAATACATTTAGTGGTTCCAGTGAATGTGAACACAATTTTTTGATAATAGGGTGATAATAGGGGGATGGGGACACAAAGGTGGAACAGGTCCAGTATTTTCTGAAATTTAATATGTATGTGGGAACAAAGGTTATTTTAAGCTGCCTGACCACTAGTATTGGAGTTGCTATTTCGGAACTGTATTCCCAAAGGTGTACCATGTAAAAAGAATCACTGGAAGCGATGAAGAAAATAACGGACTAAAACGCAAGAAAAGGGCTAGTTTTCAGAAATTATAGGAGATATAGTCAGTGCATTGATACCTTCAGTGGGAGTAATTCTGAATATAAATTAATCACACATAACTCAACTCCCGGAGAGGGAGAGAGAGGGGGTCATAGGGAAAATATTTAAAGACCCAACCAGTTTCAATCCCCAATCCTACTGATAAACAACACAAGAATAACTGGTGGTCTAGAAAAAAGAAAGAAAAGTAGACACAGAACGAAGGTAAGAGCAGAACCTGCAACAGATCATTTGCCTGTCTGACAGTTAGTAGTAGTAAAAAGATGATGACGCAAATGCGACTTCATGCCAGGAGAAACCCTGAGGAGAGGAGAAAAGGTTAGTAAGGATTTCCATCAACTGCCCTTCGTGGCCAGTGTCATCATTTGGAAAACCAAAGGTGCCCCTGTCACCTCAGCTCTTCTGGCAACAAGCCAAATGCTGCTAGGCTAGGCGTGTTGTGACAAGGATAGAAAGTATCTCAAAAAGTATACTGATGCAGTGCAAGGAAAAAATGAAAGTGTAAGTGAGTTAAAAAAGATACAGCAGTGGTCCAAGATACCTTTATTAATGACCACTGGTGGACTTGTTAAAAAACACAGTGTCGGTTTTGAATTAATCTACCGAAAGGAAAGGTCTACTAGTTTCAGCCGTAGTGGGTTCAAGGACCCCTGCTTTCTTCAGGACCTAGTTAATATAGCTACTGCATTAAGTGCAATTTTGGGAAACAGTGATAACAAAAAAGCTTAAAAATATCACAATGTTATTACATGTGACCAAAAGAAAAAGAAAAAGTGTAATTCACTCACCTATCCTGTATGAGGTAACAAGCCTTACCTTACCTGGCTCTGACTCAGGTCAAAGGATAGGTGAGTGAATTACTCTTTTACTTTTTCTTGTAATCACAGAACAATTTAGAAGGCAGTGATTGACATAACATTTCATTGTGTATTCTGGATCTTGATGCTTGTTTTATCTCTACAGGTATGAATAATCATCCATCCTGCATGGAGGTATTGTTTTTGGTCACATGTAATAACATTGTGATATTTTTAAGCTTTTTTGTTATCACTGTTTCCCAAAATTGCACTTAATGCAGTAGCTATATTAACTAGGTCCTGAAGAAAGCCGGGGTCCTTGAACCCACTACGGCTGAAACTAGTAGACCTTTCCTTTCGGTAGATTAATTCAAAACCGACACTGTTTTTTTTAACAAGTCCACCAGTGGTCATTAATAAAGGTATCTTGGACCACTGCTGTATCTTTTTTAACTCACTTACACTTTCATTTTTTCCTTGCACTGCATCAGTATACTTTTTGAGATACTTTCTATCCTTGTCACAACACGCCTAGCCTAGCAGCATTTGGCTTGTTGCCAGAAGAGCTGAGGTGACAGGGGCACCTTTGGTTTTCCAAATGATGACACTGGCCACGAAGGGCAGTTGATGGAAATCCTTACTAACCTTTTCTCCCCTCCTCAGGGTTTCTCCTGGCATGAAGACGCATTTGCCTCATCATCTTTTTACTACTACTAACTGTCAGACAGGCAAATGATCTGTTGCAGGTTCTGCTTTTACATTCGTTCTGTGTCTACTTTTCTTTCTTTTTTCTAGATCACCAGTTTTTCTTGTGTTGTTTATCAGTAATTCTGAATACACAAATTATTTGTAAATTATCAACAGTGGTGGATTGTTTATCGACTGACACTGCTGGAGGATTTTTATTGATCAATACCAAATTGGTTGCGGTAAGATCTATGGTTTTGCAAAATCGACTTGCTCTTGATATATTATTGGCAAAAGAGGGCAGAGTCTGTAAAATGTTGAAGGCGCAACATTGTTGCACCTACATACCTGATAAAAGTGTTGAAATTGGAAAGTATGTCAAAAATATCACGAATTTGAAAGAAGAATTGAAATTCTTCTATAGGTTGTTGGTTTTCTAATGTACGGAGAAGTATTATAGGTCAAATACTGATGCCAATAATAGGAGTAACATCATTCGTTTTAACAACAATGGTTTGGTACAAATGCTGCAGGAAAAGAAAATGGTATGGAGTGAATGAAAGGGGAAGGAAAAGAAAATATGATGAAATTTAAATTGAAGAAATAAAAGGAGACATTTACAAAAGAATGAAGAGTTTCATCAAAGAGGGGATTGATGGAGCATGGTTTTGTATGGAAAGAAACTTGCTCGAATTCAATCCTCTCGAAATAATATGTAAAAATGTAATAAACATGTTTTGTAAGTACTAATAACTGCATTACATCACATTTACTTTATCTAGGGGAAGCTTGTGCTCTACTAACAAGTAATCCGAGTGACTA
The DNA here is from genome assembly GCF_964261635.1 of Lissotriton helveticus. Taxonomy (NCBI): domain Eukaryota; kingdom Metazoa; phylum Chordata; class Amphibia; order Caudata; family Salamandridae; genus Lissotriton; species Lissotriton helveticus. The sequence continues at coordinate 1,938,195,921 of NC_136063.1, read as the reverse complement.
AAAATGGCTGCTGAAAACACGGGAACTCTTCTACGCATGCGTCTACTGCATCTACGTAGTATGACATCTTTCGCTTTGATGGAAAATCTTTGCTGCTGCGCAGTAGCATTTCAAATGGCCGCTTGAAACAAACATGTTAATGCACATGCTACCCTGAAACTAAACCTCGCTTGTCTTACTAAACTGCTAATGCAATACCTATAATAATTAAGGGAATTAGAGTAAGAATAAGTGGTATACAGTGCATTAATTTATGTTCGTATTCTAACATGTTTTTCTTTGACTTTATTATTAGTTCGTATTTGGGCCTGGAGGGTGACTGAAAGTGCCATCTTGTCGTGGGGGACGCAGGCGCATTGGACTTTGTAATACTTCACAATGTGACATTGAATTTCTGCCAAAAGTACAGTGACCAGAAGATGCGCCTGGGAACAGCACCTCTTGACCCGGAATGGGGAAGCAGAGAAACGAATTTTGCATACAATGTTGTAAACCCAATGTGAAATGCGGGTGGGAAAATAAAGCATGGGAAATTAAGTAAGGGGAGGGAACATAGAACAATGAACCTAAGAAAATTGACATTACATAGTATGGTGTGAAGACTTCTCCCTATCCCATTGTCCAATCACCAGTAGGGGATTCGCAAACATTGAAACATTTGGGGGTGGTACATACACCGAGAATAGTATAAATAAGGTAGGCTCAGCCAGTTAGATTTTCAGATTTGTCACTGACCTGTCACCGACCCATCATTGCTGCAGAAGATGCCGGAGGCCACAGAGGTCAGAGACGCTGTCCGAGCACTCTGACAGAAGAATCGAGGAGGAGAGATAGAGAGAAAGCTGAAGGAGGAGAATCTGTCCATCCAGAAGGGGAGGAATTGAGGAGAGTAGCACCAGAGAGGGGTATAACGCAGGCATTGCACTTAGAAGAGGTTACCTGTCCTGTCCTGTACTTGTCTTGAACTATTGGCTCCTGACTACTGGGGAGTCCCTTTTCCAGCCCTTGGCCAGTGGTTGGTCCTCACACCACTCTGGGTAAATATAAATCTGTGTAGTATGTCCTTGTACCGTTTTTCTTTTCCACCCATCCCAGGTACCAACATCATGAGATTTTAATAAGTCTTTATGCCTTTACTTAAATCATAATTTCTCTTTGAAAAGTTTTGTGTGTGACATGTATTGGTATTTGACTCACAAAATTATTGCATAGATTGAGGTTTTAAAACTCTCCGGAGTCTATGGTCATTCAAATAAAAGGTACATTTAATTTATTCCTATTATGCTAACAACCTGATCTATCGACCAGAGGAAATTGAGAACTAAGGTGATAAGGTATAGGTAAGAAATGGTGTACAGGTATAATTTACTATAAGGTCAAAATAAGCCCTGATCACCGGTGCAAGATTGCCAGCTTATTTTATGAATGTTTTATGGGCCTAGGTAAGTATGATATTTTAAAATAAACCCACGCTTGTAATCCCTCTGCATCAGTACTCCCACCCTCTCTCTGGGAGGCTATGATTATTACCCTCCTCAAAAAGGAAAAGCCGCCCTCACGATGTGACTCTTACTGGCCGCTGTCACTCATCAACACAGATGCCAAAATGCTGGCCAAGATCTTGGCCACCAGGCTTCACCCCCTCATGCAAGGTTTGGTCTTTCCGGACCAATCCGGGTTTATTCCCACTAGATCTACCTCTCACAATTTGCGCGCCATATTCCATGTTCTCAATCCCGAGCTCGAAGCTGCGGCTGTAATGCTAGATGCGGCCAAGGCCTTCGATTCTATGGAATGGGGCTACCTATTTTACATTTTACGGTGCATGGGGCTCTCTCCCCTTCTCATCAATTGGGTGCACCTGTTGTACCAAGACCGTGTAGCGCGCTTTAGGGTGGAGGGCAGCACCTCTGAACTCATGCGAATCACCAGAGGGACAAGACAGGGGTGTCCCCTCTCACCACTATTTATCGAGTTATCGTTAGAGTCACTTGCCTGCATTATCAGACAGAGACACAGAGTCACGGCCATTAAATTTGCCCATCGTCTGGTCAGCATCTTACTCTATGCAGACAACATACTTCTTTTTCTGCGAGAGCTGTGCACCTTCATGGCACCAGTTCTGTGTGAATACATTCGAATCAGGTTGAATTCAGGATTGCACATTAACTGGGCCAAGTCAGTGCCAATGATGACCAGCACTCTCCCTCATGAACTTGATTATCCTCTCGTATGGTCTGCGGACCCTGTAAAATATCCGGTGTGTCGGTCCACAGGGACCCTGACTGGGTAATTCGGGAAAATGACAGCACTGCATATGCGAAGCTAGAACAACAGGTGGATAGATGGGTAACACTTCCGCTCTCCTTGGCCAATCGAATTGCCCACATCAAGATGGTCGTGCTGCCCCAATTCCTGTATCTGTTTAGTAATATACCGATACCACTAACCCAACAATTTTTTAAACAGGTGCGCTCACAGCTACTTCGACTTGTCTGGGGGGGCAAGCAGGCACGGGTGAGCTGGGAGACACTTACATTGGACTATAAAAACAGGGGTTTCAGTGTGCCTGATCTATATCTGTATTATTTGTGTGCTCACGTGCAATATGCCCACTACGGGTACGGAGCTCAAAATGTCATCCCACATATAGCAGTGGAAGATGGGGAGGCACACCCTATTCCTCTAAGTGCTATACTGACACACACCCACCGACAAACGCTTCGCACAGAGATCAACACTATTGACACCAAAATAATGGCATGGCAGGCACTAGCCCGCAAGGCAGGGAAGCTACCATTGTACTCCCCACTACTGCCCCTTGTATTTCACTCGGGCCCGTCGGTCACACATGAAGCGGGAACTATACATACTTTTAAATTAATGGGAATAAATAAAATGTCGGATCTGTATCCGGACCGCACTTTCTTGACACCCGATAACCTTAATTGTGTGAGTCATAAGACACCACTATTCACATTTTGTTCCCGTTGGTTGATGAAAGCAATCCAGGCGCATTATCCTACTTTCCCTGCCAAACCTCTCACTCTTCAGGCCCTACATACTATGCTCACTAGCCCAACACGACGCAAACTTGGGCGTGCCCGGCTGAGAAGCCCCTTCCACACATCAAAAGCATGGAGAAATGGAATGCCAATTTAGACCCACAACTGACACAGCAGGACTGGGAGCACTGCTGCCAGCTGACTGGGCCCCTAACATCTAATGGCAATCTCTGAATTATTCATTTCAAGTATATTCACCAGGCCTACCACACCCCACATAAATTATTCAAATATGGATTCAGCGATACTGACACATGCAAGCGATGTGGTGCTGCGGAAGCCAATTTCTGGCACTTAGCCTGGGCATGTCGGGGAGTGGCAATTTTCTGGGCCAATGTGATAAAAAAATGATCTGCCATGGTTAACAGAGAATTGCAATGCTCACCACATATCTGTTTGCTGTGCTTGATGCCACTACTGAAGGGTGCAACAGTCAAATTTGTGCTAATAGCTCTCCTATTAGTCAAGAGGCGGGTGGCAATGACTTGGGAGGGTGTGGCAGACCCTCCATTACACAATGGCTGAGGGATCTAATGTACTGTCAGTAAAACTTAGCGCTCTATGCTGAGGAACTTCCCACCTCCTCTAGACCTAATGATATCTGGGTACCCCTGTTACATTATTTGAGAACTTTAGACCAAGACGCGACTCCTGAACGTGCAGAATGTTGAATATGCCTCTTTTTCACTTAAGTGTATGATGCCTTATTATGTTATACAGTTCAGAACTTGACTACTGCCTTGGAAATTGTGCAGCGCAGCCATGGGATGTTATATTTGTTTACCAGTTATATGTAACTATTGATGCTGTCTACTGATGCTTTCAATGTACACTGTTCTCGATTCAATAATATCCTAATAACATTTTTTTTTGTGTGGAATTTTTCTGTCCCAGCGTTTCTTGGATGGTCTGACTATGAGAAGGTAAACTTGTGTCTGTTTTCCTAGAAGCAGCTCTGTACCTTCTGTCACAGAAAGTCATTTAAAATGGGACTGTACAGTGATCGGTCCATTTAACAGGAAGGGGGATTTGAATTGTAATATTGGCTCTAGCTGCAAAAATAGGGTCCGACAGATAATCAGCATTGTAAACCATAATTTAGAAAACTGATTGAAATTCAAAATGTCTAAATTTTGTCTAAAAAGAAAGACCTAACCAAAGGTTCAAATCATCCAATAAAGTAATGTTTTTATAATGGAGACAGAGGTGCCTCGACTCATTGCTTACAAGATCAAATGTCCCAGTACAGGTTGTGGGGGCAGGTAGAGGCGTAGGAAGGAGAGTGGGGTGGTTGCAAGCCGTCCCGGATACCATCACTGAGGGGATGACAAAATGGCAAAAATATGTGTTTTAAACACATACTTTTGCCATTTTGTCAAGCTGGGGTCACAAGAAATTGTCTGTCCCGGGTACTGCCTGACCTTGCTTTGACACTGGGGGCAGGGGAGACTGTGGCACATAAATTTAACTTGCCACGCCCACAAACTGAGTTTGATTGAATATAAACTGAATGACGAAGTTGTCTCATCTTTAGATGAAAGGTATATTTATTGCTTGATTTGTAATTCTTCTTGGGGAACAATGGTGCTTTCACCCCCTCGTTCTTTATTAAGATTGGCTTGTGTAATTTTATAGGCAAATTGTATTCACCATAGTAATATCAGCCTCACTGAAGCTCCCATGAAAATAGACCTTTAAGAGACCGTTGACGAGTGTTGCAAGATTCTTTCTGACAGTTTCTCTCAGAAAGAATTTAGAAACAAAGGGGTATATTTACAACTGATTGGCGAAGCGTGGCCTTAAGCAAAGATGGCTAACATCCAGGGCCGGATTGGCCATAGCGTGCACCGGGCGTTTCACTGGTGGGCCGCTAGGGTGGGGGCCATTTTTGGACCCCTTGGGGCTGTTTTTTTGTTACCGGGGGTCGGCAATAACGGCCCCCAGTAACAAAATCATCCGAAACCGGCCCTCTCACAATGCTTTGCTGCACTTCCCCTTACCCCAGGGGGGGCTGGGTGAGCAGTGTGCCAGGGCCGGTTTCTGTTCCCAGTCCGGCCCTGCTAACATCACTCTCCGCCATTCTGAAAATGCAGGCATGCACCGTATTTGCAGCACACCCCTGCGTTTCCCCTAGCTCTGCCGCTAAATTTAGCTGCCGAGTGCCAACGCAGACATCCTTGCACCTTAGTGCAAGGGTGCCTGAAAAGGGGGAATGATTGTTTCGGGCAGGAAGGTGTCTCTTCCTGCACATAAACAATCCAGAATGGCAATTTGTAACACCTATGTGTGCTGCATTGTGCAGCAAACATAGAAGTTGTAAATCGTCACTTTTTTAAATGATTGTTTATGTGCAGGAAGGGACACCTTCCTGCACATGAACAATCATTCATGGCAATTTGCTGTTTCTATGTGTGCTGCATAATGCAGCACACATAGAAACAGCAAAAATGAGGAGAAATTAAGCATTTCTCCTCTTTAGCCATGTTTAGACCAGGTTTTCCCTGATCTTAATTTTGTCGCTGCCTCCTATTTACGCCACCCTTTTAAATAGGGCTCAGCTTGAACATCAATGGGTGTTGCGATAGAATACCCACTGCAACACCCTTTGCACACCCTTTTCACGTTAAGTCTAGTGTGAAAGGGGGCCTTATTTACAAGGCAGCATTAAGCCACGCTAAGTGGCTTAACGCAGGGTTTATTGCCACAGGAATATCATAAAAAGTGATGTTCCTGTGGGGATAGGGGCATGGAAATATGACCCAAACTTCTTTCAAGCAGGAGTCAGTCACAGGCAACTCACAGGTTGTCACACCTAACATAAAGAAAGCTGTCAGATCAGGCTCATGTACCGGCAGATTCAGAAGCATGGTAAAAGTTCTTCAGATTGATGTGGTTTTCTTTACCATTTCCTTTTTGCCTTTGGCTAAAGTAGCACCTAATAAAGTCTAACTGTTGTCTGCCCTGCTTCAGAAGTTACTGTAGATGCATCTATTATTATTTAACAATTGCCTATCTTATTCTGCCGTAAGACTCTGCCACCAAATGTCAATGGCCTGCATATTACTTTCCAAAATACCAACACGATTTAGAGCTACTTTCACCTTCTTTTGTGTTTCAGTCAAAGAACTTTGTAGGAAAGTGTTATATTTCCATGTTAGGCTGTATAGCATTGGACATATCTTTTACTGTCTAGAATGGTGCATCTCTATGATGCACTAGAGATTCTGATGTGATGTCACCTCTGTGGCATCATTAGCAGTTGGTCCAGCTGTGTCTGGCAAGAGCTGTTCAGGTTCTTTCTGATGAAGAATAAATCTACTTGAAGATATTCACTGGTGTGCTGTGCCTTCATATCATAACAAATTTGGCAACGTTTACTTCTTGGCCAGACAGTTGGATGAAGGTATTTCATCAAGGAAGATAGATTATCCTGAACTAAGGTAAAGAAGAACCCAACTCGTTGAATATTACATGCTTGTTTATGGAAATGGAAGACAACAACTAGTAATATGAGTGCAATATAAAACCTTTGAAAGACTGTGCAAGTTTGGCCTTCTAAGGTAACCTGCTACCTTGTAAGAGACATCAACTATGAATTTGTTTTTCTTTGCCACTCTCTACATTTCGTTTAAGCAACTGCTGGAAGTTCAAGTAAACAGATTTTTTTTTAATCAGTCACGACATTTATATAACTGGAGAAGGTTGTGTTACAAAATGTATAGCTTCTGCACAACTTCCATAACATTTAAATGCACGCAGGATGACTAGAACGTGCAAGCAGCTTTAATTATTAACAATTGTTTATATTATCAGCTGTTGACAAAAAAGGAATCTGGATAGTTCGAAGCAAGCTGAGCGCGAAGGAGCACAGTCAACGCGAAAATGTTTACAAAAGATCTTAAAGTTTAGAAGCAAAGTGAAGAAATTGCTGGCATAGTTTATTAACCCCTTCGGGGCTGATGACGAGCTGAGCTCGTCATGAGCGTAACCTGCGCTACGCTGATGACGAGCTCAGCTCGTCACGTAACGCGGTATTTTGAAAAACGCAGCGCGCAGCGGGAAAACCGCTAGCGCGCATGCGGTTAAAGGAATATTCAAAGTTGAAAAGGTCAAATTAATGATGACCGTAGTTCCAAACCAAGCACCGACACGTGGGGACCCTGGCCAATTTCTGTTGGCGGGACCAATTGATAGTAGGAAGAGAGTCCTGTCTCCCCCAGGTTGAAATTATTACACTGAGAGAGGTTGAGGTAGCAATAGGAAAACTGCTCCCTAATAAGGCCCCCGGTCTGGATAAATTGCCTGGGGATTCGTTTCCTACCCAACCCAAAATTTGGGCACCTTTTTTGGCCGTTTAATTTAATGAGATCCTGCGGGGAGCTGATTTGCCCCCAACTTGGTTGGGAGAGGAGATTGTGCCAATTTTTAAAAAGGGCTGCCCACTTACCCCATCAAATTATAGACCCATTAGCTTAATAGATACAACACAAAAGCTAATGGGGAGGATCGTCCTTGATAGGATCCTTGGGTGGATAGATGAGAACGGGATCCTAACCACACTCCAGGCAGGCTTTAGGTCAGGCACCTCTACCTTAGATCAAATATTTCGCTTGCAGGTCCTGTACTGGAAAATAGCAAGTGTGGAGGGTGGCAGCCTCTACCTTGTCTTTGTGGACCTGTGGGCAGCATTTGACTTAGTCCCTCGCGAAAAATTGTGGAAGGTGTGGGCAGACCTGGGAATCCCGCCCTACTTATTGGCCATTCTATCTAGGCTCCACACAAACAACTATGCACAGGTCAGGTGCGGAAGGTACGGCGACCTTACGGATCAATTTTCTGTCCAGAAAGGAGTGCGCCAAGGGTGCGTCTTGGCACCCACACTATTCAGTCTCTACATTATTGGACTTGTGGATCATCTGAATGGTGTGGCGGACAACGATGCCCCAAAATTGGCCACAGGGAGAGTGCCCGCTCTGATGTTTGCAGACGACACTCTGCTGTTGTCTAAAACATCATCGGGCATTCAAAGAACGCTTGACGGATTGGTAGCGTTTTGCGCGACGAGGGGATTGGAAATCAACCTGGAAAAAACGAAGTTCATGATTTTCAACCCCCCGAAGCGGACACGCCTAAACCCGGTCTTAAACGGTATTCCCCTCGAGAGGGTTAAGACCTTTGTATACCTGGGTGTTACCCTGACAGAGAGTTTTGAGTGGAACACGCAGATTGCCAAGTCGGCACTCAAACTATCACAGTTAGCGGGGGGTATATGTAAAGTATTTAGGGGAATAATGGTAACAGTTAATATGAAGCGCACAGCGTGTATAAGCAGGTAAACACAATTTCAAGTCCAATTGGTGCTCTAAGTGGAGAGAGTAGGTTACCACTACTCAATAAATGTCATAAATGACTGAACATAGGCAATAATCCACCAAGCACTCGTCTTCAAATATAGTCTGTAAGATCCCAATGTTCAAAATTCGTTTATTCCATCAATTCTTCATCAGATTTCTTCATCCAATATATGACAAAATAACAGCCAACACGTGTTTCGTCTGATCAGTATATGATATACAGACTTCTTCAGGGCTGTAATTAATACAGTAACCAAAATTACAAAAAGTAGTACTGGACTCAATATTCACAATAGAATACACCGAATCCGTGTAATAAGGAAAGGTAAGTCAAAGAAGTACCCGTCACCAAGAATAAAGCTTGAAAACCCAAAGTGTATCCATCAGTATCTAGTACCCGAGTCTGAGTACATTTCAACATATATTTTAGATCGTATAATTATAAGTAACCTAAAATACCAGATAGGACCCAGTCACCAACCACAACAGCAGATTGGTCAACATGCTAGTATTATTACATCCTCAGTAACTCACCATTACTCTTAATGCGAATAATTGTAATTCATAATCCTCACGGTAAAATCAAATTCTTCAGTCCAAACCAATCGAAGTAATAATCTGTAAGTAAAGCTAGTGTCTATTAATATACACTATATTTATATTGTAGCGCTCATACGTCAAACTGAGGCTAAACACACTCCACTATCTTCCTGCCCAATTGCTGTATACTCCAAATTGGCCAGCACATCGCATAAGTATTAGCTACTGATATATATACAGTTCTCTCAATAACTTCTCTGTTTACAAAAGGTATACAGTCTGTGATTAACTAATATACAGTTGTATCATTATCCAGTAAATACCTTAATGTATGAGTAGAATCGCCTTCCAATAGTTTGCTTCGTCTCAAAGTTACAAAATCGGCATGGTCAAAGTCAGACCCTCGTAAATATTCCACAGTATCTCGCTATCCTTTTATCTATAGACCGAAATCAGTATAGTAAGTGCATTAGCGTGCGCCCTTGTATCAATAGCGTTACATATAATGCGTATTCAAATCTCTAAGTATCTGTATTGATATCAGTAACCAATAAATACCTCAGTCTTTAAGTAGATTCTCAATCCAATGTAAGGCTTCCCTGTTTACTTCGTTTCCAGTCAGCAATAAGAGACTCTCAAAAGTATTCCGAAGTATCTCGCTATCCTCATAACAGTGGGCTGTAAACAAATTAATAAGGTGCATTAGCGAGCTCCCTTCTATCAAATAGGCATCTCACGCCCAGCGCTGGTTATGACTTTCAACTCACCGCATATCTGCTCCTCGCTCATCCATAGACGGTCGCGTTTGGCAAGCGCGCCATCTTAGAGTAGCAATAAATAGTCTAAACCGCGGGCGCCATCTTTGAGTGGTGTGTCACAATGTATACGCACAATCCAACAGAGTATTCCCAGTCCTAACTATAATATGCAGCACATCTATATGCATTTAGTTCCCCAGCGTTAAATCTGTTAATACTCGCCGCGTAATTGTTCATAGATCATCCTGAGGCTATCGCGTTGTACACGCGCGCCCTGTTTGAGTAGTAATATCTAACCACATACGCAGGCGCCATCTTGTAGTAGTAATTTACGAGTACGTAGTCATAATACTTTAGAATATTATCAATTCTAGGATCGGGTTACTGCTAGACCACTTTGTCAGTAAGTACCATAAACTCATAGTTAATTATAATCCATTATTTCAATGTGGCGTAAGAAACGAAAAATAAGTGCTATTAATTATAAGCACAACCCCCTGCGCTGTTTACATTCATTAATGTTTACACCCCACTGTTATGGGTATCTCAGATCGTATGTACGTGTATTAATGAAGTCTACGCATATTTCCACTAGTGTTCCTCATTATGTATATATTCCATTATACCAACATATTATATTACTACAATGAGTAATTCTCAATTTTCATTGGTCAATCTTATCAAGGTCCAATCGACCTACATCTGGCAGTGTGTGTCAGTTAAAAGGGTCCAAGTGGTATTATCATTCTGCTCTGGTTTAGCAGAGTTCTTACGTATATCCAGGAGTCAGGAAGATTATGAAAGGAGGACAGGGTAAGAATTACAGTAACAAACATAGTACATTCTATTCATCTGTACATCATTTAAGCTCTATCAGAGTAAAGCCATATACTTTGCTCAAACTCCATGAGTCATTCTTGTCCTAGATAGTATTCAAATTCGTGGTCAATGTTCAGACCACGTTCAACTGCCTTAAGCTTTAATAGCCACATGACTTCTCTGCGTCTTAACTGTAATTGCCTATTCCCACCTCTAACATCAGATTTGATGTGATCGATTCCATGATATTTAAAAACATGTTTCTCTTTTTCATGAAAATTCCTAACGATGTGGGAGGCTATGGGATAGCGAGTATCCCCTGTTTTCAGTGCTCGGAAATGTTCAACCATTCTGTCTTTCAATTTTCTGATGGTGCTTTGACCATGCCGATTTTGTAACTTTGAGACGAAGCAAACTATTGGAAGGCGATTCTACTCATACATTAAGGTATTTACTGGATAATGATACAACTGTATATTAGTTAATCACAGACTGTATACCTTTTGTAAACAGAGAAGTTATTGAGAGAACTGTATATATATCAGTAGCTAATACTTATGCGATGTGCTGGCCAATTTGGAGTATACAGCAATTGGGCAGGAAGATAGTGGAGTGTGTTTAGCCTCAGTTTGACGTATGAGCGCTACAATATAAATATAGTGTATATTAATAGACACTAGCTTTACTTACAGATTATTACTTCGATTGGTTTGGACTGAAGAATTTGATTTTACCGTGAGGATTATGAATTACAATTATTCGCATTAAGAGTAATGGTGAGTTACTGAGGATGTAATAATACTAGCATGTTGACCAATCTGCTGTTGTGGTTGGTGACTGGGTCCTATCTGGTATTTTAGGTTACTTATAATTATACGATCTAAAATATATGTTGAAATGTACTCAGACTCGGGTACTAGATACTGATGGATACACTTTGGGTTTTCAAGCTTTATTCTTGGTGACGGGTACTTCTTTGACTTACCTTTCCTTATTACACGGATTCGGTGTATTCTATTGTGAATATTGAGTCCAGTACTACTTTTTGTAATTTTGGTTACTGTATTAATTACAGCCCTGAAGAAGTCTGTATATCATATACTGATCAGACGAAACACGTGTTGGCTGTTATTTTGTCATATATTGGATGAAGAAATCTGATGAAGAATTGATGGAATAAACGAATTTTGAACATTGGGATCTTACAGACTATATTTGAAGACGAGTGCTTGGTGGATTATTGCCTAAGTATTTAGGGGGTTAGTCTGTAAGCCGGTGTCCCCGGCTTTGGAAATATATTGTCGTCGGGCTAGAACTGCGGCAATATATGGTGCTGAACTTTGGGGGCATAAACAGATACTAAACCTCACAAGGGTGGAACAAAGCTTCATGAGGAATCTAGTTGGATTACCAGTAAGCACACCATTGATTCCTCTTAGATTAGACCTTGGGATGGAGCCAATAGAGGAGATCACAAGTGCAAGACCAAATATGTACTGGAAGAGGTTCTGGTCAGTCCCAGAACTGGCCGCCTACAGAGCAGAATTATCTGAGGTCTGGACCTCCCTTAAATGCAAAAAGATCCCATGGCTGCAGCACATTAGGGCTGTTAGTATCCGGATAGGTCTCCCGGAACTTTGGGAGACACCTGAGATTCATTGCCCTGGGATATTAAAAAGGGAACTCCATACTCAGATACGTAGGCAGAACTTTCTAACACTACAGAGCTCTGCAATCATGGGCAGGCTAACTACAGAGTTCCTCCGAGTTAAAATGGAATTTAAATTGGAGGAATTCATGGATGTAATTGAACCTCCGCTTGCTAGAAAGTTGTATCTCCAGTTCAGGCATGGCACTTTACCTATTAGGTCATTTACATTTAAGTGGTTAAAGACTAATAATGAAGCTTGTCCTGCATGTGATTATAAAAATGAAAATGTAGCACATGTACTGTTTTTTTGCCCTGCTTACTCAGCAATTAGAAATTGTTGGCTGATCCCAATTTGCAGGAACCTCAAACTTCTGCATTTCACTCAGGCTTGTCGGATCCTGACCTATGATACTCACCCCCCTATTGTGTTTGCCGTATCCCGTTATTTACTTAGTATGTGGCGCAGAAGACAAACTTTTTAACTTAATTGCAGTAAATATGATACTTTCTATTCTTCTGTTCTTGATAACTCATAGTTTAATTCTCTTTTTAATGATCTGATGATTATTTATTGTTTTAATATTTCGTGCTTGTATGTATTTTATGTGCAGTTTTATGGTCTTGGACCGAAATAAAGTTATCAAATGAAAATTAATGATTTTATTGTGGAATTGATGTTTCTTATGAAGAGTAAACTGTCAGCCAGATCTGTTTGCTAAATATTACATGAGGAGCGTGTTGTTAATTACTGTTCTGCCGGCTGTTAAAAAATAAACAAAGCGCGAGCAGTGAAACGCGTGAAAGAGCTCGAGGTGCAGCAGTCTTTTGAGGCTTTAAAGAAAAACAAAGCGCGAGAACTGGAGCGAAGCTAATGCGCTCGAGCCTAGAGCCTAAGTAAATAAACGAAGTGCGACGGCAAGCGCGCGAGAGAGCTCGAGCAGGAGCAGTCTTTCCAGGTTTCAAAGGAAAACAAAACGCGAGCACTGAAGAGAAGCGCTAGCACTGAATTGAAGCATTGCGCTCGAGCTTGAATAAATAAACAAAGCGTGAAGGCAAGAGAAAACTTGTGTCTTCATTTCTATTAGTGCTATTATTACAATACAAAACATACAACAAATAACAGAGCACAAAGGGTGAAGGGCCATGAAAAATTGAACTTGTGAGTGGGAATGTATTATTAAAAATATCGGTCACGAGCTTGGATCTGCTTAAAGAACTACTCGCATCTGTTTAGACTTTTACTTGCTGAGTAACAGAAAATAACAATATCGAGTAGATAAGCTTGATGAATACTCACTTTTTTTTGTTTTAATTAAGGTGCTGCAGCAATGTTGGATCACATCTTTAACATTCCTTAAGGAAGTAAACAAAGAAGGCAACAGTCAATCTGTAAACTGACATCTCATTGGTCAGCAGTGTTCATTCCCATTTGTCAGCAGTGTTTATTCTCATTGGCCGGCAGTGTTCATTTCTAGGAAGTATTAACAAGGATTTGCTGCCATCTTCTGGAGAAAATTTGTAGTGCGTGGGAAACATGGATGTGAGCACTGACAATGTAATTCCTCCAGCTTTTCTAATGTCTCCAGGCGAGCCTCCTATTGAATGGGAAGGCTGGATAGATTGTTTTGAGAATTATTTAGTGGCTTTGGATGGCACAGAATTTCCAGCTGCTAGGAAGAAAGCTTTACTCTTGGGTTGTCTTGGGAAAGCGGGACAACATGTTTTTAAATATCTTCCTGCTGGAGAAGAAATGGATGATGTTTATAAGGAAGCAGTGATGATATTGGAAAAGAGGTTTGCCAAGCATGTTAATGTGGTCATGAGAAGGCATAGGTTTTATATACAGCCTTAACGACAAAGTGAAAGTATTGATGATTTTGTAGCCAGATTGAGGGAACTCTCAGCTAAATGTCAATTTGGCGCAATGCAAGAGGAAATGATTCGTGACCAGTTAATCGTCCAGTGTTTTTGCAAAAAAACTCAGGAAAGACTATGGGCATCAAGCAACCCAACACTGAAAGATGCCTTCGCCAACTCAAAAGTGGTTGAAGAGTCTGAGAGGTGCATGAGGGAAATGAAAATAAGTCCAAATAGCAACAAAGATAAAGAAGTCGCAGTTTTGGAGAATGACTCGGAGAGTGTTTATGCTATTAAAAACAAGAGTCAAAACAATTATAACAATGAAAACAAGTTTCAGAGGAATTTCAATAAAGCAACAGGGAAGATTGCAGCGAAACATTGTCTCAGATGTGGGAGCACATATCATATGGCGGATTCAAAGCAGTGCTATGCTGTCAGGAAGGATTTATTAAAGTGTGGAAAAAGGACACTTGGCACGCATGTGCAAACAACAAAATGAAAAAGTAGCATGCGTGAATGATTCTACATCTACTTACAGGGTTGTTGTTAATGATGATATTAATGTGGCGGAGGTGGAGGGTCTAGAGAAGAGAAGAACGAGACCAAAGGCTGAATTTGAGATAAATGGCAAAATTGTTTCCTTGATGGTTGATACTGGATCACTGTATATCATTGTACCACAAGATATTTATGATAAAACATGGGACAGTAATTCTTTATCTAGATCTGATGTGGTGCTGAAATCATATCAAGGGAATGAAATCAAGCTAGTAGGGTACATGGAAGAAAAGATAGCGTTTGGTGGGAGAGAAACTCATGGGAAACTGTATGTGGCTGAAGAAGGACCGCCAATTTTGGGTTGGCCACATCAATATGACTTGGGAATTAAGGTGGATCCCACTGCAGAAATACCTGTCATGACTGTGAATTCATGTAATGTTGATTGTTTGAATAATGTATTGGATAAATTCAGTGGGGTATTTGAGCCTAGACTGGGAAGATTTAAAAATTATCAACATGTCATTAAATTAAAAGAAAATTCAGGTCAAGCATACAGCTAGAAGGGTGCCCATTGCAGCTAGGGCAAAGGTAAAGGAAATCATTCAACAGCTTTTGGAGGACAAAGTGATTGAGCCAGTAGAGGCTGTTGAATTGTTAAGTCCGGTCGTTATCACGAACAAACAGGATGGCTCACTCAGATTCTGTGTGGATTTGAGAAGTTTGAATGAAAATATGATTTCTGACAAGTTTCCATTGCCAAACATTAATGAATTGATCTTAATGCTGCAAAAGTTTTCAGCAAACTAGATATGCGGAGTGCATACCACCAGGTTGAACTCAGTGCTAAATCCAAATCATTGACTTCATTTATCACGGGGGAGGGCACTTTCCAGTTTTGTAGACTCCCGTTTGGATTGTGTTCAGCTGCAAGTGTCTTCCAGCGTTTAATGAATTCGATTTTGGCAGGTGTTGACAAGGCTGTTGTGTTCAAAGATGATATATTGGTCTTTGGCAAAGATGATTTTGAACATAATCAGGCTCTCGCTAAGGTGTTAGATAGGATTGCGAAGGCTAGGCTGACCCTAAAGCGAGAAAAGTGCAAATTCAAAACACAACAAGTTGAGTATTTGGGTCATTTAGTTACTGAGGAAGGGATTAGACCAAAAGAAAACTTGGTTAGCGCCATTGCGAACGCAAGTGTGCCACATGAGAGAGACACTTTAAGATCCTTCATGGGTTTAGTAGAATATTATTCGAAGTTTGTACTAAATTTTTCGCATAAGACAGAATCTTTGAGGGAGCTTTTGAGAAGGGGTAAAAAGTTTACGTGGGGAAAAATGCAACAATCTGCTTTTGACTTAATCAAAAAGGAAATAGTTAATGCAGGTGTGTTGACTCCTTTTCAGAATGGACTTGATAATATTCTTACTGTGGATGCCAGTGCTGTGGGCTTTGGGGCAGTTTTGGCACAAGTGCACGGGGGAGTGGAAAGGACAGTGACGTTCTCTTCACGTTCTTTGTCTGAGTCTGAATGTAACTACTCTGTCATAGAGAGGGAGGCTTTGGCGGCAGCTTGGGCTACGAGTCATTTTAGGGTATTCTTGTGGGGCAGTCATTTTCGGTTGCGTACAGATTACAAACCGTTGTTGAAAGTTTTGGGTCCAGGGGGATAAATAATTGTTCAGGTAGAGTGGCAAGAGTTTGACTGTAAAGTAGTGTATGTTCCTGGCTGGCGCAACAGAGTTGCTGATTGCTTGTCAAGGCTTCCAGATAAGGAGGCGGTTGTTTCTGATTTTGCAACTGAAGAAGTTGTGGCAGGTGTTGAGGATGCGTTAGAGGGTTGGGATTGCGCTATTCAAAGGAAGACTTGGATTAAGGAGATGGAAGAGGATGCAACATTGATCGGTGCTTGTAGGATGATGAAGGGTGATATCAGAAGGGAAAGTTCAGTTCCACTTGGTGTGCGTCCGTTTTTGAAGATTGTGGATCAATTATCTGTTACTGATGATGGTGTGATTATGCGTCATGATAAGTTTGTACCACTGCAGGGTTTGCGTGCTAGACTGATTAGTTTAGCACATGAGGGCCATATGGGGCAAACAATGACCATAAGGAGGTTGAGAGAGTTTTATTGGTGGCCATCTATAGATCAGCAGGTGAAGGATTGGGTAGGAAAGTGTGTGGCGTGCAAGGAGTCGGAAAAAAGGTTGAGGGTTGGTATTGGATCTTCTAATGAGCCCCAGCATGTCTCGTTGGCTGACAATGTTTGGGAAAAGGTGTGTCTAGACTTTATTGGGCCGTTTTTATTTCTGAGGGAGAGTGAGAAGTATGCTGTTGTTTTGGTGGATAAAAAATCAAAATGGGTGGAGGTTGCTTTTATGAGTAGTATTACAAATAAAGCTACTATTGCTGTTTTGTCTGACATTTTTAAGAGGGTACGCAACTAACCTCAACAGAAATGAAGTGTTTTTTAGATTCGGTTGGTATAAAGCATTCTTGTTGTTCATTATATAACCCACAAGGAAATGGACTTGTGGAGCGCATTAACCGTATGGTTAAAGGTACCATGCAGTTAGCCTACAACGCTGGTATGCCTGTGCTTGAGTCAGTGAGTGAGATGCTTTGGGCGTATCGCACAACAGTGAATAATGACTTGGGGAAAAGTCCATTTGGAATGATGCGGGGAAGGGAGGCTGGCACTAAGTTACTTCCTTCCTGGATGCGGGAAAAACTAAATGGGGAAGATTCAAAGGGTGAAAAGTTGACGGTGGAAGAGAAAGATTTTTTAATGTTGGAGATTGGGTAAAAGTGAAACCTGGTGGAAATAGAAATTTTGTGAATAAGTTTAGGGGACCGTTTAAAGTGAAAGCTGTGGGTAGCAATTGGGTCAGATTAACTAATGGTCAAGTTTGGAATTTAAGGTGGGTGGCGTTATATCAAAGGAGAGATTGCAAACATGTGGAGAATTTGGAGGGCAGGAATGATGGGGAGCAATGTTCACCATGGATGTTGATGAAGGATGCAGAGTTTTCTACTGAGCAGGAGCTTGATTCTTCCTCCTTTGAAGGGGTAATTGGATCTGATGAACAGGGTACCCCTGCAAGGGAGGGAGATGGGTCTGATCTTTCACGTGTTTTGAGGGGTGCTAGTGAAAGAAGGATGCCAGCGTATCTGAGTGATTATGTTTCTTAACTTTCTATGTTTATTAGATTTCGTTTTATTTTAGTTCTTTTTATAGTTAGTTTCTTTTGTTCTTCTTATTGTAAAGGGGGGAGATGTGTTATATTCCCATGTTAGGCTGTATAGCATTGTACATATCTTTTACTGTCTAGAATGGTGCATCTCTATGATGCACTAGAGATTCTGATGTGATGTCACCTCCGTGGCATCATTAGCAGTTGGTCCAGCTGTGTCTGGCAAGAGCTGTTCAGGTTCTTTCTGATGAAGAATAAATCTACTTGAAGATATTCACTGGTGTGCTGTGCCTTCATATCATAACAGAAAGGTTCAGGGCTTCTGGAAACTCTTCTGCTAGCTTCGGGGTTGCTGATTCTTCCTTTGGTCATAGATGAAGCAAATAGGACAAAAAACTTCCCAAGCACTGATCTTCAGGCAGTCCGTGGGGTGCTAGAGACCTCAAGGCCATCATAACATTTCTCTGAGGTCTTGGAGGTTTTCATTGACAAACAAAACCTAGTCATTCTTTTAGTTAATTTTATTTTCCGTTCCGAGAGTCACCAGCATGGTCCTAAATTGTTTATTGCATTTATTTACCACTAATCACTGATATCTATAACCATGTGGATTTGCTTGGACAGTCCTAGAACACATTGGGGCATATGTTCAAGCCCCTATCGCCACCAAAATGTCACTTTTACCGATGTTGTGGTGGAGATAGGTGCTGCGACATATGTACATGGCAGCGTTAAGCCACTTAACGTAGCTTAACGCTGCCTTGTACATAAGGCCCCCTTTCACGCTATGGTTAGCGTGAAAGGGGTTGGCAGTGGGTATTGTGGTGGGCGTTCCACCGCAACACACATTCATTTTGGCGGTGCCCCCTATGTACAAGGGTGGCGTACATAGGAGGCAGCGCCAAAATTAAGACAAGGTAAATCCTGGTCTTAAGTTGACAAAACGGGGAGAAATGCATTATTTCTCCTCGTTTTTGCTTTTTCCGTGTGTGCTGCCTCATGCAGCACACATGGTAAAAGCAAAATGCCAAGGTTTGTTTATCTACAGGAAGGTGTCCCTTCCTGTACATAAAAAAACCATTTAACAAAATGCCATTTTGTCCCTTTCATATGTGCTGCATGAACCAGCACACATGAAAGGGACAAAATGGCATTTTAGGATTGTTTATGTGCAGGAAGGGACACCTTACAACACATAAAAATCCTCCCTTGCACGTGGACACCCTTGCACTATCGTGCAAGGGTGCCTGCCTTGGCGCTAAGTTGCTAAACTTAGTGACATCACAGGGGGAAACGCAAGACTGTGATAGAGCGCGTAGGTCACCCGACTATAATTTTACTATACTCAACTGGGCCCATAATCAATAACACATTTCTTAATCAGGTAACCTTCTCTCTACTACCAAATATTTTTACCTACTAGGTCCTATACCATTGACTTACCTATCCTTGTCGCTGGTACCTGTAACCTATTGGATCAGGGAGTTAGTTTGAAGATAGATAGATAAACAATAACATTTGCACTCACATAATAATCACAGACTCGGGAAGGTTTTAAACTCTTTATCTAAATTTCTTAAATGGTCATGATCCAAAGATTAATAACAAAAAGACTCTCAATAATGAAAATCAGAATCAGAATATAACTATGCAAAAGCATCAAGGGTAGGTAAGAAAAGGAACATAATATGCAATCACAAATGATTTAAGCATTTAACTATAGGGAGGGTAAGAAAAGGGAACATATGTAATCAAAGTTTTAACGAAAAAAGAAAGGTAAAGAGAAGGAAAAAAATGTAATACAATGACGAACGCACACATATTTATATTTACCTAGAATGATTTGAAGACCTACCCTGGCCACGGGTCGGTAAAGGACAGAAAGCCCCAAAGTTGCAGTCGCCAGTAGGCCAGCAGGTGCAGATCAGAATCAGGGCAGTGAAAACCAGATTTGGATCAGGACAGGACCACCAAAGGTTAAGACCAGCACCCGCAGTTCAGTTGCAACACCTGCGCTAATCCCTCTCTGTAGCTAATAGCCAAAACCCCGATTGGGTTATCGAATTTACCGACAAAGTGCTTCGCCAGCACTTCAGCTTCCTGGACCCCGATTGGGTCAGCGAATCTTCTGACAGAGTGCTCCGCAGCACTTCTGCTCTCGATCACCTAATGAGTGCGTTGGGTCAGTGACAGGTCAGCTATTCAGACAAGTTGGACAAATTAACTAGCTAAGCCTACCCTAGTTATAATATTTTCCAGGTCAGTGTACCACCCCCCAATGTAGCAAGTGTAAGGATCCCGAATTTTGATTGCACAAAGCGTGAGGAGAGGTCATCACACCACACCAGAAATTAAACTTTTACCGTCTCATATTTAAATTTTCGTTCCCGCCCATCAATGTAGGTTCTCTTGACATCTTTATTCCACCCAACAATGGAGAATTTAATATCAAATACAATGTATTTAACAGTGGTACAGTTGGTCTTCCTCTCGTGGGGTTATTAGTTGATCTTCCCAGGCGCATCTTGGCTGAGACTGTCCTTGGCTTAGTTTCAATGACAATTGACTTCAGCTCCCTCTGGAGTTTTGACATGCGCAGATTGATTTTCAAGATGGAGTAATAACACCTCCCAGGCCCAAAGATTATGATACATCAAAAGTAGAAGAGAAACAATTTTAGAACACAGAATAAATGATTGTACTGTATACCACTTATGTCTACTCTATTCCCATTACTTTATTTTTAACTATTGCGTATGGTTAGGCAGTACGAACAGCTTAGCAAAAGCAGCAGTGCAAGCTTCATGCATGCAGTTACATAAAGAAGCCATTTTAATTCTAGTGCGCAGAAGCGAAGATCTCCCCCCAAGCGAAAGGTACGTCATGTCACGTGAGCATGCGCAGTAGAAAATCCCACGTAGCAGCAGCCATTTTAGTGCAAGCAGATTAATATTAGTAAAACACATATGCAAGCTTCTTCTAGATACCCAATGTTTATGTGAAATGTGATATTAGTAAAATAAACATGTTGATTAGTCTATTAACGTTATGACGAGCAAGTCACGTTACATGTGAATCCTTGCTCCATTAATCCTCTCTTTTATGATATTTTATATCTTCACCAACTAATGAAACATATGCCAACTTTTTATAATTCACCCAACTCAATCTCTTCAAACTTTCTGTTTTGTTTCTTTTCATTTTTGTTGTGAACATTTCTCATTTTCTTGTATATTTTCCCATTTATTTCTTCTAAATCAAGCTCATCAATATTTCCCTTTATTCCTCGCCTATTTACGGAATATGTCTTTTTATGCTTCCGACATTTGCAACAGATTATTATTCCTAAAATTAGTAAGCCTATTCCCACCATTGGCATCAGTATTCTACCTACTATACTTTTTCCTACATTAGAAAGCCAACTACCTATAGAGGAGAGACCATCAGCAAGTCTCTTCCATGCACTATCAACCTCCAGTGGTTTAAGCTCTTTTTCCAAATTAGTAATATTTCTCACATAACTCTTAATTTCAACACTTTTGTCAGGTAAGTAAGTGCAACAATGTTGCGCTTTCAACATTCTACAGAATCAGCCTTCTTTTGGCAATAATGTATCAAGAGCAAGTCAATTTTGTAAAACCATTGATCTGATTGCAACCAATTCGGTATTGACCATTAAGAACCCTCCAGCAGTGTCAGTTGATAACCGATCCACTACTGTTGACAATCTGCAGATTCTGTGTGTATTCAGAGCCACTCCCACTGTAGGTATCAATGCACTAAAGATATCACCTACTATTTCACCAAAACTAGCTCTTTTACTATGTATTAATCCATTAGTTTCTTCATTGTTTCCAGTGATTTTATCCACATGATATATCTTTGGGAAAACTATTCCGAAATAACAGCTCCCATACTAGTGATCTGGTAATTTGTAATAAGCCTGGTTTCCACATATAAAATAAATTCCAGGAAACACAGGTTCAGTTCCATCTTTGAAACCCCAACCCCCAATTACCTTATAATTGTGTTCACATTCACTGGAACCAATGAATATATTGTTATAATAACTAGTTCTTTCTCTGTGGAGACATAGTTTCCCTTCTTTTCGAAATCCAACAACATAGCAGTATGGGTCTTGCCATTTGGGGTGCGCCCTACATTTTCAGGCCATCTAGGGATTTTCTGATTCTTATCATTTGCCTTTCTTTGGAAATTCTCTCTTCTTTTCTCAACCATCTTCAAAAATATTTTCTCCTTTTCTTGTAATAAGCACGTTAAATTATTCTTGTGTACCTATTGTTAGAAAATATTCACCAATATATCGTGTTACATCACTTTTAGTATGCACAGGATTCAGGTTACTACGTACAGGAAGTTCAGAAAATATCACATCTGAATTAGAATAGTAATACTGCAAAGGTCATTTCTTATAAAATAAGCTAGCTAAAACACTACATGAAATACCATATGTTAGTGGCAAATGGTTATAAGTCACACCTTCGGCTACCGAAAGAGGCAGCTTCATACAAACATAACAATCTTCTATTTCCATAGCTTCTACATCGTGTACTAATAGGTTTGCAAATACATTTAAGTGAGTTCTATTTCTAATTCCAGTATAATGTAGCCCTTCCTCATCTGATGCTTCTAAATCTACTCTTTGTTGTTTAATGCTAAGTGCCTTTTCTTGTGTATCTATTCTTCTAGGTGTATCTTTTGTTTGTAGCTCGTCTGTATCTATTGTTTGTTGCTTATTAGTATCATTCTTCATGTCTCAACTTATTATGTAAGAAATAGCTATTGTCAGTCCTAACGATACTACGAGTACTATTACTATGGTACACGCGCATATTCTGCAGCATGTTTTTAAACAATTTCTTTTCGGTCTTCCATTAACAGTACGATCAGCCATTTTTTACTAAGAACATTTAACCCCTCTTTGTAACTTTTATACAGCCTTTTTACCCTGTGAAGTTTTCAGGTTGGTCTCACTTCTCCGTCAGTGTGATCAACAATCAATTCTTCATCACTTTTGTCACTTATTTCCAAGTTTTCAAAATCTTCCAATGCAATGTAGGTCCCATCAGGGTCTTTGTATTTATTATTCAGCCTCTTCAATCGTAGACTTCTCCTTCTTGGTTGTATCACAGGTTGATCAGCTTGACTTGTTATTTCATTCACTTGTTCAGGCGCTTCATTAATTGTCTTTAAACTTAGTTTCAGTCTTTTAACAAACCTAGGTCACTTGTCTCCTTTTCTGTGTCTTTTAGCTGGTACTGTGCTTTGGCCCTCTTCAAATGCTCTATTATTTTCATTCAGCTGTGTCATATCTATTTCAATGCTATCTTCTGTATCCCTCTCTATCTGACTAGGTCCAGGTCTTATTTCTGTTTCTTCTGCCTGGTTACTAATCTGGCCTGGTTCAGATATCAGCTGAATTTGTCTTTGGTTTGATTCACCTTCTTATTCCTGAACACAATTTTCTACTCCTGTTTGGTCCTGCTCAAGGTCTTTGAACCCTTGATGTTCTTCTGCTCGAGCTTCTGCCCTATTAACTGTCTGTCCCTTTTCAGATTCTGGAGTACTTGTTGGTGTGTCGATTACCTGATTTTTCCCTATCTGGTCCTCCTCAGAATCACTTTTGACTTGTATTTCTATGATCTGAGTACCTTCTTCTAAACCTGTCTCGTCCTCACTATCACTCTGTCTATCTAGATAAGTTTGAATTCTGGTTCTCACATATTCTGCAGGTATACCGATTACTGGAACCCAATCATCTTGACTGGTGCTTGGTTGTTCCTCTTCAGCTACTTCAGGATCGATAATTTGAGACCCCTCAGCTGCACAACCTTCAGCTTCAGTTTCATCAGGTTCAGTCACTCTTTTTGTATGACTGGCGTGAATCCAGTGTGGAACTTCTTCGCACTTTACAGCTGTGGTGGTTACCAAAATTACTTGACGTGGTTTTCCCCACCTCGGTGCAAGACAAGATTTGCGTGTGTGTTTCTTTAACACTACCCAGTCACCTGGGTTCAGGTCATGTATATAGTGGAAGAGGTGTGGCGCCGGAATCTGGGGATCACGGTTCGATCCCCGGTTCCGGCGGCAGGTTAGCCCAGCACCATGTGACTCTGGGCAATAGCTTGTTTAATCTTCCCGACGGCCCCCAGCGCCTAGAGACCCTAACGGGTGATTGTGCGCTTTACAAATGTGGATTATTATTATTATTATAATGTGCTGGAGTTGCTTGTCTGGCTAGAGCGTCTTCCCCAACCTGGTGAGAGATAGAATGCACTTGGTCAGCCAGTTCTTTGCAGTACTCAGTACTAAATCATCAGATATATTTATCAACTTGTGTCCTGGCACCCATGCTTGCCTCATTGCTCTTCCCCAGGGGCGTAACACAGGGCCACGCATCCCCCGCAGTGTGGGGGGCCCTCAAGGGGGCCCCCTCAAATATCGTTACGCCACTGCTCTTCCCATTAGTATTTCATGTGGACTCCAGCCTGTGTTCCGGTCTGGAATACTTCTGAGTCCCATCAGAACAAGTGGCAAAGCATCTGGCCACTCCAATTGGGTAGACTCATACATCTTTCCAAGTCTTGACTTGATTGTGCCATTCAGTTGTTCTACCACTCCAGAAGCCTCTGGGCAATATGCACAGTGTAGCTTTTGCTTAACATTGAATGCTTCACAGATTAGACCAATTGTTTCATTATTAAAATGGCAGCCTCGGTCTTATTCAATTGTTACTGGAAAACCGAAATGTGGTATAAGCTCTCTGAGTAGAAGTTTGGCTACAGTGATGCTATCATTCCTGCGTGTGGGGTAAGCTTCCACCCGTTTTGAAAACAGGCAGACAATGACAAGAATGTATTTTAGTCCTCGACAAGGGGGTAACTGAATAAAATCAATCTGTAATCGTATAAAGGGACCTCTGCCTTCCCAATCATTCCTGGTAGCACTACTGTTTTCTTCCCTGGGTTCATTTGTTGGCAAATCAGGCGTCTCTGGCAAAGTGCCTCTGCTATGTTCCTGAATTTCGCATTGAACCAAGACTGTCTGAACAGACGTATCATAGCATCTCTTCCCAAATGAGAATCTCCATGGAACATCCTAGCCATAGGAGCAGGCATACAGTCTGGCAGCACTGGCCTCCCATCAAGATAAACAATGACACCATCTTCAACCCTTCCCTGACAACCTATCTTCCTCCACTCTTCCTTTTTTTTTGGTTCTGCTCCATTTTGCAAATCTCTCACTTCTTCCCACGTACTCAAACCTTCTAGCAACATAAGTTGGCAGCTGTTTCCACCCACCTCAATTTTCTTGTTAACAGCCATTTTAAATTTTGCACAATGTTGGGCTAACTGGTCAGCATATCGGTTACCAGCTGTCACCTTGTCATTTCCATATTTGTGAGCAGCACACTTGACCACAGCCACTTCTTTTGGTAATTGAATAGCTTCAAGTGAATCTTTTACATAATGACCATTTTTAATTGGAGTACCTCAAGAAGTCAGAAACTCCCTTTGCATCCATACTTGGCCATAGTCGTGCACAACCCCGTAACCATACTGGCTGTCAGTGTATATGGTTACCTTCCAATTTTTCCCAAATTTGCAGGCTTTTGCTAATGCAACCAATTCGGCTATTTGTGCAGACTTGACTCTAGGCAAATAGGACGCTTCAATTGGACCTTCCAATGTACACACTGCATAAGCAGCACTTAGACCTCCTTCCTCATGTCTCATACATGAGCCATCTACAAACAGTTCATATTCTGAATCAATTAATGGCTCCTCTCTTATGTCCGGACGTGGTTTTGTACTATATTCAGTCAAGTCGATACAGTCAAGTTCAATTTCTCCCTTCACTTTAGCAAAGTGTGAATTAGATAGCAGTGTTGCTGGGTTCAGAATATTACACCTGGCAATGGTTACATTTCCTCCAACTACAAGGATACTTATTCAGCCGACTAGGTGAGAGAAACTGGGTCTTGGTCCTTGTTAACAAAATTACAACTGCATGTGGAACATACACAGTCACAGGATGTCCCATAATAATGGACTCACTCTGCTCAAGGCTCATGCAAGTTGCAGCCACTGCTTACAGACATCCGTGCAGCGCAGATGCCACCAGGTCTAATGTGGAAGAAAAGTATGCCACAGGACGTCTCATCAAACCATGAATTTGAGTCAAAACTGAAAGTGCACAATTATCTTGTGTGTCACAGAAAAGTGCAAAATCTTTTGAATAGTCAGGCATCCCTAATGCTGGAGCTGTACACAGGCATTCTCGTAATTTCAAGAAAGCAGTCATGCTTTCGTCATCTCATTCTACTGGGTCTTTTGCTCTTTTCTTTGTCATTTGTATTAATGGCTTTGCTAGCACTGCAAATCCCACAATCCATTGGCAGCAGTATCCTACAACTCCAAGAAACATTCTGATCTCATTCTGAGTTTGAGGCAAATTCATGTTTTTAATTATTCTGATTCTCTCTGAGGTAACCCTTCTGACGCCTCTTTCTATCTGGTGACCCAGATATTTCACTGACGTTGTGCAGAATTGTAATTTCTCTGGTGACACTTTATGTCCTCCTTCACCTAAATGATTCAGTAAGGCAATGGTATCAACAACACAGTCATTTCGGGTTTTAGACGCCACCAATAGGTCGTCTATATACTGGACCAGGACTGACTGTCCAGGCAGCACTAAAGACTCAGAATCTGATTAAAAGTCGATTGGCTCTTTGTATACCCTTATGGAACACGATTCCAGATGTACACATGACTGTCGAATTCAAATGAGAAGAGAAATTTGCTATCTGGATGTAATGGAATTGAGAAAAATGCATGACATAAGTCTATTACAGTAAACTATCCAGCCTCCCACAGTATCTGAAACAGAATTACTGTAGTATTTGGTACGACTGGACAGCATGGGACAACAATCTTATTAATTTTGCGGAGGTCTTGTACGACCCTTTACTTGCCACTCGGTTTCTTTATTCCAATTATGGGCGAATTACATGGACTGCTCATTATTCTTGTAAAATGCCTGCTTCAACCAAACATTTTATTTCTGCTGCAACACCTGCTTTTATTTCTGGGCTCATTTTGTACTGTCGAGTATTTGGGTAAACTGCACCTTCTTTCACTGTCACTTTTATTGGATCGACATTTGCCATTAAACCTACATATTTTCCGGTAAAATCCCATACATTAGGTTTTACAGTCTGTTGTAATTCTTCTGGTAAGTCTTCTACCGTTAACCTTTTAGTCTCTGTTTCTTGTTTTGCTAACATAGGTTTATTAACTCCTATATCTATGTTACCTAGTCCACTGTACTGTTTGAATACTTGTAGTAAGCGTTCATAATATGCATGCACAGATTCGTCTTTATTCTGAGTGGTTCTATCTATTCTCGTCCAGTCTGTCTCCTTTGCGGGCACCTTCCCTTTGAGGTAGAGTATTACCTGGTTGTATTTGTTCATGACTTCTTCGGAAGGAGCACCTGTATATGGCGTCTCTAGGGTACTCATCATTAGGCCAATTGACAGCGATTTTACATTCTGTCCACAAATCCACAGGAACCACAATGTCAAATAATCCATCTAAATCTTTCAAAAGACATTTTGAAACTTTCACAAATCTCTCGACTTGTCTGTACCATTCTACAGGTTTCTCACGAAGTTTTGGGAAATCATTTGTAAATGACAAAATATCCTGTTGGGACCATGGGACATGCACATAACCCCCACCTAGTACCTAGTACCTCTCTCATAGGACATCATTTTCCCACCTTTTCTGTCTCTTTTAATACATATTCAGAAGCAATTTGTTTTGATCCAACCTCTTCCCTTTTCTTTGCCCATCTAGTTTTCCATTTTTCTAGTTCACCCCATTTCTGCAATAATGTCATTAGTTCCCTGATTGGTACCTTTTTACCTGACACATTCATATTTTCTAAATCTTTGTCAGAAAGGTCAACTTGATATGGTTTTTGTAATACTTTAGACATGCCAGTGTCAATTCCCATGCGAGCTGCTGTGACCATTAATTTTTCATGAAACACTTTTATATTTCTATTAATGCTTTTACATATAAATATTAATTCATCTTCACTAAATGTATTTAACCTATCCAATCCCACATTCCCAGCCATCAGTTTCTCCAATTCAACTCTTAATTTATATATATCCAATGGCTTTTGCTGTGTCTTTGGCTTCTCTATTTCTCGTGTCCACCTCTCTATTTCCTCTGGGGTTACTACTGTGGCACTTCTCGTACCTGAGGATGTCTCCATCTGTACTTCTCTCGAATTTAAAGGAGTGGTTTTCCTAATAGAATTACTCTCTGGTTCTCTTATTGGCAAATCCATTAAGGAGATTACTGACTCACAGTCACTTGCTTGATCATCTATTATCAGGGGTTCTTTTCTTGGTTGTACTACTGGTGTAGTTAAAATGGGAATTTTAGGACTAGCTTCTTTGTCTCCGTACAAAGGAACAACTGGGCCAATAGTTACCGGTATTGTCAGGGCTTCGGGACTTGTATTTAATTGAGAAATCTTCTGAATCAACTCACTTCTCTGGTTGTTTAATGCTTCTCTTTCTCTATCTTGTAATACCTTTTCTATTGAAGTCTCATGTACCACTTGCGGAATCAGAGGTAGTTTCAGAAACGGAGCATTTGGATTTACAGTGCTTGGTTCCTCATTACAAGGTGGTGGATTTTTCATTAATAAATCCTCCAAATAATCATCATCTGACTCCCCACTAGTCATTAAATGTTTTGTTTTCTCAGTCCTTTTACTTCGAGTAGGTTCTTCTAGAGTTAATACAG
The DNA here is from genome assembly GCF_964261635.1 of Lissotriton helveticus. Taxonomy (NCBI): domain Eukaryota; kingdom Metazoa; phylum Chordata; class Amphibia; order Caudata; family Salamandridae; genus Lissotriton; species Lissotriton helveticus. Next base: position 1,938,167,329 of record NC_136063.1, on the reverse strand, counting down.
GATATAGACCTTCCAATATCATGTTCTGTCTCCATTGTTTCATTTGTTTATCTCTTGTTTCTTTAGGAAATCTGGGATAGCACTTACTCCAATTCCTGTTACTTCTCGGTCTATCTCTCTCATAGGCCTCAATCTCCCTTTCCTCTAATGCCTCATACTGCGTTAATCTAGGTCTAGGATCTAATTCATTCATACGAGTTCTTAAATTGTACAAAACTTTGCCATTAAACGTACCATTCTCTGGAAAGGCTAAAACACCATCATCTTTTGTATATTCCATCCAATTTACTATCCACACACAAGTGTTATAGCCCCTTTCAAGCCTCATGTATGATGCGGGCATATTTGGTGGCGGAATAATAATCCCTTCTCTCGTTTTAATTGCTTTATCTTTCTTGAAATAATTATTTATTCTTTTTATAAATGACATTTTTCTTTTCTCTCTGTACATTATATAAGGTCTCCCTCGTATAATCTGTTAATGTGCAAACCCCAAGTATTTCCTGTCGGGTCTGTTTCCATCAAGTGGACCTATATGCCACATATATTTTTTACTGGGTTAGCGCAAACTAGTTTGTTCTTCTTTGTGCAAGGGTCTCTGAGCCCAGTCCAAACCAGTTCTGTCCTCACTGGTGCAGTATGACCACATGGGGTGGAGACAGCATTGTTCAAGGGAGACAGGTCCTTTTCAGGTGCAAGGAAAACTCATCCCACTACTCTAAATGCAGCCAAGGTGTATGCAGCTCAGCCCCGAGATATCCAGGAAGGGCCAGGTAAACTTTACCCCCCCCCAGTAGCTGTCTACAGTGAATGCACATCCCCTGCCCCTATAACTCCCAAAGCAGACAGTCGATCCACAAACAGGCAGAGACACACAGAATGGCTCAACAAGATAATGCCTACTTTCTAAAAGTGGTACAAAAGGGGGTGGTGATGGACGGAGCATCTGAACCAATCAAACACTCACACCCAGTCAACAGATCTGGGTTTAATCCATCACCATTCTTTAGCCCACTCTGCCACCCCAGTTCAGACATGACCATATGCAAATCAGTCTGACCATGTGCCTCATGGGAACAGTCCAGCCCGAACTGCCAAGCCATGCCTTCCCTGGACCGGAATCAAGCTTCCTAGGACCGGTTTCTGGCATTACAGCTGTCTTCAGCCAGGCTTGCTTGAATCCAGTGCCAAAGTATGCAAGGGACTCACGTCTGAACATACCCTGCCAACTTATGGCGAACAAACCGGTACAAAAGGGGGTGGTGATGAACGGAGCATCTGCACCACCTTGTGTGCTTTTCTAAAAGTGGCATTTTCAAATACAAAATTTTAAAACCATCTTTACTAAAATATGTGTTATTAAATTTTGAGTTCATAGAGCCTAAACATAATTTCTCAATCTGGTTCCAATGGGAAGTTATACTTCTAAGATGTTACAAATTATCTCCCTTGCTATCCTATGGGGCGGAGAGCCTTTCAATAGTCAAAAAACTAAATTGGCAGTATTTCACTATCAGTACATGTCACACACATCAGTACATGTCCTACCTTTCACATACACTGCACCCTGCCCATAGGGATACCTTGGGCCTACCTGAGGGGTGTCTTATTTGTAAGAAAAGGGAAGGTCATGGCCTGGCAAGGGGGGGTGCACTTGTCAGATTGACATGGCAGTTCAAAACTGTATGCAGACATTGCAGTGGCAGGTCTGAGATACATTTACAGAGCTACTCATGTGGGTTGCACAATCAGTGCTGCAGGCCCACTAGTAGCATTTGATTTACAGGTCCTGGGACACTCAGTGCACTTTACACACACCCACACAGCCATTCACACAAACACTCGCCCTCCAATACTGTCACTCAAACCTCAACTCACTTAACCAAACACCAAATCAAATTGCCACTCACTCACCCTTACAGTCACTTATACGCCCAGTCACTCCTCATACAGCCATTCAGACACCCACTTACTCACCCATACAGTTACTAACACACCCACTTGTCCACTCATAGAGCCACTGACACTGACACTCACTCACCCATACAGCCACTGACACACCCACTCACTCACCAATACAGCCACTCAACACAGTCACTCACTTACCCATACAAGCACTCACACACCCACACAATGATGTACACAAGGAGTTCATCTTTCAAGATCTTCAGATTAAAGTTGAAAACATTTTGTATATAGACAACTGCTCGAACTTTATGTAGAGATTTTTTATAAATTATCTTGTCTAAGATCGGGGCCTCCACCTTACACCTTTTATGTTAGGCATTCTATCTAGAGACGGTACATTAAAAAATATTGATATTTATTTATTCCAAGCTTTATATAGGTTGGACATGATCCTAGCAGGGTATCAGAGCGCTTCACAATTCCATAACCAGGAAACTTTTGATTGTCGGTTTGGCACAATCCTTTAAGCAAACATTAACAACCGTAAATAATCAGATGAAAACATTAACAAACGTAAATAAACAGATCGGGCAATTGTACTTACTATATCATACATACAATTCCTAACAATTACTAAAGATCAATCTGTGTAAACATAGACTGTGATCTAAAAGGTATAATAATAGTATCTGGACTTTTGTTATTTATAGTTGGTATTTGCTCATAAGAAATGTCTTAGCTTCTTTTTTGAAAACTGATTTAGACGAGATCTGTCTGATGCTCGGGGGGAGTGAGTTCCAGATTCTTGGAGCTTTGCCAGAGAATGCTCTGCCATAAGTTCTCTCCTTACGGAAGAGGGCAGGTTTCAGTAAGAGGTCTTCATTGCTCCGAGAGCATCTGCTGCCTCCTGACAATGTGATTTTCTGGGCTAGGTATAGTGGCGTTTTGTAGTATATCCCTTTGTGTGTGATACAAGCCATCTTTAGCTGGATTCTTGCTTTGTAAAGAAGCCAGTTAAGTGCTTTCAGGTGTGGGATGATTTGGTTAAACTTTCTGGAACCTGTTATGAGTCTTGAGCATTCTGTGGACTGTGCCTGCTAGTCCCATTTTTTCCTCCAGACATTGTTGACTGTGTCATAAGCGTGCGAGAGGTCGAGTAATACTAGGAGACAGGTTTCATTGCGGTCTAAGACACGAAGAACGCCATCCACTATGTAAAGAATTGCTGTTTCCGTACTGTGATTTGGGCTGAACCCTGATTGGCAGTCGTTCAGAAGTATGCATTCAGAAATGTGTAGTTGCTGTTGAACACATTTTACCAGGACTTTAGCTTGCATGGGAATGTTTGTTACCGGTTGAAAGTTATTAGGGTCAGAGGGGTTCTCTGTAGGTTTTTTTAAGATTGGAATAACTTGGCCCGATTTCAGGCAGTTGGGTAATGAACCTTGTGATAGCAAAGCATTAATAATCTTGATCCATGAGGGGATGAGTAAGTGGTTGATTGTAGACCAGCATATTGGGGGAAGTGGGTCATTGAAATGGTTGTTTGGTTTTATGGCCAAAAGGGTTCTGGCAATATCTTTGTGGTCATAATATTTGAATTCTGACCAGAGAGCATTATTTGTGGGCATTCTCTGTGTTGGTTGAGATTGTTGCTTCCTTGGCGTGCCCTTCTGGATTGAGGGGGTCTCTGTGGCATTCTTGAACTCGATATCCAGGGAATTGGCTTTGGCTGTAAAGAAGGAAGAGAATTCTTACAGCTGATTTCAGTTTTTTTTTGTTTTTAGAGATGATTTGGCCATTTTGTTAGATTGATCTTTTAATAGTTCAAAGAGTTTCCTTGGTCTATTTGTTGCCTTATAAATGTAAATGTAAATGTATGTGTCTTGTAAAGCGCACTGCTGCCCTGAGGCGTCATGGCGCTGTAGACCGCTGGGGAACCCGTCCTGGCTATCCCTGTGAGATGGTCCCTACTGGGTATCTCCAAGGTGAAACCAGGCATCCCCGGCGAATGTGGGGGGCCTTTGTAGAGATGAGGCAAGCTAATGCCCAGAGTTGCCGAGTGTGATCCCTGGTTAGAGTAGGCACCGAGGCGAGAATTATCGAGTCCGCTGACCCTGGTCCACGACGGGAATTGAACCCTGGGCCCCGGGCCGTTCTCTGCTTCCGGGTCTGCCGCCTCTAACCAGTGAGCCACACCACACCACACTTATCCAATTCTTTTCTCAAGAAGTCTTTTTTTGATTTTAGAATACTTTTATTGTAGACATTTCTGGCCTGTCTTAGTAGTTTTAGGTGGGTAGAGGATGGATGTTGTCTCCATTTCCGTTCTGTTAATCTGAGAGTCCATCTTTCTTCGTTGAGGGATCCATTAAACCAAGGGTTCTTGTCTTTGATCGGCATTCTTTTAAATTTTAAAGAGGCTATGTCATCAATTATATTCGTCATCATCGTGTTGTAGTGTTCAGTGAGTTCGCAGACGTCGGCCATGTTGTTGGGAGGTTGCATTTCTTTCTCACATCGTGCTACAAGATTCTCTATGTTGAGTCCTTTGGAGTCACAGACCAAGTGCCTGGGTTTCATTGCATGTGATGAAGTTTTCCTTTTTATGTGTGGAACTCGGTAGATAATAATGTGATGGTCTGACCAGTTTAAGGGGATGATCGCTATTGTATCCACTGCTTTTTCTTTTGAGATGATTTAGTCTAGTGTAGAGCCTTTCGTGTAAGTCGGTAGATTGCATGCTTGAACCACTGATTTATCTCCAAGGAAGGCTCTGAGCAAGTTGACCTGACCTGACTATCATTCTGGTCTTCCCAGTGAAGACTGAAGTCCCCTAAAAAAATATTGTTGGAGTGAGGAGCAGAGTTTGCTTTGATGATTTCTATCAGATGGTCTATGAATATGGTGTTTTTGCCTGGGGGATGGTAAAATGCGTCTAGTTTGCAAAGTTGCTTATCGCTTATCTGTGGATCTTAAAGATAGTCCAAGGTATTCACATGATTCAAGGGGGTCTGAGTGTACTTTAGTGATAGTGATGTCTGATCTATGTATACAGGCGATGCCTCCTCCTGTTTTGTTTATTCTGTCAAGTCTCATGATGTTGTAGTTCAGTGGAAATATTAGTTCAAGGCACGGGGAAGATGATTTTGATAGCCATGATTCTGTTAGAATGGTTACGTTGATTTCTTGGTTTAAGATGAGGTCGGCTATGTCTGCGGCATGTTTCCTTGCTGATCGGCAGTTTATTAGTAGGCATGAGATAGGTTTCTGTGGGATGTCACTTATTGAGTCTGGCTTCTCGGAGATTAAAGTCACTTTTTTTTAGCTTATTGAGGTTTGGTTTTCAGTGGTTCGTCTGTGAGGTTCTATTTGCATTGATTGGGACTGATTTAATTTTTTGTTTGTCTACTTTATGGGGAGGATTGGGCGATGACTCATAGGATAGCAATAGGATTTGTAACTCAATATCTGTGAGGTTTTTAAGTTGATTGCGAGGTCAGTATAGTATGTTTGTCAGGAACATTGGTGTAGTGTTTAGTTTGTTATGTGGTGCGTATACTGATTACTGAAAAGGGTCTATTTTTGAGAGATATTGTTATGAAAGTTGTAAAATGTTCTTCATATCTCTGATAACGAGTTGCAAGGCCCTGTATGTCATATTTGATTGGGAACTGAGGGTATCTAGTTCCGGTTGTGAGGGAGGAAAGATGAGCGATTGTTGGGGTGACCTGTAGGTGGTTTACTGGAGGGTTGGGTAAGTGTAATTTCTGGTGATTGTGGCTACTTTTTGACCTTACTGTAGATAGAAGCCTGTTCGTTAAGGGTATCTTGAGATTGTTTGTGTCGACTGCATGTTTACCTCTCTGGTTGTCATGGGTAGTGGTTGTTGACTCTGCCCAACCAAATTTTTGTAGACTGAGGAAAGGCCTGTCGTTGGGACTAGCATTGGGGCTAGGAGCCCGTAGGCGACTGGAGATGGGGCTAGGGGCAATGTTACTTTAATGTGTTCTGGTCTGATGTTCCTAGCTTCGGGGACTCTGGACTTGTGTTTTGGCTGCTGGAGCTCCTGAACACAGCCAGATTCTACCTTATCAGGTTGACACCTGTGTGGTATGGCGGCTTGTGTGTTAGTGTTTTGCTGGCATTTTGAGACACCCCAGGATAGAATAACAGCTTGTGCAAAATGGTATTGACGTGTTTTTGAGGCAGTGCTGTTATGAACGCACTCTTTTAAAGAGGTGAAGTAGTCATCAAATAGTTATAGGTCTTTGTTGGCTGCTTGTTTGAGTATTGTTGACGTTTTTATAGCATGTTATATTCAGTGTAGCTCTTAGATTCAGAGAGAGTGTTATCAGGATCCTTGTGCCATAGGGAATGTTTTTTTGTTCCTGTCCTTTTAGCAGTTTAGTCAGGGTGTTGCGCCATTTAGCCAAATTATTGGTGAAAAAAATTAGGAAGCAAGGATTGTGCCTTATCTAAATGTATTTGTGTTTCTTTTTTAAAGCATATTTTTGTAAATGCATTATATATGTACCTTTGTTTATTAAAATTAAGTTGATAACACATGTGTCATCTTCTTCCCCATGGTATCTGTTTTACTCTGCACAGTAGCAATGTCCTGGTTTATATATAGCACAACTACAAGTACTGCAAAATGCTTCAATAACTATTTCTAATCTTTTATTGTTATCCCAATAACAGTTAAAGATGTATTGTGTCACTACATTGCTTAATATACCCTGCTAGAGCTTCCATTTTCTATATATTGTGGCAACCCACGGTGCACACAGCTGAGGGCAGTGCACTGCAAGGGGTTTACCACCCACAGCGGGGTTGGGCACAACACCTGGATGGCGGTCAGCCATGCTTAGTACGAGTTGCCATCTGTGGATAGATGGACACAGGGTTTGTTCACAGGCCAGTTCTGCAACCAACCCCACTGTTGGACCTGACCCTTTTTGCAGGGTCATCCCTGACCTTTTTGGTGGTTTTAGGACTCTGGGCACTGTATGACTGCTGTCCAGTGTAAAGTGCATAGGCTCTCTATGGTAAAACATGGAAAGATTAGTCTACACCTGTTTGGCATACTTAATTTACCTATAAGTCCCTTGTAAAGTGGTATCTCAGCTACCCAGGGCCAGTAAATTAAATGCTACAGGTGGGCTTGCAGCGCTGCTTGCGCCACCGACCAGAGTAGCCTCTCAAACCTGTCTCGGGCTCTGCCATTGCTGGGCCTGCGCGCGCAGTTTACTGCCACTGTAACATGGCACATAAAGTGGGTGCCACGTTTGCGACTCCCCTTTTACTACATATCAGTCACCCTTAAGGTAGGCCCTAGCTAGCCCTATGGGCAGGGTGCATTGTAGGTAAAAGGTAGAACATGTGCCTTAACTGCGTGGTATGTCCAGGTAGTGACAAACAGCCATTTTGGTTTCTCACTGCTGTGAGGCTGCCCTCTCATGGGAATGCAGTGGGGATTACCTGATATGTGCTTCAGTGGTAATTCCTGATCTGAGAGGAGTAGCCGGATCAAGTTTGGTATGTTTGGAATTGTGGTAATAAATGCTATGTAATGGTGTGTGCAGATTTATTATCACTATTTTAAAAATGCCACTTTTAGAAGTTGGCATTTCTGTGTGCTATGTGTCTTGGTGCCTGCCTGATGTGTATTGCATGTCTGGCTCTGGAGTGACATGGGCTGGGGAGGTGCAGTGGCTCCAGAGGGCTGGGTTAGTCAGTGCTAGGCTGAATAGGCCCATCTGCATTTGGAGTGGTGGGAGGAGTAGCACCTGGGCCTGAATAGGACAGGGACTCCCTCACACTAGCTGGCTTCGCCCCCCCCTGTGGTGTGTCTGGGGCCAGGACCTACTCTGTCAATGGGGACTGTTGTGCACGGTAAACAAATGTTGGAGTGCCCCCCAGAACTGGTTTGGGCCAAGTGCAGAGCCCTGGGAGCAAAGACATTTGTGGTATAAGTATTGGGGCTGTGACCCCATGAACGTTGGTACCTGCTTGGATCTGTGTTGCTGAAGAACTGTTGAGCAAGGAGGAATCACTGAGGGAACAAGCTGCTGCTTCCTGGGGGTCCCTACATGCTGGCCTGCCTGTGCCTAACTCTGCCCCTCTGGTCTTTAGGACTTGAGGGTGCTGCAGGAATTCGAGGTGGTGAGCCCTTGCGTGGGCTCATCCCACAGCAGTGCTGGTGAAGCGTTTTCCTTTTCAATGCCCAGCCTGGCCCTTTGCCACTTGCATAAGAGGGGTGCTGGCTACCCCTGGTGGTGTCTCGCCATGATAGACCCGGAGCGTGGAGAGCCTCCCCTGCTGAGACGGCAAGCGCAGGGTGAGCACTCTGCTGGTCCTTGTACCTGGGACACTCCACGTTGTGAGTACTGCTCCTGGATTAAATGAGGGAGCATGGGGAGCTTTCAGTTCTTTTCCATTTGCACCTACATGCGATGCACTGTGCGAGAAGCAGACCACCAACCAGAAGTCAGGCAGGGAGAGCCTCACCGTGGGCGGGGCCAGCCAGAGGAAGCCAGGCCGGAGCAGGAAGCCAGGTGAAGGACGCCTGGTTGTCGGCATTGCTCCAGGGCTAATGAGGGAGAGCCCCTTGTGGTTCCCAACAACGGAGTGAGTGTGGAAGACCTTGCCTGGAACACCTATCCTGAAAGCGCCCGACCCCAGCATGCCCGCCAGTAAAGAAGAAGAAGACCTGAAGCCGCAGTGGAGTGACTGTGGCTGTTGAGAAGCCATACGTCAGCTTCCTGAGCCAGACTTGCCGGAGTGAGGGTGAGTAAGGTCATTGGGTGAAATTTCCTGCGTGGGAGAGACCGAGTGAGGTCTTCCCACCCTTGAGGTCATTACACTACCTTTTGGTAGCAGTGCCGGCCACCTGTGCATTACGGGCCTGATTTCTGCTGCATCTGCAGCTAGGCGGTGAGTGGGGCTGACACTTGATGCTTATCTGTGTCCACAGCTGCGCCGCCAGATTGTGGGCAACTACAACAACGGGGCATTTCTGTTTTGCATGAGAGAAACAAGGGTGTGATGCACCTTCACCCCCATTAGAGTACGGGCTGGTGGAAGCCACGTGCTCATAAAGCCCTAACTTTTGCGGACAGAGGGCATTACGGGAAAGCCCAAGACGGGCCCCCGAAGAAGGCCATTTGGCCTGGGAACACCTTTTGTTCTGGTGGGGCGTAAGGACCTACGGTGAAGTGTGCACCTTACCAGTGTTACTGTGGTGCACTGCTGGTTTATGCATAATGTTTTTGTGCATAATGTGATTTATAGTAGTTACTGGTTGTTTTATTTTTCACTGCATGTGATTCTAATGGTGATGACAGTGGCCTGATTGGCACTGTAATGTATATAAACCATGTAAAGTTATACTTAGTGCAAGGTTGCACAGTGTACATATGTGATTAGTATCTAATGTGTTTATGAGTAATGCAAAGGCTATTTTTATAAACCTTGTGTGGAGTTTCTTTTGTGGTGTGCCTAGTGTGTGACTGATGTGTGAGTGTATTGCGCATGCGCTTTACACATTGCCTGACTGCTCGTGTCAAGCTACCAAGGGCGAGAGCAGAGGTTATCTTTGGTGTGTAACTCCCTTGCCCTGACTGGAGTGGTGGTTTCTGCCTGACTTTGGCGCATGCCTTAGCCAACCGGAAATCCCATTTCTAACACCCTCTCTGCATTGGGCAAAGGGGACTGGCTGCCCATAGCAGGTTACATGCCGGGCCTGACCTCATTTAACCCCCACTAAGCATGATTATCAGTCTCTTTTTGCTGCTCCTGCAGGACATCTTCAGAAAACCTCTATGCAGGAGGGATGGAATGTTGCATCACTAAATAAAATGTACTCGCTTCTTGTGTTCTCTCTTTCTCAGTTCAGCAGTGAACTGCTGTTCAGGACACACATAAAGGTGCTTGTGCATTAATGATATTCAAAAACGTTATTTTGCTCAGCTACCTCTGCCCAGCTTCTTGTCACACAAGGTAAACATCATGTAATTAGAGGAAACGTTTTTTCTCTATTTTGTAATGGGGATACATTTCAAGACAATGGATTCCGATGGCAATCTTGCACCCTCAGTCTGAATATCTTGCTGGCTTTCATTTCTCTACTCTACTTGTTCCTCTGAATTGACCCTTTCCGGTTATTTTTGTCCAGAACCTTTTGCAAAGAGTAAATGAGAAAGAGAAAAGCACAGCAAAAAATGTGCAGCTTCTCTAGCTGCTAAATTCTTCTACAGCAAGGAGTGCAATGATTTCTGCAAGAAGGTCAAGAACTATTTGAATTTTGAATAATCCATTCTCAGGAACCAGTCAAACCACTGCAATGGTCCATAAAGAATTGTAGAGTCTTTGTGTATTCTTATAAATAGGCATGGGTGGAACCGGCACAGCCTGGCTTCACAGTTGAGGTTCTGGGTACCACAAATCCCAGAAATCTTAAAATGCAGAAACATTTTAATTAACTTAGCTACTTCCTATTTGTAAGGAACATATCACAATTTTTTATCCTACCAAACACATTTCTGATTCATGATTCGTGGAATGTCTCAGATAATGAAAAAGAAGGCTCACCTCTGCAATCACAGAAGAGGTTCAGATCCGCAGAAATGCTATGGTCCAGCAGAATCCTGTGTATTCGTGGGACCCCGAATTCTGAAGCACCAACAAAAGTTTTTTTAAAAAGCATCAAGGAACAGATTCCACACTTTCAAAAAAACAAGCCCAAAGGAAACCACCCTTTGGAGGATACCATTTTGTGGCCAACTCCGACCAGAGAAGAATATAATCAGTATTCCATATCATTATCTTCAAATGAACAATATCCCAACTACAGAAACAGCAGAACAAAGAAACAGCAGGCTCAAGATCACAGCTTCCTTCAATAGAGTGTGCAGAAGAAGATGTGGTGAGATACCAACCACTTCAAGTGGAAGTGAGAACCTGGCATGGAATTTATTTTACTCACTACTGAGGAGAAAAAGTGAATGCAAAAAAGTTACCTGTACTTTGTGCAACCATGTTTTGCAATGGGGGTAACAGTAGTCAAGATTTACGCATTTGCAAGCACTTCATCCTAGAGTTTTCCCTGACTAAAGCACAACTGAGAAGACAACAGAAACAGGAGGTAATAGTGCCTGATCAAGTCCTGCAAGCCCAGGAAGAAAGCATTTATCCAAGACAAAACATGTTTGCAACCTACTTGACAAAGTGCAAAAAAGTAATATACTCAGATAAAGATAACCGAAGAGTAATCCCTTCAGGTTTGCATTGACACCTCTAAAAATATCATGAGATTCAATGTTGGGATGTCACCGATTATGTATTTTGACAATTTAATTAATATATATATATATTTTTTCGTGAGCAAGGTGCCAGGAGCACTGTAACGCGTAGATCGTTTGTTTGTTTTCACGCTGAAATATAATTAAATAAATGAAATTGTGGAAAATCAGCGCGAGTGAGCCCATTACTTTCGTGGTTGCGAAGGAGTGATAAATAATTAACGGCGAGGTTCCGCCGTAGGGTACGCACCCACACTGTGCTCAGTAGTTGGGAAACCAGGAACCGGCGTGTGAAGATATATATATATATATATTCACTGAAAAAACCATAGGTTATAGACCATATATAGTTAGGAATTAGCATTTAAAAAACCTTATTTTACTCACACAAAACCATTGAAATTCCATATATAGTTAGTTGCAGTAACTATATATCGCGCACCCGCAATCCACTGCTGATCATGTCACATATTACATCATTCATGACATGGTCAGTGACATCACTGATGACATCATCTAGTGTCTGTGTGTTTTTGTAAAGTTTAAATATGTTTTACATATTGAAGAATGAGTGGATGTATGGAAGACTGAGTGTGTGTGTGGCTGGCTGGGAGGTGTGTGACTGTGCATATCAATGTGTACTTGTATCAGTGATTGTATAAGAGAGTAAGTATGTGTTAGTTTATGTGTGAAAAGTATGGTGTTCTGTGTTTAACTGTATAGATGAGGAAATCGAAGTGTGATTGATTCTTCACAGGACTGACTAGGTGTATGAGTGCATATGATAGTGTTGTAATAATGAGTGACTGTATTTATGAGTGATTGTATGGGTGAATGAGTGAATGTGTGTGTAGACGTAGGAATCAGTGAGTGCGTATGTAGTAACTGGTATTGGTGTGTCATGATGTCATCACTGATGTCATTTGAGATGTCATCAGTGATGTCATCAGTGATGTCATTTGAGATGTCATCAGTGATGTCATCAGTGATGTCACTGACCATGTCATGAATGATGTAATATGTGACATGATCAGCAGTGGATTGCGGGTGCGCGATATATAGTTACTGCAACTAACTATATATGGAATTTCAATGGTTTTGTGTGAGTAAAATAAGGTTTTTTAAATGCTAATTCCTAACTATATATGGTCTATAACCTATGGTTTTTTCAGTGAATTTTCAAGGTTTTGTAAATGCTAATTCCTAACTATATATGGTCTATAACCTATGGTTTTTTCAGTGAATTTCATAGGTTTTTTAATAGCAAATCTTTATAAAAATAATACATTTTAAATCTAATTTTATATTTTATAATTTTTTTATTTTTTTTTAATATTATTTTTAGTGCGCTCCCGGGGCGCGGACAGGTGAACGCACGGGTAAGCGCAATCTGGCGGCGCGCCCCGAGGCGCGTACTAATGCGCGTCCCGGAAGCGCTATTGTCGAGAACGAAAACAACATCGTGACGTATCGCGTAGCCGCCACGCCTTGCGTCATAAGACACGTATCGCGTAGCCGCGAGATGCGTCTTATGACGCACCGCGTAAGCGCACCCGGAAGCGCATACGATCGCGCAACGTAAGCGCCCCGATGCGCTTACGATACACGCCCGGGACGCGCCCCGGGCGCGTAGCGTAAGCGCGTCAAACCATGTGACTTTAAAATAACACTTTTCATTGGTTCAGAACTTTTTTTTTTCCAAATTGTGTGAAACCCACCCATTTCTCTCACTATTGCTTTGTACTTGGAGAGAGCAAGAGCTGTTGTGTCTACTCTATCTCCTACTTTTCTGATCTCCAGCAATGGCTGCAAGAGAGTCATCCAGCAGTGATTCAGAGGGATTTTTGGATGAGGACCCTCCTCAGCAAAAGAAAAAAACCCATTTCATTTGGAAATTTTACGACATCCCAGAAGGACAGAAAAAAGTGAACGCTCCCAAAGTAACATGCAAAATATGTGGGAGTAGTTTATCCAGAGGCAATCCTCTGAAAAAATATAGTTTTGGCAATGCCAATTTGATCCGGCATGTCAAAAGAAGACACCCTAACAACTTTGCCAGGGAGAGTGTCAGAGAGCTGGCACGGAATGTACCAACAGATGGCGGCAGCACCTCCACTGGTGGAGCAACACCTTCGGGACCACCCCGTGGAAGAATGATCCCTAACATTCAGCCGGTGTTTGCGGGCATCAAATTTTTGTGCGCAGAGTGTGACGAACTGCTCTGCTATGGGGAGCAGAGTGTTGAACTGATTGCCCTAAAGAAACAGCAACACCGCTGCTCTTCCAGTCCCTAAATTTTCAATTTTTTTTGCTCCTGTTGAGCAGTTTTGGAATCCTTGTTTTTGTTTTTCCCTTGAAAAAAATACAAAAAAAATATAAAATTGTTTTAAAAAGTCTAAAAAAATATAAAACAAAAAAAACAAAAAAAAAATATATATAAAACAACAAAATGAAAAAAAAAGTTCTTTTCAGAACTACCTCCAATTTTTAAAAAGAAGCTTTATTTTTTTTAAAGTCTGTCATTTTTAATCTCCATGGTACGCTCCCCCGTACGCTCCCCGGTGCGCGTACCGGGCGCTCACCCCCGCGAAAATCGAATTTTTTTTTATTTTTTTTTTCACCCGCGGGAGCCTTTTATGGCCCCCACATGTAACCTAGGGGGTCAGGGGGTGTGTACCCTGCCCCCTCTTGCTCATTTCCCCCTTTGATTTTTGCCACCTCTTGTGTCTCAATCCTACCGAGACACAAGATGGCGGCCGCTGCGGACTGTTTCGAATGTTTATAGACACCCGAGAACCAATCAGCTTGCTGTGCGCAGATCGCGTGGCGCGCCTGGAGCGCTCCCCTGTACGCGTACGTGGGAGCGCTCCAGGCGCGGCTCTAGATATATATCTTTTTTTGAACGTTAATTTCTCAAAATCCACTGGAGCACATATATTGAGACCTACAAAAGGCACATCGGGCTACCAGTCCCTACAAATTTGCCAAGTTTCGTGCAAATCCATTCAGCCGTTCGGGCTAAAAATGAGGCTAACCGCCCTATGGAAAACTCAATGTTAAAAACACGTTTTGGGACCCCCCTTTTTTCTCGGCCCCCCCTGGACCAACTCCCCCCAAATTTCCAGTGGCTGCTCAGAAACAAAATGTTCCATTTTGCTGAAAATTTCAGCCAATTCCGTCCACAAACGCCAAAGTTATTAGACATAGAATTTTCAAAAATCCCATAGGGAAAAAATCCTAACTATATATACCTACTGGCGACCGCCAGTAGGTAATATATATATATATATATATATGCAACAGCTGCAGCTTCCCAGAGCTCCAGAGGTCGCATATTAACATATGCAAAAAAATACGATGCTTCGCGCCAAGCACTCCAATCCAGTACTATCTTAACATCTGAAATTCTGACATCAGAGTCTGATGTGACCGAGAACGAATCCGGAGATGAACATCAGAATACAAGGGCACCAGCCAAAATACGACAAAGAGCACGGCCAGACACCACTAATGACAGTGAAAAAACTCCTTTTCACCAGGAATTCGATGTCATCAAGGGAGCCTGGCTATGAGGCGGAAAAACGAAACCACCAGACATGGCCCAACAACAACAAACAGCAAAAAACAAGGCGGACTAGGAGATCAGGCGGCGGCCAGCGGCGGCGGAAAGGGCAGAGGCAGAGCGAAGCCCAACAATTGGGGCAATCGAACTCGCAGCAACATAAAGTGAATCTTGGCCAGGACAACGCAAGTCAGAATTTAACGGTGGTCAATTTAACGAACAGAACTCTAACGGACTGCGAAAAGAACCTACTCAGCCTCGGACTCACCTTTTGTCCCAGCACACCTCTTGAATATACCCAGACTCGTATCGACCTTTTTAGATTTACAAGAAAGCTCAAATTACATAAATACTTCAAATTACGACCTCATTTGAAAGAAAGTGGAGACAAGGGCATTAGACTTACAGCAACGGATGCCCTCACGGGCAGAGAAATAGAAGCTCTAGAAACCCTTGAGGAACTGCGGGAAGGCAATCCCACATATAATCCATCTGAAACCCTCAATAGAGAACAGAGAGCACAGGCCCTTGGTATTGAGCAAGATCGGGAAGAGAGTGGGTATAAACCTCCTTCAGTATTTATCCCACAGATGCCCTGGGATGCAATTGACGCTTTCACTGAGGCCATGTCTCAAGAACTAATGCAGTATAGAAAAGTGAACCATCCTGTGAAACATAACATCACAGAGCAACAAAAACTTGCTCTACATGACCTCATGAAGGATGATAACATCATAATCAAACCTTCGGATAAGGGGGGGAACGTGGTGTTACTTACCAGAGACTATTACAGATATGAAGCATTACGCCAGCTCTCTGATACCAACTTTTACGTCAAGTGCACTAATGATGTATACCAAGAGAGTATCCGGAACTATGACAAACTTATAGGGAAATGGCACGACTGTAACATGTTGAGCAAGGATGAATTTCTCTTTCTCCGGAACAGCCAACCACTCATACCGACATTCTACCATCTGCCCAAATTACACAAAGACAATGTACACCCACCGGGCCGTCCGATTGTGTCATCCATTGGCAGTCTCACCGAAAACATGTCCCGTTTCATTGACAAATTTTTATTTCCCTTGGTACTCACTTTATCTTCATATGTCCGGGATACCAAGGACTTTCTTAACAAAATTCGAAACGTGAACTGGGACAATGACTGCCAGTTAATTGTGTTGGACATCACAAGTCTGTACACAGTCATAGATCACCAGCAAGGCCTAGAAGCTATTCAGCACTTCCTGAACTTGAGACAATTAAGATTTACTAAACATAACACCATGATCCTCGAATTCACTGAATTTTGTTTGTGTAATAACATTTTTTTATTTGAGGATCAATTGTTCAGGCAGGTGTCCGGAACGGCGATGGGTACCTGCTTCGCTCCCAGCTATGCGAATCTTTTCGTTGGCTGGTGGGAGGAGCAGGTACCCAGGAGCTGTATGGCAGATGGCTCAGAAGGAAGGACTGAGGGTTGGTTCAGGTATATTGACGACCTGTTTATCTTCTGGCGTGGCTCATCTAAAACAGCACATGCCTACATCAACCTACTTAATGAGAATGACTACAATTTACACTTTTCAGGGACGGTGAGTCCGGTAACCGCAGACTATCTCGACCTAAAAGTATTTTCAGAAAACCATCAGATTCACACAGCCCTACACAGAAAAACTACTGCTGGTAATTCCACACTCTTCGCCAGCAGTAGCCACCCCCCGCAACTCATTAAGAGTATTCCATACAGAGAGCTACTCCGACTCCGGAGGAATTGCTCGAGACTAGAGGATTTTGAGGAGGCAGCGAGGGAGTGTGTGAGTAGATTTATGGCCAGGGGGTATGGAGAAGTCCTTTTGAATAAGACCTTGAAAAGAGTAAGGGCTATCCCTAGAGATTCCTTGTTGACAACTAAATCGACCAAAAGGAACGACCCCAAGACAGCATTAGCTGGTAAAGGAAAGTTCAGACTAATAACTCCCTTTTCCGCTGGAGCGGATGATCTAAGGGCCATGCTCCGAAAAATTTGGCACATTCTCAAAACAGATAACACACTCAAAGATGACCTACCTACCCACCCACTTATAACCTTCAACAAAGCCAGATCTCTAAGGGACTATCTGGTAGCTAGTCACTTGGAGAAACCACTTCCAAAGAGTAACACCTTAAAAACCATGAGTGGGTTTTACCCATGTGGTAAATGCAAGGTGTGTGCCGGGAGTAGAAGGATGCTCTCCATTGAGGTACCTGACACTGGTAAGAAACTGCAAATTAAGCAGTTTATTACATGCAGCACACCTTTAGTGGTTTATTGTTTGACCTGCCCGTGTGGCCTCCGCTACATAGGGAGCATAATCAATATGCTCAAACTACGGATCCTAGAACATCTAAGAGCGATTGATAAAGCAGACCCATCTTATCCAGTCGCCCGGCATTTTGCCGAGAAACACAATAGAGACCGTAGTCAGCTGCAATATTTTGTCCTCGACACCATCAAGAAGACCATCAGGGGAGGAGACCACCTGCGACGATTACGCAGGCTGGAATCACGCTATATAATAGACCTCTCCACGAAATGGCCTAGAGGGATGAACAGTGGTGAAGAGATGGTATTTCATCTAGGTAAATGATGTAGGTGTTGCCTGTAAATCTTACTGTATAGAATGTATCTCTGTCTGTTGAATTTTTGTGGACTACTTCATGAACATTATATATCCACTTTAGGTGCTAAGGACAATGGCTAAACCGAAAGTTCGGATGAATTTTGGATCAAATATCCATTTGTCGTATACAAATTTTTGCACTTGTATGCCAATCTATGCTTCATATTATTTGTTATAATCACTTATAGGTTCAAAGGGCTCTTTGATTCCTAGTAGAATATGACGTCTATATTTAAAATATGATGTACTTATGGCACTTTTTCCTTTCCTTTTCTTTGTTGATTTCTTTGAGTTTATACAGGATGATATAGACTTTTTTATCAATTTTGATGTATAAACTCTAGTGTAAGAGTGGGACCCACCTCTAATGATCTTGTATATTTCCGGGGGATTGTTGCCGATCCACGGCCGTATCAAAGAGTGCAACTGTAGCACAATTAATTAATTTTTGTACCTCCCACTACAGCGCGCTTACCTATCTGTAGGTTTCATAATGCTTACTACATTTGTTATGAGCACTGAGCAATGTAAATGGCGAATATTTTACCATTACAAAATGGAGCCCGCGTTTGTTGGGAGGTTTCTAGTCCTCTGTTGATGCCAATTAAGAGGTGTAACCCCTGCACGATGTCAATGTTGATTGCGATAAATGTACCGGTTTGTGCGTGTGGACACACACACTGACGAAGGCAAATCACCGAAACGCGTCTGTGGTATAGCTTGTAGTTAAATAAACTACTCTGTGAGAAGGAACCTCCCGAGTGCTGTCTTTCATTCCTGGGGATTTGCCTGGATTTGACGAGCGCAATATATATATATATATATATATATATATGCAACAGCTGCAGCTTCCCAGAGCTCCGTGTTAAAACAACCAAGGAAAACCTCACGAATCCAGCGTAAATGAAGGCACAAAGTTTTATTTAAAAGTTGAGCCTAACAAAAATCTGACGCGTTTCGGGTATCCGCCCTTGCTCACAGACAGTCAGTAAGTAAGACAACCACAGTTAAATACCCGGTGCTTCACAGTTTTTTTCAATTAACATTTTTTTCTTTCTCTAGCATTACACCATGTGATCATAGAAGTGGAGGACATACTACATTTTTAGTACTATGGGTTCTGTTTTCCAAACAATTTTTTATCACGGTCTATTGTTCAGTTTATTAAAATGGTTAAAATCCACATTATTTTAAAAGAAAAAAGAAATGACTCCATTATTTCTTATAAAATGCATCTTGTGACCCGCATCAAGTAGATCAGACACTCAGTGGTGTAGATCAGACAACATAACTGCATATAATGCTATAAAAATCCAATTAAGTAATGCTATATTAAAAAACATTAAAATACAATACAGTGTCGTAAATAGGACCTTGTCAATGTGCAAATAAGCAATAAAGTGCATTTTATAAAAATCTTTATAAAGTGCCAATGCATAGTGCAAATACCACAACTCTCTATGTAGTTAAATAAAGTGACAAATGCAATTGGTGCAAATTATGCAAAAATGTAAACAATTGGATATAATCCAAGAAGACAAGGTTCTTATGTATTCAAATGTAATACAGCAACAACAAATATGAATGCTTATAATGCAGATAAGAACAATGGTCAAAATGCCAAATTGGAAAGAGTGGATTAGTACTGGAAAAAGACCACTGTTGAGTATTCTCAAAACAGTTGTAAATAAAAAACAGAAATTAACAGATAGTACCCAATGGCTATGTCCAAAAATGTAAATGAGATAAAGTATTACCCAAATAAAATAAGAGAAAGCTTATATGATAACAACCATGAAACCATATGTGATGGAAAAACGGGGAAGTGATAAATGAACGAAATTCTGTATATAAAAAATTAGAACGTGAAGGTGTATAGCGGCTGACACTTAGGCTAACCCAGAATAATAAGCAAAAAGGTTTACAGGAAAACATGCAAATCATCCGTAGGGTTCAGCCCGTTTGGAAATCTGCTATCTAGTTCCAAAATGAATTGAGTCTCAAGTCTCCTAAGCATCCTATCTCTGTCACCGCCCCTGAGGCTTATCCACTGAGGCGATGACGAAGTACGTCAGGCATTGTAGATCATTTTTGTGATTGGTTTTAAAATGCCTGGCCACTGGATATGATGGATAATTGTTTACGATGGCACGAAGGTGCTGGAGAATCCTGACATGCACAGGCTGTTGTGTACTGCCGACATATCTTAGTCCACATGTGCATGTCAGGACATAGATAGCAAACTCAGTCTTGCAAGTAAACTGACCCTTGATGTTAATTAATATATATATATATATATTCACTAAAAACACATAGGTTTCACAATCGTTATAGTTAGGAATTAGCATTTAAAAAACCTTTGAAATTCACTGAAAAAACCATAGGTTTCACACCAGTTATAGTTAGCTGAACATACAAAACCATTGAAATTCCCACATTATAGTTAGTTGGACTCACTATACCTCACGCGCCCGCAATCCAAAGGAAAGGGAAAAGAGTGAAACAGCGAAAAAAGGGAAGAGAGAGGAAAGAAAGTAACAGAGAAGGTCTGTAAGAAGGTGAGTGTGGGAGTATTGCTGTGTTATAGGGAGTGAGCGTGATAGAAGAGGAGTGAGAGACTAAAGGGACGTAGAGAATGAGGGTAACAGAGAGAGAATGAGGGAAGGGGAGTGTAGAAGTAAGAGGACAGAGGGAGTAAGAGAAGGAGTTAGTGAAGTGGAGTAACGAGAGTAAGGGAAGGGAAAAGAGTACAGGAATGAAGTAAGAGAAGAGAGAGGAAGGAAAGTAAAGGATAAGGTCTGAAAGAAGGTGGGTGTGGGAGTATGGCTGAGTTATAGGCAGTGAGTGTGACAGAAGAGGAGTGAGAGACTAAGGGGACGGAGAGAATGAGGCTAACAGAGAGAGAATGAAGGAAGGGGAGTGTAGAACTAAGAGGACAGAGGGAGTAAGAGAAGGAGTTAGTGAAGTGGAGTAAGGAAAGTAATGGAAGGGAGAAGAGTGAAGGAGCGAAAGAAGGGAAGGGACAGGAAGGAAAGTAAACGAGAAGGTCTGTAAGGAGGTGAGTGTGGGAGTGTTGCTGAGTTATAGGGAGTGAGCGTGACAGAAGGGGAGTGACAGACTAAGGGGACGGAGAGAACGAGGCTAACAGAGAGAGAATGAGGAGAATGGGAGTGTAGAAGTAAGAGCACAGAGGGAGTAAGAGAAGGAGTTAGTGATATGGAGTTAGGAGAGTAAGGGAAGGGAAGGGAAAAGAGTGAAGGAGCGAAAGAAGGGAAGAGACAGGATGGAAAGTAAGGAGAAGGTTTGAAAGAAGGTGAGTGTGGGAGTATGCGTAAGTTATAGGGAGTGAGCGTGACAGAAGAGGAGTGACAGACTAAGGGGACGGAGAGAATGAGACTAACAGAGAGAGAATGAGGGAAGAAGAATGTAGAAGAAAGAGGATACAGAGAGTTTGAGAAAGAGTTAGTGAAGTGGAGTAAGGAGAGTAAGGGAAGGGAAAAGAGTAAAGGAATGAAGTAAGAGAAGAGAGAGGAAGGAAAGTAAAGGATAAGGTCTGAAAGAAGGTGAGTGTGGGACTATGGCTGAGTTATAGGGAGTGAGTGTGACAGAAAAGGAGTAATAGACTAAGGGGACGGAGAGAATGAGGCTAACAGAGAGAGAATGACGGAAGGGGAGTGTAGAAGTAAGAGGACAGAGGGAGTAAGAAAAGGAGCTAAGGAAGTGGAGTAAGGAGAGTAAGGGAAGGGAAAAGAGTGAAGAAGCAAAAGAAGGGAAGAGAGAGGAAGGAAAATAAAGGAGAAAGTCTGAAAGAAGGTGAGTGTGGGAGTATGACTGAGTTATACGGAGTGAGCGTGACAGAAGAGGAGTGAGAGACTAAAGGGACAAAGAGAATGAAGGTAACAGAGATAGAATGAGCGAAAGAAAGAGTAGAACTAACAGGACAGTTAGTAAGAGAAGGAGTTAATGAAGTGGAGTAAGGAGAGTAAGGGAAGGGAAAAGTGTAAAGGAGCGAAAGAAGGGAAGAGACAGGAAGGAAAGTAAAGGAGAAGGTCTGAAAGAAGGTGAGTGTGGGAGTATGGCTGAGTTCTGGCAGTGAGCATGGCAGACGAGGAGTGAGAGACTAAGGGGACGGAGAGAATGAGGCTAACAGAGAGAGATTGAGGGAAGGGGAGTGTAGAACTAAGAGCACAGAGGAGGAAAGAGAAGGAGTTAGTGAAGTGGAGTAAGGAGAGTAAGGGAAGGGAAAAGAGTAAAGGAGTGAAGTAAGAGAAGAGCGAGGAAAGAAAGTAAAGGAGAAGGTCTGAAAGAAGGTGAGTGTGAGAGAGGAGTGAGGAAAAGGGGAGTAAACATGGGGATTCAGAATAAGTGAGGCAAGCGCAATAAGGGAACAGAGGTGTGGGAGCATCAGAGAAGAGTAGTGAGGTTAAGGAAAAGAGTATAGGGAAAGTAAATTTTGTACATTAAACTTACATTATAAGTAATGTAAACGTAATTACATATTTTCATTAAAATGTATATTTGTGAAAGACAAAAAAAATAAGTTAGAATATTTATAATATACATTTTACATTACAAGAGACAAAGTAGGAGATTAAAAGTCATAAAAGGTTAGTAAGAGATAAAGTAGAAGTGAAGGACTCAGAAAGAAAAACAAAGGAAAGAGTAAAGGAAGGAGAATGACTGAGGGAGCAAAGGAAGGGAAGAAAGGGAAGAAAACTGAAAAAAAGGAACTGGGAAAAGGTGAGTGCGTGACGAGAGAAAGAAGAAGGGTAGTTAAAGATGATGAATTAGGATAACTGTAGGAACTGAAGTAAGGGAACAAGGGTGAGGGAGGGTGAGTGAAGGAAAGTGAGGTTGATGAAAAAGGGAAAATAAAAAGAGGATAAAAGCAAGTGAGCTTGAGACAAAGGAAGTGAAGGAGTGAGAACATAGAGGTAGTGCAGGAAAGAGTGGCAGACAGGAACTGAGTAAGAGGGCAAAGAAAGGTAAGTAAGGGAGTGTGGGTGAGTTTTAGGGAGTAAGCATGACGGAAGAGGAATAAGAGAGTGAGAGGATCGAGAGACTGAAGATAAGAGACAGGGAGTGAGGGAAAGGGAGTGAGGATGTGAGAGCACAGAGGAAGTGAGTGAAGGAGTGAGTGAAGTGTAATAAGGTGAGTGAGAGAAGGGGAATTATTTTCCTGAGCTTGTTCCATGGCTCTTTCAACTTCATCCATGGCACATGGCAGTGGCAGCTTCATTTTGTATAATTGGTCCTCCTAGTGGATCCTGACTCAATGAAGCAGAACTCTGACTATCTTGAGAACTGTCTCTAGCAATCTCTGCTGCAATTGTAGCTTCTTGCTGTATTTCCTCGTTCAACATTTGCAGATAATTTGAAAAAACAGGACATTCTATGGTATCCTTGGTTGCATTGAACGAATCTTCATAAGTAAGAAAATCTCCAAGAAGTTCCTCTTCTGTACGCCAAGGCTTAAAGAGTTGCAAAAGAGCTAAGTAATAAAATTCCCTTTTGTCTGGAGATTCACAACTCACTTTTCGATGATTAATCAAATGGCCTTTTCTTTGTTTCACTAGACAGCCTTCACAACCAATTACTGCATATACACCTTTATTGATCTCTTCTGTAACGTTGTTTTTAAAAGTATAGGTTTGCAGAACTTCATAGAGACAAACGTTCTCAAGGTGAGTACTTCTATTTGGATAGTATGTATCCAACATGTTTGTCTTCAACATATCTGTACTGTCTGGTTCTTTCTCTGCCAAATACTCTATTTCTTGTACAGATTTCAAAACTCGGTTTCGTGTTGCAGCAAGACCTAGACTCACCCAAATGATGGTTCTAGATTTGGCATATAGACTTGCTGATGATAACCAATCAGAACATTCATATGCTCCAATTTCTCGATGCGACAACATCTTCAGACTGTAACTGTATAATTTCTTGCTTAGACTCGTTTCATGTGAAATTTCCTCCCACATTTCCTTCAGTGCCGTCTTTTCTGATTTTGTGATGTAAGACCTCACATATCGAGCCACAGCAATAGAGTTGTCAGCCACATATTGAATATCCATGTTAGCATTCCACATGGACAAAATTACTGGGTTGTAGTCATTTATGAATTTGTATTCCTCATTTCTTCTTAGGTTGTACGTATTTTTGGGTGATTTTCTTGTCACAGCATGTCGCAGAGAAGACATAAAATTGTTGACTCTTCCTTTCGATGTTACTGGACGTGGAAATGCAAAACGACATTTCGTGTAGAACTTGTCCTTGGATTTGTATTTTCGACGACAGTATTTCCCACAACGATTGGTTTGAAAGCGTAAAACTTGATGTCTTAAATTGTTTTCTTCTGTACTTTTCGGAACAGCACATGTAGAATACTGCTCAATGAAACTCATCACTTTCTCATCTGAATCTGTTCCAAATGTTGGTGCATCTTTAATCCATAGCAGCACTTGTATATGAGGAGCACCTCTTGCTTGATACTCCTTTCTCCAAAAGAAATCCAACACCTCTCCAAGCGGAGGATTTATTTTGTTTGTAATAAAAGACATTATAGCTTCAAACCTATGATTGAAATATCTGCATACATTAACTGGATCCAAAGAGCACAGTTATCCAGGTGTCTTGTATTCAATATTTTCAATGTTTTTATTTGCCTCTAGTAGAAATTCAAGTAAGTCTTCCCAAGCATACTCAGCACAGTTAAGAGTGAGGAGCCATGTAGGAGTTCCTAAGTTTCTTAGCATAAATTTCAATTCACCATGACGACGGTACCATTACTCGTTAGTACCACGCTGACATGCCATGAGATTAATTAGCTGAGATTCCAAAACACTGTCTTGCAGTTTCACTTTATCCATAAAATACCTTGCCGAAACATTTTGAAGATGTGTTCCACTTTTCAGTATATGGTTTACTGCATAGGAAAGTCCAGAAAAATCACTCTCAAACAGTAGATGGAACAAATATGGAATGCATTGACGAAACCTTGGATCTTCTGCATATAATCTTGAAGTCCAGTATTCAGATGCAGGAATTTGAACAGGTCGGTCGTCATATCGTCCACCTTCACCTGTTGGAAATAACTGTGGAAAACAACGAGCTTCCAAACTTTCTTCCCATACACTAATGGGACTTGTTTTGGCTTTTTTCATCTGAAACAAGTCAATAGCATTCCCCATTACTTCTTTGGAATGCAATGGATGAACACTATAATGTTCATAAATTTCTTCACTTCTAGAGACATCAACTTTTTCTATTTGCCCAGCAGAGACATCAGTGTCGTCTGTACAGTTGTTTCCTCTTCTCCCACATACACATTTTTATAGTACTGATTATTTTTTACCAGATACAACGTTGCCTTTTTGACTTTCCTAACATCCACTAATTCTTGCCAGATTTTCTTACTTTTTGTCGTAACACCATTAACTAGAATAACCAGAACCAGAGGTTCCTCTTCTACTTTTTCAACACTAATTGTATCAATATTTTTCTTAAAATTTAGAGGCAAATAAACAACTCTTCCCTTTAATCCTCTCTGTAAATCTGAAGGAGGCAATTTCCCTGTCTTAGGCTCCATGCCAACAATAGCCTGAAAAGGATGCACATATTGAATCAGAATAGAATCATAGGTTTTTAAATCCATCAATTCAGAAGGAATGTCTACCAACTCCAGATTATTATGAACAGCTCTAGCAGGCATTCTGTTTTCATTTGATTTATTATAACAATATTCACAAATACGTTGATCAGAACCCAAATCAAAACAATGTTCAACCAACAAATAAGTTGCAAAATCCTTCCACTCATAATTATTTATCTTTTCACTTTTTACATATAAATCAACTAATCTAGTCTGATGCTTATAATGAGTTCTTCGACAACACACACAAGTAAAATTAGGCCTTTCACTTGAATTGACCTTAAACTTTGTAATTTCATTTTCAAATTTTTCTGTACTTAAAATCTTTACATTCTCTTCTACATTACCTTCTATTACTGTATCAATTTCTGCACTGACCTCTTTTTCACCAAAGTAACAAAACTCAATTTCATCACAAATGATTTTGACATCTAATTCAGTTCTATGCAAAAGAGCACTGTTTTAGTTTAAGTGCTGGACTTTTTGCATAATCGAACCTTCTCACTAATTTCCTCACTTTATTATGATGCACTGCTAACATCCTAAAATGGTGAAAAACACTCTGACATACTTTTCTTGAAAGACAAGCCAGTGAATGCCCTTGCAAACCTGTTTTTTTCTCACTCTACAAGGATCTAACTCTTGTAAAATTTTCATTTTTTGTTTCACACTTTTCTTAGTATATGTCCGTAAGAAAGTGTGAAACAAATCAATTGAATCCTGTCGCACACTACAAATACTACTACAATTCCAAGTATACACTGGAGCCTTAGGACATCTCCCTAAAACTTCATCAGCTAACACCTCTTCTGTATTTGTAGGCACAATCTCTTCTTTTTCAATCGGACAACCGTCCTTCACCTCATATGCTCGACCACTGGTGTCAACTGCATGCACCAAATCATTATACTGAAAGTAACTTTCTTCATTAAAAAATGGCCTGTTTTTGGCTTGTAGAGACAGTGAAATAATATGAGCAGAAACACACACACTGCTTGCAGAGACAGACGTGGTAGATTACATGTAACATCCTGGTCATGTGCCTAAGATCATACTGTGTGTGAAGCTTGATTTTAAATGGATCTGTGTGAATGACATGCTCAGTTAATGTCTTTAAAAACATGGAAGTACATGTTTTCTAAAGTCATGGTAGATTGAATGTAACATCCTGGTCATGTGCCTAAGATCACACTGATGGGTGAATCAAGCTTCACTCACAGCGTGATCTTAAGCACATGACCAGGATGTTAGATGTAATGAGTACTTCCACATTTTTAAAGACATCAACTAAGCACATTATTCACCCACATCCATTTAAAATCAAGCTTGACTCACATTGTGATCTTAGGCAGATGGCCAGGATGTTACATATAATCTACTATGTCTGTCTCTACAATCAGTATGTGTCTCTCTGCTCATATTATTTCACTGTCTCTACAGGCCAAAAGCAGTCCACCTATATATAAGCAAGACATAATATTAATTACTCATTACATCTAACATCCTGGTAATGTGCTTAAGATCACACTGTGAGTGAAGCTTGATTCACCCATTAGTGTGATCTTAGGCACATGACCAGGATGTTACATGCAATCTACCATGTCTTTAAAAAACATGTACGTCCATATTTTTAAAGACATCAACTAAGCATATTATTCACCCACATCCATTTTAAATCAAGCTTCACTCATAGTGTGATCTTAGACACATGTACACGATGTTACATATAATCTACCATGTCTTTAAAAACATGTAATTCCATATTTTTAAAGACATCAACTAATCATAATATTCACCCACATCCATTTAAAATCAAGCTTGACTCACAGTGTGATCTTAGGCAAATGACCAGGATGGTACATATAATCTACCATGTCTGTCTCTACAAGCAGTATGTGTGTTTTAACTCATATAATTTCACAGTCTCTACAGGCCAAAACAGTCCACCTATATATAAGCAAGACATAACATTAATTACTCATTACATGTAACATCCTGGTCATGTGCCTAAGATCACACTGTTACTGAAGCTTGATTCATCCATCAGTGTGATCTTAGGCACATGACCAGAACGTTACATGTAATCTACCATGTCTTCAAATAACATATACTACCATATTTTAAATAGCAGTGTATCTTCATTAAATGAATCATATATCAGATTACACACAGGCACAAAGTAAAGTGAGACACAAGCAAATAATACTCTTTAAGCTAATTGAGGCAAACTTTTACAAGGCACAGGTGACATTGTTGAAAAATGAGAAAATGTTTTCTCTTATTTCAAACAGAAAGTCAGTGTAATGCTTCTCCAAAATTTAAAAAGCAGACTTTTTTCCTAAAAAGATTTTGCATACTAAATCGTTTTTGACGCAAAGCACAGCTCATTTAAATGACCACTACAGAAACAAAGCAGAAACCTAACTCATTTTCAAAATACATTGCTAATATGCACCATTTTATTTTTAAACAACATTACAAAATGCAAGAATAAAGAAGCACAATATGCTTCTTAATCTTCCCCATAGTAAATACAGCACTCTATCTTTATTAAAAGAATAATTACTTACCTTTACAAATGCTTTGAAAGATGTAAAACAGTGTCAGTCACACTCAACAGATTTTCTTAAGCAGAAACTCTGAATAATACTTCTTTCACTGGAGCCTGAGAATAATGGCACAGATTCTTACTCATTTCAGACCCATATTCTTGTACATAACCAATCAAAATTGTTCCCACATAAACTCAAAACCAAACTGCACATTTTAATTGGTTGTACATTTGAAGACTTTGAAACTCACATACCATTCACCCATCCCCCCAGTGCTCATTCACCTTGTTACCATGGTAACTCCCTCCTAACCCAGCACACAGTTCAGAAGTTCATCATACTATGTTGCAAAAGAATACAGCAAGGGTGTTTGACCTCTCAATGTACTAGCTAATCAAATGCAATCTTTCTTTAAATGACTTTTTCTCAACCATTGAATTGACTTCTTTAAAAACAAAAGCATGCACCCTAATTTTCAGTGAATATTTTTAAGAAAGCACCAATCATTTCTGGGTTTTCAAGTGCACTGAATCTCAACCACTTTTTTTTTAATAATTCCTACTTTCAAACTGCCATTTCATTTCCACAACTCATCTGAATAGAAGCACATCTACCTTCAAGATGCCAAAAGTCTAGTTTGTGGGTCATAGCTATGTCTTCTGGTGTAAAAATTTGCAAGCAACAGAGGGATTTACAACCCTGATTTACCAAATGTGGACATTGTGTGGATTGGACAGAGAGGATTAAGAAGTCACCAATTGATACCATTGATAAAATCCTTTATGCATCTTCCACACCCTGACCTCATAATTGTGCACTGTGGTGGCAATGACTTGGGCACTTTGACTGGGGTAGGTCTGGAAATGCTTTTAAAGGACATCTTTGGGCAATTGATGTCACTTTTTCCAAATACTGCCTTGGTATTTTCTAATACATGCCAAAGGCAAAAATGGAACTGGTCCAACCAATTTTGTCCACAGATTGAGAAAGCAAGGAAACATGTAAATAAATCTGTTTCTGCTTTCCTCAGAGACTATGGTATGGGTTCCATTTACCACAACAACTTGCGTTACAACATGCAAGGCATCTACTGGAGAGATGGTGTACATTTTACAGATGAGGGGAATAGAGTCTTCCTCTTGAATTTGAGACTCTGCATTGGTACCTACTTGTAGGTACAAAAAACACCCGCATAACACAACAGCTCTTTTCAGAGCTAACTTACCTCTAAACACTCTACATTATTTTTTTAATCTATTTTTTTACACTGTTTTTCCCCGTGGTGCGCTCAGGGTGCGCGTACCGCAGAGCGTACCCGGGAACGCACCCTGCGCTTACCCCGCAAAACTTTTTAAAAAAATAGTTTTTGGGCCCTTCAGGGTCCTTCTAAGCCTCCCTCAAAAAACCTAGGGGGTCGGGGGATGTCTACCCTGCCCCCTTTTAATCATTTCCCCCTTTTTTTTTAACCTCTTGTGTCTCGATTCTACCGAGACACAAGATGGCGGACTCTCCGGACTGTTTAGGATGTTGACAGACATCCGACAGCCAATCAGCTTTCCGCTTGCGCACTCCCGTAGCACGCCGGGTCCGCTCCATGGTACGCGTACCGGTGAGCGCTCGGAGCGCGCCTATAGATATATATGTGTTTTTGAAGTTAATTT
Source organism: Lissotriton helveticus (assembly GCF_964261635.1). Classification (NCBI taxonomy): domain Eukaryota; kingdom Metazoa; phylum Chordata; class Amphibia; order Caudata; family Salamandridae; genus Lissotriton; species Lissotriton helveticus. The sequence continues at coordinate 1,938,138,024 of NC_136063.1, read as the reverse complement.
TAAAAAAAACACTGGAGCAATTTTCACCAAATATAGCAAAGGCACATCTGCATACCAGTCCCTACAATTTGGCAAAGTTTCGCGTAATTCCGTTCAGCGGTTCGGGCTGTAGACTTGTCAGAACGTCCTATGGAAATTAACATGGGAAAAACACATTTTAGGACCCCCCTTTTTTCTCAGCCCCCACTTCACGAATCCCCCCGACACTTTCAGGGAAGGAGCGGAGCGGAGCTGGCCAAAATTTTGGAGAATTACATGCAAATTCCTCAACCGGCCCCAGAGTTATTCCCAATAGAATGTTGCAGATTTCCTATGGTAGCTAGGTCCTAACTATAACTACCTACTGCCGACCGCCAGTAGGTTATATATATATATAGTGCACATCATATTTCGGGCTCGTAAAGCAGTTTTCAAAAAAGCGCCTACTCGGAAGACTAATTCATCATCTTTCGGGAGGTGCATAGATCTATATGCAATTTCGAGGTGAACAGGTGAATTATTTTTTTTAAGCCATTTAGCATACTTTATATAAAAGTTACAAAAGAATAAAAGGTGTAAAGTAGTTTGCCGGCTCTGGCCATCACACTGCAAGGAAGAAGATCAAGATTAGCATGAAAGCCGAGGGGAAAGTAAAGTAAAAATTTCACAGTGCCTGCTCTTGAGCGAAAAAGGAGTCCCTTCTCTCACCGACCTATAGGTTTTTGTAAAGTAGCTAGCCAACTGGTAAGAATTATTCTCAATTGACATAAAAGCAACTAAAGTTGGTTTCTTGGACTCCCTGTCTAGTCTTGCCTTACTGTTATGCGTATAGAGTGCCATTCAAACTTCTTTTTTTGCTAACAGTGTCTGTCGTATTTGGGCTTGCAAAAAATGTGTTTGTAATTAACCCTGCTTAGACTTGAATGCACCTCTGCTAGCCACGGAATGTCCATTCCCTTTTCACATTTAAGGAAATCTCCTATATTCTCCAATTGGAAAGTCACACAGATAGCTCATGTCCCACTTGGTGGTGGCAGCACATCAAGTAGTGTCCCTCCCAAAGTGCATTGTCTCTAACAAAGTATAGTATGTAGATTCTACACCGAAGTCCAAGGATGGCAATGTAGAGGCAAATAACATTTTTTTCAACCAAAGCAGTGTGAAAATTCAGTAACATGTCCCTGTTAATAAAACTCAAATTTCTCCCAGCTAGCTACAGCAAAACCATTATAATAGATACACAAATGTGAATCAAACAGGCAAACAATCTATCATTCCAGGGCATTGAAAAAACGATAACAATAGTAACCAACAAGTAAAACAAATCTCCATATGTACTTACCTTGTGCACTATGTACACTGCACGTGGTGGATCGGCATCCTACACAAGCACCATCTTGACCATTGTTAGATATCTAGAGACATCAGGAAGTGATTGTTGTTCCAGGAAGGTGCCCAACATCTAAACAACTAGATCACAATTATGTACAATGTTTAAATCAATCTTATTTTGTTGAAATATGTCAATTTTGTTTGTATCTTGGGTCTCCTTTATTTAAGTAGCATATCTGATCTTGCAGTATTTTTTATTTGTAATTCAGTGCTATTCTTATAGCCATCTTTTTAAAGGTCTCAAGTTGGTTAAAATGTGTAATTTTCACTGAGGTTCCTGTGAATGCACAGCATCTCATTTTAAGAAAATCCATTTATCACCAAAATAGAATGGGCATTGCATTTAGTAAACTATTGTTTCAAATATAACAAATCCTAGGCAACTTGAGGGTCCTGAAAATGGTCAGGTACATTAATACACATTGGATAAATCTGACAGTGTACTCGGCAAAAAACAACAACTAAATTTCAAAAATATATTGTTCATTTATTTAAAAAGATTACACATAAGAATTAAAAACCATGTAAACTATTGCAAGGTGCTTCTTTTTGATATAGTCTACAGTGAATATCGGTGCCTATTGAATAGACCTCAGGACCCAAAATGAGCATCTTGCGTCTATTCATAGACATAGTTAACCTCATATTTGCTTTTTTAGAAATTGATGATAATTAACCAACTGATCCTGTGTTATTGCCCATATAAGGATGATATCATCAATGTATATTACCCAAACAAAGATGTGTTACATCCATTTGCTAACACCATGGGTCACTGCATCCTGTCTCTCATACCAGCCCATAACCACATTGGCATAACACGGGGCAAACGACGAACCGATGGCTGGGCCCTCCAGCTAATGATAACATTGATTCTCATATAGGAAGAAATTTTTTAAGACAGTATAATATAATCGATTTAAAGGAATATTTCGGAATTATCATAATAGTTGGCTTTTCAGTTTGGTAAAAAGTGCTCCAGAGCCACTGTCCCAAACTCCTCTATGACACATATCTAAAGACTTACCAGATCCAATGCCAAAAACATTATCATGTCCCATATGACATCTTCAAATTTATTCGGCATGTCCTTCTTGTTCTTGAAAAAAGGTTGTATATTTTGGACGATAGTTTTAAAAAAAAATGAATCAACAAACTTTGATAAATGCTATAATGATAAATGTTATAAATAGATGACCCAATAACCGAGACAGTTGACCTCCCAAGTGGAACGTTTGCCTGCTTGTGTATTTTGGACAGGCTTCAAATGCATGGATATCTTTGGTTTTCCATTTTGAGATATCTATTTTCTAAATCACTACGGTCAAACTCCTTCCAGTGTATTAGTCTAGTATTAATAACCATTGTATTTTGTTGTAGGGATTGGTGAATGACTCCCTAAAACATTTTTCATCATTCAGTTGCCCCATTATCTTTTTACTGTAGTCTGTCCTATTCATCAGAATAGTGTTGTCCCCTTTATCTGCTTCTCTGATAACTATCATATTTTCAAGCTGTAGATTGTACAACGCTTGATTTGCATCATATGTTATCTGCCATTATACTAAACTCCTGAACTTTATACTACAGAGACAATATGATATCTGTAACATTTTTGAGGAGCGGTCCGAAATCTCTGAGTTTCAAATGAATAAGGACCGTAAACAACATGTGAGACAAAAAAATAGCTTTTCATAACTGTACAGAAATCAATCTCTTTGCTAAGTATGTTTGTTCAACATGTGCCAGATTTCTATTTGATACATTTACAATTGTCCGTTATTCTTTTGTCATACTGGTAGTTGTGTCTAGATTGGATTCATCAGAGTTTTTTTGCTTGGTTCTGGGTTTTTATTCTTGTTATTCTTCCATCTGCATCTGTTTTTTATCCCTATGCTGTTTGTTTTCCATGTGTTCTAGTGTATTCGAAGTCAATTCAGAATGGCCGCACTTCTTCAAAAAGAGAAGAGCAGTGAGGTGTTGTACTAGGAGGAGTGGTGACATAGCGTGGTCCCACCTCACCCGATGAGGACAGCTCGGAGCTGCTACTGTCATTAGTGTCCTGACCATTACTTTCTTTAGGGAGTACCGTCTTATGTACCACATTGATATTAAATAATGTTGTTGCAAAGTTGGAAATGTTGCTCTCATTATAGTGTCGATTATCCCTTTTGATTTTTCCTCCATTTTCTTTCTTTCTTTGAAGATTGTTTGGCGTTCTTGAAATACAGCTTTTGAGATTTGATAGTCGATGGTACTTTTGAATTCATTTCCTAAATCTCCTGACGTTATTTTTCAGTCTCTTCCCTACGTTGTATAATTTCGCGGTCTGCAAGGTTGATTAGTATTCTCGTAACAAAATAGAACGTGTTATGCAGATTTGTCTTTCATTCTTTTAATACATCTGGCTTCCTCTCTTTTGTCAAAAGTGAAGAGTGTCAAAATTATAAGCCCTAGGTCGACGTTCTTGTTCTCAGCATATTTTTAAGAGGGATCCCGTCCAACCACTGTGATAGTTCCTTTTTTCAATTAAAACATTTAATTTTTAGGTCCACGGCAGAGAGCGTGTTGGTTTTATTTTTGTTAGCTGTTCTCCAAGTATAACATGTGCCATCCATGTGATTTTCCAAAAGCTTGGGAGTACTTGATTGGGCAACATCATTATTGTGTTTGGACATGAGGGGCAGGGTGGGCTTTAGGGTGGTGTGACCAGTGCCACAAAATAGGGTATTGAACTTTGGGGGTGCTGAATTTCTAAATGTCTGATGGAGTTAAAAACACCTGCTGTAGAGTTCCTTCGGTGCTCCAGAATTTTCAGACAATCATAAAATGTCAAGATAACTAATTATTTACCTGCTGGATAGAGGTCAGAGTTTCATCTAGTAGCAGTTTTGACTCCTCACCATGAAGTAGTGCTGTGGATTAAAGTTCCTGCTCCAAAGTAGCTGAATCATGCAAGTCAAAAAAATGTTTTTATCCGTAGCTAGCTCACGGGTTTACTGCTTTTGTCAGAGAAATTCTTCTGTTACTTGCAGTTCATAAGTCACAATCCCAAGATAGCACAGTGAACTATGTTGAGGCATCAAAGAGTTGCATACAGATTGCAAGACGTAGGTTAGAAACGTATGTTTTCACCAGTCTTCCTTTATCCTAAGGAAATACATCTTAGTAGTAAAGCCAACTCCATCACTGCGCTATGTTTAAAATCTAAAGTTTAAAAAAGAAGGATATCATGTCTTACCTAAATAAGCATCTCTCACTGACAGCTCTATCCAGACTCAAGCTAAACACAGCATTTTAGGCGTCACAGATTCTCAACTACTCAATGCCAAAAACAAAACGCGGGTTTTAGATATTTATGTAACATATACACATGACACAATCACTGTCGTTCATTTATGTGCAACTACAATAATTAACGTTCTATGTTTAGAAGGCTTTCTATAGTCGAATTAAAAAATAAAGAGAACACATTTCCTTTCCTAAGGTTTACAGCCCTAGCCCATATATAATTTTTTCCACCACTTCCAACCCTATCAAACACAATTAGCCATCTGTTACCAACCCATGTGTTTATGTCCTGCCAAATGGTTTGTATGTAATTAATTGACCAATTGACCAATTTACCAGTCACACCTGGTAAATTTTGAAAGTGGTGGGGCATTAATAATATCTCTGCGCACATGTAATAAATCTGACAGAGTTATTCAGAGCAGGCACCGCTTATTGCTCACTTGGGTGCCAGGTCTCACTCAGCTCACACACTGCAACAGGTGCATGGCACCCGTGGCCCCTCAATCGCTGCACACTCAGAGGTATTTTATTAGTTTTATCGGACTGAACATTCTGAGACGCCTCTTGAAGAGCCCCAGTACAGACACATTAGCTGATGCTTTCTCTCTTGCAACGCCAACGCTGGTGCACCCTCCTCTGGTCAGGAGGCAGAGGGCTCCACTGCCTGTTGGTTCACAGACCACGCCCACTTCTTTCCCAGTTCACTAACATAGCATGGGCAAAACAAAATCACACTAAACATCTCTTCATACAGTGAATATAATGTACAAAGTGACGGCGTGACGGAGAAACAGGGTATGGGGGAGATCAGGACACTGCCACCCAACAAGCCAACATTTCACACTCTATGCACGATCACAACTAGCAGCACAGACTGCTCTTACCATCAACCATATTGCTTTATGTAATTTAAAAGATTACTTTCAGCGTACTGCCTGTGTTTAGCTTAAATAAACTGTACCCAAGCTGTTCTGCTCCGACCATGAGCCACACTGGGATGGCTTCATTATCAACTGCGTATGCCTCACTCATACGTAGCCCGTCACCTAAACCAATCCCGATGCTGCTTTCATATTGTTTGTATGAGTGAACAGCATGACTGCAGCACCCGGATTGATTAGAGTCGGCAGAGGCAGTGCTCAAATGGAGACCTGTAGGCTGGGTCTATGTTCCGCTGGCTCACTGACAGCCCTAGTTACAAGAGATATAGTACACATGTCGGGTTGGCCATGGATAAAGAAACGGCCAAACTGACATGCGTATTTCATCTCACAGTAAGAGGCTGGTTGGCAATCATCATCATACGTGGGGACCGGCTCAGTGGCACAACACAGGCCAGGAAGCCTCCGCAGTGCGGGGGAGCCCCAGAGCTGCAGGGGGCCCCCTCAGCACAGTACTCAGGCCTGAGAGCTACGAGTTAAATCCAGAGTGTTGGCCAGGCGCGGTGCGTCCATTGGGGCGTAGGGGCGTAGCCCCACTAAGCCCCATGGACCTACCGCGTTGTCACAAAGCAAAATACAGATATTTAAAAAAATCGCGCTATCTGCCGGCCGGGAAACCGGGAGACGCCCGACTTTCCCGGAGTTCGCAGGGGGGGGGGGGGAGGATGAGCGTGCTGCAGCTGCGCAAGTGTCATTTTGGGCACAAACATGCCCGCGCATGCGCAGATCGTTTTCCTGTGAATTTCCCCTTAGAGAGAGTGATCCAGCGGGCTATAGAAAATATATCATAAACTACGCTACCCAATTTCATAACCCATAAACAAAATTCTAAACTATACATGGACCCATTTATGAATCTGATATATTTTGGGCCTACTGAATCAGGTGGTCAAATAAATCTATATACACATTATTTATAAACTATAAACATTTTATACATTTGCAGAAAGAATATTGTTATTAGAATAAAACCCAATCATTTAGATGACCACTATAGGCGACGTGATCTAGCTAAAGGTAACCTATACTTCTAAATAACCAAGACCAGCTTGTTTGTCAAAAGTAAGATTTTATTTTCTAAATTATGGTATATATGTTGTAAGTCTTATAAATGAAATTTATTTGCAATAAAGCAAGCATGATGGTAAGAAATAAGGAAAAATACAATTTAAGCAATTGAATCAGTTTAAAGAAATTATATAAAGTTTAGCATTTCTAAAACCTATTTCCCTAACTGAGCTAAATAGACAGAAATTAAAGTAAAGATCTTTGAGGATTCTTACGTGCTCCACGCAAAGTCCAGCAGCACATCACCCTCATCGGAAAGTCAGAAAGCAGCAGGCAACCCAACCCTAAGGGCATGACTTTTTATACCTTTCTACGCTAACTAAACTAGCAAAGGAAAGTTTTCAGAAATACTCGACGTCCCATTGGCTGAGAGTGACAAGTGACATGTCACCCGATTCTTAAAAAGTTCCACAAAATCATGTCTTACAAAGACCATTGTCTCTTCCACGTGAAGCCAGAGGCTTCCTGCGATTGCAACTTTGTTTTAAGTCATCCTCGCAGCTTCCATAGTCTTACAGTGCAACTTCCGCGGATGCCAAGTTAAGGACTGACAAAAAGTTCACTTTCGACCTTGGCCATGTCCGACAGAATGATGTCAGCTCATCAGTTTTTGCTTTGTGAATGCAGCTTCAATAAACGTTTTAATTCAGAATGGGCGTCTCGTGACTTTCTGCAGAATTATAGATCAGCTTTTATTTTGCGGCTCAAATAGCTAGGCCTCAAAAGCAGGCAACTTATGATTTCTAGTATAAAACAAACACAAGAAAAAGTATTAATGTAAGAAATAAAGTATATTCTGTATCCACCCCATGGTTTACTAAATAATTAACCCACCCGATTAATCAAAATGTTACCTAGCCATTGCAAACAAATAAAGCAGCGTTTATATTTACCAGTCTCCGTATTTCTATGAGACCCATATGCACCTAGAATAGTAGAAATGACATCACACAGACAAGAATAAGCAAAACAAGCACATGCTTATTTTAAATATGCAGCAGTTAGTAATGACAAAAACGAAAACAATAAATTATTTTATTATTTTGCACGAACAAAAAGATGCAACATTTATGCACGTTTATGAGCACACATGTTAGTCCCCCCACGTGTAAAGTTTAATCTAGGTTGTATTAGCACAACATATCACAAATCATTAATAATTTTATTCATGTTATGGAAATGTGACTTTGCGAGTTTAAACAAAATTTTGTTTTCTATCTCGCTCCATCAACTCCCTCATCTGGTGATTAACAAATCACCACACCAGCACTCAAAATTTTGGTAAATTTAATTTATAAGAAATCGATTCAAATTCATTGTATTAGTAAACCTAAAAGTCTGTTTCAGCATAATCTTTACAATTAACATGACGCTCTCTATGTAACTCCTGCAACTCAATCTCCCTTTCCTCTTCTTTTCTGAGTTTATAAATTCTCTTCTTTTCTCTTAAATGCTTCTTTCTTTTATGCAACAGACAACCTACTTTAGTCAAAATAAAAATAAATATAATTATAATCAAAGGTGCCAGAATCTTGCCAAGAATTGAACTTCCGATATTATGAAACCAGTTTTTAATTGCTTGAAACCTATTTGAAAGTTTCCCAGTAAAATCTTCTTCTTCTAAAGGAATTATTTCAGAATGCATTTGTGTAATATTCTTAATATACATTTCAATATTTTTACTTTCATCCGGTATATATGTACAGCAATGTTGGACATGTAAAATGCCACAGACTCCTCCCTCTTTTGCTAGGAGTATGTCTAAAGCAAGACGGTCTTGAATTACCATGGATCTGATTGCAATAACTTCAACATTCACTAATTGAAACCCATCAGCAGTGTCAGTTGATAATCTATCAACTATAGTGGACAATTTTCTGATTCTCCCTGCATTTAGGGTTATACCAACAAAAGGTATTACAGCTTGGAAAATATCTCCCAGAACTTCAGTAAAAGTTTCTCTTTTAGCTCTATTTACATAATTATGAATTTTAAATAATCCTTCTGAATCTCTGTCAACATGAAACACTTTAGGAAAAACAATTCCCACATAACAAGTTCCATACCAATGGTCTGGAAGGTTGTAGTAGGCTTTGTCACCACAAACAAAATAAATTCCAGGAAAGATAGGATCTTTTCCACCTTTAAATCCCCAACCTCCCAAAATCTGATAAGTATCTTCACAGTTACTTGCACCTACAAAATAATTATCAAAAAGTGTGTTATCTCTTCTAATGCAAAGCTTTCCACTAACAGGTTTGTCTATGTGAATTGCAATATTTTCAAGCATTTTTTCATTTAATTTCTCATCCTCTTTTTGCCAGAATGATGACTTAGTCTGCTTGACTAATTCATTTCTTTTATAAATTGCTCTTCTCTCCTCAACCATATTCAGAAATTTCTTCCCTTCAGCACTTAATTTACATGTTAGATTATTCTTGTAAGCATACTCATAAGTGAGTTCGTTAGTAACAAGGAAATATTCTCTTAATTGTTTAGCTTTCTTATGCTTATTTAAAGCATTATCAATTTTAACATTAGCAAAAATCTCATCATAATTTGAATAGTAATATTCTAAACGACCAGTTTGATAAAATAAACTAGTTAATACACTACATGTAACAGCATAAGTGAGAGGAAGCATATTATATGTTACTCCCTCAGAAACAGAAGCGGGTAACTTAACGCATACATAACAATCCTTTGCATCCATTACCTTTACATATTCACTCAAAAGCTTTGTGAAAGTATTGCTTGAAAAATCACCTATTGATTTATCTTGATGAATGTTAGGCTGATGATCAATAACTTTTGCAGATGCACTATGTTTAATTTGGCTAACCAGAGCTTTGCTTGTTATGTTCACTTTGTGTAATTCTCTATTCATTTCTAAAGGTATAATCACAGCTAGTACCAACCAGAGCAGAACTAAAATGAGTAGACATACCAGAGTCATCTTACAGCATCTTTTAAAAACAGAGCATTTTGAAGTGCTCTCCTTAATGTAAGGCATTTTTAGGTTAGTTTTAGCCTCAAAATAAAATTAAAAATAAATTTTAAAATTTATATACACCCCCCTTTTAAAATATTTTTCTTTTTATAACCCTAAACAAGATTTCTTCGACCTTATGTCATACATAAGTTTTCTTCTACTAGACAGTTTTTCTTCGACCTTGTGTCAACTAACAGGATTTCTTCAGCCTTATGCCAATTTAATAAATTTGTACTTTAATCATTGTCACTAATTTCTTGGATTTCGTTTTCTTCTTCACTACTATCATATATGTCAATAACGGGTGGAATTACTAAGTAAGTCCACTCAGGAGACTTGTATTTCTGGTTTGGCCTAATTATTCTCTTCCCTTTTCTTGATATCACTTCTATTTTCCTTCCAACTCCAACCTCTTTTCCAGGACTCTTTTGACTACTGATTTCTTCAACTTGTTCTATTGGCTTTTTAATCAATCTGACTCTCAATCTTCCACCAGGCCAGTAGTCTGCTTTTCTCACGTACTTCTTCTTTGGTTCAGAATTATTCGATTCTGATTTCCAAGTCCTTTTCTTTCTGTTTTCACTTCCACCTTCCACGTCACTTTCCTCAGTTTCGTAGTCTGAAATTTCAATTGACTCAGGAACTTCTCTATACGGCAATTTCACTCCTTCAGGAACTTCACTTTGTCTTCCATCACTGGTACTCGGTAATTCGTTCTCCTCCTCTTCCTCAATTACCTCTAGCTTCCCAGATTTCGGATTTTTGTTCCTTACTTCAGAGCTTGTTCTCTGCCTTTCGATACTCTCCTGGTCTGAAACTTCTTTTGGTTCAGCTTCTTTGTCTTCAACATAGACAACCGAATCCTCAGTTATCTTTCCTTTTAACAGATTCTCTTCACCTTCAGAATCTATTTCAATTATTTCTAAGTCTTTTCTTGTCAGATTTCCATTCACTGGCACAGTTTCCAGATGTCGACTTTCTTGTCGATCTTCAGAATCTGGAATTACTTCACCTTCTGTTCTGTCTTCTGCTTCAGAATCAGAGTCATCTGTGGTATCACTTTCAACATCAGAATTCTCAGGAGTTGGTATTGGAATAGTATGACTTGGATGAATCCAACGCTTCAATCCTCTGCACTTTACAGCATTAGTAGTGATCAAGATTACCTGCCTAGGTTTCTGCCATCTAGGAGATAGACAATTCCTCCTCCGATGTACTTTCGTTCTGACCCAGTCTCCAGGTCTCAGATCATGTGTCAAAACTTTGTCATTTGATTGAGCTTCAGTTCCCACCTGATTAGACACAGAAGTTACCATATCAGATAACCTTTTACAGTAATCCAAAATTGCACTGTCATTTATGCTCAACAGTTTACCTACAGGTACAAAAGCTTGCCTCATAACTCTTCCCATCAAAATTTCATGAGGACTCAAACCTGTCTTTTTATCTGGTGTACTTCTTATTGACATCAAAACAAGTGGAAGAGCATCAGTCCACTTAACTCCTGTCTCTAGACACATTTTTCCAATTCTGTTTTTGATAGTTCCGTTTATTTGTTCAACTACACCTGATGCCTCTGGTCTGTATGCACAGTGTATTTTCTGCTCAATACTCATAGCTTCGCAAATTAACTTCAACAGTTTGTTATCAAAATGGCTTCCTCCATCACTCTCAATAGTGACTGGAAAACCGTACCTTGGGATGATTTCTCTGAGCATTAGTTTTGCTACTGTAATTGAATCACAATGTCTTGTAGGAAAAGCCTCTACCCACCTTGAGAACAAGCATACAATTACAAGTACATATTTCAAACAGTTGTGTAAGGGCATTTCAATGAAATCTATTTGTAACCTGGTGAAGGGACCACCCTCTCGACCAATTATTCCTGTCCCCACCACTGATTTTCTGTTTGGATTCATTTGTTGGCATGATAAACACCTTTGACAAAAAGATTCTGCAATTGTTCTAAATTTGGTATTGAACCATGTTTCTTTAAACAGTCTGACCATAGAATCTCTTCCTAAATGTGCAGGACCATGATATAATCTGGCCATGTCAGAAATCATGCAATTTGGTAAAACTACTCTGCCATCTTTGTAAACCCACACTCCATCTTCATCACGTTGTCTACAATCTGATCTTAACCACTGGTCTTTTTCTTCATCATCTGCTTCGTTTTGTAAATCTCTAATCTCATTCCATGTTTCTACAATAGTCGTTAGCATTAATGAATTTGAATCAGTTTCTGTACTTCTATTCCGATTGTAAGAATAATTTTTCCTTGCGCAGTACTTTGCTGTTTCATCTGCGAAGGCATTTCCTTTGGAAATATAATCAGTCCCTCTAGTGTGTGCTGCACACTTGACTATGGCAATTTCTTTTGGCAATTGTATTGCTTCAATTAATCTTCTAATGAAAACTGCATTTTTAATTGGTGACCCTGTTGATGTCATGTATCCTCTCTGTGACCAGAGTTGTCCATAATCATGTACAACTCCGTACCCATACTGACTATCAGTAATGATGGTAACCCTTATATCTTTTGATATTTCACATGCACGAATTAAAGCAATCAATTCAGCTACTTGAGCTGAACGAACTCCTTCAAGACATGATGCTTCTTTAATGTTTTCGACTGTACAAACTGAGTATGAAGCCTTCAAGACACCACCTTCGGATCTTAAGCATGAGCCATCTACAAAGTAGACAAAATCCGATTCAGACAAAGGTCTGTCTTTGATGTCTTTTCTTGGTTTTGTGCAGAATTCCATGACATCTAAACATTCATGTTCTGTCTCAATGTCATTAACGATTTCTGAATCAGGCAGTAATGTAGAAGGATTCAGATTCAAACATCTTGAAATTGAAACATTATCTGCTCCCAGTATGATTTTCTCATACTTTGTTAATCTGCTACTTGTTAAATGTTGAGTCTTACCTCTTGTCAGTAATATTTCAACTGAATGAGGCACAAAAACTTTCACAGGAAATCCCATAATGATTCCTTCACTTTGTTCAAGACTGATACTTGTAGCTGCAACTGCTTTTAAACAACCTGGTAATGCTTTTGCAATTGGATCAAGAACTGCAGAGAAATATGCAATAGGTTTCTTCAGATTTCCATGTCTCTGAATTAACACAGATAATGCACATCCTTCTCTCTCACTGCAATACAGTTCAAAATCTTTCTCATAATTTGGCATACCCAAAGCAGGAGCTTGGCATAAGCTCTTTTTCAAGTTCTCAAAAGATTCCATCTCAACATCATTGAGAATAATTCGATCTTTTACATCTGATTTGGTCAGTCTTTGTAGTGGTTTCGCAATTACTGAAAATCCACTTATCCATTGTCGACAGTAACCTACCATTCCCAGGAACATTCTGACCTGTCTTTGTGTTCTTGGCGGTAACATTGCTTGAATCATTTTTATTCTCTCTATTGTTACTTGTCTTTTTCCTTTTGCAATTCTGTGACCAAGATATTTTACTTCCTGTTTGCAAAACTGTAGTTTTGCTGGGGACACTTTATGTCCTTCTTCTGCAAGGCGATTTAACAGAATTATTGTGTCTGTTACACAATTTTCTCTTGTCTTAGCAGCTATTAACAAATCATCAATATACTGCACCAACGTAGACCTACCTGGTAAGTCTAAATCTTCTAATGATCTTTTTAACAGTTCGTTAAAGATTGAAGGACTTTCTGTATAGCCCTGAGGGATTCTTGTCCATCCAAGGGTCTTACCTTGGAATCTGAAAGCAAAGATTTCATAACTGTCTGGGTGTAGAGGAACAGTAAAGAATGCATTGCAAAGGTCAATGACTGTGTACCATTCAGCATCATATGGAATCTGAAATAGAATTACTGCTGGATTTGGAACCACAGGACAACATGGAATAACAATTTGATTAACCTTTCTCAAATCTTGTACGATCCTAAATGTTCCGTTAGCCTTTTTAACTCCCATAATTGGTGAATTACAAGAGCTACTCTTCATTTCTTCCAATACACCTTGCTTGATTAATTTTTCAATTACAGGTGTAATACCTTCAATTGTCTCTGTTTTCATTTTATATTGTGGAGTGTTTGGAAATTCTATTCCCTGCTTCAATGCAATTTTAACAGGATCTACGTTTTTCATCAGACCCATCTCATTCCCAGTAAAATCCCATATTTCAGATTTCACTGTTTCTTTTAGCTCTTCAGGTAAATCTTTTTCTTCAAATGCAGGAAACAATTTTGTTTCTTCTGCTTCCATCATCATCATTGTCATTCTGTACAAACCATCTTCCTCCATTGTTTGTAATTCAACTCCTTCAGGAGAACAATATATTCTGCAATTCATTTTACATAGTATGTCTCTGCCTAATAGATTTACTGGACTACTATTACAAACCACAAATCTGTGTTTGTCTCTGTAATTTCCAATTTCAACTGGTACTGGATCAGTTAAGTCTGTTTTAATTTGCTGATTACTTACTCCGACAACTTGGATGGTATCCCCAGAGAGAGGTAGGTTTTCAATTTCCACTGATCTAACAGTAGAACGGGTAGCACCAGTGTCCACTAGAAAAGTGATGTCTACATCATTAACTTTCCCGTTTACATAAGGACCAGACTGGTCAACCTCAAGAGTGGCTCCAACAACACACTCTTCCTCCTCTCTCGGGCACCGTCAGCAATAATCATCAGAATCACTGTCTTGGCTTTCTGTTAATAAAAATTGTTGTGAAGCATTTTGCATTTGAACCCTTTGCTGTTTTTGCTGTTTTTGTGGTTTTATTACCTGTTCACATCCCTGAAATCCCACGTTTGGATTATATTTTTGAACTCCCCCACAATTCGGAAAAGGTGGTTGTGGCAACTGGTCTTGACGATTATTCACCTGTTGTTGTTGCTGTTGTTGTAATTGTCGCTGAATATTAAATTCATTTAACCCCTGTTGCATCTGTAGCTGTTGCTGCACGTTAACACCATTCTGCATCTGTGGATTCAATAAGGGATTCTTTAAGTTTCTAGGAGGATGAGGACACTCGTCCCTCCAATGTCCAATTTCGCCACAATTAAAACAAGGTAATCTTTGTTTCAGCTCTTCTATCTTTGGGCTAAATTTCTTTTGGAAATTATTACCTTTAAACTTTCCTTGTATCTGGTTCGTATTTCCAGTTTGAACAAAATTAGTGTTCTTATTTCCCATGCTGGCAATCTGTTGCTCAGCTACCTTTACCTGTGCCCACATGGCTTTCTCCTTTAGCTTCTTCTGTTTTACTTCTAATTCATCGCTACAATATTTTGCTTTTCTCAGAATATCATCAATAGATAGTGCTTGCCATCCGACAATACTAGTTCTGATCATTTCTCCAATTTCAGGTTTTAGTCCATAAACAAATCTATAGATAAAATGACTCATGTCTTTCTCATCTAATTTTTCATAACCACTGTATTGTTTAAAGATTAACAGTAGTCTTTCATAAAAAGAATGAACTGATTCTTTTGTTTCCTGCTCTGTTCTTTCTATTTTAACCCAATCAACTTCTTTGGGTGGAATTTTGTTTTTCATCCAAACAATTACTTTCTCATAAAAATCCATTACGAGTGGATTTGGGGCACCTGTTTCTTTAATTCGCTCAGGTTCTGTTTTTGGCCAACTAATAGATATTTTACATTCTGTCCAAAGATCAGATGGAACAACAATGTCAAAAAATCCATCCAAATCAATCCACAGAACTTTTGACACTTTGATAAATCTATCGACTTGCCTGTACCACTCAACAGGTTTCTCTCTTAATTTTGGAAAGTCATTTGTGAATAACAGAATGTCTTGTCTCGACCATGGGACATGAACATATCCTCCACCTGCAACTTCTCTCATTGGAAATTGTTTTGACATTCTTTCTAATCTTTCATCTTCCTTCCTTTTAGTCCATTTCACTCTCCATTTGTTCAATTCTCCTAGCTTTTTGATATAGACTATTAAATCTTTAATGTGAACTATTCTTCCCATTGAGTTCAAACTCTCAATGTCGCTTTCTGAGAAATCTAATCTATAATGTTTTGCAAAATTCTTTTGTTTACTCACATCGATTTCAAGTTCTGCAGCTAGATCCTCTAATTGATCATATTTATTCTTCGTTTTCCATTGAATACTTTTGCAAATGAATAATAGTTCATCATCCCGATAGTAATTTAAACTATCTGGGCCAATTGTTCCGATTATTAATTCTTCAATATTTGCTTTTAATTTGGCCACATCAAGCTTTGGTGTGGTTACCCTGACTTCAGGACTTCCTACATCTGACATAGCACCCATTGGTGTTTTTGGAGATAAATCCTCATTGAAAGTTAAATCAGGCATTCTCGATCTAGAAGTGTTTAATTCTGTCAAATCTGAATAAAATTTTTCAACAGGCTTTTGAATTTCTGTATTTAAAGGAATAGTTAATCCAGTTTTGTTTGTATTTCTTTGTTCAAATACAGGCTGAACAGGACCTATTGTTACTGGAACAGTGACAGCTTCCATGCCTTTTGTCATTCTCTTAATTAATTCTTCTTTAGACCTTAAGTATTCATTATAATCATCATCCTCAACATTTCTTGTTTCTCTTGTATAATCTTTTGGAGGTTCCCTTGCTCTTGGAGTCATTGAAAAATGTCTACCCTCATTTCGAGCATTCTCAAATTCTGGTCTTCTAGGAGTTTCAGTGATTTCACAATTATTTGGATAAAGTTTAGGAGCTTCACTAATTGGAGGTGCACTCGGTGAAGTTTCAGTAGAAACCACCGGAGTAGACCATGATCTAGGAGGTCTCAAAGGCTGATTAGGCTGTTTATTTTTAGCAGTTGTATATATTTCTTCCATAATTGCATCCTCAGATTCACTTTCCATAGATTTTCCTGTAGGAGAACCCATTACCATTTCATGAATTAAATACAATCCTTCACTCATGTTTCCCTGTCTCCACATTCGTAATCTATCTTCATGAGTTTCTCTTTTCCATGATGGATTTTTAGAAGGTCTTTTAATTCCACTAGCTTCTCTTTGTAACTGATACATCTCATCTTCCCACTCAACTAAAGCTTCAAATTGAGTTGGTCTCGGTTTTGGAACAAGAGCATTCATTTTCTCTCGTAAGTTTCTTAAAACTCTTACATTAAATGAACCATCATCAGGCCAAGCCAAAACACCATCGTTTTTAGTATAACGTTTCCAACTGTCGAACCATAAGACAGTATGATATCCGTATTCACCTTCCATGTACGCTGCAGGTGTTTTATACTTATGAAGTAGTTTACCACCTCGCGTTTCGATTTTCTTGTCAGGTGAAAATAAATTCTTAAATTTCTGAAATAATGTTGTCTTTTTCTCAACATGTTTAAAATGATAACTCATTTTTAAGAGTTAAATCTAATTCACAAAATCGTTCGTAAAATATTTCCGGGATGTTCCGCAAACAACCAATCCGTGCGCGAAACACACCAACAAGCCAATGGCAGTTGAGCTGCGTCACTTTTCAGCTCGACCAATAATTTTGGAGATTTTCCTAAAGACCAATCAGCTCACAGGTCGTCAGAGACTCAGGAGCCAATCAGAATACAGCTTGTGACGTAGGTCACCCAATCCCAGCGCGGCTCTGTGACGTACACAGCAGCTGCGGTTTCTCGCTTCTCACTCCTGGCGCTTACCCCTCCTTCGCAAAATCTTTTCACAGCGCCATTTTAAGAACACTTTTCAGTGTAAATTAATTTTTAACAATGACTTATAAAGACAACATCTGTTCGTTTCACTAATTAGGATAGTTTACATACATTCAAGTATCCACACTTCGGAATAGACGGCGCTATTCACACTAAGGATAATATTCAATTGTCAGTAGAGTAACCTTACCCCACCCTTCTAACACGTATAATTATGAACTCGCTTTGCTCTGAACCCACCGCGAAGTGAAAGTTCTAAGAGTTCCACTTGAACATAAAATACAACTCAAACTCGCACTTTTACACGGAAAATTCCCTAAATTCAAACACACACGAAATCCGTACAGGACTCTCACCTGTTTATAGAAATCATGCACCGTTAGCAAAATAACGACGTTATCCGTACAGGGCTCTCACCTGTTTATAGATATGAAACATGTACCCGTACAGGACTCTAACCTGTTTATAGATAATCATGCACCGACGTTAAATTTTACCCTTCACTCAAGCTCGGATATAACTAATACTCTCATCACAGTGAGTTTTATGGAAGGCGCTTTGTCCCTATTCTCATGCTGCTTTGATTTCTTAGAAAATCCTCACTATACAAGATTCAGACCTAGCCCTAAAACTGTGCTGCTCGGCGACAACACTATGGTACACGGCGATACCTCTTGTGATACTCGGCGATATCACTACAAACGAACAGATGGCTTGCGTGACTAATTTCTCGCCACACAATCTATACCGGTATAGCTTACAGATAGGCACGAAAAACGAACTTAACAAGTGTTAAAACATTGATCCTATTTTCATACCATGACGCAATCCTTAGCAACCAACATGTTACCTTGGTTACCGCTTAGCAACCATCAATTTCTGCTACCAGATAATTGATCCAGCGGGCTATAGAAAATATATCATAAACTACGCTACCCAATTTCATAACCCATAAACAAAATTCTAAACTATACATGGACCCATTTATGAATCTGATATATTTTGGGCCTACTGAATCAGGTGGTCAAATAAATCTATATACACATTATTTATAAACTATAAACATTTTATACATTTGCAGAAAGAATATTGTTATTAGAATAAAACCCAATCATTTAGATGACCACTATAGGCGACGTGATCTAGCTAAAGGTAATCTATACTTCTAAATAACCAAGACCAGCTTGTTTGTCAAAAGTAAGATTTTATTTTCTAAATTATGGTATATATGTTGTAAGTCTTATAAATGAAATTTATTTGCAATAAAGCAAGCATGATGGTAAGAAATAAGGAAAAATACAATTTAAGCAATTGAATCAGTTTAAAGAAATTATATAAAGTTTAGCATTTCTAAAACCTATTTCCCTAACTGAGCTAAATAGACAGAAATTAAAGTAAAGATCTTTGAGGATTCTTACGTGCTCCACGCAAAGTCCAGCAGCACATCACCCTCATCGGAAAGTCAGAAAGCAGCAGGCAACCCAACCCTAAGGGCATGACTTTTTATACCTTTCTACGCTAACTAAACTAGCAAAGGAAAGTTTTCAGAAATACTCGACGTCCCATTGGCTGAGAGTGACAAGTGACATGTCACCCGATTCTTAAAAAGTTCCACAAAATCATGTCTTACAAAGACCATTGTCTCTTCCACGTGAAGCCAGAGGCTTCCTGCGATTGCAACTTTGTTTTAAGTCATCCTCGCAGCTTCCATAGTCTTACAGTGCAACTTCCGCGGATGCCAAGTTAAGGACTGACAAAAAGTTCACTTTCGACCTTGGCCATGTCCGACAGAATGATGTCAGCTCATCAGTTTTTGCTTTGTGAATGCAGCTTCAATAAACGTTTTAATTCAGAATGGGCGTCTCGTGACTTTCTGCAGAATTATAGATCAGCTTTTATTTTGCGGCTCAAATAGCTAGGCCTCAAAAGCAGGCAACTTATGATTTCTAGTATAAAACAAACACAAGAAAAAGTATTAATGTAAGAAATAAAGTATATTCTGTATCCACCCCATGGTTTACTAAATAATTAACCCACCCGATTAATCAAAATGTTACCTAGCCATTGCAAACAAATAAAGCAGCGTTTATATTTACCAGTCTCCGTATTTCTATGAGACCCATATGCACCTAGAATAGTAGAAATGACATCACACAGACAAGAATAAGCAAAACAAGCACATGCTTATTTTAAATATGCAGCAGTTAGTAATGACAAAAACGAAAACAATAAATTATTTTATTATTTTGCACGAACAAAAAGATGCAACATTTATGCACGTTTATGAGCACACATGTTAGTCCCCCCACGTGTAAAGTTTAATCTAGGTTGTATTAGCACAACATATCACAAATCATTAATAATTTTATTCATGTTATGGAAATGTGACTTTGCGAGTTTAAACAAAATTTTGTTTTCTATCTCGCTCCATCAAGAGGACCAGGGGACGGGCCGCAGCCCCCGGGATTACACAGGGCGACTGGGCGAGGAGTCATGGTGCCCCCCCAGCCAATCCTGGCGCTGGATTGTCTGGTCAGTCAACTCCTGTCACTTCAACCACTCTGCTGCCAATGGCGTAGGGCACACGTGCCGTGTTTTATGTGGAAATGTGTTTGTGGCAAATATACTGAAAAGGTGGTTAAAAAAAGGCATTGAGTTATTACTACGGCAAGGTGGGGTGAGAGCGGAACACAAGTCCGGGAGCTCCGGACGCGCTCCTGAGCACTGTCTCTATCAGACACATTGCGCTCACAAGTAACACTAGGTTGCACGGAGCTGTTTTCGATGCACTAACAAGTAATGTGACAGAAAGAAAAGTCGGCAAAGGAGCTGAGGTATAAATTAAATGTCTGTGTGACTGCAACACGATATATAGGTTTAATAAATTGCTAATGTGCATGCTAAATTTGAGTTCCTTGAATGAGTCATTTATATAGGTGTATGAAATTTGAAATTCCCCAGGTAAATACAATACTCATTTTTCATTCAGTGATATTTACTTAGGGAAGTATTGTGTTTCACAGAAAATGTCTGCATCTACTGCATTAGGATTGAAAATATACTTAACCCCTTGGGCACGGCCGCGATTCTTCGATGGATGGGGGTGGATGCATGAATGAATGATGGATGCAGGATGGATGGGTGGATGGATGGATGGATGGGTGCATGAATGGATGATGGATGCAGGATGGATGGGTGGGTGGATGGATGGGTGGGTGGATGGATGGGTGGATGCATGAATGAATGATGGATGCAGGATGGATGCAGGATGGGTGGATGCATGAATGAATGATGGATGCAGGATGGATGCAGAATTGGTGGATGGGTGGATGGATGGATGCATGAATGAATGAATGATGGATGCAGGATGGATGGGTGGGTGGATGCATGAATGAATGATGGATGCAGGATGGATGGATGGATGGGTGGATGCATGAATGAATGATGGATGCAGGATGGATGCAGGGTGGATGGATGGGTGCATGAATGAATGATGGATGCAGGATGGATGGGTGGGTGGATGGATGGGTGGGTGGATGGGTGGGTGGGTGGATGGGTGGGTGGATGGATGGGTGGATGCATGAATGAATAATGGATGCATGAATGAATGAATGATGGATGGATGGATGGATGGGTGGATGCATGAATGAATGAATGATGGATGCAGGATGGATGCAGAATTGATGGGTGGATGGATGCATGAATGAATGTGGATGCAGGATGGATGCAGGATGGGTGGGTGGATGCATGATTGAATGATGGATGCAGGATGGGTGGGTGGATGCATGAATGGATGCAGGATGGATGGGTGGGTGGATGGATGGATGGGTCGATGCATGAATGAATGATGGATGCAGGATGGATGGATGGATGGGTGGATGCATGAATGGATGCAGGATGGATGATGGATGGGTGGATGGGTGGATGGGTGGATGGATGAATGATGTATGGATGCATGAATGAATGATGTATGGATGCAGGATGGGTGGGTGGATGGATGGATGGGTGGATGCATGAATGATGTATGGATGGATGCAAGGTGGTGCGGGCTCGCTCGCTGCGTTCGCTCGCTGCGGTGCAATATGCAAATTAGTTTACGCCCACCACTTTCAAATGTCACCAGCCGCCCCTGGTGTTGGCCCTAGCATGTACCTTGCAGGGGTGCCCCCTCAACTTTCATTACGCCACTGGACCCGCTCACATCTCCACCCGGGTAAAGAGTTACATGCAAAACAGAACAGAGAGAACACTGATTGACGCGTATGTGACAACAGCTCACTCGCACATAGCGGGTCAACGCCCTTGGCGCTTCTTTGGACCAGCCCCCCCCCCCCTATGTATTACTCGCATTTTGAAGGGTCGAAAGTGTTAGCTTTAAGCAACCCACAGTTTTAGGCTGCAATCCATTTGCCAGGACATAAACAAGGACTCGAGCTGTACATTTTGCCGAAGGAAATTCAAGTCTTCTGTTTGATTGGCAGAGGACACAACAGCATCATGCTCTTGATCAGTAGAACATTGCACATCAAATAAAACACCTTCTGGGATATTTACACAGCACCGCTGACCGTCCTCAGTTCTGTATGTGGTATTTCGACATGTTCGAATCTGTCTGGTTGAGCTGCACCCGCATGTAATAGTGAGGACAATTAAAAGCCACACACAAACACATCTAAGAATCATTAGCACAGAAGATTGAATGTTGAATGTTTGAATGCCGGTCTTTCAGATGTCCACTCAGACACCCAAAGCATCAGCCATGGAATGGCCTTTTCACGCAGTGTTGCTCCAGTGGTGCAAACGTGCCTCTAAGGGTCTCATAAACGAGGCCCTTAGTTTTTCCACCATACTTGGCACTGTTGTTGCAGAACAACATGGATGTTTGCCCATCTTCACAAGTCACTGCTAGGCACAGAGCCTGAGGTTTCAGGAAAACTGTGATTCTCTGCTACTGCTGCAGGGGCAGTGAGCTTGGAGGATAAGCAAGCCTTGCCCACCTATCAGCATCAATTTCTTGAAATCAAAGTGTCAATTTGCGTGTCCCTCCCATCACAGCACCCCTGGGGAGGCATTGGTTGTCAAGAGGTGGCAATGTTTAAGGACCACCCTGCATCGTCAGGGGAGCCATGAGACTTCATTTCTAAGCCTAAACCCCGCATTTAATTAATCGTTTGATCCTGGGTAAACCACACAATTCTCCAATTTCTTTAATCTAACAAATAAAAGCGCCTAGAAACTGCATAAAGCTACCTCTGAGCATGCCATAACAGCAGCACATTGCCATGTGAGACATATTTTTCTTACTAATTATAGAAAAGATGGCTGAGGTACAATCCTACTACCCATCATCCAGACAAACTAACACTACGGCTAAGTACATTTTCATTTTGTAAATTCAGCGATTGTGAACATCAAAATGTACATTGTAAATTAGTTTGGCTTCAACTCCAAAAAAAAAAAAAAATCTTTCAGTTTCAGATTCCCTTTTCCTTAACTCACATCTTCTTAGGTTCCTTATCCCCTGCACTTCCCCAATCTCACCAACACTACCTGCTCATTGACCTTTTGATAGCTATTGCCTTCCATCACATCTCCTCTAATTGGAAACAAGCCACTAATGTCTCTTTTCGTTCATGGTGGAACGCAGTATGTTTCCATCATCGCCTAGACACTAATTATTTTTCCCCGTTTCTCTAGCAATTAAATGGGACCTCCTCTGGCTGCCTTTGGTAACATATCTCTCCTCATCTGTCCCTTCAGTGTTGAAGTACGCAAACCACCTTGATTCTCCCATTGCCTTTTTATCCCAATATTAATTACTAATTTTCTTTATTGTTCCTTCTTACATATTGTATAATATATATTTTGCTTTTTGCAATCATTATGCTTGCTTTACTGCTCCACGCGTATGATTTTGGTTTCATTTACCTTTTGCTTATTTGTATTAAGTATGTGTAATTTCATTCATTATTTCTCATTCTTGTATATCTCGATGATTTATCATATTGTCTGTTTTTTCATTCCCGAGTTCTTTTTGTGTTTTTCCTTAATCTTTAATAACTCAAACTTTAAAAAAAAATTACATTGTAAAAGGGACACGTGGAGCAATGTTTTGCAATTAATATCTATTTTGTTTTTAGAGGAGGTGCAGATAGTAAGCAAGTTATACGTTTTTCACACAGATTAATAATAAGATGTACTTACCGACAGCATGGACTATATTATTAAAATTCCTCTGCAGGGCTATATTCCTGACGCAGCGTGGCAAATGCGTGTGTTTGAAAAGAGACTAACTTTGTTGGAAGATTCCAGTTTGTGAGAAGGAAATAATCTGCAACTGTACACAATTTTGCTGTACGGTGACAAAATCATAATACTTCAAGATTTAATATCTGCACAGTGATGCATGTTAGCGCCACAGCCGGACTGGAAACAGCAAGTAGCCTGGCAATCTGCTCGACCGGCCCTGGTAGCGAAGAGGGAGCAGCTAGTAATAAGCACCACTTCCCCTTTTGGTAAAGGTAGCTGATAATGCAGCACTGCTGCAAAACCGGCCCCAGTAACAAAACCGGCCCCCACGGGTCCAAAACCAGCCCCAACCTTTCTAGCCCACAAGGAAATCACCTGGTGCCCGCTACCACCAGTACGCTCCTGGTTGGCGCTAGTTAAAAAAAAAGTACATGATCCAGAAAGTATAACTGCTTTGCGTGGCAGTCCACAAAATACATTTCTGACCCTCAGAATGTTTCCTATCATTTTGAAAAGGGGCGTGAAGAACCGGACCTTGAAGGGCCCAGCGGCGCAGGGCACGCCTAAATCTTCGAGTTCACCTGCCTTGTTGTACAGAGACACGGGACACTCTGTTAAGCGTAGACAACAGGATTTATTTAGCTGCAGCTATGCACAGTTATCCAAGAAGTACACCAGTGGTATGTTCTCAGGAGACTGCTCCTTAAATCCGTGGCTCACAGGTTTATATACCATTTTACATTGGTTAAAGAACACTCCCAATGCGCAAAATTCTAACCAATGGCAAGTTTACAGTTTTCTAACAAACAAGACGTCACACAATTACATTATCTACCCCCTATGCCATGTTTTGACTAACCCCACAAGAAGATTTGATTGTATGGTCCCAAAGTTAATGAACAGCGGTAGACATGTTTGTGTATTGCAGAAGGCCACCTTGCTAGGCTGCGCAAGGCGGGGAGAAGGACAATGAAAACCAACAGATGGTTTGACACAAGGATTAGTGAGTCGGGAAAAGTATACTAAAGGCCACCAGACACCTTTGGATAAGGATTAGTGAGTCGGGAGAAGAATACTGAAGGCTAACAGACTTTAAACAAGGTTTTAGGTGGGATTTGTTAACCATATTGGTTCCCGGAATCGACTTTACTGCAAGGATAGAGATGTTATCTATCGCACAATGTTACAAAGGGCAAGAGTTTTCGGCTCGCCAGGCTGCCTGTGTGAAGGCAAGAAAAAATGGCGATGAAACTCAAGATGGAGTCGGGACCGAATTTCCTCAGACCCTCCTTTTGCCATCACGCAGGCAAGGAATAAACTCATGTTAATCT
Source organism: Lissotriton helveticus (assembly GCF_964261635.1). Lineage (NCBI taxonomy): Eukaryota > Metazoa > Chordata > Amphibia > Caudata > Salamandridae > Lissotriton > Lissotriton helveticus. Next base: position 1,938,113,085 of record NC_136063.1, on the reverse strand, counting down.
GAGTCTACTTAAATAGCCATTATGTCTCTGATTTGTTGTTGTACCATCATCCTGATGTTCTCTGTTCCCTGTGGAACTGGTTTTGGGACACACATAGTAGCTATGAGGCTACAGGTAGTGGGGCCACACTGTACATAGAGACAACATGTAAAGATGATGGTCAGAATTGCTCCTATGAAAGTTAGTATTTTCCATCCCCAGGTGGACAATAATCCCCAGAATAATCCCATCAACGACCAACTTCCTTCATCCTGGTGAATAGATTCAGAAATATGGTGTAATTTAGAGATGGCTTGGTATACTGAAGGTGCATTATCGGGAATGTAAACACAGCAACTGGATCCGATTAATTTACAGACTCCACCACGGTCAGCAAGAATGATGTCTAACACCATTCGATTTTGCAATGTCATGAGGCGATCCGCCTGAAGCTCAGCTGTGATATTGCTAAATGCTCCAACAGTTTCATTAATTGTCGCTTCAACAACTCGAATGAGATGTCTGATGTTTCGGCTGTTGATCATGGGCCCTCAAAATGGGAGGAATCCTTTGAAGAAGTCACCTCCTTCTTGTCCTGGTGTGTCTTTTTGATCGAAGACACCTCTCTTGTATTTAATTTTATGATGTCCTGAAGATGCAGTATAAGTCGGAGGGAGGAGAAAAGCTATATAACAGGTCCCTGAGAAATTCGCTGGTAGCCATGTATAGGCACTATCATGGCAAGCAAAATATGTCCCTTGGGATGCTACTAATGGTGGGGAAGTTTGAGATGCATAGGTATATGTGATTGTGCAATTGCTTTTTCCTAATTGGACCTTTGGATTCTGACCATTACCCTGGAGACATAGGGAGCCTGGATGGGGTACAGTATATATAGGTGGGGATCTTTTCTTCTTGGCTTTGTCTGTGAGACTTGTGACATAATGTGTCACATTCCAGTCTATGTATGCTTGTCGTTCATCAGCGGGGAATTCAGTACGTTTATTGTAATGTTTTGACATTGCCACTATTCCTTTAATTAGGGCATCATGACTAACATCAATACCATTCCTATATGGACCAATAGAATGTCGATGTTGGTTTTCATAAGCATTGGCAAACATAGAGGTGTAAGCCCAAGCGGATCCTTTCAGGGAGAAGGGTAGAATTAGGTATGGCATTCCCTTGTCAGTATTATGGGGTAGAAGTCCACATACCCAACAATCAGTGGTATTGATTACTAATTGATGCTGATGTAACAACTGGTTAAATGAATTATTTAGATATTCTAATCTTCTAATTTGTTCATGCTCTGGTAGTGTATGAAATTGGTGTGGAGAGACAGTGGTGCGAAAAGGTATGGGTTGGGAGGTAGGTACACGTTTGTGCTGTATAGTATAAACAATCCAGCCCACACAAGCTAATATAGTGCATAAAATTATCAATATACACAACGCTATGCGACATTTGGTATACAATAGTTTAAAACCCCTGTTGTCATTGCCTTTCTTTAACATTACAGAATCCGTCTTCTAGGTGTTGCTCGTGGCAGTTTTCCTTCTTCACTTAGCCGTGGTTATCAGCCGTCCTATGACACTGCAAGTCCCGCAGACCTAATGTCACTACTCGGGTCACTAACTAAGACTCTTACCATGACCCTGCAACCTAATTAGATGGATAATATCACACAAATAATTTTGTTCATAAAAAGAAACACAAAAAGAAAAATTTCTTAATTGTCCTTTGCCTTTCCAGGCCTCAAATTGTACTTAGTTTTGTCAGGCAATGTCTGACTTTGGAAAAGAGTCTCTGGATCAGTTGTATTCAGTCTTAAATGTGATGGAACAGCTTCTTGCAAGACGTCATCATCTTCCTTTTCAGACTGAGTCCAGTACAGGTGTGCATCGCTAAAAGGTACGAATCGAGGAATTTTCTTGCCTTCGAAATCACCAAGCCCCTCACAAACCCACTGGTCATAGGGTAAGGGCAAGGGTACCTTTTTGCAATGCACACCATGAACCCAGTTCTTTTTGCCGATGACTTTCACTGCCGATCGGGTTGTTAGAAGAACTTGGGTCGGCCTTCTCCAGCGAGGTTCCAAATTTCTTGATCTCTGGAAGTTTTTCACACACACCCAATCCCCTGGGTGTATGCCATGTCCAGGATCAGTAGAACCTCGTGGCAATGCGTCTTGTACCTGTTGATGAAGGACACGCAATTTAGTGGTGAGGTCATGCAAATAGTCAATTAACAGAGGGTACTCAATCTCAGAATACTTCTTTGGTCTCGGGACACCCCAAACATTTGCTGGACGTCCAAACACAACCTCGTAAGGACTGAGTCCCATACGGGAATGAACAGTTGTTCGAGTGGACAGTAGTGCTAAGGGTAAAGCATCGGGCCAGGCAAGACCCATGCTGGCCTGTATTTTCGCTAGTTTGAGCTTTAGAGTACCATTGTAGCACTCTACTAAACCTGCTGACTGTGGGTGATTTGCTGCATGAAATTTTTGTCTTATTCCAAGACCTGCACACACTTTCTGCATTACCTGTCCTACAAATTCACTTCCGTTCTCGCTCCAGATGATTCGGGGCAAGCCGAACCTCGGGAAGAACTCTTTCAGAAGGATTTTAGCTGTGGATAGAGCAGTATTATCCTTTGGGGATAGGCCTCTATCCATCTGGAAAAGGCACATACCACTACAAGGACATACTTTAAATTATTGCAGCGCTCCATATGGATATAGTCTATCTGTAACACTTCAAAAGGATATGTGGGAGGAGCAAAATGACCTTCTGGAGTTGGTGTTCCCTTTCCTGGATTGTGCATCAAGCAAACAATACAATGTTTAACAAGGTTGTCTGCACATTTAGGGATCCCTGCATTCTGCCAAACCGGAGCCAAAAGCTTGCATATTCCTTTCACACTGATGTGGGCTGGACCATGCGCCATAGTTACTACTGGAACTACATAGGCATCTGGTAACAGCCAACGTTGGTGTTCCGACAATTCTGTCCAACACCCTGTCGCATCCAACATTCCCGTTGCATCTCTCCACTTATTCAATTCTTTCTTTGTAGCTTCTTCCTGAATCATTTTCACACTTTCTATTGTGTTCTCACACATTCCTCCTTGACCAATCCATCTAGCAGGGCCTGCAACATACATGTTGTTCTTAATGTCTTTAGCTGTTTCTTTCGCTGTCTGGTCTGCAAATGCGTTTCCTTGACCTACTTCATCAGTAACCTTTTTATGCGCACTACATTTGATAATCGCTATCTGCGTAGGCAAGGTAAGTGATTTGAGAAGGTTATTTACCAACTCGCCATGTTGTATCTTAGTACCATGGGAGGTGAGAAATCCTCTCTCCCTCCATAAGCGGCCAACCAAAACTATGGGCCACTCCAAACGCGTGCTGGCTATCGGTGAACACATTCACTCTTTTACCTTTAGCCAATACACAAGCTCTAGTTAGAGCTATTAATTCAGCTGTCTGAGCTGACTTTTGCCTAATGCGAGCGGGTTCCACAATTGTATGTAATGTAGTAACTGCATAGGCAGAGGTCGTCTCACCATTGGGGAGCTTGAACCAGGAGCCATCAACCCATAAAATTTCATCCGGGTATAAGAGTGGAGTATCCTTTAGATCAACTCTACCCTTTGTCTCTTCTTCTGTACGGAAGAAACAATCATGCTGTTCTAGAGTATTTGTTTCTTCTGAGATTGGCAACAGTGTAGCTGGGTTTAGGGAATGACATCATTTAATATGAACATGACTAGCAAAAAGGGTCAGTTCATATCCCGATAAGCGAGCACTAGTAAGGTGTTGAGTTTTCGTCCTATTTAAAAGAATATCTACTGCATGTGGTACCATGACACCAAGAGCATTATCCAACACTAATCCAGCAGACTGACGAATAGAAACTGCCGTTGCTGCTGTGGCTCTCAAACAACTAGGTAACGCTTTAGCTACTGGATCTAGCGTGGCTGAAAAATAGGCACATGGACGTTGCTTGTCCCCAAATTGTTGCGTTAAGACTGACAATGCACAACCCTCTTTATCGGGAACATAAAGTGTAAAAGGTTAACTGTAATCAGGGGTACCCAACACCGGAGCAGAACACAAGGCGGTACGTAAATCATTAAAACTTTTCTGACATTCTGCATTCCAAGGAAGAGGTTGGGGTGTATCTTTAAGAGTGAGTGCCAATAGAGGTTTCGCTAGCAGAGAAAAATTCGGAATCCACTGTCTACAATAAGAGGTAATGCCTAGGAAAGCACATACCTCCTTTTGTGTACTAGGTACAGTCATTTGGGGAATTGCTCGGACACGTTCTGGAGTTAATTGTCTTCCCTCCTTTGACAAGAGATGACCTAAATAGGTAACTTTTTGCCGACAATATTGCATCTTAGAGGGTGACACTTTGTGGTCTAGACTAGCCAAATGTTGTAACAATTTTAGAGTAGCCTGTTTACAAATGTCCTCAAAATCAGCGGAAATCAGCAAATCATCTACATATTGAATAAGGGTAGCACCTTGTTGCAATGTGAGAGTATCGAGCTGGGTTTTCAATGCTTGACTATAAATGGAGGGGCTTTCACAATAGCCTTGAGGAGCGCGTGTGAATCGGAAGCTTCGACCTCCTAAAGAGAAGCCAAAAATATCCCTACTTTCTGCGGCAATGGGAATACTGAAGAAAGCATTCTTCAAATTGACAACAGAAAACCAAGTAGCAGTAGCAGGTACTGTTGTCAATAGAGCTGTGATATCTGGGACAACTGGAAATTGAGGTACAACAATCTTGTTGACCTCTCAGAGATCAATAACAAAACGATATACAGGTGGCTGAGAAGAATCAGTTCGTTTTAGAATAGGTATGACAGGACTGTTACATATGTTCCCTCTTGTTTCTTCGACCACATCTTTCTGTACCAAATCATAAATAATAGCCAAAAGAGCTTTTTCACTATCTCTGGAAACCTTGTACTGAGGAATGCGTGGTAACTTAATATCTGGTTTGAGGGTGACAACATAAGGCGGAATTTGTAAAAGACCAACATCATTAGGACCTGTAGCCCAAAGGGTAGTAGGAAGAGAACGTAATTCAGGTGGAAGTCTATCTTTGGATAAATACATTGGGGAAATTATTTCCTTACCTAAAGTGAGGTGTACACCAGAAGGAGAACAATGTATGGTTGCGTACAATCTTTTTAACAAATCCAGACCCAACAAATTTTCACCGCAACCAGTTGTTAAGATAAGTGGAGCCTCTAGATTATAAGGACCTATCGAGATGGGCAAAGGCTGAGAAATTGGGTTTTTGACTGGGGCACCAGAGAATCCTACGGAAGTATTTGTTAAGCCAGACAAAGGTGCCCCAGGGAGTTTAGAGTGGATAATAGAACTCTTTGTTGCACCAGTGTCTAATAAAAATGGCTCTGTGACACCTAATGTAACAACCTCAACATAAGGTCCGTTCTGATCCAAGGGAACTGATATTACTCCCTCACTTTGTCTATGGCTGTCCTAACTAGAATGAAATCTTGACCCTCATTTTCGTTATAATAATCGTCACTGTAGTATTGAGCAGATTGAGTATTTTGTTGATCAAAATAATTCATTGAAGTTTGAGGGGCGAAAGAACGCTGATTTTGATCGTAAACTGATTTACCTCGTCCCCTTCCCCTAGGTGCTGACTGATAGCCACCTCGGCCACGTTGTCCAGACACATTACAATTACGGTGTAGCAGGACCTGACAACTATTTTTAAAGTGACCTTCCTCTTTACAATAGGCACATTGATTTGGACCTAGTGGAGTCCTCGGAACAAAGGGTCTAGGCTTCTGTAACAGCCTCTGCAACTGAGGAGTCGACTGAAACTGGTGCGGAGCAGGACAAGGAGGATAAGCCTGTTGCAAAAGAACCTTTGTCTTGAACTCTTTAGTCTTTTTATCTAATTTGTCTTTCTCCTCCTTATCCCTATTTACATAATATTGGGCAGTAGCCAATATCTGGGCTGAAGAAGAAACAGCCCATGAACTTTCGGAATTCTGTAATTTATTAGAGAGCTCAGGAAGTAAATGAAATACAAATTTATCTACGAACAATCGCTGTCCCCCTTCTGTGCTCATATCCTGTCCACTGTGATCAAGAAACATTTGCTCAAAACGAGTAAAGAAGTCGGAGACACTCTCATCCTATTTCTGCTTACAGGCGGCTAACTTATCCCAATTAACTCGCAGAGCGGGCATCATAGTCTTCATTAAGGTTATTATTCTACCAGGAAGTTCCGTAATTAAATTATCGGGTTTAGCACCACCCACTTGGAGTCTATCAGCAGCCAATATAGCAGCCCAATCACCTCCTAATTCTTGGGCGTGATCTTCTTTCCGAATTCTAGTCCATAATGGTTGTGGAACTACATTTCCCATCAACATATCTATGTCAGCCAAATTCATAATACAGGCATAAACCGTCTGGGGTAATTCTTTATAGTATCCAGCAGGATTTTTACGAGGGTCCGGTAAAGACTGTTTAAGGGCCAATCCTTCAGACCTCTTCCAAGGTACATGTACCCATATACGTTGGAAGTGAGCTGGTATAGGTTGATTACCATCCTGAGCTGCAACTGCTTCCCTCCATACTGGGGGAACCTCTCGCATAGGATATTGTTTCAGTTTGTGCTTAACAGAAGGATCAGATTCAGACAAAGACTGGGAAAAGAACATTGATCTAAACGTGATAAGCGTCCGCATGGCATTCTCAACCTCAGAACCCACAATAATTCCTTTATCGAAATCAGTCCTAATATCCAGCAAGCATTTGGGAGTTAAACCCAATCCCGTAGCCTCCCATTCCTGACTTAAAATGTCACACATGACGTTAAAAACAAATCTCTGTATAGGGGCATCCCACTGTTCAAACGTACTCATTATATCTTGCACAGTATACTCGGGATCCTGCATAATCCATTTGCGAGCTAGAAGATCTAACGCATCTCGTTCTCAAAAAGTAGGAAGTAAACTATGTGTCTGCCTACGGGGAAGAACGGGAGTCTGACTAGCTGACCCAAAGGGAAGAGAAAAGAAACCAGAAACAGTGTCAACCATCCGCTGTCGGACAGAAGGGGAGGTTGACAGAAAGACAGGAGGTAGGGTATGAGATGAACCAGAAGAAGAAGCAACAAGTGGAGTGGAGGTTGAGGGCAAAGGAGACTGAGGCAAAGAAGTTGGAGGCACAGAAGCTGGAAGCAAAGGAGCTGAAGGCAAAGGAAAGGGTGGGGGTTGTAGTGCCTCAAAAGGCTGTGGTAAAGGTGCAGGAGCTGGAGCTGGTGGGAAAATAACAGGTTTTTGGACGGGTAACAAAAGAGGAGGTGCATTAGCACCTTGTACATAGGGCGGGGGCGATCTTAACAAGTGAGACATTAAAGGATCCTTCTCAAGATCAGCATCGGGATTCGGGGAAGTAGTTGGCAACACTAGGTAACATTTATCAATTGCCATGCGATGTTGCCTATCTGAGATCTCTATCTCTTGATCTACGTCATTATCTTTAAACTGTTGAGCAGCCTGTTTAATAGTAATGTCTTTCTCCTTTTCTATCTCTTTTTGCTTGTTTTATTTCTTTCTGTATTCATTCCTTTCGCCAAATGCGAAATGAATCAAACATTGCTGGCCGGGCTTTTCTTTTCAATAGTTTCTCTTCTAAATTATCTAACACACATGACTCGAAACTACCATCCTTCGGCCATTGTAAAATACCATCATTCTCAGTGTATTTTCCCCAAAGGTCGAAGAAGATAATAGGACCTGTTCCATGTTAGGAATAAACTTCATATTTTGGAGTCCCAACTGAAGGCACTGGGCAAGCGTCTTCGAGTCGGGAATCTCTCGAGCAACCAAAACAACACCATTTCCTAAATTTACTGAAACCAGGCATCGTATTTCACTAGCTTCTTTACTAACTTCAAGGGGTTTAATCAACTAACTCAGTACAAATATACTCACCCCTCGGCTTCGACTATTGCAATATTCGAATCAAAATATAACCAAAATAAAACCAAAGATGTGGGAGCTACCCATAATTACTTAACTAGGTGTTTTCTCACGCCAACAGAGGCCCGTCTATCATCTCAAGATGTCAGTCATCACAAATGCGAACCAAGGCAGGGCGACCGTCAGGGCAGCAGTCTTTAGCAGCCGTCGGAAAGGAGAAGCCGCGTTGCAAAGACCTTCGGTCCACTTCTGACATGCAGGGGTCACTGGTGTGGTGCGCTTCCTCCGGAATTTCCTCACGTGACTCCTCACGACCCTCGGGCTTGACCACGACCTCTGAAGTCGCCCCACGTTGGGCACCACTGGAAGAACCGGACCTTTAAGGGCCCAGCGGCGCAGGGCACGCCTAAATCTTCGAGTTCACTTGCCTTGTTGTACAGAGACACGGGACACTCTGTTAGGCGTAGACAACAGGATTTATTTAGCTGCAGCTATGCACAGTTATCCAAGAAGTACACCAATGGTATGTTCTCAGGAGACTGCTCCTTAAATCCGTGGCTCACAGGTTTATATACCATTTTACATTGGTTAAAGAACACTCCCAATGCGCAAAATTCTAACCAATGGCAAGTTTACAGTTTTCTAACAAACAAGACGTCACACAATTACATTACCTACCCCCATACCATGTTTTGACTAACCCCACAAGAAGATTTGATTGTATGGTCCCAAAGTTAATGAACAGCGGTAGACATGTTTGTGCATTGCAGAAGGCCACCTTGCTAGGCTGCGCAAGGCGGGGAGAAGGACAATGAAAACCAACAGATGGTTTGACACAAGGATTAGTGAGTCAGGAAAAGTATACTAAAGGCCACCAGACACCTTTGGATAAGGATTAGTGAGTCGGGGAGAAGAATACTGAAGGCTAACAGACTTTAAACAAGGCTTTAGGTGGGATTTGTTAACCATATTGGTTCCCGGAATCGACTTTACTGCAAGGATAGAGATGTTATCTATCGCGCAATGGTACAAAGGGCAAGAGTTTTCGGCTCGCCAGGCTGCCTGTGTGAATGCAAGAAAAAATGGCGATGACACACAAGATGGAGTCGAGACCGAATTTCCTCAGGCGTATCACTTAAGGCACAATAAAATATGCAGTCTTGACATGAAAGCAAAACTGGGAATTTTTAAAGGTACAAATTCCCACTGACCCCACTCATTGGTAATAGCTTTGCAGATAATAGGGTCCTCTTTGCATTTCTGACAGGGCCAACAGCTGTCAGTTTCGGTCCCACTCCGGTATTTGGATAATTCCGACTCTGATTAGATTAATTTACCCGCTTCATCGATGAAAGTTGTGGGCGCCTCTGAACACTAATGTGGCCATTTGAAATAGCAGAAATGTTTCTCCTGAGCCAATCCAGACGCTGCTTCCTTGCTGTTTTGGGTTATCAAACAGGATGAAAGCAGCACCAAAATTAGCTGGAGTGTCATGGGGATGAGCCTTGCATTTACACTGTGTTAAGTTGGCATGAGCTTATTAGAAGTTTAAACGCCATTTTTCCTTTCTGCTGCCTTTACACACGGTTATTTACAAAAAGGGGGTGGTGATGGACAGAGTATCTGAGTTAATCAGAACACTCCTACCCAGTCAACAGATCAGGGCTTGATCCATCTCCGTTTTTTAGCTCACTGCACCATCCCAGTTCAGAACCTGGCTATATGCAAATTAGTCTGTCCCTGGCCCAGTGCATCATGGGAACAGGGCAGACCAAACTACCAAGCCAATTCTTCACTGGAAAGGAAACAAGCTTCCGTTTTTTTTTTTTTTACCGGTTTCTGGCATTACAGCCGTCTTCGGCCCGGCTTGCTTGAATCCTGATGGTGCAATGAGCAAGGGACTCATGTCTGAGCATACCCTTCCACACTCATGGTGGCCAAAATTATTTACAAAAAGGGGGTGGTGATGGACAGAGTATCTGAGTAAATCAGAACACTCCTACCCAGTCAACAGATCAGGGCTTGATCCATCACCGTTTTTTAGCTCACTGCACCATCCCAGTTCAGAACCTGGCTATATGCAAATTAGTCTGTCCCTGGCCCAGTGCATCATCGGAACAGGGCAGACCAAACTACCAAGCCAATTCTTCACTGGAAAGGAAACAAGCTTCCGGGGTTTTAAAAAAAAAAAAACTTTTAAATTTTTTTTATTTTTATTTTTTTACCGGTTTCTGGCATTACAGCTGTCTTCGGCCCGGCTTGCTTGAATCCTGATGGTGCAATGAGCAAGGGACTCATGTCTGAGCATACCCTTCCACACTCATGGTGGCCAAAAGTATTTACAAAAAGGGGGTGGTGATGGACAGAGTATCTGAGTTAATCAGAACACTTCTACCCAGTCAACAGATCAGGGCTTGATCCATCACCGTTTTTTAGCTCACTGCACCATCCCAGTTCAGAACCTGGCTATATGCAAATTAGTCTGTCCCTGGCCCAGTGCATCATGGGAACAGGGCAGACCAAACTACCAAGCCAATTCTTCACTGGAAAGGAAACAAGCTTCCGGGTAACACGGCACACATTATTATAAATGTTTAGAGTTTAGCAGAGTGCTTTGCTTCACACGAGAATAATATAGGGAGGACGGTGGCAGTGTCTCTCCCGATTCGCTTCTCGCAAACATACAGACAACGAAGAGCTCTACTCGATGGTGCCATACTTTTTAATATTTTAAAAACGTTTACTGCAAGGTGACAAATTTGTGTGTTACTGGTTTTAGATAAAGACCTCTGTGCCATACGGGAATATTAAAGGGGGGCCTGGCACTCACCACATAGGGAAGCCTGTGCTCAGTGTTCACTCCTGCCCGCCCTGGTCCGACTCGGTAGCCAGTACCGTTGAGCGAAGGGCGGGACAGGGAGAGCTAGGTACTTCCGCCCTATCACTGAGCGGTTAGCGCTCTAGTTGCTGCAAGTGAAGGGCTATTTAGGCGGCGAGTTACTGCGGGCGCATTGCAGTAGGGAAGGACAGTGGCAGTGTCTCACCCGATCCGCTTCTCGCAAACAGACAGACAACGAAGAGCTCTACTCGATGGTGCCAAACTTTGTAATATTTTAAAAATGCTTACTGCAAGGTGACAAATTTGTGTGTTACTGCTTTTAGAGAAAGACCTCTGTGCCATACGGAAATATTAAAGGGGGGCCTGGCACTCACAATATAGGGAAGCCTGTGCTCAGTGTTCACTCCTGCCCGCCCCGGTCCGACTCGGTAGCAAGTACCGTTGAGCGGAGGGCGGGACAAGGAGAGCCAGGTACTTCAGCCCTATCACTGGCGCGGTTAGCGCTCTAGTTACTGCAAGTGAAGGGCTATTTAGGCGGCGAGGAACTGCGGGCGCGTTGCGGTCGGGAGGACGGTGGCAGTGTCTCTCCCGATCCGCTTCTCGCAAACAGACAGACAACGAAGAGCTTTACTCGATGGTGCTAAAAAAAAATATATTTTAAAAACGCTTACTGCAAAGTGACACATTTGTGTGTTACTGCTTTTAGATAAAGACCTCTGTGCCATACGGGAATATTGAAGGGGGGCCTGGCACTCACCACATAGGGAAGCCTGTGCTCAGTGTTCACTTGGTAGCCAGTACTGTTGAGTGGATGGCGGGACAGGGAGAGCCAGGTACTTCCGCCCTATCACTGGAGCGGTTAGTTGCTGCAAGTGAAGGGCTATTTAGCCCTCGTGTATTTACGAGCGCGCAGCGAGAGGGCCGAAGATGCGCCGAAGACAAGCCAAAGAGAAGCCCGTCTGTGCCCGTCCGCGACCGGACGGGGCCAGGGGCCATGAACCCTGATCTTCCGGACTGGGAGAATAGCGCACCTAGGCATGTTAGGTATTCGACCCAGGAACTTTCAGACTTACGGACTGCCCCTTTACACGGTTGTGCTGGGGAGGCTTGGCCATGTCCGGAAGGTCCATTTTCCTGCCGGCATTGTCAGTTTCAGACCTACTATGTCAATCAGTCCTCAGTCCCCCCTCTGGTTACTACACATATACCGAAAGGGTGGAAGAGCCTGCTTTGCAATGTTAGGTCCCTGCCAAACATCACACAGAGGTTTGGGATCTTATTTCCAATGTGCAACCTGAGCTGTGCTTTTTGACGGAGATGTAGCTGAAGCCCCACTCTGTCCCTGTAATTACTCCGGGTATCCCAGAAGAATATAAAATGGCGAGATTGGACAGACCTATTAAAACTGGCGGAGGTATAGCCATAGTTTATAAAAGTGGGATAACTGTTTCCATACTGGATAGCAGCTACTCCGCCAATATGGAACTAATGATCTTTAGGATCAATACTTCCACAAAGGCTAGCTGGAAAGGGGCCTTGGTCTACCGCCCTCCGGACCCTTGTACGACCTTTGCCATCTCATTAGTCGAAGCATTGGCCCCGCACATTAAATCTGGCAATGACTTCTTATTGCTGGGGGACTTTAATGTGCATAGTGATCTGGTCGACAATGCAGAGGCTCAGTCCCTTCTAGCCGATCTATCACTATTAGGATTAACACAGCATAATAAGGGCCCCACCCACTCAGCCATGCACACACTAGACATGATTCTGTCCAACTCCTCCATGATTGTATGTAATCCTCCTACTTAGGTGAATTGGACCGATCATTTTGCAATCGAATTCGCCATGCTTGGCATGACCAAACTTAGTAAACGGCCCCCACCTCCCCCTCTGTTGCGTAGACAGTGGTATAAAATATCTCAGGGAGTCTTTCAGGAGACATTTGTTGAACCCCGAATTACAGCTTCTGATAATATTGAGCTGGCCTTATCCAAATATAATCTTGCCCTCTCCACCGCGGTGGACGCCATAGCTCCCATGAAACTATGTAAGCTGCGCCCCACACAACGGCAGGAAGTCTGGTTTACTGACCAATTACGCTCCCACAAATAGGCCTGCAGGAATCTAGAAAATACTTAGAGATCATCCCATTCTGAGATTGCTAAAAACCGCTATAACATCGCCTTGGCCTCATATCATAAGAACATCAGATTGGCCCGAAAGAACTTTATTGCCTCACAACTTACCAAGGCGGAAAACGCCCCCAAGGTTTTGTATTGGATTCTCCAATCTTTTACCAAACCTATGGCCTGTGAGAGCCTTGATCTGTCTTCACAACAATTATGTGATGACATTTCTCTATACTTTACCAACAAGATAGACATGATTTATGATAAAAGCATTATTACGAGTCTCTCCACGAGCTGCCCCTTGTTGCCATCTCAGAAGAGTAGGGCCTCTAATTCCATCAGGCTCACTGAGTTCCCTGCTGCCTCTCTGGGTGTGGTGGAGGCTCTTATTGGTCAAATCAAGACTGGATCCCCATCAGATCTCATTCCTGCAAGAGTTGCGACATCTTTAGGCAAGTCACTCGGTCCTATGATCCAGTCCTTTGTCAACCTTTCCGTTTCTGAGGGGCGGGTACCACAAGAGTGGAAGATGGCTCAGGTGAGACCCATCCGTAAGAACTCCACCATCCCTTGGACGGAATTGTCCAACCTTCGACCCATATCCCTCCTCCCGTACCTGAGCAAACTAACTGAAAAGCACGTCAACATCCATCTGTCGAGCTTTATTGAGCAAACTGGAGGTCTGGATTATTCCCAGTCTGGTTTCAGGCCAAACTATAGCACCGAATCAGCGCTCCTCTCGGTGACAGATGACATCCGAATGTCCCAGGATAAGGGGAACTCGATGATTTTGGTGCTATTGGACCTGTCAGCAGCGTTCGATACGATATCATACGACATTCTGCTCAGCCGTTTGGAAGAGGTGGGGCTTGAGGGTTTGGCGCTAGCCTGGATGAGGAGCTTTTTATCGGGTCGTACACAGTGAGTTAGTATGGGCTCTTTCCAATCCGCATCTATTAGAGCTTACAAAGGGGGTGCCACAGGGCTCATGCTTGAGCACTACACTCTTTAACATCTATGTGGCCACCCTGGCCAACCTCATGAGATCATACGGATTCATCCCAGTGTCATATGCCGATGACACTCAGCTCCTCTTCCCTTTTAAGTCACTCAGCTCGTGGTGAAACAGTCCTTTTCAGAAGGCATGAAGGCGGTCTCGCAATGGTTGGCCTCAAATTTCCTACAATGCAATGTGGGAAAGACGGAGGTAATGCTCTTTGGGAATTCCACACTGCTGTGGACAACGGACTGGTGGCCCATAGATCTAGGCCCCGTCCCCAGCCCTAAGCAGGTGGTGAAAAACCTGGGTGTTCGGATAGACCAAGGTCTCTCTCTAAAAGAACACGTAAACCAAACAGCTGGGCCCTGTTTCCATATAATAGGGCAACTCCGAAGAGTGTTTCCCTTTCTACCAGATACAACCAGGAAAACCCTTGTTCATGCTTTGGTGCTCAGCCGCCTGGATTATTGCAACGGACTATTGATTTCAGCAAATGATAGCCTACTTAGTAGGCTCGAGGTGGTACAAAATACGTCCGCAAAGTTAGTTCATAATTGCTCCACCTAGATCTCCATCACGCCCTTTGCGGGAAAAACTCCATTGGTTGCCAATCCGTCAACTGATCAAACTCAAGACCTGCTGTGTTGTCCATAAGGGCATACACGGCCTGGGCCCTGCGTATCTGGCGGATAAGTTTGCCCCTTACAACCCAGTAGGTACCCTCCGTTCCAGTAAGCAGTCCCTTCTTTAAATTCCCACCGTCAGAAGGGTGAGACAGGATGGAAAGGCACTTTCCTATCTAACATCCTTCCCCTGGAATAAACTTCCCGAGTCCCTCAGGCATTGTACGGACCATTTGATTTTTAGGAAACTGTTAAAGACTTTTCTGTTTCTATTCTAGCACCTTCCCTAGATCTTTTGTCCTTCACTCTTGGTCTGTCTTTTGCAAGGGCGCAGAGTTACTCCTTCGGGAGTCGATTCTAGCGCGGTACAAACCCATTAAATAAATAAAAATATGTTTTTCTATATTAGCAGCCTTGCTTGGTAAGCTTTGTCTGAACAGTGAGTGACGAGGCCTTCAAGGTTATTTCAACACAATGGTTGTTGTTCGGACTGATCAGCGCTCGTTCTAGACATAACATATATGCAACTGTGGCCACCTCTGATTTTGGTGTGTTTAACAATGCACTGCGTAGGCATGATAAAACACACTTGGAGAACATTCGCATGCAGAGAGCTGGTGCAGAAACTGATGTGATCCGTTTCTGCTAGGACCTAAGGTATGGGGCCGCCCTTGTAATCCCAAGAGACCTTCTGTAGATATAAAACAACCTACTAGCAAGGGAGGGTGAGATATAGGTGAATTCTAACCTGTTTCCATTTAGCATTGTAACATGCTTTCTCCCTTTGTATTTTATGGAATAGTAACTATGCTGATAATCTTGTTGCTTATAATATGTTTGCTTGTATTAGCTAAGATACTGCGCATGGGAACACGGCATTAGAAATAAATATTTCAAACTTGCTCGTGTCTCCTTTTACTCCCTGTTTTGGACTAGTATGAGAGTATAACGAAAGAGTGTTCATGTGTTCCACATTACCTGAGGTATTCTAAGTTCCATGTTCTGTGTTGTCTAATCATTGGTGTTTTGGAAGAACCAATGAGACACTGATTGCTAGTCTGGTAGGGGATTTTGGCTACTAAGGTGAGTTTTGGTACACCCTAATTCACTGAGGTTACAAATCTCAATGCACAGTTCTTTGTATGAGCAGAATCCCTGCTACATGGCGCCCAATGTTGGTGGCCTTATTACATGACACTTGAGTAGTACTTCTATCAGTCCTTAGCCCCTTCACTATTGTTTCCGGTTAAAAGTAGTGTTGGATTAACCTACCTATAGTTACATAGGTCTTTCAAGCTTGAATCTGTCAAAATGGTTTCCTTTTGAATTACTACCCAGTTGTGCTACATTGTTTTACATTGTACCTTTTCTTCCCTGTGTCGCTATGGCTGACATTGACATACCGCAGCATAGTCGCATTGCGGTACGCAACCATTTGCAAGCTTATAATGTCAGCTTGGAGGGCATGACAGTTATTTTTGTAGTGAATGCTGAAGTGGCATACCCTTTTGAGATTTACTACTCATGGGTTCTTTACAGGACACATTGGCCTCTTCGTCCGGTGGTGGAAGCAGCGGAAGAGGTAGGGGTGGCCAGCAGAGTCGCGACCAGCCCCGCCCGAAAGACGGCAAAGGCAAGAAGGGTGATTCTTCACAGAAAAGACCCCAGGTTCAGAAAAAGAAAGTTGCCCCTTTAACACCGAGATATGCCACAGATAGTGAGAATGCAGCTTCGGAATCAGACATGAGCGCTGACGTTGTTGGACAGAGCGGCGGAGATTACCTTAGTGCGAGAGGCCCTGCGTCCACTACTGAAGGTGACAGCGACTGACTAATATGTTGTTGTTGAGATAGCTGATACTAGAGTAGCTCCGCCTGATATGCTTTTTGAAATTGTCCTTTCAATTGAAGGTGACATACAACATACCATAAAAGGGGTATTTTGGGAAAATCTTACAACTACCTATGACATTTTGTTAGCGGAGTCTGACTGGCCCCCACCTTTTTTTCTCACAGCACCGAGATGGGAGGAGGTAATCCTCCCTAGTTTCACGCACAATGTGTCTAAGGAACATGCGCTGAATTTTGTAGAAGAGTGGGCTAAGGCCCTTGCGCCGGCTCTGTACCGTACGCACTGTGGTTGGGATACATTTTCCCCACACCACGAGATTCCCTTACGGTCTATTCCACAGCCTCAACCTCAATATCCTATCCGGCATGAAGCTAAGGCTTCCGTTGTGGAAATCCTTGAACAATTGGAATATCAAGGAATGATTGAAACTTGTGTGTCACCGATGAATAACCCACTTTTTATTGTGACCAAGCCTGACGGTTCGTACCGTTTGGTATTGGATTACCGGCATTAAAACTTGCATTGCCGTACCTGTGCAATACAAAATACCCACGGCTCTGCATTAGTGGATGGTCTTGTGCGTAAAAGGTTTAAAACCACACTTGACATATCCAATGTTTTTTTTTACCACAATCTGTCTGGTCTAAGTTCCCAATGGACCGGTTTTACCAGTGGCGGCAAACAACGCCAATTTAAACTCCTGGCCATAGAATGTAAGAATAGTTCGGGTGTGTTTGCTGCCCGCATTGTCTCTCTCTTGGAGAGAGTAGACCCAGATGCGTGTATGTATGCGGATGACATCTATCTCACAGACGACGAAATGTGGGTGCATCTGTGTTGTGTTGACCGCATAATTTGTAACTTTACGGACTACGGTTACAAATTCAACTTTGCAAAGTCTCACATTGCAGAGTACACAGTGTTGTTCCTCGGCTATGATCTCAACAATGAAGGTCGAGGGTTGGCTCCTCACTTCTTGGAGAAATGCGCACAACTCCTCGCTCCTAAAACACTGAAAAAATGACAGTCCTTGCTGGGATTTTTAAATTTCGGGTATACCAATATTCCCGAATATGCCCAGCGTATCAAGCCTTTATATGCTTTGATACAACCTACTTTTACCAAATCATGCTGGCTGCCTGAACATTCAGCTATTTTGCAATCTTTGCAGACTGATCTTCTAGAATCTAAATTCTTACTGACTCGTGATAACCACACCAACCTGGTGATAAGAATCATCCCTGGGGTGGTGGGGTTCACTTACCTTACTTTTAACGAAGGTGACACAGTACCTATCGCTTACAAGTCACACTTGTAAACTTCGGCTGAAATGCGGTTTTCCACTGTGGAGAAAGTTTTGACAGCAGTGCAAATGGCGATTCTTAAGGAACGTGCACTGTCGCAGGGAAAACGCATGTTGGTAGTTACCCCGTATCCTGCACTAGAGGCAGTGACGAAAGCCAGTGTACCAAATTCTAAAGCTTTACACCCACGGTGGATACAGTGGGCAGTGTCATTGAGGTATCTAAATGTCACGTTTGTTTTTGATGCCTCCTTACAGTCACAAGAGTTTTTGCAGTATGAGTTTGTTCATCCTGCGCCATTGACTATGCAGCCTGTTGAAATACAGGAATCAATGTAGAATAAGTTGAAGTTTAATGTCCAGCACAGCATTTACAGCTTCTCTGCTTCAGGTCCAGATACAACTGCCCTTACAGTCTGAAGCACCTTCTAGAATCCAGAATCTCATTGGAACATCAACATGGTGTGCAGGCAGGCATCTCAAGAACCTTATGATGTAATTTAAGCAGATTTAAATAAATATATGGGAGACAAGATACAGGATGTAACATATCCCCCTTTTCCATAAAACAAACATAAAGATTCATACATAGTCCCTAAACTTAGTTGGTCTATTTTTTACACGGATATTTTGTTTGATCCTTGAAGCAACTGTGTCATAATCATTCTGTCCTGAAATATCAGAATTGGATTTATATTTAGAACTAACATCATGGACAAAATTATTACACTTGGCAATTCTCCTTACATTCCACAATTTTCCATCTTGAGTAATTACTGAATTACTAAATACTTTTTTTAATTTGAATAGGCCTACCAAATTTACATGAACCTTTTGTCATCAAACCTGGTCTCATAATTCTCACCCAATCCCCCTCAACAAAATTATGAGTTTTGACCTTCCATTTCTTATTGTACCAACCCATGGTCTTGTTTTGCTTCGCTTCAACTCTCCTAGCTGTATCATGTACACATTCCTTAATGTCCAATTTATCTTGACATTTATTCTTAAACCACCATGGACACATTTTTGACGCAGGGTCTCTTCCCTTTAGTAATTTAAAAGGGCTAAGTTCTGTTGTTGAATGAGGTGTAATTCGATAAATCCACAACCATTTTCTTAATTCATTCATCCATTCTCCACGTGTATTAACAACATCTGTAACATAAGACTTCAACACTCTATTAAACCGTTCTACCTGGCCATTTTCGTGTGGTTCGTATAATGATGTGCACTTGTGTATAATTCCATGTCCCTTTAAGAAATTCTCCATTTCTATTGACTTTAACTGCACACCATTGTCTGTGACTAACACAGAAGGACAACCTTCTCGAGCAAAAATCTCTTAAAAAAAATATTACTGCATTAGTGGTGGCACTAGGTACAAACTTTACTTCTGGCCATTTTGAGTGGAAATCAATCAACACTAATGCATACCGTGAATTCTCTGGTAAGTTCCTAAATGGGCCCGAAATATCAAAGGCTAACTTTTGCCACGGCATGTCTGGCCACTTTACTACTTTTAAAGGTGGGACATTAGTTCTGAGCATCTTCTCACTTGACACACATTCTGCACATTCTCTTACGGTTCTATCAATGAACGCATCCATTCCTGGCCACCAAAAGAAACTCCTAATGAACCTCTTCATAGAAGATATACCCGGATGCGTCTTATGAGCCAACTTAAGAATGACATCTTGTATTCCTTGTGGAACACACTTGCCTGACTTAAACAGAAAATCATTCTCCAATTCCAATTCATCTGCTACCTTAGCGAACTGTAAAAGCTCTTCTTTAATTACACATATTTTTTAAGGGTACTCCACATCATCTTCCCTTACATAACTGTCCCACTTCTCCTCTGTAATCTCTTGAAACTGATCACCTATCACATCAGCTATTGTTAGAATAAAATCTTCTTCCTTAATCACATCCACCTTGTCCTGTTCACACGGTAGACGAGAAAGAAAATCAGCTGTGACATTTTTTTTTCCCCGCAACATACTCCGTACTGAAATTGTACTCCTGCAATCTGGATGACAATCTCGCAATTCTGGCTGTAGAATGCCAACCACCTCCTGTAGACAATATATTCACCAGTGGTTTATGGTCTGTTCTCAGAATGAACCTATAACCCCACACATACAAGCTAAAATGTTCCACTGCCCACACACACGCGAGTAACTCTCTCTCAATCGCTGCATATTTCTGCTCACAGTCATTCAGTGTGCGCGAAGCAACAGCTAAATTCCACTCTTCTTTTCCTTCCCTTTGTGATAAAACTCCCCCTAACCCGTACAAACTGGTATCCACCGTGATTATACACTCCTTCTTCATTCTAAAGGGTTTCAACGTGGGAGCATTGACAATATCTCTCTTTATACACTCAAACGCTTTCTGTTGCTCATTCGACCATACATATTTCACATTTTGCCTCAGTAAAGCTCGCAGAGGTTCCATTTTGGTCGCGAAACTTTTCACAAATGTACTGTAATATTCCCACATACCTGTGAACGATAATAATTGATCCTTATTAACAGGTAATGGTGCTCTGACTATAGCATCAACATTAGTTTTCTTTTGGATAATTCCGTTTCCAGATAGGGTATGTCCCAAATATTCAACTGTGCGTTTAAAAAGTTTACATTTATGTGCTTTTAATGTAAGTCCATGACTCTCTAACCTTTTGCACACTTCATTCAAATGACATACATGCTCACTTTTATTCCTTGAAAAAATCAAAATGTCATCTTGAAAGCATTTGTCATATTCGTCCAAATCTCTAAATATTAAGAACATTACTCTCTGAAAAACTGACGCCGCTGATGCCAATCCAAAAGGTATCCTTGTATATTGATATAGACCAAAAGGCGTGATAAACGCCGTGAGTTTCTTGGACTCCTCCTTAAGTTCTATTTGGTGGTATGCCGAACGTAAATCTAACGTTCAAAATATCTGGGCTCCCTCAAACATTGATACTACTTCATTAATGTTTGGCAATGGGTGACAATCCATGACAATGTTAGAGTTGAGAGCCCTCAGGTCCACACACACCCTCAACTTTTGATCCGGCTTGCGGACCAAAACTATGGGAGAAACCCACTCAGCCGATTGAATGGTTTCAATGATACCCTCATCTGATAACTCCTTTAACATATCCTTCAATTCTTGGCTTACACTTATTGGTACACCCCTTGACATTTTCTTTTAAAACTATTTTATGAGAAAAATTCTTTAGTTTCCCTAACTTGTCACAGAATACATTTTTGAAAGAGTTTACTAGATTCTGTTCCTCATCTTCATTCTTAACATTGTCATTAACAGTGGCAACCTGATTATATAGTGCATCATCACATAAAGTAACAGGTTCTTTTGTTCTCGGATTCAATATAATTCCTAGCTTATATTGGTCACGCTGTCCTAGAACATTAACACCTTTTTTTGCAATGTACAATTTAATACTAGCACATCTATGCTTAAAATGGATAGTAACTTGAAAATAGCCTTCCACTTCAATTTGATTTCCTTCAAAACTTACAGCTTTAATATCAGATGGTACTAATTTTTCTAAAAACAATTGCTTGTTCAACTTCTCTAGAAGATATTGTTGTGTAATGATAGTCCAAGGAGAACCTGAATCTACCATCCAAATTATGTTAACTTCACAAATTTTAAAATCACTATTGAGTGATTTCCTGATGTGATCTGGAACTACATCATTAATAGAAACAACAAAACCCTTATCTACAATGTTTGTATCATGTACTGTATCAAGAATAGCGGTTTCATTACATGCAACACAAGACACTGCTCCTCTAGAAGGTGTTACATTGCGTTTGATGTCCCTACAAACACTTGTAAAATGTCCTATTCTACCACAGTTCCTACATTCTTTGTTAACTGCAGGACACCCTGGAAAAGACGCTAAATGAGATCTATTACCACATCTAAAACAAACTGTCATGTTGCGTGATGTACCCTGAACATTTCTGTACATAAAAGTGTTTAACCCTCCTCTATAATTATGTTGAAAGCGTGAAGGTTGTATTTGTTGATGTGTTTGATTCTCATTTTTTTTGTTTAACGTTACAAACTACTTCCTCTGTTATTTTTTTATTTGAATTATCCTTGACAACCTCCATCCATTTTTCCGACTGTTCTAATGCCTTAGCTTCTGAAATGGCTTCAGCTAAACTAGGGTTACCTAAAACCCATAGCCTTTCCTGTTTTATTTTGTTCTTGACATGTACTATGATCTGATCTCTAATCATTTCGTCTGTCAACAATCCAAAATTACAATGTAGAGACAAAGATCTTAAACCAGTAAGAAAGTCATCAAAATTTTCATCATCCTTTTGTGCCCTGGTATA
The DNA here is from genome assembly GCF_964261635.1 of Lissotriton helveticus. Taxonomy (NCBI): domain Eukaryota; kingdom Metazoa; phylum Chordata; class Amphibia; order Caudata; family Salamandridae; genus Lissotriton; species Lissotriton helveticus. The sequence goes on along the minus strand of NC_136063.1, from coordinate 1,938,090,993 downwards.
GAATTTAAATCTGTTTAAAGCAATACTCGTAACAGGCTTAAATCTTTTTTCAATACGTAACAAAGCCTCATTATAAACATTTAAATTATCACCACTTCCATCGTTCTGTGAAGTAATTTGGGGTAAGGATCTAAAAATATCTTACCCCTCCGAAACTAAACAGTGCAGAAAAATACTTTTCTTTCTTTCTGCCCCCATGCGTTCGCCATCTATTGCCTTCATGTAAGTAATGAATTCCTCCTTCCATCTTGCCCACGGCATGGGAGGATCACCTTTTGTTTGTAAAAACTTTGCTGGGGGGTCGAATTGCATATTTACAGCTTATGAATAATTGATTATTTGTAATGAATGAAATAAACATTTATATATCAAGAAAATCTCACTTGTATATCCAGCTAACCTATAGAACAATACTAGTAATACTTATTATTTTTAAAACATAATATTATAATATGAGGATACTCTTAAAATTTGATAAAATCCAAATACCACATATTAATACTTCGATGACTAGTAGTCCTTATCTTCAAAAGAGGAAAAATAGCTTGAAAGCAAAATCGTGGCACAATTTATATGAATATCGAGCAGTTTATAAAAAATCTCCGTAATTGCCGTGTTGATAACCGTTGCCTTGGTGATAAAATGGCCGCCGATGACGTCACACGCAGCATACAACGTGTGGACGGATGCTCGTAGATTGCTCGTGGTTGCTAGATCTTAGTTGCAGAAGACGCTCGTACTCCAAGATCGAAGGCAGCAATGACGCCGATGGAACTCTGGAGGAACGTACAGCAAACCGTGAGTGAAACTTTGAAAGATGCCAAAGATGTTTGATACAGAGTTGATTCCACTGAAGCTGCCGAAATGGTTCATAATTTCACTAGAGAGACGCAAATGTAATTACGAATGCTTCTGTGAGTCACTAAACCATGTTGCGCTGCAGCAAGTGAAATAAATAGATCGTATCAAATGAATCCACTTTCCTTCCGTAGAACCAATTAAAATTCAATCCAAATCCAAAAATAACGCAGTATATAGATCTTCTCCAAAAGAATTACAAGTTAATAAAACAGCTATCAGTGCACAAATATTACAAATAAATTGGGTAACTGCAGCTGGTGCTATCAATGCACAAATAGAATTAATATTATAAATCCTCAAACACTCTTGGTTCTTTCCCTCGTCGCCAAATTTGTTGAAATCAAACAGGAATCAATGTAGAATAAGTTGAAGTTTAATGTCCAGCACATCATTTACAGCTTCTCTGCTTCAGGTCCAGATACAACTGCCCTTACAGTCTGAAGCACCTTCTAGAATCCAGAATCTCATTGGAATATCAACATGGTGTGCAGGCAGGCATCTCAAGAACCTTATGATGTCATTTAAGCAGATTTAAATAAATATATGGGAGACAAGATACAGGATGTAACATAGCCTTTGGAGGATTTCCATTGTATCATTTACACTGATGGTTCAGCACAAGTTCAGCATGGGTCTAAACATGCATACGTCTCAGCTTGTGTCATTGTGGTAGGTACCATTGTGAATGATGAACTCAAGTCCGATGTCGTGCATACTCAGAAATTAGGGGACTGTACCGCACAATTGGCAGAGCTCCGTGCTCAAATGCTTGCATTGGAGTACGCTGATCCTGGTGTGACGACTCTTATTGTGAGTGACTCTTACTACTGTGTCCAGTCTTACAATGAAAACCTGTTCTTTTGGGTTCAGAATGATTTTCGGGATTCGAAGGGTAGTACGATAAAACATAAAATGATCTGGGTTTGAGTGGCTGAGCTTAAAGAGCAGTTGCCACTCGTGTATGCAATTCACACTCTCGGTCATCATCGCGTGGGATTTCACGCTGTTGGCAATAGTTTGGCCGATGAGGCAGCAAAAACAGCAGTATCAACATATTTAGTTGCAGCAGTTACACGTTCTAAAATTAAGATTGATAATTACATCTTGGCGGCTGTTGCCGCTACTGAGAAGGGAAGTAAATATCCTAAAGGGTTCCCTTCAAAGTATTCTTATCACTTAAGTCCTAATAAAGTTCCTTATGTGAAAATACCGGACATTGGTGAAAGACTAATTCCCAATGCGGATCACAGGTCCACACTGATTACAGCTGCCCATGAGGGTGTTGCGTCTGCGCATTCAGGCGTTTCAGCTACTGTATCTCAGTTACAACAACGTTTCTGGTGACGGGGACTGTACAAACAGACGCGTGATTTTGTCCTTCAATGTGACATTTGCCAGCAGATTAAGCCTTCAACTGCTACGCGTCCGCCCCAGACACAGTTGTACATTTTTAACAAACCACTTGGTTGTGTTTATTTAGATAACTGCGGTCCTTTTTCCTCTGATACTGCGTATAAGTACATCTTAGTTGCAGTTGATTCTTGCACATGCTTTGTGTGGGTGTGGCCACACAGCAGCGCTGATTCGCAAACTGTCATAAGAGACGTGCGTGTCTTTGTAGGGATTTTTGCCTGTGGCACCTTCCATTCGGTCAGGGTCCTGCTTTCATCTCTAAGGCGTATAAGGATGCCATGACTTCATTAGGGGTCCAAGTCAAGTTTTCTTCTCCATACAGACCTGAGGGTAATAGTGTTGTGGAATGAATGAACCGAGATTTAAAGCTGTCTTTGACAGCTAGAGCTACAGGCACTGTCAGGAACCAGGAACCACCTAAATACCGTGAAACATGCACTTAATAATCTCCCTAGAAGGTCAATGGGTGGGCGGACCCCATACAAAATGCTCTTTGGTATCAAAATGTTCGTCCCGGACCTTAACGGTCTAGACCAGGCGGCGGTTGTGGCCTCCTTTGACGTAGATGAACATTGTAATATTTTACAGGATCAACAAAAGACGAGAGACAGTCTTGCAAAGGAACACTTGCCCTCCACATCTGATGCTGCGTTGCAGATTCCGGTAGTTGGCTGGCTACCCCAAGTTGGTGAACTGGTTTGAGAGAAGATCGAAAACAAGAAAGAGTTTGGTCCCTCATATCGAGCTCCAGTTCCAGTGCTTGGCGTGAAGGGCACAAGAACAGTAATTTTATCACCACTTCCAGGTCGTAAAGAACAAAGGTACATCTTCATTGACTATGTCAAACTACTCAGAGAGGCTGATTCTTCTTAGTATGACTCCTGCGGTATCATGTCCATCGATTTTGAGAAATTCTGTTTTGGCCCTGGCTACTAACCCCAAGCCTGAAGTTGCCTTCGAGATGCCTGCAGTTTCAAGTCCTTGGTTAAGTTATCCATCTGATGCTCACCTTGATGAGACTGAATATACTTACCCCACTGACTTATCGATGCCTGATTTGCAAACCTGTTTGGTTACTGAATCCAGATTTTCATTTGACTCTGACTCTCACACATCAAAGACCCCTTAAAGATTTCTGTTTTTGCAAGATGGTTTAAAAAGAATTTTTGGGTACCTCCTTGGACCTACATTTGGTTGGTGCTTTTTTCAATTTACCAGTTCATGTCTTTTGAATTTGTGGTGTATTTTTTACGCCTTGTCAACGGACACTATGTTGAATAGAGAACATGCATTCGACATATTAATGGAACATTGGCTCCCCATTCCTCATCACACAGATTGATGGCACACCTGGCTTTTGTTACCATCACTGCTTGGCCCGTCTTAGATGGGATTGTGTGGGATGCTATTAGATTTCAAATTCACGGACTCACAGAGATTATTAATGTCCCAAATGTCCTAAGGGTTTCTATGGGGGATGTGAATAAACAAAATATACGTTCTGATGATTGGGATGTTCAGGCCGTAGAGGCTTTTTTTCTGATTTGAAATATTACGCTGCCTATGATACTGAAGATTTGTATTTAGATTCAGCGAATATTGGTGATTTGTTTTGCTACCAACACTTTGGCAATCACTACTTGCATAAAGCTAACACCAGGAGGAATATGGTTAGTTATACACAATGGGAACATTGTTCCACATCTCTTTTAAAGAGGTTCACTTATTTTACTGATTTTAATCAGTCAAATCCCAATGCATTTTATTTTAAAATGACTGAAAAGTCCGCTTCCAAGGTTAGACTTAACCACACAAAATTATCGTATTCAAAGTCCTTTTTAGACCAATTGGCTGTTGGGGGCTACGAGCTGTGGAAAGATACTATTGATCTTAAATCTGTTTGGGGTTCTAAAGATTGGCAAGTGCTAGGCACTGAGGCTTTGCATCGTGCATGCCTCATCCCGAACCAAATATTGTTTTTGAATTCTACAATTTCGCAAACAACTCGCTTTGGATTGGCTACTACTAAAAAACTTAAATGCTCCTTCCTTTCCTGAATTAGAAGAATATTCCGGTTAGAATAATAATACAAAGTTTTCTATCAGAGAATTACAGACTCTGCTACTGAATTCTACCTTTAACATATCCAGTTCAGATCCTAAGGGTTGGTTGCTGTGGCACAAATGTGCTGATTCTTGCCAGCATCGTTTTCTGGGTTTAGCTTCAGGCTACACACAGGTCAGGGTGGATCCCCATTTAGAAAGTGGCCATTCTGTGACTACCTATTCTGTAGGCAAATTAGGTCAGATTTGGCTCAAACATTCCACTTTGGCATCAGTTAAGCTGCATTTATCTAAATTGACTGACGATGTTGATCTGAATGATTTTGTGAAGGGCCTGGCTTCCGGCAGATCTAAAAGATGGATATATGCTATTTACAACGAGGTTTGGAAACTGTCCCAAATTGAGGCAGCTTCCCGCATTAGAGCTATAGATCAGGCAAATTTAGAAAAAGTGCTAGCAGTTGTAGATAACAGCATTAAGACACTTTCTTCCCGCATTTACACATTGGATAATATTGTTTCTGTTGTTGATATTGTGCAAGAAGATGTGTCTGTTTTGTACCATGGTCAAAATCAATTGCGTTCTGTTATGCAGTTTGCCTGGACCCTGCAGACCTTAAAATCTGGGAAAGTGTCATGGCACTACATGAATACTTTATCATTATTTGCCACGTTTTATGTCAATGAAAGATGCAACATTTTCTATGTTACACATTGAAAAGTTAGAACCATTACCTTTTTCTGTGGCCAAAACAAACTCTGCAACGTGGCTTATCCACGGATTGATAACTTTACCTTTTCTCCTTTTCAAGTTCGAGTCCTGTATGAAGTGGTGGGCAGTCATAATATCGAGTCTTTTATTTCGACTGGACAGAATATCGAGTAAAAAATATAGAATGGACATAATATCGACTAGACATAATATAGACAACTAAAATATCGACTAGAGAAAATTAATATCGAATAGAATGGACATAATATCGAATCAAAAATATAGAATGGACATAATATCGACTAGACATAATATAGCCAACAAAAATATCGAATTTAAGGTAAGTTAATAATAATTTTTATTTTTTGTGTAATATAAGTCTGTAGCGGGTTGTGGGTTTATAGGGGAATAGGGTGGGAAGTAATTTAATTCTAATTAATTAAATATGTTAATTTATTTATTGATATTTATTTAGAATTAATTGTTAATTACTTATTAATTGGTAATTAATTAAAATATAATTGGTAATTAATTATAATTGATTAATTGATAAATATTGTAATTTTAGTAATTTATTTTCTGTAGCGGGTTGTGGGTTTATAGGGGAATAGGGTGGGAAGTAATTTAATTATAATTAATTAAATATGTTAATTTATTTATTGATATTTATTTAGAATTAATTGTTAATTAATTATTAATTGGTAATTAATTAAAATATAATTGGTAATTAATTATAATTGATTCATTGATAAATATTTTAATTTTAGTAATTTATTTTCTGTAGCGGGTTGTGGGTTTATAGGGGAATAGGGTGGGAAGTAATTTAATTATAATTAATTAAATATGTTAATTTATTTATTGATATTTATTTAGAATTAATTGTTAATTAATTATTAATTGGTAATTAATTTAAATATAATTGGTAATTAATTATAATTGATTAATTGATAAATATTTTAATTTTAGTAATTTATTTTCTGTAGCGGGTTGTGGGTTTATAGGGGAATAGGGTGGGAAGTAATTTAATTATAATTAATTAAATATGTTAATTTATTTATTGATATTTATTTAGAATTAATTGTTAATTAATTATTAATTGGTAATTAATTAAAATATAATTGGTAATTAATTATAATTGATTCATTGATAAATATTTTAATTTTAGTAATTTATTTTCTGTAGCGGGTTGTGGGTTTATAGGGGAATAGGGTGGGAAGTAATTTATTTCTCATTAATTAAATATGTTAATTTATTTATTGATATTTATTTAGAATTAATTGTTAATTAGTTATTAATTGGTAATTAATTTAAATATAATTGGTAATTAATTATAATTGATTAATTGATAAATATTTTAATTTTAGTAATTTATTTTCTGTAGCGGGTTGTGGGTTTATAGGGGAATAGGGTGGGAAGTAATTTAATTATAATTAATTAAATATGTTAATTTATTTATTCTTAATTATTTGGAATACATTGTTAATTAAATAATAATTGGTAATTAATTAAAATATGATTGGTAAATAATTGTAATTGATTTATTGATAAATATGTTAATTTCATTCATTTATTGTCTGTAGCGGGTTGTGGGTTTATAGGGGAATAGGGTGGGAAATAATTTAATTCTCATTAATTAAATATGTCATTTAAATTATTGGTATTTATTTTGAATTAATTGTTAATTAATTTTTAATAGGTAATTAATTAAAATATAATTGGTAATTAAAATTAATTTTGTTAATTTTGAAATTGTAAATTAATTTATTGTTAATAGGTAATTAATTAGTATGAGTAGGCAATTTTTATAATTAAATAATTTTATTTTGTATTTAGAAATAAATATTTAATATTTTTTATACACAAGTACAATATTTTATTTATGTGTAATTGGTATTACTATTTATGTTATTTATATCTATTTGTGAAGTATTTACTTTCCCTATTATTGCACTCTCTGAAGTTGGAATAGTAATTTTAACCCCTACGCTATACAACACTTTCCCTACTGTTGCACCCACTGGAGTGGGTATGCAACGTTTACAACGCAACTTTTACTATGCACTACCATTACAAAGAAACTTTTTCAACGCATACATTTACAAAGCATGTTTTTACAACGCAGATACCTTTACAACGCATACCATTACAACGTAAGTATTGCTAAGTATATAATTATTTTTAAAATGTTATATGTTTGGGTTTTTGGGTAAAGGGGTATTTTTAGGGTTCAGGGTCAGTTTTCAGTTTTTGGGTAAAGGGGTATTTTTAGGGTTCAGGGTAAGTTTTCAGTTTTTGGGTAAAGCGGTATTTTTAGAGTTCATGGTCAGGTTTCAGTTTTTGGATAAAGGGGTATTTTTAGGGTTCAGGGTCAGTTTTCAGTTTCTGGGGTAAAGGGGTATTTTTAGGGTTCAGGGTCAGTTTTCAGTTTTTGGGTAAAGGGGTATTTTTAGGGTTCAGGGTCAGTTTTCAGTTTTTGGGTTAAGGGGTATTTTTAGGGTTCAGGGTCAGTTTTCAGTTTCTGGGGTAAAGGGGTATTTTTAGGGTTCAGGGTCAGTTTTCAGTTTTTGGGTAAAGGGGTATATTTAGGGTTCAGGGTCAGTTTTCAGTTTTTGGGTAAAGGGGTATTTTTAGGGTTCAGGGTCAGTTTTCAGTTTCTGGGGTAAAGGGGTATTTTTAGGGTTCAGGGTCAGTTTTCAGTTTTTGGATAAAGGGGTATTTTTAGGGTTCAGGGTCAGTTTTCAGTTTTTGGGGTAAAGGGGTATTTTTAGGGTTCAGGGTCAGTTTTCAGTTTTTGGGTAAAGGGGTATTTGTAGGGTTCAGGGTCAGTTTTCAGTTTTTGGGTAAAGGGGTATTTTTAGGGTTCAGGGTCAGTTTAGGGTTTTTGGGGTACAGGGGTACTTTGTAAAAATAAAGTAAAATTACATTTAAATTACATTAATTAAATACAATTAAATAAAATTAAATTATATTATAATATTTTAAATTGAGTTGTAAAAGTTTTTGTGTTGTAAAAGTTTTGATGTAATGGTAGGTGTTGTAAAAGTATGCGTTGTAACGTCATACATCCCTGGAGTGGGAATAGTAATTTTAACCCCTACGCTATCCAGCGCTTTCCCTACTGTTGCACCCACTGGAGTGGGAATAGTAAATTTTACCTCTACGCTATCCAACACTTTTGCTAATGTTGAACTGACTATAGCTGTTACAATAAATTTTAACCATTTTCTATGCTACGCTACGCTACGCTATGCTACGCTAAAATTTTTATATATGTTTATTTAATAATATGTTTTTATATATATATATATATATATATATATATATATATATATATATATATGTATTATTTTTGGTGATATAATTTTTTTAATTATAGAAATTATTTATTCAAATTAAATTTTTAAAATAATTATTTCTAAGTTTATATTAAATATATTTATTACTATATTAGTTTTAACTTAATTTTAAGACATTTAAAAAAATCGATATTTTGACAGTCTATATTTTTGGAAGTCGATATTTTGGAGTCGATATTTTGGTACTTACCTGTTTGTAGATAGGGAGTCAATATTTTGTCACTCGATATTTTTCACTCGATATTTGGGTATCTCGATATTTGTGACGTCGATATTATGTCAGTGATCCGTATGAAGTACTACGCAATAGGCAGATATGAACCTCTGGGCACCGCTCATCTTCATGAAGCTTAGTCACTACCATTTACTTATAGGTGCCTTAGGAAGGGAAAAGAGGTTTACTTGAATGGTGAAGATTGCACTACAACACCAGATCACTCATTAATGTATAGGAATATCCAATTACATGGCTCTTGTAACCAGAAGGAACAGAATTTTGCCTGTATTTTGAAAGGTACACCGTCACCTGCTATCATACCCACATTCACATTACTGGCAAACTGGAGTTATTAACTTTTAAATAATGAAGATTGTTGTGGGATGGTAGCCGGAATTCTTTATGTGGTAACGGTCAGTGAGCATGTAGTTTGTTGTAAAAATGTAATGTTTCCTCCTCCGCATGGGAAGCTTGATGTTTCCATCTGGCCGACAATTCCGACCTTGAAAGCAGAGTTCAACAAGATGAGTCGTATAAGAGCTTTATTGTCTCAGAAAGAAGTCGCCCTCACATCTGCTCATGAAACATTTGTCCTTCACTTGGCAAACACCCGCACAGAAGTGCATACTTTATTAAATACGTATTTGCCCTTGCATTTTGGTGAGTTAATTCACATTATCTTTAATGCATCCTCCACCACAGGGCTGGCTCACTTTTTCAAAGTTGTTAGCAGTGGCCTTGTAACTTCTTTTCAAACTATATTTGGTGTGTTCCCGGCATTTTTTCCAGCCTGTTTGGTGGATTTCCCTTAATGCTAGCTCTGGCCGCAGGCGTACTTCTGTTGTTTTGTTTATTTCAAAATGGATGCACGTCCTGTGTTGCGAGAAGATCTGTCACGACTGTTGCTGCTCCGCACCCGAATGCTTAAATAATATGGAGCGCTGCCTCTTGCTACTCAGAGTGCAGTTTATGGATTATCGTTTCGATTTTCCTTTTTCACATGCGTCCAGCCTGTCTTTCATTGCCTGAGTTGTGATTTCAACTGGGCCCTGGATTTGTGTCTCTACAATACGGTGTCTCCCAATGCGGATTATGATCTGCTCATGAGCCCCTTAGTTGCTCTTGAATTGCTTTGTTCTGGAGGAGGGATTATGGCCTTTGCAGCGATGCATGGAGTCCTGGGACGTTGGGATGTTACCGCGGTGGCACAAGATTTTTTGGCACGCAGCTTCATTGTAGACACACCGAGTTGCCCTCTGATGGTGCTTGAGGCTCCGGTAATTGAGCAACATGTATGTTCTTTCCCTTTGCTGAATTGGATGGCTGAAATGTTTCCAGATGAGAACAGTGACTTCCTATTGGAGGCTGTTGCTACATATTTTGCATATACATTGTTGGATTGAGAAGTGTCACCGCTTCTCTCTCTTCCATGACCGAGGTCACATGTTGGACATCGGATATTTATTATTTTTTTATTTTTTTCTACCCAGGCCTATTGGCTTTCCTATGTCTGTGGCTGTAATTGCTTGATTTGAAGTACATTCATTTTATTGAGTTTTGTTCCCGTTTTTTCACTGTGGCAATTTGAACTTGGTTCTGACTATTGTTCTTGAACTCTGATTTCCAAATTTGCCCCTTTCTTATCCGTTCCTCAGATCAAGGGAGGGTGTCATGGGGATGAGCCTTGCATTTACCCTGTGTTATGTTGGCATGAGCTTATTAGAAGTTCAAACTCCATTTTTCCTTTCTGCTGCCTTTGCACATGGCACACATTATTATAAATGTTTAGAGTTTAGCAGAGTGTTTTGCTTCACACGAAAATAATATGTTTTTCTATATTAGCAGTCTTGCTTGGTAATCTTGTTGTATAGCGTTTTAGGACCCTAGTGTAATTTTCCCGATTCATGCCCTTACATAGGTATAAAATATCGTATCCTTATATAGGCATAGAAATCATAACCATATTAAGACATAGATCAAGTAGTCCTAATACGGCCTGACTACTTCCACTAGTTCTGAAAATCTACAACGATTTCTTGGAAAAACCTGCCTTCAGCAGTCAGGGACTTCACCCTGCATGAATATCAATTTATCCAAAAACTCATGGAGTTTTCAGAGAATTAATTCTCTAATGACGTTATTATGTCCAATCTTACGTCAAACTCGGCACCTTCAAGGTATAAATATGCCCACACTTGTCCAAACAAACACACGGTGGTTTGGAGCAGTTCGACTATTTACTTGACCTACGCGCCCTGCTGTAGCAAGTGCCGAAGGAAGACGACCCTCCAGCTGACGCACTGAGAGACGCTGTACTTTCTCCAGCCGAGAAATCCAGCTCCAGTGTTTCCAGGCTACCCTTGTGGGTTGCTGGGAAATCGAGTCCTGAGAGAGAGATACAAGACCTCCTTCATTCTAAACCAAGGTACGGAACTGATTAGACCCTAGAGAATTCTTGGATTAGATTATTGGCAAAAGAATACTGAAACTAAGCTACACCTCACTTACTTCATCCCTTGTACTAGACCTAGGTTAGGTACAACGGGGTAGGTGTATTTTAGAAGCACCAGTTGAGTACTTTTAGTCATTATTTATCACTGTATGTATTTTATGCATTTTAGGTATTTTATGGCTTAGAAACCATATCATGCATTCACAATATTATTTTATAATACTCTTCATACTGTACGCTTTGTACTTTACCACAAGTATTACGATTGCAGTTGTTCATTTCTTATGCTTGAGAAAGAAGACTGTTCAATAAATACCTTTTTATTGAAAATGCCCGTCTCTCTATTTCTCTGCACCTCTGGTGAACCAAAGCATGCACGATTGACTGAGTGAAATAAGTATCTAGAGATACATTTCGACTCTAGAGATACATTTCTGATTCTTGGGGAACAAAGTTGTCATGTTTTAAGCGGTTGTCAAAAACTAATCCCTTCGTGGGCGTGGCCAATACGGCAAGCAAGGCGGACGCAGCTTAAGCGAGCTCCGTCCCGCCGGCTCAATTTCCTGCAAGACATCCTACGTTGCCCCGACCCAGGTCCGCAAAAACCGAGTGGTTACCCGCCGTTAACAGAGAGGACGACCGACAGCGATTTGGGTACCCTCGCAGCTTCATTTCTGCCTCTTTCGGCCATACGGAGCCCGGACTGCGGAGCGGCCTGCGCCGTGCGCTGAAGCCCGGGGCTGGATTGACGGGCAGTCCGCCCAGAAGTGCAGTGGCGCCAGGGGCGCTGGAGTGGAGTGGGACTGCCGCCGGGGATCTGCCGACCCTGCTCATCGATCGACGGCCGGGGGAGAAGCGACAGCGGAGCCAGGCTGCGACCATTGTGGGGTAAGGGGCTGCCGCTTGGCAGGCGGCCTGGTGGGGGAGGGGACGCTCCTGTGGCTGTGACTGGTCCCGCTCGGCGGTGGTATCGGGCCGCAGGGGCACAGTGGCCTCGGAGCTTTAGGGGACGGTAGCCTTCCCGTCTCTCTTCCCCCCTTTCCCTCCCCCCCCGTCCAGCGACCCGGCGTTTGTCTCCTCTGGGCCTGTGTGTCGGAGCGCCTGTGGGGTGGGACCTTCCATTCGGCGGTCACGCTGGGCCGCGGAGAAGGGGACTTGGCCGAGGAGACCCCCCACATACACCTGAACAATACTTGGCTGGCAGCGGGGCCCCGAGGGCGCCTTAGACTCCGCTCAGGGAGGTGCAGTGAGTGTCCTGGGCCGCCTCCAGTGGGCCTTGGGGCAGAGGGAGTGGACCCCTATCCACACGAGGTCGTTGCCACATTGATCCTGCACGTCGGCCTCACAGTTGGGGGTGTGACGACAGGGTGCTGCTACAAACCTACGGGATCCTTGGCTGGGGAAGAGTGGAGACGCCGACCCCTACAGATCACTGGGGGTGCCTTTCCTCGGACTGTGCGTGAACGGCGGAGGTCGACTCTGAGTCCCCGTCTTCCTCACGGCCGGTCGTTGTGCCCTCCACGCGACATGACGAGAGGGGGCAACAGCAGCAGCACCACAAAGCAGGGCCCGATGGACAAATTCGCGGGGCCGAGTGGGGGTGCAGGGGCATCCGGAGGTCACCAGGGCTCAGGACCGGATAATGCAGCACTGATGGCGGCGATTACGCAATCGAGGGACATGCTGGATGCGAAAATTGGGGCGGTGGGTGCTGATGTGACCCTACTCCGACAGGACCTGCGCAACGCGGTCGCCCGTATCACTGAAACAGAAACCAGGATCACGTAGGTGGAAGACGACGTAGTGATCCTTAAGAAGAAGGTGGCCACCATGGAGGGGATCCAAAAGGGACTAGCACTTCGGGTTGAAGATGCGGAAGGACGGGCCAGGAGGAACAACTTGTGCCTTGTGGGCTTTCCGGAAGACAGCGAGAAGGGTAACATGGAAGCCTTTTTGACCCAGTGGCTGGAGGGATGGCTCCCGCCGGAGTCCCTTTCGCGCTGCTTTGTTGTAGAGCGGGCGCATCGTGCACTTCTTCCAAAGTCGCCAGTGGGGGCTCGTCCCCGATCTGTGATCGCCAAACTGCTCAACTACCATGACAGGGACACTATCTTACGACAAGCTCGCGCCCATGACCCTCTAATGTATGAGAATCATAAAATCCTGATATTTCCGGACTACACTAAATTGGTCCAGCAGCAAAGACAGTCCTTCACTGCAGCGAAAGCGCGCCTACGAGAACTCAAGATTCAATATGCCCTGCTTTATCTGACCCCCTAAGAGTGGTATTCCAATCTCGCACCCAGTTTTTTAACTCTCCGGAAGAAGTGTTTGCATGGACAGATGAAACAGTGCGTGTTAAGGTGCACACCCCTCCGAGGAGGGGCTCCGATTCTTTGTCCACGACGGGACCCCCGAAGACACCTCGAAGATCGCGCAGTAGGAGCAACTGGAGGTCGCGCTCCCAGAAGCGCCCGCCTCCCAGGGAGGAAACAGCGGAAGATGCGGAGGTGACAGACTCTCAAACCTCGAAGTCATGAGACCCTCTACCGCGCTGAGCTTGGCTAACGTTACGGACCCATGGGGTCGATGAGGTACCATGGTGACCTACGGAGGACTGATGCTGGCTAAGGACATGCCACTTGCACTATTGCTTCATGGATAACTGTTTGTGGGTGAACCATGGGTCGGGAGACGCTCGAGAGAGAGCGGGTCTACTCCCGGAGTTCGTTTCCACGAGTTGGGTGGGGGGTTGTTTGACACTTGGTGGGTAGTTATGTTATGTTATGTTATGTTATTTTATTTCTTCTATAGCGCACGGCTACTCCGAGGAGCATCCCGGCGCTTTGGTGAAGAAAGAACAGCTAGAAAACAACAACACAACAACTTAAAAGCAGACACAGGGGAAAGATCACGTTTACTTAGTAAAAAGCCACGTTTTTAGCTCTCTTCTAAAAGTCAGAAGATTGGGAGCCTGTCTGAGAGAGAGTGGTAATTCATTCCACTCCTTCGGGACTAAATAGCGGAAGGATCGACCACCAATCCTTGCACGCCTGATCACCGGGACTGTCATTTTAGATAGACAGGATGATCTCAAAGATCTGCTAGGCACATATCGGGAGAGGCGTTTCCTTATGTACCTAGGGCCAGATCCATGTAGAGCTTTAAAAGCAAAAGTCAGACTCTTGAAGAGAATTCTTTTGGCGATCGGTAGCCAATGTAAGGAATTCCGTAAAGCCGTAGCTCCTGCTCTTCTCGGAAGTCCGTAAATAGCACGGGCTGCTGAGTTCTGGACTACTTGCAAACGGTGCAGGAGATATTTTGGTAAACCCAAAAACAGAGCGTTTGCGTAGTCCAGACGCGATCCGATCAAGGCCTGGACAATAATCTTCCTATGCTGGAGAGATACTAGAGGAAGAAACTTCCTCAGCATTCGCAAAATGCCAAAGCATTTGCCTGAGAGGCACGAGATATGTGGCCCAAAGGATAGCTCACTGTCCACAATCACTCCCAAATTTTTTGCCTTGAGAGACACCTTGTCAGGAGGGAACAAGTCTTGTGGCCACCAAGCCTTCCAATCTGGTTCATTGGTGCATCCAAAAAAGAGCAGCTCCGACTTATCGGAGTTGCACTTTAATCCATTACACCTGAACCACTCAAAGACCGCGCTAAGGCAGTCCCTGATCTTTACGCCGTCGAATGCCCCGCCCCTATCACAGGTGAATAGGAGCTGGGTGTCATCGGCGTAGGATACGATCTGGGCGCCAAAGGATTCCGCGACTGCCGCCAGGGGTGCCATAAAGATGTTAAATAGCATGGGGCTAAGAATGGAACCTTGAGGAACCCCTACCTCTAGCGGAGCCATATCAGCGGAGAAAGGTGGCGCCCAGATCGTTTGCCGGCGGTCGACCAGAAAGGATTTAAGCCATTTCCACACCGTTCCCCGAATGCCGCACTCCCAGAGTCTTATAAGGAGGCGCTCATGAGGAACGGTGTCGAACGCCGCCGACAAATCCAACATGACCAACATGGCCGTTCCCCCAGCATCAAGACCTTCCCTGATGGCATCAGTGACCTCGACAAGAGCTGACTCCGTGCTAAAATTTGCACGGAACCCAGATTGCGTATCATGCAACAGGTTATTTCCTTCGATGAAATTGGAAATCGTCCGATGTGCAAATCTCTCGGCCACTTTCGCCAGAGCAGGGAGAAGGGAAATAGGCCTATAGTTGGCATGGATGAGGGGGTCCAAAGTGGGCTTTTTGATCAATGGCAGGATCAAAGCATGTTTCCATGCCTGCGGGACCACTCCCGTTGACAATGAAGAGTTTAGAAGAGGGTTCAACAAGGCATTTAAGGCAGGTGCCACCTTCCCCAGGTGTTTAGCCGGGCACGGATCAAGTGGAGAGCCTGATTTCAAACCTGACAAGAGCTCTAAGGAAGTGTCAAGGCAGAGATGTGGGAATTGTAAAAGAGAAGGGCATGGGTCTTCCCTAAAGGGGGGTTTGGATGAAGGATCCACATCCGACCGAGAGCCAGAGTGGAAAAGAGAGGCTTGAATGGTGGTGATTTTATTCACAAAAAATTCTGCAAGCTGTTTTATCCATACTTCTGAATGAGTATGAACTGGTGTACACGTGGCTGGAGAGATGAAATCCAGAACAACTTTAAAGATTTCTTTGCATCCATTTTCAGCCTCATCAATGCGGCGCTCGAAGTAAGCCTTTTTTTCACTCCAGATTGACTGGTGATAGGCTTTAGTTATTGCTCGAAACTTCAATTTCTCGGTCGGGTCATAGGCCCGTCTCCAGACTCTCTCAGCCCTTTTACAACCCTGCCGCTGCTCTCTTAATTGGGGGGTGAACCATGGGGCCGACGCTCTGCGTTCGCCTGATTTAAGTTTTTTTGGGGGGATTAAGATCTCAAGTCTGGCAACCAGCCAATCGTGAAAGAGGCTAAGATTTTCTTCTAAATTGCCCAAAAGAGGACAAGGACAGGTGGTAAGGGCCTCAGATAACATATCCACCGAAAGCAGATGGAAGGGGCGTGAAGTTTGCGTGGTCTTAATTGGTTCTCTCACCCGAATCAGAGCAATGGCCGGTACGGAAAAAGAGATTAAAAAATGATCAGACCATAGTACTGGTTCTATAGTCGTTATTGCAATAGATTTTGTAGAAAAAATCTGATCTAGAATATGGCCTTTATTGTGCGTCGGTGTCTGCAAAAACGGAGACAGTCCTAATGAAGCTGTGATGTCACTAAGTTTCATTGCAGCGGGGTCTAAAATATTATCCATATGGACATTGAGATCCCCGAGTAGCATGCAATGTTCAGATCTGAGACAAGGAACTGAGAGCGCTACCTGTAGCTCATCAAAGAACGGCCCTACCGGACCCGGGGCTCTATACAAGAGAATCCCGGAACAGGCCTGGAGAGGGGAGAGCTGAAGGGTAAAACCCAAAGCTTCACAGCCCTGGATATTCTCTACCGGGAAAGTTACGCAGGGTATGTTTTTATCAACCACCAGAGCTACACCACCCCCTCTGCCCGATGTTCTATCCCTCCTAATGATGTTGTATTCCGGAGGGATAGCGTTGGCCAGATCAGGTGCGGAGCAATCACTCAGCCAAGTCTCAGTAAGAAATAAGCATGACATATTGGAATTATGCAATACATTCCAGATGTCCAGAGAGTGACAGGTCAAGGATCTGGTATTAAGGAGAAGACATTGATATGGGGCCAGGGTATTGTCCTGCGTGGAACCAGTAGTCATTGAAAGATGCCAACCACAAGTCGGACAGCCTTTCCTTAAGGCTCGGCAGCCCGGAAAAAAAGAGTGGCATAAGTTACGGGGAGGGCGTTGAGCGAGTAAGTCTACCGAATTATAACTAAGCATGACCAGAAAGATAATACAGAATATATTTCAATACAAAAATCCGCAGCCCACCGTCCAGCTCCGTCCGCTGACGGGCGCAGACGGGCGCAGACGGGCAGGACTCTGGCAAGACTCCGGCAAAGCGGAGGCCGACCCGCTGCGCGATCCCGCTGCGCTCGGAGGACTGGTTTAAATAGTCCCTCCAGGAGGGGAGCTCAAACGACCCTCCGGTACAACCAAGATGGCGCTGGAAGAGTGCCAAAGCCCTTCCCAAGATGGCGCCCGTTAGGAAAATTGAGATAACCCTCAACAACCCCAGAACCGGACCCGCACAAGCGGCGGTGTAAGAGACTATTACAGTGCAGGTAAGGGGTGAGCCCTAGGAGTACTGCCACTTAAAATCAGGGGGAAAAAATTAAACGAACAAAAATGCAAAAACGGGGTTTTTAAAACCACAAACGCGCTCACCACGCTGCGCAAAGCTGTTATAGCTGCCTTATGCCGGCCAGTCGATTCAATCAGGCTTGTTCAGAGCCCGAGGACCGCCTTAAATAGTCCCTCCAGGTGGGGAGCTCAAACGACCCTCCGGTACAACCAAGATGGCGCTGGAAGAGTGCCAAAGCCCTTCCCAAGATGGCGCCCGTTAGGAAAATTGAGATAACCCTCAACAACCCCAGAACCGGACCCGCACAAGCGGCGGTGTAAGAGACTATTACAGTGCAGGTAAGGGGTGAGCCCTAGGAGTACTGCCACTTAAAATCAGGGGGAAAAAATTAAACGAACAAAAATGCAAAAACGGGGTTTTTAAAACCACAAACGCGCTCACCACGCTGCGCAAAGCTGTTATAGCTGCCTTATGCCGGCCAGTCGATTCAATCAGGCTTGTTCAGAGCCCGAGGACCGCCTTAAATAGTCCCTCCAGGTGGGGAGCTCAAACGACCCTCCGGTACAACCAAGATGGCGCTGGAAGAGTGCCAAAGCCCTTCCCAAGATGGCGCCCGTTAGGAAAATTGAGATAACCCTCAACAACCCCAGAACCGGACCCGCACAAGCGGCGGTGTAAGAGACTATTACAGTGCAGGTAAGGGGTGAGCCCTAGTAGTACTGCCACTTAAAATCAGGGGAAAAAAATTAAACGAACAAAAATGCAAAAACGGGGTTTTTAAAACCACAAACGCGCTCACCACGCTGCGCAAAGCTGTTATAGCTGCCTTATGCCGGCCAGTCGATTCAATGGGCGGGATCCATTGGCGTAGTGGATCTCTGGCCTCCCGTTGGAGGGTCGAGATCACCTGCACGGCGACAGGTACTTCAATGTTGCTGAGGTATGGGGTGGGGAGTTGGAGGGGGGGTTGTTGGCATGGTTTTGGGCAGGGGTGGGATTGGAGGGTGGTGGGGGGGCGGGGGTTCTGGGGAGGTGTTGGGGGGGTAGGTATGACTAGTTTACGCACGGTGTGTATGGGAGCCTGGATGATCATATGTGTTTGTGTGTGGCCTCTGATGCCCGACATTTTGAAACTCTGGCCTGTTGATGGCGGCTGACGGATCAGGGGCGGACCTCCCGCGAGCTGCGCTACGCATTTTGAGCTGGAATGTGGGAGGGATGCTCGACAAAATTAAAAGGGGTGCGGTCTTGCGAATGGGGACGAAAGAAAAGGCTGATGTACTGCTCTTGCAAGAAACGCACCTCATGGGCACCAAAACCCTTGGCTTACGTAGATACGGATATGACCAGGTGTTCCATGCTGGTTTTGCGAGGGGGTCCAGAGGGGTTGCAATTTTGATACACCGTAGGGTACCCTATACGCATGAGACGCAATGGATAGATGCCCATGGCAGATTTGCATTTGTCAAGGCGATGGTGGGGGATGAGCCCATGGTGTTTGGCAGTGTTAATGCTCCACCCCCGCTACAAGAAGCCCTGATAGAACGACTGTTTGATGTTTGGGCGGAGGTTCCGAATGTGCTGACGATTGTGGATGGTGACTGGAATGACGTGTTGAATGGGAGATTGGATCGCTGTAGGCCCGGAGGGGGCCTGTTGACTGATGCCGCTACTAAATTGAGCAGGATGGTGCAGGGGATGGGTTGGATAGACGCTTGGCGATACCAGCATGCATATAGTCGAGAATTTACTTATGTCTCTGCGGTCCATAAATCCTTCTCTCGACTTGATTACCTCTTCGTCCCTCAGCCCTGGATTGGGAGCGTAGACTCTACCTCCATACTTCCGCGGGGTCTGTCAGACCATTCCCCGATAACGCTGGATCTGCTATTGGATAAGGGGCGACAACTGTTTCGTTGGTGCCTCTCCACGTGGCACTTGCAGGGTGACGATTATCAGTCGCACATGAGGGAGGCGATAGCGCATTACTGGACTGATAATGACGGCCCGGACACCAATGCCGTGACCCTGTGGGAGGCCCTGAAACCAGTGCTTCGTGGCGTGGACATCGCGTGGTGTGCGGCGAACCGTAAAGCCCGCAAAATAGCCATAGAGGAGGCGGCAAGCCGGGTCCACAGCCGGGAGGCGGAGTGTACCTCGGGGGGGAGCGGTGAAGGGGTGGGGCAATTACTCTCCCTTCAGCAATCGTACGCTTCCTTACTTCTGGACGAGGCCCGTCAGCTCTGGCTGGCTACGCAGAGTAGAATTTATCAGTGGGGGGACAAATCCAGCACGATGCTATACAGACTCTGCCAGGGCACCTTCCAGGCCCAGTCCCTACCGGGACTCCGGGACGAGGCGGGCGACCCTGTGACAGCCCCCGAGGTCCTGGCCGCTACCTTTGCACAATACTATGCGACTCAGTACACCCCCTGGGAGACTCTCCCGGCGGAGGAGGTTGACAGATTCCTAGCGGATCTTCCGCCCCGGACGCTCTCGGATGAGGGTCGTGCTCGGCTGGAACTCCCATTGTCGGCAGAGGAGCTGGGAGAGGCTCTGGGTGAATTGAATACTGGTAAGGCCCCTGGGCCTAACGGCTTCCCATGCGAATTTATGAAAACGTTTCATCTCCAGCTGGGGATGCGCTACAGGAAGGCTCTGGAGGCGGCCAGGGACCGTGGGCGTCTGCCGGCGGACTGGCGACACGCGGAGGTCGTGGTCTTCTGTAAGCCTGGAAGGCCTCCTGACCGCCCTGAATCATACCGACCGATCTCGCTGCTTAATGTCGAAGCGAAAATCTTAGCGAAGGCCTTGGCAAACCGCCTTCTCCCCTACATCACGGACTTGGTCCACCCGGACCAGGCCGGCTTTATGCCCCACAGGGGGACGAGGCACAATATTAGACGCGCGCAGTTAGTGGTGGAGGCGGCGCGGGCGGCGGGAATCCCGGCAGCTCTTCTGTTCGATTCGCTAAGTTGGACATATCTTAGGGCGCTCCTACTCCGTCTCAATTTGGGTCCGCGCTTCCTGTCCTATGTTCATTTACTGTATACAGACCTGACAGCAGCGGTGAGGGTGGCGGGGGTGGTCTCCAGCCCATTCCCCATAGGCCGAGGCACCCGGCAGGGCTGCCCTCTTTCGCCTTATTTATTTGCCCTGGCGATGGAGCCGCTGGCGGCGTGGGTGCGGATAGACGCACAGCTGCGTGGCGTTGAATGGGAGGGGGTCCGACCGACAGAATCACGCTCTATGCCGATGATGTTCTTTTCTTCCTTACGGCCCTGAATAGATCAGGGCCAAGGGTCCTTGACATAATGCGTATATTCGGCAAAGTGTTCGGCCTTAATTTGAATGTACAGAAATCGAAACTATGGGTCCTGGGGAGCAGTGGAGACCTGGGTTCTTGGGCGTCAGCCCTCCAAGAGGCGGCGGGAGGCATTAAATATCTGGGCGTCTTTTTGACAGATGTGCCGGGAGTCTCGTGGTCCCGCAATGTGCTACCCGTGTGGGACAAAATACGGTCTGACATGAAAATATGGTCCAGGATGCCCTTGAACATTTATGGCCGCTCGGCCATATTTAAGATGGTTGCTCTACCCCGTATTCTATACCAACTGCAAAATCATCCGTATCCTATTCCGCCGCAGTGGTTTAGGCAGGTAAACTCGGCACTGGGTCAGTTCTTGTGGGCTGGGGGGCAGCAAGTGTGGCACTCCGCACCTGCTTCCTCTCGACCTATTGTGGGGGACTGGCCACGTCCGACGTCCAGTCCTACTATCAAGCGTCGCACCTACTGGTCCTCAATGAGTGGTGGTATGGGGACCGGGGCGACCCGACCTATGCCCTGGAGAGATATCTGATGGACCCAGACACGCTGCATACTATCTTATACTCGGCAGGCATCAGAAAAAGGCTCCCAATGGTCACTCAGGTAGTCTTCCGGGTGTGGCGTGATGCCCTCCGTCGCATGGGGTGGTGGAATAGGCTGACGGGGGAAACCCCGCTGTGGCACAATGGGAGGTTGCCGGCGCTGGCATCCCTGTGGGGATTCTATGGCTGGGACGCAATAGGCATTTCGGTGCTGGGCCACGTCATGAAGGGCTCGGTCCTTAAGTCCTTTCAAGCTCTACGGGACGAATTTGATATGCCCCAATCTCAATTCTTCAGATACTTGCAGCTCCGACACGCCCTGTCCCCCGCAATAGTTGGCTTAACTTCGTTGCCGGAGTTCAGCCCCCTGGAGGCTAAGTTATTCATGGGGGAATTGGAAACCAAAAAAATATCTAACATATATCAAACGCTTGTCACACACTGCTCCCCTTCCCTTGATAAATTGCGGTCTGTCGGGGAGGGAGAGTTGGGGAACTTGGAAGAGGAGGACTGGAGAGAAGCCCTGGAGGCCCCAAGGGGAGCTGCCGTTGCGGTGCGCTTGCGCTTCATTCAATTTAAGTACTTGCATAGGGCGTACTTTACGAGGGAGCGATTGTGGAAGGCGGGGCTGATAGCCTCCTCGGATTGCCTGCGATGTGGATGTTCAGTTGGCTCCTTTCTGCATACGGTGTGGGAGTGTGTGAGACTGCAGAGATTCTGGACCTGTGTGTGGGACTGTCTGGCAGAAGTATTGGGCTGGGACCTCCCCCGTTCACCGAAGTTAGGCCTCCTCCATGTCATGGAACAAGTGGGGGGAAATGTATATAAACGTCATCTGCTCCTCCTGGGCCTTACGGTGGCTAAAAGAGACATAGCTCGGGCCTGGAAGGCTCCTAGAGCCCCATGGGTGGAAGTGTGGAACCGGGGCATGGACTTTAACATGGGGCTAGAACGCCCAGTATTTGAGGCCGGGGGTGCCCCAAAAAACACTTTCAGATCTGGAAGAGATGGATGGACTACAGAGGCCTGTTGCTGGACCCTCCGGCACCGCGGGCCACTGACGCAGATTATTTGCTTACTGACTCTGGGTGAACTGGTACACACGTGGATACTGAGCTCACTAGGCTCATCTTTATGGACAATGTAGACACCGTGCGAAGTGGAGGGTGGGTACCGGGTGGGGAATACTGAGGGTGGGAATTTGGGGGAATGTTGATTGAATAACTGGATTACGATGATCTTCCTATGCACACTGCCTCTCTGACTCTTAGGGAGCGGTGCTTCTTTGTATTCTATCAACTACAAAACTCTAATAAAATTTTGTTCTGAAAAAAAAAAACGAATCCCTTCTTGTTCATTCGAGAACATTTCTAGTGACCTTTGAGCTAGCTGGCACACACACAATTGAGTCTAGTATATTCGGTAGAGACCTAGTCGACTCCAGTCCTACGTCTAAACTACAGGATACACTATTCCAACGCGCAGAGCCTATTGGGAATATAGGAACTACACTACAAACTTTGTCTGAACAGTGAGTGCCGAGGTCTTCAAGGCTATTTCAACACAGTGGTTGTTGTTCAGACTGATCAGCGCACGCTCTAGACATAACATATATGCAGCTGTGGCCACCTCTGATTTTGGCCCGTTTAATAATGCACTGCGTAGGCATGATAAAACACACTTGGAGAACATTCGCATGCAGAGAGCTGGTGCAGAAACTGATGTGATCCATTTCTGCTAGGACCTGAGGTATGGGGCCGCCCTTGTAATCCCAAGAGACCTTCTGTAGATATAAAATAACCTACTAGCAAGGGAGGGTGAGATGTAGGTGAATTCTAACCTGTTTCCATTTAGCATTGTAACATGCTTTCTCCCTTTGTATTTTATGGAATAGTAACTATGCTAATAATCTTATTGCTTATAATATGTTTGCTTGTATTAGCTAAGATACTGCGCATGAGAACACAGCATTAGAAATAAATATTTCAAAAGTGCTTGTGTCTCCTTTTACTCCCTGTTTTGGACTAGTATGAGAGTATAATGAAAGAGTGTTCATGTGTTCCACATTGCCTGAGGTATTCTAATGTCAATGTTCTGGGTTGTCTAACCATTGGGGTTATGGAAGAACCAATGAGACACTGATTGCTAGTCTGGTAGGGGATTTTGGCTACTAAGGTGAGTTTTGGTACACCCTAATTCACTGAGATTCCAAGTCTCTATGCACAGTTCTGTGTATGAGCAGATTCCCTGCTACAGGACCAGAAAAACCCAGCGCTCCTTAGGCGACAAAGAGGTTGCAGCTGCGACCCCCCCCGGCTTACTGACGTTGCACATAGGAGAAGTTTCACATGCGCATGTCGGGTTGGACGCAGAAAGGCACCAGTTCAAACTGACATGCTCACTTTACTTCAAACTAAACATTCTGTGAAGCCCCACCCTCTCCTGGACCAAAATACAATAATTGCACTTATCACAGAAGTTGAAAAAACCTAAACAAAACTGAATCTAAGATGTAACACTGGCGCCAAGGGGCAACAAACGAAGGGGGGGGGGGCGGTGTTCCAACAGCCCAACACGGCAGCCACCCCTCCTATCAATATGGATGACATGTGACTCCTACATGTTGTAGTCCACATTGTCTTCTGTAACATTCCCTATACACTGATTTATACACAATACATTGTCTTTGTATAAATGTGGGATATAAAGCACTCTGGCTCCCAACATTGGTATGAGTGGCACTATAAAATAAATAAAATACATATGAGGGAAGGGCTTTGCAGATCAGGGGCACCAACGAAGGGCGATAGTGAGGGAATCAGTGGAGAAGGAGATCACAAGGGGGTGCCGACAAAGATTGTTGAATTGCGCGCCAGCAGCGCTAAGGCCAGAGGAGCAACTAAAGCCAGAGTTGTCATATTTTACTGATTATGCCATTATAGGCAATGGATGTACTGTCATATATCTGGTATAGATGCTACATTTTGGGATAGCACTTTCTTGGAACACCCTGAATTTAGTGAGATGTGTGTTCCATGTGAACCTTGTGAAATGGACAATAACTTTAGGTAAGAGACTCTCCATTTATTTCACCGACTGGGGGCAGTCGCGCTATCTGTACTGCAATAAAAAAATATCTTGTTGTTTACTGAATAAGGGGCACTGCACATCCAAACAATAGGCACCATGTCACTTTACTCACAGTTTTTTTCTGGTACATGTTCTTTGAAACCAAAATAATGGTACTAAAAGGAATTATAGGGCAGTACTGTAACAAATGTTTCTCAGATTGTATAATATCAGATACAGTGGAAGCCTACCAAACTTTTGAATCATTCTGATTTTATTGTACATACTGAGCAATATGTGGAAATAATTAACATGTTGGTGTCACGTTTTGTTTTAATGACCTTTTATAAGGATTATTATCTTGAATATATCTTACAGTCCTAGATATGTTTAAACTTCATGAATTAAACGCTTTGGTTGTGCTGTTCTTTTTGTGTAATGGGGGATCGCAACAAAAATAAAGAATCTTTTTAGGCACATTTCAATTGGTGGAATTTGGAACTTTTTTCTTTTTGTCAACGAATAAGGTAATTATATTTGACAAAGTGACTTGATTACTATCAGGTTCCGAACAAGGAGCGTGTCTCCCGAAAGCAGTCTATCTAGTGGGATAATATTTTACTTGCCATAGCTTTGTACTTTAGATTCCTAACAAGAAAAAAAAAAAAAATAACAAGTCTTTTTTTAAAATAATTTTTCAGTCATTATTGCGTTTAATGCTTTAATGGGCATGTTTACAATGCCCCAGGGTACTTTTATGGCGCTGGAACGGCATGTTTGTTACTTTCTATAATCATTACCAAGCCCTATACAGGGCCCCACACCGAGCAGACCCGCTTGAGCTGCATTCCTTCTTAAGCAAAGTTCACCTACCCCAAATTACTGAAGATGCCAGGGAAACACTTGCTTGCCACATAACAACTGGGGAAATACACACTGCAATAAAAAGTCTCCCCAAAAACAAGACTCCTGGTCTGGATAGACTACCGGCGGAGTTTTATGCTGCCTAAGTGCAACAATTGACTCCACACCTTGAAAAACTATACATGGCAATTTATGACACAGGTACCTTACCACCCTCCACAGCGCAGGCTTTAATAACTTTCTTACCTAAACCAGGTCGCGATCCGACAACACTGAATGCCTATATACCGCTATCATTGTTGAACACTGATTATAAAATCCTTAGCAAAATCCTCGCAGCTCGGCTGAAACCACTCTTGACAGGCCTAATACATGTCGAACAATGCAGATTTATACCTACACGCAACACATCCCTCAATATACGTCGACCTTGCTCTATAATATTCTCATGCACTAGGGACCTACCGGAAGCTGGGTGCCTGTCACTGGATATAACTCAAGCTTTTGACACATTGAACTGGGGGTACATGTTAGCTACACTAAAGAAATTCGGGATCCCTGAGGAATATATTTGGTGGCTACAGGTGCTATATCATCTTCCAACCGCTAGAGTGCATACCGGGCTATACATTTCAAAACCACTGGATATACAGAGAGGCACGAGGCAGGGTTGTCCTGTTATTTGTGCTGGGGATGGAACCGCTAGCTAGTAGGATCCGATCCGAGGCACTTAATTAGATAGGGGGATCTATCTCAAACACTACATGCCATCTCTTTGTATGCTGCCGACATTATATTGTACGTCCACAACTTCACAAGATCATGCTCTGGCTGCAGCACAGGCCTTTCGGCACTTTGAATCCATTGCAGGACTGGCTATCAACAATGACAAATCCTGTGCATTCCTTTTCAACGAATTTACAGATGCATTAGACATCCCTTTCGGTACTAATCACACAGCATTAGCCCACACCACTTTTCGATATCTAGGAATACAAGTATACAGGACCCCACAGGATATTATAGATGGGAACCACCAAAAGACGACTAACTCATTGAGGGCACAAGTGTCATTCTGGACTTCCCTACCTCTTTCAGTTGCAGGCCGGCTTTCCATCTCAAGATGGTAATGCTGCCACAGCTGCTTTACTTCTTTACGAACTTGCCAGTACGGTTTCCAGCCGCTATTTTTCAAACCCTGAATACTTAATTGACCACTTTAATCTGGGGTACAGGCCGCCGTCGGTTTTGCCTAAAGAAATTACAGCTCCCATCTAATTCGGGTGGACTAGGAGCACCTGACTTCTATGCCTACTGCCTTGCTGCACAACTCCAATGGTTGTCATATTGGTTGACTGGCCGAAATGTAGGTGAAATTGCATATACTCCGCAAATGCTTGCACAGGGCTGGTTACATCATTTGCTGTGTTTGAATGTTGTGCTCCCCACTACATATCATATACTGCTCAGGATATCCCTAGATTACTGGAGAAGGGTGCTGCGATATACAGCAGATGTTCCAGCATACACATCCAATAAGCATTATTTGGCATCCCCACTAACACTGGAACATTAAGTGCTCAACAGTTGGAACCTTGGACGCAAGCCGGGGTGGACACGGTGGGCGACCTATTTGGGGATGGAACATTGTTGACGCATACTGATTTTGCGAAAGAACGGGGAGTACCAGAAATGCTGTTTCTAACTCATGTTACCCTAACAACTTATGTTAAGAAAAAGTGGACTCCTCAAGGAACGGAAACCCCCAAAAAATTAACTTGTTCATCTAATGTATCTCATGGGAACAGGTAGCCACTTAACATGCTGGTTTTGTCATGGGTTACATACAGACCAACCGTCCCCGTTAACTGCAGTGTGCAGTAAATGGTACCGAGACCTCAATAGACCTCTACTAGACAAGGAGTGGGCGGTCATACTGGAATATCCGAAATGCGTGTCTCGAAATACTCATTTTAAGTTTATCCAATATATGGTAACCCAGCGAGCATATTTAACACCACATAACATTAACACCATATATCCTGATGGCACTACACCATGTCCCAGATGCTCCGACCAAGATGCTGACTTGTTACATATGCTGTTGAATTGCAACAAATTACGAGGGTACTGGGAGGAAATAGCACAACTATTGACAGAGATACTGAGCAACATGGAGCTTTACACACTAGAAATTTGTATCCTTGGGCTATATAAACTACAGATATGTCGCAAGGTTCATGCTAAGTTTATAGATTTGGACCTTTTGTTGGCCAAACTGGGTATAACCAGGATATGGAAATCTCCAACAGCTCCTACTTTCCTAGCCTGGAAGGACGAAGTGATTAAATGGGGACTAGCGGAAAGCGTGGCAATTCGCACTGAAGAAAGTAGGGGACTATGGAAAATTCCCATAGCCATGAGCAGGGACAGTATATTGGAATCTTTTAAAGCAACTGACACCCTTACTCCTATAAATGTATAGTCTGATTGCATCTAGTATTGAATAAGTTTGGAATGCATGCATAGTGGAGTTTCCTGTATTCTTCTGTATGGTGTATCTCAATAGAACTTGTTGTATAGCAGAAACTCTGTCAATATGACACGTTCCAATGTACCCTGTTCCTAGGATATCTTGCCTTTCTTCCTTCCTTTTTTCTTTTGCCAAGCAAGGAACCATCAGCGGGGAGGGTGGGGGATTGTTTTAAAGTTTATTTGTTGTAATAAAAAAAAATTCTACAATGTAATCCTGGCACTACTCAAGCGTACTGACACTAACCGTCATTATTGGAGTGCGCGGACGATCGTTGTACTGGGTGACACGGACTGTACAGTCACCTGAGTTAATATTCTAATGTAAACTGCCACATGAGTTTATTTATCTTATTTGAAAAGTTTTATAAAGCGCGAACAAGACCCAGACGGGTATCAGAGCGCTGTATAAAGAGGAAAACTAACGTTGACGTGAAGAAACAGTATAAGTACAATACAATAAAGCAACATAGGAGGAACCTGAAAGATAAAAGTAACTGTGGGTGCTAGGGGAAGAAGAGGTAGCAAGTGATTGTCTCTCTTATATGATTACTTATCTTTTCCTGCTGAATACCTGTACTCTTGGCTGTTAGGTGGAAAATGAATAAAACATTTAAAAAAAGAAATTGTGTCTATTTTCCTTCTTTCTTTGAAGATTTTTTGGCGTTCTTGAAATAAATCTTTTATGATGGGATAGTCAGTGGCATCTTTTGAATTCATTTCTTAAATCTCCTGATGTCATTTTTCAATCTCTTCACTATGTTTCAGGGTTTTGTGATCTGCATGGTTGATCAGTATTCTCGCAACAATATAGGAAGTGCTATGCAGATTTGTCTTCCATTCTTTTGATACATCTGGCTTCTCCTCACTTCTCCCTTGTCAAAAGTGAGGAGTGTCAAAATTATAAGCTCTGGGTGGACTTTCTTATTCTCAGTAAACATTTTAAGAATGATCCCGTTCCACCAGTTTGTAGATAGCTCAGGGGTTTACTGCTTTTGTCACAAAAATCCTTTTGTTACTTTCAGTTTATAAGTCACAATCCTAATATAGCACAGTGAACTATGTAGTGGCTTCAAAGAGTTGCATACAGATTGCAAGACATAGGTTAGAAACGTAAGTTTTTCTCCCCCAGTCTTTCATTATCCTAAGGTTGCTGCGAGGGTTTGTTTGGGTAGAAATAAATCCTAGTATTAAATCCAACTCCACCACTGCGTTACATTTAAAATGTTGAGCTTTTGCTTCTTCAGACCAAGTTCACTTACAATATAATACCTACCAATCAGTGGCATCTGGTGACATTTCAAAATGGTGAGGATAAAATTTCGGGATGAGTGCTATGTGGCGAGCAAAGCAAGCAAGACTGACGTCATAAGGGAAGGTTTGGTGAAGGAGGCAGGACTCCCCCAGCATAATTTGAAAAAAAGAGCAGGCAAATGGTGTATTTTAAAGCAAAATTGAGAAAGCATGAAGGTTCATAAAGGAATTGTGAATGCTAGCCTTGAAATATTTCAACATGTTAAAATCTGCCCCATATGTTATTGCATTACTGCACCCTGTCATATGCCAACTTGTCATAGAAGTGAGGTGATGTGTCAGTTAAGTTTCCAAAAAAGGATATCATGTCTTACCCAAATAAGCATCTCTCACTGGCAGCCCTCACCTAGCTCAAGCTAATCACAGTGTTTATGGCCTCACAGATTCCCAGCTACTTAATGCTAAAAACAAAACGTGGGTATTAGATATTGCTGTAGCATATATACAACACAATCACTGCCCTTCATTTCTGTGCAATTACAATAATTAACGATCTATGTTTAGTAGGTGTTCTACAGTCGACTGGAAAAATAAAAATAACAAATGTCCTTTCCTAAGGTTTACAGCCCTAGCCCACCACTTCCAACCCCATCAGAACAGTTAGCCAAATGTTACCAGCCCACGTATTTATGACCTGCCAAATGGTTTGTATGTATTACCAGTTGCAGCTGGTGAATTTTTAAAGTGGTGGAGCATTAATAACATTTCAGAGCAGGCACTGCTTATTGCTCACTTCAGTGCCAGGTCTCACTCAGCTAAGTATGGGCGAAATTTGCAAATTCGCGCTACGCGAATTCGTGCAAAAGCGATTTCGCATTCCGCATAATCCGCGAATTCGTGTGAATTTGCGGATTTTTTTGCGTGTTTGCGGGGTTTTTTGCGTATTCGTGGCCCGTTTGCAGCGCACCGACCGCGAAGTTACCCATGCAGTCGTACATGGGCGCGGCCAACTTGTGGGAGTTGCGTATTTCCGTTTCTGGATGCTATTTGCAAGATCGCGTTGTGTGCGGGGCGCTATTACGAGTTCGCGTGTGTTTTTGCGTGCTCGCGGGGGAAATATCGCGCAAACTTACCCACGCGGTCCTCAATGGGCGCGGCCATCTTGTTTTTCATTCATTGCTATGGTTCTGGGCATGGCTTTTCTATCCTCTTTCAATGTTTGCAATCCTTTGTTTCTTTGAACTTTTTTTGCTCTTTTTTGCTCATTATCTATCTCTCTATTTGTCTAGATCTATATTTTGTGTTTTTTTAAACTTTTTGTT
This sequence comes from Lissotriton helveticus, assembly GCF_964261635.1. NCBI lineage: Eukaryota > Metazoa > Chordata > Amphibia > Caudata > Salamandridae > Lissotriton > Lissotriton helveticus. The sequence goes on along the minus strand of NC_136063.1, from coordinate 1,938,060,748 downwards.
ACTTTAACGCATGATGAACACCATCCACTCCGGATCACCAACCGACCCATGCCCCCACCACATCTTCAACAAGGCCGACTCCGTCATCGCACCCCATCTCCGGGACATCATCAACTGCTCCTTCAACACTGCCACCTTCCCGGAGAGCTGGAAGCATGCCAAACTCAGCGCCCTCCTGAAGGAACCATCAGCGGACCCCACCAACCTCAAAAACTACCGCCCCATCTCCTCCTCCCTTTTCCTGCCAAAGTCATCGAGAAGACAGCTTGCCGCCTTCCTCGAGACAAACGGATCCCTCGACCACTCGCAATCCGGTTTCCGAGCCAACCACAGCACCGAGACCGCCCTCATCGCAGCCACGGATGACATCCGAGCCCTGCTCGACAACGGGGAAACAGCGGCCCTCATCCTCCAGGACCTCTCCGCAGCATTCAACACTGTCTGCCACCGCACCCTTGTGCAGCGCCTCAACAACATCGAAATCCAAGAAAAGGCATTCGAGTGGATCACCTCCTTCCTCGCCGGAAGAACCCAGAGAGTCCGCCTCCCCCATTCAGATCCGAGGCCACCGAAGTCATCTGCGGTGTACCACAAGGATCATCTCTCAGCCCAACCCTCTTCAACATCTACATGAGCCCCCTCGCGGCCATCACACGCCAACACAACCTCAACATCACATCCTACGCCGACGACACCCAGCTGATCCTCTCCCTCACCAACGACCCCGCCACCGTCAGAACCAACCTACACGAAGGGATGAAAGACGTAGCCGAGTGGATGAAGTCCTCATCCTGGGATCATCACCCTCTGCCTGGGATGACTCCTGGTGGCCCCCTGCCCTGGGCAGCGCACCCAAACCAACGGACCACGCACGCAACCTGGGCTTCATCCTGGACTCCTCCCTCTCGATGACCAGACAAGTCAACGCCGTCTCATCGTCATGTTTCAACATCCTACGCATGCTCCGAAAGATCTTCCGATGGATCCCCACCGAAACCAGGAAGACGGTCACCCAGGCACTCGTCACCAGCCGACTGGACTACGTAAACACCCTCTACGCCGGAACCACAGCCAAACTACAGAAAAGACTCCAATGCATCCAGAACGCCTCCGCTTGACTCATCCTGGACATCCCCCGACACAGCCACATCTCTGGACACCTGAGAGACCTGCACTGGCTCCCCGTCAGCAAGCGAATCACGTTCCGACTCCTCACCCACGTACACAAGGCCCTCCACGACCTGGGACCCAGGTACCTCAACAACCGCCTGACCTTCTATACTCCCGCCCGCCAGCTACAGTCAACCAGCCACGCCCTCGCCGCAGTTCCACGCATCCGAAGAGCCACCACGGGAGGAAGAACCTTCTCCTACCTAGCAGCCAAGACTTGGAACTCCCTCCCCTTCCACCTCCGCCTGACCCAAGACCACCTCTCCTTCAGGAAGCAACTCAAGACCTGGCTGTTCGAGCAGTAGCGGACCCCCCCCCCAAGCGCCTTGAGACCCTACAGGTGAGTAGCGCGCTATACAAATTTCTTGATTGATTGATTGATTAATAACTACTTTTTTTGTTTAGCTCTCTCTTTTATTTTATTTATTTTTCCCCCTATTCTTTTCTTCTTTTGCCCAGGACCATGGCAAAGGGAGTCGGGAAAAGCAAGAGGAAGGGTCCCGCACCCCGTACCCGGCTCCCAATCGTGCAATTGAGGGGGGATGATGTAGTGGCCAGGGAGGTTTTCACCATGGTGGAGGTTGCCGATCTTATATTTTTTGTTCTGCGCCACCTCCCCAAGACCGTGGCAGCAGGGGCCAGGCCCGGTCAAGGGTATGGCCTCCAGGAGCATCGCCAGCGGTGGGATAAGGTGTGCTGGGCCATGCAGAGGGAGTTGGGGGTCCAGCGCACCTATGACCAAGCGACGCACCGGTGGGCCGACGTCCTCGACCGGGAGCAGGACCTGCTCCACCTGCTAGGCGTGGAGATCCCTGACCTTGGTGAGTAGCTATTTAATAACTACTTTGTTTTCTTCTGCTCTGTGTTATATTGCCTATATATGTTTTTCCAGAAGAGCAAGAATGCTGCCTATTCGATTACATTGCAGGAAAAATAATCAAAAATCACTAACACAGATCATATACTAAAAGCAAAAAGATTATTGGTGAACCTGCCAGAAAGGCCAAGTCCAACACAACCCCCTTCCAGCCAAAATGCAGGGTAGACCAATCACCACCGTGATGGGCTTCCCTGCTTGGGGCGATAAAACATGGACGTGGGCCCGCAACTGCAGGGACACCCTCCTGTTCTATGCCATGGTGAACCCCTGTGGTTCCTTCTAAAACTACTGTAGGGACTAACTGGGCTACCTCACTGGTACTTCCCAGCTGTCCTCGGCCAGGACCAGGCCCTAGGCCACCCAGGTGCCACTGGTTCCTGCCTACTCACAGAGTGGGGGGTAATAACCCCTGGCACATAGTAGCCATTCTTCACTCTTCCTGTCTGCAAGACAAGGCTAGACTGCCGCTGGTTCTCCAGCCTAGGGTCTACAACCTCAGGCGGACCAGGAGTCTCAGGGAAGGCACTCCTCCCCCTACCTCTTCTTCTAGGGTTCCTCCTCCTCCTGCAAGGGGTACCCTCAGAACACCATTCTCCCAACCTAGGGTTTAACCCCTCAGGTTGCACCGGGGTCAGAGGTGGGCTCTCGCACACTCTGCAGCCCCTTCCAGAGTCCTGCTCCCTCCCAACCGGGGCGGTACCTCTGGAAGAAGAACTGGTCAGGACACTGATTACAGTCGTCCCACCCTTCAGGTCAGACTGAGCCTGAACCTGGCCTCCCAACCTCTGGTCTAAAACCTTCGGTGGAATAATTGCCTGGCACTCTAGGACTTCCGGGGACTCACATACTATTCCCCAATCACTCCTTTTGCTGGACTCCTGTCCCCTCCCTACCGGAGCAGTACTGTCAGACTCTAGAACCATAGAAGCTCTGCTTGCAGATGCTCCAGGTCCTCTATACACTAGGAGATCTCCCTCAAGTGGACTAACAGGCAAGCTTAGGTCCCCAACCTGTTGTTCCCTAAAGAAACTATCCAGGCTCTGAGGCAGGGCTTCGGGCGTCTGGGGACTCTCAGACACACACTCACTCCCGCTCCACTGAGACAGGTAGTAAGCCCCTACACCCTCCTCACTATACTGGGACCTAGCTGGGCTACACTGACCCTCCTCCACCACGCTGGGCTGGAGGACACCTGACCCACTATTGTTGGAATCACTCACTAATGACTCTAAAGAACCTCTAGCCCTTTCCCAGCGGTCTGCTTCCTTTGCAATGTCCCATGGACTAACGTGTCATTCCTCGACAGGTGTCGGTGCAACTCGGGTGCAAAACAATTGATCAGTTGCTCCCTGATAACTAGGTTGAACAGTCCATCAAACTCAGATTCCCCGTGAACCCTTAACCAATCAATCAATGCATCATCACAATCATCGGCATAATCCTTCCAATCCTCGTGAGGCAGTCTCCTAAGGTTCCTGAACTTCAATCTGAACTCCTCTTCTGGGGAAACAGGTACCATACTTGGGGAACTGGGAGTGGGACTTCCTACACTGAAATTTAAATAGCTGCCACCACTGGACTCAACGCTTCCTGGGGAATCCAGAAAATTAAAACTGTGCGCAGGGGATAACCTACCCTCTAGAGCTAATTCCTCTCTGGCGAGGGCCCTCTTCTCTTCCTGTATCCTCTCCTGCGCTAAGACCCTCTCGGTCTCTGTTGCTTCTTAACACCCAGCTGCGCCATAGCCTGGGCATGCTCTAACTGGAGTTTTTTCATAGCTAGCTGATGCTCCCTTTCTTGCCTCCTATTTTCTCACTCCTCTGGGGACAGGACAAGGGATGGGGCGCTGGTACTGACACTGGACCCAGCAAGGGACTCCCTATCTGTGGGGTACTCACTAACTTCTGGTGCCCATTCACTGTCATCTTCATCCTCTTCATATTCTTCAGGGCTCCCCACAGACTCACCACCCTCATGGCGTGCGGCCCGGGCCCTATCTTCCTCACTGCGCTCAAGATCCCATTGACCCTTTTGCCATTGGATCAGGCTGTCCCTAAGCTGGGACTGAGTATCCGACTCACTCACCTCCATGCCTCCCTCTTCACAGAATCTGACCAGCTCTAACCTACTGTATCTAAAAAGACCACAGAGATCAAAAGCAGGCTCCATTTTGGCGGACGTTCTCAAGAAGAGTTTGACACAGGGAACCTAGGGGTCTGAGCTTAACAGGAGTATACAATTAAAAAAAATCAGCAAGCTCCCTTTCTCAGAGAACTCGCACTCCTCTGTCCAGTGTAACACACCACTCATTCATACAAACCCCCCCTCGGTAAGGCAGTTTCTACCACCCCTGATTTCTCAACCTGACCATAAGCGACACAGGTACCAACTCTGGTAGCAGGGCGGGGAACAAATGTACTGGACACAATTACAAAATGACACCTTCCAGGAGAAGAAATACTGGAACTTCACCCAAAAAAAAATAATCCCCAAAATGTGGTTATCTAAAAATGCAGAGTTTTGTAGTGCGGCCTGTTGCCACTGCGGTACAGCGCAAACGCAAGTCCAAATCCTCACCGCTTGCCACCAATGTTAGAAACTGGGCCCCTGGCTGGCCAAGGCTTGCGCCAAAGTCAGTCAGAGATCACCATTCCCAAGTCAGGGCAAGGGAGTTACACACCAAGATAACCCCTGCTCACCCTCTAGGTAACGTGACGCGAGCAGCAAGGCTAATCTCGGAGGCGATGTGTAAAGCGTTTGCATGTGCACCCAGCAACAACACCCAAGGCCCACCACAAAGGAAACTCCACACAAGGTTATATAAAAAATAGCCTTTGTATTATAGTAAAACCCATTAGATAAAAACACACACTTTACAATGTGCCAACAGGGACGGGCAGAATTTACAGGGGATTATGTACAGGACAGGGCCACCTGGACCACTGTCAGGGGTATGCACTTTTAGAAGTAGCACTTGTTGTAATTAGCACTTTGTAGGAATTATAATACTTGTAGGTATAACACTAGCACATAGAACATATAATGACTGTAGCACCAAAATAGTACATGTAGCACACAACCAGTGATTACTGGTAACGGGTAAGTACCTCCTACGCAACCCTAACCACCTTAGGAAAATCACGCAGGGAACCAGGACCTTACTAGCAGGACCTGTAGAAGGAAAAACAATCACCTAAGCTTCAAACACATAGCAAAGGGAAAGAAGCAAAACACATGATGCATAAAAACATTTAGAGGTGTAGGTAATAACAATTGCGCAGAAATCACATTAGCAAGTAAATCACAAATTGCGCAAGGTGCACATAGGCACAACACCGGAACTGTCCCTCAGGGCAACTGACCTCGCAAGGGCTGAAATGCCCTTAGTCCCAAACTGTCAGGGCAGACTGCGCAGGCAGCCAAGAACAAGCCTAAACGTAGCAGCTGCCCACTAAGTGCTGGGCAGCTGGAGATACAATGATGGAGCCACGTGGTAGCCTCACAGGCTCTGAACAGCTGACTGCCCTCAGGAGCCTCTTGGGCTCTAAACAAAGTGATGCCCCCTAGAGCCTCCCTGGCTCTGCACAACAATGTGGGGAAAAGTGGGAGTGGCCCGCTGCCTTCTGGGGCCGCTCTATCACGCCAGACGAATGCCCCCTTGAGTCTCTCTGGGCTCTCCAAAACAACTGGGGCACCTGAGCCCCTCGTGGGCTCTCAAAAACAATAATGCGCTTGAGCCCCTCGTGGGCTCCTCAACAAATGGTGCCTTTTTCGTTGGAGTCCTGCTCGGGGGGCTCGGAACCAAGATCTGCCCCCGGGGGTCCTCGTGGGCCTCGGACGTCGGAGTCCCGCTCGGGGGACTCTCGCACAATATGCCCCCAGAGCCTCTCTGGCTCAAACCACCAGAATGCCCCTGAAGCCCTCGTGGGCTTCACAACAACAATGTGCCCGAGATCGTGCTACTGGGGGGGAGCGGGCACTGGAAATGAGCCCCGGCGCCCCCCTCTCTTCCCTTAGCTCACTCGCACTCATTGGATGCTACTCGGCTCCTGATCTCGGCGGCGGCTGCAGGGGAAGCTCTCTCTCCCCTCGGCTCTGCAGCTCTTCGCCGTCTCCCGGTAAGCTTCTTGGTGAAGGCTCTTCTCCGGGGCCACGGGGCTCTCTCCGGACTTCCGAGAGCCCTGCGCACGCCTCCCTCACTTCTCTGGGGGGGCGGCCTGTTTCCTGGGTGCGCGCGGGGAAGCCCTCGGGGCTTGGCCAATCCCTGCACGGCCCAGTAATGACGCAAAGGGAGTCCCTGGGGCCGGGGACCAGTCACAGCGCGGAAATTCTTCCTTGGGGCCGCCAATGGCAGCACGCTCCTGGGGACAGGCCACTTGACTCTGGGACGCGCTGGGGAATGGCGGCGCGGTGATCTTTAGCAAAAGTACAGGGTAGGCACACGGCAAAACGCCAGCACACTCACTGCACACACAGGCACACTTCTAGAAGTGCCACTTCCCACTAGACCCATACACACCGCATGGATCATTGCGCAGCATTCAATTACACGAGTTCGCACACACCAAACTCGAGCCTGCACTCCCCACACATCAGGAATTAACATGGGCACACAAATTCCCCATGCATTCCTATGGTAGGGCAGGCGAGCCTCACTACATGCACGCACTTTACTCTAGGACACAGGAAAAAAAGTGCGCAGAGACCAAAAATCACTAACACAGATCACATACTATAAGCAAAAAGATTAGGGGTGAACCTGCCAGAAGGGCCAAGTCCAACACAGCACAACATGGAGGTTTGCCCAACTTCACAAGTCAACACTAGGCACAGAGTGCTGCGACCTGGGGTATCAGGAAAGCTGTGACCCTCTGCTACTGCTGCAGGGGCAGTGAGCTTGGAGGATAAGCAAGCCTCGAACAACCTATCGGCATCGATTTCTTGAAATCAATGTATCAGTTTGTGTGTCCCTCTCATCATGGCACCCCTGGGGAGGCATTGGTTGTCAAGAGGAACCACCATGCATCGTCCGTGGAGCCCTGAGACTTCATTTGGAACTCTAAATCACACATTTAATTAATCGTTTGATCCTGGAAAAAGCACACAATTCTGCTGTTTCTTTAATATAACAAATGAAAGTGCCTAGAAGCTGCATAAAGCCACCTCTAAACACGCCATAACAGCAGTACATTGCCATGTGATACAGATTTTTTTAACTAAATGTAATAAAGATGGCTGAGGTACACTCCTACTACCCATCATCCAGACAAACTATCACTACTGCTAAGCAAATTTTTGTTTTGTAAATTCAACGATAGTGAACATCAAAATGTACATTGTTAAAGGGACATGGGGAGCGATGTTATGCAATTAATATCTATTTTGTTTTTAGATGAGGTCAGATTGTAAGCAAGTCATATCTTTTTCACATAGATGAATAATAGCCGCCAATTAGGAGCTCTCTCCAAGAGTTCCTAGGTTCAGAATAACCAAAAGTGGCCAAATCCTTGGAAAACCCCGCCATCCACCCACGCACATGGATTTCTGAAGTTATAAACCCTCTGATAACAAGAAGAATCAGTCAGTGAAGAAGAAGAAGCACAAAAACTGTACCTACCAAGCACAACGTTGCCTCGCCAGCACTGAACCAAATGCACAGCTGAAAAAACGGGCAGGAGAGCTCATGAAGATGGACTCCTGATCAGGAATTCGAAGGTCAGGAGAGGAATTTCCCAAGAACAAGAGCTAACGGCTGATCGTGCCATTGAGAAAATGCTGCCTTTTACCGAATCACCAGTTGCGTACCGGGTATAGTCGGACTGGCTCCTCGCAGGGACCCCCTATGGGGTTAGGCAACCGTGAAGGACAGGGGTTGAGACCCAGACCCTCGGCCCATCCCGATATCAGGAGATAGATGCCCCCAACAAGTCTGTGCCCAGCTGAAGTTTTGCATCAATTGAAGGGAGGAGGTTACGAGCGAACTGGAGAGCAACCGGAGCACGTCTGAACTGCCAGCCACCAGCGACAACAAGCAACAAACAATTGATCCACGCCTGATGAATGTCTTGCCTCGGTTGAAGGGAGGGGGCTGCGAGCGATCTAAGGAGCCACAGGAGCGTGTCTGGACTGCCTGCCGCCAGCGACGATCCCAGGCGATCGATGCACCATGCAGGCGGCGCCCCGCCTCCATGATCAATGAGGGGGCTGAGAGCAAGTGGATGAGTCCCGGCGCGCGGCTGAGAGATACTGCACGGGCTGACGGGACAGCGGCACAGGGGTGTGTAATGTAATGCCTGATCAGCAATACACCTGGATAAATCCCAGCGCGATCTACAGCGGGAAGTGTTTAGTACAAGATCGCTCAAAAAAAACACAGGAAGGGGAAGTAAAAACAGAAGAGCTAGCGCCCGGCATGCCTGACCTTAAAATGGCGGCCGCCGAGGACATCCAGCTAAGTGGACAAACACAGCAGCCCCCCCTCACTGAAGTTACTGCATTTTCAATCTGCACACACTCCAGGACATCGTATACGGCCATCTTGAGTGCAGGAGGTCAAAGTGAAGAGTACATGTCCAAAATGGGAGCAACAAATAAGAGCAAGGGAAAGAGGACTGCTAAGGACCTCTAAGTAGCACTATGTAAAGGCAAGTGAAAGAGGACTATTCAGCAAAAGAGAGAGAGAAATGCAATAAGATCACAGAGATGGCTAGTAAAAGTGGCGGCCATCTTGAAATACTCTTTAAATCAAGGAAAAATAAATGAAGATCACCGATCCTTAGGCTATTTACATAGAAAAAACAAAAACACAAGGTAAACTAAAAGAAATCATAATCTAACCAGACAAGGAGATTACTGGAACTTTTAACTCGGTTAGTAGTTAGCAACTATTTTTGCAACTCTCCCGACCATTAAACTATCATGACGGACAACTACTTAGAGCCAGTAAGCATGAACGCCCACATCATAAAGTATCCTACCAAACTATCCAAGAAGGCAGCAAAAAAATTCAAACATAACCTAATGAGGAAAAACCCAGACACGCTGATATCAGACCCCACGTGTAACATAGTTAAAGGCATTATCATGAATGACATGATATTTTTTACAATAAGAACGGCTAAATGGTGCGTTGCCATTACTAATATGCTCAACATAAAATCTATAACCAATATACCTCATGGCACAAAAATTATGACCAAGTCATCACCAAGATGCAATCAAGGGGCATTTTCGATGATTAGGATACTCGCTGAAGACCGAGAAATATCAGATATAGAAGACTCCACCCCAGCTATACCCCATTCTACTCCAGCTCAAAGGTCTTCTTGAAAGGCAGGAAATGTATCTCACCCAAACATGGTATTAAGTGCACAAAGTCTGGATAGCGCATCCAACTACGCAAACTAAAGGGGATCAGACAACCAAACTAATTTAAAAAAGATAGAGAACCCAATGAAGAGAACAGAACAAAAAACAGGAAAACAAAATGTGAATCTCGAAAAAAGCAGGGGAACACACCCAATACATCACCCCAGACCCTGAGAGAAATCAAAGAACTTCAAACAAAAATGGACAACATGGCGCAAGACACGATAAGCTCTACGCAAGCGATGGAAAAGTTACTTGAAGCTATAGATAGCACCCACAAGAAAGTTGAGCACATCATAGATCGAATATATAACTCTCAAAGAAAGAAAAAGGAGACTCCGATGCCATTATCAAATAGGCATAATCCACCTGACAGGAAACATAAAGACTTAACAGAAGAAAAAACCCTATCCTTACTCTGGGAGTATGAGGCGACGGAAAGCAGGAGAGGGGAGGAAATCAGAAAACTCCTGATCAATACCAATAGAACATCAAGACAGAATGAATGGAAACCCAACCTTAATCACTTACAACAAGTCCAGATAATCACAGAATTGCAAAATCTGAACTCAAACCACGCAGGGAAAACACTGAAATGTCTTCTGATCAACTGTAGATCTGCAACTAAACATGCATCAGACATAGCTGACCTCATCATTAACCAGGAAATTGATATGACAATCCTCACGGAAACATGGCTATCGGAATCATCATCTCCGGTCATGGACCTACTAGTGCCCCCTCTCATTAGCATTGTGAGACTGGATAGACTAAAAAAGACAGGGGGCAGCATAGTCTGTATCCACCGTTCGGATATAGAAGTAAGCCAAATACAATCAGAACCACTCAAATCCTGCGAATACTTAGGTCTAACTATAAGATCGGCTCACATCCAAAGTTGCAACCTGCATGCAACCTATCACCCACCAGGTAACAATATATCTTTCATAGAACAACGAATGGAGGTCATCACGGCAAACACTAACACTGACGCAAATATTATATTCCTAGGGGATTTTAATCTACACTGGAATGACAACAATGACAAACAGGTCAACACTTTTAAAGACTTCTTAGCCATGCTAAACCTCTCCCAAGCATGCACACAACCAACTCATTCGAAAGGAGCTACGTTGGATTGGATATTTAAAAAAAAAAAGAGAACACTTCAGTCCTATCAATAGAGCCGTGAGACTGGCCTGATCACCATGCCATAACCTTCCTGATTCCCACATGGAAAAACAACAAGCGCTCACAACCGGACAAAGTAAAAAAGTGGATACAGGGCACAAAAGAACCGAACATTGAACTACTAATAGAAAGATGCGAGAAGGACCTATATCCAACTAACAACCTGCGGAACGTGAATGATCTAACGGACCACTACACTAATTCAATAAAGGATATCATTAACACCACAATGCTTCTGAAACTGAAAAGAGTTACAGAGAAGGATAAAAATCCATGGTTTAACGGGACACTGAATGAGGAAAGAAGGAAACTGAGACAGGCAGAGAGAAAATGGAGACAACACCCATCACCTCCCGAACTGAAATCCCTCAGAAAAACCAGAAAAGAATACAGTAAGAAGATCCTCAACTCCAAAAAGGAATTTATTAGATCAGAACTGGATCTCGCCAAAAACAGACCACAGAAACTCTTCGAAATATTAAAACAATCCAACAAGTTGGCCAAATCGGCCCAAGAAATCACAAAAACACAACTAAGTTGCGAAGAATTCTCAACATTCTTCACCAACAAAGCCAACATGTTGGAAAGAGAGCTCAGGAGTGCAGCGGATATCCTAGATATCCAAAGACCCACAACGAGCAATACCAACTCTACCAACTCAATAATTAAGGAGGACAGGGCAAAAAGTAAGGCACATTGGGATACGTTCAAGTTGTTGGACCTTAATAACATTGCCAAAATGCTTCTAGATATTAAACCTAATAACCACTATAACGACCCTCTCCCATCAAAATTCATGAAATAAATCAGCCACATCGTGATTCCAATATGGACAAAAATTATTAACTCCTCTCTCTCACAAGGGATACTTCCAGAATGCCTATAAACTGGGCAAGTCGTCCCCATTATCAAAAAACCAACAGCGGACCCTGCTGATCAGAATAACTTTCGCCCGGTAACCAACATTCCTATACTTGCCAAACTAATAGAGAAATGTGTACAAAAACAACTTAGCGAACACATAGACGATTTCTCCTTACTGGAAGACTGTCAGTTGGGTTTCAGAACAGGACACAGCACGGAAAGAGCGATTCTACATATAGTCGATGATGCTCTACAGCCCTAGACCAAAATAGAACATGTCTACTCATCCTCCTAGACCTGTCATCTGCATTTGACACGGTAAATCATGCATAATTACTGAACAGGCTCCAGGACAGGATGGGAATATCGGGTAATATGCTGAAATGGTTTGATTCCTTTCTCAAAAATAGAACGCAAATATTCCTGCTCAACCAAGCTCTGTCACCTTCATGACCTAACACGATTGGAGTCCCCCAAGGATCTACATTATCTCCAACATTGTTTAACCTGTATGTCAAATCGCTTACGGAAATTCTCCGAAATTCCAAAATATCCTTTCATATGTACGCGGACGACACACAGATATACAACAAAATCGCATCTCTGGAAGACATCAGGTTAATAAACAAGGCTTTACAAACGACATTACCATGGTTAACAATCAAGTCATCTGAAGCTAAACACTCAGAAATCAGAATTCCTACTAATCTCACCACCAAAGAACCACACAGAGATCAAGTAATGGTCTAAAATGATCACGACACTTAACTGCAACCCTACTTTAGTTGACTCGGCTAAATCACTAGGAATCACACTCGACGAGAACCTTGATATAAGAGCCCACATCAAAGCAATGGCTAAAAGTGCCCGTTTTCATTTGAACTACATTAGAAAAATGAAACCTTTCATTTCTCAGGCGGATCTCAAACTAGCAGTCCATTCATTGGAAACCTCGAGGATTGAATACGGTTGCACTACTTTAGCAGGTCTACCAAAAATCTCCACAGCACCACTAAAAGCATGCCTCAGCGCAGCTGCAAGAATTATCACCGGTTCGAGGAAGTTCGACCATATCTCTCCATGCCTGAAAGTATTGTACTGGCTACCGTACGAAACCAGAATTCAGCTAAAAATGGCATGTATCACACACAAAGCGTTTCACTACAATATACCAAGATACCTTGCCCAGAAAATTGAAGTATCTGGAGGAAATAGACCAGCTAGGAGTGCCAAGGAGTTGGTCCTGAGACCACCCATTTTCCAGAAGAAGAAAACCTACGATGGAGCTTTCTCAGGAGCAGCACCCAGAATCTGGAACTCTCTTCCGCCAAACATTAGAAAAATAACAAACACAGCTTCATTCAAGAGACTAATGAAAATGTTTCTAATGAGCAAGTTCCTCCCACAGACAAGATGGCTCATTTTTAGCTGGGTATAGTTTTACTATAAAAGACCTTTGCTGCTCTTTGAAATCAACGCTGGGTGTGTGCTGTTTCCTTCCCGCTTTGCTTCACTCCTTGCGGTACCCGCTGCGCGGGTCCCGCTGCGTGGGGGGACATTGCCGACTTTGAACGGACTTTGCCGGTGCCACAGGAGGCGCATTTGTCATCCAGGGCTGCGAGCGAGTGCAAGCGCTCCACTGGGGACTACATTTCCCAGGAGCGCTGCCTGCCCGGATTGCCACCACCTGGGCCGCTCTCCCTGACGGCCCCTCCTCACCTGGACCTGTTAAAACCCACAAGAACTTGGGCTCCAGCGGGACGCTTTGCTGCTCTTTGAAATCAACGCTGGGTGTGTGCTGTTTCCTTCCCGCTTTGCTTCACTCCTTGCGGTACCCGCTGCGCGGGTCCCGCTGCGTGGGGGGACATTGCCGACTTTGAACGGACTTTGCCGGTGCCACAGGAGGCGCGTTTGTCATCCAGGGCTGCGAGCGAGTGCAAGCGCTCCACTGGGGACTACATTTCCCAGGAGCGCTGCCTGCCCGGATTGCCACCACCTGGGCCGCTCTCCCTGACGGCCCCTCCTCACCTGGACCTGTTAAAACCCACAAGAACTTGGGCTCCAGCGGGACGCTTTGCTGCTCTTTGAAATCAACGCTGGGTGTGTGCTGTTTCCTTCCCGCTTTGCTTCACTCCTTGCGGTACCCGCTGCGCGGGTCCCGCTGCGTGGGGGGACATTGCCGACTTTGAACGGACTTTGCCGGTGCCACAGGAGGCGCGTTTGTCATCCAGGGCTGCGAGCGAGTGCAAGCGCTCCACTGGGGACTACATTTCCCAGGAGCGCTGCCTGCCCGGATTGCCACCACCTGGGCCGCTCTCCCTGACGGCCCCTCCTCTTTACCCATAGTCCTTATTTTAGCCCCAGGTAGCCCCGCTGCGCGGGAGTGCGCGGGAGCGACCGGGAGAAGCCCGGGACAAGGGCGGGACCGTCTGTGGCCGTCCGGGGACGCCCGAGGACGGGACGGGCCACCCCACTAACATCTACGACACAGACTTGAAGGTAGGATCATAATCCATGGCATCAACCAGCGAGAATTCCAGTATTGTGGGGACCAGCAGAAAAACCCTAGATAACTATTTTATCAGGGCTTCCGTGGACTTGGACAAGGATGACTCATTATCCGAACGTAGGTTAGAACGACGTCGTTCGATTGAGTCCATGAAAAATAGACCATTAATTGATCTGGCATCACCACCCCTTATGTCGGACACTACCATGGACACCGCCTATGAAGATCCGTTGTCCTTGGACAAATTTCCCCTATTGCTTAGAACTACTCCACCGCCTATGGGCTCTTTATCGATTGTTTCTCCACCTAATGCTTTGCTTCTAGGTGTTCCCAGTCCTGGCCCCAATGTAGAAAATGCATCTTGTCCTTTACCAAAGGAGTCGTCCAAAAGGTTAGGCAGACCTCCTACTATGTGTAAAGCCCCTGGTCCACCACCCACTAAAAAGAGGAGGGGCTAGGTGCTCCTCAAAGGGGCAAGCTTAGTCATACCGAGTTTGGTAAGTCATTAAAATCTAAGACAACTGGTGCAATTTCATCTAAAATTACAGCACCTACTGATACAGTGCCAATAGTATTACCAACTCCAGACCCAAACCTTACACTCCCTGATAATAACCAAGGGGGGGGAATTGGGGTTGTTTCCGCTCCATGTTTAGTAACTACTCCTCCTGCTGCCTTCGAGCGGAATACTGTCGAGCAGTTACTTAGGTCCTTTATGCTCCCGATTCTGGATATCTTAAAAAGGGTGGAGCACCGACTGGGCAATCTGGAGGCATTGGTCGCTGACAGGTCAAGTATTCCTATGACCTCCCTAGGGTCCATTATTGTGTCGACAACTGTACCCCAGATTCCAACTGCCTCTGCTCCTATCCCGCCGGCCCCAAATGGCTCCAATAGTGGGAACAAGGGAGCCACTAAACCCCCTGATAGTAACAAACCAAGCTCTGTGGATCTCCCTAAGAGTTCTGCTAAGGCTAACACTGTAATCACTAAGCCCCTAAACAACACCCACCTGAAAAATCTGGCTCCCCAACAGGTACAGGCTCCTGTGCAAACAGTGGCAAAATCTACAGCCCAGTCTACAAGAGAATTCCAGAAGGGTGGTGTAAATCCCAGTACTAGGAGCCAACAACAGGGCAGGGGGAGGTTGAGCCAACCCACTAATGACAAACTATATGGTCCTAATGTTGAATTACCCCCTGAGTCGCTACCTTTTGTAGTTGTACTCACAGGGGTCCCTCCATTAGAGGTAGGCAGAAAGGAGGGCCATCCTCAACTAAAGAATAAGATTCTCCATTGGTTAGGACAAAATAGACCACTCCCATATTACATCGATGGGGAGATAGTCCATGTCAGGCGTCTGCCCTGGTTGGGTAGTAGGGAAAAAAACATCGAGGGAGACATAGTTGTTATTAATTTTAGGAACCCAGAAGCAGTTAGGTGCATACTAACTGGGCTCCCTGGGAATCAGAATACTGCTATAGTCCCACACGATTTAACCTACTTTTATCCGAGGTCGTATGTGACCCCCGCCCTTTTTTCCGGGGGGCTACCTGACTTACATGGTATAAGGAACATTCACATGCCCTCCCATAATAGCTATGCGAGTCTCTTCCAAAGGCCCCCGTTAACTAGAAATAATTTAGGGTGGAACACAGTCCCTGCCAGTGGCCGTAGTATGCCCCTCGGGGTGCCAGAGCATCTGCATGGGAGTAGGAACATGGAACACCTGATCCCTTTTACCCCACTGGAAACCTCCAACAGATATGGCGCCCTTTCTAGTCTCGAAGGGTGCGATTGACTTCCCGTTTTGGCCACCCCCCTTGTAAATGATCCAAGTGTTGGTGGCGGGGGGCTAGTAGGGGAGGATACCCTGACTAGGACAAGGTTCCAAATTATACCCCTCCAACCTGGCATCCCCCCCTCTAGTATACATGAGGCCACCAGTATCACAACTAACCATGATATCCCTATGGTACAGACGAGTTCTGAAGTGGAAGATCCAACTGTAGAATATGCCATATCCCCTATTCAGTTAACTGCCCAACAGCCTCGCAAAAACAAAAATTTATTATTAGTATCATGGAATGTGGTGGGCCTGGCTGGAAAGTTAGATAGTATGGAGTGGTGCGACCTGGTGGATAACCATGGCATCTGTATATTCCAAGAGACATGGGCCATGATTACTCAACATAGAATGGGCTTTGTTACTTACGCTGAGCTTGCAACTAAGGGACCTAGAGGTAGACCATCTGGTGGCCTTACCATATGGGTGGGTGTTCATCTTGGGTTCTCGATTAAAAGGATTAACACCAATACCTGTGATATATTATGTATCCTCCTAACCTGCCCAAACACACCCAAAATAGCGATTATTAACATCTACCTACGCCCTGTTTCAGGGGGTGGGGCCTCACAGACTCTAGAGTACTTAACTGCACTATTAAACAGCTTCTCAAGCGAGATCAAGGTGTTAATAGGGGGAGATTTTAATTGTCATTATGAGCCACTTGGGGGGGGGGTTTCAAATATCAACAGATGAGGATGATGCCTGCCGGATTCCACCCCCAAATGTCTATCAAACTAAATCTTGGACATCCATGGCCATGCAGCTCACTTCATTGACATATACTTTCTTGCTTAGATCTTGTAATGGTCGCTTTCCGGGGGATAGCCCAGGAAGGAATACCTACAATGGAATGGGCCATTCATCAATAATAGATTATCTCATGGTTAGCATGTCCTTATGGCATTTGATCCGAGAATTCTATGTACTTGACCGTTCTGAAAGTGACCACAATCCCCTGGTAGCAGACTTGGATTTGCCACTTCCCGATGGGGAGTATCAAGAGGATGATATGGTTTCCAGTAACATGAGGATCCTACAGGGTGGTAAAAGAATTCGTTGGGCTTCTATTAAGTCCTCGTCAGATAACCTGGCCCTATTGTATAAAAGTGCCATTCCCCAGTTTGAGCGCTTAATAACATTGCACGAAAGTGCCCAAAATCTTGATAAAGACGCTAAATTCTTAAATATCCATAAAGAACTAATGCTGGCCCTGGTGGTTAGTTTTTTTTAAATCAACAAACCAGTCCAACCGGCAGGCATGTACCACAAATCCCTGGTATAACCAGTCTTGCAGGAGGGCGAAGACCACTTTAATTTCCGCCCTCAAAATAGGCCAAAGAGCAACCATCATGGCTGCAAGGAATACCTATAAGAATCTCCTTTCCCACGCAAAATCTGAATGGGAAACAGAGAAATGGGATGCTATTAAACAGGCATTAATTATAAAAGATGCAAGAACTTTTTGGAATCTGGTCCATACTGGGAAGCCAGAGGGTAAGGCAAAGATTGACCCCAATATTGCTGAGGAAGCTTGGTGTGCCTACTTCAGCGATCTTTATTCTAGTTCTGTTTCCCAGCACAAAGCTTTACTAACCACGTCACTGAGATTGGCACCTGGATGTCTCCCTCCCCCATTTACCATGTCGGAAGTTACACTTGCGGTACAAGCATTAAAATGTAACAAGGCCCCAGGGCTGGACAAGATCCCAGGTGATCTTTTCAGAGATGAGCCGAAGATCTGGGTCCCCTATCTGACCGTTCTATTTAATGCTATTCTCAACAGGCAAGATGTTCCAAGTACCTGGCTGGGGGACGAAATCATCCCGATTTACAAAAAGGGCTCTCCGTTGGCCCCGTCAAACTATAGGCCAATCAGCCTAATTGACGTCACTCAAAAAATCTATGCCAAACTGCTTTTGCAACGCTTGCAAGATTGGATTACTGAGAACAACATCCTCTCCCATCTGCAAGCAGGGTTCCGAGCTAAAACATCCACCATCGACCAATTACTACGGCTCCAGGTACTTTACTGGAAGCACGTGGTCTTGGAAGGGGGTAGTCTCTACCTGACATTTGTGGACCTTAAATCCGCTTTTGATATGGTGGACAGAAATCAATTGTGGAGCATATTAACAGCAATGGGGATTCCACCCTATTTGTGTCATCAATTTAAAAGACTCCACGAAGGAACCTATGCGAAGGTACGCTATGGCAAATATGGCCAGCTGACAAGAGCTTTTCCAATTGAGAAGGGAGTTAGGCAGGGATGCGTACTTGCCCCTACTTTATTTTCCCTTTTTTTAAACGGCCTTGTTGATGACCTAACTAGCGTCCATAACATTGACGCTCCCAATTTAGCTGGTGGTAAATTTCCTGCACTTATGTTTGCGGACGACACCCTGCTGCTCTCAAAAACATCAATGGGGATGCAGCGGGTGTTAGACCAATTCACCGAATTCTGTAGGAACAGGAATTTGGTGATTAATATAGATAAAACAAAGTACATGGTATTTAATGCCAGCGCAATTAATTGTCCACGCCCGAAAATGGATGGACGACCCCTGGAAAGGGTAAACAATTTCACTTACTTAGGTCTGACCCTAAATGATAAAATGAGTTGGGAAAATCAAATGATTAAGGCTAACCTAACCCTTTCTCAATCCACGGGGGGGATCCTCAAAGTACAGAAATCGTGTGTCCACAAAATAGTCAGTGTACCGATGGAAATATATAAGGTACAAACCAGATCTTCCACCCTTTATGGGGCGGAACTCTGGGGGCACCGCCCAGCGAGTGAGATTAGCATAACTGAGAATAACTTCATCAGACAGCTTCTCTCCCTACCAAAGAATACACCACTAATTCCACTAAGGCTGGATTTAAATCTAAGGCCAATTGCAGAAACAATTGCCTCACGCCCACTCCTCTACTGGCGTAGATTGTGGAGTGTCCCGGAGCTTGAGGGCTATAGAGAAGAACTGAAGATTGTGATGGCACGCCCGGGTGCAGGGAGGATAAAGTGGTTATCTTTCATAAGGGGGCAGGCGTCCAGGATTGGCATGGAGAACCTCTGGTCCAATCCGGAGGTCGCATTCCAATCCATCTCAAAGAGAACCCTGGCAGATTCTATAAAATATTACAACTTACAAGAAGTTTTTCGATCGGCAAGGCCCTCTAGTCTCACCGACAGCTTTTTGGATTTTAAGAATGTATACAGCTTTGAGAGGGAACTAGACATTATAGAACCGGTCCTAGCAAAAAAACTGTATTTACAGTTTAGATATGGAACACTACCCCTCCACTCCTACATCGATAAATGGAAAACTGGTCTAGTGCGTCCTTTCCCAGGTTGTGATGATCCAAATGAATCCCTAATGCACGTGGTTTTGTTCTGTCCTGCTTATTCTGTTAGCAGGAAGAAATGGATTATACAGCTATGTGTGAATCTAGGAATTAGGAACCATATAGAGTTTTTTAGAATATTAAAAACTGATACTAATGCATTAATAGTTACTGCTATAGCTAAATTCTTGTTTTCAATGTGGTTAATCAGACGGAGAATGATTCGGTAGTAGCAAGGCACTCCAATGGAGGTAGATTGCCTGTCCTACCAAAATCTAGATTTCTATTGTGTTTTAAACTTTTTAATCTGTGTATTTATTGTTTCAGTATTTTAATCGTCACTCTAGATACCACATGCTAACGGATTTACTGTATATATATAAAATGGGATGTAACTGTGTATTAGTTGATTGTTACAAATGTATTTTTTTTTCTTCTTGATGTACTTTTATGGTTCATAAAAAAACCGAAATAAAGTTAAAATGATGATGATGATGATAAAAGACCTGTCTCTATTCTACCTCATGCAATGTAAAGCGCTCCTATAACCAAGGGTCTTGTTCGTGCTATACAAAACTCTTTAAATAAATAAAATAAATAAGATGTACTTATCAACAGCAAGGAATATTGTATTATAATTCCTCTTCAGGGCTATATTCCGGAAGCAGCGTGGCAAATGCAAGTGTTTGAAAAGAGGCTAACTCTGTTGGGAGAATCCTGTTTGTAAGGAAACCCTCCGCAACTATACTCAATTGGGCTGTGCGGTGACAAAATCATAATAATTCAAGATTCAGTATCTGCACACTGATGCATGTTGGCGCTACAGCCGGACTGGAAACTGCAACTAGCCTGGCAATCTGCTCGACCGTCCCCGTTATCTGGGGTGGGGAGGGCTAATGAGAAGCAACTCTCCTGCTTTTGTTACAGATGGCCGATATTGCAGCTCTGCTGTAAAACCGTCCCCAGTAACAAAACCGGCCCCCATGGGTCAACAACCGACCCCAAACCTTCTGGCCCATCAGGAAAACGCCTGGAGCCTGCTACCACCAGTACTGTCCTGGTTGGCGCTATTTAAAAGAACACAATACATGATTCAGAAAGTATAACTTTGCTTTGCATGGCAGTCCACAACATACATTTCCGACCTTCAGAATGTTTCCTTTCATTTTGAACAGGAGGGTATGGGATTTTTTAAAGGGTTCAAATTCCCACTGACCTTACTCATTGGCGATAGCTTTGCAGAGAATAGGGTCCTCCTTGCATTTCTTACAAGGCCGACATTTGTCAGTTTGGGTCCCACTCTGGTATTTGGATCACTTCGACTGATTAGTTTAATTTACACGCTTCATGGACGGAAATTGTGTGTGCCTCTGAACTCTAATGTGGCCAGTTGAAATAGCAGAGTTGAGCCGATGCAGACGCTGCTTCCTTGCTGTTTTGGGTTATCAAAAAGAATGAAAGCAGCACCAGGATTTGCTTTAGCAGGAAAACCCAGCGTTCCTTAGGAGACCAAGAGGTTGCAGCTGCTACCCCCCGGCTTACTAATGTTGAACATAGGAGATGTTTCAAGTGCGCATGTCGGGTTGGGCGCAGAAGTGCACTATTCCAAACTGACATGCGCACTTTACTTCAAACTAAGCATTCTGTGAAGCTCCACCCACTAATGACCCCAAATACAGACATTGAACTGATCACATCAGTTGAAAAAACATAAACAAAAAAGAATCTAAGATGTAACATTGACGTAGAGGGGCAAAAAATGCAGGGGGGTGATGCTCCAACAGGCCCATAGGGCAGCCAGCCTTCCTACTAATATGGATGACATGTGACTCCTACATGTTGTAGTCCTCATTGTCTTATGTAACATTTCCTACACACTGGTCTACACACAATTCATTGTCCCTGTATTTGTGTGGGATATAAAGCGCTCTGGCTCCCTACATTGGTATGAGTAGCACTATCAAATAAATAAAATACATGTGAGGGAAGGGCTTTGCAGAACTCAGAGGCACTAATGGAGGGTGATAGTGAGGGAATCCATGGAGAAGGAGGTCTCAAGGGGGTGCCGACAAACATTGTTGAATGTGGAACCAGCGGCGCTAAAGCCAGAAGGGCCGCTAGAGTCAGAGAAGTCATATTTTTCTGATTGTACCATTATAGACAATGGATGTACTGTCATATATCTGGTATAGATGCTACATTTCGGGATAGCACTTTTTGGAACACCCTGAATTTACTGAGATGTGTGTTGTGAACTGATGAAATGGACAATAAATTTAGGTAAGAGACTCTCCATTTAGCTCCCTCACTGGGGGAGTCGCGCTGTCTGTACTGTTCTGTTGTTTACAGAATGAGGGACACCGCACATCCAAACAATAGGCACCATGTCATTTTACACACAGTTTTTTTCTGGTAAATGTTCTTTGAAACCAAAATAATGGTACTAATAAGAATTATAGTGCAGTTCTGTGACAAATGGTTCTCACATTGTAGTAATATCAGATACAGTGGAAGCTTGCCAAACTTTTGAATCATTTAGATTTTATTCTACACACTGAGCAATATATGGAAATACTAAAAATATTTGTGTCACGTTTTGTTTTAATTACCTTTTATAAGAATTATTATCTGGAATGTATCTCAGAGCCCTGGGTATGTTTAAACTTCATGAAAAAACTCTTTGGTTGTGCTGTTCTCTTTGTATTGTGGGGAATTGTGACAAAGATAAAGAATCAATTTAGGCACATTTCAATTGGTGGAATTTGGAATTTGGAAGTTTTTTCTTATTTTCAAGGAATAAGGTAATTGCAGGTGACAAAGTGAATTAATTATTATCGGGCTCCGAAAGAGGAGCGTGTCCTTCCGTAAGAAGTTATCTTTTGGGCTAATATTTTACTTGAATCAAATGGGAGTGACGCCAAAGAGCCCCTTACTAGGTGCCTGTCAGGTATTGCAGCGCTGAACTGACGAGGGGCAGGCTCATATGATGAAGCATGACACCTAGCTTGCTAGGTGTGTGAGAGCCCTAGTTCCGACAAGGGAAATTCCCCTTCCCTTTTTCCATCTAGGTGGGACGACCACAGTGTGGCATTTCCCTCACCTATATCCTCAAGTTATTTACTCAGACCTCGAGGAACTACATACCCTCTTTGCACACTGCTATTTTACTTGCCATAGCTTTGTTCTTTACATTCCTAATGAGCCTTTTTCAAAAATAATTTTTCAGTCCCTCATGGGTATAATTACAATGCCACTTTTTTACGCCGCTGGAGCAGCACTTTTGTAACTCTCTAGAGCGTGCAGTGTACCAGCCCATGTTTACAAGGCCAGGCAAAGCCTTTTCATGGCTGTTGGAACCGGAGGTCTCTGTTTGGCACAGGTATACACTTGTGACAAGCAGGGACCCTCAACTCCACGTCAGGGCAGGGGAACTACTCCTTCGAATAACCCCTGCTCACCCTCTAGGTAGTGTGGCACGAGCAGACAAGGCTAATCCTCAGGGCGATAGTAAGTTAAGCATTTATGATCACACACAGTAAACCCACTGACCCACCACAAATGGACACCAGTCAAACGGTTGTATCAAAAATATGTATACTTTATATAAAAGATAGATTCAAGCAGGATTATCACAAGACCAAAATAACGTTTAGCGATTGGAGGCCACCAGATTACAATAGACAAACTTAGTCTTTAAATTTTCGTTGTTCAGGGAAATAAGAACGTTGCGGACCCTGGATCCGATCTGAACTCGGGACGGAGTTCAAGTGTACCTTGCTTGTGGAAGTCTGAGGCGTTTCAGGCGTGGCTACTGGTGAGGGCGGACCCTGGACGAGGCCGACGGTTCTCCAGAGGATCTCTCCGGCTCGGTCCCTCTCGAGGAGCGAGGTGGGGGAGCTAGACTGTGGAGGGTTGCGGCGATCCGGGATCGATGCAGCTCACGGGGCGAGGCGCCGTTCAGGCCTGCGGGACGTACTACTTCTTAGCACACCGGGTCGTACTCGTGGATCTGTGAGGGGCGTCGCGTTCTCGGGCAGACGGGTGCAGCACCAGGCTTCCGGTACCACTGTACGGGGAGGCCTTTCTTGAGGTGCCGCATGAGCCTTGGTATGCAGGAGGGCAAAGCGAGACAGTCGGGTACGTTACGACGTACGGACCGTCCGAGGCTATGGAATGCTCTCTGTGCAGATTCCGGCTGGAGAAGATGAGAGGCACACAATGCGCTCCGTTAGCGGTGAGGTGACAGGAGAGCGGGCGGCCTGGCACTGAAGCAGAGAGCGACTCAGGGATTAGCGAGGCTCTCTGCGGCGGGGTGACCAGGCTCCGAGCTGTCACGACCTGGGAGAGCAAAGGCACCTGAGTCACAACTCTGGTGAGGGAATAAGAACTAAGGCCCAACAGCAGACGGGCACAAGCAGATAGAACCCAATGGTCCTGGGGTTCCGTTCAGGGGGCAAGCTCTCGATCAAGCCCTTGGAGATCGTTTCAGGCACAAGTCTACAAAGTCCTCTCTGGTCCTTTCCTCTCCGTTCTCAGCAAGGCACCACTGCAGGCCAGTCTAACATGATACAGACTGGTTTCCGTCCTTCAGCTTCTCTTGGTCCTTCTAGTCAGGCAGAGGTTCGTCGTGGTCAAAACTGGATCTGATTTGTAAGGAGCGGAGCTCCTATATTTATGCTGCGTTTCTTTTGTCTTTGCAGGCCAGAGGGCCTGAGCCTGGTTCAACCCGGTTCTGGAGTACTCTGTTGACAGGACGCTGCCGTCTTATTTCAGGGTGCAGGGCAGGGACATCAGACGCTCCGCAGGAGGTGGAGCCAGCATTGTGGTGGTGGAGCACAACCCTATTCAGAGTCAAGGACGACTCCGCCCACCCATCCTGGTGTAAGCACCCCATTCACCACCTGGAGCACCCGACTATCCCCGGAAATCTCCCAGCCTTGTCACTCACGCAAACCCAGACAACAGATACACATCCTGGCAGAGGCGGCTGAACAGTTAGGCGAGCAAAGGCTAACTTTCTAAAAGTAGCATTTGCAAACACAGGATATTAAAATAAACCTTACTAAAGGAAGTATTTATTTATTCTGAGTTCAGGCATACTAAAATCTACGCGCTACCGTGTTCCCTGAGCCTGCCGGGACTATAGCGTGTAATAGCTCCAACAGCTCATTTGGCCTAAGAGAACAGGTAGCCCTTAAACAGTGAAGAACCAAAAAGGGCGGTAATTCACTACTAGGACATGCCACACTCTAGGCTTGTCCTACCTTACGCTTGCAATGCACCCTGCCCGTAGGCCTACCATTGGGGTGACTGATATGAAGGTGAGGGAAGGTTCCGGGACTGGCAAGTTTGGGCACTTGCGCAGTCAGCGTGACAGTACAAGACTGTACGCGGGGTCAGCAATGGCGGACCCGAGACATATCTTATGAGGCCGCTTCTGTGGGTGGTGCAACTGATGAAGCAAAGCTTCGCATATTTTGCGGCTTGCCGAAGTCAAGAACCTCGTTTATGTATAACAAGGTAATAAATGTACGTCTTACTAACATTTATATTAAGTTTGAGTAAAGTTTATGACGCTTGCCTATGTGTATTTCTAATGAATTTAATCCGTGTCCTCTAAAATGGCCGCCGCTTGTATTTTAGTTACTGCGCATGCGTCAGCCACACTCACGTGTCCTGACGCGTCTGCAGAAGTGGAGGGAAAGTTATGCGCATGCGTAATTCATAGCTGTGCTTATCATGTGGTACTGTTCGTGCCACTGCTTTTGTGTCCGTATCAATGTAGCTAACATTTAGATGCAATAAGTTTATTTCTTGATGATGAGTTAAAAGTACAAACCCTGTGATGTGTTTTCATAATGACATTATTATGTATTAATTTGTTTTCGCTTACTTTTCATGTACCGCGGGAAATGGGGGTCTGAGTGAGAGGAGAGCCATATTGGAGGTCCCTTCTGCGCCTGTGCGACATTCGGCAGCACGAGGGACCTTGGCTGATGGAACATAGCCAGTTGGCAGTGATGGGCGAGATGCTCCTGAGAAAGTCACCTCTGCCCTGCGAGAACAGCGAATGTTGCTCCTCATATGATACAATGTTAAATTGTCATTGTGTTTCTGCACAGTTTCTCCTGGGAACCCCAAACCTGCTAGGCGGTACCCAAATATGTTAATGAAGGCTTCAAATCGTGTATTGTGATTGGTGTGTTACCCAAATCCTACCTTAGGACCAATCCAAATTGAGGGATTTTGACACTTTGCAACATTGGGGGGTGGTACACTGTCCCCAAACTGTATATCTACCCTGGGTTCACCTAGTGAACCGTCCGACTTGTCTGGTTTAGCTGACCTGTCACTGACCCAACGCACTCAATAGGTGACTGAAGATACAGAGCGCTGCGAAGCACTCTGTCCGAATTTGACCATAGACTGAGGTTCTACTGAACCTTAAAGTGCTGGCAAGGCACTTAGCTGGGAGTTTGCTGACCCAATCGGGGTCTTGATCGATAGCTGCAGAGCGGGTGGAGCGCAGGCGTTGCTTCCGAACTGTGGGTTCCGGTCCTGTCCTGAAGAGGGTCCTGTCCTGAGGGTTTGCTGTCCTGTCCTGAGGGTCCTGTCCTGATTCCTATTCCGAGGGTATCCTGTCCTGTTCTGGGTGTCCATTCTGCACCTGCTGTCCTTTGAGGGGTATCCTTCCTTGAGGGTTTCCTGTCCTTAACTGACCCGTGGCCAGGGTTTGGTTTCCACACCTTTCTAGGTAAATATTGCTCTGAACCTCTTGAAATTCTTGCACCTTCTGAATTTCTAACTTTTGCTTTAATAAAGTTCAACATTGCACATGTGATATTTTCCATGCCTTTCTGCAACTATTGAAAGTCATTTATAATTTCCCTAAAGTTTATTCCTATGTCTTCTCATTTGTTAGAAATTATATTTTGCATAGCAGTGTGTCATTTCCTGATATGGTCTAGAACTTCGTTGCCTAGATTGTTCAAAGGCCCCTTCACCTTAAGTGAAGCGTGTTATTCATTATAAGCTCTCCTATAGTCACTCACACTTAGGCTATCCCTGTTTAGATAATACTGACTTGCATAGTATCGTTTCTCACTACATTTTATTAGTACTTTGATGATTACTCTGTCATTATTTCTTTATGCTTATGTGATTTACGTTATCTTGGTTATTGATTGCCTTGTTTTATTGTACCTCATGCAAGAAAATAATGAACTTTAGATAAACATTTTAAAACTTCCAGTTGTCCGTGGTCATTTAAACAGTATTTGAATGTTATTGGTTGGGTTTGTATTTTGCTGCCTTTCCTTTACAGCTAGCTCCCTGATTCATTGTGGTCATTAGGCACCCGCATCGGTGGATGGTAAGTCGGGTGCACCGAAAATTGGTAGCAGGGAACACACACACACCAACTTGGTAGAGCTCGTGAAGTCACCCGATCGATGTATATGGTGATTTGAAAAGTATATGGGCCCTGAAGCCGGAAACGGCGAAAACTATTGGTCGGGTGGCCTCGCGCGCTCTATCAGTTTTCTGGTAGCAGAGGATGGTTAGGGACTAGTTGAGAGTAAGGCAGGGATTAGTTGGACTAGTTAAGTCGGAAGCTGCTATTATATTAATGCTGCTATAAGAGCGGCTGTTCTAAGGGAACTGATCACTCTCTTGTGAATACGCTGCTGAAATTCATGAATTTTTGTATTGTTATTATTCTTGTTCTTATATTGTTATATGTACTAATCCATGCATTTGTAAACCGAATTGTTTCGTGTTGTCCGAACTCCCCGGGGAATTGAAAGGGCAAGTGGTGAATAGAATCCATTGTCCTGAGGTCACAGGTTCGAGGAAAGTTAGGTGCAGGTTAGGATAACCGGGAAGCACTAACTAGGGCTTTCTGAATACATGTGTGAATAAATGACAGTAACGGGGTTCATTGGCAAAATTCCCATAGTGGCGTAACCTAGTAAGGGTCACATCGGAAGAGTAGCAGGTTCCTCGGAGCTAGCGTGAAAGCAGAGGGGTCCGCTGAGAAACCTTAAACTCGGA
Source organism: Lissotriton helveticus (assembly GCF_964261635.1). Classification (NCBI taxonomy): domain Eukaryota; kingdom Metazoa; phylum Chordata; class Amphibia; order Caudata; family Salamandridae; genus Lissotriton; species Lissotriton helveticus. Next base: position 1,938,033,523 of record NC_136063.1, on the reverse strand, counting down.
ATATATCCCGGAAAGAAGTGGATGAGTTTAGGGGAATAACAGGTTCACCGATGCTAGAGTGAAGGGTAGGCGGAAGAGATCTGCCCGCAGCGCATGAAAAGTAAATGGAAGTAGTTTACTTGCAGTAAAACAATTCTTTCTCTATCTAGACACTTGAGCACTGTGGCGAATGTGTATTCGTTGTAAAATAACCAAGCACTGAGCACTTTAAAAGAAAGAAAGTTTCCGTTACCTTGTGAAGGGAGGGAGTCAGTCGCGAAGCGCCTCTGACGTCACTCTGTGCCGCGCTAGGATTGGTAGAAGCAGCGGGCGGGTAGCGGAGCTGGAATTGTAAAGGAGGGGTGAGCGCCGGAGCGTGGGAACTGTCTCACGAAGGGGCCGCGCACCCATTGGCGGAGCTTATTTAGTGTCGCGCACCCATTGGTTGCACGAATTTCTGAAGCGCGTTCTGATTGGAGGTAGTTTGTAAACAAAGTTAGCGCAGAAGTCGTATGTGGCACTCGCAGACTACAGGAACTCGACCTGATCCAAGGCACCTAGGGTTTGAAAGGGATCAGTGGAAGACTAATAGATACGATATTATGTACGGAACCAAGAGAAAAATGTCCCTTGTAAGTAAGGTGAAAAATTATTTTAGAACGGACAAACCGATTAAATCTAGGGAAGGTGTTCTTGTCCCAGCACCCAATACTCCCGCCTCATTCATGATGTTTGACCGAGGGTACAATACCTGTGTGTGGTTGGAGAATTGGGTGAAGTACACAAAAGATGACGGAGTATTGGCTTTTCCGTTAGATGGTACTTTCAATGGTAGGATCTTATTTAATTTAAGAACCCGAATGAATGAACTGCATCCCAGACCAAGACTAACGCAGTATGAGGCATTAGAGGAATGGGAGATTGAGGCTTTTGAAAGAGAAAGACCCCGAATGGACAAGGGTTTGACCAAGTGGTACCCCAGGCAGAAACAGGAGTCCAGGGAGAAAAGGATGAAACAGTGGAGACAGAGCATGATTGTTGAGGGTCTGTTTCCCATGATGCCGGCATGTCATAACATTGGAGCGGGTGAGAAAAGTACTGAAAAATGTAAGCATTGGGGGGCCCTGGGGGATTCAGATGATGAACTAATAGATGACATCTGTACCAGAAGTCCGCCACCTTACAATGAGGGAACCCGACCTTCCAGTGTAGGAGATGTTCCCCGACGCCACTTCCTAAAGGAAGAAGACAGGTCCCTGGGACTGGGAGGGGGTGGTCAAGTATTGCCCTATCCTGAAAAACCCGAACCGACGGAAACAAGGGATATATATCCCAAAGTGCCCGCAAGCCAGGAAGAAAAATATTCACGTACGAAAATCTTTTTTCCCAGACCCTTGTATGAAAGCGAAGAGAAACCGTCGAATTCAGGACTGCCTTTTGTTCAACCTCCATATGGGGAAGAGCGCAGGTCCTTTAATACTGGAACTTTATTCCCGAAACCTAATTATGGGGGAGGACCAAGTGAAACGCATCCTACTGCCCCGAGTTTTACTCCTCCATTGACCCCACAGATATTACATGACACAACTTTAAGAAGGGTACTAGTGGAAAAGGAGCAAGAGGCTCTAGCTAGACAAAGAACAGAAATAATTCAGAAAATTTCCCAGTTAAATACCAGTCCTGAGGCATTGACTATTCCAGTAACTATTGGACCGGTGGTCCCGTTATACGGAAATGGTCAGGGAAATCCGATTACTCCAGTTATGACCCCAGTCATGGCAGCCCCGAGACAGGAACCGATCATCATAGATGATCAGTCCAGTGAGTGCGAGTCTGAAGTTGCGTTTTTGGAATTGCCAAACAAACAGACTGGAAAGGGAATACAGCAGAGGCATAACCCTTTTAATACAAAAGAAATTAAATTAGAGACAGCAACAGGTACTAGGAATGTCTCTCTGGTAACTCCGGATGAAATTGAGAGTTGGAGTCGTGAATTAGAGAAGCAGACTCCGCAAACAAAACCTTTAGACCTCTACAAGCTGAGGGTTGAAATAGAAGAATTAATGGCAGGAAATGTGGGGTTGGATCGATTGAATACCTACTCTGAAGAAGAATTGTCGTTCATATGTAAAAGCTTTACAAGGAACACCAGAGTGCTCCACGAAAAACTGACCGAAACAGCAGTTAGTATGGGGGTAGATATCTCAAAATCCAAGCCCTTACAGAAACCGTACAGAGCAGACTTCTCAGACAAAGATATAGAACACCTGAATGTGGCGGGGAAGAAGTTGCAGATTAAAGAATTAATGGGGGTACTACAGAAATGGGGAGATGTGGAAAGATGGAGAAGCAGGTGGGCGAAAAAGAGGGAAGAGGTTCGCTCCCGACAAGTGACTCCTGAGTTTGCTTTAAGAGAGGTAGAAAAACCTGAGCAGTTATGCCCCATGCGCGAAGTACCTGGAGGGAAATATGTGCATGTCCCCTGGTCTAGGCAGGATATTGTGTCCTTCACGAACGATTTTCCAAAATTACGAGAGAAACCAGTTGACTGGTACAGGCAGGTGGAAAGGTTCGTGAAGGTACAGAAATGTCTGTGGAAAGACCTGGATGGGTTTTTCGACATTGTGGTTCCGGTGGATTTATGGACCCAGTGTAAGATAGCCATAGACTGGCCCAGTGAGGAGTACCCAAGAAACAAGGAAACTGGGGAGCCATCAAAGGATGTCATGCGAAAATATGAGCAGGTAATTCAGCATTTGAAAGAAAAGGTGCCCGCAAAGGAAACTGATTGGACAAAAATAGATAGAACAACACAGGAAAGGGACGAGACAGTGCACTCCTTCTATGAGAGGTTATTGCAGGTATTTAAAACATACAGTGGTATTGATAACATCGATTTGAAGGACATGACGCACTTTATTTACAGGTTTGTAAATGGTTTAAGACCTGAAATTTGTCAGTGGATAAAAGATAATAAAATTGTTGGCATACTAAGAAAATGGATGAGGTCCTGCGGTACGCTAAGTACTGCGAGGATGAGATGGCAGAAAAGAAAAAGGCCCTCAAGGAAAAGGTGATGTGGGCTCAGGTGAAGCTCGCAGAACAGCAGGAAAAACAATTGAGTAACATGGTTAAAAATGCTGAGAACAAAGGTCCTGGGGGAGGGGGTGGAGGAAAGCCCCGGCCCAAATTTAGCAGGGAAGAGGCTATGAAAAAATTTCCCTGCCATCAGTGCGGCGAAATTGGACACTGGCGAAACGAGTGTCCCCAATTAGTAGATATTAATGAAAAAACTCCTGATTTAACTCCACAGACGCAGAAAGAAAGACCAAGAAAGACTCAACCCCAGGTAAAAACAGTTCAGGTGCCTCGAGCACCCAAGCAGGTATACAGGGGAAGACAGGCAGAAGATGAAGAAATAGAGGTTTGGGAAAGCGGGGAGAACAGAAATACAGCAACTTCGCAGTATCTGCTGAATGATACCTTCCTTTGTAATGATCAGGACTGACGGGGCCTGAGAGGGGAGGACGAGGAGTGCGTACTTGGCGCTTCCTTGCCGGTAGACCAGTCTGGACCATATATTGAAGGAAAGGTTGACGGAAATGATGTCACCTTTCTGTTGGACACTGGCGCTACCCGTTCTACTGTAAGAACAGTGGACGTTCCAAACCTACCCCTCTCGGGAGAAAATATCCAAGTAGTGGGTGTATCTAATCAATTGATTAGTACTCCTGTTACCGAACCAATGGAGATTTCAATTGGAAATTTTAAACAGATGCATAGATTTGTCATCTGTGACACCAGTCCAGTGAATCTACTGGGTCGTGATTTGCTGTGCAAAATGAACTGTACCATCTTTTGCACACCAAAGGGTGTGGAAATACAGACCCCAGATGAAGATGGCATTTATAAATTATTGTTACTTAGACCTGACTCAGAAATTAAAAGATTGACCCTGCAGGACTTGCCCCAAGAACTACAGGAAGCCGTAAAGCCAGAGGTGTGGGATTTCACTGGAAAGGATGTGGGGTTGATGAAAGATGTGGACCCCATACAGATAGCCATCAAGGACAATGCAGTATATCCTAACACTAGGCCCTACCGAATGAATGCTGAAGTGAAAGCAGGTGTCACTCTGGAAATACAAAAATTATTAGAAGGAGACATCATACAGGAAGTGATGAGCAGCCCATGCAACTCACCGATTATGGGCATCAAAAAGCCTAGTGGCAAGTATAGGGTAGTGCAGGACCTGAGAAAGGTTAACAAAATTGTAGTTCCTTGCTGCCCTATTGTCCCGAACCCTGCAGTGATATTGTACCAGATTCCTTGGGATGCTGAATGGTTCACTGTGATTGATTTATGTCATGCATTCTTTTCGATACCCCTGCACCCCGACAGCAAATTTCTTTTCTCATTTGCCTTCGAGGGTCACGTGTATTGTTGGAACCGGGTCCCTCAAGGGTATACAGAGAGCCCCTCTATCTTTAATCAGATCTTGAAAAAATGTCTAGAGACTTTGATCTTACCTGGGAATTCTGTGTTAGTACAGTACATAGACGACCTTCTACTGGCGTCTAAAAGTCACAGGGACTGTGTAGTTGACACCATTGCCCTCCTAAATCATCTGTGTGAGAAAGGGCATAAAGTGGCCCCTGACAAACTACAGTTCTGTGCAAAATCAGTAAAATATCTAGGACACCAGATAGAAAAGGGTGTCAGGAAAGTCACATCAGAAAGAGTGAGAATAATTCAAAAGATGCAGTTGCCCCGTACTCAAAAAGATGTCAGAATGTTCCTGGGGGTATTAGGGTACTGCAGACAGTGGATTCTGGGATTTGCAGCTTTAGCCAGGCCCTTGATAAAAATGACCACGAGAGGAATGCCAGATGTTGTAGAGTGGGACGATGAAAGTCTAATGGCTTTCACAAGACTGAAAAACTGTCTGTGTACAGCCCCTGCGTTGGGAATGCCAGATTATTCCAAAGAGTTTGCCCTTTTCTGTGACACTCGCGATAATTGCGCATTGTCAGTCCTGACTCAAGAACATGGCACGACCAGAAGGCCTGTGGCTTATTTCTCTGCCACATTGGACCCAGTAGCTGCTGGGTTACCAGGCTGTCTGAAAGCAGTAGCTGCTACCTGTGCAAGTTTGGAACAGAGTGAGTCCATTGTCATGGGACATCCTGTGACCGTGTATGTTTCACATGGAGTGGTAATTCTATTGACCAGAACTAAAACACAGTATCTCACCCCTAGTCGGCTGACTAAATACGAGAGGATTCTTGTGGGTGCAGCAAATGTAAGCATTGTTAGGTGCGGTATTCTGAACCTTGCCACCTTACTCCCCGACCCCTTGGAAATAGAAGGTGGGGATGATGATGAACATGATTGTATTGACCTGACAGAGTTCAGTACTAAGCCACGCCCAGACATAAAAGAAGTACCATTGCCTGAGCATGATAAAGAACTATTTGTGGATGGTTCCTGTCTAAGACATGAACTAGGAGGCTTGAGTGCTGCTTATGCAGTAGTGTCTTTCACAAAAATTGAACAAGCAGGTTACCTATATAACATCAAGTCTGCACAAGTAGCCGAATTGATAGCCATGATAAAGGCTTGCAAAATTGGGAAGGACTTACGCATAACAGTGTATACTGACAGTCAGTACTGTTATGGCGTTGTGCATGACTTTGGCCAATTGTGGCTGCAGAGAGAATTCATGACTTCCTCTGGTACTCCCATTCGGAATGCAAAGGTTGTTCATGACCTTTTAGAGGCCATCCAGTTGCCCAAAGAACTGGCAGTGGTAAAATGTGCTGCTCATCAAAGGAGCATGGACAGAGTATCACTGGGAAACGATTATGCTGACCGAGTGGCCCAATGGTGTGCCAAAGATCGGTATATTGTAAATCCAAAACGAGGGGGGCCAGGAACCAGCTGCCAGCTTCAGGTGTTTGAAGAAGTGCCTACGTGGGATGAAGTGAGAGAGTGGCAGGAATCGGCTCCTTGGCAAGAAAGAGAGAAATGGAAGGAGGATGGGTGTAGACCGAGACGTGTGGATGGTGTGATTTTGGGCCCAACTGGTATGCCTGTGTTACCCCGACACTTGCTTGGCACAATGGCAAGATTAATACATGAAGGATCACACATTGGTAGGGATGCCATGATTCTGGTATTTCAACAGACTTGGTACAGTAAAAAGTTCAGGAAGGTAGCAGAGTCCCTCTGCCAGAGGTGCCTGTCATGTCAACAGATGAACCCAGGCAAGAGGACAATGGTTGAACTGAGCAGGATTGGGAGATCAGGGGGTCCCTTTATAAGGATACAGACTGATTTCATCACCATGCCCCGTTGTGAAGGGAAACGATATGTCCTTGTCATTGTTTGCGTATTTTCAAAATGGGTAGAAGCTTACCCTACTCCTCAAAGTGACGCACTGACAGTAGCGAAGTGTTTACTAAAAGAACTGATACCTAGATTCGGAATACCATGCATTATTGAATCAGATAAGGGTGGACATTTCCAGAATGAAATACTGGCTGAACTGTGTAAGGCCTTTGGAATAAGGCAGAAACTCCATTGTGCATACCACCCAGAGGCTTCTGGAATAGTGGAACAAGTAAATGGAACTATCAAAAACAGACTAGCAAAGCTGACAGATGCTACTGGCATGACCTGGGTGAAGGCCCTGCCCCTGGTCCTGATGGGACTGAGAAGTGTTCCTGACCGCAAGACAGGCCTAAGTCCCCATGAAATCATTATGGGAAGAGTGATGAGACAAGCATGGGTGCCAGGAAGCAAACTGTTGAGTATTACTGATGATTTGGTGCTTGAATACTGCAGAAGATTGGGTGACCAAGTGCGTTCTATCTCTCGCCAGATTGGAGACGACGGCATCCTCAATCCAACGACTCCTCTCCACAGCTTGGTTCCAGGAGACTGGGTTAAAATAAAGAAGCACACTCGATCAAGCTGTCTGGCACCAAGGTGGGGAAAGAAACGCCAAGTAATCCTGGTAACAACCACTGCAGTGAAAGTCGCAGGTGTTCCCCAGTGGATCCACGCTGGACACACCCAGAAGGTATTGCCAGACAAAGGATTTGAAGAAGAAGGGCAACCAGCAGAGGACCCTGAAGGAGCCAGACCAGAAGCAACTGACAACGAGCAGCCCAGCACCAGTCAGGTTGCAGGAACAGCAGACGTTGGCCCAGGAGTAGTTGACTACGAACTGCCAAGAATCCAGCCTGCTGAAGAGGTCCAGGAAACTGAGCCAGGAGTAGCTGAAGACGAGCTGCCAAGCATATGGCCAGAAGAATGGATACCGATGATTGATCTGACCGAAGATCCTATCAGAACAAGAGAACGACTTAGTGAAGGTAGAGAGTGGACTAGTCAGGAAAAGCAAGGCACAGGCGAAGAACCTCAGCCGCTTGAGATTCACATCAAAACTGAGGAAGGAGAAGGTCAGACAGGGACAGAGCAGGTATTCGATACACCACCGCGAACACCTGATGCAGATAAGGGAGAGACTAGAAACAGAGTGATAGTTCGAGCAGAAGAAAATCAAGAGATCGAAGTGCTTGAACAGGATCAGAGAGGGTTAAAAGAACGGGTTCAGGAAACAGAAACAGAAACAGAGACAATCGAAAGCCAAAAACAAAATATTCCTGAACAAGGCCAGATTAGCAACCAGGCAGAAGAATTTGATGCTAGCCCTGGAACTAGTCAGATAAGGAAAGTAGGAGAAGAAAGTGGAGAAGAATTACCACAAGATAAAGAGAACAAGAGAATAAGAAAAGATAGTGAAGTCCAAGTACCAACTAAGAGACTAAAGAAAAGAAACAACCTTGAGCCTAGGTTTGTAAAAAGATTGAGACTAAGGATAAAGACAGTGGAAGAAAAACGTGCAGAAGCAAGAAGAAGTGCTCGAATAGCAGAGCAAGAAGAAGACTCTTCCAAAAGAAGGAGTGAGCGAATAAAAAGACAAAACAAAAAGTACAAATCTCCTGAATGGACACTGGTTTTGGAGGAACTTGAAGATCTTGATATAACTGACGTGAGCGACGGAGAACCCGTCCCAGAGTACTCAGCTGAAGAGGAGGACGAACCACCGTGAATTTGCACAAAGTAAGCTAATTGTGTAAAGCCAAAAAGAGGGGTTCGAGAGACTCCTTCTGAGCCAAAATGTCTGATTCAACAGTGAATGGTAGACCTAGTTGCAGCCGTTTTAAAACGTGTTGCAAGGTGTGTATATGTAGTGTAGTAGTACTGATAGTTATCTGGATAGGATTAACAATTTTCATTCCCTTTGCTGTAAGTAAAGATACTAACATTGTCCCTACTGAAGTTGTAAATACCGACAATGAGGAGCTAACAACACAGAGTGTAGCACGACATGAGAGAGCTTTGAGACAAACAAAACAGAAATTAGAAGCATCAGATGAGGGAGGACTACATTATCATGGAATGAAGAACAGGACACACTTAAATGTTTTCGCAAACTTGTTAATACACTATGTAGAGACTATGGAAATTGAAGATTGCTATGTCTGCATGAAGCTACCTACTTCGGTGGCTGAGGGCGTGACATACCATCATCTGCCATTGACATATGGAATCTCCTGTAGCATTTTAGCTAGTTTATTCTATAAAAGAGGACCGTTACAGTACTATTACTCTAACAATGACGTGATCTTTTCTGAACTTCCTATACGTGGGAACTTGAATCCTGTACATACCAAAACTGACACCATAAGATATATGGGAGACTACTTTCTGACTATAGGTAACATTGACATAGCAGACGCACACAGAGATAACTTGACTTGTTCTTTGCGTGAGCAGGAAAAGATGTTCCTGAACATGGCAGAGAAAAGGAGAATTAAAATTCAAAAGAAGGCTAATGACGAAAGTCAGAAAAAGCCAAAGTGGGCAGAGAACATGGAAGGCACCTCATCTGGTGGAGCGGGTCCTGCTCTGTTGCTGGATTTTGAAAAGAAAGGCAAGCTATGTCTTCACCGCGAGAAGACTAGCTATTATAATAATGTTTTCATTGGTTCCAGTGAATGCGAACATAATTACAAGGTAATTGGAGGTTGGGGTTTCAAAAATGGGTCAGAGCCTGTGTTTCCTGGAATTTATTATATTTGTGGGGACAAGGCTTATTTCAAATTGCCGGATCACTGGTATGGAAGCTGCTACTTTGGCATTGTCTTCCCGAAAATATACCATGTGAATGGAAAAGCTGGAAGCAATGAAGATACTAATGGCTTAGTGCGTAGTAAAAGAGAAAGTATAGGTGAAATTATGGGTAGTATTTTCAGTGCACTGATACCTGGAGTGGGAGTGGTTCTGAACACTCACAGAATTTGCAAATTGTCTACTATAGTAGATGTGCTGTCTACTGAAACGGCTCATGGATTTCTGCTGGTCAATACCGAAATGGTTGCGATCAGATCAATGGTTTTACAAAATCGACTTGCTCTTGACACCTTATTAGCGAAAGAGGGCGGAGTCTGCCGGATGTTGAAGGCGCAACATTGTTGCACTTATATTCCGGATAAAAGTGTACAGATCAAAAGATATGTGAAAAACATTACTAATTTGGCAAAGGAACTCAAACCACTCGAGGTTGATAGTGCCTGGAAGAGACTGGTAGATGGTCTCTCAAATGTAGGTCATTGGCTTGCTAGCATAGGTAAAAGCTTATTATTCAAAATTCTGATGCCAATTGGTATTATAGGTATTATTATACTTTCCATTTTCTTATGCTGTAAATGCCGCAAGCGCACCAAAAAGCACGAGGTAAATGCAAGAGGAGTGAAACGAAGTGTGGATGAGATTGAATTAGAGGAAGTGAATGATCAAATATACAAAAAGGTGAAGACTTCTCACCCTGCTAAAACTGAGAGAGAAAAGTTAGAACGGCTGCTGGAAGAAATAGAACTTTATAAGGTGTGAAAGAAAGTTGGCATCTGGTTCCATTATATTTTGTGATGATAGTAAATATCATCAAAGAGGGGATTGATGAAGCAAAGCTTCGCATATTTTGCGGCTTGCCGAAGTCAAGAACCTCGTTTATGTATAACAAGGTAATAAATGTACGTCTTACTAACATTTATATTAAGTTTGAGTAAAGTTTATGACGCTTGCCTATGTGTATTTCTAATGAATTTAATCCGTGTCCTCTAAAATGGCCGCCGCTTGTATTTTAGTTACTGCGCATGCGTCAGCCACACTCACGTGTCCTGACGCGTCTGCAGAAGTGGAGGGAAAGTTATGCGCATGCGTAATTCATAGCTGTGCTTATCATGTGGTACTGTTCGTGCCACTGCTTTTGTGTCCGTATCAATGTAGCTAACATTTAGATGCAATAAGTTTATTTCTTGATGATGAGTTAAAAGTACAAACCCTGTGATGTGTTTTCATAATGACATTATTATGTATTAATTTGTTTTCGCTTACTTTTCATGTACCGCGGGAAATGGGGGTCTGAGTGAGAGGAGAGCCATATTGGAGGTCCCTTCTGCGCCTGTGCGACATTCGGCAGCACGAGGGACCTTGGCTGATGGAACATAGCCAGTTGGCAGTGATGGGCGAGATGCTCCTGAGAAAGTCACCTCTGCCCTGCGAGAACAGCGAATGTTGCTCCTCATATGATACAATGTTAAATTGTCATTGTGTTTCTGCACAGTTTCTCCTGGGAACCCCAAACCTGCTAGGCGGTACCCAAATATGTTAATGAAGGCTTCAAATCGTGTATTGTGATTGGTGTGTTACCCAAATCCTACCTTAGGACCAATCCAAATTGAGGGATTTTGACACTTTGCAACATTGGGGGGTGGTACACTGTCCCCAAACTGTATATCTACCCTGGGTTCACCTAGTGAACCGTCCGACTTGTCTGGTTTAGCTGACCTGTCACTGACCCAACGCACTCAATAGGTGACTGAAGATACAGAGCGCTGCGAAGCACTCTGTCCGAATTTGACCATAGACTGAGGTTCTACTGAACCTTAAAGTGCTGGCAAGGCACTTAGCTGGGAGTTTGCTGACCCAATCGGGGTCTTGATCGATAGCTGCAGAGCGGGTGGAGCGCAGGCGTTGCTTCCGAACTGTGGGTTCCGGTCCTGTCCTGAAGAGGGTCCTGTCCTGAGGGTTTGCTGTCCTGTCCTGAGGGTCCTGTCCTGATTCCTATTCCGAGGGTATCCTGTCCTGTTCTGGGTGTCCATTCTGCACCTGCTGTCCTTTGAGGGGTATCCTTCCTTGAGGGTTTCCTGTCCTTAACTGACCCGTGGCCAGGGTTTGGTTTCCACACCTTTCTAGGTAAATATTGCTCTGAACCTCTTGAAATTCTTGCACCTTCTGAATTTCTAACTTTTGCTTTAATAAAGTTCAACATTGCACATGTGATATTTTCCATGCCTTTCTGCAACTATTGAAAGTCATTTATAATTTCCCTAAAGTTTATTCCTATGTCTTCTCATTTGTTAGAAATTATATTTTGCATAGCAGTGTGTCATTTCCTGATATGGTCTAGAACTTCGTTGCCTAGATTGTTCAAAGGCCCCTTCACCTTAAGTGAAGCGTGTTATTCATTATAAGCTCTCCTATAGTCACTCACACTTAGGCTATCCCTGTTTAGATAATACTGACTTGCATAGTATCGTTTCTCACTACATTTTATTAGTACTTTGATGATTACTCTGTCATTATTTCTTTATGCTTATGTGATTTACGTTATCTTGGTTATTGATTGCCTTGTTTTATTGTACCTCATGCAAGAAAATAATGAACTTTAGATAAACATTTTAAAACTTCCAGTTGTCCGTGGTCATTTAAACAGTATTTGAATGTTATTGGTTGGGTTTGTATTTTGCTGCCTTTCCTTTACAGCTAGCTCCCTGATTCATTGTGGTCATTAGGCACCCGCATCGGTGGATGGTAAGTCGGGTGCACCGAAAATTGGTAGCAGGGAACACACACACACCAACTTGGTAGAGCTCGTGAAGTCACCCGATCGATGTATATGGTGATTTGAAAAGTATATGGGCCCTGAAGCCGGAAACGGCGAAAACTATTGGTCGGGTGGCCTCGCGCGCTCTATCACAACCAGCGCTGCAGGCCCACTAGCAGCATTTGTATCTACAAGCCCCGACACTCCTCGTGCATTTACAGGGGACTAAATAAGCCAATTGTGGAAATCAATTACACATACACTTTACATCAAACAATGGCCTTGTAAATATAGAGTAAGACAATGCCTTACTCTGCGTGGAAGAGATATTCCATGGGTGTTGCTGTGGGTGTTACCACACAACATCCGTAAGGGCATATTTACTAACAAATGTTGTAGCGCTGCATTGCAAGCCATATTGCTGCCCGAGCTGCATCATTAGCAAAGTGCAGGGATGCATTATGTTTGCAGCAATATGATGCATCACCGTACTTTCCTCTGCACTGGAGCACAAGTGGCTGCCTAGTGCCTAGGCAGGCACCCTTGCCTGTAGGGATGATTGTTTTTGCAAAAACAACCATTGATGGTGTTTTCCTCCGTGTGTGTGCTGCAGAAAGCAGCACAGATGGAAAGAGCGAAAAACAAGGAGAAATAAAGGTACTTCTCCTCGTTGCACCACTGTAACGCCTCCCCTAAGAAGGCGTTAGAATTGACACATTCCCAGTTTTATTAAACCTTGTTAAACTGGGAGTGCGTCAGAATCCATGGGTGTTGCATGGAAACACCCACAGTAACACTTATGGAACTCCCATTTCATGCAGAGCAATGAGTGAAAGGGGGGTATATTTACAAGGCCATGAAAAGCCGTGCAGGGTGGCGTTGTGTGGATTTATAAATATGGCTCAGCATTGTGCGTCACCGGAACGTCAAAAAGAGTGACGTTCTGGCAGCGCAGGGGCCTTGTAAACATGGTCCATGGTTTTTGACACTGCCCCAGAATTACAACATAGTGTAAATCTGGAGAAGGGCCTCCTTCCACATGTGCTGCATTTTTCAACACACATAGAACAAGGAAAATTCCTCCTTTGATTGTTTTTGTGCCTGAAGGTCACCTTCCTGCACAAAAACAATTGTTTTCATGCCAACAACACAGACTGCATTGGCTCTCTGCTGGAGTTTGTGTGTGGTGCTGGCAGAAAGGTCAGGAATGCATCATATCTTGTAGATACAGTGCATTCCTGCCCTAGAATGCGTGGGCCGTTGCCCTTCATCAAAATATTATAAATATGCTCCTCAGTTTATAGTAATTCAAATCCATTAGTGACTTTTCTCTGTGTCACCATGAATAATTTCTCCTGTGAAGTGCACTAAAGCTAAAAATAGATACCTTGTCTGGTCCAAGTACAACTACTAGATAGGAATCCCCCATAGCATTTTATTAAAGATATTTGCAATGGTTAATTTGTATTGCAAGCATATGGCAATTTTGTCTGGACAGCAGCATTTTTCTTTATATTATTCTTGTTATTCAGGTGCATACGCTTGCAAAACAAATAAAAAAAATAACAATGGCACCACTTAGCAAGACCCATTCCATTTGCTTTGCCAGTTCTTGTTAAATATCCACTGGGGGCTGGTAGTCTCTTGGAGGCAGTGAAGCTTTCCACTGCTACACGTCTAGTGTCCCAAAAGATGTCTTGTTGTTTCTCCTGATTCTAGGTACAACGTCCATGTTTACTTCCTGAAGTTCATCCACCGGCCTCTTCACTTCACCCATAGTTGCCACAATGCCTAACAACAGCACAGTGCCTATCATAAGCAGCCTCAGCAGCTGAACTTCTCTCCAGAATGCCAAGACCTTACGCAGTCCGAGATGCATATCACTTCTTCCTTTTCTGATTATTAGTCCCTATGTTCAGTTTGGTATCCAGTAATGTTGCAGGAGTTGTACACTCTAGGAAAGAAAGAGAATGTGCCAATCAGAACATCAATAGACAACACAAATATGCATTTAAAGTTTGCAGCATGCTTGGATGGTACATGGTATGCATTCATAACACACAAAAGAGGCCATTATCGAAAATCATAAGCTTAATATGGTATTTTAAGTTTGATGCTGGAAGAAGGCTCCATACCAGTGTCCCATTGCATTATGGTCCAAATGTCCCATTGACAAAACCAGACAACATTGAAAGAAAATCTCACCTGTTAGTTGTGTGGTTGAGTGTAGGCTGTCACACTCCTCCAAAGGTTTCATCATGAAATTGACACCACTAAGGGACCAACAATGTACATTCAATATGATAGAACTAAGGAGAGCTACCAGGCTTATCAATACTATACAAAATATACTAGTGCCCTTCTATGCTATTGTGCTGCCTAAAATCTAATACAACCCGTAACTATCTCTTGAGGTTTCCAACATCAAACAAGGTGCTCATCTCATGAGCTATTTAAAACCAACTGTATAGGCAATCCAAACACAAGGCTAAAACCCGGGGGCATATTAGCAAGTACCTAGTTAAAATAATCGCTGTTTTAGCGGCAGGAAACTGCCGCTAAAACGGCGATAATGGGTTGCTAATATGTGTTATAGAATTCCAATAGAAGCCCAGGTTAGATGTGCAGGACATCTAACCTGGGCTTCTATTGGAGCATGTTACTGTATATCTTTAACCAAATGATCACACACACGCACACCAGGACAACATGAGTATTAGCAAGGAAGTAAACCGCCAAGATTGCTCCAGCATGTATCTGCCAAGTGGTAGTTGTCATGGCTTAACTTTTCAGCTGTATGTTCTGCAAGTTACACATATCATCTGAGTCCTGGCTCACTAATCAATGTTGTCAATCAGTTGCAAAAGTCTATGTAGCTTTCTAGAGAGCTCTACGATTTTTCCTAGAACAGTAGAGGACGTTTCAGTGATGCTGAGCCTAATAGGCCAATATAACTATTTCTTCTTTGATAAAGTTCGCCATCTTGGTATCTCCCACCTGTTTGCGCTTCATGGATATAGTCAGTGATTATATCTTGAGGAGCCGGTATCATTAGTATTGTCATCTATAGCAGTGGGGACTGTCTACCTAGGCTGCCTTTGCTCCCACTGTGTGGTAATCCCCTACAAACTATGCACTGTGCACTCTATAAACAAGACAATTTTCCGGATTAATTTAATAAATAATGTTTCGTGGGATGAGTAACCAAAGAGCTGAAACACAACACTTACAGAAGCTCTAACTGAGCTGATTTAATCTAAATTGCGCATATTACCGTATACAAACGTATTCAAAACTAATATTATGTTGGCAAACAAAATAAGAAAATATGTGTTTTTCGAAACTTTCCGAGGGAAAGGAGTGGGTTGAGTTCTCAGCTGAGTGGACAGGCAGGGAGATCCATAGGCAGGTGGCTACTCCAGAGAAGGATTGCTTCAGGACTTGCATTATTTTGAATTTTGAATCCTAAGGAATGAATCCTTGCTTCTTAGACCCAGTTGATCTCCTGAGACACCCAGTAGTTTTGCCATATAAGATACACTTTTTTTATTTGAATGGCCATATTTGACAGACAGCAGCTTTTCAATTAGTTCTTAGCCTCCACGGGTAACCACTTTAAAGCAGTAAAATGTGATTAATTATTTTCTTGCAGCGATGGGTCTGAGTGTGCAATGAAAGATGACTTTCAAGAGAGTTGTGAATGATTGAGAAATACCAGCCATAACAGCGTTGCAGAAGACCAGCGAAGATGTGCGGAAGGCACGAGCTGCTTTTTTCAGCTGGTTTGGTAATATGATTTTGAGTTTCCTTAAGCAGAATATTTAGAACATGTTTTATTGACTTTGTTTATGTCAGTCAATAAAGATAGAGTAGGACAAAACGGAGCCCCTTGAGGTTATCACTAAGACAGACATTTGAAGAAACCTTCAAGTCTGAGTTCATGTGGTAATGCCTGGATGAATCTGTTTTTACATTTATTGGTGATGAAAATAAAATATTTTTGGAGGATTTAACATCAGGAGATTGTCAGACATCTACTTTTGTATCCAAAAATACAAGTAAACAAGTCTACACCCATATAAAATGACATTTTAGGCAGAAGCCTTCTGCAAAATCCTATCCTAGATTCCCTAGGATAACTTGCAATGTGATTGATGAATATCTCTATGATGCATCTCACAATTCAGTGCAAGCTATGTGGAAGGAGCAGACTCTGAATCTAGTCCACCAATCTCCATCATGCAAGAACCAGAAGCACAGGAATGGGAAATCTCAAACTACAGATTCGAAATATGGAAAATGGGTATTGACGAGGAGAAGCAAAACATGCAGGAGGTGATGACTCGTCTCACAGCAGCAGGTAGATGATGCAATTCACTATATGCTTTCTCGCATGAATGTGTTGAATGAATTGCACACACTCCTGGTACAGCTAACTCTGACTAAATAATAAAAATAGATGGTAAATAATAGAGTGGTGCAATTACCACTTGTATTACACTCCCAGGGGCATATTACCAAGCAATAGCGATATTTATCGCTATTGCTTGTTTAGAGACAAAAATTTACCGCAGAGGTGCGGCGATTTTTATCGCAGATAAACCTTGGTATTACCAAGGTTTATCGCAAATGCGATAAAAACCGGCCGCAATGCATGAATATCGCTGAAAAGTCAGCGATATTCATGCATTACCGAGCTAATGTTCTTAGCCATGTTATCCACCTCCCATTGGATAACATGGCTAAGAACTGCGCAGGGCAGGTGTTAGCTTTTGGAGATATTCGCGCTTAGCGCGAATATCTCCAAAAGTTGGTAATAGGAGATAGCGATGTTAGCGACTGTTTCCAGTCGCTAACATCTTGGTGAAGTGCTGAGTTTTTCGGAACCGGTAACCCAGCGGTGCCAGGGACAACACCCTAAGACTTCGAGTCCTTCCTGTTTTAGACTACAGAAACACAGAGTCTTCTTGGTGAAGTCAAAGATCGAATTTATTGGCTGCAGCCAGTAACAGTGTATCCTAGAAGTACAACACGGTGTATATTCTCAGGAGACTGCTCAATCTTACAAAGCCAGCCTTCTCTTTTTATACAAAATATTATGCTTTAGGCAAACATTCCTTATTTTACAGTTGACCATTCACATATTTTCACTACAAAGAAAAAGCAGAGTCATGATGACAAGCCCATATTTCAGTTTGTTCAGCCCATAATCAATTACCCGGCAAGGCCCAGTATTTTCATCAGATATCGACGAACCCCCAATAAAAACGGGCACCTCCTCCTCGTAAAGCAAGTCATAAAGAAAGAAGCAGGGACAGATGTGTGTAAGATTAGGCATGGTTTGTGTGGGATGAAAGGTTAATGCTTTGTTGTGCCTTGATGCTATCTCATTCGGCCACTGGGAGAGGAACTGACCGAACAGGTTTGGCTTCAGGCAGTGGAGTCAGCTTGCCCAGGTCACAGGGAAGTCAGCAAAGGTGTACGTGTCCTTCAGATTCGTTTTTGGCCTAGTCATCGGCCTATGTGAGGGCAACACACAAAATGGCTGCCGTACACAAAATGGAACCCGAGGGTTCAGGACGAAAACTATGATTTCAGGGTGATTTCGTCACTCGAATATGACGAAAATGCTTGTGCATAGTTTACTAGTCATTCTCTGTCTGCTGATACCAAAATCGTCATGATGCGACTATGTTAATAACACGGGTCCAGAATTTTCAGTACCACAGGCCCTCCTTTTGCCCTTACATAGGCAATTAACCTATACTCATGCTAATCTGAGTCCAGGTCTATATTCGTAAAGTCATTGAGATGTTGCTGTAGCATCATCCTATTACTTAGCTCGTCCCTTGATACAGGTTTCCTTATACATGATGTAGCACAGAGGCCACATATTGCAGGAGCACACTGTACGCACAGACAGAACAGGAAAAGAATGGCTAAGATCATCCCAATGACCATCAGAATTTTCCATCCCCAGGCGGATATCAGTTCCCAGAACCATCCCATCAACGACCAATCTCCTTTATCCACATGAATAGATTCGGAAATCTTATGCAGTTTGGAAATGGCCTGGTACACTGTTGGAGCGTTATCTGGAATGAAAACACAGCAACTCGATTGGATAACTTTACATACCCCACCTGGGTCTGCAAGTATGACATCTAACGCGACCCTGTTCTGAAGGGTCATAAGACGATCCGACTGGAGCTCAGCAGTCAAGTTACTAAGGGCACCGGCAGTTTCAACTACGGTGGATTCAACCACCCTCGTCAATTGCCTAATGTTCCTGCTGTTCACCATGGGTCCCCAAAACGACAGAAAACCTTTCATAAAGTCTCCAAATTCTTGTCCAGCAGTGTCTTCTTTACTGAAGACACCTCTAACTATCCTTGTCTTATGGTAATCTGCCGTAGCTGTGTAGGTGGGAGGCAACAGGAACGAAATAAAACATGTGCCCGAAAAGTCAGGGGGCAACCATGTATAGGCTCTATCATGGCAGATGAAATAGGTACCCTTAGCTGCTAGGAACGAAGGGGAAGTCTGGGACGCAAAAACATATGTTTCAGTGCAGGTACTCTTCCCTAACTGAGCTCTGGGATTCTTGCCATTACCTTGCAGACATAGGTGACCCTGATGGGGTACAATCCAAATCGGGGAAGATCTCTTAGCTTGCTGTTTCTCACTCAGAGTAACTCCATATCCGGTCACGTTCCATCCTATATACACTAGTGTCTCATCTCTCGGGATAGTCTCATAGGAAATATCTTCCCTAATTATGTCTACTATACCCTTAACTAGAGCACTATTCTTAGGATTATCTTTCACAGAACGTAGGGGGTAGACTTCATGTGCGTAGATGAACATTGTTCTGTATGCCCACACAGAACCATTATGACTGAAAGGCAGGACTAGATAAGGGATACCTTTATCGG
This sequence comes from Lissotriton helveticus, assembly GCF_964261635.1. Lineage (NCBI taxonomy): Eukaryota > Metazoa > Chordata > Amphibia > Caudata > Salamandridae > Lissotriton > Lissotriton helveticus. The sequence continues at coordinate 1,938,014,650 of NC_136063.1, read as the reverse complement.
TAGTATGAGGCATAAGACCACACACCCAACAGTTAGTCGTGTTCACTACTAGTTGGTGTTGGTGTAAAAGCTGAACAAAGGAGTTATTGATAAACTCTAATCTTCTAGCGGATTCATGATCAGGAAGAGGGTGAAAAGAATGCGAGGAAACTGTAGAAGGAGGAGGTATGGGCGGCGTAGTGGGTGCAAATGTCACTTGAAAAGAGAATAAAACATATCCTATTAAAAACATCATCACACTGAATAACATAAAAATGCATAATATCAAAAAGCGTTTCTTGGTCATCATTCTACATATTCTGGCTTTAAAGTTCATTGTTTTGGCAGGTCTCTCCATCTCGAAAAACTCCATCCTCTCTAATATGCTGCTCGCGATGGTAGGGTGTTCTATGCTAAGGAATGTTTCTGTCAGTCCAGGGCAACTCCCTTAGACCAACCAGAACTGTTGACCTAACGTCTTCAGCTGCACCCCAAAGACTTGGGCGACCCTACAGCTGAACCCGGATGGTGGTTCGAAAAACAAAAATAAAAAAGTTTCTCAGATGAGAGAGCTGCACTTTGAAAAATAACAAAGGAAAAGTTTTATTAGTCCATAGGTCTCGGCCTTAGATTATAACGTTTCTTCCCAGGTACTGTCTGGTCCTGAAACAGGAGTTCAGGCTTTGTAGTGTCCAATCGAATTGACGGCGGCACAGCTTCTTGCAAAAGATTGTCACTTTCTTGTTCAGAAATTGTTCCTTTTACACGTGCATCACTGAAAGGCAGAAAACGAGGCACAGTATCAGTCTCTGAGTCAGCGATACCCTATGGGACCCACCGGTCGTACGGTAGAGGAAAAGGGATCCTCTTGCAGTGAATGCCGTGGATCCAGTTCTTCTTCCCTTCAACTCGAACGGCTGATCTTGTTGAGAGAAGAACTAGATGGGGGCCGGTCCAACGGGGCTGGTCATTCTTTGTTCGCTGAAAATTCTTGACCAGCACCCATGTTCCAGGATCGATCGGATGTCCTGGAGCTTCAGAGACCTGCGGCAGAGTATCGTGAACCTGTTGGTGTAAAAAACGCAATTTAGCCGTCAATTCGTACAAATATTCAAGCAGTACAGGGTGTTCGATCTCACTGAATTTTGTCGGCCTTGGCACTCCCCACATGTTGGCCGGACGGCCGAACACTATTTCATATGGACTAAGTCCCACTCGCGAATTCACAGTCATTCTTGTTGATAGGAGTGCTAAGGGCAGCGCGTCAGGCCATTTAAGACCAGAGCTCGCTTGAATCTTGGCCAGCTTCAGTTTTAACGTGCCATTATAGCATTCTACTAGTCCAGCTGATTGGGGGTGATTTGCAGCGTGGAATTTCTGTTGGATGCCTAGCCCTTCACATACTTTCTTCATCACTCGACCCACAAATTCACTCCCATTGTCACTCCAGACCATTCTCGGCATTCCAAATCTAGGGAAAAATTCTTTGGCAAGGGCTTTAGCTGTGGATAAGGCAGTGTTGTCTTTAAGGGGGTATGCTTCTACCCATCTCGATAAGGCACAAACAACAACGAGTACGTATTTCAAATTGTTGCACCTTTCCATGTGGATGAAATCTAGCTGCAAAACCTCGAACAGATACGTGGGAGGCGCAAAATGACCAGCTGGAGTTGGGGTTCCCCTACCAGGATTGTATTTGAGACACACCATACAATTCTTGACCACATTCTCTGCACACTTAGGAATTCCAGCATTTTGCCATACTGGAGCCAACAACTTACAAATCCCTTTCACACTGATGTGAGCCATTCCGTGGGCCATCGTAACCACTGCAAGCACATACGCATCGGGTAGCAACCATCGCTGATGCTCTGACAATTCAATCCAACAACCATTGGTATCCATTTTACCCGTGCTCTCTCTCCACACACTCAACTCTTTCTCTGTAGCTTCAGCTTGAATAGACTTCACACTCTCTATCGTATCTTCACACATTCCAACATCACCAACCCATCTTGCAGGGCCTGCAACATACATTCGACTCATCACATTCCTTGCTGTTTCTTTTGCGACTTCGTCAGCAAATGCATTTCCACGACCAACATCATCAGTAACCTTTTTGTGTGCACTGCATTTCACAATCGCAATTTGCAACGGCAAAGTAAGTGACTCGAGAAGCTCATTCACCAACTGACCATGCTGTATCTTAGCTCCATGCGAAGTCAGAAACCCACGTTCTTTCCACAATCGTCCAAAACTATGAGCCACACCAAATGCATACTGGCTGTCGGTATATATGGTCACTTTCATACCTTTCGACAATGCACATGCTCTCGTGAGTGCAATCAACTCTGCTGCTTGAGCTGAATTATGTGGGATACGTGCAGCTTCGACAATCGTATGCAAAGTCGTAACAGCATATGCTGCAGTCGTATCACCATTCGGAAGCTTGAAGCATGAACCATCCACCCATAAGGTACCATCACACTTCACAAGAGGAGCGTCTTTTAGGTCTACTCTCCCTTTCGTTTCTTCTTCTGTCCTGAGAAAACAATCATGCTGTTCAGAAGCATCTGTCTCTGCTACAATCGGCAACAACGTAGCTGGATTCAACGTGTTGCATCTTTTTATGTGTACATGACTCGCTAACAGTGTCAACTCGTAACCTGACAACCGAGCACTAGTTAAGTTCTGTGTCTTGGTCCTGTTTAACAAAGTGTCCACTGCATGTGGAACCATCACAATCAATGTATTATTCATCACTAAACCAGCAGACTGCTGAATAGAAACAGCTGCTGCCGCTGTGGCTCTCAAGCAACTCGGCAACGCTTTAGCTACCGGATCCAAAGTCGACGAAAAATACGCACATGGACGCTGCTTGTCTCTGAACAACTGGGTCAACACTGACAATGCACAACCTTCTTTCTCATGGACATAGAATGTAAAGGGCTTACTGTAGTCGGGGGTACCCAACACAGGAGCCGAACATAATACATTGCGCAATTCAGAAAAACTTTTCTGACACTCTTCAGACTACGGAAGGGGATTCGGTGTATCTTTACAAGTTAATGCCACCAAAGGTTTGGCCAGCAAAGAAAAATTTGGTATCCATTGTCTGCAGTATGATGTAATACCCAAGAAAGCACGCACTTCTCTCTGTGTCCTTGGCACACTCAATTTTGCAATTGCCTGAATTCTTTCTGGGGTCAGTTTCCTTCCCTCCTTCGATAAGAGATGACCTAAGTAGGTCACTTCTTGTCGACAATATTGCAATTTCGAAAGAGACACTTTGTGATGCAAATCAGATAAATGACGCAACAATGACAACGTAGCTTCTTTACAAATCTCTTCAGTATCTGCAGCGACGAGCAAATCGTCAACGTACTGAATAAGTGTAGCGCCATCAGGTAAAACAATCCTATCAAGCTGTGTCTTTAAAGCCTGACTGTAGATCGATGGGCTTTCACAGTGGCCTTGGGGAGCGCGTTTGAAGCGGAAACTTCGGCCTCCTAAACTGAAGCCGAAAATATCCCTACTCTCCTCGGCAATCGGGATGCTGAAGAAAGCATTCTTCAAGTCAATCACCGAAAACCAGGTCGCAGAAGCTGGAATCATAGTCAATAGGGCAGTGATATCAGGAACAACTGGAAATTGTGGCACAACAATCTTATTGACCTCTCTAAGATCAATCACAAACCTGTAAACAGGTGGCTGAGAAGGATCAGTACGTTTCAAGATAGCCAGAACAGGACTATTGCAAACGTTACCTCTTGTCTCTTCAATTACATCTTTTTCAATCAAGTCATAAATGATCGCTAGCAATGCCTTTTCACCTTCACTAGAGATCTTGTACTGGGGAATTCGTGGCATTTTAACATTGGCTTTCAATGTCACAACATATGGCGGTATTATCAAAAGACCCACATCGTTAGGACCAGTAGCCCAGAGAATATCAGGAAGAAATGACAATTCTGTCGGTAGTTTGTCCTTCGACAGATACATTGGAGAGATCACTTTCTTACCCAGTGTAAGTTGTACTCCCGAAGGAGAACAATACAATGTCGCATACAATCTTTTCAACAAATCCAATCCCAACAAGTTCTCACCACAACCTGTCGTCAGAATAAGGGGTGCTTCCAATTCACAAGGTCCAACAGAAAGGGACATAGGACTAGAAATCGGGTTCCTAACCGGGGCGCCAGAAAAACCTACTGAAACATTCATTTTGCCAGACAAAGGTGCGCCAGGGAGTTTTGAGTGCATAATAGAACTCTTTGTAGCACCAGTATCCAACAGAAAAGCTCTGACACACCTGATGTAATCACCTCAACATAGGGTCCACTCTGATCTACTGGAACTGAAACAACTCCCTCTCTTTGTCTATGGCTGTCCTAGCAATCATTACCTTCCATATTCTCATCTTCTGCATAGTAGTCATCAGCATAGTACTGAGCCGTCCTACCAGACGCGTTATTCTGCTGATCAAAGCTATTCATTGAATTTTGAGGCGGAAAGGAACGCGCGTTCTGGGGGAAATTTCCACGTCCTCTACCTCTAGGCGCTTGTTGAACACCTCGACCTCTTGCACCAGAAGCACCATTCATACGCTGTAACAAAATAGGACAACTATACTTGAAATGACCCTCTTCTTTACAATATGAACATTGATTGGACCTACAGGAACACGTGGTTGAGAAAACTCGACCCTTTGCGAGTTTCTCTGATACTGTTGAGGTTGCTGATAGTTACTGTGGCCACCACGTGGCGGATACGCCTGCTGTAAAAGAACCTTCGTCTTTAACTCTTTAGTTTTCTTGTCTGCTCTATCTCTCTCATCTTTATCTCTATTTTCATAATACTGTGCAGTAGCCAATATTTGTGCTGAAGAGGAAACGGCCCAAGAACTTTCTGAATCCTTTAACTTCTTACATAACTCGGGAAGCAAATTATGCACAAACTTGTCAACGAACAACCGTTGACCACCTTCTGTACTCATATCTTGACCACTGTGGTCGATAAACGTTTCTTCAAACCTGGTGAAGAAATCAGACACTGTTTCATCTTTCTTCTGCTTACACGCAGACAATTTGTCCCAATTCACACGCATCGCAGGCATTAAAGTCTTAATGTAATTAATGATCCTACCAGGGAGGTCTGCTACTAAAGGCTCGGGTTTAGCACCACCAACTTGTCAGCCATCTGCAGCACTAATATTAGCCCATGAGTCACCTAATTCTTGATCATGATCTGCATGACGAATCTTTCCCCATAAAGGCTGTGGAACAACATTTCCAAACAACATGTCTATATCAGCTAAATTCATAATGCAAGAGCCTGCAGTCTGTGACAATTCCTTGTAATACCCTGCAGGATTTTTACGGGGATCAGGCAATGTCTGTTTAAGAGCCAAAACTTCAGCTCGCTTCCATGGAACATGTACCCAAACACGCTGAAAATGTGCTGGAACAGCATCAATATTACGACCCGCATCGGCCTGCACTGCTTCCTTCCATACCGGAGGAACTTCTCTCATTGGATACTGTCTCACCTTCTTCTTAACAGAGGAATCATGCTCAAATAACAACCGAGAAACACCCTCACTCCTAAACGACAATAATGTCGCAACTGCTTTCTCAACATCGAAACCCACAATCGTGCCTTTGCAAACTCGAACCGTACATGGCACAAATCAGGCGGATTAGGCTCCATATCATTTTCCTCTAAATCCTCACAAAGAAAAGCACACATTTTCTCAAAAACGTATCTCTGTTTCGGTGCTTCCCACTGATGGAAGACATCCATAACAGACTCTAGCTCATATCTTATGGGGTCAGTAACCCATTTATGTGCCAAATAATCCAATGTTTCTTTCTCCCTAGAATCAGGCAGTTGGCTACGTAACTGTTTACGCTCTGAAAAAGGAGTTACACTTGTTGCCCCAAAAAGAGGATACAGAAGACTAGTAACAGTGCTAGTCACTCTCTGGCGAACAGAGGGAGAAATTGATGAGAGGACAGGTGGAAAAGCAGAGTGAGGCAAGGCAGACGCAGAGGCGGTGTCAGGAGGAATACCAGGAATGGTAGTCGATATAGTGGTCGAAGTCGTAGGAAGTAAAGGCAGAGCAGATGTCAAAGTCGGTGGCCCTTGAGGAGGCTGCACCGGAGGAATAGGAACCAACTGAAGAGGAGCTGGTGGTTGTGGAGGAGCAGGAGGCAACACAACCGGAGGTTGCACAACTAAAGGTTGCGGAGGTGACGTAGCACTCTGCGCATAAGGGGGTGGCGAACTCAATAAGTGTGACATTAAAGAATCTTTTTCAAGTTCTTTTGCTGCATCTTGCTGAAGAGGCGGCAAAACTGGATAACATTTATCAATCGCCATTTTACGTTGCCTGTGCAACTGCTCACTTGCCTGTTCTTCTTCATTATCTTTAAACTGCATAGCAGCTTGCATTATCGAGATACCCCTTTCTCTCTTATTTTTCTTCGCTAATTTAATTTCTTTCTGTTTGGCTTCCTTACGCAATAGGCGGAAAGAGTCAAACATTGCCGGCCGGGCTTTCTTCTTGAAAAGTTTAACCTCTAGATTATCCAGAATTTCCGTGTCAAAGCTATCGTATTGGGGCCATTTTAAAACACCTTCCTTGTGGGTGTATCGGATCCATACTTCATTGTATGTGATGGGGCGTATGCCATGTTTCACATATAGTTCATAGGTCGGAGTTCCAATCGGAGGAACCGGACATGAGTCCTCCAATCGGGAATCCCTATTACAACCAAGACAAAACAAATTTCCAAGTCTGCTAAGACCAGGCATCTTCGCTCTCTAGTCTAGCTTCAAACTTCAAAAGATTATCGAATACGATATTCTCGTGAATACACGAGTCCCTCGGCTTTGGTACTTGCAAGTTCCAAATCAAAGATCCCAAGGGGATACCCAAAAACTAAGAACCAAACTAAGGACTGGGAGTCGCTCCACTTATACTTAACTGAGGTATCGATGACGTCACCAGAAGACTCGTCTATCGTTTCGCTCTACCAATCATCAAGGGTCCAAAACAGGGCGATAGTCAGGGCAGCAGTCCTTCGTAGCCGTCGGGAAGCGGGGAACCTCGCAGCAAAGACTTTCGGACCACGTCGAGATGCAGGGGTCGATGAAGTGGCGGCCTTCCTCCAGAATTTTCACACGAAGCTCCTCACGAACCTCAGGCTTGGACCAGTACCGCTGAAATCGTGCCCCACGTTGGGCGCCAACTGAAGTGCTGGGTTTTTCGGAACCGGTAACCCAGCGGTGCCAGGGACAACACCCTAAGACTTCGAGTCCTTTCTGTTTTAGACCACAGAGTCTTCTTGGTGAAGTCAAAGATCGAATTTATTGGCTGCAGCCAGTAACAGTGTATCCTAGAAGTACAACAAGGTGTATATTCTCAGGAGACTGCTCAATCTTACAAAGCCAGCCTTCTCTTTTTATACAAAATATTATGCTTTAGGCAAACATTCCTTATTTTACAGTTGACCATTCACATATTTTCACTACAAAGAAAAAGCAGAGTCATGATGACAAGCCCATATTTCAGTTTGTTCAGCCCATAATCAATTACCCGGCAAGGCCCAGTATTTTCATCAGATATCGACGAACCCCCAATAAAAACGGGCACCTCCTCCTCGTAAAGCAAGTCATTAAGAAAGAAGCAGGGACAGGTGTGTGTAAGATTAGGCATGGTTTGTGTGGGATGAAAGTTTTATGATATGTTGTGCCTTGATGCTATCTCATTCGGCCACTGGGAGAGGAACTGACCGAACAGGTTTGGCTTCAGGCAGTGGAGTCAGCTTGGCCAGGTCACAGGGAAGTCAGCAAAGGTGTACGTGTCCTTCAGATTACTTTTTGGCCTAGTCATCGGCCTATGTGAGGGCAACACACAAAATGGCTGCCGTACACAAAATGGAACCCGAGGGTTCAGGACGAAAACTATGATTTCAGGGTGATTTCGTCACTCGAATATGACGAAAATGCTTGTGCATAGTTTACTAGTCATTCTCGGTCTGCTGATACCAAAATCGTCATGATGCGACTATGTTAATAACACGGGTCCAGAATTTTCAGTACCACATTGGCACGCCCACTTTGCATGTCATTAGTGATAAATATCACTGACATGCAAAGTGGGGCCCAAGATGGTCGCTATCACCTACTAACTGTCGCTAACTGGTGTTAGCGACAGCTAGGTAATAGGGAGATAATTTTATCTCCGCTTTCTTGGCTTTTAAAGCCAAAAAAGCGGAGATAAACCCCCTTGATAATATGCCCCCCAGTCCCTTGAATCTTGCCTGATGCTCCTTTGTAATGGCAGGTAAAACCTTCTAAAGGTCTTTCCCAAGCTCAACAATACCTGGAGATGCAGAGAAGTGGTGGTTACATCAAATGGCAAACAACCAGGGTAGATCAGGCTGGAAGGTGATGTGCAGAGATATATGTATCTCAAAAGAGGGAAACACAGGGAAGGGTGGAACAAAACAAAGGTGCAGGAAAACTATAAATACAGTGAACGAATTGATAGAGCAGGAACCATACAAGAAAGTAGTTGTGATACAACTTGTTCCTGCCACCAGCCTGCTTAAAGTACCTGGAATGCAGTGCTTCTAATAATTAGATTGGCTGTTGAAAATTCCAAGCACTTCAAAGGAAAATCTCTAGAAACCTCTCCTACTTCAAAGAAGGCAGCAGTTATGAAAATAGGGTCCTCAGACCCACTCTTCAGGTCACTTTGACCTGCAGGAGTGCTCTCAGAGGACTGCCTGCTACGGTGGCTGACTGTGCACTTCAGAAGACTGCTTTGCTACACCTGGAAGGACTGCTCTGCAGCCTGAAGCCTGCTTTGAACCTTCAGAGGTCTGCCCTGCTCAGTGAGCCCTGTTCCATGTCATAAACCTAGGACTAACAGATTGATTCCAAGGGCTAGTTGTCTGGGCTCCTGATCAGAGCCTCAGGGACCCAAAAGGCTCCCTTCATCTTGAATCCACACCTGGATCTTGCTTGAGTGACCCTTCAAATGGTGGCTCTGCAGTCATGGGGCTATGAAAGTGGTACTACAGGTGCCCAGATAGCCAAAATCCAAAACTAGGGGCTTAAAATATTTTTGGGCCTAAACCGGCACTGAGAACTGAAAGAAACAGGGACCAACCTGCTTGTCTAAACGCCCAAGGTACATCGACGGTTGGCCTGACTTTACAGTAGCTCCCGCTATGTTCTTCTCCGCAGCAGCAAATCCTGTTCAGCAGTCTTTCGCATAAGAGGTATCTGGCCTTGTGAAGCCCTCATTGGCTGCAGCCTCCAGCTTTGCCCTTCTGGAGATTTTGAACTCCAAAAAAGTCCAAAGAGAGAAATCTTTACCGCACCTTCGTCCAGTGGTACCCTGATGACAATGCCTACTCCTTAGACATCGCCTGCAGCCTTTCATCCCCCTGAACTGTACTTACTCAAACATTTTTTTCACAAAGTCTGAAGGTAAGCACTGACCAGGCCCAATCCACTTCCTGTATCTGACTCGTGCTCCATCGTTGTTGGCCATATTTTTTGATTTTGACCCTGCTTTGCGCGATTAGATGTCCACATTGGACGCTTTGATCTTTTAGGTGTTCGTTTTTACTATAAACTTAAAAAATATATAATTCTCGTTCTACTGATTGGCTTTTTGTCTATTTAATTTACTAAAATGTACTCTATTTTTCTAAATTGATGTGGAATGTGTCTTATGTTTTATTTTCACTTTCCTACTGTTTGTGTGCTGTATAAATATTTTACACATGGCCTCTAAGTTAAGCCTGACTACTTTTGTGCCAAGCTACCAGAGGATTAAGAGGGGTTAATTACTTAGTTTTTGTGATTCATCCTAACGGTGATTGTAGCTGTTGCTTTAGCAGGGTTAACACTCTACTCAACCAAAACACTAATTTTTCTCAGTTGTCTTTCTATGTTTAACTTCGAAGACCAGGATCCTGCATCTCAGCCCCAGCCACCCATAAACTCATCTTCACAGTACCCAGCTTTCCAGTCTGATCCTCACCTGGTTTTCCCAAAGTCATAACATGCAGGGCCGTTCCGAAGTGTAGTGACTCTGTACCATATTGTAATAATGTGGGCTTATGTCAATAGGATGCTGTGAAGTGGATTAATTTTCTGTATGATGCAGCCCAATGGAGTTAAATCCCTAGTTTGCAGTTCCATTCCATAAGTGTTCTGTTCCTTTGATTCATACCACTACAAGCACTTTGGACCTTATTATGAGCTTTGTGGTCCATCAACTGCTGTGCCCGCGGTCCGACCGCCACGAGCTCAGCGGTCCAACTCCTGTATTATGAGATGAGCAGATTGCTATTGCAAAGACGGCAGATAAACCATTGACACTGCCAGCACACCACAGACTGCTGGTGTCGCAGTCGGGGAAAAGCAGCTGCCATAGCACAGTATAGAGGAGTTTCATGGCTGTCCATATTACAAGTTGGCTTTCCGACAAGCCGACCGAGGTTGTGAGACTTCCTACTTCGAGTCGGCGAAAATTAAGGATTTGGGGTGCATGCTCACGACTCTCCTGTTCTACCTATCAGCGTTCGATGTGGATCCCTTTCTCTAGGCGCCCTTTACAGCGCATCTTCACCCCGAAAAATACTACCCTGTTTGCGGCAAAATACAGGTAAGTCTATTTTGTTGCATATACCCATTCCCTAGACTGGTCATATATGAGCCAGACTCTGGCAATGGGTAGGTGGTATTTTTCCACATGTATCATGCATATGTGTACATTCGTCACATGTTCAGTTGAAATTTATACATTGGCATCGAATGATGTGGAAAAACAATTGCCCACCACCGCAAGACTGCCGCAGCCACACTGAGGGTGCTGAGGTCAACTCATAACATGGCAGTCAGAACACTGCCAGCACTGCAGTCTGCTACCAACCGCGGTGTTCAGGAGGTCAGACTGCCAAACTTGTAATCAGGCCCTAAGTGTCCCAATGATAAAATATAACAGAATGGTTTCCCTATAATGTGGTTCTGTGTGATAGGTTTATGTCTCTAGAGTGCAAACAAGAATGAAGAGTTTGTTTCACCAGGATGCAGTGGACTGTGGTGTTTTACTATTGTTAGGATTCAATGCAATATTTCTGTTTAATGTCCCTAAAGATGTAGGAGCATATTTATAAACATTTCACGCAATGCAGCAAAGTTGCTGCGTTGCATGAAAGGAAGACATCAGAAATGTGCCATATCTACTATGATATCGTGCATTTCTGTTGTCTCCTAGCGCTGGCGCACTGTGTGCTGCTTAGTGCCAATGCAGGCACTCTTGTACCAAGGTACAACCATGTCTGAGTTACAAGCAGGTTCACTTTTGTGCAAGAAGGCACACCTTCCTGCACAAAAAAATACTTTACAGCAATTTCCTCTTTCTATTTGTGTTGCGGAATTCAGCACTAATAGTAAGATGAAACAACTAGGAGAAAGAAAGAGAATTCTCCTCATTACTCCAGAGGGAGAGGTGTGGCGCCGCGGCCAGGGCGACTGACGCTGGAATCTGGGGATCACGGTTCGATCGCCGGCGGCAGGTTAGCCCAGCACCATGTGACTCTGGGCAATAGCTTGCTTAATCTTCCCGACGGCCCCCAGCGCCTAGAGACCCTAAGGGGTGATTGTGCGCTTTACAAATGTGGATTATTATTATTATTACTCCTGTTTCAGGGAGGTGTAGCTTTGTGGTGCAATCCCAGGTTTACTCACCTTAGTAAATATCGGGTTGCATCGAAATCCATGAGTGGAGGCATTGGAATGGCTATGATCCACCCATGGAATCCCTCCCTGTTGCAAACTAAGACAAGGCAGAACTATGTGCTGGCTTGCATTACTTTGTATTTACTAAATAGTACAAAGCCATGCAAAGTGGCATTGCGTGGCTTAAAAAATGCCATAATGGATATTGTGCCGGGCTGCATCATAAAAGTGACGCAACCCCCGAAGCAAAACTTTAGTGAATCCGGATTGTGCTGTATTGTGCTGAGTTAGTGACCCTATGATGTAGTGTGGTAAGTTAGGATCCAGAGGGTGCAGTGTTGAAGTGATTTAATATACCCATAAGGCAGTTATGGGGCTGTGTACCTAAGATGGATTTGTTACATTTTTATTTGATGGTCTATTGTAGCATGGTGGGTTAGCATACCAAGCTGAGGTTTGAGGGGTCAGTCAAAGCGACAGGTCGAGTAAGTGATTCTCTTGTGATATTGATTTCGCAAGGGTGCTTCATATTGATCCAGCTGAGCTGCACTTTTGACCTTCGTGGCTCCTCGACAGACTCTCTGTTAAAACACGTGAAGGTCTCAAACCATAAATGACGAGTTCTTATACAAACCTGGGGCGCGCTTGAGAAGCCAGAGCAGAATTAGAAGATGTCACCTTCAAATTCTATAGCCCTACCACAGCAGGTATTATAATAGCAGGCTTTTCCTGGGTTTTGTACCGAAAATACACCTCAAGTAGGGATGAGTGAGCAGATCCGGACCCCTCTTTTAAAGCTGGGTCCGTACCATGAACGTGAGCGCTGCTGCGGGTTAGAGCTGTGCACCGGCTCTTATGCAAATGCACTGTCTAAAGTGCACACATGTAACTATGAATTAGTGCGTGAGCTGCAGACAGCACAGCTCGCAAAAAGGAAGCAGTGGTTACTTACCTCTGTTTTTCCACTTTGCTTTCTCCAGCTCATGCATTAACTCAAAGAACGCCTGAGTTACATTTATGGAGTTTCAGACAGTGCTCTGCTCTAGTACACACATTCATGATAAGGCTCCAGTTCCTCCGGCCAGGCCTGGCTGGATGTGAAAGTGAATTCACCCTATCACCTCAGAGGGGTTTAAGGATTTTTCAGGGTTATTATGCGAAAGCTGTCACATCCGCCAGGATGAAGGCAACTTAGAGGGGAACTTCTAACTTAACCTGAAACCACTGTTTCATCACAGAGTGAACTATCCACACAGCACTCGAATTTCCAATGTTCACACACCCATAACCCATTCTCACATATTCAGCGGGAAGTAGAGGACTCTACTTAGGGCGGGTTGAAAAGATTTTCCAGGAGATAGTCAGTGGACCCTAGTCCTGGGGTATAGTTAACAAGCCATGTGCCCTTGTGCAATCCAATCCGCCACCACCAACAGTCAGTCACCCTTTTGCCTCATATAGGGCAGTAGCTACCGTGCACTACGCAATGAGATATACTTAGATGCACCTCCCTCTCCAGGAGAGCCCTGCACTCCACTGAAGAGCATGAAAAAATATTTGGACCAACTCCAGATACTGAGGGGTGTTGCATATTGTTTGGTCTGAGAAAAAATATCCCCTTTATAGCTCTAGAGAAAATGCACCACTGCCTCAAGTTCATTGCAACATGCATTAGGGCTTTTCGACCCCACCTCCACCACACATAACCCTCATGCAGGTTGAATCCAGAGGAAATCACTGGGGGTTAAGGTGATGCAGGTCCCAGGACGAGGTCAGGCCAAACTGTTGAATTTTACCTGGCTTGTAGGGCCCAGGTGCAGAGTTGCCCTGGCATTTCCTGGGGCTATAGCGGGAGCCTCGGGGTGCTGGTGTTACTGCTAATACAGTGCCGAGGAGGAAACAAATGCAAAAACTCAACAACGAGGCCACTGAGGTGGTGGGTTGAAGATGCTGCAAAGTTCCCTCGAGGCACATGGTCAAACAAAGGCAGTGGTAGCAGGACTGGCCAACAACAAGCCTTGGCAGTGGCAAACGAAGCGCTCGGTTACTTCACCATCCTGGAATCCAGTGGGAAATGTGAGCCACCTGAAACTTGCTGGAAGTCAGGACTACATTTCTAACAATGCACTAGACCATTTACTTTTGACCAATTTCTCGGCTGCCAATGACCAGTGATTCTTTGGTTTTGGGAGCGCTATTCAAAATAGTGCTTTGGATGCTTGTTTTGCATTTCGTCTTCCTGTTGAGACTACCTGTCCCAGGAATACTCAGGGATTCAAAGGCTCCTTGTATCAACTGACTCACTCCAGCACTCTTAAGTGTGGTTGATGTCTCACGGTGCAGAGGCCACTTGTTCTACATATCGTCTTCCTGGTGGGACTACCTGTCTTAGGGATTCTCAGGGCTGGGAGGTGCCCTGCATCACCTGACTCAATGCAGCACTCTTAAGTGTGGTTGGTGTCCCACGGTGCGGGGCCACTTGTTCTACATATGGTCTTCCTGGTGGGGCTACCTGTCCCAGGAATTCTCAGGGCTCGGAGGTGCCCTGCATCACCTGACTCACTGCAGCACTCTTAAGTGTGGTTGGTGTCCCACGGTGCAGGGGACACTTGTTCTACATATCGTCTTCCTGGTGGGGCTACCTGTCTTAGGAATTCTCAGGGCTGGGAGGTGCCCTGCATCACCCGACTAACTGCAGCACTAGGTGCTGGACACTAATTACATATAAATTACTATTCCCACTCCAGTCTACATTAATTTGGAGTAGGTGCTGGACACTAATTATATATAAATTACTATTCCCACTCCAGTCTACATTAATTTGGGGTAGGTGCTGGACACTAATTAGATATAAATTACTATTCCCACTCCAGTCTATATTAATTTGGGTAGGTGCTGGACACTAATTACCTATAATTTACTATTCCCACTCCAGTCTACATTAATTTGGGGTAGGTGCTGGACACTAATTACATATAATTTACTATTCCCACTCCAGTCAACATTAATTTGGAGTAGGTGCTGGACACTAATTAAATCTAATTTACTATTCCCACTCCAGTCTACATTAATTTGGGGTAGGTGCTGAACACTAAATAAACATAATCTACTATTCCCACTTCAGTCTACATTAATTTGGGGTAGGTGCTGGACACTAATTACATATAATTTACTATTCCCACTCCAGTCAACATTAATTTGGGGTAGGTGCTGGACACTAATTAAACATAATTTACTATTCCCACTCCATTCTACATTAATTTGGGGTAGGTGCTGGACACTAATTAAACATAATTTACTATTCCCACTCCAGTCTACATTAATTTGGGGTAGGTGCTGGGCACTAATTAAACATAATTTACTATTCCCACTCCAGTCTACATTAATTTGGGGTAGGTGCTGGCCACTAATTAAACATAATTTACTATTCCCACTCCAGTCTACATTAATTTTGGGTAGGTGTTGGACACTAATTAACTATAATTTACTATTCCCACTCCAGTCAACATTAATTTGGGGTAGGTGCTGGACACTAATTAAATATAATTTACTATTCCCACTCCAGTCTACATTAATTTGGAGTAGGTGCAGGACACTTATTAAACATAATTTACTATTCCCACTCCAGTCTACATTAATTTGGGGTAGGTGCTGGACACTAATTACATATAAATTACTATTCCCACTCCAGTCAACATTAATTTGGTGTAGGTGCTGGACACTAATTACATATAAATTACTATTCTCACTCCAATCTACATTAATTTGGGATATGTGCTGGACACTAATTACATATAAATTACTATTCCCACTCAAATCTACAATAATTTGGTGTAGGTGCTGGACACTAATTACATATAAATTACTATTCCCACTCCAGTCTACATTAATTTGGGTAGGTGCTGGACACTATTTAACTATAATTTACTATTCCCACTCCAGTCTACATTAATTTGGGGTAGGTGCTGGACACTAATTACATATAATTTACTATTCCCACTCCATTCAACATTAATTTGGGGCAGGTGCTGGACACTAATTAAACGTAATTTATCATTCCCACTCCAGTCTACATTAATTTTGGGTAGGTGCTGGACACTAATTACATATAAATTCCTATTCCCACTACAGTCTACATTAATTTTGGGGTAGGTGCTGGACACTAATTACATATAATTTACTATTCCCACTCCATTCAACATTAATTTGGGGTAGGTGCTGGACACTAATTAAACGTAATTTATTATTCCCACCCCAGTCTACATTAATTTTGGGAAGGTGC
The DNA here is from genome assembly GCF_964261635.1 of Lissotriton helveticus. Taxonomy (NCBI): domain Eukaryota; kingdom Metazoa; phylum Chordata; class Amphibia; order Caudata; family Salamandridae; genus Lissotriton; species Lissotriton helveticus. The sequence goes on along the minus strand of NC_136063.1, from coordinate 1,937,998,623 downwards.
TGGACACTAATTACATATAAATTACTATTCCCACTCCAGTCTACATTAATTTGGGGTAGGTGCTGGACACTAATTAAACATAATTTACTATTCCCACTCCAGTCTACATTAATTTGGGGTAGGTGCTGGACACTAATTACATATAAATTACTATTCCCACTCCAGTCTACATTAATTTGGAGTAGGTGCTGGACACTAATTCCATATAAATTAAAATTCCCACTCCAGTCTACATTAATTTGGGGTAGGTGCTGGACACTAATTACATATAAATTACTATTCCCACTCCAGTCTATATTAATTTGGGTAGGTGCTGGACACTAATTAACTATAATTTACTATTCCCACTCCAGTCTACATTAATTTGGGGTAGGTGCTGGACACTAATTAAATGTAATTTACTATTCCCACTCCAGTCTACATTAATTTGGGGTAGGTGCTGGACACTAATTACATATAAATTACTATTCCCACTCCAGTCTACATTAATTTGGAGTAGGTGCTGGACACTAATTACATATAAATTACTATTCCCACTCCAGTCTACATTAATTTGGGGTAGGTGCTGGACACTAATGACATATAAATTACTATTCCCACTCCAGTCTATATTAATTTGGGTAGGTGCTGGACGCTAATTAACTATAATTTACTATTCCCACTCCAGTCTACATTAATTTGGGGTAGGTGCTGGACACTAATTACATATAATTTACTATTCCCACTCCAGTCAACATTAATTTGGGGTAGGTGCTGGACACTAATTAAATCTAATTTACTATTCCCACTCCAGTCTACATTAATTTGGGGTAGGTGCTGGACACTAATTAAACATAATTTACTATTCCCACTCCAGTCTACATTAATTTTGGGTAGGTGATGGACACTAATTACATATAAATTACTATTCTCACTCCAATCTACATTAATTTGGGATATGTGCTGGACACTAATTACATATAAATTACTATTCCCACTCAAATCTACATTAATTTGGTTTAGGTGCTGGACACTAATTACATATAAATTACTATTCCCACTCCAGTCAACATTAATTTGGGGTAGGTGCTGGACACTAATTAAATATAATTTACTATTCCCACTCCAGTCTACATTAATTTGGGGTAGGTGCTGGACACTTATTAAACATAATTTACTATTCCCACTCCAGTCTACATTAACTTGGGGTAGGTGCTGGACACTAATTACATATAAATTACTATTCCCACTCCAGTCAACATTAATTTGGTGTAGGTGCTGGACACTAATTACATATAAATTACTATTTACACTCCAATCTACATTAATTTGGGATATGTGCTGGACACTAATTACATATAAATTACTATTCCCACTCAAATCTACATTAATTTGTTGTAGGTGCTGGACACTAATTACATATAAATTACTATTCCCACTCCAGTCTACATTAATTTGGGTAGGTGTTGGACACTATTTAACTATAATTTACTATTCCCAATCCAGTCTACATTAATTTGGGGTAGGTGCTGGACACTAATTACATATAATTTACTATTCCCACTCCATTCAACATTAATTTGGGGTAGGTGCTGGACACTAATTAAACGTAATTTATTATTCCCACTCCAGTCTACATTAATTTTAGGTAGGTGCTGGACACTAATTACATATAACTTCCTATTCCCACTCCAGTCTAAATTAATTTGGGGTAGGTGCTGGACACTAATTACATATAATTTACTATTCCCACTCCATTTAACATTATTTTGTGGTAGGTGCTGGACACTAATTAAACGTAATTTATTATTCCCACTCCAGTCTACATTAATTTTGGGTAGGTGCTGGACACTAATTACATATAAATTACTATTCCCACACCAGTCTACATTAATTTGGGGTAGGTGCTGGACACTAATTAAACATAATTTACTATTCCCACTCAAGTCTACATTAATTTGGGGTAGGTGCTGGACACTAATTACATATAATTTACTATTCCCACTCCAGTCTACATTAATTTTGGGTAGGTGTTGGACACTAATTAACTATAATTTACTATTCCCACTCCAGTCAACATTAATTTGGGGTAGGTGCTGGACACTAATTAAATATAATTTACTATTCCCACTCCAGTCTACATTAATTTGGAGTAGGTGCAGGACACTTATTAAACATAATTTACTATTCCCACTCCAGTCTACATTAATTTGGGGTAGGTGCTGGACACTAATTACATATAAATTACTATTCCCACTCCAGTCAACATTAATTTGGTGTAGGTGCTGGACACTAATTACATATAAATTACTATTCTGACTCCAATCTACATTAATTTGGGATGTGTGCTGGACACTAATTACATATAAATTACTATTCCCACTCAAATCTACAATAATTTGGTGTAGGTGCTGGACACTAATTACATATAAATTACTATTCCCACTCCAGTCTACATTAATTTGGGTAGGTGCTGGACACTATTTAACTATAATTTACTTTTCCCACTCCAGTCTACATTAATTTGGGGTAGGTGCTGGACACTAATTACATATAATTTACTATTCCCACTCCATTCAACATTAATTTGGGCAAGGTGCTGGACACTAATTAAACGTAATTTATCATTCCCACTCCAGTCTACATTAATTTTGGGTAGGTGCTGGACACTAATTACATATAAATTACTATTCCCACTCCAGTCTACATTAATTTTGGGGTAGGTGCTGGACACTAATTACATATAATTTACTATTCCCACTCCATTCAACATTAATTTGGGGTAGGTGCTGGACACTAATTAAACGTAATTTATTATTCCCACCCCAGTCTACATTAATTTTGGGAAGGTGCTGGACACTAATTACATATAAATTACTATTCCCACTCCAGTCTACATTAATTTGGGGTAGGTGCTGGACACTAATTAAACATAATTTACTATTCCCACTCCAGTCTACATTAATTTGAGGTAGGTGCTGGACACTAATTACATATAAATTACTATTCCCACTCCAGTCTACATTAATTTGGAGTAGGTGCTGGACACTAATTACATATAAATTAAAATTCCCACTCCAGTCTACATTAATTTGGGGTAGGTGCTGGACACTAATTACATATAAATTACTATTCCCACTCCAGTCTATATTAATTTGGGTAGGTGCTGGACACTAATTAACTATAATTTACTATTCCCACTCCAGTCTACATTAATTTGGGGTAGGTGCTGGACACTAATTAAACGTAATTTACTATTCCCACTCCAGTCTACATTAATTTGGGTAGGTGCTGGACACTAATTACATATAAATTACTATTCCCATTCCAGTCTACATTAATTTGAAGTAGGTGCTGGACACTAATTACACATGAATTACTATTCCCACTCCAGTCTACATTAATTTGGGGTAGGTGCTGGACACTAATGACATATAAATTACTATTCCCACTCCAGTCTATATTAATTTGGGTAGGTGCTGGACGCTAATTAACTATAATTTACTATTCCCACTCCAGTCTACATTAATTTGGGGTAGGTGCTGGACACTAATTACATATAATTTACTATTCCCACTCCAGTCAACATTAATTTGGGGTAGGTGCTGGACACTAATTAAATCTAATTTACTATTCCCACTCCAGTCTACATTAATTTGGGGTAGGTGCTGGACACTAATTAAACATAATTTACTATTCCCACTCCAGTCTACATCAATTTTGGGTAGGTGCTGGACACTAATTACATATAAATTACTATTCTCACTCCAATCTACATTAATTTGGGATATGTGCTGGACACTAATTACATATAAATTACTATTCCCACTCAAATCTACATTAATTTGGTGTAGGTGCTGGACACTAATTACATATAAATTACTATTCCTACTCCAGTCAACATTAATTTGGGGTAGGTGCTGGACACTAATTAAATATAATTTACTACTCCCACTCCAGTCTACATTAATTTGGGGTAGGTGCTGGACACTTATTAAACATAATTTACTATTCCCACTCCAGTCTACATTAACTTGGGGTAGGTGCTGGACACTAATTACATATAAATTACTATTCCCACTCCAGTCAACATTAATTTGGTGTAGGTGCTGGACACTAATTACATATAAATTACTATTCTCACTCCAATCTACATTAATTTGGGATATGTGCTGGACACTAATTACATATAAATTACTATTCCCACTCAAATCTACATTAATTTGGTGTAGGTGCTGGACACTAATTACATATAAATTACTATTCCCACTCCAGTCTACATTAATTTGGGTAGGTGTTGGACACTATTTAACTATAATTTACTATTCCCAATCCAGTCTACATTAATTTGGGGTAGGTGCTGGACACTAATTACATATAATTTACTATTCCCACTCCATTCAACATTAATTTGGGGTAGGTGCTGGACACTAATTAAACGTAATTTATTATTCCCACTCCAGTCTACATTAATTTTAGGTAGGTGCTGGACACTAATTACATATAAATTACTATTCCCACTCCAGTCTACATTAATTTGGGGTAGGTGCTGGACACTAATTACATATAATTTACTATTCTCACTCCATTTAACATTATTTTGTGGTAGGTGCTGGACACTAATTAAACGTAATTTATTATTCCCACTCCAGTCTACATTAATTTTGGGTAGGTGCTGGACACTAATTACATATAAATTACTATTCCCACACCAGTCTACATTAATTTGGGGTAGGTGCTGGACACTAATTAAACATAATTTACTATTCCCACTCAAGTCTACATTAATTTGGGGTAGGTGCTGGACACTAATTACATATAAATTACTATTTCCACTCCAGTATACATTAATTTGGAGTAGGTGCTGGACACTAATTACATATAAATTACTATTCCCACTCCAGTCTACATTAATTTGGGGTAGGTGCTGGACACTAATTACATATAAATTACTCTTCCCACTCCAGTCTATATTAATTTGGGTAGGTGCTGGACACTAATTCACTATAATTTACTATTCCCATTCCAGTCTAAATTAATTTGGGGTAGGTGCTGGACACTAATTACATATAATTTACTATTCCCACTCCAGTCAACATTAATTTGTGGTAGGTGCTGGACACTAATTAAATCTAATTTACTATTCCCACTCCAGTTTACATTAATTTGGGGTAGGTGCTGGACACTAATTAAACATAATTTACTATTCCCACTCCAGTCTACATTAATTTGGGGTAGGTGCTGGACACTAATTACATATAATTTACTATTCCCACTCCAGTCAACATTAATTTGGGGGAAGGTGCTGGACACTAATTAAATATAATTTACTATTCCCACTCCATTCTACATTAATTTGGGGTAGGTACTGGACACTAATTAAACATAATTTACTATTCCCACTCCAGTCTACATTAATTTGGGGTAGGTGCTGGCCACTAATAAACATAATTTACTATTCCCATTCCAGTCTATATTAATTTTGGGTAGGTGTTGGACACTAATTAACTATAATTTACTATTCCCACTCCAGTCAACATTAATTTGGGGTAGGTGCTGGACACTAATTAAATATAATTTACTATTCCCACTCCAGTCTACATTAATTTGAAGTAGGTGCTGGACTCTTATTAAACATAATTTACTATTCCCACTCCAGTCTACATTAATTTGGGGTAGGTGCTGGACACTAATTACATATAAATTACTATTCCCACTCCAGTCTACATTAATTTGGTGTAGGTGCTGGACACTAATTACATATAAATCACTATTCCTACTCCAATCTACATTAATTCGGGATAGGTGCTGGACACTAATTACATATACATTGCTATTCCCACTCAAATCTACATTAATTTGGGGTAGGTGCTGGACACTGATTAAATATAATTTACTATTCCCACTCCAGTCTACATTAATTTGGGGTAGGTGCTGGACACTTATTAAACATAATTTACTATTCCCACTCCAGTCTACATTGATTTGGGGTAGGTGCTGGACACTAATCACATATAAATGACTATTCCCACTCCAGTCAACATTATTTTGGTGTAGGGGCTGGTCACTAATTAAACATAATTTATTATTCCCACTCCAGTCTACATTAATTTTGGGTAGGTGCTGGACACTAATCACATATAAATTACTATTCCCACTCCAGTCAACATTAATTTGGTGTAGGTGCTGGACACTAATTAAACATAATTTATTATTCCCAATCCAGGCTACAATAATTTTGGGTAGGTGCTGGACACTAATTACATATAAATTACTATTCCCACTCCAATCTACATTAATTTGAGATAGGTGCTGGACACTAATTACATATAAATTACTATTCCCACTCAAATCTACATTAATTTGTTGTAGGTGCTGGACACTAATTACATGTAAATTACTATTCCCACTCCAGTCTACATTAATTTGGGTAGGTGCTGGACACTAATTAACTATAATTTACTATTCCCACTCCAGTCTACATTAATGTGGGGTAGGTGCTGGACACTAATTACATATAATTTACTATTCCCACTCCATTGAACATTAATTTGGGGTAGGTGCTGGACACTAATTAAACATAATTTATTATTCCCACTCCAGTCTACATTAATTTTGGGTAGGTGCTGGACACTAATTACATATAATTTACTATTCCCACTCCAGTCAACATTAATTTGGGGTAGGTGCTGGACACTAATTAAATCTAATTTACTATTCCCACTCCAGTCTACATTAATTTGGGGTAGGTGCTGGACACTAATTACATATAAATTACTATTCCCACTCCAGTCTACATTAATTTGGAGTAGGTGCTGGACACTAATTACATATAATTTACTATTCCCACTCCAGTCAACATTAATTCGGGGTAGGTGCTGGACACTAATTAAATATAATTTACTATTCCCACTCCAGTCTACATTAATTTGGAGTAGGTGCTGGACACTTATTAAACATAATTTACTATTCCCACTCCAGTCTACATTAATTTGGAGTAAGTGCTGGACACTAATTTCATATCAATTACTATTCCCACTCCAGTCTACATTAATTTGGTGTAGGTGCTGGACACTAATTACATATAAATTACTATTCCTACTCCAATCTACATTAATTTGGGATAGGTGCTGGACACTAATTACATATAAATTACTATTCCCACTGAAATCTACATTAATTTGGGGTAGGTGCTGGACACTAATTAAATATAATTTACTATTCCCACTCCAGTCTACATTAATTTGGGGTAGGTGCTGGACACTTATTAAACATAATTTACTATTCCCACTCCAGTCTACATTAATTTGGGGTAGGTGCTGGACACTAATCACATATAAATTACTATTCCCACTCCAGTCAACATTAATTTGGTGTAGGTGCTGGACATTACATATAAATTACTATTCCCACTCCAATCTATATTAATTTGGGATAGGTGCTGGACACTAATTACATATAAATTACTATTCCCACTCAAATCTACATTAATTTGGTGTAGGTGCTGGACACTAATTACATGTAAATTACTATTCCCACTCCAGTCTACATTAGTTTGGGTAGGTACTGGACACTAATTAACTATACTTTACTATTCCCACTCCAGTCTACATTAATTTGGGGTAGGCGCTGGACACTAATTACATATAATTTACGATTCCCACTCCATTCAACATTAATTTGGAGTAGGTGCTGGACACTAATTAAATATAATTTACTATTCCCACTCCAGTCTACATTAATTTGGGGTAGGTGCTGGACACTTATTAAACATAATTTACTATTCCCACTCCAGTCTACATTAATTTGGGGTAGGTGCTGGACACTAATCACATATAAATTACTATTCCCACTCCAGTCAACATTAATTTGGTGTAGGTGCTGGACATTACATATAAATTACTATTCCCACTCCAATCTACATTAATTTGGGATAGGTGCTGGACACTAATTACATATAAATTACTATTCCCACTCAAATCTACATTAATTTGGTGTAGGTGCTGGACACTAATTACATGTAAATTACTATTCCCACTCCAGTCTACATTAGTTTGGGGAGGTACTGGACACTAATTAACTATACTTTACTATTCCCACTCCAGTCTACATTAATTTGGGGTAGGCGCTGGACACTAATTACATATAATTTACGATTCCCACTCCATTCAACATTAATTTGGGGTAGGTGCTGGACACTATTAAAACATAATTTATTATTCCCACTCCAGTCTACATTAATTTTGGGTAGGTGCTGGACACTAATTACATATAAATTACTATTCCCACTCCATTCTACATTAATTTAGGGTAGGTACTGGACACTAATTAAACATAATTTACTATTGCCACTCCAGTCTACATTAATTTGGGGTAGGTGCTGGACACTAATTAAACATAATTTACTATTCCCACTCCAGTCTACATTAATTTGGGGTAGGTGCTGGCCACTAATTAAACATAATTTACTATTCCCACTCCAGTCAACATGAATTTGGTGTAGGTGCTGGACACTAATTACATATAAATTACTATTCTCACTCCAATCTACATTAATTTGGGATATGTGCTGGACACTAATTACATATAAATTACTATTCCCACTCAAATCTACATTAATTTGGTGTAGGTGCTGGACACTAATTACATATAAATTACTATTCCCACTCCAGTCAACATTAATTTGGGGTAGGTGCTGGACACTAATTAAATATAATTTACTATTCCCACTCCAGTCTACATTAATTTGGGGTAGGTGCTGGACACTTATTAAACATAATTTACTATTCCCACTCCAGTCTACATTAATTTGGGGTAGGTGCTGGACACTAATTACATATAAATTACTATTCCCACTCCAGTCAACATTAATTTGGTGTAGGTGCTGGACACTAATTACATATAAATTACTATTCTCACTCCAATCTACATTAATTTGGGATATGTGCTGGACACTAATTACATATAAATTACTATTCCCACTCAAATCTACATTAATTTGGTGTAGGTGCTGGACACTAATTACATATAAATTACTATTCCGACTCCAGTCTACATTAATTTGGGTAGGTGCTGGACACTATTTGACTATACTTTACTATTCCCAATCCAGTCTACATTAATTTGGGGTAGGTGCTGGACACTAATTACATATAATTTACTATTCCCACTCCATTCAACATTAATTTGGGGTAGGTGCTGGACACTAATTAAACGTAATTTATTATTCCCACTCCAGTCTACATTAATTTTAGGTAGGTGCTGGACACTAATTACATATAAATTACTATTCCCACTCCAGTCTACATTAATTTGGGGTAGGTGCTGGACACTAATTACATATAATTTACTATTCCCACTCCATTTAACATTATTTTGTGGTAGGTGCTGGACACTAATTAAACGTAATTTATTATTCCCACTCTAGTCTACATTAATTTTGGGTAGGTGCTGGACACTAATTACATATAAATTACTATTCCCACACCAGTATACATTAATTTGGAGTAGGTGCTGGACACTAATTACATATAAATTACTATTCCCACTCCAGTCTATATTAATTTGGGTAGGTGCTGGACACTAATTCACTATAATTTACTATTCTCATTCCAGTCTAAATTAATTTGGGGTAGGTGCTGGACACTAATTACATATAATTTACTATTCCCACTCCAGTCAACATTAATTTGTGGTAGGTGCTGGACACTAATTAAATCTAATTTACAATTCCCACTCCAGTCTACATTAATTTGGGGTAGGTGCTGGACACTAATTAAACATAATTTACTATTCCCACTCCAGTCTACATTAATTTGGGGTAGGTGCTGGACACTAATTACATATAATTTACTATTCCCACTCCAGTCAACATTAATTTGGGGGAAGGTGCTGGACACTAATTAAATATAATTTACTATTCCCACTCCATTCTACATTAATTTGGGGTAGGTGCTGGACACTAAATAAACATAATTTACTATTCACACTCCAGTCTATATTAATTTGGGGTAGGTGCTGGACACTAATTAAACATAATTTACTATTCCCACTCCAGTCTACATTAATTTGGGGTAGGTGCTGGCCACTAATAAACATAATTTACTATTCCCATTCCAGTCTACATTAATTTTGGGTAGGTGTTGGACACTAATTAACTATAATTTACTATTCCCACTCCAGTCAACATTAATTTGGGGTAGGTGCTGGACACTAATTAAATATAATTTACTATTCCCACTCCAGTCTACATTAATTTGGAGTAGGTGCTGGACACTTATTAAACATAATTTACTATTCCCACTCCAGTCTACATTAATTTGGGGTAGGTGCTGGACACTAATTACATATAAATTACTATTCCCACTCCAGTCTACATTAATTTGGTGTAGGTGCTGGACACTAATTACATATAAATCACTATTCCTACTCCAATCTACATTAATTCGGGATAGGTGCTGGACACTAATTAAATATAAATTACTATTCCCACTCAAATCTACATTAATTTGGGGTAGGTGCTGGACACTGATTAAATATAATTTACTATTCCCACTCCAGTCTACATTAATTTGGGGTAGGTGCTGGACACTTATTAAACATAATTTACTATTCCCACTCCAGTCTACATTAATTTGGGGTAGGTGCTGGACACTAATCACATATAAATGACTATTCCCACTCCAGTCAACATTAATTTGGTGTAGGTGCTGGACACTAATTAAACATTATTTATTATTCCCACTCCAGTCTACATTAATTTTGGGTAGGTGCTGGACACTAATCACATATAAATTACTATTCCCACTCCAGTCAACATTAATTTGGTGTAGGTGCTGGACACTAATTAAACATAATTTATTATTCCCAATCCAGGCTACAATAATTTTGGGTAGGTGCTGGACACTAATTACATATACATTACTATTCCCACTCCAATCTACATTAATTTCAGATAGGTGCTGGACACTAATTACATATAAATTACTATTCCCACTCAAATCTACATTAATTTGGTGTAGGTTCTGGACACTAATTACATGTAAATTACTATTCCCACTCCAGTCTACATTAATTTGGGTAGGTGCTGGACACTAATTAACTATAATTTACTATTCCCACTCCAGTCTACATTAATTTGGGGTAGGTGCTGGACACTAATTACATATAATTTACTATTCCCACTCCATTGAACATTAATTTGGGGTAGGTGCTGGACACTAATTAAACATAATTTATTATTCCCACTCCAGTCTACATTAATTTTGGGTAGGTGCTGGACACTAATTACATATAATTTACTATTCCCACTCCAGTCAACATTAATTTGGGGTAGGTGCTGGACACTAATTAAATCTAATTTACTATTCCCACTCCAGTCTACATTAATTTGGGGTAGGTGCTGGACACTAATTACATATAAATTACTATTCCCACTCCAGTCTACATTAATTTGGAGTAGGTGCTGGACACTAATTACATATAATTTACTATTCCCACTCCAGTCAACATTAATTTGGGGTAGGTGCTGGACACTAATTAAATATAATTTACTATTCCCACTCCAGTCTACATTAATTTGGAGTAGGTGCTGGACACTTATTAAACATAATTTACTATTCCCACTCCAGTCTACATTAATTTGGGGTAAGTGCTGGACACTAATTTCATATCAATTACTATTCCCACTCCAGTCTACATTAATTTGGGATAGGTGCTGGACACTAATTACATATAAATTACTATTCCCACTGAAATCTACATTAATTTGGGGTAGGTGCTGGACACTAATTAAATATAATTTACTATTCCCACTCCAGTCTACATTAATTTGGGGTAGGTGCTGGACACTTATTGGACATAATTTACTATTCCAACTCCAGTCTACATTAATTTGGGGTAGCTGCTGGAGACTAATCACATATAAATTACTATTCCCACTCCAGTCAACATTAATTTGGTGTAGATGCTGGACATTACATATAAATTAATATTCCCACTCCAATCTACATTAATTTGGGATAGGTGCTGGACACTAATTACATATAAATTACTATTCCCACTCAAATCTACATTAATTTGGTGTAGGTGCTGGACACTAATTACATGTAAATTACTATTCCCACTCAAGTCTACATTAATTTGGGTAGGTGCTGGACACTAATTAACTATAATTTACTATTCCCACTCCAGTCTACATTAATTTGGGGTAGGTGCTGGACACTAATTACATATAATTTACTATTCCCACTCCATTGAACATTAATTTGGGGTAGGTGCTGGACACTAATTAAACATAATTTATTATTCCCACTCCAGTCTACATTAATTTTGGGTAGGTGCTGGACACTAATTACATATAATGTACTATTCCCACTCCAGTCAACATTAATTTGGGGTAGGTGCTGGACACTATTTAAATCTAATTTACTATTCCCACTCCAGTCTACATTAATTTGGGGTAGGTGCTGGACACTAATTACATATAAATTACTATTCCCACTCCAGTGTACATTGATTTGGAGTAGGTGCTGGACACTAATTACATATAATTTACTATTCCCACTCCAGTCAACATTAATTTGGGGTAGGTGCTGGACACTTATTGAACATAATTTACTATTCAAACTCCAGTCTACATTAATTTGGGGTAGCTGCTGGAGACTAATCACATATAAATTACTATTCCCACTCCAGTCAACATTAATTTGGTGTAGATACTGGACATTACATATAAATTAATATTCCCACTCCAATCTACATTAATTTGGGATAGGTGCTGGACTCTAATTACATATAAATTACTATTCCCACTCAAATCTACATTAATTTGGTGTTGGTGCTGGACACTAATTACATGTAAATTACTATTCCCACTCCAGTCTACATTAATTTGGGTAGGTGCTGGACACTAATTAACTATACTTTACTATTCCCACTCCAGTCTACATTAATTTGGGGTAGGCGCTGGACACTAATTACATATAATTTACGATTCCCACTCCATTCAACATTAATTTGGGGTAGGTGCTGGACACTCTTAAAACATAATTTATTATTACCACTCCAGTCTACATTAATTTTGGGTAGGTGCTGGACTCTAATTACATATAAATTACTATTCCCACTCAAATCTACATTAATTTGGTGTTGGTGCTGGACACTAATTACATGTAAATTACTATTCCCACTCCAGTCTACATTAATTTGGGGTAGGTGCTGGACACTAATTAAACATAATTTACTATTCCCACTCCAGTCTACATTAATTTGGGGTAGGTGCTGGACACTAATTACATATAAAATACTATTCACACTCCAGTCTACATTAATTTGGAGTAGGTGCTGGGCACTAATTACATATACATTACTATTCCCACTCCAGTCTACATTAATTTGGGGTAGTTGCTGGACACTAATTACATATAAATTACTATTCCCACTCAAGCATACATTAATTTGGGTAGGTGCTGGACACTAATTCACTATAATTCACTCTTCCCACTCCAGTCTACATTAATTTGGGGTAGGTGCTGGACACTAATTACATATAATTTACTATTCCCACTCCAGTCAACATTAATTTGGGGTAGGTGCTGGACACTAATTAAATCTAATTTACTATTCCCACTCCAGTCTACATTAATTTGGGGTAGGTGCTGGACACTAATTACATATAAATTACTATTCCCACTCCAGTCTACATTAATTTGGAGTAGGTGCTGGACACTAATTACATATAATTTACTATTCCCACTCCAGTCAACATTAATTTGGGGTAGGTGCTGGACACTAATTAAATATAATTTACTATTCCCACTCCAGTCTACATTAATTTGGGGTAGGTGCTGAACACTAATTAAACATAATTTACTATTCCCACTACAGTCTACATTAATTTGAGATAGGTGCTGGACACTAATTAAACATTATTTACTATTCCCACTCCAGTCTACATTAATTTGGGTAGGTGCTGGACACTAATTAAACATAATTTACTATTACCACTCCAGTCTACATTAATTTTGGGTAGGTGTTGGACACTAATTAACTATCATTTACTATTCCCACTCCAGTCAACATTAATTTGGGGTAGGTGCTGGACACTAATTAAATATAATTTACTATTCCCACTCCAGTGTACATTAATTTGTGGTAGGTGCTAGACACTAATTAAACATAATTTACTATTCCCACTCCAGTCTACATTAATTTGTGGTAGGTGCTGGACACTAATTACATATAAATTACTATTCCCACTCCAGTCTACATTAATTTGGGGTAGGTGCTGGACACTAATTGCATATAAATTACTATTCCCACTCCAGTCTACATTAATTTGGGGTAGGTGCTGGACACTAATTACATATATATTACTATTGCCACACCAGTCTACATTAATTTGAGGTACTTGCTGGACACTAATTACATATAATTTTTTATTTCCACTCCAATGTACATTAATTTCATGTAGGTGCCTCTAATATATGTTTTGTTAAAAAAATATACTTCCCTTAAACACTATATACAATACTAATGTATAAAAAATAGTTTATTTAAATTAATACATTTTCCTTTTTACATTTTAAATTTAGTATAATATACAAAATGTACATAATTATAGATTATTGACTAAATAACTCACTCCTTACACTCTATGAACAATTCTACTCAATCTAATGTTTAAATATGAAATATATGTTATAAATAATAATTGTAATAATTTGTTTTATAATTTTCTACATATTTACATTTTTAACAATATTGTGAAAAATGATTGAAAATTATTAAAAATATATGTCAAATGTATTTATACATTTTAATATTTTATTGAAAATGTTATGTAAATTTTGATTTTCTTAATATATTAAAATATTCAAAAAAAAATTAACAATATTTTAAAATTATTTCAAGTTTTGAAATATTTTTTTATACTTTTAAATGTATTTTCAAATCAATTTAAATTGCACAAAAAATATTATTTATGGAAATATTATAAAAATATAAAAAAATTTAACAATTAAAATCAATTACTTTCAAATTTAAATTATAAAATTAAATTTTTTTTATATTTTTTATTTTTTTGTAAATTCTGTATATACTTTATATTTTATGTTTTTTAAAAATATTTATTTCTTTTTTATAATTCAAGTCTAAATTTTTCTTTTTTAATTTTATTTTTAATTAAATATATTTTTTAAAACACTCCCCACCCTTATCCCCTATAAACCCAACATCCCGCTCCTAAATTTATATATACATTTTTTTAATTTTATGTAAAAATTTATTAATAATAAATAATTGTTTTTAAAAATATGATTTTTTATTTTTTTCTAATATTTAATATTAATAATATGTACATTTTTAAAACACTCCCCACCCTTATCCCCTATAAACCCAACATCCCGCTCCTGAAATTATATATTTTTTTTATTATAATTTTTTTTATTATAGATACACATTACTATTACGAAATTAACAAAATATAAAAACTATTACACAAAAATAACATATTACAAAATATTTTTTATCTATATTTTTACAAATTATCGATATTTATTTACAACGATATTTTTACTTCGATATTTTTATTTCCGATATTTAAACACACATACAAATTACGATATTTTTGTAATCGATATTTATGATTCAGATATTTTTTACCATCGATATTTATACTTCGATATTATGTCATATCGATATTAAAATTTCGATATTATGTCTACGTACCGTTGTTAAGGGTTCCCCTAGGGGGCCTATCAGTCTTTGTGGCCTCTGAGTGAGAGGGTGCTGTGTTGCTTGAGTTGTGAAAACATGGGGAAGGAAAAGCTCCTGCTACTAGGGTAGCCTCTCTGACCACCCCACGGCGAGTCACCACTATTGAGGGTTTTCTAACTCGAGCAATCTCAGTGGTGTCAAACAAAATAGAGCTAGTGGAGAGAAAGCTGTCGCTGTCAAGAGGCAGCCCTTCTTAGTCATCTGGCAATCATCCCTTTCCCTCTGAGGACCCTAGGAAGGTGGAGGGGACGAGTGGTGCAAGTGAATGGGGTTAGTTAAGGGGGTCAGGAGGGGCACAGGAAGCCAAATGTTTGTCAACAAGGTGGGTTGCGGGTCCACGGTTAATGATCTAATCGCCTATGCCCCTAAGTCATAGTAGTAAGGGGAGGAGAAGGGGGGGCAATGTGGGATCAAGGAGCTCCTCCTTCTGTGTGGTTTCCTCGATCGACCCTATCTTACCATGCCCCATTAGGGGGCATTTCCCTAGCAACTACTCTCTACTCTCCGAGTTTAAGGCAGTTTTAAATGCCAAGCTGGATCCAAATATGTCCAGGTTAAACATTGAGTCCAGAATGTCTGAAATCCTGGTTCAAATTAATGTGGGGAGGGCTTTGTCAGTGAGGCAGACTATTTCTCCTGAGCCATTCATCTCTGTGGCTACCCCCTTGCAGGCAGCACTAGCAGTGCTTGCAGGTGCCCCTGATGCCAGAGGATGTTCCACTAGGAGCCTGAGGGGTCTTAAAGGTGCCCTTTGTTACAGGGTGCCTATATTGCTGACCCCCTGTAACAAAAACAGCCCTCCTGGGGCCAAAAACCGGCCCCCACCCTAGCGGCCTACCGGGGAAACCTCCGGTGTCCGCTACGGCCAGTCCAGCCCTGATGGGTTTGGATAGTAAGAGCTGGGCTGGGGTTTGCGTGGTGGTAATTTCAATAAACCCTTGTTTGGGGCATATGTTTTGGCCGCCTTATCCTCATCCAGGCTCCCCGAACAGCAGGGCATTCTAGCTCTCCCTCTGAGGTTTTTTTACAAACCACAGACAGTCTGTCATCCCCATAGGCCTCAAGGGAGGCAGAAGCAGGGACTTTATGGTAGTATTCGCCTGGTTACTTGGCAGCCCCCACCATTGAACCTCTTGAATCGATTTGCCCCAGTGAGATTTGCTTGAGATGTGTGACTGACTGGGACCCTCGGCCCACCCTTTTCACCTCCTCTGTCAGTTAGAGAATCTAAAGGGTCAAAAGCTACTGTCATGGAACATTGTGGGGATATCAGCCAAGTGTACTGATCCAAATTGGGTGGAGGTTGTCCAATCCTATCAGATTATTTGTCTACAGGAAGCATGGGAGGTGTGGAATACCTTTGTTTTTGGAAGGCTACAAGACCTATTTCTCACCCACAGCACCCTCTCTTGATTGTCTTTGTGGCAGTGGAGCTGAGTGGGCATGTCATTGATTTACTTTGGGAAGCGACGATGTTGCAGGGCCTAATGGTATCAGTACTGGGTTTGATCCCAATTTTATTGGTTAACTTTATAATATCAGCGGTGGGCCAGATGTCGTTTTTAGTCACCAACATTGAACTCCTGGACCGAACGTGGAGAAGGGGTGGCTCAGAGCTGATACTGTAAGTGGAGGATTTTAATTGCCACTTATGTGATTGCCCTTTAAAGATCAATCAGCCTGATTCATCAAGCTAAATTGCACTTGCAAAGGGCAAGATTCTCAGAATCTTGCCTTTTGCGAGTGCAATTTTTGCATTTGGGATTCATCATCCCAAATGCAAAATTCGCTATTAAAGAATTCGCACATTTGCGAAGAATTGCATTTAAGGAATCTCTATTTGAGATTCCTTAAATGCAATTCATGAATCATTTTAAAAATGCGAAATTGCAAATTTGGGCCGCTATTTACCGAGAGGTCAGACCTCGTGGTAAATAGCAAAAACTTAGAAAAATGCATTTAAATGCATTTTTCTAAGTTGCATGTTACACACACACATGTCCTTTGGACATGTGTGTGCGCAACACCAATGTAGATTACATTTCAGGGGTGCTACAGGGTGTCCTTTGGACAACCCTGCACCCTTGAAATCGCATCCTTATTTGCGATTAGCTAATTGCTAATCGCAAATAAGGAATAACTCCCCATTCATTCCTATGGGCCTGCAGGCCCATAGGAATGCATGGGTAGTTATTCCTTATTTGCGATTAGCAATTTGCTAATCGCAAATAAGGAACATGTAGGAATCGCAATATTTTTTGCAATTCCTACATGAATCCCGTTTTGCAAGTCCTTAATAGCGATTCCTTATGAATCGCTATTAGGGGCTCGCAAAACGGGAAAATGATGAATCTGGCTGAGTTTCTAAACCTGGGTGCATGGTGTTAGAAGGGCTTCATTTTGTTCACTCTAAGGAAGACTTTGAGCTTGGCGCAATTTTAGATTCCCATAATCTCGCGTTTACCTTGGACAAGTTGGTTAACTTGCATAATACCATCATTGTTCCAACATTTAAGGAGGAGGACTGCACCTTAAGGATTGATTTTATCTTTGTTTCTGCACCCCTATTTTTGCATATTTCCAATTTTAACATCATTTATAGTTTATTTAGCGATCACAATTTCCTATTTTTAGAAGTTGAGGTTTTATGGATCTTGTCTAACCATGGGTTGGGGCTCTTAGTGGGCTTTCCCTCCCTGACCAAGGTAGGAGACTTAACTGGTCCCTGTTAAAGCTTCTCTCTTTTCATAAGTTGCCCAGGAGATATCTGTCTGCTTGGACGCAGATGCCCTCCAGAGAGACATTCTGAAAGCATTTGAGGGTATTGCCTGTAAAGTCATGGAACTGTTGACTGTACCATTTAACCCACGTGGGTGGGCAAGATCCAAAATGGTTCAGCAGGGTCTGTTCTAAGAGCTTACACCAGTTGAAGGAGGCCCTGAAGCAGGTCCCAAGAGATAGGAGCCTTGTGGTAGTCTTTAGGCAGGCCTATAAGTTGGCATTACCTAAGCGTTTTGTTGTAGCTTACCTCTGTCATATTTCTCGAACAAAGTACCCATAGAACATGATTCTGATTTCAGGTTGGTTTACAGAATTTACTTATATATTTACCTCGCTCACTTTCTAGTCTATTGGAAATGGATTTCTTTGCTTTATATTACCTAAGCGTAAACATCCCTTGCAGGAATTAGCTAGGAGAAACAATGCCAGGCAAGTGAAAGAGGAGATAGTTCCGTTTTCTGGATCGTAGTAAAGAGTCCATGTTTTACAAATGGGACAGCCCCAGCTATATGTACCCATGTTTCTGAGCAAGAGTGGGTAGACTACTTTGCAGGAGTCTACAATTTTGAGGAGGTGGCTGAGGGTGAGGCGGTCATAGCTTCGGAGCTGGCGCTGGTTCCCATGGTCTTCACCCTGGTTTGAAGTAACCATGGACATAGGTGCGCTAATAAAGAATAAGGCCTCAGGCCCTGATGGGACCCCCCTGGACTTGCACTGGATGTATAATGAGTTATGGAACCTCCTTTTGACCCAAGTTCAGAATGCAGCAGAGCAGCTGGTAGTGCTGGCCCCGTGGTCAATGGCAGTCATCTTGCCTGTGTTTAAGAAAGGTGATAAAGATAATCCTCACTGCTACCGAACAATCTCACTCATTGTTGTGGTAGCGGAGGTTCTTAGGAGAGTTATACTTAACAGTATGAAAGTCAAAATGTCAGAATCTATTGACATGTTGCCAAACATCCAACATGGCTTTAGGCAAGGCAGGTCTACATTTGACCAATAAATTATTCATTTCACCATTAATAAGTGTACTGTAGCTCAGCCTGAATACCTCCATTTGGCCTTCATGGACCTCACTATTGCATTTGACAGGGTCAATTGCACAAAACTGTGGGTCTTGCAGCGTAAGTTAGGGGTGGAGCCAAACATAGTGGCTTTGTTGACTGACCTACACTCTGACATTTCAGCCTCAGTGTGTTTCTCGCATGGTGCTGCTCATACTTGGCCTTTTCTGACTAACAGGCGGGTTCGGCAGGGGTGCATCCTTGCATTATTCTTGTTTACCCTGTACTACAATGGGCTTGTGCAAGCCCTTCTCTTGGTTCAGGCAATTGTCCCATGGTAGGTTTGTGGTTGCTCCCGATATTGTTATATGCAGTCCTTATTGCCGGTACAGCTAGAAGGCTGCAGCTCCACCTAGACAAATTTGACACCTTTATGGGCAGCTTGGACCTGGCTGGTAATTTTCCTAAACCTTATGTAATGATAGTGGGTCCACAGTCCACCACTTCCAATACCTTCAAGTTGGTCCACCATACCCCGGGTGAAGTCTCAGCCTTTTCCTACCTAGCGACGCTATTTGATGTTAAGAACAACTGGCAGCCTCTGATTGAGGGAAAGAGAGCTGGGCTTGTGAAAACTACTTAAGATTTACCATGCTAAATGTGCATCCCAGATCTGATATGGCAACGAGATCTGGGGAATGCGAAGACTGGATTAATCCAAGCAGCAGAAAATCAATTTGTAAGGCGTCCTGCCCAGGTTCCGCAATGTACTGCACATTTTTCAGTTCATGTGGAACTCGGAATTAAGTATTTATCCTACTTAGGGGCCCATTACGATCTCTTCCGCCCGAATCGGTTTTGGAATCGTTTCTGAAATGGATCGGGTTCTGCAAGTTTGACTGACCGATTACGATGCTTCTGTACATAGTTCGGTCAGTATTCCTTTGACTTCAATGGGAGCCTGTGTTCTGAAAGAGAACACAGGCTCCCATTGAAAAAGGGGTTGTTAGGGAAAAACATGCAATCTGTGACAGGCACCCCATGGTGCCTGTCACACTGTGCATGGTTTAACAGGGGGTCTCATGGGTATCCAACCGGAGACCTCATCGTGAAGAAGGCCTGCTATGGGCCCCCAAAGTCAGATTACGACAGCTGTTTTGTGTCAGGCAAACTGAATCAGAACGGCTGTCCGAATCGGTCATCGTAATTGCTCATTCGGAAATCTTGCCTGTAGAGCTGTACGAATCGGCTCCGAATGACTAGGTCTGTCCGAATGCCATTCGGAACTGATCCAGACAGCACGAACGGTTTCCTTGCATTGTAATCGGTCATCCAGAAAGGTATCCAATTCAGTTGGAAACATAGGTTCCAAATCGGATTCGCCAAATACGAATCCCGTAACAAGTCTTTCCAGATGGCATCATAATTGACCCCTTAGTCATTCCTAGTTCTCTGCTTTGCTGGATAAACATGTAGAACAGGAAGGATCTCAAGCTCACTCGACTGATCCTCTGGATTGTTTGTCGCTTAATTCCGCGCACAGGATCCCTTGGTTAGCCCATGTTAAGGCAGCTTTCTCCGCGATAGGGAGAATGGGTGTCAACTCAGCTCCCCTCTTACGTCTCCCCAAGAACTACAAGGGATGAAAATGCTGTTTCTTGAACGAACCTCACTAAATAGATAAGAGGCTGAATTGATTAAACCCTTGGTAGGGGCACATGCTCTTAAAGACTGTTCAGGGCATGGAGCATTACTTAATCTAAGGGTTCCATTAGGATGGCGGACGGACTTAGTCCGCCCGCCATCCCACCAGTAATCGGGAATGCCCGCCATAAGGGTGGGGGTCCCGCAGGGGGTATTAGGATGCGCCTGCCACAGTGGCGGGCGCATCCTGTATTTTTAGCATTGTGGCGGGGGGGGCTCTCAGCACCGCCCGCCACAATGCTAAAAATGCACTTTTACATTTGCATAAACAAAGCGGCAGGCACCGCGCGGTGCCTGCCGCTTTGTTTATGCAAATGCAGGGGGGTATAACAAGTACCCCCCCGTGTTCACCCCCCACCTCTCCTTCACTCTGGGTGCCCGTAGAGGGCCCTCAGAGTGAAGACCGCATGCCTTTCCGTGGCGGCATCGCCGCCATGGAAAGGCATCTTCCTAAGCCCATTGTAATATGGCTGGCGGTGTCTAATAGACACCGCCACCATATTAATCCTTTTTCGCCCCGGCCGCAAGGCGACCGGGGCGGAAAAGTGGCGGATGGTCTTTCCGTCCACCGAGGTCCCCCCGCCATACTAATATGGCGGGGGGAATTCGAATGCGGATGTCGGGCGGATTGCCCCTGCCAGCCTAATGGGCCCCTAAGTGTCTTATAGGCAAGATAGATTTCTCCTGACCAGGTTTCGATTTACCCAATTAAATAATCTCCTTGCCACAACCTGCGTATGGTTGCATTCTGGTTACAGGACACCCTGCAGCTGTGAAAATAGGTCTCCGCAGGATACCCTACACTTTGTTGTGTTCTGTAATTATTTTAGTTGGCCCAGGAAACAGTTTTTGACATAATTATTTAAGACTCCGAATTTTATACAAATACGATCATGTCTTATGTATTTAAAAATGCTTCCCAATAAACATGTTTTATCTGCTGTGATTGGTTTTTATGAGCTGTTCTGGTGTCTAGGCGCTCTAGACCTGATTGAGTACTGTATTAATATATTATGTGTCCCTTTCAATTCTGTTTCTACAGCATTGTGGTTTTCTCTTCTATCTAATGTATATGTACTTTATTTGTTTGTTTCTATGGACCCGTTATTTTGTTATTTTATGGTTGCTGTTGGCAACCGAATAAAGATTTTATGATGATGATAGTGCTGTGACCTTGCCAATCATGGTGAAGGCAAAGCCAAGTTTGAGCAGTTGGCAGTCCTCATGCAGTCTGCAACGGATAGGCTGCTGTCAGCTGTTTACTTGGGTCACTCAGGGTGGCACAATTAGTGCTTCCAGCCTTGGTGACTCCTTTAACTCCCATGCCCTGGATACCACTGGTACCACTTACCAGGGACTTATAAAGGAGTTACAGTACTTGCCAATTGGGGTTACCATTTAACGCACACCATTTTTAGGTAGATCACACAGGTACTGGGCCCTGGTTAGCAGTGCCATTTCAGAGTAATAACCATCAGCATTGGAGAAAACCTTGCGGGGGTGACCATACATAAAGGCCACTTTCCTACATAGACCTTCTTCAAGACAGTCCCAGAATATGTTGTAGTGAATCAGGCTTTTGGGGATGGAAGAGAGGAGACAGGGGATACATTTAAACCTTAGGGTGTTTTCCCGGCCCTTTCCTGTCCCATTGTTCACTGGAAGGGATACCCATCATTTAATTAACAAATGGTTAAGTGGGCAGGCTTCCATTCTTTTGTACCCTTGTTCTGGATTTTTCCAGACAGAATAATCCTAGCTCCACCCCTTTCCTGCTAGACCATGTTGTAAAGATCTTGGCTCTACAATTATGAGTTGACATGGCAAAAAGGGAAGAATCAACTTTTAGAATACACACACACTGTCTACTACTGTAGTATAAAGATGAGACACAAAGTTCCAGACAGGGTTCATGGATTATTCTACTAGCACCCAGAGTCTCCACACCCATTGTGACTGAGAATCTCTCTGTGCTCCAAGGTTGGATCCTTTACTGCCGACTCCTCTTTCTAGGTTCAGGGCCAAAAACATGGGCACATTGACAGAGACTGCCAAAATGGGCTATTTGGTCCCTGTTTTGAGGGAGAGAGCTGACTGGCTGATCAGACAGGACCTTGAAGGTCCCCTTGCCCTTACACAAGGTAGATGCTGATGAGAAGAAGAGGGGCTTTGAAGGTGCAAAGACTGGATGAGCTGAAGATGTCCAATGCAGCACTTGGGAAGGACTTGTACCACTCTGCAAGGGTGAGGCACCCGTGTGTGAATGGACTGTGTATCCATGTGAATGGGTGACCTGAGGAACTCAGGCCTGACCAAGTCCAAGAGAAACCAAGACCTCAGTGTGCAGTCCCTAACAAGGAAATTAGAGTACTGTAAAGTAGGCCTGCACCACAATCTAAGTAGTAGATGGCATGAGTGCTTAGTTTGCTTAGGGGTGTGTTTTCTGTCTGCACCAGAGGAAGATCTACAGGTGCAAGATACAACAAACTTTGAACATTGTGACTTGACCACACCCTCCTTGACTGATGCTGCTATGGCATGTGTTTACCTGCTACCCTGCACCAAAATAACTGCTAATGCACCAACTGGATTGGCGAAGGAAGACATCACTGCATTCAGGGACATCTTAAGGATTTTGGGGGCCCTGGGCCGAACATATTTTTTGGGCCTCTGTTCAGAACAGTTTTGAATTTATGGTCCAATTTGAGCCCCTGTTTCCCACGCCTTTTCCGCTTCCGCAGCTGCATTAGCGATCGAGTTTGCATCATAGGCATCAGCCTATATATTCCCAATGTAAATTGACACATGCAGCTGACAGCAGTAGGATTTAGGGTTTCCTTCCCTTCTACTAGGTTTTTAATACTTTTTAAATTGTAAATGTGTGGCTCAATTACTTTATTCTGTTTGCCTACACCTCCTTAGCTGCTCCGATTCGCATCTCGCTTTTTCCTCCAGTCCTGGTCCGCTGCGGCTGATACACCGATTGTGCGGAGAGCTTTGGCTATTATCAGGCTCCTCACTTCCGCCCACACAGTTCCCTACTTCCTCAGCTGTGTTAGCGATCCAGTCTGCCTCATAGGCATTAGCCTATATATTCCCGATACAAATGGACGCGCCCAGCGGGCGAGCAGCTGGCGCACCAAAGGCAAGCTCCTATGCGCCCGTCAGTGTCTTGGAGGCGTCCATGCACAGTCCATGCTGCCCAGTTCCCCTCCGGTGAGTTTCTTCCACTATATTACAATAGGAAAAAACTGCTTAGCCTTAGGTGGCTATCATTAGGTCAGTGTACAGCGGCTGATCTGAGCTTGGAGGTAGACTTTCGATGCAATGAGTGCAACTGGTCTCTCCTCCAGCCCAGGAATCTCGCACCCAAGAACCTCCCACGCAAATAAGGAAACAGAGGACTTAAAGACCACCCTTTTAAATTGTTGCTCTATGCAAAAGCATGAGCCACACATTTATGACCTACTTTTAGACGAACAGCCTGATCTTTTTTTTCTCACTGAGACCTGGCTGTCTGAAGCCTCCGACCCGACTATCACCTCTGGCCAACCCTATGGGTTATAAAATCCTTAGGAGGGACTGACTGAGTGGGAAGGGGGGAAGGTGTCACCATAATTTACAATCAAAAACTCGATTGCTCTCCGATTCTGATGGAAAACATCAAGGGTGCAGGATCCTTAGGCTTCCACCTTATCCCCCCATCATAGCATCGCTAGTTTTCTGATTTACAGACCTCCCGGTGCAGTTGGAAATTGTATTACTTCGCTTAATACAGCCACCCCCTCCCTGGACTTAAAATACAAAACTGCCTCATTCTCGGAGATTTCAATATACATATGGACAACGGAAAATACCCTCAAACAATTTCCTTGATGGAGACGCTGCAAGCCATGCAACATGTTTCCATCTATTTTTCAGCCACCCATGAGAAGGGCCATACCCTAGACCAAATCTTTCACAACTTTGACATATCAGTAAGCCTACCTCTTCCCATTACCTGGTCTGACCAACTCCTATTAAAATTTGTCATTCTCAACTCTGCCACAGGCCCTCGGGCTAACGCAGGGCAGAGGGTCCCTAATTACAGAACGTTCTATAAAATATCCATCCCGATGTTAGCAGATGCCCTCGGTCATTCCTCACCGGAGCTGTCTGGCTGTCCTGACACGAACGCCCTCTCAATAGATTCAAGGCTCTGAACCAACATTGGTGCAATGGTACCGGTTATTTCCCGCTCCTCAAAGAGGTCGGCCCCACAAGCTCCATGGTTTAACGATTCCCTCAGTTCTAGCAAAAGAAATTGTAAAAAAACTTGAACGGAAATGGCGTAAATCTGATCTACCTGTGGACAGGAAGGTGTATAAAGACACCTTAACAGCTCATTACATTCTCAAGAAGGCAGCCAAGAAAAACTTCTTTCAAACCAAGATAGAAAATGCTCAAAATATGAGTAAGGAAATCTTTAGCATAGTTAAATCCTTTACCGCCCCGAAAACCAGCACAAAGGAAGGAGCATGGACAGAAGAATGGCTAAGCAAATAGCTCAATTCTTCCACAAAAAGATCTCTGTGATCTAACAAGCCTTTACTAACATCTTAGAGGAAGAACTGACCTTCTACCTTAGTTCTAATTTCACCTCTTGGATCCTTCATCTTTACTAACTTTCCCTGAGTTTCAGCTTGAAGAGTCACTGACCCTTCTCCAAAGCATTACGTTTGGCTCTCCTACCGACCCATGTCCAGTGAATATCCAGAAACTATTAGCTCCCACCATAAACCCCACAGTAAACCAGCTCTTTTATGCTTCCCTCTCCTCAGGCAGCATGCTGAAAATATGGAAGAATGCTAAGATTGTTCCACTGATAAAAAAAGGCTGACGCCAAACCGACAGAGCCTGCCAACTACAGGCCAATCTCCTTTCTTACGGCCCTCTCCAAAGTATTAGAGAAGCATGTAAACAAGGCCCTCCAAAAACACAATGAAGATGGACAGCTCCTTCATGAGTCCCAGTTCGGTTTTAGGGCTAATTACAGTACGGAGTCCGCTCTGCTGGAAGTGACTGAATTTCTCATGGGTAAGCTGGACCAGGGAGGCAAGGCTGTTCTGACACTGCTCAATCTGTCGGTGGCCTTCGATACGGTCCTACATGAGAGGCTCCTGGAGAGACTTGCTAACATTGCTAACCACCACCGGAGGAAGGTCGTTCTCCTACCTTGCGGCCAAAGCATGGAACTCCCTCCGCACACACCTACGAACGACCCAGGACCATCTCTCCTTCAGGAAACACCTCAAGAACTGGCTTTTCGAGCAGTAGTAGCACCCCCCCTTTCAGCGACTTGAGACCCTCACGGGTGAGTAGCACGCTCTATAAATGGTTTTGATTGATTGGTACGGGGGACGACCGCCTTAACATGGATGTCATCCTTCTTGGCAAATAGATCTCAGGACATCTGGCTCCACTCTTTCTCATCCCTGGTCCCGTCCATGAATTTAGGTGTCCTACAGGGCTCCATTCTCAGTCCTACCCTTTTTAATATCCATCTATCCCCCTTGCATTTATGGTAGAGGAAGAGGACGCCAAAATGATTTCATATGCTGATGACACTCAGCTGATTTTTACATGTGAAAAAGGAACCGACTTTGACAGGGCAATGATTAGGTCTTGCCTCAAAAAGATTTTTAACTGGCTTAAGATCAATCAGCTGAAGTGCAATCCTGACAAAACTGAAGTTGTTTTCTTTGGTAATCCAGAAACACCTGACTGGAGCTCTAAGTGGGTAAAAGATCTGCCTCCCCCGCCCGCGGAAAAGGAGAAAGTCGAAACCTTAGGAATTGTCATAGACAAGACACTCTCCATGCGCTTTCAAATCCAAAATCTAACTGAAGCTTGTTTTGGCATACTCTGGATGCAAAAACAATTCCTGCCACTGTTACTGCTTGAGAGCAGAAAAATCGTGGTGCAGTCTACGGTGACATCAAAGCTTGACTATGTCAACAGCTTGTACCTCGGTCTTCCCAAATCCTTTATCCTGTACCTACAAGTGGTATTAAAAGCAGCGGCCAGAGCCATCCTGAGACCTAAACCGACATCTAGTATGACCCCTATTCTTGAATGGCTACACTGGCTCCGCATAAAAGAACAGATCAACTTCAAAGCAATGACCATCTTCTTTGAAGCTTTCCATGGCTTAGGAGCCGGCTACCTAAATAAGCACGATAATCGCTACACAACATATAGACCCCTAAGATCTTTCATTGCCAACCTGGCCATCATGCCTTAAATATGTTGTGCCCACACTGGAGGTAGACTCTTCAGCTTTCTAGGTGCAAATTTGTATAATAGACTCCACGAGTCTCTGAGACTAACCACAGACCTACTCTCTTTCAGGAAGAACTTAAAAACCTGGCTTTTTAATAACTGATGGGTCTTTTACGCATGTTTTCCTCTCATTGTCACGCGCCAGGACACTCTAGTCTGAGTAGCTGCGCACTTTATTAAATACATTATTTCATTTCATTTCATTAGGTCCCTGACAGTGCAAAGGAACAGCCTTGCTTCACTTTTATGCCGCTGGTGTGTCACTTTTTGTGACACACCGGCGGCGTAAAAAATGTGCCATGTTGCGCCCTATTTACAAAGTGATGCATCTAGGCAGATGCGTCACTTTGTAAACCCCAGCACCACATTATACCTGCGCCAGGTATAATGTATGCAGGGTGGGTGTTCCATCGCAAAAAGCCTCTTAGAAGTGGCGCATTGAAATCTAGGAGGACTCAGTGCGCCACTTCTAAGACGCCTTTGCATCAATATCTTACACCTGCCTCTCAGCAGGCATAAGATGAATGTAGGCCCTTTCACATGGGCTTGTCCCATGTGAAAGGACACATTGCTGGAGGTGCGTCTATTTTCAGACATACCCTAGCAATGCATCACTTTTGCGCCTACAAATACGTCAGAAATACTGAGGGATCTGTAACTCCTTACGACATGATGCGTTATACAGTAAATATGAGGCATCCATCATGTTGCAAGGAGGGCGCACTAAGAAGTGACGCATCCCTGTTTTCACACAGCGATGCATCACTTCTCATTAAATAAGGCCCAAAATGTGTTTACATCTAATATTCAGGGATCGTTATGTGTGTTTTCAATATTGTAACACAGGAGCAGCTCACCAATATTACTGCAAATAATCTCTGTGATGCAGTCTTATTTCTTATGTTAGGCCTTGTTTTGATGTAAAATAATTTTTTTTTTCATTATGTATATTGCATGAAACATAAACACAACATTTCTCTACAAAATGACTGTACTAGACTCTCACACATCAGGTACATAAAAATAGATTAAGAAAACAGTATTTCAAAAAATCTGTTTAAGAAATATTCAAGGTCAATTGGGCAAAACTCTGGAGAAAGGAGCTGACTCTGTCAGGGGGGCCCCTGGAAGGCTGGGGCCCTGGGCCAGAGCCCACTTTGCCCCTGCATTAAAACGTCTCTGACTGCATTCTGTTTGTTACACAAAATGCCTGAGATTATGCCATTACACCATGTCACTTAATTGAGACATCCTTTGGGTATAAATCCTATAGGCGGGGCACTGAAGCAATGCAAATAAACCGAACTGGAGCAGATGTTCTTCACATCAGAAGCAATTTTGTACTTTTTGAATAGAATGAAATGCATCCTCCATCAAAAATGGACACAAAGACACATTGTGAAGTAGAAAATAGTGCAAACAACGAAATCTGGCATATTGCTTATTAACACAAAATGTCATGTATTAGTTTGAGTATTATAGACTCGCAAAATGCAATGTATGTGGGAATCTGCTAATATTTTGCGATTCCCACGCATTCCTTAATTGCGACTCGCAAATTGCGAGTCACAAATAAGGAATGGCATCCCATTCATTTCTATGGGACATGAGGCCCATAGGAATGAATAGGAATTGCATATGCAATTTTCGAGTACCCATTAGGTACTAACACATTGCGCATGCAATTTCAAGGATGCAAGGGTTCCAAAAGGATACCCTGTTGCACCCCTGAAATGTGCATGTGTGCACATATGGCGCACATGCATGCCATAAGGGCATGCGACACATGGCATTTTGAAAAATGAAAAAAAATGCATTTTTCTAGGAAATCGCAAATTACCACCAACTTGAAGTTGTTGGTAATTTGCGATTCCTTAAAGCAATATCACAATTTGCAATGGCTACTAGAATAGCATTTAGGGAATCGCAAATTGCGATTCTCTAAATGCATGGGCAAAATAAGAAATCGCAAATTTTGTGATTCCTTATTTTGCAAGTGGGGTTTTCCTTCCCTACTTTGCACACTATGATTTTGCGATCGCAAACGGTGAAATTATGCGAATTTCACTGTTTGCAATCGCAATTTTGCTTGATACATCTGGCCCAAAATGTCTTAAAACAGGACAAAAGGTGTTCTTCAGGTATGCACCCAGGATCTGGAAGAATATACCCGTATGCATCAGGTCTGACAAATCCTGCTCAATTTTAGGAAGAATTGAAGGCGCATCTATTTAAAGAAGACTTCATCAAAATGCAGTACCAGTCCACTCATGCTCAGTGACTGTATCTTTGCCTTTGACACTGTAAAGCACTCCTCTGCTTTTTGGCTACATTCGCACTAGACAAATACCACATATGTGTATGCAGAGATCCATACATTGTCAACTAAATAAAATACACTGTGCAAAGGCAGCACAAATGTGCACACACGGCGGGGACCTCCTTCAAACGCTTATTTTGTGGGTTTATTTGCAGAGTTTTATATAGCGCGAACGAGAACCGAACAGAGGGGTAGATGTATCAAGATTCGTGTTAGCGACTTCTTAATAGCGAGTCGTTGCGAATCGCTGTTAAGAAATCGTTAAATGCGATGTATGTATGTTTCTGCGACTTTTTTGCGATTCCTTAAAAGTCGCAATTTTTTTTGAGAATTTTATGCGACTTCTTAATTTGCGAATTTCGCAAATTAAGAAGTCGCAAAAATGCGTGAATCTGCTGCAGCCAACTACAAAATAGCTGAGTCATACTCAGGAAATGCTCTTGATTAGTTTCACCTGCATGCCTGAGCCACACCCAGTGGCAGTTGGAAACCTGTTTGGCTGGAGAGAGGAGCTGCTTGACTTCAGGATGGAGGCTGCAAATTCAGAAGGAGGCCCCTCAGCAGAGAAAAGGAAGAGGAAGCAGAAGTTTTCTGAGAGGGAGGTGGAGACACTGGTGGAGGAAATGGCCTGCAATCATGAACTTTTGTTTGGAAAGCAAGCCAAATATGTTCCAGAAGTCAGGAAGAGGAAGTTATGGCTGGAAATCCAGGAAAAAGTCAATGCAGTCGGTGTCATCCCAAGATCAATTGATGAAATTAAAAAGCGTTGGTACGACATGAGGCTGAGGGCAAAGGAGAAACTTGCTGAGAGACTAAAGGAAGCAAATAAAACTGGTGGAGGATCTGCAAATATAGACCAACCAACCCCACATGAGGAGCTCATTGAATCTACAATTCAGCATGAAAGTGTTTCTGGAGTCTCAGCCATTGACAGTTCTGATCACACAGTTGCTGAACATGGTAAGCAGGATGCTTGACTATTTCATTGCATAAGTTAGAAGCATGAGTGTATGAGTATGAGTGTGTGAGCATTATACCATTTTTTGGAAAAATGACAGCACTTAAATGTGAAAATTGATCCCCTTGTATCTTACATGACTTCAAACTTATTATCTACAGTACAATTTAGCTGAACTTACATACATACATCTGAATAAGTACACAACAGTACCTCTGTAGTTAGCATAATTTAATAGTTATGAAGCAGACAGACAGACAAGCATCTCATGTGACTCTTTCTTTATTCCCAGATCATGTTGTAGATTCACATGATGGTGATGGGGGGCAATCCTCACAAGAACATATTACAGCCCCAGAAAAAGTAAATGTCAATGATGAGCATGAATCATTGTCTTTTGTGAGAAGAAAAAGAAAAGCAGTTGCTCAACTGCAACCTTTTGAAGAATCTGATGATGAACCTGAGGGATCAATAAATAGCATACATGTGTCAGAACAGGAAGTTATACATCTTGACACAGTTACTGATTCTGCTGCAAGAAGAACATATTCTATTAATAGTACCAGAAGAAGCAGGGGAGAAGTCACAGAGACAGCAAATGTTTTTGCTGGTTTGGAAAACAACATGCTTTCAGTGCAAGAAAAACAACATAAAGCATTAAGGTCAATTAATGCCCAACTGAATAAATTAAATAAGAGTAACAGTAAGGTGGGTGATGGTATGAGGCGCATGGCTGACTCCATGGACAGACTTTGTGTAGCATTTGAAAGATCAGAGTCAAACAGAGTGAGAGATTCTCGCAGTCATAACATCAGACTACAGAAGTACTATTCAGCAATAAATAGACTGTGCACTGTGACAGCACAGAGTAATAGGCGTAGCATTGCCATGCAACGCATGGTTGGTGAATGCACTAGAAATGTTGCCAAAGGGCTGGATAAAGTATCCAATTCTTTTGAATTATTAAAAACTTGTCAGAAAGGGGCAAGTGCGTTCTTTGAGGCCATTGAGTCTGAGGACACTGGCAGTAGAACCAGCAGTAACCCTACGCCCACTTTGGACACCCCTGAAATGAGGAGTGGGAGCATTGGGAGCCCACACACATCTGTGAGGAGAAGTGGGCCAGGCCAACGCAGGAGTAGCAGAAGGGGAAAAAATTAAAAAGATATTTCCACATATATTTTAAGAAAAGTGAATGTCACTGTGAGCAAACATTCTCAGATGTATGTCCTGTGGATTAACAGGTTTCAGAGTTCTGTTACCCTTGTAAGTTTAAATAATTAAAGGTTTACATAATCAAAATACAGTTGTTGTGTTTTTATTTCTTACCTAGAAATAATTGTTTGTAATTTCTGCACGCCTTTGTCGACCAGCCACAGCTCCTAAACCTGTAGCACATCTTATTGGTGGTGGGACATCATCATTGTCTGAAGATTCAGGGTCACTAACTTCACATTCTGTTCCTTTTCTAATAGCCATGTTATGTAGCATAGCACAACTTGTAATTATTTTGCAACACAATGATGGTTTATATTGCAAGGATCCTCCACTTTTATGGATTCTTCTGAACCTGCTTTTCAAAATTCCAAAAGTTCTTTCAATAACTCCACGTGTAGAACGGTGTGCCTTTTTGTACCTCCTTTCATGAATGTTGCTTGGATTTAGATAGGGGGTCAAAATGAAATCACGAACTGCATAGGCACTGTCTTCTAAATGGTAATTTAAGAAATGTGACAGTTTTAAAAATAGATGACAATAGAACTTATTAATTGGATTATGTGTTTTGAACTAGCACTTACCAAGCAGAAATCCATCTCCAAATTCACCAGCACTCAAACATCCATGTAATCCACTGTGTCTAAACATGTATGAATCATGAGTGCTTCCTGGAAATTTTGCAACAATGTCAGTAATAATATACTTAGCATTACACACCATTTGAATGTTTAAAGAGTGGTAACTTTTCCTATTCCTATAAACATGTTCACTTGCAGCTGGAGGAGTAATGGCAATGTGTGTCCCATCTATACATCCAATAACATGTGGAAAATGAGCAATTTGATAAAAATCAAACTTTGAAATTTGGATATCTTGAGGTGTGCTGGAGAAGTAAATATGATGTTGCAACCTGTTCATCATTGCATCCAAAAACACCCTAAAAAACCTTGAAAAAGCACTCTGAGATACTCCTCCCACCTCTGCAATCACTCTTTGAAAAGATCCTGAGGCAAGAAGGTGCATGGAACATAAGACCTGCACATGAGTTGGTATAGAATGTGTCCTGTGTGTCTCATGCTCCAAAAAAGGCTTCAACTACTCAATTAGGTCCAAAATGGTATGTGGATGCAGTCTATATTTCTCAAAAATGTCTTCTTCAGTCTGTTGAAATAAGGTAATCCTCAGTTTGAAAATCCTTTCCTGCCTCTGTCTCATCTGTGCAAGAGCTTGGATGCGCAGTCTCCTAGCTATCAGGTAAAGTCCAGCCATGGTTCTGTTGAAAAAATCAGTTGGGGCTGACTTTTAAAGATTCAAAAAAAATTACACCTGGTGTGAGTTAGTGTTAAATGCGAATTCTTATTTTGCGCTGCGAGAAAACACATACACCCCGAAATATGCAAAATGTTCATTAGCGATTCGTTATGGTCAAAATTCTGCGAATTTCGGCCATAACGATTCGCAAAATGCTTGATACATCTAGGCCAGAATCAGTTATCAGAGCGCTTTACATAGCACTAGTTACGTTACATGAGGACACACTTTCATTTTAGGCACAGGGAGATTAAGTGTTTTGCCCAGATTCACAGGGGGTTTTTGGCGTCGTTACCGAGACTCGAACCCAGATCCCCAGGTCCGAGGTCGAGCGCCTTAGCCGTTAGGCCAACCCCTCTCCCCTCTCTCTCCTTAAGCGTTGCACTATCTTGTGACCCTGAAAATCTTCATGCCTGAACTCAAAAATGCTCTCTATGCCCTCACTGAACAATTTTAATGCTTTCTGGCATTTGACAAAACATGACAGACTAGCAATATCAACGGAAACTCAAAAGTGTCAATCAAACATGTCTTTCAACCTTAAACTAAGCCTTTAAGCAGTTTTAAAACAATGTTTTCCTTAATTTGTTCCGTGCTAACAACACTTATTAAAAATGTCATTTTCAGCTACCTTTTAAAGTATTGTATGTTCTTTTTACTTCGCCTCAAACAGTGTATTTGTATTTTTCTTCTATCTAAGGAATCTATTCAATTAAGAGCCATTACCAGCATAGAACATCCTTGTTACAACCAATCTCAACCATAATTATTTGATTTTTGCGAGGGTGTTTTTCACCTGCCTGTTGCCACTGTTCAGCTTGAGTTTAATGACGGCCTCCACCCCCTGAATGCTTCAACATGTGTTGAACAGCAGTCATTTTAATCTCACTTATACAGTTCATTTTTAAACTCAGTACGCAATGCCAGAGCACTTGTCATTTGTATTTTTTCATTTGATCTTAAGTAACCAAGGAGATGGCGTGAATACATCCGAGAGCTCACCAAATAAGAAACGATACTCGTTTCCCTGGGAACGAATATAACCGCCTCCTTTCCGTTTACATATGTTATTTTCTCTACATATGGATTTCCCATATATTCTTGATAGATACTGTGTGGTGTTATTTAGTAGGCGCATTCGATCCAAATGTGGTTTTATACTTTGATATTGTACATAATGAGTTATAAGCACATAAGTCCATACTGTCTTTTGATAAATATTTCAGCAATATTATATCAGAGTATTTTAATGTATATAGGTAGTGCTAGAAAAAAGCCTACTAACTTTGGATGGGGTGGAGTGGTGTGGCTCACTGGTTAGAGGCAGCAGACACGGAAGCAGAGAATGGCCCGGGACCAGGGTTCAATTCCCGACGAACGGTGCGGGACCAGGGTTTAATTCCCGACGCGGCAGGGTTGTGGACCAGGGTCAGCGGACTCGATAATTCTCTCCTCAGTGCCTACTCTAACCAGGGATCACACTCGGCAACTCTGGGTAGTAAGCTTGCCTCATCTCTACAACGGCCCCCCACAGACGCCGGGGATGCCTGGTTTCACCTTGGAGATACCCAAAAGGGACCATCTCACAGGGAAAGCCAGGACGGGTTCTCCAGCGCCGTGACGCTTACGGGCAGCTGTGCGCTTTACAAGTCCCACACATTTACATTTTACTTTACTTGTAACATGTTGTTGTTTTCTTTGATGGCATGGATGTGGGTTTTTTGCCAGCTCTTGCTGACAAACATCTGCATTTCTTTTATTTGGGTATTTTGCTTCGATTGAAAGCGATGCTCAATAAAATATAACTCCTACATAAAAACTTTAGGAAAAGGACTCTTCGTGTTGAAGGAAAAAACAAATAGAGACAATGCTAATAATATTACGGTTTCAAATTCTCTAAAAGATGGAGATTGTAAACAAATAGGTAAAGTACATGACATAGTGACCAAAATAATGTAACGTGCCGAAGCACAGTACTTCAATACTATCGCTGGCACTTCAGTATTATTCCATAGAGGGTTCTGAAGCCAGACATCAAGAGCCTTTCTGGTCGCAAAGCACATGCCTGTAGAGGCTTTCTGACTATAAAAATTCATGTTGAAAAGTACAATAGGCATGGTAAGAGTTTGAAGTGTCTTTGTGGCTTCTGAAGTGCACTTTAAGATCACTTAGCTTTTGCAAAGGAAATGGGGCATGTCATTTCCTCAACACTTGTGACTGGTAGCTGAGGACTGAGTAGACAGCAATCCAGGTGGCCACTGCATGTTCATTCCAATGGTAATCACGAGAAGACAGTTTAAATTTTTTACGGCAGCAGTTGCCTCTTAAAGAGAGAGCATCTGCTCCAACACTCCTCTTTGGCATTCCTGATCTACAACGGGATGTGGAGCCTGCTGAATTGATATGGTTGGATAAAGGAGAAGTTTCTGTAAGCTGGAAAGGATTGCTAATGGCTTGCCTTATGTCCTACTCAATATCATACATAGTTCAGAAAACCTTGAGTCAACAACTTGCTCAAGTATTAGAGGAGGGGTGATCTCAATTGCAATTGCCATTGAGTTGATCCCTAAACAGCTGGGAGCACAATGAACAGTAGCTTTACAGAATAGGATAGCTCTAGAGTTTGTCCTGGATGCCAAAGATGGGGTTTGTGTAATCATACATGCTGAATGTGATGTTGTTATACCTAACGTCTACCTGCAAGTCTCTTTAGACATGCATGGACAAATTGTTAAAATACATCAAGACGTTAAGAGCTTGCACAAAATCATCGATGACTAGGTGGCTCCCAAGGGTGGAATATATAGGCTTGG
Organism: Lissotriton helveticus; assembly: GCF_964261635.1. Taxonomy (NCBI): domain Eukaryota; kingdom Metazoa; phylum Chordata; class Amphibia; order Caudata; family Salamandridae; genus Lissotriton; species Lissotriton helveticus. The sequence continues at coordinate 1,937,962,437 of NC_136063.1, read as the reverse complement.
CTGAAGGATGTGAAGTATTAACATTGCATGGTAATCTTTGCTTCATCCACATTACTCAAGTCAAGGGTGCCTCTCTATCTTGTCTATTGAAAATGATTGATGGTATAGATGAAATAGATTGAAATCAGATTATGGTTCTACAGAATATTGTGAACCTGACATAAAATTGGAAGTGGATTTTTTAATGATCATTGATGTGACCTAAATAAATAATACAAGAGGGAGGGGTTGTTGATGTGAACCATTGCCTTAGTGTAACTGTAACTGCTGTTACCATGTTTTTTCCCTTATGCTGACTTTGACTAAAGGAAGGGCCAGACTGAGATGCTTAGGAGCCATATTTCACATCTTGGCTTTCGGGATGCGAAAATGTTGATTAGCTCGTCCAGCTGAAGAGTTTACATTCTTTCCAGAATTGAAGTTGATTTTCTCTCTTTCTCATGATCTCAAACTGTGGCAACTGTATACTTCAATTGTTTCATGAAACCATTTGATTCCGATTAAAAGCCTCTTTGTACAATCCTATATATTTGCATCTTGCCTTTGTCTATCATCTGAAGTTTAAATTAAAAAATAAATCCCCACCTAAAGCAACAAATATTTGTATTATGCTTTAATAATTATTGAAAGTGATGTATAGCCTTAATTAAAAGTGAATGAATTATATTTTAATAAACAAACAAGTGACATTAGTATTTCTATTAAAAAAAGTTGCTAAACTTTTATAATTGAGTAATAAATATGTACTATTTTTAGATATCCATCCCATTAAATGAAATGTATTTATATTTATAATTATGAAAATAATTGTATTTCATTTAACATTATTTTCTAAAAGTCCCTACCTCGATTATTTTCTTTGGGAGGGTGTTGTAGTACCAGTGATAGGCTATTTATGATGCTGGACTTCCAACTGTGCTTTATGCAGTTGTACTTTTGAAGTGCTGTTTGTGAATAGTCAAATCAAAATACTTTATTCAGCCAATAAAAGCCATAAAAGCAGACAGTCAAAAACATTTTAATGTGTTGGCGCTGCCAGGCTGCCCCGGGCTGCTTCATGCATGGTCTTGCCCGCTTCTCATGCTCTTCTGGAAGGGGGTGTTGAGCCATATTAAGGAGGTAGTGGGATTTCCTATTCCAAGTGCCCCGGGCGTAGTGAACCTTGGACTTCAGCCGAAGTCTCTTAAAGCAATGACATGCTCGGATTGGCGCTTGATCTTCCACTTGCTTAATGCGGCAAAACAGAGTTATAGCACTACAGTGGAGGAAGGCCCTGACCCCCCCTCCTGGATGTGGTTTACCCGTTTATGGCAGGTAATGGCGATGGAGCTCCTCTTTCATCGCCTGGCGCATACCGACGCTAAATTCAAGCGCACTTGGCAACCTTTGGTGTTGCACCTCTCTCAATTGGAACATACTCTTTTTGTTCCACCCCACCTAAGGGCTCTTCAACTGTTTTGACACTTTGCTCCCCAGGAGAGAATCCTAGGAGGAAGCAGTGAAATTACCTTGGGTGGGATGGGAATTGTTGCTTTGGGTGGGGTACCCGGCGCTCTTTCCGGGGGCTCTTCCGGAAACATTTTGCAAAGGAGGTGTTTCTCCTCCTCTACCCTCCCCTTCTTTTCTTTCCATTTCTTTCCTATTCTTGTATCTAAATCTGGCCTCTGATCATTTCTTTTTTCTCTTACAGGCTGGCAGAATAGGGGGTTCCCCTTTTATCCTTTGTTGCAGGTTGAATTCTAGGCCTTTAGTGGCTGTTGGTCATTGTAGATCTTTAACGATGGAGACGGTCCTTTGCTGTTTTATGTAATATGTTACACACTGGTTTGGAAAAAGGGGACCCCTACACAGCTAGTGCCCTCGCTATACGTAGGGCTTAAATATTAGTAGGTAAGAAATCTATAGCAAACATCGGTTATATATACCAACTAATTCTAGGTGAAAAACAATCAACAATAGTAACCATATGTGAATTATGAAATTGAACAAAAATATACCAAAGCTGTCATTTGATTATAAAAATATATTCTTGTTTTCAATGATATTCATGACTAATTTTTCTTGGGAATAAATATTAACAGATTGGTTTAAATTTTTTAGTTATTTCAACATTTGTTTTCATTAGAGTAAAAATGTGAAAGCATAATAAAAACCGAGCAGTATCAATCAATAACATCGGTGAATGAAAATATGAAATCCTATATTTCATTAGTCATCATAGTAAAAACATATATAATTCAATCGACATGAAAAAGGGGAAGGGGGAAGAAAAGACAAAATTATTGAAAATGTAGTCGATGTATCGTTGATGTAGGCAATGCAGTAGATGGAAGCTACGTGCGTTTCGGCAAAACTGCCTTCATCACGAGACCGTCATTTGCAATAAAGCTAAGTAGATAATACTAAAGAAAAACATAAAAACACATAGGTTACTATTCTATATTATATATATGAAAAACACCTAGAATCGTGGTTTACAATTTCAAATACAATCTAATCAATGTTTTTATACATAGAAACTTGCGGCTATTTACAATTGTGACGTGAAATCCAGCAATCGAGTATCGGTAAAAAATCTTTTTGTATAAAATACAACTTTTTTGGGATTCAACTATGAAAACATTTCATGACATACCAATTATTATTTCTCAATTTTTCTAAAGTTGTAGTCTAGATAGCTTGACATTACATGTGGTTGGATAGAATCAAAAACGGATAGAAAAATAATTTATCCATCATATAAATGGTGCATCAATCGTATATATATGATAAAAACAAATGTCAGAATACTGTTTTGAGGAACAGATCATATCCTAACAAAAAATAACACAATAACACTCATATGATAAGAAAAGAGACAAAAAGATTCAAAGAAAAGGTGAAGAAAGTCAGAATTAGAAAGAGATTTACCCATTATTAGCCAGAAATGTTAGTTCAGATATACTCTACTTCCAGCAATGTATTTTAAATGTTATGTCAGTATATAAAGAGTGGACCTCTCCAATACCTATAACTGAACTAGTATTATAAACTAAGGCATGAGTGATGATGATATTTATTGACCAACTCGGCCTACTTTTTCTAAAAACAAAAAACAGGGATGTAGAAATGGAAAACTCCTGTATGGCGCTTTAATTTACTTTTGATTTTCCAACTGTTTTGAAGATAATTTAAGAATATCGATAATTTCTAGTGGATCGTAAATCAGCTGAAATGAAGTAAATCAAAAAATATATATAATGAATACTTATAAATTGTCATGTATCAAGAGATATTAATTTAGATCCATGACGAGTATATTAGCACCTTACTTATTAAAGAAGGTTCTTGATAACCATTCCTTTTGAAAACTATGTCGTCAGGGCAATACGATAACCAGGTTCTGCTCTTAGCTCAGATAAGTTCACCTAGTAGTAAAAAAGTGTCCTTTATGGGGAGAAAAATTCATATATGGCATTGGACTTCTATTTGGAGAGAGGACACAAACATGGTACAATGACCCATGTATCTAAACAAGATAAGAGTGTTTTTATTAATTAAAATAATGATAGAAAATCTCGCTTGCATGAATCAAGTTGGTTTCTCTAAAAAACAACGAAGGAGAGCTGCGTGCTTACGAACTTCTAGTATCTCTATCTCAGCGAGCTGGGGGCTTCAATATAATCTTTTGTTTCTGCAAGGAATATAAGCAGAAAACAGGAAGTGTGTATGATAGCCCGAAGCGTGTTTAAGTGATATCTGTAAATAAAAAACAGCATAACGCGCAATATCGAAAATGGGCTTATACCTTAAGAGTAGCTGCTCGGGGCCTCTATCGTCAGTCCACACCATTCAGTATCAATTTCAGCACTGACCTTCATGAGGCCTTATATATGCTATTTCATCCCGCGTTTCTGCTTCAATTCGATAAAGCATTAACAGGTGAGGTCCCATTGTCAAAAGCCTAATTGCACCATGTTTGAACTGCTAACAAAGTCAAAGACACAAACAACAGACTGACTTTAGATGATCAGGAGTATTCATCGAGGGATGTCTAATCGGGTAAAATGGGCGCCATATTTGTAGTACACGGCCAACGTTCTGTCAGATGAGATAGACTACTCATTATTTCACCACTGGTTTTGCTTGCAATGCATCTCAATTTAGAAACTAGCAAAGACGATTTAAATAAAGGATTTAAAGAGATTGATATTACAGATTATACGAAGCCTCGAATAGCATGGAGAGATTATTGTAATTCCATCCTCCAAAGTACAGAATGGTCAAGTACCTCATTATTAATAAGAGCATTGTGTTTTAAAAAAATAATGTCAGTAAATGAGATCTCCCTTGGGCAGTTTCAGTCTAAGGCATTCATTCACAAATTTACACAAACAGAATTTTTTTTTAAAACACATGTGATAAACAAAGAGTCAATGTACAAATAAATATAACCTCTTTGATGCTCATGACGGAACGGTTCCGTCATCAGCGTCGGTTGGTCTGTGCTGATGACGGAACCGTTCCGTCACGACCACGCCCGTTTTTCGAACCTTCAGCACTGCGCGAAAATTCACGCCGCGCTGAAGGTGCTAAAGATACTTGACAATTTATTCAGAAAAGTACATTTAAAAACATTAAGGTTTGTAATAAACAAGCCCTTCCTAGGGCTAAAAACAGTAAATGAATTTGACTAAACATACATTGGGACAGACACAAAATTAGGAAGAAATAATTCCTATTGGCAAAGAGGGAGATACAGAGTAGGAAATCAATTCAGCTTGGCGTCAGAATTATTGTCCCCAAATGCTTCAAGTAGTTCTCCCTTTCTTGAGCATCGACGCGTTTCGTTGGGCACTTATATAATAACCAACACCTTCTTCAGGAAAACAATAAGATCATCCCATAAAAACATGAATCTGAAATTTAAAAAACATAAAATAAGCACCAATGAATATGTCATACTAAATAGTTAACAATACATTTCATTTTACAGAACCTCATTGTTAAACACAGATAACATTAAATGTGCTCTGTGTATAACAATGAGGTTCTGTAAAATGAAATGTATTGTTTTCTGAATAAATTGTCAAGTATCCTTGTATTTAGTTTTACATTGCCTCTTTGTTTATAACATGTGTTTTTAAAAGAAATTCTGTGTAAATTTGTGAATGAATGCCTTAGACTGAAACTGCCCAAGGGAGCTCTCATTTACTGACATTTGTCTTTTGGTACCCTATCATTTTGGTTATTGGGTCCCTCTCTTTTACTAGAGTTGTAAAAAATAATAACAAAACCACATGCCTAAGCACATATAGAGCACAGTTTGTGAAAGTCTATCTAGTATTTACAATTAATTTATAGCCCCACCTATAATATTCGTGGGGATCTGGCTGAATATGTGAAAGTCCTCCGCATTCATGATGTTATCTCTGCAAGAAAAGGATATAGATATAAAAAATATGTCTTCATCAAATAATTAATAAAAATATCGAGTAATTCAAAGCTACATAATATGTAGCCACAAATGAGAACCCACTATCTCAGTATCAGATCTGATTACCAGAACTTGGGGAGAATTTTTTGTTATAGGTTGTTTTATATAAAGCTACTTTTACTATTGTCACAAAAGCAAAGGAATAATTATGCCAAATCCTATCGTATTGTTCTGACTTATGATGTCATTTATAGCATGATGCCTACAAGGATTTACGATGTGCTTCATCAGATTCCAAAAACGGGCCACGAGCACCGATTATATGATAGCCTGCTCCCATGGAATTGCTAGATTCAATCCCTTGCGAACAGTGTCCAGAGAAAAAATCCAAAAAACGTCATGTTTTTTTCTAATTGGCATTTACTTAATGTAAATAAGCTTGAACATGAGAAAATACAGAAACCACTATTTGCCTATCGAAAAAACAAGAATACCAAAGATCTAGTTGTTAGATCACGCATGCCTGTGTCTAAAGAGCCAATACAGAGAAGTATTGTAGGCATGAATCCTATAGATGGCAATTTTAAATGCAGTATTTGTAAAGTGTGCCCACAGGCTGTAGAAACTAAAGAATTACATTTCAATGGCTTAACTATTGAGATAAAAGGCATGAGCAACTGCAAAACTAAGAACATTGTTTACTTGATTTTATGCCCATGCAATAAAGGATATGTGGGTGAGACATCTCGGTCACTCTATGTTAGAGTGACCGAACATAAATCAGCCATCAGGACAAGAAAAATGAATGCACCACTAGTTCCCCATTTTGTTGAGAATAAGCATTCACCTGAAGACACCCGTTGGACGATTTTAGAAAACGTCTAAGTCAAAGAAGGTCAGTGCCCTGATAAGATTAGAAAAAAACATGACGTTTTGGGGATTTTTTCTCTGGACACTGTTCGCAAGGGATTGAATAAAGAAATTCCATGGGAACAGGCTGTTATATAATCTGTACTCGTGGACAGTTTTTGGTATCTGATGAAGCACATTGTAAATCCTTGTAGGCATCATGCTATGAATAACATCATAAATCAGAACAATACAATAGGATTTGGCATAATTATTCCTTTGCTTTTGTGACAATAGTAAAAGTAGCTATATATATAAAACAACCACAAAAAAAAACAATTTGCCCCAAGTTCTGGTAATTAGATCTGATACTGAAATAATGGGTTCTCGTTTGTGGCTACATAGTATGTAGCTTTGAATTACTCGATATTTTTATTAATTATTTGATGAAGACATTTTTTTTTATATCTATGTCCTTTTCTTGCAGAGTAAGCATTTTGCATTAATAGGTACATGAAAGTGATCTCTGTTCCAAGCTTATCGATCTAATTTTGTTCCCTGAATAGTCGAGAAGGTATCTTAGGGACATATGTAACCCTTACATCTATACTTGATGAAGTTAGACTTTGGTAACAGTTAGTGTCTTTGAAGAAGGCCGCCATGCTTCAACTATTTAATATCGATTGCTTGTAAATCACGATATGATTTGTTGACACCATTAATTCACTTTAAAATAGGATTGAAAAGACCCCCCTCCTTATGGCATATATATGTATTTTTCTCCCCATAAAGGACACTTTTTTACTACTACGTGAACTTATCTGAGCTAAGAGCATAACCTGGTGATCGTATTGCCCTGACTACATAGTTTTCAAAAGGAATGGTTATCAAGAACCTTCTTTAGTAAGTAAGCTGCTAATATACTCGTTATGGATCTAAATTAATATCTCTTGAGACATGACAATGTATAAGTATTGATTGTATATATTTTTTGGTTTACTTCATTTCAGATGATTTACGATCCACTAGAAATTATCGATATTCTTAAATTATCTTCAAAACAGTTAGATAATCAAAAGTAAGTTAAAGTGCCATACAGGAGTTTTCCATTTCTAGATCCCTGTTTTTAGAAAAAGAAGGCTGAGTTGGTCAATAAATATTGTCATCACTTATGCCTGAGTTTATAATACTAGTTCAGTTATAGGTATTGGAGAGGTCCACTCTTTATATACCGACATAACATTTAAAATACATTGCTGGAAGTAGAGTATATCTGAACTAACATTTCTGGCTAATAATGGGTAAATCTCTTTCTAATTCTGACTTTCTTCATTTTTGTCCGTGAATCTTTTTGTGTCTTTTCTTATCATATGAATGTTATTGTGTTCTTTTTTGTTAGGATATGATCTGTTCCTCAAAACAGTATTCTGACAATTGGTTTTATCATATATATATGATTGATGCACCATTTATATGATGAATAAATAATTTTTCTCTCCGTTTTTGATTCTGTCCAATCACATGTAATGTCGAGCTATCTAGACTACAACTTTAGAAAATAGAGAAATAATATTTGTTATTTCATGAAATGTTTTCATAGCTGAATTCCCAAAAAGTTGTATTGTATACAAAAAGATTTTTTACCGATACTCGATTGTTGGATTTCACGTAATAATATTGTTTACCTAGCTTGTGCCACTAGATTAATGCAATCAATATAGGGCCCCATGTGGCGGCGAGTGGAATCGCCTATTCATACTAAATTCGAGAAATAGAGGGCCCCCCTTTTGGGATTAATGGACACAGGAATTTATGTGCCAGGAGGCGTCTCCCTCTTTCACTCATGATCTGCTAAGAGCCTACTTATTTGTATTGAGTGGCAGAGTGATGTGTTGAGTAAGCCTGGGCATGTTCGCGAAGTAGCGTTACGGCGTAGCTACACGAAGTGCACTTCGCACTACTCAAGCTATGCGTAGTCCTATGCAAACTGTGAAGTGTGCTGTTCGCGAAGATTGCACAGTGCCGGATGCATGTCTGCACTGTGCAATCATTGAAAACGACATCTTGCACAATGTGAGCCGTCTTTTACTGCCGCTCGAGTAGATTTTTACTCAAGCGGCAGCTTTCTCAACGCAGACTGGTAGTTTCTTATCGCGAGCGGTCACGAGCATACGCGACCAATCGCAATGAGAAACCTGACCTATCTGCGTTGAGAATCTAGCCGGGAGGTTTATTTTCCGCGCTTGCAATCGGCAACTTGATGTTGCTGATCACGAACGAGGAAAAAGTCTCGCCCGGATGTCATTTTGCTTGATCGCTCTTAAAGAACCGTTTATACCCACTTACTGGGTCTCGGCGGCGGGGGATCCGCCCGAGTCTTCCATACCCTTCTTATATAGAAAAAAAGGAGACACAGGAGCCTTTGTCTGCAGGAGGAACCAAGTTTTATTCGAATAGCCTGGGCTATGGAACACAGTCCCAAGCTTGTCGGAGACAAGACAGAGGAGGCTGCTGCTTCACTCCACAGCTTACAGGCTTTATATACACATTTGCCACCTTAAGAAACCAGTTTGGGTGGGAGATGGCGCCCCAAGTCAAAATGCAGTTACACCATTCTTTGTTCAGGCAGGACGGGGGCTGCAACAGATGGTACAAAAGAATGTGGACAGGTCTTGCAAAACAGGATATGTACGTGAGAGAACAGACAGATCTTGAACAACAGCATATGTGAAAGAAACAAGTTCTGGGACGGTGGTGTGACCAAGTCTTGCGAAACAGGATGGATGTGTGCAGGAGTTCAGTCCGAGGGTGGTGAGGCCAATTCTTTGTTCTTTTTTTCGAAATTGGCTCAACCACAAGGAGCAGGAAGGGCAGGGTGGTCGTGACAGTTAGAATTTCATCAGACATCAGCAGAAACAACCAGGAGGGTTGTGCAGAGGTGTTTGACATGAAATGGTAATGCAAAAATAATGGAGTCCTGACACAAAATAAATGCCGACAAGAAGGACAGTTTTCCTCAGACCCTCCTTTTGCCACTGAGTGGCAAACACCTTAGGAAACGTTGATATCCATGAGATCATCTGTTTCTTGTTGGAGCATCATCTTCATATTGGTGTCATGAATGTTAGAGGGTTGAGGCTTGAGAGCCTGAACACACGTTGCACAGCGCATTGGCAGGCACTGAATGCAAAAACAGCAGGAGACTAAGGCAAGGAAGATGAGATCCCTCCATGCCCATTGGGAAAGGAGGCCCCAGATCCAGCCTGTGAGGGACCAGTTGCCTTCATCCTGATGAATGTCAGAGGAAAGCTGATGCAGACGTTGGATGGCATAATATACTGTGGGTAGGTGATCTGGAATATACACACAGCAGCTGGAGCCAATCAATTTACACACACCACCACGATCAACGAGGATGATGTCAAGGACCATACGATTTTGAAGTGTTACAAGGCGGTTTTCTTGCAGCTCTGCAGTGATGTTGGAGAGTGGACCAGCTGTTTCTGTGATGGTGGCCTCAAGGACCCTGGTCAGTCCTCATATAGCCTGACTGTTTGCCATGGGGCCCCAGAATGGGAGGAAACCCTTAAAGAAGTCCCCGGCTTCCTGGCCTACTGTATCCTCAGCCGACATGACACCCCCTACGTGAGCGGCGCAAAGTGCCCTTCATCAACAGGTGGTAATCTCCATGGGTAGAATACGTTGGTTGAAGGAGGAAGGCCAGATAGCAGGTACCAGACCAGTTACGGGGGAGCCAAGTATAGGCTGCTGTGCCACAGATAAAATAAGTGTTGGGGGATGCCACCAACTTTGGAGGAGACGTAGAGTTTAAAGTTTTAATGATGTCAAAGATACTAGTAACAACTTTCTTAGTTCCCAAGCCATGGATGCAGACAGGGCCAACACATTTATAACATTCAGAGTGTTTCGTACATCAGCCTTCTGGCGCGAAATTTGGTAAGTTGAGTTAAATACCACCATCTCACCGAGTTCGTCCGTTGGTAATAGCAATGTTGATGAGCCGGTCGGGCAAAAAGGGGTGTTGGTATTGCCAGACCTGTTTCGCCAGAAGTCATCTTGAAATGTTCCAAGGACAGAATTGGCAGTACCATTGATAGTATAGGCCTCCTAGATCAACATCCACCATGCAAGACAGGACCCGGAAATGGAAAAAGGCTAAGGAAAGAATGGGACAGGTTGTGTCATAGCATGCGGCATCAGTCCTCATACCCAACAGTTGGAAGTATTTATGATCAGCTGATGATGATGTAACATCTGGACAAAGGTGTTATTGAAAAATTCTGCACGGTGGGGTAATTCATGGGCGGGTAACGTGAAATACTGATACTCTGCAGGAGTCGGGGTAGGAGTTGGTGGCGTAACAGGATAGTAGATCAGTAACATCCAACCGATGATAGGCAAGATGATTGAGACAAACAGCGTCACCACGGGGGCCACGAAGCACTTGCCATGTAGGAGACTGACATATCGTTTCTAGACTTGGGTGTATTGGACGGCTGCCATTGTACTAAGTCAGGGACCAGTAGCGATTGTTTGTGATTGGTGGTTGCTTCACTGGATGCAGGTGCCAAGAGCCCTAGGGTCGTACCTTAGTCTGACATACCAGCACCGGTCTAAGCCACGAGATGACAGCCCTACAGCCTGTAGGTACCTGAGCGAAGTCAAGGGCAAGCCTTCCTTCTGGAACATAAGTTATATCGGGTAGAAGTAGGATCAGTATGGTCAGGGAATAATTGTTCAGGATGCTGAGCAGAGTGAGGGGAGTGTTCCACCTTTCCCTTTAGTATACTGTCACTCTCTGCTTCCGTAGATGTGAAATGTAATCTTGCGTCGCTGAATGGAACAAACGTCCGGACTATTTCTGTCTCTGAGTCTCCTCATCCTTCTCTCACCCACTGATCATAGGGGAGAGGCAGAGGCACTGGTCTGCAATGTGTCTCATGGATCCAGTTCTTCTGACCTTCAACTTTCACGGCAGTGTGGGTGGACAGTAACATCTGATGGGGCAGTGTCAAGCGGGGCTCGAGGCTCTTAGTACGTTGAAAGTTGTCAATCAGAAGTCGCCAGGTTGGATAACGTGTCCTGGGCCCTCGCTTTTATCAGGTATGGCCTCATGCACTTGGTGGTAAAGAGTACAAAAGGTGTTAGTCAAACTGTACAGATAATCATTCAACACAGGGTATTCAACATCATACACTTTCTTGGACCGTGGAACACCCCACACATTGGCAGGCCTCCCAAACACAATTTCATGGGGAGACAGTCCTATCCTGGTATGGGACGTTGCCCAGACAGCAGAGCCAGGGGCAGAGCATCAACCCAAGTGACACCTGTCTTGGCTACAATCTTGGCCATTTTAGTCTTTAGGATGCCATTGTACACCTTCACTAGACCTGCTGACTGGAAGTGGTTAGCTGCATGAAATTTTTGTTTCATACCCAGTGCTGAACAGACATACTCCATTATTTGAGCCGTAAAGTGTGTCCCGTTGTCACTCCAGACCAAACGGGGCAAACCAAATTGTGGGAAGTATTCTTTCAATAGTACTTTGGCGGTAGTGATAGCGCTGCAGTCTTTGACAGGTTAGGCCTCCACCCATCGGCTGAAGGTACAGACCACCACCAAGACGTATTTCAAATTGTTACTTCTGTCCATCTGGATATAATCCATCTGGAGGGCTTCGAAAGGAAAGGTGGGGGGGGGGGGTAATCCTCCTCCAGAGGTCACCTTTTCCCGGGTTGTACATAAGGCAAATCATGCATGTTTTGACCATCCTCTCAGCATATGCTAGTATCTTTGAGTTAAACCAGGTGGGTTCCAGCAACTTACATATTCCTTTCGCACTAATGTGAGCAGGGTCATGGGCCATCGTTACTACCGGTAGCACATGATTGTCGGGCAACATCAGTCAGGCAGTCAGTCAAAACACTTTATTCGATTATTTAAAATCATAAAAGACAAAATTGTAAACATTTCATATAAAATCAACAATATTAGTCACTAAACAATAAATACCCACAATTTAATTTAAAAAACAATAAAATCAGACAGGATTATTAAGGGTGGCTAATCTTTTAGTTTTGCTCTGAACAGCAACCACCAAAAAACTCGCAACACAGAAAATGTCGCGGGTACTACTTAACATCTGTAAATAAGTGAGAGCGGGCCTAACTTGTAAAAAACCCTCCTCTCTTAAAATCGGTATTAACATTTTTTTCCGAATGTCAGAGTAGAACTCACAAACATAATAAAGTGCAAAGTGTCCGGTGTTGAAAAGTTATCACGATGACATGGATTAAAATTTTCAGGTTTGCCCCAGGTAGGAAAAAAGCCTAAGGTAAAATGAATTAAATTAAATTGGAATCTAATCAGGAGCTGGCGAAGAAAAGGTCTAGTTACAATTTTTAAATACGGCTCAAGTGAGGGAGTAGTTAATAACACATAATTAGCTTTTACAGAAGGTTTCTTTAACTCCTGCTCCTCACAATCAATTGCTAACATATTTTAAAAACTAGTCTTTATCCAGCTCACATCCTCCTTTTTAATACAGTCCGGTGATGTGTAAATCTCGGGGCGCCCTAGTCTTGTAAACATTAATCTTACATACACAAGCCAGGGAACCCTGTTAGCTTTATCCATGGATACACAATCACATAGGATCTGATGATTCTTTTTTTTTTTTTTTCTTTCTAGGTCATAACAATTATTTATTGAGGCGGGCGGTGGCACGATTTTATTTTGTGTTTTTATACTGATGGACAAGAATGAACAAGAATTCTCCTTCTAGAACAGTTGGAGTGCACACCTTACAACGTTAAACAGCGACTCCTAATCACCACTTTGATCTATGTAATCAAAGTCCTCTGGAATTCCAAAAGTTTTGTCGATTTTACTTTCTTCAAATCCAAACTTTCGCTTGGCCCACGATTTCACTGCAAATATATTGTCTGTCCATCTGTTGACTGCGTCTTTAGCAATCTTGTTGGATTGACTGTATCTTGCCATCCAACTTTAGCTTTTTCAATGCTCTGCTGTAAGGCCTTTTTCTTCTGGATGCATTCCGAATTCTGAGTTTCTAGGGTTTCCAACTTGCGTTTTCGTGCATGAAGGGCTTTACTTGGAAAAGCCCAAAAGTAATTTGAAGTTCCAATTCTCTCTGTGTCCACCAGTGGCGGAGTTCCTTCAGAAATGGTAATGGTGGCATCCGGGGCAATTTACGCCGTGTACAGCAGAGGAAAGCGCCAACTTATTAGGACTGTGGGATGAGGCGGTATCTTTTTCGAGTCTAAGAATCAAGGGCTCAGCGTCGAGGAAAAAAGAACACGTATGATGGAGATTTTTTTTGAGACTAAAGATGTTTTTCAGTTAAAAGATTTGGAGAAGATTGCACCCAAAGAAAAAGGAATAACATCAATGTCCGTAAAGGATCTGATGATTCAATGTAATTTCTTGATTTAGCCAGGTCTTTACCCAGCAAATCAATGGGGCAACTTTCAACAGATCTGTTACATATCCCAACCCTAGTTCCGTATGTATTGAAAAGGTTGGGGTAGATTGAGGTACTGAAAGAAGAGATCTTAAAAACTTGTTTTCCGCAACTTGGATCCTATCCTGCGATTTATGGCCCCATATAGAGGAGCCATACATGACTAGAGCCAAACATTTAGATTTATAGATTTTCAAAAGTGCCTCCATTGGTCTTGACCCCAGCCGCTTAGCAAAACCCATAAGTGCTGAGGAAGATCTGGCTACAGCTTTACTTTTAAGCTTCTGTTGAGGACCCCAGGTCCCTCTTTCATCGAAAGAGGACCCCTAAATATGTAAAAACAGGCACCTTCTTTATCTCAGCACCATTACAAACAAAGGATTTTAACTTCAATTTCCTACAATGTTTCCCAACCACCATGACATGTGATTTCTTGATATTTACTTTCAAATCCAAAGACCCCATGAAATCCCCAAAGGAGTCCAACAACCTCTGGAGACCAAGGCCAGTACAGGCCAATAGAACAGCGCCATCCGCGTATAGGAGAACCGGAATTACCGAGTCTCCTATACGCGGACCATTCAAAGAGGCCCCCCTGAGGACTTCTCCAGAGCATTAATATGTAAGGTAAAAAGGAGGGGGGCAGGATACATCCTTTCCTGACACCCCTCTCTGAGCTAAAGTGACTAGTGCATCTACCATCCCGTGTAACCCTGACTGATGCTTAAAGACCCCGATGTAGAGCAGCTAACAAATTAACCAAAGGTGGGTCAATACCTACATCTAATAAAATTTACCAAAGTTTTGCCCGATTAACCAAATCAAAAGCTCCATAAAACCCATATAAAGGGACCCTTCCTTTGCCACTGTATATTTACTTATCAAAAGCTGTAAATTCAGGTACTGATCTAGGGTGCTTCTCTACTACCTAAAGCCATTTTGAAGATTAGAGAGGACCCCCCTACTATCTAACTAATCCCTGAGTTTGTACAAGATGACTCTGCCCAGAATTTCTACTGCTGAGTCTATCAAGGAGATTGGTCTGTAGCACGAAGGGTCCCCTCTCTGCCCCTTTTTAAAAACCGGGATAAAGATGGATGTAGCCCAGGAGGCAGGGAACCTGCTGGCACTCGAGGCATTATAGACATTAGTTAGGATCTTAGCCGAGAATTTAGGTAAGTTTCCATACAGGTGCGCCGGGACCCCATCCGGACCTGGTGCTTTGTTTTTTGACATCTCCAGGATTGCTCTTTCGACTTCAGCCACTTCAAAAGTTATAGGAGGGAAAGGCTGTGTAAGAATGTTATCATCTACCGGAGAACGAAGGCCCTCGTTACCGTAAATCTCCCTAAAATGTGATAGCCATTGATCATCTGGAATAACAAAGTCCACGGTTGTGTTATCTTGCCCCGAAAAAAAAGGATGGTTAATAGTTAACCAAAATGTACCACTATCATGCTGTAGTGTGTTTATCTAGGGACCTGAATCGATATTTCTATTTTATACCCTTGTCCGGTTATAATCAATAATATCCATACAACGGCATAAAAACCCTATTCATAATTCAGTCGTAGCACATGCTGTCACATTAAGTAAGACTACTCCTCCAGCCCCCTAGAAAGCACACCGAGTTCTATAAACAAAACCAAGCCTCCAGCAACCTGGGAAATCCCCCTTGCCTTTGTTTTGATTTCGTCCTAGAACTCCTGTAAGGCACTGTAAGAACGGCCAGTTCTTAGTGACATCTTTATTGATGTCTTATGTCCAACCTTACGTCAAACCCAGGCACCTTTCAGGTATAAATATACCAACGTTGCCTTAAGCAAACACACGGTGGTGATTTTGGAGCAGCTATCTACTTGCCCGAGAGCCCAGCTGATGCGAGAGCCCACGGACGCTGCCCCTCCCTTTTGAGGCGCTGAGAAAGACGCTGTCTTTTCTCCTGCCGAGAAAATCCAGCTCCGGCGTTTCCAGCCTACCCTTGCGGGTGACTGGGATATCGAGTCCTGAGAGGGAGATACCAAACCTCCTGCTTTCTATTTACCCAGGTACGGAACTGACGAAACCCTTGAAGAGAATTCTTGAGTCAGATTCTTGGCAAAACAAACTTAACTTAAACTGCTACTTACTTACTCCTTCCCACGTATTAGGCTTAGGTCAGGTACATCGGGGTAGGCGTATTTAGAAGCACCAGTTGAGTACGATTAGTCAATGTATATATGTATGTATATATTTTATCTATTTTAAAGTATCATATGGCTCAGAAACCATATCAATGCTTTTACAGTATTATTTTATAATTCTACTTTTACTGTACGCACTTTACTTTACCATGAGTATTACAATCGTGGCAATTCATTTCTCTTGCATGAGGAAGAAGACTGCTCAATAAATTACACCTTTTATTGAAAACGCCCGTCTCTCTTTTCTCTGCATTCTGGTGAAACTAAGTACGCACATTTGACTGAGTGAAATAGCTGTCTTTTGTTTTCACACGACTCTAGAGATACACTCTTATTCAGGGAGAGCAAAGTTGTCATGTTTTATGGTTGTCAGAAGCTAATCCCTTCTTGTCTATCCAGGGAGGTTAAACTCCTCCTCGTTTATTCGAGAACGTTTCTAGTGACCTCTGAGCTAGCTGGCAAACCTTAAGTCTAATATAGTCAGTAGAGACCTAGTTAACCTCAGTCCTACGTATACACTTCTGAATATATTATTCCAATGCGCAGAGCCTATTGGGAAAATAGGAACTACACTACATGGCGCCCAACGTTTGGTAAGGCGATAAATCTAACACAAGACGTTAGAGTAACTCAGTCGTGCTTTTTCACACAGACCCTTTCTCCCGTAAATACTCCAAAAGACGTCTGGAGTGGGTAAAAGGTTAAAATCCGCCGGAACTTAGTAGGAAGAGATTTCTATGTATAGTTTTTGGTTTAGTCAACGTTGAAGGATACAGTGTTCCAAAATATTGTGCACCTAATCTTTGTTTCCTTGAAACTTGATCTGCAACAAAAACCTTTCTGTTAGTAAAAATGTCAGAAAGTGAAGACAAAAGGGAGGCAGCTAGAATAGCAGCTCGACTCCTAGAGGATGACACAAGTCTCCTACAGAACGACCCGAATGCTATACTCATTCCGGTCAACATAAGAAAAACTATAACTCTTAAACTTATAGAGAATGGACTAACATCGAGAGGTGGTATAGTCGTATTCGTAATTGAGGCCCATGAATATCGGCAGACAGAGGTATTCTATTCATGGATAAACTTTCCAGCAGCAAACGCTGTCACACATGAATTCCACTATTACAAAATAGAGGAACCTCCGGAAGAGTACACTCCTTTCGAGGAGGTGGAAATCCCATTAAAATACAAAGAGCACCTGCTCTGGTTTAAAGGCGCCCTAAAACATAATAATCACATCACCAGGCTCGGTCCACCGGGTAGACCAGGAGCAACGTGGCCGGTTCTAGCCAGCTACACACCACATCCTGACATAGAAAAAATGTCAGACCGGGAACTTTTAGCACAGCTAAAACAACTAATTAAAATACATAGAGAATTAGTCCAATATGTCATGCGGACCTCAAAAGTCCAACCAGCTATTAACATTCCACAGCTGACCCCTCATCAGGGGAACACAAACAAAATTACACCACAGAACATACAATCATGTCTGGGTAAAGTACCCATAAAACGGGAACAAATTCCATTCTGGTTAGCACAAAAAATCACTCAAATAGAGGCAGTATTTCCGGATACTACCCCTACTGAGAAACACAAAATCCTGACTATCTGTCTTCCAATGGGGATCACACCACATGTAGAGGACTGTGACACTTGGGGCACAGTCTTTGCTTCCATTTACACAAAAACACATGGTGTTCCGTCCATGGCGGTAATACCCGATGTGCTAAGACAGATTCAAAATGAATACGGTGCAGAACCTGCTTTAACTCTGGGTATGAAATTACTAAAAGACTTAAAGCAGGTCTCGGCTATATTATTAGCCAACATAAAAGGAGAAGCAGCATCTGTAGCGATCAGCCAGAAATTGAAAGAAACAGATATAGCAGAACAGCCATTTGAACTTGCCAGAATCATAGAAAAATCCTAGGAAGAACTAGGAAGAGATAGTTTGGGTGGGAAACCAGTAAAACTCCAACTAACTGAAAATCCTGAAAAGATATTTATTACAAATAATCTAAACAATCCAAAAAAGAGCTGGGATGGAAATAAACAATCCACTCCCAAAGAAAAAAGATTCCAGTCCAGAATAAGGTCTCCTCGGCGGAGAGAAAGATCTCCGGACCAAGGACACAAGTCTCCCCAGAGGGAGCCCTCTGAGAAAAGATACAACCTTAGAAATAGGGATAATTTGAAAAAACCTGATAGATATCAAGATATTGATACATGTCCCTCTCGATCTTTTCAGAATTCCTCGCAGAAATCGGAAAGAAGAGGACGGTCAGAACACAGGGAAGAGCACGTCAAGTCCAAAGACAAGGAACCTGCTCATCAAAGTAAAAAATTACAATTTCCAAAAAAGAAGGTAGTCAGTATTAAAGTAATCAAACATGCCGAGGATCCTGAGGACACAAGTGAAAAATGGCGAGTGGGCCCAGACAATGCTAGACAGCGCAGCAGAAGTGAGCATAGCTCACAAGATCCTGATGAATCATCTGGAGACAGTGAACACGAATGAATACATTCAGGTGGAAACTGCAGATACCAGAGTTAGCAAACATCATAAATTATACGAAATAACATTACGTATAGAGGGAGATAAGACTAGGAAAGTAAGGGGTCTATTTTGGGATAACCTTTCCAAAGGCTATGATATCCTTTTAGCTGAAAAAGATTGGCCACCAGAGTTTGTCAGGGAGTGCCCTCATGGCGAAGAAATGATTATGCCTGCCTTCTCAAATAATATTTCGATTCATAAAAAGGCATTATATGCAAGAAAGTGGGCAGTAGCCCAAGCTCCTGCATTATATAAAAATCATGTAGGTTGGGATGAGGACTCTCCTCCTCACAAAATCCAGTTAAAATGTCAACCAACTGCACAAAGTCAGTACCCAATTAAGCAAGAAGCTAAAAAACAAGTCAGGGAGATCTTAGATCAACTTGAATACCAGGTTGTGATTGAAACATGCACCTCACAAATGAACAATCCTTTTTTCCTGTCTCCAAGCCAGACGAATTATACCGTCTATTTTTGGACTACAGACACATAAACTCATGTTGCAAGACATTTGCAGTACAAAACTCACATAGTGCAGCACTAATGAATAACATCGTGCGCAAAAAATACAAAACAACATTAGACATCTCTAATGGATTCTTTTGTCAAAACATAGCACCGGAAAGTAGGTATTTGACCGCTTACTCAATAATGGGCTCGCAGAAAAATTTATGTCAACTCCCACAGGGGTTCAAGAATAGCCCATGATTATTCTCAGCAAGGGTAACAGAGTTACTACAAATGTATGATGATGAGGCATTATCTTATGTCGATGACATCTATCTAACAGATGATGACTTGGATACTTACTTGAAAAGAGTGAACACCATAATACTTGGGTTTGCTGCAGAGGGTTACAAATTCAACTTTAAAAAGTCACGAATTGCCCATCTAACAGTCCTGTTTTTAGGATATGAATTATCAAGTGAAGGCAAAAGCCTAGCGGACAATTTCTTAGAGAAATGCGCTGTACTCCAAGCACCAAAAACGCTGAAAAACTTACAATCAATTCTAGGTTTCCTGAATTTCGGAAGAACTTACATTCTAAATTATGCAGAGAGGGTTAAACCTCTCTATGAACTAATAAAACCTGATTTTAAACCAATCAATTGGACTCAAAAACACACAGAAATTTTGGGGTCATTGCAAACAGACATCTTAGCTAAAACAAAATTGCAAACTCGCGATAACACACGCAACCTTGTAATCCGAGTCATCCCGGGAAGATACGGATTCACGTACCTGACCTCTAATGAGGGAGAAACGGTACCAATAGCATACAAATCACATTTGTACACAGAAGCTGAAAAAACATTCAGTCTTGCAGAAAACATTGTAAATGCGGTTCAAACGGCTGTAGCAAAAGAAAGAGCCCAAGCCCAAGACAGAGGGATTACTGTTTTAACAGCAGAATCAGCCTTTGAGGCATTAACAAGCCCACGCAATTTAACTACCGTGGTATTAGATCCAAAATGGATACAATGGGAAAATTCTCTTGCTACAGAAAAAGTGAAATACTATTTTGACCCGAACATGAAAAAACTGAAAGACTTAACATATGAAAAAGAATATCCTCTGCCAATCGAAATTCTGCCCATACAACTTTACGCCTGTGTAATATATACAGACGGATATGCTCAACCCTCAGTCTGGGGAAAGCAAGCTTACAATGCTACGTGCGAGGTTGTTAAAGGCCGGTGGCACGGAGGTAAATTGAGACCACTGGTAACCATGTCTCAATCTGTAAAAGACAATTCACAATTCAGGTCAACGAACTGAACTATTGGCTTTAAAAAAGACGCTCGATATTGCTGATCGTGAATTCCCGACACTAATAGTGTACGATTCGCATTCCTGCGTCAAATCTTACAAAAATGATTTGCAGAAATGGGTTCAAGATGGTTACAAAGATGACACAGGTGCCACAATCAAGCATAAAGCGCTTTGGGAACAAATAGTTCTTTTACAGAAAGAACTACAAAAGACTCATGTGATACATACACTGAGTCATCAGCGTGATGGCGTTCACTTTGCAGGGAATTCATTGGCTGACACAGCCACAGCGGAAGCAACTAATCCGGCTTCCGTAGCCACAAAAAAGCGTTCAGATAAATACATAGACGGGGAACCGATGCTGGCGGTAAAAACGTCTTCAAACGGCGAATTTGCAGCACTACCCGTGTACTATCCACTCAATTATACATACATAATCAATGCAAACTCCGTTCCTTTTGCTCGAATCCCTGGAGTGGGGGATACAGTGATTCCAAACACGAACAGGAGAGTCTTATTAATAGCAGACGCACACATGGGAGAAGGTCTAGGGCATCGAGGGATCTTAAAATCCCTGAGAGAATTACAATCAGAATACTGGTGGCCGGGGATGAGCCTGCAAAATTACAAATTTGCAATAAGCTGTCAAAACTGCAACAGAGATCGCAGTAGTGAACCGGCCACAGTAGTGCCAGGACCCCAGTTAGAAAGTATAAGGCGATCTATAAGCATAATCAAACAAGAGAAATGCGTCCCATTAATATTTAAGACTAGATTCACTTAAAATGTAGACCCCAGCGCTCGGCTGACGCCAGAACTGTTATAAAAGATTTGCGAGTCTATATCGGCACATACCCAATTGGCATGCTACATTCTGACCACGGTCCTGCTTTTAGCTCTCGAGCTTATAAGGAGGCCATGACCAGCATGGGCATTGCATTGCGGTATTCTTGTTCCTTCAATCCTGAGGGAAACGGGATTGTGGAAAGAAAAATACGAGACATAAAGCAATCTATAACGGCAAGGGTATTAGGTTCGAGTGATGGGTGGGTCAAACATTTAACAAGTGTCCAACGTAGTCTTAACAATCTGCCAAGAAATTCTCTAAAAGGTTTCAGTCCGTACGAACTATTGTTCGGGACTAGAATGCATATCCAGGACCTTGATAGTCAGACTTCAGTGGTAGAAGAAAAATGCTTTGATATCAAAGATCGTTTGGCTATTTTACAGGACTTAAATGAAACAAGAAAAGACCTGAGCAACATAAAGTTAAAACAGCAGCCAACAGCCACTGAAGAGAAACCACCTGTCCCAGCAAGGCCTGTCTGGATTCCAAAGATTGGGGATCTGGTCAGAGAGAAAATCACGGTGAAGAAGGAATTTGGGCCTTCTTACAGAAAAGCAGTACCTGTCTTAGCTGTCAACGGAACAAGATCAGTCGTACTACCGCCCCTTGCTGGTAAAAAGGAGAACCGAGTTGTATCCATCGACCTGGTAAAACCACAATCATGTGGCCAATAATAAGTAGTAGGCCAAGTGGACTCCCAAGAAATAGCAGAACACCAAAGTTTGCTACTATACAAGAGGTTCAAACTGAGAGACTAATCACATTTGATAAACCTACAGTGAATCAAAAAGGACTATGCAACAAAGACATGGAACTTATGCCTCTTAAAACCCAAATTAAAACAGTTCGTCAAGAAACACCTGTCTACGACGATGTAGCCACAGACTATGCTAATGAAACAAAGAAAATTCCAAAAGCAAATAAAAATCCGGAAGCGATTCCAACAATTGACAGAACTGCATCTGGCTACTTCATCAATTTCGATGACTTTTCTGAGGATCCAAGTGAGCCTGAAGAACAGCTAACAACAAAAACTTTTAAAGACAATGCAACAGAACTCTTTCATCAACTCAAAGAAACCTATCTGATTTCTCCATGGATTGAATTTTGGATTGTGTTAGGTATACTTTTCCTCCTGCTTTGGCTCATCATGGTACTTTGTTTGGGAAAATTCATTGAGGGAAAATACAGTACAATGGACACAGCAAGTCAGAACATCAACTTGGTCCTAAAGCCACACAAGTCATCACACATCGAGAAAAGAGAACTATCATCAGTAAATGTCACAGCCAATCCAATACCCGGTGGGGTAGCTTGGGACAAAACAGATTATGAAATGTATGGCCCGGTTGAACTCTTGAAGTATCCACACCAGTTTAAGGTTTCATTAAGTGACTTTGTAAAACTGAGCACATTCTCTGATGATTGGGACTTTGAAAGTATTAATGATATGATGTCAGATTTAGTAATGTCAGCAAAATTTACAGAACATGATTACTTACAGGGTTCATCAAATTATGAACAGATGTACTGCTACAATCACTTTGCACACCATTATTTGCATAAATCTGCTCAACCTAGAAATGTTTTTAATTATAATCAATGGGAACATTGTGCAACGCGACAAAAAGGCAGTTCAAAAACATTTTATGAGAAATTCCCATACTTCTCAGGGTTTAACACGAGTGATGCAGAAACGTTTTATTTCAAACTGTTAAATAAGACAGGAATGAAAACAATGCTGACAAATACTAAATTAATCTATTCAGAAACATTTTATGAAAAAATGAGTACATTTGGTTTCGATTTTTGGAAAAATAACATTGAAACAAAAACCATCTGGGGTACCAAAGATTGGCAGGTCCAAGGTATAGAATATTATTTAGAGCCTGCATGATCCCAGAACAAATTATATTCTTGAATGACACAATTCAACAGACAACCTGTCTTGGCCTAGCCAAAATTAAAGACTTATACAAACCGTCTATTCCAAAGCCAACACCTGACAGTAATAGCACTACAGATGTTGAGATAGACGTATCCCATATTTTTAACCAAAACAGAACACATCCTGATTGGAAAAAATGGTTGATCTGGCCCACAGACACAAATAACTGTCAAGATAGATTCCTGAACAAAATACAGGGGTTCAAATTGACCAGGCCAGACCCTAGATACTCCCAGAGACAACATCCAGGGATAGTTACAACATACAGTGTAGGGAAACTCTTCCTCGAATGGCTACAGAAATCCACACTGGCAGAAATTAAGCAACACTTGACTTTACTTAAAGACGGTGCTGACTTGCCTGATTTCATAATGGGACCACGCAAACAGCATCAAAAACGTTTCATAGCTGCCAGTATATACGCAGCTTACAACGAAGCTTGGAAAGATGCTCAAATTGAAACAGCAGAAAAAATACGGGAAATTGACCGTATTAATTTGGAAAAATAATTTTCTGTTGTGGACAATGGGTTAATGACTCTGTCTTCCAGAATATATTCACTGGACAGTATTGTATCATCTGCTATAGATATAATAGAGCAGGCCTTACTAATGTTACAACACGGTCAGTCCCAATTACGTTCTATTGTACAGCTTGGCTGGACGTTACAAAATCTGCGTTCAGGCTACGTGCCCTGGCGTTTAATCAACACAACGTCATTATTCTCTATCTTTAACCTTACTGATACACAAATCAGCTTGGCACAAAAAGGAGCAGAATATACAATTCTGAGCATTGAAAAACTAGAGAGATTACCATTGACAATGTCAGAACGACCTGTCATTGAATGGATAATACACGGAATCATAACTATTCCGATAACAACTTTCCAATTTAAATTCTGTCAAGAGTATATACCTGCAGGCCAGTATGAAAGGTTGGGTAAAGGGTACATTAAGTCATCATGGAAATTACCTTACACACACACATGTTATAGTGAGAAAGAACAGAATGTATTTCTTAGTGGAAATAATTGTAAACGATCACTAAGTGGTATACTTCTGTGTCAAGGGATTAATTTGCATGGGGCCTGTGAGGGAACTTCAAATAACCTTTCATGCCACCAGCATGGCACACCTGCAACTCGAATAGAGCCATTTTTTAGACAGCTTTCTAACGGGAGCTACATTCTAATAGTGGGCCACAGATGTTGTGGCTTGGTGCCAGGAAAAGCTTATCTAGTGAGCGTCAGTTCCATGGTCTCTTGCTGTATGCAAGTATTTTATCCTAACAGCACTCCAGACAGGGAGGGAAAAATGTGGCCCTTTTTGAATATCTCTTCTATTCGAATTAATACTTTAAGCAGAATGAAGTCTGTTCTTCTACAGACAACTGTGCCCTTGACGTCATCAAAAGAAACGTATGATCTTCAAGTTGCAAGGACAACGGCAGAGATACATACACTTTTATCAACAAATTGCCCCTTACATTTTGCGGAAATGCTAAGCCAAATCCTAAACATGTCTGATACCAGTGGTGTCCCACATGTATTTAAGACGATTTGTTCGGGACTGTTAACACCCTTCAAAGCAGTTCTGGGCATCTTTCCTAATTTTGTCCATTCGGTATTTGGCGGCCTACCACTCCTGTTGGGACTCGTAGCAGGCATTTTATTTTTGATTCTCCTGCTTTGTTATGGCAAGCCATGTCACAGACAAGACTCCAGCAACAATGGAAGAAACGATCCTAGCTATACGCTATCGGGACCGCATAACTAAAGTCCTTGGATTAGCCCGGCTAAGAGATCTGACTATGACCTGGTTTCTTTCATTCAGACCCATCTGGCAGAATTGTATCTTACCTGTGCTTCGATGTATGCTATGCGGAGAAGAATGCCTGTTGGACGTCTGTCTTACACTACAATCAGCAGTACCATTGGATACAGATAGTTTGCTAAGTCCTGTAATGGCTCATGCATCGTGCTGTCCCCAGCGGTTACCCATCCTGATGACGGCATTCGTAGAAACTTCACCACTGCGATTAAAGGGTAGTGAAGTGCAAGATGAGAGCAGCATCACCCAGGTACGACCTTCTGTGACCATTGCTGATCAAGACATCGATGATAGCAATCATTCTCACGACTGCACAGTTGCGGTATTTTCCAACTTGGTCGAACTTTCACCTGAAGCGATAAACTGCTTTTTTGAAAGTCTGTCTCCCCTGAACAGAAAGAATAACTTTAAAGCAAACAAGCACACAGCGTTCCCTGAACTCTGAATTCGGCCTTCAGCTTTGACAAACAAAAGCTACTGAAAATATTTGGAACTATTTTTTCTTCTTCCCCTGAAAAGCAAAATTATTTTTTTTTTTCCCGATTCCAAAATATTTACTTTTTTTTGGCACTGTACTCTGCTTAAAGTAGAACTATTCTTAGAGAACAGAGCTTCTATTTTTAGGAACTCTAGAGACAATATATTACCTCAGCCTCTAGCATATTTACAAATGACTGTATTTATATGTGATGAAATGGTCTCGCACATCTTTTCTGTATTAAGAGCCATTTTATGTGTAGTTTTCGCAAAATCATTCAGCTGATATATATATGCATCCTATTTTAATGAATGATTACTCTGCTTAAAACGCGTACAGTACCTATAATCATTTTCATGTATTTCGCATACACCATTTCAAATGCAAAAATGTATTTTGGGGTGGGTTGGTATACACATGCATCTTTAAAAATGTTTACTATTGCTTAGTTTTAGTAATGATGGACATTAATTCGTGGAGTGGGTGTGGTGTGTTTATCTAGGGATCTGAATCGATATTTCTATTTTATACCCTTGTCCGGTTATAATCAATAATATCCATACAACGGCATAAAAACCCTATTCATAATTCAGTCGTAGCACATGCTGTCACATTAAGCAAGACTATTCCTCCAGCCCCCTAGAAAGCACACCGAGTTCTCTAAACAAAACCAAGCCTCCAGCAACCTGGGAAATCCCCCTTGCCTTTGTTTTGATTTCGTCCTAGAACTCCTGTAAAGCACTGTAAGAACGGCCAGTTCTTAGTGACATCTTTATTGACGTCTTATGTCCAACCGTACGTCAAACCCAGGCACCTTTCAGGTATAAATATACCAACGTTGCCTTAAGCAAACACACAGTGGTGATTTTGGAGCAGCTATCTACTTGCCCGAGAGCCCAGCTGATGCGAGAGCCCACGGACGCTGCCCCTCCCTTTTGACGCGCTGAGAAAGACGCTGTCTTTTCTCCTGCCGAGAAAATCCAGCTCCGGCGTTTCCAGCCTACCCTTGCGGGTGACTGGGATATCGAGTCCTGAGAGGGAGATACCAGACCTCCTGCTTTCTATTTACCCAGGTACGGAACTGACTAAACACTTGAAGAGAATTCTTGAGTCAGATTCTTGGCAAAACAAACTTAACTTAAACTGCTACTTACTTACTCCTTCCCACGTATTAGGCTTAGGTCAGGTACACCGGGGTAGGCGTATTTAGAAGCACCAGTTGAGTACGATTAGTCAATGTATATATGTATGTATATATTTTATCTATTTTAAAGTATCATATGGCTCAGAAACCATATCAATGCTTTTACAGTATTATTTTATAATTCTACTTTTACTGTACGCACTTTACTTTACCATGAGTATTACAATCGTGGCAATTCATTTCTCTTGCATGAGGAAGAAGACTGCTCATTAAATTACACCTTTTATTGAAAACGCCCGTCTCTCTTTTCTCTGCATTCTGGTGAAACTAAGTACGCACATTTGACTGAGTGAAATAGCTGTCTTTTGTTTTCACACGACTCTAGAGATACACTCTTATTCAGGGAGAGCAAAGTTGTCATGTTTTATGGTTGTCAGAAGCTAATCCCTTCTTGTCTATCCAGGGAGGTTAAACTCCTCCTCGTTTATTCGAGAAAGTTTCTAGTGACCTCTCAAGTCAAGTCAAGTCAAGTCAAGTCAAGTCAAGGCAAGTCAAGTTAAAATTTATATAGCGCACTACTCACCCGGAGGGTCTCAAGGCGCTTGATGGGGGGGGGGGGTTGTTACTTATCAAATAGCCACGTTTTTAGTTGTTTTCTGAAGGAGAGGTGGTTCTGAGTAAGGCGGAGGTGGGTGGGAAGAGCGTTCCAGGTTTTGGCCGCCAGGTAGGAGAAAGATCTTCCTCCCATGGTGGTTTTACGGATACGTGGAATCGTGGCGAGGGCTTGATTGGACAATCGTAGTTGGCGAGTGGGGGTGTAAAAGGTCTGGCGGGTGTTGAGGTATTTGGGTCCTAGGTCGTAGAGGGCTTTGTGTGCGTGGGTGAGAAGACGGAACGTTATTCTCTTGTTGACGGGGAGCCAATGAAGGTCTCTCAGGTGACCGGAAATGTGGTTGTGGCGGGGTATGTCTAGGATGAGTCTGGCGGAGGCGTTCTGAATGCGTTGGAGCTTTTTCTGTAATTTGGCTGTGGTTCCAGCGTAGAGGGTGTTTCCGTAGTCCAGTCAGCTTGTGACAAGTGCTTGAGTGACTGTCTTTCTTGTTTCGGTGGGGATCCATCGGAAGATCTTTTTGAGCATGCGTAGGATGTTAAAGCATGATGATGAGATGGCGTTGACTTGTCTGGTCATCGAGAGGGAGGAGTCTAGAATGAATCCCAGGTTGCAAGCATGGTCCGTTGGTTTGGGCGCGCTGCCTAGGGCTGGTGGCCACCATGAGTCGTCCCAAGCGGAGGGTGATGATCCTAGGATGAGGACTTCCGTCTTGTCTGAATTTAGTTTTAAGCGGCTGTTCTTCATCCATTCGGCTACGTCTTTCATCCCTTCGTGTAGGTTGGTGTTGGCGGTGTTTGGGTCTTTGGTGAGGGAGAGGATCAGCTGTGTGTCGTCAGCATAGGAGATGATGTTGAGGTTGTGTTGGCATGCGATGGATGCGAGGGGGCTCATGTAGACGTTGAAGAGAGTGGGGTTTATGAGGAGCCTTGGGGAACGCCGCAGATTACTTCGGTGGCCTCTGATCTGAAAGGGGGGAGGCGGACTCTCTGGGTTCTTCCGGTGAGGAACGATATGATCCAATCCAATGCTTTTCCTTGTATTCCGATGTTGTTGAGGCGTAGTACAAGGGTGCTATGACAGACCGTGTCAAACGCTGCGGAGAGGTCCAGGAGGATGAGGGCAGCTGTTTCTCCGTTGTCGAGTAGTGATCGGATGTCGTCTGTGGCTGCGATGAGGTAGCTGGCAAACCTTAAGTCTAATATAGTCAGTAGAGACCTAGTTAACCTCAGTCCTACGTCTACACTGCTGAATATATTATTCCAATGCGCAGAGCCTATTGGGAATATAGGAACTACACTACAACGCAGGACTTCAATTGATAAAAGATTATTCCACGCTTCATCTTTGATTTCTTGTTTGCATTTGGCAATAGCCAGTTTATATATTTTCCTCAAGCTAGCAATAGAATCCCTGTTTCTTGGTCTTTCCTTCAGGGCTTGAAGCAGAGCACCATGAGCCTTAGAGCAGCTACTATCAAACCATCTTTCTTGCTGGTAAGGTCTTAATTTGGTTTTGGTCTTTAAATCATTTGCGATCTGGCTACATATGGCAACATAAGCACTAATAAGCTCCGAACTTGGAACGGAACTAGCTAAGCATATAGCCAGATTTACATCAGCTTTAGTAAAAAAAATCCTCAAAAAAGGTTTCAGGGACCACCTTAGACCATTTAAGCCTCCTTCCTTGGTCTTTTGTAGTCAGGTGACTCACACCCGGAGTCACACTGTCCTTAAAACCCATAGCTTCTCCTAAATCCACCTCCTAGATCACAGGGTTATGGTCACTAAGCACAGAAAATACAACTTTGTACGACACACCCCTAAATAAAACACAGGAAGACAAAAAAATATAATCAATAATAGTGCCTGTCTCATTACCTTTAAATGTAAGGCCCCTCTCTTCACCATCACTAACACCTGACTCAAAAAGATTCATATTAGCTAGGAGATCCTCCAGAGCCTCTCCCTGCCTACTGTGTTCAAAATGTGGGACCACAGAGCAGGGGGGCCCCTGTTGATCATCTATATAACAGTCCAAACTACATGGGTGAATAGTAAAATCACCCATAAGGATGATATTGAATGCAGTGTTTTGTTTTATTCTGTATTCTACAAAAAACAATCCAGGGAGGCCAAATGTTGGTTAATAAACTCACTTTCTCTGGCATTATAAAAATTAATGAATAATATATTAACCAAATTGGGCATAGTCCGCTCAACAATCAATATATTACTAGAGCCTGACTCCAACATTTTTAGGTAACTCTTCAATTTTAATGAAAAAAGGAGGGTTAAACCTCCTTTCGATCTACCCACTGTCCCCGGGATTGCAGGAACAACATAGCTTATATAGCCGTCCAGGCTAAAATTCTTAGATGTATCCCAAGTTTCCTGCATGGCAATAATATCATGTTGTTTTAATAAATCCAGCCAGATATCATCATTTCTCTTGGGCCTAATTCCTGCGACATTCCAGCTTAAGATTTTGCAGGGGGTAACTAGATTTGGCTCCATGGGTCTCTCCACTGAATGCTGGGCAGTATCTTCTAGTCAATTGTTAGCCTCCAAGTGTTTCAGTGGGGTAAAATAATTAGTTAGAGCTATATCAGTATCTTGTTGTTTTGAGAAATTAAAGGTTAATTGTGGGACTGCTTTACCGCTCTCGGGTCTCTGAGGAGGCCACCCTGCTAGTTGGGGCTGGGGAATTTCATGCAGAATATTAGGGGCCAACAAGGGCCTCTTCCGAATACACATAGGTTGGTATATAGCATGTGCGTTTATGTGTACAGCTGGTGGTGGGTAAAAATAGCCTAATGGTACTGGTCTAATACCAGAGTTATCTATCTCTGAGGCATCCCAGAACAGTCTGTCTGCCACATTACGTCTATTAAAATTCACTACCACACAATCCCCTTAATACTCTTGGGGCGACGTCCAATCCATCCTACCCTTCTAGCCATGATAATGCTAGATGATTAATCTAAACCTCTGCTGCTATATTGTGTACACCAATTTCTGGACTGCCTTAGGAGCTCTTGGGTAGATTCAGCCACTTCATCACTGTTAGACCTGGCATCATTGGCATGAGTCTCTCCTCCATTTTTTCTGTTTGCCTCCTCTGTTTACGATGTTTTTGCTGGTAAATGCTTTGGGCACTGTGCCACTGCTGATCAGTGCCACAGTGCAAGTGCTCCCTATGTGAAATTGCTGTCTTGATTGAATTCCATGTTTGGCTTATTTGGTTTACTGTCAGTCCCTAGTAGAGTGCACCAGGAGTGCCAGGGCTTGTAAATACAAATGCTGCTAGTGGGCCTGCAGCACGTGTTGTGCCACCCACAAGAGCGGCCTAGTAAAAGTATGTCTGAAGGTCTACCATTGCTAGACCACGTGCAGTCTGGTACTGTCACGCAGACTGTGCAAGTACACCTACTTGCCAGTCCCTAAACCTTCCCTTAACTTCATGTTAGTCACCCCTATGGTAGGCCCACGGGCAGGGTGCATTGTAAGCATAAGGTAGGACAAGCCTGACAAGGTTGGCATGTCCTAATAGTGAATTACAGCCATATTCGTTTTTCACTAGTGTAAGGTAACCTGCTCTCCATCAGTTAGAATGGGCTGCCAGGATTATTAATGCTATAATCCTAGCGGGCTCGGGGAGCATGGTGCAATGTCGAGTTTGGTATCCCTGAACTCAGGGTTTAATAACGCATCCGTTTGTGTGGATGGTTTTTGGACTCTGTGTTTGAAAATAGCACTTTTAGAAAGTAGCTATTTTCTTGTCTAACTGTCTACCGGTCTCTGCTGATTCTGGTGTGCGTGTGACAGGAGCTGGGTGGCTCCAGAGGTCTGAATGAGTCAGTGTGGGGTGAGTGGGGCATTTGCTTTGAGAGTAGGGGAAGAGTAGCTCCTGATAGCCTGCCCTGCCTGATACAATGCTGGCTCCGCCCCCCTGCCAGGCGACTGATGACTCTGTGCCTGCCTGGGACTTTCCTGGCCCACCTCCTGCCGGGCAACTGATGGCCCTGCCCCTGCCAGTGACAATGCTGGCTCCGCTCTTGCTGGGCGGCTGAAGACTCTGCCCTGCACAGTGAATAGGCCAGGTGCCTCGGCCTGGCAACACCCACAACAAACCCAAGATGGGGGGAAATTCCCCTGCATGGACAAAGGGATCAAAGCCAAAAAGGGGTATAAGAGAAGGACCCCTGAACCAAGAATTTAGATCACTTCTGACAAGGAAACCTGAACCAAGGACAAGAAGCCTGCTGATCTAAGGACTGCCTACCCCTTCTGCCAGAGTGCTGTTTGTTGGGGGAATCCTGCATTGCTTCTTTATTTTTGCCAAGGAACCAGGAGAGAGGAACTGTGTGTGTACTCTCAATCTTTGCTAAGAAAATCTCCAAGGGCTGGAAGAGTGCCAGTCTCCTGTTGAAGTCACAGGGCTAAAGGACTTCATCTGCTTAAAGTGCTATTTGCTGGAACTTGTGAATCCAGCACCTCTGAAAGAATCCAGCAATCTCGACGCCGACGGACGCCTGACAAGGTTGGCATGTCCTAATAGTGAATTACAGCCATATTCGTTTTTCACTAGTGTAAGGTAACCTGCTCTCCATCAGTTAGAATGGGCTGCCAGGATTATTAATGCTATAATCCTAGCG
The DNA here is from genome assembly GCF_964261635.1 of Lissotriton helveticus. Classification (NCBI taxonomy): domain Eukaryota; kingdom Metazoa; phylum Chordata; class Amphibia; order Caudata; family Salamandridae; genus Lissotriton; species Lissotriton helveticus. The sequence continues at coordinate 1,937,930,631 of NC_136063.1, read as the reverse complement.
GGCTCGGGGAGCATGGTGCAATGTCGAGTTTGGTATCCCTGAACTCAGGGTTTAATAACGCATCCGTTTGTGTGGATGGTTTTTGGACTCTGTGTTTGAAAATAGCACTTTTAGAAAGTAGCTATTTTCTTGTCTAACTGTCTACCGGTCTCTGCTGATTCTGGTGTGCGTGTGACAGGAGCTGGGTGGCTCCAGAGGTCTGAATGAGTCAGTGTGGGGTGAGTGGGGCATTTGCTTTGAGAGTAGGGGAAGAGTAGCTCCTGATAGCCTGCCCTGCCTGATACAATGCTGGCTCCGCCCCCCTGCCAGGCGACTGATGACTCTGTGCCTGCCTGGGACTTTCCTGGCCCACCTCCTGCCGGGCAACTGATGGCCCTGCCCCTGCCAGTGACAATGCTGGCTCCGCTCTTGCTGGGCGGCTGAAGACTCTGCCCTGCACAGTGAATAGGCCAGGTGCCTCGGCCTGGCAACACCCACAACAAACCCAAGATGGGGGGAAATTCCCCTGCATGGACAAAGGGATCAAAGCCAAAAAGGGGTATAAGAGAAGGACCCCTGAACCAAGAATTTAGATCACTTCTGACAAGGAAACCTGAACCAAGGACAAGAAGCCTGCTGATCTAAGGACTGCCTACCCCTTCTGCCAGAGTGCTGTTTGTTGGGGGAATCCTGCATTGCTTCTTTATTTTTGCCAAGGAACCAGGAGAGAGGAACTGTGTGTGTACTCTCAATCTTTGCTAAGAAAATCTCCAAGGGCTGGAAGAGTGCCAGTCTCCTGTTGAAGTCACAGGGCTAAAGGACTTCATCTGCTTAAAGTGCTATTTGCTGGAACTTGTGAATCCAGCACCTCTGAAAGAATCCAGCAATCTCGACGCCGACGGACGCCGCCGAATCCAGCTCGACATCGTGAGTAACGGCTCCAGTGTCCCGCTTCCTCGACGCCGGCCGCCGGGCCCGATCGACGCCAGCAACAACGCCAGTGAGTAGTGAGTTCGGCTCCAGCTCCAAGTGACCTCGTGTCTGCACCGCTGCTGATCGCATCGACTTCGAGCCCTCTCGACGCCGTGAGCGCTGCTCACTCTTGCAACATCGACATCGACGACGCCGTATCCTGCTTCCTCTCGTGAGCGCTGCTCCTGCCTGACTTCGGTCGACGCCGCTGCAGATTGCCCCGACTCCGAGGCCCGATCGACGCCGAAGACGTGACGCCGGACATCTCGACGCCGCTGATCATCGAGTGCTTCACTTTTCCAGGGTACTGTGTTGTGGGGGTCTGTGCGACTCCGGGCTCGACGTAGCGCTCCTCGCGGTCGACGCCGAACCTTTGGATTAACTTTGCCTCGACGTCGTGTGACTCCCGTGTGGGTTCCATTGTTGCCAAGAACTGTGTTTTAAAGAAGAAGAGTTGCTTTTGATACTAAAGACTTTGTGCTAAGAAGAAATTACGCTTGAACTATTATTTTGCCTTCCAAGAGTATTTATTAAGATTGTGGTATATTTTTGTCATTATTTGGTCTTGTGCTAAGCCTTATATAAAAATCCTTATTTTTATAATACTACTGTGTCGTGTCCATTTGTAGTGTATTCACTTTATTACTGTATGTGGTCATAAATGCTTAACGCACTGCCTCTGAGATAAGCCTGTCTGCTTTGCCAAGCTACCAAGGGGGTGAGCAGGGGTTATCTAAGTGTGTGATCCCCTTGCCCTGACTAGAAAAGGTGTGTCCCTATTTGTCAGAAGTGTATACCTCTGCCAACTAGAGACAGCCGCTTCTAACAATCACCTAAAGAGGGAACCCCTATAAACACAGCCACCAAGGGAGCAGCTTCTGGGGGAAGATCAAGGTTAATACCACACAGATTTACAGGCCTTTTGCTAGTACAGGGATTCCTCACAATATTCTTTCCAACTGGGTTGTTACTGCCTACCCTTTGGACGTTACACGGAATAGAACTGCCAATGGGTTGTTGAGGAATTTTACCAATGGCACCCAAACTCCCATTTGTAGATGTTATAATAGGATGATCTTGGGTTAAAGATAAATTAGTAATACCAGGATGAACCTCAATATCCCCAGGTTTGGCAATATGAACTTGCTGGACCTGTCTAACCAAGTCTTGTTGGCCACTATACTCCTTTCTAAATAAATCTATTTGTTCGCATTTTTTTAAAAGACCTGCGACCCAGGTATTTAGAGAATCTACAATGTCCTTGGCAATGCCAACTAAAGCTGGCTCCAGACATAAGTTAAACATCTCCTCCACCAGCTCACCCGGTTTTTTGGGGATATTACAGTCAGTATGTTGCAAGGCCGCTACTTGTTTTGTCCATTTTTATGCACTTCTTGATTCCTCTTCGTTTCCCCGAGTTACGTTGTGCTGTGAATCCAGATGGTTCTCCCCCATCAGAAATAACCTCACCCAGAGCGTCTTCTATACCACTTTGGATCTCAGTCACACTCGTGGGATTTGTTATCACCAAAACTGGGTCTAATGGTACCTTAGACACAGGCACAGACATAATATCAGTTGCTTCACATACTGTTGGGGGGAGGTCCAATCCCAATTCCTTCTCCGCATTGGCAATCTCTTTACTTAAGACCCCCGCAGTCAGGTAAGAAATGATAGATTCTGAATCCTCTGCACCTTTGCCTTTTTGCCCCCCTGCTCCCCATTGCTCTGCTGTTTCCGCTTACCCAATTGAAGACGTTAGAGGGGTAGCACGGCCCGTCCTCCTTCGGCCTCCGACTGCCACAGAAGGCCCGCCCTTTGCCCGGGCTTCGCCCGGCGCTGTGCGCGCGCTCCCCGCGTGGCGGAAAGTTGGGCGTGCTCAAATACCTCCGGGGCAGGTGAGGGAGGGGCTGCGGGTGTGCTCTGTGGCCCGATGTCTCCTGGGCTCTGTGGTCCAGCAGCGGTCCCCCAGCATCTGTGCGATTCATCTCCCGTGAAGTGGGAGGCACAAGAGGTTAATATGCGGCTCCGGGGCAGGCGAGGGAGGGGCTTCGGGTGTGCTCTGTGGCCCGATGCCTCCTGGGCTCTATGGTCCAGCAGCGGTCCCCCAGTGTCTGTGCGATGCGTCTCCCGGGCAACATCCATTGTCTCTTGTTGGACTTGGCCCTTCTGGCAGGTTCACCCCTGAACTTTTTGCTTTTAATTGTGACATGGTGTTAGTGATTTTTGGTTTCTGCGCACTTTACAACTGTGTCCCAGGGTAAAGTGCGTGCGTGTGGTGAGATAGGCCTGCCCTCCCATAGGAATGCATGGGGAATGTATGTGTCCCTGGTAGTTCCTGATGCGTGCGGTGTGCAGGCTCGAGTCTGGTATGTGCGGACTCGTGTGATTGAGTGCTGCGCAATGATGTATGCGGCGTGTATGTGTCTAGTGTGGAAGTGCCACTTCTAGACATGGGAGTGCGGGTGCAGTGAGTGTGCTGGCACGTGATTGGCGGGAGCTGGCTGGTGAGCCTGGCTCCAGGAGTCTGGATGGGTCTGCCCTGGTGGTTGATCCAGCGGCCTATAGAAAATATGTCATAAATTACAGTACCTAACTTTACAACTTATTCTAATAATTACTAATTAAACACAAAGGCCCATTTATCAAACATGACATATTATGACCAACTGAACCATGTGGCCTAATTAACCTATTCACAATTTATATACATTTATATACAACCGCGGTAAATGGATATCATCATTTCAATAAACCTAACTATTTATTAATTATGGCGATAGAATCTAGCTAGTGGTAACCAAACCCATGAAATGTCAAGACCAGCTTGTTTTCAAAAGTAAGATTTTATTAGCTATTTATTATGATTTCGTAAATGTAATTTTTATTAAAGCATTTTTATTAGAATTATTGCAAGTAAAAACATTATAAGTTTCAAAATTATTATTGCAAAAGTATTTATTAGTTTAGCATTTTTCAGAACCTAAGTCCCTATCTAAGCTAAATAAATGGAAATAAAGTAAAGTCTTTGAGGGCTCTTACATGCTCCAAGTAAAGTCCGTCAGCACGACACCCTCATCCAAAGGTCAGCAAAAGCAGCAGCGAGCATAACCCTTCCACGGGGAATGGGTTTTTATACCTTACTACGCTAACTAATCTAAGTAAAAGTAATTCTTTTCTGCAAAAGTCGGAGTCCCATTGGTTCACAAGTGACAAGTGACATGTCACCTCATTTTCAAAACATCAGTTCCGTCACTTTCTTAGAGTCCATTGTCTCTAGCATTCGAGCTCCGAGGCTTCCTCAGATTGCAACATTTTCTTGCATAAAATTTTTCATCATGTCATTTCGCTTCCTCGGATGCAAAGTTATCAAATGTTCCTCCTGCCGGTTCCTGGCCTTGGCCTTGTCCGAGTAGGAGACTGCTAGAAACACACCACGCTTTCCAAATGTTGCCACCGAAAGGAAATTTTTCTTTGAAAGGACTCTCTCTTGCTCCGTGCAGAAATTATTTGCAAACTCGAGTAAACTAGGCCCAAAGCAGTCAATTTAACGTCCACTAATATATAAACAAACACAAAAGAATAATTAATGTAAGAAATATTATTTGTTCTGTTGCCACCCAGCAATTACTAATGATTAACCCATTAGTCTAAATTACCTAGCCAAAGCAAACAATTAAAGCAGCATTATATCTACCAGTCTTCTTAAAATCCATCGAAATTCTTTATGCACCTATAGAAAATAGAGTGACACCACATAGACAAGGAAAGCAAAACAAGCCCATGCTACTTTTAAAAACAGCTGCAATTAGTTATAACATGACAAAAGAACAAGTTAATGTATTAATTTGCACGAACAAAAAGATGCAACAATAATGCACGTTTATGAGCACACATGTTAATTTCCCGCGTGTAATGTAATTTTAATCTAGGTTGAATTAATACAAAAACAGCACCAAACATTAATAGAGTTATTTTCATTATGGAAGTGTGACTTCACGAGTTGAAATAAAATTATTTCCAAATCTCGCTCCATCAACTCCCTCATCTGGTGATTAACAAATCACCACACCACACCCAAAATTTAGTAAAATGTTTGACTAACTAAAAATGGTTTGAATTAATTTGTATTAGTATTTTCTAAAAAATTGTCTCTGCAAAATATTTGCAACTATCATATTGAGCTCTACGTAACTCTTGTAACTCAATTTCCTTCTCCTGTTCCTTTTTGATCTTATAAATTCGTTTCTTTTCCTTCATGTGTTTCTTTCTCTTGTGTAACATGCAACTAATTTTTGTCAAAACTACTATAAATATTATTACAAACAAAGGTGTTAATATCTTGCCAAGAACTGAACCACCAATTTCTTGAAACCAGGTTTTAATAGCCTGGAATCTCTTTGTAAGTCGCTCTGAAAAATCATCCTCTTCTATGGGAAGTATTTCTGAATGCATTTCAGTGATGTTTTTGATATACATCTCAATATTCTTACTTTCATCAGGGATATAAGTACAACAGTGCTGAACATGTAAAATACCACAGACTCCTCCCTCTTTTGCCAGGAGTATATCTAAGGCAAGGCGATCTTGCATCACCATAGATCTAATTGCAATGACTTCAACATTCACTAATTGGAAACCATCTGCTGTATCATTGACAATCTGTCAACAATTGTGGATAATTTTCTGATCCTTCCTGCATTCAAGGTTATACCTACTAAAGGTATTACTGCTTCAAAAATATCTCCCAAAATTTCTGTAAAACTTTCTCTTTTATATCTATTTATATGATTATTAATTTTAAACAGTCCTTCTTCATTCCTGTCAACATGAAATATCTTTGGAAAAACAAGCCCAACAAAACATGTCCCATACCAATGATCTGGAAGGTAATAATAAGCCTTATCACCACAAATAAAGTAAATCCCAGGAAAAATTGGATCTTTGCCACCTTTGAATCCCCAACCTCCCATGATTTGATAAGTGTCCTCACAATTACTAACACCTCCAAAATAATTATCAAAAAGTGTATTATCCCTTCTAATGCAAAGCTTACCACTAATTGGTTTGTCTATGTGTATTGCAACATTATCAAAAGTCTTGCCATTAAGCTTCTCATCCTCTTTTTGCCAGAATTTAGATTTAGTCTGTGTGACTATTTCATTTCTCTTATAAATTGCTCTTCTCTCCTCGACAAGATTCAGGAAAGACTTTTCTTCAGCTCTTAATTTGCAGGTTAAATTATTCTTGTAAGCATACTCATAAGTAGGTTTGTTAGTGACTAAAAAGAATTCCCTCATCTGTTTAGCTTTTTTATGTTTATTCAAAGGACTCTCAATTTTTAAATTTGCAAAAATCTCATCAAAATTTGAATAATAATATTCTAAGCGACCAGCTAAAATAAGCTAGCTAATACACTACAAGTTATCCCATATGTGAGAGGAAGCATATTGTATGTCACTCCCTCATAAACAGAAGCAGGTAATTTTACACAGACGTAGCAATCTTTAACATCCATTACCTTAACATATTCTCCCAAAAGCCTTGAGAATGAGTTGCTTGAAAAATCACTAACAGATTTATCCTGATGAATTTCAGGTTTGTGATCAATTACTTTGTTAGCTATATCTGTTGCACTAGGCTTGTTTTGACTAACTGAAGCTTTGCTTGTCATGTTAACTTTATATAAATCCTTACTAATCTCAAAAGGAATGACAACAGCTAAAACTAACCAGAGCAGAATTAACATGAGCACACACACCAGAGTCATCTTACAGCATTTCTTGAAAATGGAACACTTTGAAGTACTCCTTTCCATAACATAAGGCATCTTTGGAAAATCTTATCTCAAAAAGATAATAAAAAGAAAATAAAATTTTAAAAATTATCTAAAATTCAGACTAAATATATACCCCCCTTTTTAAAATCTTTTTTTTTTAATCCTCTAACAACTTTTCTTCGACCTAATGTCACAAGTTAATTTCCAACTAAACAACTTTTCTTCGACCTTGTGTCACCTAACACAATTTCTTCAGCCTTTTGCCAAAAACAAAACCCCCCCCAAAATGTTTTTTTCAGATTAGTACTTCAATCGTTGTCACTAATTTCCTCAACCTCTTCCTGACTACTGCTGTCAATTTCAATAACAGGAGGAATAATCAGATAAGTCCACTCAGGAGATTTATATTTCTGATTAGGTCTCAAAATTCTTTTTGTTTTTCTAGACACTACTTCTATTTTCCTCCCTTTTTCAAGTTTCCTTTCAGGCTCTTTTTGACTAGTGATTTCGTTCACTTGCTCCTTTGACTTTTTAATAAACCTGACTCTCAATCCTCCATTTTCACTTGGCCATGCTTCTCCTTTTCTCAAGATCTTTCTTTTCGGTTCTGCTATATTTGTTTCAGTTTTCCAAGATCTTTTTCTCACTTTTCCTTCTTGATCATCAACATCACTTTCTCCAGAATCACTATCAGAAATTTCTATTCTTGACTCAGGAACTTTTCTAATCGGCAGTCTTACTCTGTTAGGAACTATACTCTGTCTTCCATCACTGGTACTCGGCAATTCTACTTCCTCCTCCTCTTCAATTACCTTCAACTTCCCAGTTTCTGGTTTCTTGTTCCTCCTTCCAGAGCTTATTTTCTGCTTTTCAATACTCTCCTGGTCAGAAATTTCACTTGATTCAGCTTTTCTGTCTTAAAAATGTTCAATAGTCTCTACTCCATTCACTTTCTTGACAGACTCTTCTGCTGAATTTCTTTTTAACAGATCTTCATCACTTTCAGAGTCTATTTCAATGATTTCCAAATCTTTTCTGCTCAAGTCTTCATTCACTTGCAAATTTTCCAGATGTCGACCTCTCTGTCGATCTTCAGAATCTGGATTTCTTTCACCTTCTACTTCAGAATCAGAATCATCTGTAGAATCACTCTCTTCATCAGAGTTTTCAGGAGTAGGAATTGGAATAGTATGGCTTGGATGTATCCACCTCTTCAATCCTTTACACTTTACTGCATTCGTTGTTACTAGAATTATTTGTCTAGCTTTCTGCCACCTTGGAACTAGACAATTTCTTCTTCGATGTACTTTAGTTCTAACCCAATCTCCAGGTCTCAGATCATGTGTTTGTACTTTGTCATCTGATTGTACTTCAGTTCCCACCTGATTAGATACAGAAGTAACTACGTCAGACAGTCTTTTGCAATATTCCAAAATAGCACTGTCATTATTGCTCAACAATTTCCCTACTGGTACAAAAGCTTGTCTCATGACTCTGCCCATAAGAATTTCATGAGGACTCAGACCTGTCTTTTTATCAGGTATGCTTCTCAAAGACATTAAAACAAGTGGAAGAGCATCTGTCCACTTCATACCTGTATCAAGACACATTTTTCCGATTCTGTTTTTGATCGTTCCATTAATCTGCTCAACTACTCCAGATGCCTCTGGTCTGTATGCACAGTGTATTTTCTGCTCAATATGCAAAGCTTCACAGATCAATTTCAAAAGTTAATTATCAAAATGTCCCCCTCCATCACTCTCAATAGTAACAGGGAAACCGTATCTTGGGATAATTTCTCAAAGAAGCAATTTTGCCACTGTAATCGAATCACAATGACGAGTTGGAAATGCCTCCACCCATCTTGAAAACAAAACACACAATCACCAAAACATATTTTAAACAATTGTGTAAAGGCATTTCAATGAAATCCATTTGTAATCTAGTAAAAGGGTCACCCTCTCGACCTATGATTCCTGTACCTACAACTGATTTTCTGTTTGGGTTCATTTGTTGGCAAGTTAAACACCTCTGACAAAGAGATTCTGCAATTGTTCTGAATTTGGTATTAAACCATGTCTCTTTAAAAAGTCTGATCATAGAATCCCTTCCTATATGACCAGGGCCATGATATAATCTGGCCATGTCAGCAATCATACAATTAGGTAAAACTACTCTGCCATCTTTGTAAGTCCAAACTCCATCTTCATCTCGTGGTCTACATTCTGCTTTTAACCATGTGTTTTTCTCCTCATCATCAGCTTCATTTTGTAAATCTCTGATTTCCTGCCATGTTTCAACTACTGTTGTTAGCATCAATGAATTTGAATCACTTTCTTTACTCCTTTCCCGATTATATGCACAACCATTTCTTGCGCAATACTTAGCCGTCTCATCTGCATAAGCATTGCCTTTGGTGATATAATCCTCACCCTTTTTGTGAGCTGCACATTTTACGACAGCAATTTCTTTTGGTAATTGAATGCCATCTATTAATCTTTTAATGAATACTGCATTTTTAATTGGAGAACCTGCTGAAATTAAATAGCCTCTCTGAGACCAGAGCTGTCCATAATCATGCACAACTCCATACCCATACTGGCTGTCAGTTATTATGGTAACTCTCAAATCTTTTGATATTTCACAAGCACGAATTAAAGCAATCAATTCAGCCACCTGTGCTGAACTAATTCCTTCAAGACATGATGCTTCTTCAACATCTGCAACTGTACAGACTGAATATGCTGCCTTTAAAACACCTCCCTCTGATCTTAAACAGGAGCCATCTACAAAGTAGACAAAATCTGATTCAGGCAAAGGTTCGTCTTTAATATCTTGCCTTGGCTTGGTACAGTATTCCATAACATCCAAGCATTCATGCTCCACATCAATTTCATCAATAACTTCAGAATCAGGCAATAATGTAGAAGGATTCAAATTCACACATCTTGCAATAGAAACAGTATCTGCTCCTAATATAACTTTCTCGTATTTTGTCAATCTATTACTAGTCAGATGTTGTGTCTTACTCCTAGTCAAGAGTATTTCAACTGAATGGGGAACATAAACTTTTACAGGAAACCCCATAATGATTCCTTCACTTTGCTCCAAACTGACACTAGTTGCTGCAACCGCTTTTAAGCAACCTGGTAAAGCTTTAGCAACAGGATCAAGAACTGCTGAAAAGTATGCAATGGGTTTTCTCAGATTCCCATGTCTTTGAATTAGTACAGACAATGCACATCCTTCTCTTTCACTGCAATATAGTCCAAAATCTTTTTCATAATTTGGCATGCCTAGAGCTGGAGCTTCACATAGGCTTCTTTTTAGATTCTCAAAAGCTTCCAACTCAGATTCATTAAGAACAATCGGATCTTTTACATCTGATTTAGTCAATTTCTGTAGTGGTTTCGCAATTACTGAAAATCCACTTATCCATTGTCGACAGTAACCAACCATTCCTAGAAACATTCTAACCTGTCTTTGAGTTCTTGGAGGTTGCATTGCTTGAATCATTTTAATTCTTTCAATTGTTACCTGTCTTATTCCTTTTGCAATTCTATGTCCAAGGTATTTCACTTCTTGTTTACAAAACTGCAATTTTGCAGGAGACACTTTTTGTCCCTCATCTGCTAGATGATTTAAAAGTACAATTGTGTCTGTTACACAATTTTCTCTCGATTTTGCTGCAATTAGTAGATCGTCAATGTATTGCACCAATGTCGACCTGCCAGGTAGATTTAGATCTTCTAAAGATCTCTTCAACAACTCATTAAAAATAGAAGGACTTTCTGTATACCCTTGAGGGATTCTACACCATGCGAGGGTTCTATTTTGGAACCTGAAAGCAAAAATTTCCTGACTCTCTGGATGTAAAGGGACAGTAAAGAATGCATTGCAAAGATCAATGACAGTATACCACTCAGCATCATGTGGAATCTGATATAAAATGACTGCAGGATTTGGAACAACTGGACAACATGGAACGACAATTTGATTAATCTTTCTTAGATCTTGAGCAATTCTATATGTTCCATTTGATTTTTTAATTCCCATAATCAGTGAATTACAAGGACTACTCTCAATTTCTTTTAAAACACCTTGTTTAATGAATTTTTCAATCACTGGAATAACACCCTCTATAGTTTCTGCTTTCATTTTATATTGAGGAATGTTTGGAAATTCTATTCCCTGTTTCAATGAAATTTTGACTGGATCGATATGTTTCATCAGACCCATTTTGTTTCCAGTCAAATCCCAAATCTCATTTTTGACTGTCTCTTTTAGTTCTACATGAAGGTTTTCTTTTTCAAAAGCAGTAAACAATTTTGTTTCTTCTGTTTCTACTAACATCATTGTCATCCTATACAAACCATCTTCCTCCATTGTTTGTAATTCTACTCCATCAGGAGAACAATATATTCTACAATTCATCTTGCACAATATATCTCTCCCTAGTAAATTCACTGGACTGCTATTACAAACCACAAATCTATGTTTGTCTTTAAAATTTCCAATTTCAACTTGCACTGGATCTGTTAAGTCAGTTTTAATTTGTTGATTACTTACTCCGACTACTTGGATGGTTTCCCCAGAGAGAGGTATGTTTTTCAATTTCCACTGATCTAACAGTAGAACGGGTAGCACCAGTGTCCACTAGAAAAGTGATGTCTACATCATTAACTTTCCCATTTACAAATGGACCAGACTGGTCAACCTCAAGAGTGGCTCCAATTACACACTATTCCCCCTCTCTCGGGCACCGTCAGAAGTAATCATCAGAATCACTTCCTTGATTTTCTGTTAACAAAAACTGTCCTGAAGCATTTTGCACAATTTGTCTTTGAGTCCTTATTACCTGATCATCTCCTTCAAATCCCACACCTGGATTATATTTTTGACTTCCCCCAGAATTAGGAAAGGGAGGCTGAGGAATTTGATTCTGCTGTTGAATCAATTGATTTTGTAGCTGTCGCTGAAGACTCAGGTCATTCAGTTTACGCTGCAATCGTAGCTGTTGCTGCAGATCAACATCGTTCTGCATCTGTGGGTTTAACAATGGATTTTTAAAATTTCTGGGTGGGTTTTCACACTCACTTTTCCAGTGTCCAATTTCGCCGCAATTAAAACAAGGCAATTTCTGTTTTAAATCATCAACTTTAGCATTATATCTTTTATTATTATTAAACTTAAATTTCCCTTGACCTTGATTCATGTTCTGATTTTGAATAAAATTTGCATTTTTATTTTCAAGACTGGCAATTTGTTGCTCAGCCACTTTCACTTGCGCCCACATCGCTTTCTCTTTCAACTTCTTTTGTTTAACCTCTAACTCATCACTACAGTATTTTGCTTTTCTCAAAATGTCGTCAACTGAAAGAGATTGCCATCCGACAATATTATTTCTAATCATTTCTCCAACTTCAGGTCTAAGACCATAAACAAATCTGTAAATAAAATGGCTCATATCCTTTTCGTCTAATTTTTCATAGCCACTGTATTGTTTGAAAACTAATAGTAACCTTTCATAAAATGAATGAACTGATTCTTTAGGTTCCTGATTAGTTCGATCTATTTTAACCCAATCCACTTCCTTTGGAGCAATCTTTTGTTTTAACCAATAAATCACCTTTCCGTAAAAATCCATTACTATTGGAGCTGGAGCACCAGTTTCTTTAATTCGCTCTGGTTCCTCTTTTGGACAACCTATAGCAATTTTACATTCTGTCCAAAGATCTGACGGAACAACGATGTCAAAAAATCCGTCCAGATCAATACACAGAATTTTTGAAACTTTTATAAACCTGTCTACTTATCGATACCATTCAACAGGTTTCTCTCTCAATCTTGGAAAATCATTAGTGAAAAGTAAAATATCCTGTCTCGACCAAGGAACATGAACATAACCTCCACCAGCAATTTCTCTCATTGGAAATTGTTTTGATAATTTTTCTAATTTTTCATCCTCCTTCTTTCTAGTCCACTTCACTCTCCATTTGCTCAATTCACCAAGCTTTTTGATATAAACAATCAAATCTTTTATGTGCATTATTCTTCCTATTGAGTTCAAATTCTCAATGTCTTTTGCTGTAAAATCTAATCTATAATGCTTTCCAAAATTCTTTTGTCTGCTTAAATCAATTTCGAGTTCTGCTGCCAGTTCCTCCAACTGATCATATTTATTCTTTGTTTTCCATTGAATACTCTTGCAGATGAACAGTAGTTCATCATCACGACAAAATTTTAGACTGTCAGAACCAATTGTACCAATTATTAATTCTTCTAAATTTGCTTTTAATTTTGCAACATCAAGTTTTGAATTTGACCCTCTTCTTTCAGAAGTCTCAGCATCAGATTCTTCACCCATTGGTGAATTGTTAAAAGAACCTTCATTGAAAGTTAAATCAGGCATTTTCATTTTCTCATGATTAATTTCAGATAAATCTGAATAAAATTTTTCAGCAACCCTTTGAACTTCTGCATTTAAAGGGATCGTTAAACTTGTCCTGTTATTTTCTTTTTGTTCAAAAACAGGTTGAACAGGACCAATAGTTACTGGAACAGTTACAGCTTCCATGCCTTTAGTTATTTGTCGAATTAATTCTTCCTTTGATCGTAAATATTCTGAAGTATTTACAACTTCCTCATCCCTAATTTCTCTCATTAAAATTTTAGGGGCTTCTCTTTCTTTTGGAATTAACGAAAAATGTTTACCTCCAATGTAAATATCAGCATTTGTCCCAGTTTCTGATTTTTCTGGAGTTTCAAAAGATTCTGAATTATTAGGATACAATTTTGGAGATTCATTAATAGGAGGTGCACTTGGTGTGGTTTCAGTAGAAACCATTGGAGTAGACCATGATCGAGGAGGTCTCAAAGGTTCATTTCTTTTATTAGAAGTAAAAATTTCTTCTAATACTGCATCTTCAGATTCACTTTCTATGACTACATTATTTTTCTTTTCAGATCTTTTTTCACCAGGAGATCCTAAAACCATTTCTCTAATTAAATAGAGACCATCACACATGTCTCCCTGTCTCCACATTCTCATTCTATCTTCATGTGTCTCTCGTCTATAGCTTGGTATTTTCGGAGGTCTTTTAATACCACTCGCTTCTCTTTGAAGTTGAAACATTTTGTCCTCCCATTCAACTAAAGCTTCAAATTGAGTAGGTCTTGGTTTCGGTATAAGAGCATTCATCTTTTCTCTCAAACTTCTTAAAATTTTTATATTAAATGAACCATCTTCTGGCCAAGTCAAAACACCGTCGTCTTTTGTGTAATGTTTCCAAACATCAAACCACAAAACAGTATGATATCCATATTCACCTTCCATATACGCTGCAGGTGTTTTGTATTTATGAAGCAATTTACCACCTCGCGTTTTTATTTTCTTGTCAGGTGAAATAAAAATTTTAAACCTTTGAAGCATAGTAGGCTTTTTCTCAACATGTTTAAAATAATAACTCATTTTTCAAATCAATTCCAATTAGAGGAAATGATCGTAAAATATTTCCTGGATGTTCCGTAACACTAACCAATCCGTGCGCGAAACACACCAACAAGCCAATAAGAGTTGAGCTACGTCACTACCTTGCTCAACGAATAGAAATTGTTCTTTCTCAAAGAACCAATCAGTTTACAGTACGTCAGAGTTACGAGAGCCAATCAGAACACAGCCTGTGACGTATGCTACCCAATCATTGCGCGTACCGTGTGACGTACACAGCTGCTGCGGTTTCTCGTGTCTCACTCTCAGTGCTCACCCCTCCTTTACAAAAACTTTTCACAGCGCCATTTTAAGAACGCTTTTTCAATGAAAAATTAATTCAACAACCACAAGAAAGACTCATCTGTCTGTTTCTCTAATAAAGTGCTAGAATTTCAATCATACAAGAATTCAATACATGGAATAGGCGACGCTATTCTCACAGAATATACATTTGCCGATAAAGTAATCCTTTTACTCTACCCTTCAAACAAGTAATAATGAACTCATTTCCCTCAGAATGCACATCCAAGTGACAATTCAAAGTTTAACTTGAACACTCTTACAAAACAATTACGCACTTTCAAACGGAAAGTATCCCTCATCAAACACACATGAAATCCGTACAGGACTCTCACCTGTTTATAGATAATCATGCAGCGTTAGTAAAATAAACGACGTTATCCCTACAGGACTTTCACCTGTTTATAGATATTAAGTATGTTATCCCTACAGGGACAGACTAATTTGCATACAGCCAGGTTCTGAAACTGGAATGGTGCAATGAGCTAAAAAACGGTGTTGGATCTAGCCCTGATCTCTTGACTGGGTGAGAGTATTCTGCTTAATTCAGAGACTCTGTCCCTCACCACCCCTTGTTGTAAATATTTTTGTCCACCCTAAGTGTGGAAGGGTATACTCAGACATGAGTCCCTTGCTCATTGCACCATTAGGATTCAAGCAAGCCGGGCCGAAGACGGCTGTAATGCCAGAAACCGGTCCCCGGAAGCTTGTTTCCTTCCCAGTGTAAGAATTGGCTTTTGTAGTCTGGTCTGCCCTGTTCCCATGATGCACTGGGCCAGGGACAGACTAATTTGCATACAGCCAGGTTCTGAAACTGGAATGGTGCAATGAGCTAAAAAACGGTGTTGGATCTAGCCCTGATCTCTTGACTGGGTGAGAGTATTCTGCTTAATTCAGAGACTCTGTCCCTCACCACCCCTTGTTGTAAATATTTTTGCCCACCCTAAGTGTGGAAGGGTATACTCAGACATGAGTCCCTTGCTCATTGCACCATTAGGATTCAAGCAAGCCGGGCCGAAGACGGCTGTAATGCCAGAAACCGGTCCCCGGAAGCTTGTTTCCTTCCCAGTGTAAGAATTGGCTTTTGTAGTCTGGTCTGCCCTGTTCCCATGATGCACTGGGCCAGGGACAGACTAATTTGCATACAGCCAGGTTCTGAAACTGGAATGGTGCAATGAGCTAAAAAACGGTGTTGGATCTAGCCCTGATCTCTTGACAGGGTGAGAGTATTCTGCTTAATTCAGAGACTCTGTCCCTCACCACCCCTTGTTGTAAATATTTTTGTCCACCCTAAGCGTGGAAGGGTATACTCAGACATGAGTCCCTTGCTCATTGCACCATTAGGATTCAAGCAAGCCGGGCCGAAGACGGCTGTAATGCCAGAAACCGGTCCCCGGAAGCTTGTTTCCTTCCCAGTGTAAGAATTGGCTTTTGTAGTCTGGTCTGCCCTGTTCCCATGATGCACTGGGCCAGGGACAGACTAATTTGCATACAGCCAGGTTCTGAAACTGGAATGGTGCAATGAGCTAAAAAACGGTGTTGGATCTAGCCCTGATCTCTTGACTGGGTGAGAGTATTCTGCTTAATTCAGAGACTCTGTCCCTCACCACCCCTTGTTGTAAATATTTTTGTCCACCCTAAGCGTGGAAGGGTATACTCAGACATGAGTCCCTTGCTCATTGCACCATTAGGATTCAAGCAAGCCGGGCCGAAGACGGCTGTAATGCCAGAAACCGGTCCCCGGAAGCTTGTTTCCTTCCCAGTGTAAGAATTGGCTTTTGTAGTCTGGTCTGCCCTGTTCCCATGATGCACTGGGCCAGGGACAGACTAATTTGCATACAGCCAGGTTCTGAAACTGGAATGGTGCAATGAGCTAAAAAACGGTGTTGGATCTAGCCCTGATCTCTTGACTGGGTGAGAGTATTCTGCTTAATTCAGAGACTCTGTCCCTCACCACCCCTTGTTGTAAATATTTTTGTCCACCCTAAGCGTGGAAGGGTATACTCAGACATGAGTCCCTTGCTCATTGCACCATTAGGATTCAAGCAAGCCGGGCCGAAGACGGCTGTAATGCCAGAAACCGGTCCCCGGAAGCTTGTTTCCTTCCCAGTGTAAGAATTGGCTTTTGTAGTCTGGTCTGCCCTGTTCCCATGATGCACTGGGCCAGGGACAGACTAATTTGCATACAGCCAGGTTCTGAAACTGGAATGGTGCAATGAGCTAAAAAACGGTGTTGGATCTAGCTCTGATCTCTTGACTGGGTGAGAGTATTCTGCTTAATTCAGAGACTCTGTCCCTCACCACCCCTTGTTGTAAATATTTTTGTCCACCCTAAGCGTGGAAGGGTATACTCAGACATGAGTCCCTTGCTCATTGCACCATTAGGATTCAAGCAAGCCGGGCCGAAGACGGCTGTAATGCCAGAAACCGGTCCCCGGAAGCTTGTTTCCTTCCCAGTGTAAGAATTGGCTTTTGTAGTCTGGTCTGCCCTGTTCCCATGATGCACTGGGCCAGGGACAGACTAATTTGCATACAGCCAGGTTCTGAAACTGGAATGGTGCAATGAGCTAAAAAACGGTGTTGGATCTAGCCCTGATCTCTTGACTGGGTGAGAGTATTCTGCTTAATTCAGAGACTCTGTCCCTCACCACCCCTTGTTGTAAATATTTTTGTCCACCCTAAGCGTGGAAGGGTATACTCAGACATGAGTCCCTTGCTCATTGCACCATTAGGATTCAAGCAAGCCGGGCCGAAGACGGCTGTAATGCCAGAAACCGGTCCCCGGAAGCTTGTTTCCTTCCCAGTGTAAGAATTGGCTTTTGTAGTCTGGTCTGCCCTGTTCCCATGATGCACTGGGCCAGGGACAGACTAATTTGCATACAGCCAGGTTCTGAAACTGGAATGGTGCAATGAGCTAAAAAACGGTGTTGGATCTAGCCCTGATCTCTTGACTGGGTGAGAGTATTCTGCTTAATTCAGAGACTCTGTCCCTCACCACCCCTTGTTGTAAATATTTTTGTCCACCCTAAGCGTGGAAGGGTATACTCAGACATGAGTCCCTTGCTCATTGCACCATTAGGATTCAAGCAAGCCGGGCCGAAGACGGCTGTAATGCCAGAAACCGGTCCCCGGAAGCTTGTTTCCTTCCCAGTGTAAGAATTGGCTTTTGTAGTCTGGTCTGCCCTGTTCCCATGATGCACTGGGCCAGGGACAGACTAATTTGCATACAGCCAGGTTCTGAAACTGGAATGGTGCAATGAGCTAAAAAACGGTGTTGGATCTAGCCCTGATCTCTTGACTGGGTGAGAGTATTCTGCTTAATTCAGAGACTCTGTCCCTCACCACCCCTTGTTGTAAATATTTTTGTCCACCCTAAGCGTGGAAGGGTATACTCAGACATGAGTCCCTTGCTCATTGCACCATTAGGATTCAAGCAAGCCGGGCCGAAGACGGCTGTAATGCCAGAAACCGGTCCCCGGAAGCTTGTTTCCTTCCCAGTGTAAGAATTGGCTTTTGTAGTCTGGTCTGCCCTGTTCCCATGATGCACTGGGCCAGGGACAGACTAATTTGCATACAGCCAGGTTCTGAAACTGGAATGGTGCAATGAGCTAAAAAACGGTGTTGGATCTAGCCCTGATCTCTTGACTGGGTGAGAGTATTCTGCTTAATTCAGAGACTCTGTCCCTCACCACCCCTTGTTGTAAATATTTTTGTCCACCCTAAGCGTGGAAGGGTATACTCAGACATGAGTCCCTTGCTCATTGCACCATTAGGATTCAAGCAAGCCGGGCCGAAGACGGCTGTAATGGCAGAAACCGGTCCCCGGAAGCTTGTTTCCTTCCCAGTGTAAGAATTGGCTTTTGTAGTCTGGTCTGCCCTGTTCCCATGATGCACTGGGCCAGGGACAGACTAATTTGCATACAGCCAGGTTCTGAAACTGGAATGGTGCAATGAGCTAAAAGACGGTGTTGGATCTAGCCCTGATCTCTTGACTGGGTGAGAGTATTCTGCTTAATTCAGAGACTCTGTCCCTCACCACCCCTTGTTGTAAATATTTTTGTCCACCCTAAGCGTGGAAGGGTATACTCAGACATGAGTCCCTTGCTCATTGCACCATTAGGATTCAAGCAAGCCGGGCCGAAGACGGCTGTAATGCCAGAAACCGGTCCCCGGAAGCTTGTTTCCTTCCCAGTGTAAGAATTGGCTTTTGTAGTCTGGTCTGCCCTGTTCCCATGATGCACTTGGCCAGGGACAGACTAATTTGCATACAGCCAGGTTCTGAAACTGGAATGGTGCAATGAGCTAAAAAACGGTGTTGGATCTAGCCCTGATCTCTTGACTGGGTGAGAGTATTCTGCTTAATTCAGAGACTCTGTCCCTCACCACCCCTTGTTGTAAATATTTTTGGCCACCCTAAGCGTGGAAGGGTATACTCAGACATGAGTCCCTTGCTCATTGCACCATTAGGATTCAAGCAAGCCGGGCCGAAGACGGCTGTAATGCCAGAAACCGGTCCCCGGAAGCTTGTTTCCTTCCCAGTGTAAGAATTGGCTTTTGTAGTCTGGTCTGCCCTGTTCCCATGATGCACTGGGCCAGGGACAGACTAATTTGCATACAGCCAGGTTCTGAAACTGGAATGGTGCAATGAGCTAAAAAACGGTGTTGGATCTAGCCCTGATCTCTTGACTGGGTGAGAGTATTCTGCTTAATTCAGAGACTCTGTCCCTCACCACCCCTTGTTGTAAATATTTTTGTCCACCCTAAGCGTGGAAGGGTATACTCAGACATGAGTCCCTTGCTCATTGCACCATTAGGATTCAAGCAAGCCGGGCCGAAGACGGCTGTAATGCCAGAAACCGGTCCCCGGAAGCTTGTTTCCTTCCCAGTGTAAGAATTGGCTTTTGTAGTCTGGTCTGCCCTGTTACCATGATGCACTGGGCCAGGGACAGACTAATTTGCATACAGCCAGGTTCTGAAACTGGAATGGTGCAATGAGCTAAAAAACGGTGTTGGATCTAGCCCTGATCTCTTGACTGGGTGAGAGTATTCTGCTTAATTCAGAGACTCTGTCCCTCACCACCCCTTGTTGTAAATATTGTTGTCCACCCTAAGCGTGGAAGGGTATACTCAGACATGAGTCCCTTGCTCATTGCACCATTAGGATTCAAGCAAGCCGGGCCGAAGACGGTTGTAATGCCAGAAACCGGTCCCCGGAAGCTTGTTTCCTTCCCAGTGTAAGAATTGGCTTTTGTAGTCTGGTCTGCCCTGTTCCCATGATGCACTGGGCCAGGGACAGACTAATTTGCATACAGCCAGGTTCTGAAACTGGAATGGTGCAATGAGCTAAAAAACGGTGTTGGATCTAGCCCTGATCTCTTGACTGGGTGAGAGTATTCTGCTTAATTCAGAGACTCTGTCCCTCACCACCCCTTGTTGTAAATATTTGTGTCCACCCTAAGCGTGGAAGGGTATACTCAGACATGAGTCCCTTGCTCATTGCACCATTAGGATTCAAGCAAGCCGGGCCGAAGACGGCTGTAATGCCAGAAACCGGTCCCCGGAAGCTTGTTTCCTTCCCAGTGTAAGAATTGGCTTTTGTAGTCTGGTCTGCCCTGTTCCCATGATGCACTGGGCCAGGGACAGACTAATTTGCATACAGCCAGGTTCTGAAACTGGAATGGTGCAATGAGCTAAAAAGCGGTGTTGGATCTAGCCCTGATCTCTTGACTGGGTGAGAGTATTCTGCTTAATTCAGAGACTCTGTCCCTCACCACCCCTTGTTGTAAATATTTTTGTCCACCCTAAGCGTGGAAGGGTATACTCAGACATGAGTCCCTTGCTCATTGCACCATTAGGATTCAAGCAAGCCGGGCCGAAGACGGCTGTAATGCCAGAAACCGGTCCCCGGAAGCTTGTTTCCTTCCCAGTGTAAGAATTGGCTTTTGTAGTCTGGTCTGCCCTGTTCCCATGATGCACTGGGCCAGGGACAGACTAATTTGCATACAGCCAGGTTCTGAAACTGGAATGGTGCAATGAGCTAAAAAACGGTGTTGGATCTAGCCCTGATCTCTTGACTGGGTGAGAGTATTCTGCTTAATTCAGAGACTCTGTCCCTCACCACCCCTTGTTGTAAATATTTTTGTCCACCCTAAGCGTGGAAGGGTATACTCAGACATGAGTCCCTTGCTCATTGCAACATTAGGATTCAAGCAAGCCGGGCCGAAGACGGCTGTAATGCCAGAAACCGGTCCCCGGAAGCTTGTTTCCTTCCCAGTGTAAGAATTGGCTTTTGTAGTCTGGTCTGCCCTGTTCCCATGATGCACTGGGCCAGGGACAGACTAATTTGCATACAGCCAGGTTCTGAAACTGGAATGGTGCAATGAGCTAAAAAACGGTGTTGGATCTAGCCCTGATCTCTTGACTGGGTGAGAGTATTCTGCTTAATTCAGAGACTCTGTCCCTCACCACCCCTTGTTGTAAATATTTTTGTCCACCCTAAGCGTGGAAGGGTATACTCAGACATGAGTCCCTTGCTCATTGCACCATTAGGATTCAAGCAAGCCGGGCCGAAGACGGCTGTAATGCCAGAAACCGGTCCCCGGAAGCTTGTTTCCTTCCCAGTGTAAGAATTGGCTTTTGTAGTCTGGTCTGCCCTGTTCCCATGATGCACTGGGCCAGGGACAGACTAATTTGCATACAGCCAGGTTCTGAAACTGGAATGGTGCAATGAGCTAAAAAACGGTGTTGGATCTAGCCCTGATCTCTTGACTGGGTGAGAGTATTCTGCTTAATTCAGAGACTCTGTCCCTCACCACCCCTTGTTGTAAATATTTTTGTCCACCCTAAGCGTGGAAGGGTATACTCAGACATGAGTCCCTTGCTCATTGCACCATTAGGATTCAAGCAAGCCGGGCCGAAGACGGCTGTAATGCCAGAAACCGGTCCCCGGAAGCTTGTTTCCTTCCCAGTGTAAGAATTGGCTTTTGTAGTCTGGTCTGCCCTGTTCCCATGATGCACTGGGCCAGGGACAGACTAATTTGCATACAGCCAGGTTCTGAAACTGGAATGGTGCAATGAGCTAAAAAACGGTGTTGGATCTAGCCCTGATCTCTTGACTGGGTGAGAGTATTCTGCTTAATTCAGAGACTCTGTCCCTCACCACCCCTTGTTGTAAATATTTTTGTCCACCCTAAGCGTGGAAGGGTATACTCAGACATGAGTCCCTTGCTCATTGCACCATTAGGATTCAAGCAAGCCGGGCCGAAGACGGCTGTAATGCCAGAAACCGGTCCCCGGAAGCTTGTTTCCTTCCCAGTGTAAGAATTGGCTTTTGTAGTCTGGTCTGCCCTGTTCCCATGATGCACTGGGCCAGGGACAGACTAATTTGCATACAGCCAGGTTCTGAAACTGGAATGGTGCAATGAGCTAAAAAACGGTGTTGGATCTAGCCCTGATCTCTTGACTGGGTGAGAGTATTCTGCTTAATTCAGAGACTCTGTCCCTCACCACCCCTTGTTGTAAATATTTTTGCCCACCCTAAGTGTGGAAGGGTATACTCAGACATGAGTCCCTTGCTCATTGCACCATTAGGATTCAAGCAAGCCGGGCCGAAGACGGCTGTAATGCCAGAAACCGGTCCCCGGAAGCTTGTTTCCTTCCCAGTGTAAGAATTGGCTTTTGTAGTCTGGTCTGCCCTGTTCCCATGATGCACTGGGCCAGGGACAGACTAATTTGCATACAGCCAGGTTCTGAAACTGGAATGGTGCAATGAGCTAAAAAACGGTGTTGGATCTAGCCCTGATCTCTTGACAGGGTGAGAGTATTCTGCTTAATTCAGAGACTCTGTCCCTCACCACCCCTTGTTGTAAATATTTTTGTCCACCCTAAGCGTGGAAGGGTATACTCAGACATGAGTCCCTTGCTCATTGCACCATTAGGATTCAAGCAAGCCGGGCCGAAGACGGCTGTAATGCCAGAAACCGGTCCCCGGAAGCTTGTTTCCTTCCCAGTGTAAGAATTGGCTTTTGTAGTCTGGTCTGCCCTGTTCCCATGATGCACTGGGCCAGGGACAGACTAATTTGCATACAGCCAGGTTCTGAAACTGGAATGGTGCAATGAGCTAAAAAACGGTGTTGGATCTAGCCCTGATCTCTTGACTGGGTGAGAGTATTCTGCTTAATTCAGAGACTCTGTCCCTCACCACCCCTTGTTGTAAATATTTTTGTCCACCCTAAGCGTGGAAGGGTATACTCAGACATGAGTCCCTTGCTCATTGCACCATTAGGATTCAAGCAAGCCGGGCCGAAGACGGCTGTAATGCCAGAAACCGGTCCCCGGAAGCTTGTTTCCTTCCCAGTGTAAGAATTGGCTTTTGTAGTCTGGTCTGCCCTGTTCCCATGATGCACTGGGCCAGGGACAGACTAATTTGCATACAGCCAGGTTCTGAAACTGGAATGGTGCAATGAGCTAAAAAACGGTGTTGGATCTAGCCCTGATCTCTTGACTGGGTGAGAGTATTCTGCTTAATTCAGAGACTCTGTCCCTCACCACCCCTTGTTGTAAATATTTTTGTCCACCCTAAGCGTGGAAGGGTATACTCAGACATGAGTCCCTTGCTCATTGCACCATTAGGATTCAAGCAAGCCGGGCCGAAGACGGCTGTAATGCCAGAAACCGGTCCCCGGAAGCTTGTTTCCTTCCCAGTGTAAGAATTGGCTTTTGTAGTCTGGTCTGCCCTGTTCCCATGATGCACTGGGCCAGGGACAGACTAATTTGCATACAGCCAGGTTCTGAAACTGGAATGGTGCAATGAGCTAAAAAACGGTGTTGGATCTAGCCCTGATCTCTTGACTGGGTGAGAGTATTCTGCTTAATTCAGAGACTCTGTCCCTCACCACCCCTTGTTGTAAATATTTTTGTCCACCCTAAGCGTGGAAGGGTATACTCAGACATGAGTCCCTTGCTCATTGCACCATTAGGATTCAAGCAAGCCGGGCCGAAGACGGCTGTAATGGCAGAAACCGGTCCCCGGAAGCTTGTTTCCTTCCCAGTGTAAGAATTGGCTTTTGTAGTCTGGTCTGCCCTGTTCCCATGATGCACTGGGCCAGGGACAGACTAATTTGCATACAGCCAGGTTCTGAAACTGGAATGGTGCAATGAGCTAAAAGACGGTGTTGGATCTAGCCCTGATCTCTTGACTGGGTGAGAGTATTCTGCTTAATTCAGAGACTCTGTCCCTCACCACCCCTTGTTGTAAATATTTTTGTCCACCCTAAGCGTGGAAGGGTATACTCAGACATGAGTCCCTTGCTCATTGCACCATTAGGATTCAAGCAAGCCGGGCCGAAGACGGCTGTAATGCCAGAAACCGGTCCCCGGAAGCTTGTTTCCTTCCCAGTGTAAGAATTGGCTTTTGTAGTCTGGTCTGCCCTGTTCCCATGATGCACTTGGCCAGGGACAGACTAATTTGCATACAGCCAGGTTCTGAAACTGGAATGGTGCAATGAGCTAAAAAACGGTGTTGGATCTAGCCCTGATCTCTTGACTGGGTGAGAGTATTCTGCTTAATTCAGAGACTCTGTCCCTCACCACCCCTTGTTGTAAATATTTTTGGCCACCCTAAGCGTGGAAGGGTATACTCAGACATGAGTCCCTTGCTCATTGCACCATTAGGATTCAAGCAAGCCGGGCCGAAGACGGCTGTAATGCCAGAAACCGGTCCCCGGAAGCTTGTTTCCTTCCCAGTGTAAGAATTGGCTTTTGTAGTCTGGTCTGCCCTGTTCCCATGATGCACTGGGCCAGGGACAGACTAATTTGCATACAGCCAGGTTCTGAAACTGGAATGGTGCAATGAGCTAAAAAACGGTGTTGGATCTAGCCCTGATCTCTTGACTGGGTGAGAGTATTCTGCTTAATTCAGAGACTCTGTCCCTCACCACCCCTTGTTGTAAATATTTTTGTCCACCCTAAGCGTGGAAGGGTATACTCAGACATGAGTCCCTTGCTCATTGCACCATTAGGATTCAAGCAAGCCGGGCCGAAGACGGCTGTAATGCCAGAAACCGGTCCCCGGAAGCTTGTTTCCTTGCCAGTGTAAGAATTGGCTTTTGTAGTCTGGTCTGCCCTGTTACCATGATGCACTGGGCCAGGGACAGACTAATTTGCATACAGCCAGGTTCTGAAACTGGAATGGTGCAATGAGCTAAAAAACGGTGTTGGATCTAGCCCTGATCTCTTGACTGGGTGAGAGTATTCTGCTTAATTCAGAGACTCTGTCCCTCACCACCCCTTGTTGTAAATATTGTTGTCCACCCTAAGCGTGGAAGGGTATACTCAGACATGAGTCCCTTGCTCATTGCACCATTAGGATTCAAGCAAGCCGGGCCGAAGACGGTTGTAATGCCAGAAACCGGTCCCCGGAAGCTTGTTTCCTTCCCAGTGTAAGAATTGGCTTTTGTAGTCTGGTCTGCCCTGTTCCCATGATGCACTGGGCCAGGGACAGACTAATTTGCATACAGCCAGGTTCTGAAACTGGAATGGTGCAATGAGCTAAAAAACGGTGTTGGATCTAGCCCTGATCTCTTGACTGGGTGAGAGTATTCTGCTTAATTCAGAGACTCTGTCCCTCACCACCCCTTGTTGTAAATATTTGTGTCCACCCTAAGCGTGGAAGGGTATACTCAGACATGAGTCCCTTGCTCATTGCACCATTAGGATTCAAGCAAGCCGGGCCGAAGACAGCTGTAATGCCAGAAACCGGTCCCCGGAAGCTTGTTTCCTTCCCAGTGTAAGAATTGGCTTTTGTAGTCTGGTCTGCCCTGTTCCCATGATGCACTGGGCCAGGGACAGACTAATTTGCATACAGCCAGGTTCTGAAACTGGAATGGTGCAATGAGCTAAAAAGCGGTGTTGGATCTAGCCCTGATCTCTTGACTGGGTGAGAGTATTCTGCTTAATTCAGAGACTCTGTCCCTCACCACCCCTTGTTGTAAATATTTTTGTCCACCCTAAGCGTGGAAGGGTATACTCAGACATGAGTCCCTTGCTCATTGCACCATTAGGATTCAAGCAAGCCGGGCCGAAGACGGCTGTAATGCCAGAAACCGGTCCCCGGAAGCTTGTTTCCTTCCCAGTGTAAGAATTGGCTTTTGTAGTCTGGTCTGCCCTGTTCCCATGATGCACTGGGCCAGGGACAGACTAATTTGCATACAGCCAGGTTCTGAAACTGGAATGGTGCAATGAGCTAAAAAACGGTGTTGGATCTAGCCCTGATCTCTTGACTGGGTGAGAGTATTCTGCTTAATTCAGAGACTCTGTCCCTCACCACCCCTTGTTGTAAATATTTTTGTCCACCCTAAGCGTGGAAGGGTATACTCAGACATGAGTCCCTTGCTCATTGCAACATTAGGATTCAAGCAAGCCGGGCCGAAGACGGCTGTAATGCCAGAAACCGGTCCCCGGAAGCTTGTTTCCTTCCCAGTGTAAGAATTGGCTTTTGTAGTCTGGTCTGCCCTGTTCCCATGATGCACTGGGCCAGGGACAGACTAATTTGCATACAGCCAGGTTCTGAAACTGGAATGGTGCAATGAGCTAAAAAACGGTGTTGGATCTAGCCCTGATCTCTTGACTGGGTGAGAGTATTCTGCTTAATTCAGAGACTCTGTCCCTCACCACCCCTTGTTGTAAATATTTTTGTCCACCCTAAGCGTGGAAGGGTATACTCAGACATGAGTCCCTTGCTCATTGCACCATTAGGATTCAAGCAAGCCGGGCCGAAGACGGCTGTAATGCCAGAAACCGGTCCCCGGAAGCTTGTTTCCTTCCCAGTGTAAGAATTGGCTTTTGTAGTCTGGTCTGCCCTGTTCCCATGATGCACTGGGCCAGGGACAGACTAATTTGCATACAGCCAGGTTCTGAAACTGGAATGGTGCAATGAGCTAAAAAACGGTGTTGGATCTAGCCCTGATCTCTTGACTGGGTGAGAGTATTCTGCTTAATTCAGAGACTCTGTCCCTCACCACCCCTTGTTGTAAATATTTTTGTCCACCCTAAGCGTGGAAGGGTATACTCAGACATGAGTCCCTTGCTCATTGCAACATTAGGATTCAAGCAAGCCGGGCCGAAGACGGCTGTAATGCCAGAAACCGGTCCCCGGAAGCTTGTTTCCTTCCCAGTGTAAGAATTGGCTTTTGTAGTCTGGTCTGCCCTGTTCCCATGATGCACTGGGCCAGGGACAGACTAATTTGCATACAGCCAGGTTCTGAAACTGGAATGGTGCAATGAGCTAAAAAACGGTGTTGGATCTAGCCCTGATCTCTTGACTGGGTGAGAGTATTCTGCTTAATTCAGAGACTCTGTCCCTCACCACCCCTTGTTGTAAATATTTTTGTCCACCCTAAGCGTGGAAGGGTATACTCAGACATGAGTCCCTTGCTCATTGCACCATTAGGATTCAAGCAAGCCGGGCCGAAGACGGCTGTAATGCCAGAAACCGGTCCCCGGAAGCTTGTTTCCTTCCCAGTGTAAGAATTGGCTTTTGTAGTCTGGTCTGCCCTGTTCCCATGATGCACTGGGCCAGGGACAGACTAATTTGCATACAGCCAGGTTCTGAAACTGGAATGGTGCAATGAGCTAAAAAACGGTGTTGGATCTAGCCCTGATCTCTTGACTGGGTGAGAGTATTCTGCTTAATTCAGAGACTCTGTCCCTCACCACCCCTTGTTGTAAATATTTTTGTCCACCCTAAGCGTGGAAGGGTATACTCAGACATGAGTCCCTTGCTCATTGCACCATTAGGATTCAAGCAAGCCGGGCCGAAGACGGCTGTAATGCCAGAAACCGGTCCCCGGAAGCTTGTTTCCTTCCCAGTGTAAGAATTGGCTTTTGTAGTCTGGTCTGCCCTGTTCCCATGATGCACTGGGCCAGGGACAGACTAATTTGCATACAGCCAGGTTCTGAAACTGGAATGGTACAATGAGCTAAAAAACGGTGTTGGATCTAGCCCTGATCTCTTGACTGGGTGAGAGTATTCTGCTTAATTCAGAGACTCTGTCCCTCACCACCCCTTGTTGTAAATATTTTTGTCCACCCTAAGCGTGGAAGGGTATACTCAGACATGAGTCCCTTGCTCATTGCACCATTAGGATTCAAGCAAGCCGGGCCGAAGACGGCTGTAATGCCAGAAACCGGTCCCCGGAAGCTTGTTTCCTTCCCAGTGTAAGAATTGGCTTTTGTAGTCTGGTCTGCCCTGTTCCCATGATGCACTGGGCCAGGGACAGACTAATTTGCATACAGCCAGGTTCTGAAACTGGAATGGTGCAATGAGCTAAAAAACGGTGTTGGATCTAGCCCTGATCTCTTGACTGGGTGAGAGTATTCTGCTTAATTCAGAGACTCTGTCCCTCACCACCCCTTGTTGTAAATATTTTTGTCCACCCTAAGCGTGGAAGGGTATACTCAGACATGAGTCCCTTGCTCATTGCACCATTAGGATTCAAGCAAGCCGGGCCGAAGACGGCTGTAATGCCAGAAACCGGTCCCCGGAAGCTTGTTTCCTTCCCAGTGTAAGAATTGGCTTTTGTAGTCTGGTCTGCCCTGTTCCCGTGATGCACTGGGCCAGGGACAGACTAATTTGCATACAGCCAGGTTCTGAAACTGGAATGGTGCAATGAGCTAAAAAACGGTGTTGGATCTAGCCCTGATCTCTTGACTGGGTGAGAGTATTCTGCTTAATTCAGAGACTCTGTCCCTCACCACCCCTTGTTGTAAATATTTTTGTCCACCCTAAGCGTGGAAGGGTATACTCAGACATGAGTCCCTTGCTCATTGCACCATTAGGATTCAAGCAAGCCGGGCCGAAGACGGCTGTAATGCCAGAAACCGGTCCCCGGAAGCTTGTTTCCTTCCCAGTGTAAGAATTGGCTTTTGTAGTCTGGTCTGCCCTGTTCCCATGATGCACTGGGCCAGGGACAGACTAATTTGCATACAGCCAGGTTCTGAAACTGGAATGGTGCAATGAGCTAAAAAACGGTGTTGGATCTAGCCCTGATCTCTTGACTGGGTGAGAGTATTCTGCTTAATTCAGAGACTCTGTCCCTCACCACCCCTTGTTGTAAATATTTTTGCCCACCCTAAGTGTGGAAGGGTATACTCAGACATGAGTCCCTTGCTCATTGCACCATTAGGATTCAAGCAAGCCGGGCCGAAGACGGCTGTAATGCCAGAAACCGGTCCCCGGAAGCTTGTTTCCTTCCCAGTGTAAGAATTGGCTTTTGTAGTCTGGTCTGCCCTGTTCCCATGATGCACTGGGCCAGGGACAGACTAATTTGCATACAGCCAGGTTCTGAAACTGGAATGGTGCAATGAGCTAAAAAACGGTGTTGGATCTAGCCCTGATCTCTTGACAGGGTGAGAGTATTCTGCTTAATTCAGAGACTCTGTCCCTCACCACCCCTTGTTGTAAATATTTTTGTCCACCCTAAGCGTGGAAGGGTATACTCAGACATGAGTCCCTTGCTCATTGCACCATTAGGATTCAAGCAAGCCGGGCCGAAGACGGCTGTAATGCCAGAAACCGGTCCCCGGAAGCTTGTTTCCTTCCCAGTGTAAGAATTGGCTTTTGTAGTCTGGTCTGCCCTGTTCCCATGATGCACTGGGCCAGGGACAGACTAATTTGCATACAGCCAGGTTCTAAAACTGGAATGGTGCAAT
Organism: Lissotriton helveticus; assembly: GCF_964261635.1. Classification (NCBI taxonomy): domain Eukaryota; kingdom Metazoa; phylum Chordata; class Amphibia; order Caudata; family Salamandridae; genus Lissotriton; species Lissotriton helveticus. The sequence goes on along the minus strand of NC_136063.1, from coordinate 1,937,901,400 downwards.
GAGCTAAAAAACGGTGTTGGATCTAGCCCTGATCTCTTGACTGGGTGAGAGTATTCTGCTTAATTCAGAGACTCTGTCCCTCACCACCCCTTGTTGTAAATATTTTTGTCCACCCTAAGCGTGGAAGGGTATACTCAGACATGAGTCCCTTGCTCATTGCACCATTAGGATTCAAGCAAGCCGGGCCGAAGACGGCTGTAATGCCAGAAACCGGTCCCCGGAAGCTTGTTTCCTTCCCAGTGTAAGAATTGGCTTTTGTAGTCTGGTCTGCCCTGTTCCCATGATGCACTGGGCCAGGGACAGACTAATTTGCATACAGCCAGGTTCTGAAACTGGAATGGTGCAATGAGCTAAAAAACGGTGTTGGATCTAGCCCTGATCTCTTGACTGGGTGAGAGTATTCTGCTTAATTCAGAGACTCTGTCCCTCACCACCCCTTGTTGTAAATATTTTTGTCCACCCTAAGCGTGGAAGGGTATACTCAGACATGAGTCCCTTGCTCATTGCACCATTAGGATTCAAGCAAGCCGGGCCGAAGACGGCTGTAATGCCAGAAACCGGTCCCCGGAAGCTTGTTTCCTTCCCAGTGTAAGAATTGGCTTTTGTAGTCTGGTCTGCCCTGTTCCCATGATGCACTGGGCCAGGGACAGACTAATTTGCATACAGCCAGGTTCTGAAACTGGAATGGTGCAATGAGCTAAAAAACGGTGTTGGATCTAGCCCTGATCTCTTGACTGGGTGAGAGTATTCTGCTTAATTCAGAGACTCTGTCCCTCACCACCCCTTGTTGTAAATATTTTTGTCCACCCTAAGCGTGGAAGGGTATACTCAGACATGAGTCCCTTGCTCATTGCACCATTAGGATTCAAGCAAGCCGGGCCGAAGACGGCTGTAATGGCAGAAACCGGTCCCCGGAAGCTTGTTTCCTTCCCAGTGTAAGAATTGGCTTTTGTAGTCTGGTCTGCCCTGTTCCCATGATGCACTGGGCCAGGGACAGACTAATTTGCATACAGCCAGGTTCTGAAACTGGAATGGTGCAATGAGCTAAAAGACGGTGTTGGATCTAGCCCTGATCTCTTGACTGGGTGAGAGTATTCTGCTTAATTCAGAGACTCTGTCCCTCACCACCCCTTGTTGTAAATATTTTTGTCCACCCTAAGCGTGGAAGGGTATACTCAGACATGAGTCCCTTGCTCATTGCACCATTAGGATTCAAGCAAGCCGGGCCGAAGACGGCTGTAATGCCAGAAACCGGTCCCCGGAAGCTTGTTTCCTTCCCAGTGTAAGAATTGGCTTTTGTAGTCTGGTCTGCCCTGTTCCCATGATGCACTTGGCCAGGGACAGACTAATTTGCATACAGCCAGGTTCTGAAACTGGAATGGTGCAATGAGCTAAAAAACGGTGTTGGATCTAGCCCTGATCTCTTGACTGGGTGAGAGTATTCTGCTTAATTCAGAGACTCTGTCCCTCACCACCCCTTGTTGTAAATATTTTTGGCCACCCTAAGCGTGGAAGGGTATACTCAGACATGAGTCCCTTGCTCATTGCACCATTAGGATTCAAGCAAGCCGGGCCGAAGACGGCTGTAATGCCAGAAACCGGTCCCCGGAAGCTTGTTTCCTTCCCAGTGTAAGAATTGGCTTTTGTAGTCTGGTCTGCCCTGTTCCCATGATGCACTGGGCCAGGGACAGACTAATTTGCATACAGCCAGGTTCTGAAACTGGAATGGTGCAATGAGCTAAAAAACGGTGTTGGATCTAGCCCTGATCTCTTGACTGGGTGAGAGTATTCTGCTTAATTCAGAGACTCTGTCCCTCACCACCCCTTGTTGTAAATATTTTTGTCCACCCTAAGCGTGGAAGGGTATACTCAGACATGAGTCCCTTGCTCATTGCACCATTAGGATTCAAGCAAGCCGGGCCGAAGACGGCTGTAATGCCAGAAACCGGTCCCCGGAAGCTTGTTTCCTTCCCAGTGTAAGAATTGGCTTTTGTAGTCTGGTCTGCCCTGTTACCATGATGCACTGGGCCAGGGACAGACTAATTTGCATACAGCCAGGTTCTGAAACTGGAATGGTGCAATGAGCTAAAAAACGGTGTTGGATCTAGCCCTGATCTCTTGACTGGGTGAGAGTATTCTGCTTAATTCAGAGACTCTGTCCCTCACCACCCCTTGTTGTAAATATTGTTGTCCACCCTAAGCGTGGAAGGGTATACTCAGACATGAGTCCCTTGCTCATTGCACCATTAGGATTCAAGCAAGCCGGGCCGAAGACGGTTGTAATGCCAGAAACCGGTCCCCGGAAGCTTGTTTCCTTCCCAGTGTAAGAATTGGCTTTTGTAGTCTGGTCTGCCCTGTTCCCATGATGCACTGGGCCAGGGACAGACTAATTTGCATACAGCCAGGTTCTGAAACTGGAATGGTGCAATGAGCTAAAAAACGGTGTTGGATCTAGCCCTGATCTCTTGACTGGGTGAGAGTATTCTGCTTAATTCAGAGACTCTGTCCCTCACCACCCCTTGTTGTAAATATTTGTGTCCACCCTAAGCGTGGAAGGGTATACTCAGACATGAGTCCCTTGCTCATTGCACCATTAGGATTCAAGCAAGCCGGGCCGAAGACGGCTGTAATGCCAGAAACCGGTCCCCGGAAGCTTGTTTCCTTCCCAGTGTAAGAATTGGCTTTTGTAGTCTGGTCTGCCCTGTTCCCATGATGCACTGGGCCAGGGACAGACTAATTTGCATACAGCCAGGTTCTGAAACTGGAATGGTGCAATGAGCTAAAAAGCGGTGTTGGATCTAGCCCTGATCTCTTGACTGGGTGAGAGTATTCTGCTTAATTCAGAGACTCTGTCCCTCACCACCCCTTGTTGTAAATATTTTTGTCCACCCTAAGCGTGGAAGGGTATACTCAGACATGAGTCCCTTGCTCATTGCACCATTAGGATTCAAGCAAGCCGGGCCGAAGACGGCTGTAATGCCAGAAACCGGTCCCCGGAAGCTTGTTTCCTTCCCAGTGTAAGAATTGGCTTTTGTAGTCTGGTCTGCCCTGTTCCCATGATGCACTGGGCCAGGGACAGACTAATTTGCATACAGCCAGGTTCTGAAACTGGAATGGTGCAATGAGCTAAAAAACGGTGTTGGATCTAGCCCTGATCTCTTGACTGGGTGAGAGTATTCTGCTTAATTCAGAGACTCTGTCCCTCACCACCCCTTGTTGTAAATATTTTTGTCCACCCTAAGCGTGGAAGGGTATACTCAGACATGAGTCCCTTGCTCATTGCAACATTAGGATTCAAGCAAGCCGGGCCGAAGACGGCTGTAATGCCAGAAACCGGTCCCCGGAAGCTTGTTTCCTTCCCAGTGTAAGAATTGGCTTTTGTAGTCTGGTCTGCCCTGTTCCCATGATGCACTGGGCCAGGGACAGACTAATTTGCATACAGCCAGGTTCTGAAACTGGAATGGTGCAATGAGCTAAAAAACGGTGTTGGATCTAGCCCTGATCTCTTGACTGGGTGAGAGTATTCTGCTTAATTCAGAGACTCTGTCCCTCACCACCCCTTGTTGTAAATATTTTTGTCCACCCTAAGCGTGGAAGGGTATACTCAGACATGAGTCCCTTGCTCATTGCACCATTAGGATTCAAGCAAGCCGGGCCGAAGACGGCTGTAATGCCAGAAACCGGTCCCCGGAAGCTTGTTTCCTTCCCAGTGTAAGAATTGGCTTTTGTAGTCTGGTCTGCCCTGTTCCCATGATGCACTGGGCCAGGGACAGACTAATTTGCATACAGCAAGGTTCTGAAACTGGAATGGTGCAATGAGCTAAAAAACGGTGTTGGATCTAGCCCTGATCTCTTGACTGGGTGAGAGTATTCTGCTTAATTCAGAGACTCTGTCCCTCACCACCCCTTGTTGTAAATATTTTTGTCCACCCTAAGCGTGGAAGGGTATACTCAGACATGAGTCCCTTGCTCATTGCACCATTAGGATTCAAGCAAGCCGGGCCGAAGACGGCTGTAATGCCAGAAACCGGTCCCCGGAAGCTTGTTTCCTTCCCAGTGTAAGAATTGGCTTTTGTAGTCTGGTCTGCCCTGTTCCCATGATGCACTGGGCCAGGGACAGACTAATTTGCATACAGCCAGGTTCTGAAACTGGAATGGTGCAATGAGCTAAAAAACGGTGTTGGATCTAGCCCTGATCTCTTGACTGGGTGAGAGTATTCTGCTTAATTCAGAGACTCTGTCCCTCACCACCCCTTGTTGTAAATATTTTTGTCCACCCTAAGCGTGGAAGGGTATACTCAGACATGAGTCCCTTGCTCATTGCACCATTAGGATTCAAGCAAGCCGGGCCGAAGACGGCTGTAATGCCAGAAACCGGTCCCCGGAAGCTTGTTTCCTTCCCAGTGTAAGAATTGGCTTTTGTAGTCTGGTCTGCCCTGTTCCCATGATGCACTGGGCCAGGGACAGACTAATTTGCATACAGCCAGGTTCTGAAACTGGAATGGTGCAATGAGCTAAAAAACGGTGTTGGATCTAGCCCTGATCTCTTGACTGGGTGAGAGTATTCTGCTTAATTCAGAGACTCTGTCCCTCACCACCCCTTGTTGTAAATATTTTTGTCCACCCTAAGCGTGGAAGGGTATACTCAGACATGAGTCCCTTGCTCATTGCACCATTAGGATTCAAGCAAGCCGGGCCGAAGACGGCTGTAATGCCAGAAACCGGTCCCCGGAAGCTTGTTTCCTTCCCAGTGTAAGAATTGGCTTTTGTAGTCTGGTCTGCCCTGTTCCCATGATGCACTGGGCCAGGGACAGACTAATTTGCATACAGCCAGGTTCTGAAACTGGAATGGTGCAATGAGCTAAAAAACGGTGTTGGATCTAGCCCTGATCTCTTAACTGGGTGAGAGTATTCTGCTTAATTCAGAGACTCTGTCCCTCACCACCCCTTGTTGTAAATATGTTATCCCTACAGGACTCTCACCTGTTCATAGATAATCATACACCGGTGTTATCTTACCCTTCACTCAAGCTTAAATATATACTATTACTCTTATCACAGTGAGTTTTATAACAGGCTCATTGTCCCTATACTCATGCTGCTCAAATTTCTTAGATAATCCTCACTATACAACACTCACTCCTAACCCTAACTTGTGTTGCACGGCGACAACACTTGTGATACACGGCGATATCACTACTCTGAAACAGATCAAATGTGCTGTATGACTACCTTCTCATCACACTAATTTGTACCGGTCCAAGGAATTTTCACGCTGCTGGAAAAAACCTTACATATAGCACGAAAACGGACTCAACATATGTTAGACATCGATCCTATGTAACTACCGTATATGTTGGTTACCATAGCAACCATCAAATTCTGCTACCAAGGTAATTGATCCAGCGGCCTATAGAAAATATGTCATAAATTACACTACCTAACTTTACAACTTATTCTAATAATCACTAATTAAACACAAAGGCCCATTTATCAAACATGACATATTATGACCAACTGAACCATGTGGCCTAATTAACCTATTCACAATTTATATACATTTATATACAACCGCGGTAAATGGATATCATCATTTCAATAAACCTAACTATTTATTAAGCCACTTATGGCGATAGAATCTAGCTAATGGTAACCAAACCCATGAAATGTCAATACCAGCTTGTTTTCAAAAGTAAGATTTTATTAGCTATTTATTATGATTTCGTAAATGTAATTTTTATTAAAGCATTTTTATTAGAATTATTGCAAGTAAAAACATTATAAGTTTCAAAATTATTATTGCAACAGTATTTATTAGTTTAGCATTTTTCAGAACCTAAGTCCCTATCTAAGCTAAATAAATGGAAATAAAGTAAAGTCTTTGAGGGCTCTTACATGCTCCAAGTAAAGTCCGTCAGCACGACACCCTCATCCAAAGGTCAGCAAAAGCAGCAGCGAGCATAACCCTTCCACGGGGAATGGGTTTTTATACCTTACTACGCTAACTAATCTAAGTAAAAGTAATTCTTTTCTGCAAAAGTCGGAGTCCCATTGGTTCACAAGTGACAAGTGACATGTCACCTCATTTTCAAAACATCAGTTCCGTCACTTTCTTAGAGTCCATTGTCTCTAGCATTCGAGCTCCGAGGCTTCCTCAGATTGCAACATTTTCTTGCATAACATTTTTCATCATGTCATTTCGCTTCCTCGGATGCAAAGTTATCAAATGTTCCTCCTGCCGGTTCCTGGCCTTGGCCTTGTCCGAGTAGGAGACTGCTAGAAACACACCACGCTTTCCAAATGTTGCCACCGAAAGGAAATTTTTCTTTGAAAGGACTCTCTCTTGCTCCGTGCAGAAATTATTTGCAAACTCGAGTAAACTAGGCCCAAAGCAGTCAATTTAACATGGTCAGCAACGGCTACCGCCCCCCCTCCCTGTAGACCCACATCAACCCAGGACACACTGACATGAAACCTGGTTGTCTTTGGAAGGCGGGGGATCGCGGGACCCCCCGGCCGTATTTATTAAGATACAAATGAATAAAATTATTAAACCAAAGGTACAGTTGTATGCAAAATATTCAGGGACATTCGATACAATCATATCAACAAGTATGATATGCTAACCTTAACAAGATTCTAATACAGCTTGTTTCCTAACCGAATCTAACATCCTCCTCTGAAATTTTGCATACTAAGATTACTGGCCATATGGCGAGGTCCTACCCGGTGTCAGGTCATACAAGCTGCGCCTCACCACAAGATGTGTGTGCGCATGCGCAGCCGAGCCCGTTACTTACTCGGTCCACGCCGTGAACTCCATTTACCCACTGAAGGAGGGCCCTTACTCGCGCCATTCGCTGACGTCATGAGTACGCGGGGGGTGGCTACCAGCCATAAGGACAGCGTGACTCTCCTACCCGCGCCCCTTTGCAGCACCAGTTATACCTGCCCCTGAAGTTCTGGGAGGGGCCAGTGACCCCTCCCCCTGGGCGGACACCTCCAAAGGATGATGCCGCCCCCTCCGACCTTAAAATAGCTGCTCACCGGTCATGACCTTACCGCATGTCCATACCCTAATAAATATGACGACCTGTGGAAAAAAGATCTAAAGGACAACTACACTAACTAATCAAACACGACATGACGTACCATCGTCAGGCTACTAAGGAAAAAAGGCCTAAACAGAATTGCAACCGACATTTTATGTGTCAACGCTGTTTCCTAAATGGGAAAGAAATAATTAATACACGTCCATACACACAATAATACAGGTATACATTATGCATAAAATTGAAGTGGTCCAGGGATGGTGGGTGGGGAAAATTCGGAGGCCCCGGACGCGGGGCACAACCAGTGTGGGGGAGCGTCCAGGCGACAAGGGGCCACCTGAGCGCTCCCCCCTCCTTTATCCTAGGGGCGCGGGGAGGGGGCGGAACGCCCCCTCCCCCTGCGCCCCAGCCGCCCGCCCGCCCGACCCGGAAGCCTGCGCAATGCCTTCCGGGTCAGGGGTCAGGCGGCAGCCAACCGGTGGTGCGGCGCGCACCCCCCGCGTCATCGCTGGACGCCGGGAGGTCACGCCCCTCCACCACCGGAAGTCAAGGGGAAGAGGGGGGGGCCGCCATGCCACCATGCGGGCGTGGGGGCCGAGGGCCCCCCTTTTCACATGGTCAGCAACGGCTACCGCCCCCCCTACCTGTAGACCCACATCAACCCAGGACACACTGACATGAAACCTGGTTGTCTTTGGAAGGCGGGGGATCGCGGGACCCCCGGCCGTATTTATTAAGATACAAAAGAATAAAATTATTAAACCAAAGGTACAGTTGTATGCAAAATATTCAGGGACATTCGATACAATCATATCAACAAGTATGATATGCTAACCTTAACAAGATTCTAATACAGCTTGTTTCCTAACCGAATCTAACATCCTCCTCTGAAATTTTGCATACTAAGATTACTGGCCATATGGCGAGGTCCTACCCGGTGTCAGGTCATACAAGCTGCGCCTCACCACAAGATGTGTGTGCGCATGCGCAGCCGAGCCCGTTACTTACTCGGTCCACGCCATGAACTCCATTTACCCACTGAAGGAGGGCCCTTACTCGCGCCATTCGCTGACGTCATGAGTACGCGCGGGGTGGCTACCAGCCATAAGGACAGCGTGACTCTCCTACCCGCGCCCCTTTGCAGCACCAGTTATACCTGCCCCTGAAGTTCTGGGAGGGGCCAGTGACCCCTCCCCCTGGGCGGACACCTCCAAAGGATGATGCCGCCCCCTCAGACCTTAAACTAGCTGCTCACCGGTCATGACCTTACCGCATGTCCATACCCTAATAAATACGACGACCTGTGGAAAAAAGATCTAAAGGACAACTACACTAACTAATCAAACACGACATGACGTACCATCGTCAGGCTACTAAGGAAAAAAGGCCTAAACAAAATTGCAACCGACATTTTATGTGTCAACGCTGTTTCCTAAATGGGAAATAAATAATTAATACATGTCCATACAAACAATAATACAGGTATACATTATGCATAAAATTGAAGTGGTCCAGGGATGGTAGGTGGGGAAAATTCGGAGGCCCCGGTCGCGGGGCACAACCAGTGTGGGGGAGCGTCCAGGCGACAAGGGGCCACCTGAGCGCTCCCCCCTCCTTTATGCTAGGGGCGCGGGGAGGGGGCGGCACGCCCCCTCCCCCTGCCCCCCAGCCGCCCACCCGTCCGACCCGGAAGCCTGCGCAATGCCTTCCGGGTCAGGGGTCAGGCGGCAGCCAACCGGTGGTGCGGCACGCACCCCCCGCGTCATCGCTGGACGCCGGGAGGTCACGCCCCTCCACCACCGGAAGTCAAGGGGAAGGGGGGGGCCGCCGTGCCGCCATGCGGGCGTGGGGGCCGAGGGCCCCCCTTTTCTCATGGTCAGCAATGGCTACCGCCCCCCCTCCCTGTAGACCCACATCAACCCAGGACACACTGACATGAAACCTGGTTGTCTTTGGAAGGCGGGGGATCGCGGGACACCCGGCCGTATTTATTAAGATACAAAAGAATAACATTATTAAACCAAAGGTACAGCTGTATGCAAAATATTCAGGGACATTCGATACAATCATATCAACAAGTATGATATGCTAACCTTAACAAGATTCTAATACAGCTTGTTTCCTAACCGAATCTAACATCCTCCTCTGAAATTTTGCATACTAAGATTACTGGCCATATGGCGAGGTCCTACCCGGTGTCAGGTCATACAAGCTGCGCCTCACCACAAGATGTGTGTGCGCATGCGCAGCCGAGCCCGTTACTTACTCGGTCCACGCCGTGAACTCCATTTACCCACTGAAGGAGGGCCCTTACTCGCGCCATTCGCTGACGTCATGAGTACGCGCGGGGAGGCTACCAGCCATAAGGACAGCGTGACTCTCCTACCCGCGCCCCTTTGCAGCACCAGTTATACTTGCCCCTGAATTTCTGGGAGGGGCCAGTGACCCCTCCCCCTGGGCGGACACCTCCAAAGGATGATCCCGCCCCCTCAGACCTTAAAATAGCTGCTCACCGGTCATGACCTTACCGCATGTCCATACCCTAATAAATACGACGACCTGTGGAAAAAAGATCTAAAGGACAACTACACTAACTAATCAAACACGACATGACGTACCATCGTCAGGCTACTAAGGAAAAAAGGCCTAAACAAAATTGCAACCGACATTTTATGTGTCAACGCTGTTTCCTAAATGGGAAATAAATAATTAATACATGTCCATACAAACAATAATACAGGTATACATTATGCATAAAATTGAAGTGGTCCAGGGATGGTAGGTGGGGAAAATTCGGAGGCCCCGGTCGCGGGGCACAACCAGTGTGGGGGAGCGTCCAGGCGACAAGGGGCCACCTGAGCGCTCCCCCCTCCTTTATGCTAGGGGCGCGGGGAGGGGGCGGCACGCCCCCTCCCCCTGCCCCCCAGCCGCCCACCCGTCCGACCCGGAAGCCTGCGCAATGCCTTCCGGGTCAGGGGTCAGGCGGCAGCCAACCGGTGGTGCGGCACGCACCCCCCGCGTCATCGCTGGACGCCGGGAGGTCACGCCCCTCCACCACCGGAAGTCAAGGGGAAGGGGGGGGCCGCCGTGCCGCTATGCGGGCGTGGGGGCCGAGGGCCCCCCTTTTCTCATGGTCAGCAATGGCTACCGCCCCCCCTCCCTGTAGACCCACATCAACCCAGGACACACTGACATGAAACCTGGTTGTCTTTGGAAGGCGGGGGATCGCGGGACACCCGGCCGTATTTATTAAGATACAAAAGAATAACATTATTAAACCAAAGGTACAGCTGTATGCAAAATATTCAGGGACATTCGATACAATCATATCAACAAGTATGATATGCTAACCTTAACAAGATTCTAATACAGCTTGTTTCCTAACCGAATCTAACATCCTCCTCTGAAATTTTGCATACTAAGATTACTGGCCATATGGCGAGGTCCTACCCGGTGTCAGGTCATACAAGCTGCGCCTCACCACAAGATGTGTGTGCGCATGCGCAGCCGAGCCCGTTACTTACTCGGTCCACGCCGTGAACTCCATTTACCCACTGAAGGAGGGCCCTTACTCGCGCCATTCGCTGACGTCATGAGTACGCGCGGGGAGGCTACCAGCCATAAGGACAGCGTGACTCTCCTACCCGCGCCCCTTTGCAGCACCAGTTATACTTGCCCCTGAATTTCTGGGAGGGGCCAGTGACCCCTCCCCCTGGGCGGACACCTCCAAAGGATGATCCCGCCCCCTCAGACCTTAAAATAGCTGCTCACCGGTCATGACCTTACCGCCACAGCCAGAATTGTTGACCGACGATCTGGGCTCCCCCTTCCTACTCCTAGAAAGGTCATGATCGCATCGCCAATCCCTCTAGCCATGGCACTATGTTATTAAATCACAGGACGTTCCCTGCCTCGGTTAAGTATACCCAGACTCGTAGCTAGTAATGTTCACCCCCAAATGCACCCATGAGGGATCGTCTGCAACCGGGGGGCTCGAAGTAATTTGTCCAATTGCGCGTCGATCCTCTTTACCGAATGATTCAACGCCTCGGCCGAGTCCCCCCCTCGCCACTGCCACCGAGGTATAAGTTGCGACCAACTATCGTGCCACCCGGCATGGCCACCCACCCTGCCATGGAGATGATGCCCTCTATAAGGATGCGCCCACCTAGGTTGGCCAGCTCATTCTCCCCCAGGTGAAGTATCGCCACTGACTGGGGGGGGGGGGGCTACTGGGGTAGGATTTTCTGAAAATAATCTCTGAACTGACCGAGACATAAACCCCCCTCCCAAAGAAGGAGACTAAAACCCCTTTTCTCAGCCTTTTACTTCATGTCACCTGAATGAAAGACACTTTCAGCGCGCCTCACATAAGAGTGGCCCACAATCCAAGTCACCAATGCCGTTGCTCCTTCTGTCGCTTGTGTTGAGCTGCTAAATTACCTTGACGCCCCACAGCAAGTTCCTCCCCCGCGTAACAGGTTTGAGAAATTCAACCATAATGCATGGGTAGCACCTTTTCCCGCTGGCACCGCTTGAGCCGTTGAATTGACCGCCCGTCACAGTTGAAGCCTTTGAGCAGCTGGGGCCTTTGGTTGCAGCTCCTGATCCAGGTGTACTGGTCCCCTTCTTGCAGTTGTGGTGTGTAGCGCTTCCCGGGTATCAACCATGGGTCCGGTCATACATAAATGAAAACAAACACAAACGATTAGTGTTTCTTGTTTCCTGACAAGACATCCAGTACACATGCCTGTTTGCGTTGCAATCACATGCTAAGCTTTAGCTAAGATCAGCACCAGGTACATTTCCATCAAACCTGCAACTGCAAGTGTCTAACATAGCATCAGTTTGCGTCACCTGCATAGTCTTTAACTTAGTGCTACAATGAGGTGCCTGGTAGTATGACCAACATGAAGGAATAGACCTGTAGTCAACAGTGAATGCAATAGCCCATCCATCATTACTTAAGGACAGTACATTGTGTGAAATGCCATGCAATAGCGCTTTCATGGTTACTAACAAGGTATGCTGCAGCCCAACACATTTCTTTCCATGTTAAGATACAAAAAACAATAAAAGCTGTTGGTATTTCCGAAGTCTGTCCACTCATACGTGTATGCGTGTGTCTTGTATGACACGGCAGCCCCACAAAACTTATGTGCACCACCCTTTGGTGCCTCGGGTTTTAGACACAGGCCCCGTATAAAGATCCACCCCTGCAACTGCGTGTTTCGAAGTTCATGGTGAGAGTGTTCCTGGGTGAACCTTTGCAGAGGCCGTTACACGTAGGCCTGGCCTCCCCACTATGGTAAGCAAATATGTTGTAATATGTTAAGCCTGCCTCCCTCCGTATGTACAGACCCCGTTTGCAACCTGGAGCCCGCTCCAGCGATAACCTACATGTAAAGAAAATAAATTGTAGGCCAGATTCTGCAAATTCACCAGCTACGTGAGCTGACCATATCACAGCGCACTACCCGCACCTGGCTTACAGGCCATGGCACACCTCCTTATAGCTCCCGATACTAAAACTGTAAACCTATCTTATGTTATAATTCCTTACCGAGTGCAAATGCCGTATCTATAATGACTCACTTGCGCCTTCCTGGATACTTAAGGAAAGTATAGAGTATAATTGGGGTTCTTTCTGTCCCGTATGAAAAGCTCCCCCCCAACCCCACTAAAACCAGTGCTATTTCCCTGACATGAGTAACTTCCCCATGAGGGTGCTTGCCGTTACTGTAATAATGCGTCAGCTCCTTTTAGGAATCGTTGACCGGAAGCTAAAGGAGTCTGGCGTTGTGAGTCGAGTGTAGTTGAAATAACCTGATGTTGAATGTCCCAGTTCTGGGGCAAAGTCGTTAAGCCTAGCATTATCACAATGCTGTCCCTGCCGGGTTGAAGAAATTGGCCCAAGAGCCTTTCACTGCTCCCAGCACAACGTTACAACCTTGGCTTTTGGGACAAAATTCCCCCAAACCACTCCAACATGATCAAAGGAACCCCTGACCCGAAATACAGTGCTGCAATACATTTGCAATAAAACAACATGCAGGGAACTCTGTGTCGGAACGTGGGACCTGGGAAACTGGCATTCACGCCCTCATCAAACCTTAGCCTTATGTACGCGTTACTCGCCAGGAAGACCCCGAAACCCAAATGGAATTCCTTACTAGGCCCACCATGGTGTTCTTGCCTTCAAATGAAAAATTCAAGTCCCTTGTTTGGCTTTCTGCTTTGAGTTGGAAAGGAACGTGGTTAACGTCTGTGCCTAGAAATAGTGTGCCGCGCAAACAGGGTACTGGCTTACACACCATCGTCCAGACCTACACCTGAATGCATGTTAGTCACAAGGAGGACCCCAAGAAAGAGGTCATTCGCGTTAAGAGGTTTCCACGATTATTTAACTATCAGTTCAGTTGATACCAATGATAGCAATTCTAAAGTGTTTCGCTTAAACTTATAAATGTGAAATCAACATTCCACCCAGCAACCACTCGATGAGATTCCTCATATTTCAATGGTAATAAAATTAAGGGGGGGGGATGCCTAATGTTGTTACGCAATTACTCCAAGTGGGGAACTGAATCAGCCAGAGTCCATGCAACCCAGATTAACACGTACACATATTTACCACTTTAAAGTTTTATGTAGCCATAGCTTGGTTTGGGGACATCACGGCGCCCCGCCCATATACATCACCCTGAATTCATTCATATGCCCCCCACGGTGTTATTTGCCTTCGAATGAGATATTATCATCCCTTAGTGGCTTTCCGCTGCAGTAACAACTGAAGTTAAGGTGCAGCGACTGTAACGACAAGACTGGCACACACTTGCCGTCTTGTTTGTCATTTCCCCCAGCTCTATATTACAAATATCATACTTATAGTCAGGACTATTGGCTTTGTCAGTGGCTGTTCGCTGCCTAAGATACATCAGCCGCAACCATGACTAGTGATATATTGAAAAAACTTATATCTGAATCCCTGGGCACACCACAACAATATTGCAGCTGCCAGGCTGTTTGCTGCCTAACCTAAATGAGCAGCAACCGTGGTAAATAAATAAAATATACCCTAAGTGGGCAGTTGTCTGGCCTACAGGATGACTCACTGTAAAGGCTACACCTAACCTCATTGTTTTATTTTATATAACCCACTGCGGTGGCCCGAGAAGTTGTGCCGCAGCATAGGACTACATTATTGTGCAATATGCGCCGCGTCCTGCAACTTTGTGCAGCACGTTCTCTGTGGAGTACGCAGACAAGTATACCGACTCATACGCACAAACCTGAGAATAGCTGAATGTTCAGCTAGACATCTGTGCTTAGCATATAGTGCTTCCCTAATTGTGTTTAGCTGCTTCTGTCATTGCACCCCGATATACGATACGGTACTGTAGACCATTAATGAACAGCACTACACATGGAAGTATCATACTGCAAAAATTGAAATCACCTAACATATCACTAACCCAGCACATTTTTTGAAAATAAACAGGTAATGTGGTCTGAGTGGTGAACTAGAGGCAATCCTTAGGCAGGTAAGACCCAGTATTTCCCGGAATAGTTGGCATCCTAATGTAGGAATATAGGAAGAGAGTAAGAATTCCTGCAATGTTGACTATAAACTTTAGTCTCTACTTGCTGCATCGTGAATAGTGTCGCTAAATGCAATGTGTGCAAAGATATATGGTTGTTGTATCAAATAAAAACAACGCATGTAAATGTACTTTCAGACCAGGCCCCATTAAGGAACAGCTTTGTGTTGCTTCTGATCATGCATTGCTGAGGACATTACAAGCCGCTGTGTAATGATACACACAGCAGTTCTAGGTAATTTTCCTTTCATGAAATTCCACAGCAGTTTAATTATCGCACGAATAAAAACGTGTTTCACTCATTTCAAATTCATCTCTTGTGTGCATCTATTCAGCAGGTTTTCGAGTGTAGTAAAATTGGTATCCCTTTTTAAAAATGTAATTTAACGCTGCCCATTTAATGCCTCCAAGTTGATAGGAGGCTCGAACCCTTGTTGACTACACCTAAGTCGGCACACCTACCCGCTAGGCCACATCCTCTCTCTCACTGGTAAAGCACCTATTCGGGCCAATATGTCTTCCGCAGCTAATTAAGTCTCCACGTGCTGCATTGAGCTGGGTTAATTAGCCCATTCAGGGTTATAATTACAAATGATAACAGCTCCCCCATCCTGCCTGGCCAGCCTGTCACAATACAAGGCGCTGAAGCTTGAACAACAGAAATATCTAAAGCAAGGATAGAGGCCTCCCACATTCATGATTCTGTGATCCGTAAAAAAGGCAAGATTGTTGCAGCATTACAAATTAGGTGCCATCTGTAGCTTTTCAAAACATTATGGACTCCAAAGGTCATTACCGCAGCTTCATCGCTCGCTAGCCTTCTCTGTCCCTCAGATGCGCCCCCGGGGATCTGTCCACGGCTCCACAGAGATTTATTAATAAAGAGCCGTCTTCCCCTGATGAGTCACCGAGCTGACTGGACAATTTCACTTTTTAAAATTGAGAGGCCACACAGATACACCCCCCGCATGACCTCGTATGCCCCTTACGGGGATTGAACCCTTCATAGCATTGGCAGCCTCATACTGGAAACAACTGAGCCACCCTTACGCCATCAAAGTTAAGCTATGCGGGCTCTAAACATCGTGCTGGTTCCCTCGCATCCCCTCCGTTACGGCCACATTGTTGTGGCGAAAATCACACCCCTCAGTGCAGACAGCCGGCCATAACCACTGCTTACTGCAATAGCATGGGGTTACTCACACTCTGTCCTCACACCCCTCAGTGCAGGCAGCCGGCCATAACCACTGCTTACTGCAATAGCGCGGGATTACTCACACTCTGCCCCCGTCGACTCGCAGACTGCTCGCCACCTAGTGAAGCTCGATGCGTGGCCGCCCGACTCTCCTGCCGCCTCGATGAGCACGCTGGTCCGGTTTTCGGCGTGTCCTTCGGTGCTCTCCCGGTCCGACTTCTTGAAAGCCTAGGAATTCACTTTGGGATCTCGCTCGCCGCATCATCCTGCAGAAGGAGAGTAAAAAGAAAATTAGGAGGCCCCGGACGCGGGGCACAACCAGTGTGGGGGAGCGTCCAGGCGACAAGGGGCCACCTGAGCGCTCCCCCCTCCTTTATCCTAGGGGCGCGGGGAGGGGGCGGCACGCCCCCTCCCCCTGCCCCCCAGCCGCCCGCCCCCCCGACCCGGAAGCCTGCGCAATGCCTTCCGGGTCAGGGGTGAGGCGGCAGCCAACCTGTGGTGCGGCGCGCACCCCCCGCGTCATCGCTGGACGCCGGGAGGTCACGCCCCTCCACCACCGGAAGTCAAGGGGAAGAGGGAGGGGCCGCCGTGCCGCCATACGGGCGTGGGGGCCGAGGGCCCCCCTTTTCACGTCCACTAATATATAAACAAACACAAAAGAATGATTAATGTAAGAAATATTATTTGTTCTGTTGCCACCCAGCAATTACTAATGATTAACCCATTAGTCTAAATTACCTAGCCAAAGCAAACAATTAAAGCAGCATTATATCTACCAGTCTTCTTAAAATCCATCGAAATTCTTTATGCACCTATAGAAAATAGAGTGACACCACATAGACAAGGAAAGCAAAACAAGCACATGCTACTTTTAAAAACAGCTGCAATTAGTTATAACATGACAAAAGAACAAATTAATTTATTAATTTGCACGAACAAAAAGATGCAACAATAATGCACGTTTATGAGCACACATGTTAATTTCCCGCGTGTAATGTAATTTTAATCTAGGTTGAATTAATACAAAAACAGCACCAAACATTAATAGAGTTATTTTCATTATGGAAGTGTGACTTCACGAGTTGAAATAAAATTATTTCCAAATCTCGCTCCATCACGCAATGATGTATGCCGCGTGTATGTGTCTAGTGTGGAAGTGCCACTTCTAGACATGGGAGTGCGGGTGCAGTGAGTGTGCTGGCACGTGATTAGCTGGAGCTGGCTGGTGAGCCTGGCTCCAGGAGTCTGGATGGGTCTGCCCTGGTGGTGAATGGAGAGATTAGCATGCTGATGTGAGGGAGGGGTGCACCTGGGTCCTGAATAGGGCTGGCTTTCCCCACACAATGCTGGCTCCGCCCCCTGTGGAGCGTCTAATGTCCCTACCCCTGTCAGTGAATAGAGTGAGGGGGTGAGCGCATCAGGAGTGCTCCCAAACCAGCTGCGCCTGGTTTTCCCCCCACCCTGCACCTTCAGACAAAGGAATTCACTGTATAAAAAGGGGCTGTGTCTCCTTACAAAATGTTCTTGTTTGCCAACTTGAATCCTGTCAGGGGCGTGCTGCTGCTTGGGCCCAGGGGAAGGATTGCCTCCCTGGGACCTGCCCAGCCCCTGGATGCCTGATGGACTTTGTTGCTAGGAACCTGCTGCCTAGCTTCTACTCTGGGACCTTGTAGAGACTTTGGCGTCATTTATTTACCCTTGGAGGCTTCATGCTGAACTGAGTGCCCCTGGAAGTGCTGTCATTTGTGCTCTAGCGCTGGGAGCGCTTTAATTTCACCCCTCAAGCGCCTGTGAGCGCTTTATTTGTGTCCTAGCGCCTAGGGACACTTTATGGTCTACAGCGCTTGGGAGCGCTTTAATTGTCTCAGCCGGTGCCCACCCGGCATTTGCCCTGTTAATTTGCCAATCATTAAGTACCCTGGCAGGTGCCCACCCTGCCAGGGACCTGGTGCCATTTTTGTGGCCCCCGAGATCACCGCCGCAGCACCAGGGCTGAGGAGAAGCCGAGGCATCAGCCGCTGACGTCACCCGGGAGCCGCGCTGCCATTGGTTGAGGCTGCGGGAGGCTCGCCGGGCGACCTGCGCGGTGATTGGCTGCCCAAGGAAGAGACGAAGCAGGAAGCGGCGGGAGCCTACTCCGCCCTCCTGCATTGCCGAGATTACTGCCGCCGCACTCCCCCCCCCCGGGCTCCCAAGAGCGTGGGAGAGCCCCGGAGAGTGAGAGGAGAGTGAGAGGAGCGGGAGCTCTCATGGCCGCCGCACCGCAGAGACCGCCGCCGCCTGCAAAGAGCCCCGCCGGGAGACAAGACCAGCCCCAGCGTGACCGGAGCAGAGCCGGAGACCAGACCCGGTGAGTGCTTCCTAGAGAAGGGAGGGGGGCATCTGGGCACATTGCCGGTGCCCGACCCGCCTCTCCAGTGTTAGGGCCTCGCAGCATTTAGGGTAGAGCAGCCCCGGCTGACAGCGGGCCGCTCCCCTATCCAGGTGGCATCTGTTGTTCTTGGAGCCCCGAGAGGCTCCAGGCAGGCATTTTGTTATTTAGAGCCCACGAGAGGCTCCAGGCGGGCATTTGGTTATTTAGAGCCCACGAGAGGCTCAGGGGGCCATATCCGTGATCTCGAGCCCCAGAGGGGGGGGCTCCAACGACCCCGCATTTATCTGTCGAGCCTGCGGGCCTTAAAGCTGATTTCAGGGCATTTTGTGTTATTTAGAGCCCACGAGGCTCCCAGCCCACAGAGTTTCTCGAGCCCAGCGAGGCTCACAGGGACAGTCAGTTGGTTTGTTCAGAGCCTGTGAGGCTCCCAAATTGGCCCCATCATTTTCTCCAGCTGCCCAGCACTTCGTGGGCAGCTGCTACGTTTAGGCCCCTGACATTGGGACACAGGGCGTCCTAGCCCCAACCAGGCCAGTTGGCCTAGGGACTGCCACAGGTGGTGGCGTATGTGAGTTTGGCGCAATTGTGTTTTCCTGCACCTCTGAATGTGTTTTACGCGTCATGTGCCTTGTTCTTAAACCTCTGAATGTGTTGTTTGTGCATCATGTGTTCTCCTGTGCTGCACCTCTGAATGTGTTTTGAAGCGTCATGTGCCTTGTTCTTACACCTCTGAATGTATTGTTTATGCATCATGTGTTCTCCTGTGCTGCACCTCTGAATGTGTTTTTATGCATCATGTGCCTTGTTCTTACACCGCTGAATGTATGTTTATGCATCATGTGTTTTGTTCCCATGCCTATACCCCTAAATGTATGGTGATACTTAGGTGGTTGTTTTCTCCTAGTACAGGTGTTTCTAGTGAGGTCCTGGTTCCCTGCGTGACATTCTCCCAAGGTGGTTAGGGTTGCGTAGGTGGTACTTACCTCTTACCAGTGATTACTGGTTGTGTGCTACATGATTATTTGGTGTATAACTATCTCCAAGGGCTTGCTACTGAGCTTGCCCCCTGACCAGAGCCCCAGGACCAGTGGACTCTATTGTGCCTTCCCTGACAAATTGCTGGGACTTGTCTGATCTCCTTGGGCCGCTGGGGCCTCGCCTGAAGTGTGCCTCGCTCACTCCCCTGCAGCTCGTGCCTAGCCGCCCCCGCCAAGAGCCGCACTGCTCCTTGTGAAGCCGTGCTCTGCTCCGCAAGGGCCGCCGCATCCTGCACCTCGGCAGCTTGTGCCTGGGCTGCCCTCATGCCTCAAGCCGCGCCGCTCTCCTCTGAGCGGCGTCGGCTTCGCTGGGCTGCCCGCACCCTGCCCTCTCCTCCTCTGAGCCCACACCTTGGTCCCCCCAACCAAACGCTTGTAGCGTGCGGGTCGTCACCGCCCTCTCAGACCTACTGATCACTCGCATTATCCCGCGCAACCAGAACGGAAGGTACGGTCCTTATCCGTCGCCAGTTATTATATGTTCTATGGTCTAAAAGTGTTATTTCTAAAAGTGCATATTCCTGACAGTGGTCCAGGTGGCCCTGTCCTGTACGTATATCCCCTGTAAATTCTGCCCGTGCCTTTTGGCACATTGTAAAGTGTGTGTTTTTATCTAATGTGTTTGGTGTAATACAAAGGCTATTTTTATACATAACCTTGTGTGGAGTTTCCTTTGTGGTGGGCCTTGGGTGTTGTTGCTGGGGGTGCGTGCGCAAACACTTAACTCACATTGCCTCCGAGTTTAGCCATACTGCTCGTGTCACGTTACCAAGGGTGTGAGCAGGGGTTATCTTGGTGTGTAACTCCCTTGCCCTGACGTGGGAATGGTGGTCTCTGACTGATTTTGGCGCAAGCCCTGGCCAGCCAGGGATCCCATTTCTAACATCTCTCCATAGTGATACGGGCCCAACAACCATCTATTTCCTTTACCGCTAAATGCTCCGTCCACATCCTCAGCTCCTCAGGGTTAGCATGGGACTGAATATCGATCGCACTCTGTACTGTATCTTCAACCATGCCCCTCTGCCACCCACCTGGCGGGAGCTCCCACATACATTCCTTCCTTTTTCTTAAGAGATGTCTGTCTGGCTGTCTGGTGAGCCAGGGCATTGTCTTTTCCAACATCATCCGTCACTTTCTTATGCGCTTTACATTTTATAAAAGCTACCTTTCTGGGAAATGTCAGGGAGTCTAATATTCGGTGAATTAGGGGGCCATGTTGGATTTTCGTCCCATGTGAAGTAAGGACATTCCTTTCGTTCCACAGTCTCCCAAAATTGTGAGCCACCCCAAAGGCATACTGGATGCCAGTGTAGATATTAACCGTTATTCCTTTGCTGAACTCACAGGCTCTAGTGAGGGCCACTAATTCTGCAGCCTGGGCAGAACACTGTGGAATCTGAGCTGTTTCTTCTACTTGCTCCAATGTCGTGAGGGCGTAGGAGGGAGATGTGTTACCATTTGGCCCTCTGAGACATGATCCGTCCACAAACAGTGTACCTTCTGGGTCTGCTATCGGGGTATCATGTAAGTCAACCCATTCCTTCATCTCCTCCTCTGTCCTCAATATACAGTCATGTGGATCTAAACAAGCATCCTGAGTGTCCAGTGGGAGTAAGGTGGCGGTATTCAGTACAGTGCATCTCTTGATGTTAAATTTACTGGAAAAGAGTGTCAATTCACATCCTGTGAGTCGTGCGCTTGTTAGGTACTATGTCTTGGTGTTATTTAAGAGGGTATCCACAGACTGGGGAACCATCAGAGTCAAGGGGGAGTTCATGATGATCCCCGCACTCTGACGGGCCATGAGTGCGGCTGCAGCTGTCGCCCGTAGGCATCCTGGGAGAGCCCTTGCAACAGGATCTAAGGTGGCTGAAAAATAGACACATGGCCGATGGTGACCTCCAAATATCTGGGTCAAGACAGAGCATGCACAGCCTTCTGCCTCATGTACAAAAAGAAAGAAATGTTTGTTATAATTAGGAGTACCTAGGACTGGAGCAGTACACAGAGCTCTTTTTAAATCCTGGAAGGCCTGCGTATGCTTTCTAGTCCATGGAAAGGAACTATCTGATATGTCTTTAGTGGTGAGGGAAAGAAGAGGTTTGACCAAGGCAGAAAAATTGGAAATCCACTGTCTGCAGTATGAGGTTATACCTATGAAGGCTCGCACCTGCTTTTGAGTCTGTGGGGCCGCCATAGCATTGATAACGGCTACACGATCAGCGGTGAGCTGCCTTCCATCCTTTGAGAGGAGATGACCTAAATAGGTCACCTTCTCGTGACAAAACTGAAGCTTTTTTAAAGAGACCTTGTGGTTATGGAGGGCAAGGTGGCGTAACATACAGAGAGTAGCCTCTTTACATGTCGGGGCGGAATTTGCAGTAATGAGGAGGTCATCACATACTGCAGCAGTGTGGAATTATCAGGGAGTTTCAAGGAATCTAGTTGACTTTTGAGAGCTTGACTATAGATACTGGGGCTCTAGGTGAAGCTTTGAGGGGCGCGGCAAAATCTCTAGCTCCGTCCACCAAGGGAGAAACCAAAAAAATGCCTGCTGTCAGGATGTATAGGAAGACTGAAAAAGGCATTCTTCAGGTCTATGACAGAATAGTGTTTGTTGTCTGAAGGGACCATTGTCAAGAGGGCTGTAATGTCAGGGACAACAGGGTATTTTGTTAAGGGGTCTCAGGTCAATCACAAATCCGTATATTTTAGGGGAGAGAGCATCTTCATTGGTCTTTTTAAGAACCGGAATAATGGGACTGTTACAGATATTACCACGTGTCTCCTCCACTATGCCCTTGTCCATCAATTCAGATATTATTGTTAAAAGGGCCGCTTCTCCTTCCGCGGGCAGTCGATACTGTCGAAGGCGGGGAAGGATGGCGCCGGCTGGAATACGTACCATATGAGGGGGTATATTGAGACAGCCGACATCAGTGTCTGATGATGCCCAGAGGGAGGAAGGTAAAGACTGCAACACTGGTGGGAGGGGAACGGCCAGATACGTTTAGGAGGCTGTGGTGGGGGAAATTGTTAGGGATACACCTTGGGGACTACATGATATGGTCGCATACAGATCTTTCCGTAAATCCAGGCCTAATAAGTTTTGACTGCAACCTGTAGTGAGGACCAAGGGAGCGTCAACATGTGCGGGGCCAATATCGAGAGGGAGGGGTTCAGAGACAGGGCTGGTCACTGGTGTTCCTGCAAAACCAACAGAGACATTCATGTTGCCAGAAAGGGGTGCCTCCGGGACTGACAGATGTGCAATAAAAGACCTGGTGACCCCAGTATCCAGAACAAAATTCTGATCATTCCCCATAACTGACATTTGAACATAAGGGCCCCTTTGATCCACTGGAATTTGCACTCTAGTAATAACCCTTACCTGGCTGTACTATGCTTGATAGAACCCTGTCTCATCAACTTCATCATAATCATCATTGTAATAAGTGCGTGTTGCTTCGTATCCATCAGACCTATTGGCCGGGCATTGCCGGATAGGGGGCGTCCTTCCTGGATCTATGCTCTTTGTCCTGCGGACGGGGCGGGCCATGGTCCCTAGTTGGCCTCCCCTCCCTAGGAGCACGAGACTGAGTCTTCCCTGTTCGGATGTTTTCAGCTAATACGGGACACTCATCTATCCAATGGCCGTACCCTTTACAATAAGCACACAGATATGTTTGGAGGGCTCCCGTGCGTTGAGGGCCTGAGGGGGTAGACTGGCGACCCTCGGAGGGGGTTGGCGCTGTGGTCTGAAATTCCCGCGGGCATCGGAACTTTGGGGAGGGCAAGCCTGCTGTAGAAGTACATCACCACCCCCTTTTGTACCGCATTTGGCCACCATAGGTGTGGCAGGGTATGCTCAGACGTGAGTCCCTTGCTCACTTTGCCACTGGATTCAAGCAAGCCGGGCTGGGGATGGCTGGAATGCCAGAAACCGGTCCTCGGAAGCTTGTTTCCGGTCCAGGGAAGACATGGCTTGGCAGTTCGGGCTGTACTGTTCCCATGAGGCACAGGGTCAGACTGATTTGCATATAGCCATGTCTGAACTGGGGTGGCAGAGTGGGCTAAAGAACAGTGATGGATTAAACCCAGATCTTTTGACTGGGTGTGAGTGTTTGATTGATTCAGATGCTCCGTCCATCACCACCCCCTTTTATACCGCTTTTGGCCGCCATAGGTGTGGCAGGGTATGCTCAGACATGAGTCCCTTGCTCACTTTGCCACTGGATTCAAGCAAGCCGGGCTGGGGACGGCTGGAATTCCAGAAACCGGTCCTCGGAAGCTTGTTTCCGGTCCAGGGAAGACATGGCTTGGCAGTTCGGGCTGTACTGTTCCCATGAGGCACAGGGTCAGACTGATTTGCATATAGCCATGTCTGAACTAGGGTGGCAGAGTGGGCTAAAGAATGGTGATGGATTAAACCCAGATCTTTTGACTGGGTGTGAGTGTTTGATTGATTCAGATGCTCCGTCCATCACCACCCCCTTTTGTACCGCTTTTGGCCGCCATAGGTGTGGCAGGGTATGCTCAGACGTGAGTCCCTTGCTCACTTTGCCACTGGATTCAAGCAAGCCGGGCTGGGGATGGCTGGAATGCCAGAAACCGGTCCTCGGAAGCTTCTTTCCGGGCCAGGGAAGACATGGCTTGGCAGTTCGGGCAGTAATGTTCCCATGAGGCACAGGGTCAGACTGATTTGCATATAGCCATGTCTGAACTGGGGTGGCAGAGTGGGCTAAAGAACGGTGATGGATTAAACCCAGATCTTTTGACTGGGTGTGAGTGTTTGATTGATTCAGATGCTCCGTCCATCACCACCCCCTTTTGTACCACTTTTGGCCGCCATAGATGTGGCAGGGTATGCTCAGACGTGAGTCCCTTGCTCACTTTGCCACTGGATTCAAGCAAGCCGGGCTGGGGACGGCTGGAATGCCAGAAACCAGTCCTTGGAAGCTTGTTTCCGGTCCAGGGAGACATGGCTTGGCAGTTCGGGCTGTACTGTTCCCATGAGGCACAGGGTCAGACTGATTTGCATATAGCCATGTCTGAACTGGGGTGGCAGAGTGGACTAAAGAACGGTGATGGATTAAACCCAGATCTTTTGACTGGGTGTGAGTGTTTGATTGATTCAGATGCTCCGTCCATCACCACCCCCTTTTGTACCGCTTTTGGCCGCCATAGGTGTGGCAGGGTATGCTCAGATGTGAGTCCCTTGCTCACTTTGCCACTGGATTCAAGCAAGCCGGGCTGGGGACGGCTGGAATGCCAGAAACCGTTCCTCGGAAGCTTGTTTCCGGTCCAGGGAAGACATGGCTTGGCAGTTCGGGCTGTACTGTTCCCATGAGGCACAGGGTCAGACTGATTTGCATATAGCCGTGTCTGTACTGGGGTGGCAGAGGGGGCTAAAGAACGGTGATGGATTAAACCCAGATCTTTTGACTGAGTGTGAGTGTTTGATTGATTCAGATGCTCCGTCCATCACCACCCCCTTTTGTACCGCTTTTGGCCGCCATAGGTGTGGCAGGGTATGCTCAGACGTGAGTCCCTTGCTCACTTTGCCACTGGATTCAAGCAAGCCGGGCTGGGGATGGCTGGAATGCCAGAAACCGGTCCTCGGAAGCTTCTTTCCGGGCCAGGGAAGACATGGCTTGGCAGTTCGGGCAGTAATGTTCCCATGAGGCACAGGGTCAGACTGATTTGCATATAGCCATGTCTGAACTGGGGTGGCAGAGTGGGCTAAAGAACGGTGATGGATTAAACCCAGATCTTTTGACTGGGTGTGAGTGTTTGATTGATTCAGATGCTCCGTCCATCACCACCCCCTTTTGTACCACTTTTGGCCGCCATAGATGTGGCAGGGTATGCTCAGACGTGAGTCCCTTGCTCACTTTGCCACTGGATTCAAGCAAGCCGGGCTGGGGACGGCTGGAATGCCAGAAACCGGTCCTTGGAAGCTTGTTTCCGGTCCAGGGAAGACATGGCTTGGCAGTTCGGGCTGTACTGTTCCCATGAGGCACAGGGTCAGACTGATTTGCATATAGCCATGTCTGAACTGGGGTGGCAGAGTGGACTAAAGAACGGTGATGGATTAAACCCAGATCTTTTGACTGGGTGTGAGTGTTTGATTGATTCAGATGCTCCGTCCATCACCACTCCCTTTTGTACCGCTTTTGGCCGCCATAGGTGTGGCAGGGTATGCTCAGACGTGAGTCCCTTGCTCACTTTGCCACTGGATTCAAGCAAGCCGGGCTGGGGACGGCTGGAATGCCAGAAACTGGTCCTCGGAAGCTTGTTTCCAGTCCAGGGAAGACATGGCTTGGCAGTTCGGGCTGTACTGTTCCCATGAGGCACAGGGTCAGACTGATTTGCATATAGCCATGTCTGTACTGGGGTGGCAGAGTGGGCTAAAGAACGGTGATGGATTAAACCCAGATCTTTTGACTGGGTGTGAGTGTTTGATTGATTCAGATGCTCCGTCCATCACCACCCCCTTTTGTACCGCTTTTGGCCGCCATAGGTGTGGCAGGGTATGCTCAGACGTGAGTCCCTTGCTCACTTTGCCACTGGATTCAAGCAAGCCGGGCTGGGGACGGCTGGAATGCTAGAAACTGGTCCTCGGAAGCTTGTTTCCGGTCCAGGGAAGACATGGCTTGGCAGTTCGGGCTGTACTGTTCCCATGAGGCACAGGGTCAGACTGATTTGCATATAGCCGTGTCTGAACTGGGGTGGCAGAGTGGGCTAAAGAACGGTGATGGATTAAACCCAGATCTTTTGACTGGGTGTGAGTGTTTGATTGATTCAGATGCTCCGTCCATCACCACCCCCTTTTGTACCGCTTTTGGCCGCCATAGGTGTGGCAGGGTATGCTCAGACGTGAGTCCCGTGCTCACTTTGCCACTGGATTCAAGCAAGCCGGGCTGGGGACGGCTGGAATGCCAGAAACCGGTCCTCGGAAGCTTGTTTCCGGTCCAGGGAAGACATGGCTTGGCAGTTCGGGCTGTACTGTTCCCATGAGGCACAGGGTCAGACTGATTTGCATATAGCCATGTCTGAACTGGGGTGGCAGAGTGGGCTAAAGAACGGTGATGGATTAAACCCAGATCTTTTGACTGGGTGTGAGTGTTTGATTGATTCAGATGCTCCGTCCATCACCACCCCCTTTTGTACCGCTTTTGGCCGCCATAGGTGTGGCAGGGTATGCTCAGACGTGAGTCCCTTGCTCACCTTGCCACTGGATTCAAGCAAGCCGGGCTGGGGACGGCTGGAATGCCAGAAACCGGTCCTTGGAAGCTTGTTTCCGGTCCAGGGAAGACATGGCTTGGCAGTTCGGGCTGTACTGTTCCCATGAGGCACAGGGTCAGACTGATTTGCATATAGCCATGTCTGAACTGGGGTGGCAGAGTGGGCTAAAGAACAGTGATGGATTAAACCCAGATCTTTTGACTGGGTGTGAGTGTTTGATTGATTCAGATGCTCCGTCCATCACCACCCCCTTTTATACCGCTTTTGGCCGCCATAGGTGTGGCAGGGTATGCTCAGACATGAGTCCCTTGCTCACTTTGCCACTGGATTCAAGCAAGCCGGGCTGGGGACGGCTGGAATTCCAGAAACCGGTCCTCGGAAGCTTGTTTCCGGTCCAGGGAAGACATGGCTTGGCAGTTCGGGCTGTACTGTTCCCATGAGGCACAGGGTCAGACTGATTTGAATATAGCCATGTCTGAACTGGGGTGGCAGAGTGGGCTAAAGAATGGTGATGGATTAAACCCAGATCTTTTGACTGGGTGTGAGTGTTTGATTGATTCAGATGCTCCGTCCATCACCACCCCCTTTTGTACCGCTTTTGGCCGCCATAGGTGTGGCAGGGTATGCTCAGACGTGAGTCCCTTGCTCACTTTGCCACTGGATTCAAGCAAGCCGGGCTGGGGATGGCTGGAATGCCAGAAACCGGTCCTCGGAAGCTTCTTTCCGGGCCAGGGAAGACATGGCTTGGCAGTTCGGGCAGTAATGTTCCCATGAGGCACAGGGTCAGACTGATTTGCATATAGCCATGTCTGAACTGGGGTGGCAGAGTGGGCTAAAGAACGGTGATGGATTAAACCCAGATCTTTTGACTGGGTGTGAGTGTTTGATTGATTCAGATGCTCCGTCCATCACCACCCCCTTTTGTACCACTTTTGGCCGCCATAGATGTGGCAGGGTATGCTCAGACGTGAGTCCCTTGCTCACTTTGCCACTGGATTCAAGCAAGCCGGGCTGGGGACGGCTGGAATGCCAGAAACCAGTCCTTGGAAGCTTGTTTCCGGTCCAGGGAGACATGGCTTGGCAGTTCGGGCTGTACTGTTCCCATGAGGCACAGGGTCAGACTGATTTGCATATAGCCATGTCTGAACTGGGGTGGCAGAGTGGACTAAAGAACGGTGATGGATTAAACCCAGATCTTTTGACTGGGTGTGAGTGTTTGATTGATTCAGATGCTCCGTCCATCACCACCCCCTTTTGTACCGCTTTTGGCCGCCATAGGTGTGGCAGGGTATGCTCAGACGTGAGTCCCTTGCTCACTTTGCCACTGGATTCAAGCAAGCCGGGCTGGGGACGGCTGGAATGCCAGAAACCGTTCCTCGGAAGCTTGTTTCCGGTCCAGGGAAGACATGGCTTGGCAGTTCGGGCTGTACTGTTCCCATGAGGCACAGGGTCAGACTGATTTGCATATAGCCGTGTCTGTACTGGGGTGGCAGAGGGGGCTAAAGAACGGTGATGGATTAAACCCAGATCTTTTGACTGAGTGTGAGTGTTTGATTGATTCAGATGCTCCGTCCATCACCACCCCCTTTTGTACCGCTTTTGGCCGCCATAGGTGTGGCAGGGTATGCTCAGACGTGAGTCCCTTGCTCACTTTGCCACTGGATTCAAGCAAGCCGGGCTGGGGATGGCTGGAATGCCAGAAACCGGTCCTCGGAAGCTTCTTTCCGGGCCAGGGAAGACATGGCTTGGCAGTTCGGGCAGTAATGTTCCCATGAGGCACAGGGTCAGACTGATTTGCATATAGCCATGTCTGAACTGGGGTGGCAGAGTGGGCTAAAGAACGGTGATGGATTAAACCCAGATCTTTTGACTGGGTGTGAGTGTTTGATTGATTCAGATGCTCCGTCCATCACCACCCCCTTTTGTACCACTTTTGGCCGCCATAGATGTGGCAGGGTATGCTCAGACGTGAGTCCCTTGCTCACTTTGCCACTGGATTCAAGCAAGCCGGGCTGGGGACGGCTGGAATGCCAGAAACTGGTCCTCGGAAGCTTGTTTCCAGTCCAGGGAAGACATGGCTTGGCAGTTCGGGCTGTACTGTTCCCATGAGGCACAGGGTCAGACTGATTTGCATATAGCCATGTCTGTACTGGGGTGGCAGAGTGGGCTAAAGAACGGTGATGGATTAAACCCAGATCTTTTGACTGGGTGTGAGTGTTTGATTGATTCAGATGCTCCGTCCATCACCACCCCCTTTTGTACCGCTTTTGGCCGCCATAGGTGTGGCAGGGTATGCTCAGACGTGAGTCCCTTGCTCACTTTGCCACTGGATTCAAGCAAGCCGGGCTGGGGACGGCTGGAATGCTAGAAACTGGTCCTCGGAAGCTTGTTTCCGGTCCAGGGAAGACATGGCTTGGCAGTTCGGGCTGTACTGTTCCCATGAGGCACAGGGTCAGACTGATTTGCATATAGCCGTGTCTGAACTGGGGTGGCAGAGTGGGCTAAAGAACGGTGATGGATTAAACCCAGATCTTTTGACTGGGTGTGAGTGTTTGATTGATTCAGATGCTCCGTCCATCACCACCCCCTTTTGTACCGCTTTTGGCCGCCATAGGTGTGGCAGGGTATGCTCAGACGTGAGTCCCGTGCTCACTTTGCCACTGGATTCAAGCAAGCCGGGCTGGGGACGGCTGGAATGCCAGAAACCGGTCCTCGGAAGCTTGTTTCCGGTCCAGGGAAGACATGGCTTGGCAGTTCGGGCTGTACTGTTCCCATGAGGCACAGGGTCAGACTGATTTGCATATAGCCATGTCTGAACTGGGGTGGCAGAGTGGGCTAAAGAACGGTGATGGATTAAACCCAGATCTTTTGACTGGGTGTGAGTGTTTGATTGATTCAGATGCTCCGTCCATCACCACCCCCTTTTGTACCGCTTTTGGCCGCCATAGGTGTGGCAGGGTATGCTCAGACGTGAGTCCCTTGCTCACCTTGCCACTGGATTCAAGCAAGCCGGGCTGGGGACGGCTGGAATGCCAGAAACCGGTCCTCGGAAGCTTGTTTCCGGTCCAGGGAAGACATGGCTTGGCAGTTCGGGCTGTACTGTTCCCATGAGGCACAGGGTCAGACTGATTTGCATATAGCAATGTCTGAACTGGGGTGGCAGAGTGGGCTAAAGAACGGTGATGGATTAAACCCAGATCTTTTGACTGGGTGTGAGTGTTTGATTGATTCAGATGCTCCGTCCATCACCACCCCCTTTTGTACCGCGTAGAAGTACCTTAGTCTTAATATCCCTAGCCCTCTTACTTTCCTTTTCTCTATCTTCATTCTCCCTATTCTTGTGATACTGTCCCATAGCCAAGATACCAGTCATAGTCTGGGCAGTCCATGTACTCTCAACCTTCTTGAGCCTGGCGGAAATCTCAGGAAGCAAGTTGCTGACAAACTTATCGACAAATACTGGGCTAGAGCCTGGGATCCGGGGGTCCAAGCCACTATGTCCCTTGTATTCTGTTTCAAAACGGGTAAAGAAGTCAGCCACACTTTCATCTTTTCGTTGCCTACAGGAATTTATCTTATCCCCGTTAATGACTGTTTCTGGCAAAAATGTTTTCATAAGTGTTATTATCTTACCGGGCAAAGTCAGGATGGCAGCTTTTGGCTCAGTTCCCCCTGCCCTTGCGTCTTCCATAGCTTCCAGATTAGCCCATTTACTTCCCAGTGCCACTTCATGGTCAGTATGTCGAATTTTATCCCAAATTTCAGTAGGAACGAATGTACCAAATAACAAGTCGATGTCTTTAAGAATAGGTGTACCAGCAGATATTATCTGGCCTAATTCTTTGTAAAAGGCCGCCAGATTTTTTCTATGATCTGGTAACTGCCCTTTCAACTGCATTACCTCTGACCTTTTCCAAGGGACATGAACCCATAGCCTACACCAGTCAACTTCAACAGGCCCTCTGCCATTATTTTGGGCATCAGTGAGTGTGTTAACAAAGACAGGGGCCGCCTCTCTTATTGGCATAGCTGTCAATAGAGGGTGTTTGGGGAAGGCGGTCATATCACGGTAAGCTATCAAAGCAGACATAGCGCCAAACATCCCCTCTCCCTGCACATCGCCTCTTTTTATTTGTGACCTGAGGTCCACTAATCCGGCGGGTATCTGCATAAATGAATTCTCGAATCTCTGCATAACCAAGGTACACATGTATTCAGCCCAGGTGGTCTGTTCCATAATCGTCCATTGGCAAAAGGTGGACCATATTTCTTTAAATGAATAAATATTCCCGATATTTATCCAACAGTCACACTGTTGTTTTTGCAGGTCATCTTCTCGAAGGGACGAAAAGCTGACTGCAGAGCGCAAGGAAGCCAGTCGGGGGAATTCAATTATCTATATAAATCCTGCTTAACTGTAGACCACGGGGAAGAAGGGAGGGGCAGGGGTAAAGCTGCAGGGATTGGGCGGATGGGGACTCTTTGTCATTCCCGTGGCGAGGACAGGGGCAGAGTGCGCCGTCGGTGTCATAGGCGTCAAAATAGGGGAGGTCGGTATGACGGGGGAACAGTAGGAGGGGCAGTGGGGTCAAGAGTGTGCAGCACGGCTGGTGCAGCTGCATGCAGGGCAGGGGGTGTCAGCGTAGGGTACATGGGGCATAAGCAGGAGGACTTTCCAACATGGTATCGAGCAGGGAATCGCCCTCTAATCCCACTTCCATAAAGCCTTTTACTTTCTCTTCACGGGCCGGGTAGCACTTCTGCACCTGCGCCCTATGTTCTCTATCACCAATC
Source organism: Lissotriton helveticus (assembly GCF_964261635.1). Taxonomy (NCBI): domain Eukaryota; kingdom Metazoa; phylum Chordata; class Amphibia; order Caudata; family Salamandridae; genus Lissotriton; species Lissotriton helveticus. The sequence continues at coordinate 1,937,870,096 of NC_136063.1, read as the reverse complement.
TCTACAGATTTTCCATTTGATCCTGGAAGTCCACCCTAGCATGGTCAGCCATTGACATCCACTCCCGCTTCCTTTCTAGTGCCTTTTCCTTCTTTGCTCTCTGCTCAATTACCTTCCTCCACAACATGACAGACTCAAACATCGAGGGACGAATGTTCCGTTTTAATAGCTGTTCCTCTAGATTTGCCAGAACTTGCGGGTCAAAAGACCCATAAGGCGGCCATTGTAATTCTGAGTTACTTTGTTATGTTAATGTTAAAATAATTTTATATAGCGCACGGCTACTCCAGGGAGTGTCCCGGCGCTTTGATAAAAAACTAAGAGACAAACATCGGGGGCAAGAAGGGACCAAGCAGCGGACCTACTGGACAAAGAGCCAGGACTTTAGCTCCCTCCTGAAACCCAATAGACTTGCGTTGAGTCTCATGGACACTGGCAGGGAGTTCCAAAGCTTGGGAGCCAGATAGCGGAAAGAGCGTCCACCAATCCTGGCCCGTCTAATTGATGTAACTTGGGCCAGAGCCAAGGAAGCTGATCTTAGCATCCTCTTAGGCAGATAGAATGCCAAACGATTTCTTATGTATTCAGCTCCTGTGCCATGAAGCGCCTTAAAGGTCAGTGAGAGGGCCTTAAAAGTCACTCATTTTTTAATGGGGAGCCAGTGAAGATTTTTTAATAAAATAGTCGCACTAGTTCTGCGATGAAGCCCGTAAATGGCTCTAGCAGCAGCGTTCTGCACGACCTGCAGGTGAGAAAGAAGAAGCTCCGGCAGGCCCAGGTAAAGAACATTGGAATAGTCTAAATGTGAACCAATGAGCGCCTGGACCGTAACCTTCCGATGGCAAAAAGCCAACAGAGGAAGAAATTTTCTCAGCATCTTAATAATACCGAAGCATTTGCCAACAAGACCCAAGACCTGAGGCTTCAAGGTAAGACCGTCGTCTATCTGAACCCCGAAATTCTTGGCCCTAGAGGACACAGCTGCGAGGGAAAACATAGCCGGCGGCCACCAGGACTGCCATCTGGGGTCGGCAGGACAGCCAAAAAACAGCAGCTCCGACTTGTCGGAGTTGCATTTCAGGCTGTGCCGTTCGAACCACTCAAAAACGGCTCCCAAACAGCCTCTGATCTGCCCCCCATCGAAGTCTGACCCCTTCTGGCTGGTAAAAAGAAGCTGGGTGTCATCAGCATAGGACACGATCTGGGCACCGAAGAACTCCGTTAGAGCTGCCAGGGGTGCCATATAGATGTTAAACAGCGTAGGGCTCAAAACAGAGCCCTGCGGCACCCCTACCTCAAGAGATGGCATCTCAGCGGAGAACGGAGGGGCCCAGACCGTTTGCCGGCGGCCGGCTAGAAATGACTTAAACCAATTAAACACCGCTCCCCGCAGCCCAATCTCCCTGAGTCTCAAAAGGAGACTGCTGTGGGGAACGGTGTCAAAAGCCGCCGACAAGTCCAACATAATCAGCATGGCCTTCCCTCCTGCATCCAACACCTCTCTGATGGCATCAGTCACCTCCAGTAGGGCCGTCTCCGTACTCATGTTGGCCCGAAAGCCCGACTGAGTATCATGGAGGATGTTATTGGTCTCCAGGAAGTTCGCTAGAGAGGCGTGAACGTGCTTCTCCACGACTTTCGCCAAAGCTGGGAGGAGGGAGATAGGCCTATAGTTGGCGTGCAACAGAGGGTCAAGATTAGGCTTCTTCAGAAGCGGCAGTATCAAGGCATGTTTCCAAGCCTGAGGAACAACTCCCAAATTCAGCGAACAATTGAGCACAGGATTTATAAGCTCATTAATGGCAGGAGCCATTTTTGCCAGAACCTTCGCAGGACAAGGATCCCATGGAGAACCCGATTTAAGTTTAGAGATCAGATCCAAAGAGGAGGCAAGAGAGAGAAAAGGGAAAGTAGCCAAGACCGAACCATCATCCGGAAGTGATACAGAGAACGGGGCGTATATATCAGAGGGGGTCACCAAAGTGGAAAGAGGAAATGAGACTTGGATAGTCTTGATTTTGGACGTGAAGAAAGTGGCCATTAGAGACACCCAGGATTCGGAGTGATGGTGTGTGGGCAGAGCCGAGCTGGGAGAGATGAATTCCTTGACAATAAGGAAAATTTCCTTACTGGCCATAGCAGCAGCCTCTATTCTACGAGCCATATAAGCTTTCTTCTCCACCAAAATGCTATGCTATGATATCCCTTGATGGCCTCCCTATAAGCGATCTTATCCGAGGGGTCATAATGACGGCGCCAGGATCTTTCCGCTTTTTTACAGCTACGGCGCAGAGCAGCCAGGGAAACTGAAAACCAAGGAGCAGATGTCCGAGTACTGTTTTTGCGGACAGTTGAAACAGGGGCTAGTTCAGCAAAAGGCTCCATCAGCCAGCTCTGTAGGCGGTCAATATCGACCTCAAGACTGCCTGACAGCTGGCAGGGATGTAAAGTGAGAGCTTGAACTAGCATGTCCGGCGATACTCGACTAAAAGCTCTTGACGTTTGACGGCAACACTCTGAGGGTCGAGCAATGGACTTGTTAGTCTGGGGGAGCAGAAATGTAATGAGATAATGATCAGACCATAAAACCGGTTCAGGGGGCGATACAGCAATAGGGGTTGTGGAAAACACCTGGTCCAGGATATGCCCTTTATTGTGTGTGGGCGTGGTAACAAAGGGTTTAAGGTCTAAAGGGGCAGTTGCATCCATTAGCTTGATGGTGTCAGCATCAGAACTTATGTCCCTGTGAATGTTAAAATCCCCCAACAAAAGGCACTGATCTGTTTTTAAGCATATAGCCGCAGTGGCAGCATGAAGGTCTTCGTAAAATGAACTTAAGGGTCCTGGGGGTCGGTAGACCAAAAGCCCTGCACAGGTCTGATGTGGGGACAAAGATAGAGAGAACCCCAGAGATTCGCATCCCGAGATATCATCGGTGGGGATTAAAACACAGGGAAAGCTTTTGTCGACTATCAGGGCTATCCCACCTCCTCTGCCCTGAGAACTGTCTTTCTTAAAGATTACATAATTTGGAGGAATGGCTGCCGCAAGGTCGGGTCCAGAACAGGGCCCAAGCCAGGTCTCAGTAAGGAAAAGACATAGCGGTTTAAAGTCAACTAGAAGATTATAGATATCCTGACAGTGTTTACTGAGAGATCTCGTGTTCAGCAGAAAATAGGATAACGATTTGTGCAGATCACGGGAAAGCGGAGCCGTTGGCCCAGCCAAACCCCATACCCCCTTACGGAGCTCTCCGATTAAATCGACCATAACGAACAACGGATTCGCCTCCCACGATGCCCTAAATTTGTCTAGCACCACGTGAGTGCTCTCTACAGCGATCGGTGCAGCCCGACCTTTGACGATGCCATAATTAATTACTGACCACATGGAGGACTTCTAACCCGGTCGTTACCTGCCCCAATCCTTTGGTCCTGATGAAGACCCCCCAGCAAGGATATTAACATTTCCTGCACTGATAAGAGGGTCGAAACGTCGACTGTTGTTCTTTTTGTGGCAACTTCACGCCAGAATTGTGTAGATTAATTGTACCTTGTGGAGTATGCCTCTCTAAATAATGGTCGCCATTATTATTATGGCCGTTGCTGCTATATGAATTACAGCCAAACGTGTTTTCAAATGTTTGATTTTACTGTCACATAATCCTACCACTTCCTTATCCTCACTTTTATCACTTCCTTCCTCCCTTCCCGGGGCACTGTATAACCCTGAATACAGTTGATTGTTTGCTATGTGTATTCATTACATTTGATCCCCCAGTGAATAAAACTCTGTGGATCCAACGGTTGTTTTCTGATTAATTCATTGAATTGTGTAAATTGCTACCTGTCCACACTGGGACCCCCTCCTCCTTGTACTTATTGAACCCAGGTCCCAGTGACTATGTTTGGGTAACCCACTTATATATAAACTAAACCCCATCCACAAGCAGAGCAGCGTTTTTTGTAAGCATACCTCCCGGGAAAGTTTTTATGACAATTGCCTGCATTTCCTCGTAGGGAAAGAAGCTCCGCAGCGGTGTAGGTACGCATGCTTTTACAAAAGGAACGACTGAATAGAGAGTGGTGAAAAAAAGCACCGCCCGCACCCGGCCGCTTCCATGACGCTGACGGGCGCAGACGGGCTTTCCTTAGGCGCTCCTTTGGCGCGATAGTAGGCGCGCCCGCACCGCGCATCCGCTTCACGGAGGAAAGCGCCCCTAGTTTTATAGCAATCAGGCTACAGTTGAGAAGACCGCCCCCCTGGTCCGCCGACCAGCGTGTCAGCAATCCTCCCTAAAATGGCCGCTGATGCAAAGTGCAGCCTCCCAGCCTACCAGTCCCAGGATGCCATGCGGCCCCTAGTCAGCCCAGCAAGGTATGGGGAAGGTGCTCGTAAAATTCCACCGCGATGCTGTTGCCACCCAGCAAGGCGAGGAAGTGCGGTGAGGAAGGTGTAAAGGTCAGGGGCAGGAGACCACCCGGCTAATTCGCCTCAGGTGGGAAAAAAAGAAGAGAGCAGGAAGATAGAAAGTCTGCCGTCAGGTAAGGCAGAGACACGAAAAACACAGCACTAGCAGTCAGCGCGCTATCTGGAACAATGCAGCGCTATCCTCACGTGCTCACAGTCAGCGCGGGATAGGACGCGTCCAGTCCCACAGGATAAAATAAAAATACAGTTAAAAGCACTATCAGTCAGCGCGAATAACAAATAAGTTAAAAAACACAGCAATGATCCTGAATGCCGCGATCCCAAAAAGCACCCGACATCCACCTCCTATTACAGCGAGGGGGGGTATTACAGCAATCCCGCCCAGCTTCTACTCAGTTTTATAGCAATCAGGCTACAGTTGAGAAGACCGCCCCCCTGGTCTGCCGACCAGCGTGTCAGCAATCCTCCCTAAGATGGCCGCTGATGCAAAGTGCAGCCTCCCAGCCTACCAGTCCCAGGATGCCGTGCGGCCCCTAGTCAGCCCAGCAAGGTATGGGGAAGGTGCTCGTAAAATTCCACCGCGATGCTGTTGCCACCCAGCAAGGCGAGGAAGTGCAGTGAGGAAGGTGCAAAGGTCAGGGGCAGGAGACCACCCGGCTAATTCGCCTCAGGTGGGAAAAAAAGAAGAGAGCAGGAAGATAGGAAGTCTGCCGTCTGGTAAGGCAGACACGAAAAACACAGCACTAGCAGTCAGCGCGCTATCTGGAACAATGCAGCGCTATCCTCACGTGCTCACAGTCAGCGCGGGATAGGACGCGTCCAGTCCCACAGGATAAAATAAAAATACAGTTAAAAGCACTATCAGTCAGCGCGAATAACAAATAAGTTAAAAAACACAGCAATGATCCTGAATGCCGCGATCCCAAAAAGCACCCGACATCCACCTCCTATTACAGCGAGGGGGGGTATTACAGGAATCCCGCCCAGCTTCTACTCAGTTTTATAGCAATCAGGCTACAGTTGAGAAGACCGCCCCCCTGGTCCGCCGACCAGCGTGTCAGCAATCCTCCCTAAGATGGCCGCTGATGCAAAGTGCAGCCTCCCAGCCTACCAGTCCCAGGATGCCGTGCGGCCCCTAGTCAGCCCAGCAAGGTATGGGGAAGGTGCTCGTAAAATTCCACCGCGATGCTGTTGCCACCCAGCAAGGCGAGGAAGTGCAGTGAGGAAGGTGCAAAGGTCAGGGGCAGGAGACCACCCGGCTAATTCGCCTCAGGTGGGAAAAAAAGAAGAGAGCAAGAAGATAGGAAGTCTGCCGTCAGGTAAGGCAGAGACACGAAAAACACAGCACTAGCAGTCAGCGCGCTATCTGGAACAATGCAGCGCTATCTTCACGCGCTCACAGTCAGCGCGCGATAGCACACGTCCAGTCCCACAGGATAAAATAAAAATACAGTTAAAAGCACTATCAGTCAGCGCGAATACCAAATAAGTTAAAAAACACAGCAATGATCCTGAATGCCACGATCCCAAAAAGCACCCGACATCCACCTCCTATTACAGCGAGGGGGGGTATTACACCATGTATACTAAACTTTGGTTAGTGTATTTGGTCCAAAAGGGGAACACATTATAGCAGAAGGACCATGTTTAGTATACATGGTGTGACTAGGGGTCCCCTCTGGAGGAAGCGGACAAGCCACCTCCAGCTGGGAGTCCTGAGCACATATACAACAACATAATTGCTTAAACTTACTTCTGGCCGGCATGCTTGTAAACAGATAACAGACAACAGCGGGTTTAAAAAACTCACCTCGCTGGCTTGGCTTTTGCAAAAGTCAATAACAGCAGAATCATACAGACTCGTGGGTGATCAGTCCACCCTTTCCTGACAGGGGTAGGTCTCTTCTGCAGACGTAGGGCTGTGTCCTGTTCTAGAAATCACTTTGTTAGGGGACTCCAGCGAGGATGCGGTCATGTGGCCCAGACCGGGTGGGGGGGAACAGCGGGCGAGTCGTTCGCCTACTGGACTGCAAGAATCCCTCGGGTAGGGTACCTCCGTCGGAGTCTCTCCATGCACCTCCTCACATCCACCGGGCCTGACCTTCGTGCTCGTGGAGTCCCTATTCGGGCGCCATTTGAAGAACCGTTTATTCCCACTTACTGGTTCTCGGTGGCGTGGGAACCACCCGAGTCTTCTATACCCTCCTTATATAGATAAAAGGAGACACAGGAGCCTTTGTCTGCAGGAGGAACCAAGTTTTATTCGAAAAGCCCGGGCTATGGAGCAGAGTCCCAAGCTCGTCGGAAACAAGACAGAGGAGGCTGCTGCTTCACTCCGCAGCTTACAGGCCTTATATATACATTTTCCACCTTAAGAAACCAGTTTGGGTGGGGGCCTGGCGCCCCCGAGTCAAAATGCAGTTACATGATTCTTTATTCAGTCAGGACGGGGACTGCAACAGATGGTACAAAAGATTACGACAGGTCTTGCAAAACAGGATATGTACGTGAGAGAACAGACAGATCTTGAACAACAGGATATGTGAAAGAAACAAGTTCTGTGATGGTGGCGTGACCAAGTCTTGCGAAACAGGATAGATGTTTGCAGGAGTTCAGTCCGAGGGTGGTGAGGCCAATTCTTTGTTCCCTTTTTCGAAATTGGCTCAACCACATGGAGCAGGAAGGGCAGGGTGGTCGTGACAGTTAGAATTGCATCAGACATCAGCAAAAACAACCAGGAGGGTTGTGTAGTGGTGTTTGACACGAAATGGCAATGCAAAAATAATGGAGTCCTGACACAAAATAAATGCCGACAAGAAGGACATTTTTCCTCACTGTCGCCAACTTGACGTTGAGGACAGACAGCAAGTAAAACATTACCGCTTCACTACGTGCGTTTGCACTGTGCTACGTGCAATTCGCGTAGTGCGAAGTAGCGCAAACTTCACAAACTACGCGAGCTTAGCATAGTGCTTTGCCCAGGGTTAATGTAGAGTAATATGTACCCTAATGATTTTGACCAACTTTGTATAGATTGTACTCTTGCCTGCTTAACGCTGCTTATAGCCTGGTGTTGTTAATCTTTTCTCTTTGTTTTCAAACTCAATAATAGAGATTTAAACAAAAAAAACATTCAAAACATTTTGAAATTTAGTACATTGAAAGAAAGAACTTGCACATATCCATTAAGAGAGGCCCCATCATACAAAAATTAGGTATACTAGAATTAGTCACTTAACAAATAGAATTAAAACTCAGTACAGGGAATCTGGCGGCAAGTACCAAAATAGACATAAAATACAGCAAGTAAAATACAGTAGTGACGAGTGCTTAATAAAAGACAACTTAATTACACCTTAAGAAGCATATAATGCAGTGGCCATATTTAAATATATGATGCATAACTACTGCTGGGACATCTTCCTGAGTCTTAAGGCACCTGACAGGAAACTCGCAACCCCGAAGCACACAACAGGGGAGGATAGCAGCTGTAAAAGTAGCAATGCTGGCCTTAATTGGACATTTCTAAGTAACAGCAGTATGAACTTTTTGCGCAGGGGGTCCTAGAATTAACAAAAAAAAATAAAATGCAAATTATTCTGCTCAGATAAATTCCCACAAGGACATGGCTTTAGGGCACCAGGTATCGAGTAACCCTTGGGGCAGACTAATAACCAGGGAACCAAGTTCAGCCGAAAGCGATGTTGAGCTTTGGAGACCAGTGATAAATAAGGCTGTATCTGTGAACACAAACTCAAAGTAATACACGCTCTCACTGAGGGCCAATTCCATGCCCTGCCTAAACGCCTGCTGCTTAGCCAGAAACTTCTGTTTAATATCCCTAATGGCTGCCGGTCTTAAGTGTCTAGGTTTAGCATACATGTCAGGACAGCCTAACCACTTCAATTGGTCCATAATGTAATCATTTCAGAACAAAATGTTATTGTTTTTTTGAGAGATAGCAAAGAAAAAGGGCGCAGCTCTACGGGCACCGGAGAAGCTGCGAGCAGATGAGCAACAATTATAGATAGGCAATCCATACAATAATGTAGAGTAGAGTAATGACCCCGAGTCCCCCCCTCCCGTCTCCCACCAACTCCCCCAACCCGGATCCCACCCTAACCCCCTGCACAGTCTCAACGTGGTCCAAAACATAAGTCATGTTAAGAAATATTCTGTGTATACTCCTTTTCACCCTGGATCTAAACACAAATGTCCTGCATCAACATCTAGTTGCACCGGTGGTTCCAGCCACAGTCCTCTGTAGTCTGCCCATCTTTTCCATATTTTATAATGTTTTCTGGGGCAGCCCCTAGCCTCGAAGACTGGGCGTTCCAGTCCCATATAGAAATCTAGGCCCTTTTTCCACACTCCCACCAGGGGGGCCCTGGGGTATTTCCAGGCTTGAGCCACATCTCTCTTGGCCAGCGTGAGGCCCTGCAGCAGCAGATGCCGTTTATAAATATTGCCCCCCACTTGCTCCATGACATGAAGAAGGCCCAGCAGCGGTGAGCAGGGAAGCTCCCAGCCTAACACCTCAGACAGGCAATTCCACACCCCAGTCCAGAACCTCATCAGCACATCACATGCCCATACCATATGCATAAATGTACCCACCTCTCGACCACACCTCAGGCAATCAGGGGACACAATCAGACCAGCCTTCCATAACCGTTCCCTAGTGTAGTAAGCTCTATGTAGGTACTTGAATTGAATAAACCGCAGATGCACAGCAATAGCCGCCCTCCTTGGGGCCTCAAGGGCTTCCCTCCAATCTTCCTCCTCTAGCTCGCCTATATCCCCCTCCCATTTGGTCCGCAGCTTATCTAGAGAAGCGGAGCAATGCGTGACCAGCGTCTGGTAGATACGAGAAATTTTCTTGCTTTCCAATTCCCCCATAAATACCTTAGCCTCCAAGGGGCTAAACTCAGGCAATGAGTCCAGGCCGTCCAAGGCGGGTGATATGGCGTGCCTGAACTGCAAGTATTTAAAGAACTGGGTTCGGGGCATGTCATATTCTTCCCTCAGCTCTCGAAACGATTTAAGGGTTGTGCCTTTCATGACATGGCCCAACGCCGATATCCCAATCGCGTCCCAAACACGGAATCCCTGCAAGGACGCCAGCGCTGGGAACCGGCCATTCTGCCACTATGGGGTTTCCTCCGTCAGTCTGTTCCACCACCCCATACGGTGTAGCGCCTGACGCCATATCCAAAAGACCACCTGAGTAACAACTGGAAGCCTCTTTCTCTTAGCCGCCGAATATAGTAAAGTGTGTAACGTGTCCGGATCCATCATATATCTTTCAAGGGCGTATGCTGGGTCGCCCTGGTCCCCATACCACCTTTCGTTCAGTATCAGTAGGTGGGACGCCTGATAGTAGGACAATACATCCGACGTCGCCAAACCACCACAATATGTGGAGAGGAAACAAGTACGGAGCGCTACTCTCGCCGCACCCCCGGCCCAGAGAAATTGACCCAGCGCCGAATCAACCTGTTTGAACCACTGCGGTGAGATAGGATAGGGGTGGTTTTGCAATTGGTATAGTATACGCGGGAGAGCCACCATCTTCAATATGGCCGAACGGCCATATATGTTCAGGGGCATACGGGACCATGTTTTCATGTCAGATCGGACTCGGTCCCAGACAGGCACAACATTACGCACCCAGGAGACCCCAGGCAAGTCCGTCAGGAATACGCCCAAATATTTAAGACCCCTGGCCACCTTCTGCAATGCCGACGCCCAGGACTCTAGCCCCATGCGCTTTCCCAATGTCCACAGCATGGATTTCCGCAAGTTTAAATGGAGGCCTGACACTTCTCTGAATATACGCATTATTTCAAGGACCCTCGGCCCTGATCTATTCAGATCTGTGAGAAAGAAGAGGACATCGTCGGCATAGAGCGCGATTCTATCAGATGGTCCCGCTTCCCACTTGATGCCTCGCATTTGTGCGTCTATGTGTATCCACGCCGCCAGTGGCTCCATGGCAAGGGCAAACAGATACGGCGACAGGGGGCATCCCTGCCGGGTGCCCCGGCCTATAGAAAAGGGGGCAGATACCGCCCCAGCCACTCTCACCGACGCTGTTAGATCCGTGTAAAGCAATTGCAGATTAGATAGAACCTGGGGCCCGAGGTTCAGGCGGGACAGGAGCGCACGGAGATAGACCCAACTTAACGAGTCAAAGGCCCTATCTATGTCGGCCAGTAGGAGTGCCGCCCGGATTCCAGCAGCCCGGACGCCTCCAACACCACCTGTGCGCGTCTGATATTGTGTCTCGTCGTCGCCCTGTGGGGCATAAACCCGGCTTGGTCCGGGTGGACAAGGTCTGGGATGTAGGGGAGAAGGCGATTGGCCAGTGCCTTCGCCAATATTTGCGCCTCAAAATTCAGGAGTGATATTGGCCTATAAGTTTCGTGGTGTTCAGGGGGCCTCCCCGGTTTACAAAGGACCACTATTTCCGCATGTCGTCAGTCCGCCAGTAGTCGGCCATCCTCCCTGGCCGCCTCCAATGCCCTCTTATAGTACATCCCTAACTGGAGGTGAAATTTTCGAAAGAATTCACATGGGAACCCATTGGGTCCGGGGGCCTTACCAGCATTTAGCTCACCGAGGGCTGTGCCCAGGTCCTCAGCCGATTACGTCCCTCGTCCGAAATTGCCCTCGGCGGGAGCTCCGCAAGGAATTTGTCAATGTCTTCCGCCAGGAGAGACTCCCGGGGGGTATATTGGGCCGCATAATATCATGCAAAGCTGTCCGCTAGGTCCGTCGGGGCCGTCATGGATTCCCCTGCCTCATCTCGAAGTCCCGGCAGGGACTGCGCCTGAAAGGTGCCCTGGCAAAGCCTATACAGCATTGTGCTGGACTTATCGCCCCACTGGTATATTCTGCTCTGTGTCGCTTGCCATAGCTGTCGAGCCTCGTAAAGTAGCAGAGAGGCGTATGACTGCTGCATCAGGAGCAACTGTCCGATGTCCCCAGCATCCCCCGCCTCACGGCATCGCTCCTCCATGTCTCGGACCCAACCCGCTGCCTCTACTATATCCTCCCTGCTTGTCCTACGGGCCGCCGCACACCAGGCAATATCCACCCCGCGGAGCGTGGGTTTTAGAGCCTCCCAAAGGATCATGTCGTCAGTGTCTGACCTATCATTGTCCTCCCAATAATGAGCTATTGACTCCCTCATATGCGTCTGATAACTGTCTTGTTGCAGGTGCCATGTGGAGAGGCGCCACCTAAATGGCTGCCGCCTCCCATCTAAAAGTAAGTCCACCGTAGTCGGGGAGTGATCCGACAAACCGCGCGGCAATATGGACGTTGAGTGTACCCTCCCAATCCAGGGGCGGGGAACAAACAAGTAATCTATCCTGGAGAAGGATTTATGCACTGCAGAGACGTAGGTATATTCACGATTGTGGAAATGTTGATAGCGCCATTTGTCTACCCACCCCATCCCTCTCACCATGTCGCCTAATTTAGTGGGTGTGTCCGCTAGTATTGCACCCCCTGGTCTATGACGGTCCATTCGCCCATTCATTACATCATTCCAGTCGCCGCCCACCACAGCCATCACGTCTGGGATCTCAGTCCATATACCAAACAGCTTTTCTATGAGGGACCCAAGTAGTGGGGGCGGGGCATACACACTACCAAAGACTACTGGTTCACCACCGATCATTCCTTTAACAAAAATAAATCTGCCCTGCGCATCAACCCATTGCCTCTCGTGAACATAGGACAACCTGCAATGTATCAAGACTGCTACCCCCCTGGATCCCCTCACAAACCCAGCGTGATATACCTGCTGGTAGCCGTAGCGCTGCAAGCTAAGGGTTTTAGTGCCCAGGAGATGCGTCTCCTGCAAAAGTAGGATATCTGCCTTTTCTTTCTTCCCTAGCACTGCGCCCCGCTTTATTTTATCGAGCACTCCCCTTACGTTCCAGCTCACAACGCGCAATGACGCCTGCGGGAGGCCTGTCTTGGGGGGTGTTAACCGCCATCTATGGGCAGGAAGGTAAGTGGCCCAGGTGTCAGGGACCGTACACACATACAAAGTGGTAATAGGACTTGAACGAACACTGTGCTGTTGAAAACTACCCCTACCCCCCCTCATCCACTAACTCCCAAATCAAACCCCCCCAACAAACCCCCCACCCCATACCTCATGAAACATTGAAGTACTTGTCGCGGTCGGATCGGAGCCAGGCCCCCAACTGGTGGACCTGGGCCTCTACCACCAATGGATCCCTAACTTACCACCCATAACAGTGTTTCTCGCTACCTACAGGCGTGAGAGCTGCAAGGTCCGAGCCCACGCAGGGCTCCCTCGGTAATTCAGTATTAAACAGTACACATGGTCCAATTATGAGGGTTCACCAGTATGATCTCCCTCAGCCGAGACTGAGGATCCACTCTTCTGTGTCTGGGGCGCCGCAGCCCCACCGACATCCGAGCTGCAGGATTGTGATCGCCTCTGAGATCGGGGCCTCCGAGAGCCCCGCCGGTGCTGTCTCTGTGAAGCTTGCTGGGCCCCTTCACTCAGGGACGAGTCGGAGTACCGACCCGGGGGGGTATGAGCCCTCACCCACACCGTCTCATCTGTCCATTTGAAGACATCTTCCGGAGAGTCAAAGAAAAACGTCCGTGACTGAAACACCACGCGACGACGTGCTGGAAACAACAGAGCATACTGTAGCTTAAGCTCTCTCAGCCGGGCCTTGGCTGTCTGGAATAACTGGCGCTGCTGTTGTACCAGGCGTGTGTAATCCGGGAACACCATAATCCGATTATTATCGAACATGAGGGGCTCCTTCGCTCTGGCCTGCTTCAGGATGGCATCCCGGTCAAAGTAGTTCAATAGCCTCGCAATGACTGGACAGGGTCGGCCCCCGGCCGGTGGCTTCTGCACTAATGCCCTGTGGGCCCGTTCGATGATGAAGCAGCAGGAGAGAGCATCCGGAGGCATCCAGCCCTCAATCCATTGCGTAAGGAAGCGCTCCGTGCCCCCCGATTCACATCCCTCCGGAAAGCCCACGAAACGCAGGTTGTTTCGACGGGCCCGCCCTTCCGCGTCCTCCACTCGCAACACTAGGCCTTTCTGGGTACTTTCCATCTTCGCCACCTTCTGCTTGAGGGACACCACGTCGTCTTCCACCCCCGACATCCGCTCCTCAGCTTCCATTATGCGGGACACCGCGTTCCGCAGGTCATGCCGCAGCCGCATCACATCCGACCCAACAGCGCCAATCTTGGCATCAAGCATGTCTCTGGATTGGGTTATGGCGGCCAGCAGCGTCGCATTATCAGGCGGGCCCTCCTGTGAATGTCCAGCAGTGCCACTCGCTGCCCCGGGGCCCGTGAACTTATCAATGGGCCCGTGTGTGGTAGGGCCACTGCTTCCCTTACCTCTGGTCATGGCAATGCGAGCCACCCACTGCAGGAGGCCGGCAGTTGTCGGGGCCGAGCCGATGCTGGGTGGATCGAAATCTGCGGGGGCAGGGCCAAAGTCAATGGGCACAGGTTAGTGTCAGTTCGCCCCACGCCGCCAAGGTCCAGTCGCCACTCAGGCCGTGGCACAGGCACGAGCCCCTTCCGGCTGCCACACAGGCCCTCCTGATGTCCAGTCTGTAATCACCGTTCCACCGCTCACGTGCGACCCGGCCGGCCGCCGACCTCCCCGTGGGGGAATGGAGGACCCCACACCGCCACACCAACAGTCCAGTGTGCCGTTCAAGATATGGGTAGGGGCCCCGGAACATCGGACCCCGACCAGGCCGTCGATGAAGTTGGAGGAGGGGGGGCAAACAGCGTCCACCCTGCAAATCTACCTCAAGGCCAGTCACGGCCCCACATAGGGCAGGCCACCCCCAACGGGCCCAACGTGGCTGCCGCCCACGCCTCGGGCGACTCCGCCACTGTCCGTCACCCCCACTGCGCTTCCTCGCTCCCCGCGCGGTCCGACCCGACCGCCGATCTCCCGGTGAGCAGAGGGGGGGGTTAGTTGTCACAAAGGGAAGGGGGACTCCCCAGGCAGGCGAGATGGAGCCCCACACACCCCCCGACCGCCGCCTCCACCAAGACAATGTCCCAGGCAGCTGGGCACCTAGCACCCGCACACCCCGACAAGAGGTCCGGAGCACTCCCCCCACGTCTCCTCACCGGGGGTCCACAGCCAACGTCGTCTTCGGGCCCCTCTATGCTGTCTCAAGTCTCGGTTCCGGTCGGAGAGTCCTCTCTGAGCCGAGGCCCACCACTATCGGCCACGCCGCTCCGGGGACTCCAAAATCGAGGTCCCGGCTTCCCGGGCTCCCGCTAGGCCGCAGCACACTAAGTCCGCCACCTCCGTCAACCGGCACCGCAGCCGCTCCGCTGGGGCACTGGACCGATGCTGCCGATTTCCAATGCAAGGATATCCCCTCAAGGACCGCTGAAGCATCCAAGGGAGCAGGATAATCGTCGGATCAGTGCTGGGCTGGATGGAGCTATCTAGCACACATCCACCATGATGGCCTGCTTAGCCACGGCCCCATCCATAATGTATTTTAACCAGGGAATGCGTAGGACCCCGTTGTGGGCAAAACAATTCACTATAACAAGCTGGTTCAAAGTGGTGGTTGGGCTCGACCAGATTCTCAGCCAACGTATCAGGGGCGCAGCAGCAATAAGTTCAGAAATGTACTCCGGACCATGCTCTTCATGCAAAATAAAGGCCGGGGTGCTAGAGGTGACAGCAAGAAGGCCACGCATGAATTTATTTTCGACCCCCTGAATGTCACTCACATCCTTGTAGCCCCATACATCACACCCATATGTGGCCATAGGAATATATTTCACTTTATACACCTTGAGCAGGGCGGGTACAGGTTTTGACCCCAGCCTTTTAGCAAAGTCCCACGTTGCCCCTACTGCTCTTGCCAGAACATTCTTTTTGAGCTGTCTTTGTGCAGCCCAGGTCCCACAGTCGGCAAACAACACCATCAGGTAAGCGAAGGTAGACACTTTCATTAATTTTACCCCTTACAAAAAAACTTGGACTTAGCATCCTTTTTACTGCCCATCGTCATGGTATGAGATTTTAAAGAATTAGTGGCTAAATCAAGTTAGTCCATAAAATCAATAAAAATATGTAAACGTTTTTGAAGGCCTACAGTGTTCCTGGCAAACAGCACTGCAACATCTGCATGCAAAACTGGAGGGAGCAGTTTACACCCCGCTCTTGGGATGTCTTTACTGATGGCTGAGAGGAGGTCCCCTACATTATTGATGTAAAGTGTGAACAGCAGAGGGGTCAAAATTCCCCCCTACCATACCCCTCTCCTTACCTCCCAGGGGTCTGTCATGTAGCCATCATCCTTAAACCTTACTGCCGCAGTAGTGTTATTGTGGGCGGTATTCAAAAAGGACATCAGATCTGGCTCCATACCCAGCTCCCCCAGTATCTGCCACAGATTTAATCTATTTATATGATTAAATGCATATTTTAAATCCATGAAGGCCATGTGTTGGGTACCCCTCTAGGCTGTTGTATATTTCCCAACCACCAAGTTCAAATTAATACATTGATCGAGCGTCACTCTGCCTTGCGTAAAACCATACTGTAAGTCACTAATAACATTGAAATTATCTAGCCACGATGATAAACGATCAGAATCACCTTCCCCATGATTTTGGCAGCTGAGTCCAAGAGCGAAATGGGTCTGTAAGAAGCAGTGTCCTCCCATGAGCCCTTTTTAGGTCGACCTTTTAGCGGCAGCGCGCATTCGCTGCTTGCTCTGTGAAGCATGCAGTAATGGAGAATGAAGTGGACCTCCGCCCACTCTCCGCCCATGTTTTTAATTGGCTTGTGTCATTATCTATCGTAAATGCTGTCTTCAGATTGATTATGAGGCTAGTTAGTCCCTCCTTATTATGGCCATGTTGTCATTTGTACCCTCCCATGGCTATTGGCCCCTTTATTTTGAGTGTTACACAGTACGGTAAGTGTTATTTGGACTGTGAGCACTACTTTGTCATTGCCTTCTGGCCCTTTTCTCCCCCTCCCCCCACCCGCACTCCTTTTCCTCGTTCAGTCCGGCACCAGTGCGGTTGCATTAACCAGGCATGCACAGTGAGGAGATAACCTACATTTCAATTTAAGTGCTTCAAATCATTATCTTAAGTATATTTGTATTTTCATTATTAATGTTTCCATTAAAATTAATTATTAGAATCCGTCTGTTTTTTTAACTGGGTCAGGGTTTTTTTTTTATTTCAAAGCATTTTATTTTATAAAGAATTGACAAAGAAGAAGAAGTACATACTATAATAAAAGTGATACAATTGATCCAAGAGGAACAAAACAATCAGAGGCTAATTTAAAAGCGTAAGTAAGTAAATGCAGTCTTAGATAAAAGTAGCCTATTATATGAACTAATTAGGTAAAGGCCAATCTTTGATCGATAAACAATTGTATCACAATCAAATATTAGAATCGGGGGCAGGGAGGGTTATAGTGTTAAAGAAAGAAGAAAGAAAGAGAGAACAAGAGAAAAACTGAAAGGGGAGAGAGGACAGAAAAGAGAAAAAGGAAGAAGAAAAAGAAAAAGAAGGATTCCCAACGGACTACCCAAACACGCATAACACAAGGCGCCACTCAAACAGATACATCAAAAGGAAACTGAGCAATCAACCCTTTTGATGACAAATCCATATAATCATCCAGAGCTTCCCAGGCCCTACTAGAGATAGAAGGAGACAAGTGAGCTTGATCAACCGAGGTGTGAGCACTACGCAAAAAGGAGACCCAAGCCCACCAAGTATGATAGGAAACAGAGGAAAAAGATTTCCATTCCATAAGTATAACTTTCACCGCAACAGTCAAAAGGAGATCCATCAACTGTAATTCAAATGGATCCAAGGGGAGAGGAACTGGGGCGGCCAATGGACCCAGTAATATTAATGGAAAAGAGAGTTGGAACTCAATACCAAAGATGAGAGAGAGATGTTTATGAATGAGATTCCAAAAAGGCTGAAGGAGGGAACATTCAAAAAACATATGCTGAAAATCGCCCTTCAACAATCCACAGCTCCAGCATAAATTGTCATCCTTGAGATTGAGCGAATGTAGACGAACCGGCGTCCAATGAAGGAGGTTGACAGAGAAAAATTTAGATTGCATTAATGATGGGGCAATTTTATTACGAAGAGAAAATTTACCAATCAATTGCCAGGTGTCCGAGGAAATATGATCCGTAACTCCATGATCAAAATGATGTAACCATTTTTGTTGAGTAACCGTATGTGTGGGCAGTGCAACAGATGATAAAAAATTATAGATTTTGGAGGCTACGTGACCAGATTTAGTCCAGATATGAAAAAGAGAAATGGTAGAAGAGGTAGGATGAAGATGAACCTTAGCGAGTGCCACTTTTATTTTAAGAAAAGTATAAAAATCTAAGTTAGGTAAAGAATGCTTTTGAGCCAAGGTGGAAAAGTGTAAAGGCTCATTGTTAGCACCATAAAGATGGTAAACAAGAGAAATTCCTTTAGCCGCCCAATAGGCCATAAGAGTGGGAGTAATATTAAGTTTAATTTTAGAATTCCGACAAATAGACGACCACCTAGTTTTATGTAAGGGGATTGCCACTTTCTTGTCTACACCCCGTACCACAGCAATTGTATCTGAGAATGATAGAACGAGAAAACCGGATATGTAAAGTAGATGTGGTGCAAAAAGAGGCAGTCGGCAAAGGAGATGCTAAGTCCTGTTCTATTAAAAGCCAAGAGGGAACAGGAAGAGGTGGAGGAGAAAACCATAGAGCACCTTGAGAAGCCAAAAAGGCAGTTTGGTACTTTCCCCAATCAGGAAAATTGCAACCTCCCATATCATAAGGGCGTCTCAAGAATTTGTAAGCAATTCTAGCACGTTTGTCATAGCACAAAAATTTAGAGGTCAGAACATCAAGTTCACGAAAAAAGGAATCTGATAGCTTAACCGGAAGCATGGACGATATAAAATTAACAATGGGTGTTATCATCATTTTAAGAGTCTGGAGGCGACCCCACCAAGAAATGTGTTTCGGGGACCATGTATCCAAAAGACGACGCACTTTAAGAAGAGTCTGAGATTCATTATAGGCAGAAGTGGCGTATAAAGTAGAACAAAAATAAGTACCTAAGTATTTTAAATGTGTAGGCTGCCATTTAAACCCCGCAGAGCCCATATGCGACGGGAAACAATAGGCATTCAAAGGGAACATTTCCGTCTTATCTTTGTTTAAGGTATACCCTGAAACCTTTGAGAAGAGGGAGATGGTATCTGAAATAGCAGGAATTGCCAAGGCGATATCGTCTGAGAAAATAAGGACATCGTCCGCGTAGGCAGCTGTTTTTATACAATGAGATCCAAAAGAAAAACCTTTAATGTCTGGGTGTAACTCAATCAACCTGAGAAGAGGATCAATAGATAGTAAAAACAAAAGCGGAGATAAAGGACAACCTTGTCTCGTGCCCTGACGAAGATTAAAAAAGGACGACGTAGCACCATTAACTCTGATGTTAGCTCTAGGTTGAGAATATAAGGACATTACCATATTAATAAAGGAGTCACCAAGATTATGAGCACACAAGACAGCACGAAGAAACGGCCACGAGACCTTATCAAAGGCCTTTTCTGCGTCAAGGGCCAAGGCCGCGGCAGGGAGTTGAGATCGTTTAGCCGATCCAAGAATATGACAAAAAGTGCGTATATTATCTCACGCAAGACGACCCTTCACAAACCCGGTTTGAGAGGGATGAACAAGATGGGGAACATAGGATTCCAATCGTTTGGCCAGGATTTTGGCAAAAATCTTAGCTTCCATGTTGAGAAGAGAAATAGGTCGAAAATTTTTGGGATCTGAATGATCTTTCCCCTCTTTTGGAAGCACTACAATAGTAGCTTCAGCTGCAGTACCAGAGACAGACCCATCTTTAACAAAGGAATCAAAGACAGATTGCAATTTGGGAACCAGCGCAGGGAGGAAAGTTTTATAAAACAAAATAGGATAACCATCAGGGCCCGGGGCTTTGCCAGAACGAGTAGCTTTAATGCGGAAACAATTTCCTCGGGGGAAATCGGGGCATTTAAAAAAGTACGAGCATCCTCAGAAACCATCTGCACCGGAATAGATTTTAAAAAATCTTGACATTGCTCAAAAGAGGTTTGATTAGAAGGAGTGTATAAGTTATTATAAAAATCACGAAAAACACCAAGAATTTCCCCCGTCTGAAATTTTGTAGAACCCGAGTGGTCCGTGATAGAAGAAATTTGAGAGGATTTAAATGAGGAATCTTGAAATTTTAATGTAGCTGCAAGAATCTTCCCAGCCCGATTCTTCAACAGTAATCTTTTGGATTTCTGCGCTTGTACCCCAATATGGGCTCTTTTGGTAACTATAGTATTATATTTGTATTTTAATTGTTTTATTGATTGTAGGTAGGATGCATCTCTAGACTGTCTAAAGGTAGATTCCAAAGATTTTATTTGGGTTGATAAATCATTAAGCTCTGTTTTAATATCGGAATTCCGTTTGGACATACATTTAATAACCTGACCACGAAAGTGCATTTAAACGAATCCCAGAGGACAATTGGGGAAGAAACTGAACCCTCATTCTCATGGAAAAAAGTTTCTATTGCAGTAGAGAATTCATTAACCTGAGCAGTATCATGTAAAACTTCCGTATTTAATCTCCAGGAGCGAGCACATGATTTAGGAGCAAAGGACAACAAAGTCAAAGTAACCGCCGCATGATCAGAAATCAAAATAGGATGAATAAGCGGAGAAGAGGAGGACGAGACAAGAGAAGAGTGAACAAGTAAATAGTCAATCCGAGAAAAAGAAGAGTGAGGTGAAGAAAAGAAAGAAAAGTCGCTACCAGTGGGATTGTGAAGCCGCCATATATCTTGAAGCTGAGTGAGGGAACACATGTTAAGCATTTGTTTATGGGATTTTGGAGGACGAAACTGAAAAGCTGAATTCCTATCAAAAATGGGATCCATCGGCAAGTTAAAATCACCGCCAACAATAAGATTCCCAGCATGTGGGGTATCATTTAATTTTTTGGTAATCGATTTCCAAAAGGTCGGGTCGTCAATGTTAGGGGCATAGATATTCAACACATAAAGAACATTATGTCCATCAGACAATTTGGTTAACAACCATCGACCTTCGGAATCGTGATCAGAAGAAATTATAGATAGACCTGAAGTCTTGGAAATTAATGTAATGACCCCATTTCGTTTGCCAGAGGCATCAGAACAGCAGACATCAGAAACCCATCCTTTTTTCAAAAATAACGCCTCTCTGGTAGAGACCTTGGTCTCTTGAAAAAGAATCAAGTCCGAAGAAAGAGCTTTACAATAATCTAAGACTTTCGACCTCTTCACCGGGTGATTTAAACCCTTAACATTAAGGGATAAGACATTCAAACCCGGCATGGAATTATATACAAAAAAAGAGAAAAGACACCATAAATGACAGAGAAATAACCAACTGCACAGAGACAAGCAACCAAACAGCAAACAGAAAGCGCGCAGAGGGATGATCCATGTGGGAAATCGGAAAATAGAAAAAAAGACAGAGAAAAAGAAAAGAGAAGGGAGAGAAGAGACAGCAGGGGAGGTCTGAAAAAGACCAAATTCATACTAAGGAGAACGTGGAAAAGCGAGCAAGGGACCCGAACAAGGAGGGGAAATAATTAATGTCAATAACCCCAATTGATTTCCTAATTGATGACAATAAAGTAAGATAAGGCAACAATCAAAATATAAACAAAGATCAGCATAATACTATAAATAAGAACAATGCAACAAGTAACTCTGTAAAGTCACACTGAAAAAATAAACTAATAACCAATGTCAAAACTATAATACGTAATACTATTAGTCAGTTTGATACTGAAACACACAGTGTGAGAAAGTAAAAAGAATACACCATTCCATGAAGATAACTACGTGTATCCTTAAAATAAACATTCAATAATGAACAATCCTTAAGTGACAAAAACTTACGATATGTACTTAAAAGTGAAAACACACAAAGAAAGGAAGAGAATAGAAGAATAGACATTGAAAAAGAGAGAGAAGAGATGATATATATCAGAGAAATGTAACTATTATTAACAGAGAAGCACCAAACATTGAAAAGTAACCTGAGATGAATATTGATAGAAAATATATACCCATTAGGGCTGAGGAGAAGAAAATGAGACTAAAATAGTGACCAACTAAGAAGCAAGCAATAAGGACATAGTAGTAAAAAGAACAAGAAGGAGAGATTAGATAAACCAAAAGAGTAAACAGCAAAACTCGGAAAGAATGAGAGAATACAGCAAGAAGATCTACGCAGGAGAAGGGTAGAATAGAAAGAGAAAGGAAGAGAATAAAAGAATAGGAAGCGAAGAAGAAAGAGCGGGGGTGATGCATATTAGAGAACGGCAACTAACTTAATAGACAAACAGCAAGCAATGAAACTATCGTGGGCTAAATAGTGACATAACAGATATCACCCCAAATACTGAACACAAGATAATGAGACATAAAGAGTGATGAACTAAGACGCAAACAATATATACAAAGTAATAGTAGTACTAATGAATCCAATATAGAAAATACAATATGGTAAAGTAATAAGAAAACCAAGAGACCATGAAAATAACTATGTGTAACCGAAAAAAAACAGCCACTTAATGAACAGTCCTTAATTCCATAAAACGTATGAAATGTGAGAACATTTGAAAAATCATAAACATTAGAAAAAATGTAAGAAAAGAAAGAAAGAGAATAGGAGAATAGAGGCACAGAAAAAAAAGGAAAAGGTGAGACACACTATAGAGAGGTAACTTTTAGTAATAAACAAGCAACAACCAAAGAAACTGTCCTGAGATGAAAGTGGACATAAAATATATACCCCTAGAGGGGAACACGAGATAAAGAGATGAAAAAATAGTGATCGACTGCGAAGCAATCAATATATACATAGTAGTAAAGAATGCAAAGAAGAAAAGTGAGAGAAAAATAACGGAGTATACAACATGGCTATGAAGAAAGGAAAGAGTACGAAACAGAACAGAAAAACTCCAATAACGAAGTTAAAAGGCAATACAGCAGTATACTACCAGCAAGAAAAAGAAGAGGAAACATAAGAATACAGAAATCGACCATAAAGAAGACCGAAGGAGACATTTCAAGTGCCCGAAGCACCAGGATCCTGGGAAGTCGCCCTTTGAATCTCCATCTGTATCTCCATCTGGTTGTCCAGGAAAGTAGCTAAATCAGCCGGCTCATCGAAAATTCTGGAACGTCCCTTGTAAGAAATGCGGAATTTGGAAGGACCAGCAAAGGAAAAGGGAATGTTCATCTCAGAAAGACGTTTCCGAAGATTAAGGAAGCCCTTCCTCCTGATGACCGTATCCCTGGCAAAGTCTTGAGAGATTGAAATTCGATGTCCTTCCCAAACGACATTTTTAGTCTTGCGCATGTGAGAAAGAATTTGTTCTGTATGTTGATGACGCAGTCGCTTAAAAATTATTGCTCTTGGCTGGGTGGCAGACTTAGAACGAAAAGATGGAACACGATGTGCTCTTTCTATCTCAAAGTCTCTCTGAAATGAGATTTGTAAAGTATCAGGAAGCCACTGATATAAAAAATCAATCATAGAGGAAGATGATTGCTCTGCATCTTCCGGCAGACCAAAAATGCGTAGATTAGATCTACGATTACGGTCCTCCTGATCAGTGAGATCTTTATGCAAAGCCGCCATTGAACGCTCCAAGTGGCTGAGAGACCTGGATTGCTTCTGGATATTATCCTCTGAGGAACTTATACGTGACTCCGTGGCCGATACACGAAGAGAAAGGGCTTTGAAGTCATTCCTAATAGCGGACACCTCCACTTGTAGTAAATCCGTATTAGTCTTTGTAGATTGTGCAATATCATGCACCTCATTAAGGCGCGTTAATATTGCGTCAAGAGTAGAGTTGGTGTCTGACTGAGCAGTCTCAGGTGTAGGAGACAATGACTTAAGTCGTTTAAGCGAGGCGCCAACATCTTTTGGGTCTTTATTAGTTGAGGAACGGCCCATACTTGCAGCCATGAAGAGACAGACCCCAAGAAAAATACCCAGCCACTGGAGAGAAAAAAAACTGCGTAGTTGCACCAAAAAAAAATGAAATACAACACACTGAGCGTAAGGAGCGCTAAATCAATGACAGTGGCGGACTTATATGATGAGCAGGCATCAAAATGTACGGTAGTGCCTCATATAAAGCAAGAGGTTACGCCAAGTACATCGTGAGGAAAAAGCAGTTCAAGCAACAGAGATCAGTACTGACGAAAAGAGAGCACATGCAACATAGTATCTAGCCAAGCAGCACAAAGAGCATAAAAAAGGAAAAAAAAAATGTTACCATTTTCAGCACCGTGAGGAAAATGCCCTGGATACCCCACACCGGCAATAATGTAGCAAAAGCAGCACTTCTGAAGAGAAAGCGCCGGCTCCGTCACAGCTTGCCGGGGAAAATATGCAGTCGTCGGCAGAATTCGCCGAAAATGATGTCAGACAACTCCTGGCATACTCCGGCACCTGGAAATGTCGATCCAGTGAGGAAGGGCAGTCAGGAAGCGGCTGATAATCTCCGACGGGCCGCACTCGCTTGGGAGCTCAAGCGCGACACGCCATGCTACAGCGGCGCGCAAGCCACGCCCCCTAACTGGGTCAGGGTTTTAAAGGTTAGCAGGGACTTAACCATTTTGCAATAGCCTTCAAGTTTGACGCCTTTCGTCACAGCACTCAGCCTGTTTAGGCAAACTGGCCCGTCTTTCTTTTCAATTGCCTTCGTTATTTAGGCTTCATCCAAGCTTTACACTCGGTCTTCCATACTTTGCCGGCTGCAGCTGTAGGATAAGACAGAGACAAGCTGCCATGCAATCATGGCGCTGTACAATTTCAAGATTATGGCGGTTCCGTCATGAAAGGTAGTAAGACGTGCGGACGGTCAGTCATGGCCTCCAAATTTCTTTACTGCTGTGTTCGTGGCCCGGTGTAGGTTGAATGCGGGGTTCCACCTCACCCTCTCAGGACACTTGTTGGCAGTGTGTTGTAATGAATCACCACATCCGGTAGGTTACTCACGTATTTTTATTAGTTAAATGATAACAGGTGCTTCCAGCTTGGCGGCTAATCTCACACACCGTCAACGTTCTAACTCGCCCTCTAAGGAGCAGTGCGGACCATACCAAAGGGGAGAGAGGGAGAGGGGTGAGTGCGGGAGGGTACAGCTGGTGAAGTTACAACACACCTTCCCCCCTAAGGAGAACAGAGGGAAGGAGATCCCAGGGCCCCTGGCTAGGGAGAGAGGGAACGAGGGAATGGAGGAAAGAACCCCAGAGGAAAGACAAAAAGAGAACGGAAGAGATAATAGGGGGGGGAAAGGAGGAACTGCGCCAGAAACCAAAGCAGGTGGGACTGAAGGGTGAAGAAGGGAGACAGGGTAAGGCGACCCCCATAAACTTGCAAATGAAGAACAACATAGACTCTGAAACTTGAACCCCAAAACAGGAGACAGGTAGCTCCTTACGCATTATCCTGAATGGAGGGGAAAAAAATCCAACTGGGCGCCTGTCTAGTAAGATAGGAGATACTTGCACTACCAAAAGTTAGTTCTTTTAGCGACCCAGTTATCCCGGGAAAAGTTGACTGCCTCCCAATTCTCTTCTGAATTTGGCTACTTCCGTCATCGAGGTGATGATCACCACCGCTTCCGGCGGCGGAGTTGCTGAGAGATAGGGTTGCTAGTTCCACGTGGTCACTGGCCACGCTTTGTCCCTTCCACTGAGTGGGTGACTGTTCCGTCCCTTAAGATGCTTATGTTCGGACTGAAAGCACAACATTTGCCCTCCTTTCTGTTCCCTTTGGCTAGTGTCACATCCATGTTTGGTTTAAGTTGAGGGTTAGGAAAGGGAACTGATGCCTAATGGTACTCTGAATTAATGTCCTCAGGAACCGCTCGACCAAAATATACTCTGCCGACATGCTCAAGTCCTCCGTTACACATACCTCCTCATCCTGCTGGCAGGCATCTATCCCTTTGAACAATTTAATCCTTTATATCTATATATCTTTTTTTTTTTTTTGGAAGTTTCCTGGACCATATTTCACTGCTTCTGACCCTGCCCCTGTGACCGGTTTCCTTCTCATTGGTCTCCTTGTTGTTGTGTTCCACATAATTTCTCTTGTGGAACGCCGTGCCTGTGCTTCCCGTACTTCCACCTGTACAAGCCTTCTCGGGGACTGGACTTCCCTCCAGCTTCGCCCCTAGGATAAACCTTGTGAATCTGGCCTTGTCCTTAGTAAACCCTAACACAACTTCTTCCCAGCCTACTGGGAGCCCATAGACTCTTCCAACCGGACCTTTCGGGTACTGGCTTGGTCCGTTTTTGAGTGAATTCTCACACCCTCCTTGACGATTTCCTTTTCCCAGGCTCGTGTGAAGGTCAGATCTCTTATACGGTCTGAGTTGGTAAACAACCCTAGCGGCATAGTTCCACGCTATCTTAACCCAGAGGCAGATTGGTTTGGACAGTTCGTCCACTACTCTCGTGGACTGTGTTACCCCGTACGTTTCCTCCTTAACCATCTCCTTTTCTTCTAGAATATCATGTTCCCTGTTCATTCTCACAAAGTTTTTTCTCATCTTGTTTCCAACATCCTTTTCCTCAGACATATTCTGCTTTATTTTGCGCTTGACCATCGCGGTTTCTGTTTTCTTTTTGTTCCTCCAGACTTTTCTTCTTCTTACTTCATGACCTAAGGATGGATACGTGTTGACCTTCAAATTCTCCAATCTAGTAAGTGGGTTATTTTTATTTACAGCCAACCTTATCTTGGACTCAGAACCTTTCGGATTTTTATTTCTACTTAATTTCCTTCGTTCCATCCCTTCCTGTGCTGCAACCACCTCTTCTGCATTATTCACTTTAAATTTCATACTTCTCTTCATGTAATACCACTCTGTCCCGTTTTTTCCTTTCAATATCAAATTTCCATCTGCGTCTGCTGCTCTCACTTCATTTCCTTTGGTTAAAGACAAATCACTCTTCCATCTGTATTTGTCCATCACTGTACTTTGCGACTCTGCATCTGTGAGAGCTCCCTTAAATTCACCACCCCTATTGATGGTAAGCCTCAGTTTTGCTTCGCTTTTGTTTCTTACCGCTACTATATCTCCCCTCTCTCGGCATATTTTCCTCCTTTGCACTTTGGCACTTCTTTCTCGTTCATTTTGTACATTTGCATAATTCAAGTTCTTTTGCCGACCTTTTATTTCTGCGTCCTTACCGTCTCTCCCTTCACTGTTACTCTTCGCTCTCCATTCTTCCCTTTCCCTACAGTTAGTCCAATCTTCTCCCCTTATCTCTTTCACCACAGGTTCCTCCTTCTCCTCCGAAATGATTATGACGAATGGTATGCTTTTCTCATCCCATCTTCCTCTCCTTGTTATCTGCGGAACAAATTTTATTTTCTTCTTGGTTAATAGCTTAGGATGCGATAATTTTCCCATAGTGCTTCTTCTGAAGCCTTTATCCTTATGTCCTCCTTATGTTTTGTGCTTTTCTATGGAGGCTCTGGTGGAAAGGCCTAGTTTCTTGCACTACACTGAGATGTCTTCATATGCTTTGCTCCCAACTCCTGTAGCTTCCTGATCCTTGACCCCCACAAGTTAAGGATCCTCGAAAAATATCATATCTCACTTGAGATGCTCTTCCTCCAATCTGAACAAGACTCTTCCCTTAGGGTTCAATGCACACTTTGCCCCTCAGAGATATCCTCACGCAGCTACTTGACGCTGTTTCAAAGCGCTACCTCAGTTCCTTTTCACGCGTTGCAACGGGGATTGACAGCCTTCCCTGAAGTTCTGAGGGGAAGATTATGCTTCCTGCTCCGCCTCCTGCTTCCCTTCTCGGCAAAAATGCTTTGCGCCGATACTCGTGTGAGCTGACTACATGTGCTCGCATTTAGATTCATCTCACTGTTATTTCATATATTCCCTAGAAAGAGGCTATCATGTACTTCTTGACGCTTGTAAAATCAACATCCTTTTCAACCATCGGTTACAGTTCTTGAAGAAATGCGCATCACCTCACGGCTCGCTGCCTCAGCTCAATTTCATACGTTGCACCAGGGGTTTGCTGGACACCCTGTTCTCAATTTCTTCACGAGATGCTTATCACCTCACGGCGCGTTGCCTCAGTTCACTTTTATACGCTGCACCAGGGGTTTGCTGGACACCCTGTTGTTCTTAATTTCTTCACGAGATGCTTATCACCTCACGGCGCGTTGCCTCAGTTCACTTTTATACGCTGCACCAGGGGTTTGCAGGACACCCTGTTATTCTCACTTTCTTCACGAGATGCTTATCACCTCACGGCGCGCTGCCTCAGTTCACTTTCATACGCTGCACCAGGGGTTTGCTGGACACCCTGTTCTCAATTTCTTCACGAGATGATTATCACCTCACGGCACGTTGCCTCAGTTCACTTTTATACGCTGCACCAGGGGTTTGCTATACACCCTGTTATTCTTAATTTCTTCACGAGATGCTTATCACCTCACGGCGCGCTGCCTCAGTTCACTTTCATACGCTGCACCAGGGGTTTGCTGGACACCCTGTTCTCAATTTCTTCACGAGATGCTTATCACCTCACGGCGCGTTGCCTCAGTTCACTTTTATACGCTGCACCAGGGGTTTGCTGGACACCCTGTTATTCTCAATTTCTTCACAAACTGCGCATCACCTCACGGCGCTCTGCCACAGTTCAATTTCTTCACGCAGCACACAAACGTCGCCTTAGATCAGTTTCAAACGCAGGAACAGGGGTTTACAGCACACCCTGTCCCGCTCCCGTCTCCTCTCACGGTTTCAATGGCTACCCACATGCACTTGCACCACTTTTTTGTGTTTTTTCACTTGGGTCCAGCCTTCGGGAGTTTTACCTCACCCGCTTATACAAACGTGCCCAGGTTGACATAAGCTGTTCCACTCACTCATGCTTAAATAGCTTGACGCACTGCCTCAGGTCAGTTTCCACAGCGATGTCTGAGGTTTGACTTAGTTCCCTGCACTGAACACCTCTCCTCCGACAGCTTCAAAAGTCTCACCTCCCTGACTTGCACTGATCCCCCTGTTCTCCTCGCCTCGGATAAAACTGTGAGTGCGAGATCTCCGCTTCCCCGTGCTGTTATTCAATCACTCACAATAACCCAGCACTCTGCCTCGGACAAGCGTCAAATCAGCTCCTTTTTCCACACGCAGATTCCTAAGCTCACCTCACGCGCTTAGATGAATCCCTCTGTTATTGTCTTGAGTTTTGCTTCCCCCACTCCGTGACAGTTTCCAGAGGCACCACAGGGAAACCGAGTTGACTTTCTCCTTTCTTCCTTTTCTCCCACAGGCCACCAGAAAGGGAAATATGCTGCAAAGTCCTCTTTCTTTTTCCAGGATTAAGTAACAGGAACTTCCTGTCAACGACTAAGCAGTTCCTTGGAGCAAGAAAGTCCTCTCCCTGAATGGTTTTTCCTGCTTCTCACGACCTGCGCCAAATCCTTTCAGAACACGGGGGGAGCACGGCGCTGTTCGGGAAATCACCTCATAGATGCCAGGAACGGAACATTTCCTCCGTTATACGTGCGCCCTCACAGCTTCACTCCTAGCGCCACGTCCCTTACCGGCAACACTTCGGGTTGTAGACTGGGTGGGTTCCAGATTTCAGCTCCGATTATTGGCTATAGACCATAGATCTTCATTCAGCACTTTACAAGCCTCAACTCACTTCGTCTCTTCGCACAAGCATAAATTCATCCAGGGGGAATGCACCTAACTGACCCTGGCTCAGCTCCACGTCCTCGTCGCCAAAATGTTGTAATGAATCACCACATCCGGTAGGTTACTCACGTATTTTTATTAGTTAAATGATAACAGGTGCTTCCAGCTTGGCGGCTAATCTCACACACCGTCAACGTTCTAACTCGCCCTCTAAGGAGCAGTGCGGACCATACCAAAGGGGAGAGAGGGAGAGGGGTGAGTGCGGGAGGGTACAGCTGGTGAAGTTACAACACAGTGGCAGTCTCGTTTGCTGACATAGGAAGCTTTTGGGAATGGGACCTCCTGTAATCTGTTTGCTCTCTTACACAGTAATAGTGGTTACCGAGTGTTCACCCTTGCACAAATTTCTCCAAAAAGAGGTTTGAGAATAGAGCCACATTCAATTCCTGTCTAAAATAGCCTTGTCACTAGCGAAGTTGAAAATTACACTTGGATCCAATACCAAAATCAGCCTTTAATCCCCAAGTTAGGGATAAGGGACGGTTGAGGTCCATTCTATCAAAGAATGCATCAGCTAGTTGGCATAGGCTCGTTCAATAAACTTAATTCCAGGCTTCTATTGCAGTAGGACTGTCCTTTGATATAGTTTCTAACAGTAACATCATTGCTGTTCCTCTACTATATTAACATGTTACAGGAACTAAAACAAAACAGCTGATTTCCAAACGTAAACAATGACCCATGCATAATTAGGGATGCGTTGCAGCCCCTCTAGCGTCCAAATCACATCTACATTGCTGTGCCCTCTCTACCATGGTTTCACAGTAGTGGTGCCTCCCCCTTTCCCACCCTCCCGCCCCCCCCCCCACACAACTCCCTTGTTGATCCGTATGAGCCCGAGTCTGCCTGGTGAACTGTGTACTGGGGTACTTTAACAAATACTATGCTGTCAAAGTGTAAAATAAACATTTAAAGATTTGCAAATAATATCATGAGTATTTTTTGACAGTTACAGTGTGCATTCTAAAATAGCCTCATATTATAATGACTAAAGGAACTTGCTGTATTATTTTCAGCAGGATAATTACCTCTACTGGGGAGATAACTCTGGAAAAATAAGGGCGCTGTTCAAGGCTTAATGTGCAAAAGGCTGTTTGATAGAAAACACAGAGCTGCTGCAAGAGTGTCTCAAGACTGATGCCCGGAATAACCTGCACACATGTTCATACAAAGCTCCCATTCGCAACACTTTGGAGAGTTTATTACTGGCGGTGAAACTTTGCTGTGAGCCTTGTGACTTTGTTTTGGGGTTGAATACTGTAGGTTACCAATTAATATAACATTCTCAAAATGTATCTGTAGCGTGTCCAGTTTTGATTGTTTTATTAATTTGTTTCTCTCTTGTATTACACCTCTCTCTCATTTGCTCTCTCACACACTCCTCACTCTCCTTCCTTGTGCCCCACGCTGCTCTTCTCACGTCCCTTCCTTCTGCCTCACGCTGCTCTTCTCTTCCTCACCGTCCTGCCGTGTGCCTCACGCTGCTCTCTCCTCTGACCAAGGAATACTTACTGTACAAGGGGTGTACACGAATACAAAAGTGTTACACGGTCCCTAAATAAGCAGAACTAGAGGGGGGCATGCCGGTACATCATTTGCATTTTTTTATCCTCATGTTTTTGTTAGTGCACAGAATTGAAACATGTATGGCGTAGCATTCAGTGTCTAATACGGTTGCTCGTGCATGGTGGCGTTAATAGAAGTGGTTTTGTGTCTGGACAATACTGTGATTAATCAGAGTGTAGAGAAGTGATGTATGGGGTAGATAAAAAATCCAGGAGTTACTTCTTTTGAAGACCATTTAAAGGAAGGTCTCTTACACAATGGAGATGTGTCCGAGGGACACGTGCAGGCCCTATGCTTTCATTTCGTCGAGCATTGGTGTCGCCCCATTGAACCGTTGGCACATCAAAGCAGCCCAGTTCAGTGTGGATGTGGCAGTGGCTGCCCTCCTGCTTCTGATGTTGTGGTTTGTGCCCTTAGTCCTTTTGGTGCCAGGTTCCAGCTGGCAATTTGCCTTTCTATTTGGCTGCTTTTATTTTCCATTCAAGGGGAGAGCGAGCGTGAACAGTAAGTACCACCCCAGGGGCTTCATAAAGTTGTACCGCACCAGAAGGCCTCCCGAGCACATATTTAGCACTGTTAGTGTTTCTCGTGAAGGGCTCAGGTGTTAATGTACACATCGCGGTTGTCGTATTGCATGTGTGGCATTGCTATCAGCCAACACTGTTTTTTCTGTGCCTAGAGCAGGTTGCAACTTGCAATCTGTAGTTCCACATTTAACGTTACAAAGTATGGGCCAGAAATGCGATGCAGTGCTTATGTTTGTTACGGAATGTAGCCATATTATTTTTCTCCGTGCGCAAAATATTGCCTTTCCCACTCAAATCACACGGTGCAACTGTAACCAAACTCGCTTGCATGTCTTCCTTCTCTGGCAGTAATAATGCAGGGCTTTTTGTTCATCAGAAACAGTATTCACTCTAGGTCTTTAATTGCATTTTCGAGGTCTTTTATTTTTTTATTCCTTTCTTTGTTCATCTTGGCCTTAATGCTTAGGAGTTTCCCTCTTAGAGTGGCTTTGAGTGCATCCCACAGGACGCCCTTGTCCACTTCTGAGTTATCATTGAAGGCGAGGTATTCCTTAATAGCCTCCTTCATCTCTGCGACATATATGGGGTTCTGCAGAATATCGTTGTTTAGTCTCCATCTACGGCTAGGTTGCACATTGTGTCTGCCACTGAGGGAGAGGCCGATGTGTGCGTGGTCCGAAATTGTTATAGGTGCTATCTCTAGGTGGTTGATGAGGTGTGTGTGCGGGGCTGACATAAATATATAGTCTATCCTACTGTACGAGTTGTGGGGGTGTGAATAGAAAGTGTATTCTCTAGCATCTGGGTGCTGTAGTTTCCAGGGGTCTCTGAGGTTGAGCTTTGTGCATATGTTTGTCAGGATGCTCTGCTCTTGGGTTCTATGGCTCTGCCTAGCCGGATGTCTGTCGATGGCCTGGTCTAGCATCTCATTCATGTCCCCGGCCAAAAGTACTAGGTCGTCCTGGGGGAGTTTGTCTAGTCTCCTTTCTATGCTATTCCAGAATTCCTTGTTCTCTGAATTGGGACCATAGACGTTGGCTATGTGTATGGTCTCGTCCCCTCTTTTCAGGCTAGTTATCAGCAGCCTACCATCCTCATCTGTGTGGCACTCATGTAGGGCTAAGTTACTCTTTTTGTGTGTCAGTGTAATGACTCCTCTCTTTTTTTGTATGGTCAGGGAGCAAAAGGTTCCACTTATCCAGTTTGCTCTGAGGCGCTGTGCATCGTCCTCTGAGAGTTTGGTCTCCTGGAGGACGTACACATCGGCCTTGAGTTTTGCTAGGTAGTCTAGCGTCTTCCTGCGCTTGACTGGGTGGTTGAGGCCTTTGACATTTAGGGACACTACTTTGATATCCGAGCTTAACTGACTAGGTGTTGGTGTTGTCATGAGCTTGCGTGTCTGTCGCCTATCGGTGTGGTATTCTCCATCAGTTGATTGTGTTTGTGTCCCCCTTGCAGCCTGTCCACTGGTGTGTGTGCTCTAGGTCTTTGACCCCCATGCTTCAACAAGGTCATAGATCTGTTGGCTCTGTCTCCGAGAGGGATAGAGTTCCAGGACAGAAAGCGAGAGATAGAAAAGAGGAAAGAAGAAAAAAGAAAAAAGTAGAAAGTAATAGTTGCATACCACTGTACCTGAAGGTCTCCCCTCCCCCAACCACCCCTCCCTTCCTCCGCCCGCGCTTCGTTCTGTAGGTGTGCGACAGTGAGGACCTCCCCCTCCTCCCTCCCCGAGAGTAGTCTCTGGCATCGCTTTTATGCATCGAAAGTTCGCCCCCCTTGTATGCTCATGTAATATGAGCGTCTATGAGGTGTACTTGGCAGATACAAAAGGATATACATTTTCTCATCTTGAGGTACATCAGTTGATCAGTCTTGAGGTAGGAGTGTTGGCATTTTTGCATGAAGATGATCTGCCGGCAGAGGTGCTGCTGATCAATCTTGAGGTAGTTGAGTAAGTTATAAAGTTGATCTGGCTCAATGGGTGGTGCTAGATGATCTGCCGGCAGAGGTGCTGCTGATCAGTCTTGAGGTAGATGAGTAAGTCATAAAGTTGATCTGGCTCAATGGGTGGTGCTAGACCACGAGGTAGCGTCTGTTGGACATTCACTAGTGATCCTGGCGGAAGTGTTCATATTCCTGCTCCCTCTTCTTCACCATCTTCCGGCTGGGCTCGCCTTTTCCCCGTACCTGGGTTTTGGGATTCCATGTCTTCTGGGGTAGGGCCTTGTAAATATCTCCTCAGCTCGCCGGGGTCTTCGAAGATTTGAAGGGTTCCCCTTCTGTCAGTGATTTTCATTCTTGATGGCCCTGCAAAGCTGAAAGTTATGCCGTCCCTTCTCATTCTGTCTCTTAGGGCCAAAAAGCCTTTCCTGATTTCCACTGTTTGCTATGCTCTCCCGACCACTCCATGACCCACCTCTCCCAAGAATACTGCCGAGTCTGAACGTGAGGCCCTCGCCGGGGAGGACTTCGGGGCTAGGATCGTACACACTGAGCACACATCACCCTTATGAACGGACACCACACCGTGGGTTCAGTAAGCAAGTTCTTTATCAACAGTAGAGATTTGAGGAAAAGGAACACGTATTTACAAGCGATCGAGGGATCGTAGCGTCGATGGTCCAGCCGGACCAGAGTACTCCTCGAGCCGCGACGAGGTCAGCAGGGCTCGATCCGGAGTGAACAGCGTGTCTGTCAGTTCTTGAGGAGCCGCGACAGCGTCAGCAGGGCTCAGGGTGTTCAACGAATGTCCTTCGGTCAAGGATGAGCCGCGACGAGGTCAGCAGGGCTCCGAGGTTCCAGTTCCTTCTCCACGAGGATGAGCCGCGACAGCGTCAGCAGGGCTCAGGGTGTGCTAACTTGGCAGACACCAACACGCTCACCGCCCTAACAAAAAAGAAACATTAACTCAACAGAATTTTGAGCGAAAAGGCAGGCACGTGGATAAACAAATATAAAGCTATCAATCTATGTACGGCCAACAAGGCAGGCAGAGCGCTAGCGTCATACCTAAAAGCAAAGCAAAGGCAGCACTATATAGCCTCAATAAACGACACTGCAAAAAAGACTCACACGGCTAATAAAGAAATACTGGAAACATTCAAAAATGTCTATGCTGTCCTATACAAGGCAGAAAAACTAAAGAGTGCCCCGACTCCTCATATCTGGATTGTATAGCTATTTCAAAACGAGACCAACTGCAAATTAATTAAACCTGGTCAGGTACTTTTATTTATACCTTTCACTCATATTTTTTACTTTTTTTTTAGAGAAACTTGTTTTTTAAGGCAAAAAGAGATATACATTTATACCATGACATTACAAACTAAACAATCTTCATAACAAGACATAAATAAAGAATACATCCAAATAACACAGAACATTGAACATTAAAAATTCATTACATCAATAATTCCAAATCAATTCCTTTTTCAAGATAAACAAAGCAAAGTACAATCACAAGAGAAAACAGCAGTATACATTGTTTTTAATATATCAATAAATGATACAATTCGCTCTTGTGGATATGCCGACGCGTTTCAGGTTCGAACAACCAATTTTCGAACCCTCATCAGGGCTTTGTTATTTATCTGTATCTTTTGAACTGACGCTGTTTCCAGAAATGACAACAAGTGGGGGAGGGGACGTTTTGCTGGGCTTCACGTCCTATTTCTCCATATGCACCGTCCGGCGCCCTTTTGGAGGGAGGAGTTCGAGGTAGTTGTATTGCAAATCCTTTTGTCCGTATTTCTAGTTGGGGAGACGTTTCCCTGTCTCTGGGTGGATGTTAGTTGTTTAGCAACCTGTGTTTACAATGAATTTCTCCCTCGTTGTATCTTTCAAATAAGCGTGTCCCCCCGGGGGTCCGATGTATTCCTTGTCGCTCCCCGCGCACTGAATGCGCTAGCATAGTGTCTCCGCTGTTGAAGCTCCCGCTGGATAGCGAAGGCAGACAAAAACCTACTAGAGGACGGAGGGGCTGACCTACTTAGCAAATTGAACCTACCCACTTTAACGGAACACCAAAGAACATCCCTGGAGCAAGACATAACAGAGGCGGAAATTGAAAGAGCGGTTGAGTCACTTAAAGCGAACAAAGCCCCAGGTCCAGACGGGTACACATCAAGCTTTTACAAGCTGTACTTACAACTACCGAAGCCCACACTGGTAGAGGTGTTCACGCATTGCGTGCGCAAAGGCTGAATGACAGAAACTATGGTGGAAGCCAACATCATAGTAATAGCGAAAGAGGGGAAAGATCCGCAATACCCCCAAAACTACAGACCAATTTCGCTGATCAATGTGCAAAATGTATGCAAAAATACTACCAAACAGACTGAATAGCTATCTTCCCCAATTGATACACAACTCACAAGTAGGATACATCAAGAACAGGCTATCCCAAGATAACACTAGACTTCTCGGCCACCTTATTGACCGCACATCCACCAGTGTAGACCCAGCGGTCATGATAGCCTTAGACGCCGAAAAAGCCTTCGACAGGGTGTCCTGGCCATACTTGGAACTATGCATGCAGAAGTTTGGACTGGGAGCAAACTATAGGGGCATGGTTATGGCCCTATACAACAAACCGAAAGCCAGAGTAGTAGTCAACGGTGGAACATCAGGCAACTAACGCTAGAGAGGGGGACGAGGCAGGGATGCCCGCTCTTACCGTCCCTGTTCCTACTAGCAATAGAGCCGCTCCTCAGCATGATTAGGAACAGCGCTGACATTGCTGGAGCAGACATAAACGGCAAGTCGGTGAAATTGGCAGCCTACGCTGATGACATTTTGATCATAACCAGGAAACCCACCGAATCAATAGCAGCACTTATGGACACCATTGGGGCATAGGCAGAAGTCTCAGGATACCGACTTAACAGAGAGAAGTCGGAATGCAAACCCATGAACGTCCACACTACAAGTGATGTCCTGGGCGAATCAGGGCTGGCCTGGCAAAAGAAGCTCCTTAAATACCTCGGAATCCATTTCGGTAGGGATCTCAGGGACACCCTAGACCACAATGAGACAATCACCCTAAAAAAGATTAAGGAAAAGCTGAACGTCTGGTCACCAAAATACATAAGCTGGTGGGGAAGGGTGGAGTCTATCAAAATGATGATAACACCCCTAATCAACTACTTGTTAGGAATGCTACCACTAACACTCACGGCAGACTTCCACAAACAGCTAGACGCCATGATCAATAGATTTATATGGAAAGAGAAAAAAACCAGGATAAGCCTGCACAAACTAAGGCTGAGCAAAAACGTAGGTGCACTAAACATCACCAACTTCAAACCCTTCCAAACTGCGTGCCTAGCCAGGCAGGGGGCCCACTGGCTGGCCCCTGAGAAGGAGTACACACCAGTGTGGCTGGAGGTGGAGAGAGCTATGCTACTTGGCCTAGACCCCACTGCTATGCTCACGGCAAGCAAACACCCAGAAGCCAACAACACAATCCTCAAAAACACTAAAGCAGCCCTCCTTAAGGTAGATACAACGATGGAACAGAGCATCAGAAACACCAAATGGGAGTATATATGGTACAACCCCAAAGTCCAACATAAAGGGAAGTTCCTAGCCAACCCTACCTGGTACGGGAAGGGTATATCCACTCCCCAACATCTAGAAAAGATCAACACACCACTAACCTTTGATGCCCTGAAAGACCTCCATAGCCTAACCGCAGTCGACTTCTATGAGTTTTTCAAACTAAAAGCTGCCATCACGAAAGCCAACCTGAACAAAAGAACACCCTCCATCATACAATGCATGAGCAACCTGAGCAAAGTAGGCCACCCCACCTCCCATTTATATAAACTGCTGAGTCCAACAACGTCAAAACTCAACACTAAGGCAATGGGGTTCTGGGAAGAGCTTCTAGGGAGACAACTGAATGAGAGAGAAAAGGGCCGCCTCTCAGAACAAAATCTCCCCTCAAGTTGCACAGACAAAATTCTGGATGCTACACAGGGCTTACTGGACTCCCGCCCGCCTGGCGGAGATAGGGGTCAGAGAAAGCGACACCTGCTGGAACTGCAAAAAAGAGAGAGGAGACCTTGCACACCTAATCTTTCACTGTACCCGAGTCAGGACCTTTTGGACACAAATTAAAGACTTCATCACAAAGATAGTGGGGCGAGACATACAGCCGGCTTTGTAGGACTAGCAACCGCTTTCATGGCCCCAGATCTAGAATCCAAAGAGGACGGCGACCTGATAGACCTCCTCCTCACAGCAGCAGTCAAAAGAATACTAGCAAACTGGAAAAACACAGGGAAGGCAACTTTCAAGGGCTGGCTCAACTGGATTACCTTCCTAAGGGGGGCGGACAACATAGCGGCAACTCATGCTCCGAACCACTCAGCGACAGGTGAAATGTGGGCTTCACTAGACAAACACCTGGGCACATACGAATCCACTTGAAGAAAAGGCTCAATACTGGCCACAAATCCACCACTGGCCACCAGTGCTCGACAATGCACAACCACATGCTAACCCATCTCTATCTCCATTTCTTTTCCCTTCACCCTCTTTTCTTCATCTCACTCACCTTTTTGGAACGAGGGAGCACCAAGACTCAACAACGAGCCTATGCTATCGATGATGTGATATATGGTCCGCCATGAAGCTCGCCAAGCCTGTTGTAACCCTAAGGGCGTCCGCGAGGCACTTCCAACGCTACTACTGTACAATGTATCTTTTTTCTTTAAAAATTTGCTAATAAAACACGTTGAAATAAAAAAAAAAAAAAGAAACAGTATTCACAGGAGTCATTGACAAGTTCCAAAGTATTAATGTGTTGTAGTGATTAACGTCATCTGGTGATGTCATTGTGCAAAAAATACCCGTAAACGAAGCTATGTTGCAGTAATGTGCATTAATGTTCTGCATCGCCAAATACTTATAAGGTCCCAAATGCGAGACCGATTGCATTGCAAATGCTTGTTAAAAAATAGGGATAATAATAGACCTGGCCCACGAGGGAGGAAAGCTGCATGTGCCAACCGCATTGAAAACCTGTGCCAGTATTCTAGCCCTGACCAGAGGGTCTGCCTTATACAGGTCAGCTGGTACCCCATCTGGGCCGTGTGCCTTTCCCCCAGAAGTATTCATCTAAGAAACAACGGCTCCTGCGGGCAAGTAATTACGTGATAGTGTCCCAGTGAAAGTATAAGGAACCTATAACAAAAGTGGCATATTTCGTGACATATTTACATGGTTTCCTTTAAAACAAAAGCAACCATTTCTAATGTATACATAGTGTAATCAACACTCTCTACAATAAAAAATGCTGTGTATTGGTTCACTTTTCTAAAAGTCGATGGCGTTTCGGCCCTTTGTGCAAATGAAGGGTCTCTTCAGGACCTACAATGATAGGGACACCTGAAAGAATGGAGGCACTGTAAAGTTGAAGTGAAAGGAAAAAGTACTCATAGGGTGACCCAGCTGGGCACCTATGTGAGGGTAGTGTTCAACAGTGCTGCTATCGGATGGTATGTCTTGGGTAAATCTGCTATAGAGTGGAGACAGTCACAAAATATGCCACTTTTGTTATAAGTTCCTTATACTTTCACTGGGACACTACTTACCATTGTGTTTGATTTATTGAGTTTTTGATTAACTGTACTTGTTATTCCATTTGACTACATAAACAAAAATAGTTTATCGCAAAACGAATTTCGATGTTTATGTGGCCGCTCTCTTTCAGATATCAACTCCTAACTTGTATCATTGCCATTGTGCATATCTTCTTATTACTATCACATAATTACTTGCCCGCAGGAGCTGTTGTTTCTTAGTTTAATACTTCACACACCTAGGCTCCGTGCCGATAGGGTTCCCTTGTTTCTTGTTCCATTTGCCCCAGATGTAGAAAAGATAACTCTATAAACCTCATCTGCGTTGAAATGAAGTGGTGCAATAACTTAGCTGGAGTCCCGTTGTATCTTCGTCCATTCGAAATCATCACCACTGTACATACCCCCAAAATGCTGAACCCATCGTTCTGGGCCTATAGTGCAATCTGTGCTGGCATTTGCAGTATCAGAAAAAAACAGGCTGTTAACCACCGCCCAAAACTTGTTACTATCTGAAAGTGTACTTGCTTGTCCAAGATCCTCTCAGGCCTTTTCCCTGATGGATTGCTGCCTCTCTTGAATTGCATGCGTATAAGTCCTCTTGAAGGCCCTAACCTCACCCTCATCTTTCGGGGATTGTTTAAGTGTCAACAGTAACTTCTTATGAGCAGTGAAATAGGTACCGTCAAACCACCTCTTGACCTTGGTGCCCTTGCCCCTGCATGGGACGTTAGACTTTTGGCTATCTGTTTAGCTAGTATTGCAAAGGCATCTAGAACAGCTCAATCCGGCACATTGATGTCCATGCATAATGAAATCTTAACTGTACACTCCACACACAAGTTATCCAAGCACCTTTCCGTAACCACCTTCTCCCACTTCAGCCTACGTGATTGATCCTCAGTACTGATGCTGGAGATGGGGATGCTCCTACTCTCTTCTTCAAAAAAAGCGGATGAATACAATAGTTCAAGCATGAGGGGGTTATGATCACTGTGACTGGTTCAGAGAGTGCTCAGTTTATGAACTGCCAGGACTAAAGATTCAGAGCTCATTTTAAAATCAATCATACTAGAGCAGGGGTGTTCCCTCCCGTTTGCTCTGGACAATACAAGTTGTTGGCTGAAAGAAACACTTCTGTGAGTATATCTGACTCTGTGTGTTCAAAGTGTGTGGTTGGTGGTGAGAAGTCCCCGTGAACCTTAGTAGAAATACAATTAAGATAGCACTAGTAGATATTAAAGTCGCTTAGAATTTTGATCTCAAAATAGGTGTGTTTCCTCTTTCTATAATGATCAAAAAACCTCTAAGGCAGCTAAGTGTTCTATCACAGAACATCTAGTAAAGGAGTTGTAAAAATTAACTACTAGTAACGGGAAATGATTCTTAAATGACAACTTTACTGCTAACATGTGGGGAGACTGACACTCTAATTGGCTAGTCTTACATCCTAAATCAAGTTAGACCAATACAAGACGCACCCCCCCCACCCCCGGCTCGACCCGCTAATGAGGGAATAGCATGCTTAAAAATTAGGTGAACCCATCCAAAAAAAAGCTCTCACTAGTATCCCGGGTTTCTTGTAAGGCAATCAAGTGGCAGCCCACGAGGTACCTCTGCCATAGGACATCATCTCTTTTAGACCCTAGACCTGCAATATTCCACGAGAGTATCTTCGGAAAAGCGGGCCCACTCTAGTAGGTACTGATCTAGAAGGAAGGGTAGACTCTGGCTTTCACGATAAGGGAGTATTATAGGCTCTAATAGGTGCTGGTCTAGATGAAGGGCTCTTATAGGTGCTAGTCTAGAGCAGACTCTAGCTTCCAGGGTGAGGGAATAGTGTTAGCAGCAGGGTCCCGAGATCTATTGCCCTGCGGCTCAGACATGGCTAATGATTGTCAAATGATGCCATCCAGCCCTTGTAAACTTTGCAAATGTTCTAATCTATTAGCTAGAGGTAGGACAGTTCCAAGACTGCTGATCTGAGCTGGCTTAAATGTTCTAGGTGCCTGGTGCTAGGCATTATTTAAAGAAAAATTGGTGGGGTAAAAATACTGAAGGGAGACAATCCTAATCATTGTTTTAGAACGACTCCCAAGCTCTCAATCATTAAGCACTTTAGTTTGAGCAGGATGTATCATATTAACTATATAACACAGTCCCCTCAATATTTTTCCCCCGCCTGCGTCCCACCCATCCCACTCTTCTAGCCATAATAATGTCCGGGAATAACCAGTGACCGTTGACAATGTTATATTTACAACATTGAGCGTCCTTAAAAATAAGGTCCAATGTAGACTCCTTAGTTCCCTGTGTAGTCGAGGGAACTCCCAATAAAATAACAGCCTAAGATGATGGTTCCGGGGGCAGATTTATGACATCATGGCTGCCAGCTTGGATCATGGTAAGATTATTTGAAGCATGTGTATAAGCTGAATGCCCCTTTGGTAGTGATGCCTTTCGAGATGGGACCACCTGTGCCACCTGTGCTGCCTGCACCACATGAGGCAGGTTGCTGGTTGCACAGGTGCCCCTTGATACTTCAGTTACCCCTTGACCCAATAGCCAAGTGTTCTGAGTATTTTGAGTTTCAATGGACACCTGATTTAGGCTACCAATAAATGCTGGCAAACCCACTGTGTCTGGTGTCCCTCTGGCAGACAGTTGTGAAGTAGTGGGCTTAGCGAGGCTGATGAACCCGTCCCTGCTGTCTCCCTAGAGATGGAATGGCAGGGTATTATTGGGAGAATAGCATCAAATCTTGCCTCTAGACCCTCCAGCTTTTATTCGTATGGGTGCAAAAAGTCTATCAAACATAGACTCCAGTCTTGGCAGAAGTGAGTCAATAAAATATTCAGAATCAGTACTAGCTGGTGTTTTGGAGGGTGCGATCCTGGGGGCTCTTTTACAGCCGGTTCTCTTCCTCTTAGTGGGGGGGGCTAACAGAGTCATCTTCCACCTTTGTCAAAACAGTCTCAGCATTCGAGGATGAAGTAGCAGGAAGTAATGATGCCAGCCCGGGACTTGTTTCTTCCACTCCAAGGCTATCCGTTATAATTTGGGGCAGGTGGATTTCTCTATTACCAAGGAAAGCCTCCTTATGGTCAGGGCTATCACCTTTGAGACAACATTGACCGCCCTGGTTAGAAACAAGTCAATGGTCGCTGTGTTGTTAACCCCTGTCCCTCCGGCTGTCATTTTCTTTTAACCATGTTTAATGGGCTTGAGATTAACTGCTCTTAATAAGGAAGAGAGGGTCAGGCCAGACCAGTGCCCGACAATACAATACCAGCTCCTAAGGTAGTCTGTGGACAGGGGGACACACTTCACTTGATTGGCCCTTGTGTCAAATTGAAGAGCCAAGAGACCTAGCACAGCCCAGTCTCTGCTGGCCACGGATGGGTGCTAATGGGCCAGCACTTGGCCCGGCCTTTGACCTGGCACGGCCCGCACATGGCCTGCACTGCGGGAGACCTACGGCCCAGATGAGCGCCTCCAGGCACGTGAAAGGCATCGGCGATGGCAAGCCGAGTTGGTTGATGAAGAATAGAGTCCCCTCTCTCCTTTCTCCGTCCGTTATGGTTTCCAGTGCTGCGGGAGACTTGCGGCCAAGATGATCGCCTCCGTGAATGGCGTTGGCGGCTGTGGCAAGCTGCATTGGTTGATGGGGAATGGAGTCCCCTCTCTCCCTTCTCCGCCCGTTAGGGTCTCCCATAATTTTGTATAATGTTTTATAGTACCATTTTTGTACTACAAAACATACTACAAAATGTTTGTGAATCAGACTCTAAGGCCCTGATTACGAGTTGGTCTGTATTTTCCAGCACGTGCCAGAATCCCTGTTTATGCATGGGTCGAAATTAGGAGTAGGTAGGTATTTAACACACCCATTAATTATCAGATGTATTAAATACCTCAACCTTTGTTAAATTTGGGCAGGACTAACCTGCTGAACTTTAACAGGGGAAAAGCATACTGTATTTACTGGATCATGTGTATTTTGTTGTGTTAAACACCAAAATCTGCATGTTATTCCCCAACAACTCATAATAGGTGTTATTTATTGCACTCAATAAATAAAGTACCCTTTGGTATCATTATTTATTGGGTGTGATATGTAACACCTAAACTCCTAATCAGGGCTCTAGTGTTTTGTCATCAAGTTGCTGCAGGGCAAAGTACTGAAGGGCAAACGAAAGTGCAAAATTCAAAGAACAAGCACAACCTTAAAAATCGAATGTGTCCCTTAAAAAGCCATGCATCATTTTAATGAACTTTTTGAAATACAATCTGATATAAATAAATGACTGCAGCTTCAAAATACAAAACACTGCAGTAACAAAGCTGTGACTTCTCCATGTAGTCTGACATGAGTTGAATGACCTAAGCTAGACAGTGGGATATTGGAAAGTGGATACAAGACTTGAAAGACCTAGGTGCAATGTTTCAAATGAAGTTCCCTGGGGTGGTAACAATAATGTTAAGAAACGCGATTTTCAACTACAAAAACAGACCACAGATATATATGCATTAATGCAGAAAACTTGCAAACCACTCTATAGTAGGGCATGAAACTAAGAGAATTAATTTTAACTAGAAAGTTGAAAGGAAGACACTCAAAGTGGGCCCTAGGGGTGGCATATCACACAAAGATGTTAGTAGGAAGGTTTCTTCATGGTGAGAGTCGGGCAAAGGGGTTTGGGTCGAGCATAGGCTATAGGAGCATCAGGGGTAAAGAACAAATAAAGTTCCTCATGTGTTCTAAATAGGAGTAATTGAGCTGTATTTCAAAATCTTTGCCAAAGTAGGAGTAGAAAGAAAAACAGAAATTAATAAAGAAAGGATTAGAATACGCATATTGAATGTTAGCAGTTTAAGAGAAATTCAGTGGATAGTTAGAATCCTGGATTATTAAAGGAAACAAAAACTATATAAGGCTATTACAAGAAACACATACTTTAGAGGACTAAATAAAAAGATGTGTGGTTGGCGGATGGCTAAAGAACATTATATGCTCTTATTAAAAGTGCAAACAGAAAAGGTGTAACAGTCCTGATACCAGTCCATTTTATTGTGGAAATAATCTGTGCCAAAGCCGGCAGTATAGGAAGATGGACCTTAGTCCAAATTAAAGTAGATCCCTTCAAGTTCAGAGTCATATCTATGTAAGGGTCAAATATAGATGCTCCAACACACATTTTG
Organism: Lissotriton helveticus; assembly: GCF_964261635.1. Classification (NCBI taxonomy): domain Eukaryota; kingdom Metazoa; phylum Chordata; class Amphibia; order Caudata; family Salamandridae; genus Lissotriton; species Lissotriton helveticus. The sequence continues at coordinate 1,937,825,873 of NC_136063.1, read as the reverse complement.
GATATAGTTGGAGAATATATTGGAATTTCCAGATCAGTATATGTTGGATAATGATTTTAATATATTGCTAAAATAAATACAAATGTATTCTTCCTAAGTGCCCTAAATTAGGATCAGCAACTCTCGAACACGCTTGCATAATATATTCAAAGATTTGAGCCTTGTAGGCATTTAGAGAATAAGGAGCTTCCGGACAAAGAAATGTTATATTTAATTCCAAAAATGGCTATTTCTCAAGATTAGACTATTTCCTAATTAATTGCACATTGGTGGGAAGAGTAAAGGAGATAACAAAGCCTTCTATACATCTCTCAGATCTTGCTAAGATTGTTTACCATTAAATATTGTGACACCAAATTGGCAGAAAAGATGGTCTCTGAGTAGAACACTTTTATTGAAAGAGTCCCTAATGTACCTCGTGAAGAATCTAGTACAACATTTTGTTCAGAACTAAGAATTAGCATTGTTAGACGTCATCTTGGACACTTTCAATGCAATTATTAAGAGTGTAATGATTACTTGGTGGTGTATACAGGCAGCAAACAAGTTTAAGATAGCACAAAAAATACATTGAAAGGCAACTGTTAGAGGCATAACAGAGATAATCCTCCATAGGGTTAGGCTCTGATCAATACACTCAAGAAATGGAAAAAATGTAAAAAAGAACTGGGAGGCATATTAGCAAGAACCTTGTTAAAATTATCGCCGTTTTAGCGGCAGGAAACTGCTGCTAAAACAGCGGTAATGGGCTTGCTAATATGCGTTATAGAATTCCAATAGAAGGCCAGGTTAGATGTGCAGGACATCTAACCTGGGCTTCTATTGGAATTCTTTAACGCATATTAGCAAGCCCATTATCGCCATTTTAGCGGCAGTTTCCTGCCGCTAAAACTGCAATACTTTTAACGAGGTTCTTTCTAATATGCCCCCTGGAGATAGGGCTAAGATGCCAATCAGATGAGATAAACAGCAAGATGTGGAACATAAGTAGGTTACAACACTGCAATAGAGGGAAGATTACTGTTCATTGTTGGCTCAGCAAACCAAAGCTGGTGATGGAAGGAATTTTAGAAGATCAATTATCGATCCCATTAAAAACAAACTAGTCAACAATAGTAAGCATATTGAACCTGTTTTGCATCAATGCTTCCAGGAAATGAACAAATACAATCTATTCCCTTACAAAACTAAAGTAATTAAATGTTTCGCTTCTGGAAATTTGCCCATGTTAAGTCCAAAGCAACAAGGCCAATTAGAGTCATCTAGCTTACTAAAATAATTTGTTGCTACTGTAAACAAATTGAAAACTGGGAAGACTGTATACCCTCCGAACTGTTAAAATATTTTCTAGAACATATCACTCTAATAATAACTACACATTTCAACTATAGTTTTATGGGAAGGGCAACACTGTCATCTTGGTCTTAAACAACTATAACTCTTATACTAATACCTGAGATGGGGCCAGTAAGAAGTGCAGGATATAGACTGATATCTCTTTTAAACTGTGATTGTAAGAAATAGTGTTATTAGTTAAGAGGGTTGAGCACCCCACTCAAGTATTAATCACAATCCTTGTCAGCATGTACCACCAAAATCACTAAATAATCCTGTGCTTAATCCTCTGGTAGCTTGGCACAAAGCAGTCAGGCTTAACTGAGAGGAAATGTGTACGGTGTGTATGTAGTACTCCAACAGTAATAAAGTGGAAACATGATGCAAGAAAAATCTCAAACCAATTTAGGAAAATAAAAAATATTTCAAGGACATCAACATGCCAAACCTCCAATAAGAATAACCAGAGATATAAATCTTTAAAGTTGACAGTAAAAATAGTGCCAAAAAGCACTAAACGCAAATTGCGGTTCTCTGGTCACTTTGGACTGGGTCAAAGTTAAAAGTTAAGGCCTCCCAGAATAGATCGTTGGACCAGGTTCACCCCAGTGGAAAGTGTATCTTCTAACACAGGGCCCGATTATGATGTCGGGCGGATTGGCACCGACAGGCTGTCAGAAATGGTCTGTCTAACATCTCAGGCTGAGGTCCGACTGCCGCAAAATGATGTGGTCTGTCAGAGAGCAGTGGGTTGGGGGACCAACTGACATCTTCAACAGGCTCAAGGAGCCCATCGGGTCGTCGGTCGGAGTGTGATCCCTACAGTGGGGGTGGTGTCTGTGGAGGTATTAGGGATTACGGTGACCCTCTTCCTTATGTCTTTTATGGCGGTCCAAACGTCATGTGAAGGCAGATGGTATGGTACTTTTGGGGCCCTTAGCATGGCCCCTGTCCCCTGTGTGTGTCCGCTATGGGCCCAGGACCCCTTAGTACCCTGTGTAGTCGAGGGAACTCCCAATAAAATAACAGCCAAAGATGATGGTTCCGGGGGCAGATTTATGACATCATGGCTGCCAGCTTGGGTCATGGTAAGATTATTTGAGGCATGTGTATAAGCTGAACGCCCCTTTGGTAGTGATGCCTTTCGAGATGGGACGACCTGTGCCACCTGTGCTGCCTGCACCACATGAGGCAGGTTGCTGGTTGCACAGGTGCCCCTTGATAATTCAGTTACCCCTTGACCCGATAGCCTAGTGTTTTGAGTATTTTGAGTTTCAATGGACACCTGATTGAGGCTACCAATCAATGCTGGCAAAGCCACTGTGTCTGGTGTCCCTCTGGCAGACAGTTGTGAAGTAGTGGACCTAGCGAGGCTGATGAACCCGCCCCTGCTGGCTCCCTAGCGATGGAATGGCAGGGTATTATTGGGAGAATAGCATCAAATCTTGCCTCTAGACCCTCCAGCTTTTGCCATATGGGTACTAAAAGTCTATCAAACATAGACTCCAGTCTTGGCAGAAGTGAGTTAATAAAATATTCAGAATCAGTACTAGCTGGTGTTGTAGTCCTTTTGGAGGGTGCGATCCTGGGGGCTCTTTTACAGCCGGTTCTCTTCCTCTTAGTGGGGGGGGGCTAACAGAGTCATCTTCCACCTTTGTCAAAACAGTCTCAGCATTCGAGGATGCAGTATCAGGAAGTAATGATGCCAGCCCGGGACTTGTTTCTTCCACTCCAAGGCTATCCATTATAATTTGGGGCAGGCGGATTTCTCTATTACCAAGGAAAGCCTCCTTTTGGTCAGGGCTATCACCTTTGAGACAACATTGGCCGCCCTGGTTAGAAACAAGTCAATGGTCGCTCTGTTGTTACCCCCTGTCCCTCCGTCTGTCATTTTCTTTTAACCATGTTTAAGGAGCTTGAGATTAACTGCTCTTAAAAAGGAAGAGAGGGTCAGGCCAGTGCCCGATAATACAATACCAGCTCCTAAGGTAGTCTGCTGACAGGGGGGAACACTTCACTTGATTGTTGTACCATCTCAATAAAATAAAAAAATGACAATACCTTGGCCCTTGTGTCAAATTGAATAGCCAAGAGACCTAGCACAGCCGAGTCTCTGCTGACCGCGGATGGGCGCTGATGGGCCAGCACTTGGCCCTGCCTTTGCCCGGGCATGGCCCGCACATGGCCTGCACTGCGGGAGACCTACAGCCCAGATGAGCGCCTCCTGGCACGTGAAAGGCATCGGCGATGGCAAGCCGAGTTGGTTGATGAAGAATAGAGTCCCCTCTCTCTTTTCTCCGTCCGTTATGGTTTCCCGTGCTGCGGGAGACCTGCGGCCAAGATGATCGCCTCATGTATGGTGTTGGCGGCGGTGGCAAGCTGCATTGGTTGATGGGGAATGGAGTCCCCTCTCTCCCTTCTCCGCCCGTTAGGGTCTCCCATAATTTTGTATAATGTTTTATAGTACCATTTTTGTACTACAAAACATACTACAAAATGTTTGTGAATCAGACTCTAAGGCCCTGATTACGAGTTGGTCTGTATTTTCCAGCACGTGCCAGAATCCCTGTTTATGCATGGGTCGAAATTAGGAGTAGGTAGGTATTTAACACACCCATTAATTATCAGACGTATTAAATACCTCAACCTTTGTTAAATTTCGGCAGGACTAACCTGCTGAACTTTAACAGGGGAAAAGCATACAGTATTTACTGGACCATGTGTATTTGTTGTGTTAAACACCAAAATCTGCATGTTATTACCCAACAACTCCTAATAGGTGTTATTTATTGCACTCAATAAATAAAGTACCCTTTGGTATCATTATTTATTGGGTGTGATAAATAACTCCTAAACTCCTAATCAAGGCCTTAGTGTTTTGTCATCAAGTTGCTGCAGGGCAAAGTACTGAAGGGCAAACGAAAGCGCAAAATTCAAAGAACAAGCACAACCTTAAAAATCGAATGTGTCCCTTAAAAAGCCATGCATCATTTTAATGAACTTTTTGAAATACAATCTGATATAAATAAATGACTGCAGCTTCAAAATACAAAACACTGCAGTAACAAAGCAGTAACTTCTCCATGTAGTCTGACATGAGTTGAATGACCTAAGCTAGACAGTGGGATATTGGAAAGTGGATACAAGACTTGAAAGACCTAGGTGCAATGTTTCAAATGAAGTTCCCTGGGGTGGTAACAATAAAGTTAGGAAACACGATTTTCAACTACAAACAGACCACAGATGTATATGCATTAATGCAGAAAACTTGCAAACCACTCTATAGTAGTGCATGAAACTAAGAGAATTAATTTGAACTAGAAAGTTGAAAGGAAGACACTCAAGGTGGGCCCTAGGGGTGGCATATCACACCAAGATGTTAGTAGGAAGGTTTCTTCAGGGTGAGAGTCGGGCAAAGGGGTTTGGGTCGAGCATAGGCTATGGGAGCATCAGGGGTAAAGAACAAATAAAGTTCCTCATGTGTTCTAAATAGGAGTACTTGAGCTGTATTTCACCATCTTTGCCAAAGTAGGAGTAGACAGAAAAACAGAAATTAATAAAGAAAGAATTAGAATACGCATATTGAATGTTAGCAGTTTAAGAGAAATTCAGCTGATAGTTAGATTCCTGGATTATTAAAGGAAACAAAAACTATATAAGGCTATTACAAGAAACACACACTTTAGAGGGTTAAATAAAAAGATGTGTGGTTGGCGGATGGCTAAAGACTAATATATACTCTTATTAAAAGTGCAAACAGAAAAAGTGTAACAGTCCTGATACCAGTCCATTTTCTTGTGGAAATAATCTGTGCCAAAGCCAGCAGTATAGGAAGATGGACCTTAGCCCAAATTAAAGTAGATCCCTTCAAGTTCAGAGTCATATCTATGTAAGGGTCAAAGGTAGATGCTCCTACAAACATTTTGGATATAGTTGGAGAATATATTGGAATTTCCAGATCAGTATGTGTTGGATAATTGTTTTAATATATTGCTAAATTAAATACAAGGTTAATCTTCCTAAGTGCCCTTTATTAGGATCAGCAACTCTCGAACACGCTTGCATAATATATTCAAAGATTTGAGCTTTGTAGGCATTTAGAGAATAAGGAGCTTCCGAACAAAGAAATGTTATATTTAATTCCAAAAATGGCTATTTCTCAAGATTAGACTATTTCCTAATTAATTGCACATTGGTGGGAAGAGTAAGGGAGATAACACAGCCTTCTATACATCTCTCAGATCTTGCTAAGATTGTTTACCATTAAATATTGTGACACCAAATTGGCAGAGAAGATGGTCTCTGAGCAGAACACTTTTATTGAAATAGACCCTAATGAACCACGTGAAGAATCTAGTACAGCATTTTGTTCAGAACTAAGAATTAGCATTGTTAGACGTCATCTTGGACACTTTCAGTGCATTTATTAAGAGTGTAATGATGACTTGGTGGTGTATACAGGCAGCAAACAAGTTTAAGATAGCACAAAAAATACATTGAAAGGCAACTGTTAGAGGCATTACAGAGATAATCCTCCATAGGGTTAGGCTCTGATCAATACACTCAAGAAATGGAAAAAATGTAAAAAAAAACTGGGAGGCATATTAGCAAGAACCTTGTTAAAATTATCGCCGTTTTAGCGGCAGGAAACTGCTGCTAAAACAGCGATAATGGGCTTGCTAATATGCGTTATAGAATTCCAATAGAAGCCCAGGTTAGATGTGCAGGACATCTAACCTGGGCTTCTATTGGAATTCTTCAACGCATATTAGCAAGCCCATTATCGCCATTTTAGCGGCAGTTTCCTGCCGCTAAAACTGCAATACTTTTAACGAGGTTCTTTCTAATATGACCCCCTGGAGATAGGGATAAGATGCCAATCAGATGAGATAAACAGCAAGATGTGGAACATAAGTAGGTTACAACACTGCAGTAGAGGGAAGATTACTGTTCATTGTTGGCTCAGCAAACCAAAGCTGATGATGGGAGATATTTTTGAAGATCAATTATCGACCCCATTAAAAACAAACTAGTCAACAATAGTAAGCATATTGAACCTGTTTTGCTTCAATGCTTCCAGGAAATTAACAAATACAATCTATTCCCTTACAAAAACTAAAGTAATTAAATTTTTAGCTTCTGGAAATTTGCCCATGTTAAGTCCAAAGCAACAAGGCCAATTAGAGTCATCCAGCTTACTAAAATAATTTGTTGCTACTGTAAACAAATTGAAAACTGGGAAGACTGTATACCCTCCGAACTGTTAAAATATTTTCTAGAACATATCACTCTAATAATAACTACACTTTTCAACTATAGTTTTATGGGAAGGGCAACACTGTCATCTTGGTATTAAACAACTATAACTCTTATACTAATACCTGAGATGGGGCCAGTAAGAAGTGCAGGATATAGACTGATATCTCTTTTAAACTGTGATTGTAAGAAATAGTGTTATTAGTTAAGAGGGTTGAGCGCTCCACTCAAGTACTAATCACAATCCTTGTCAGCGTGTACCACCAAAATCACTAAATAATCCTGTGCTTAATCCTCTGGTAGCTTGGCACAAAGCAGTCAGGCTTAACTGAGAGGAAAAGTGTACAGTGTTTATGCAGTACTCCAACAGTAATAAAGTGAAAACATGATGCAAGAAAAATCTCAAACCAATTTAGGAAAATAAAATATATTTCAATGACATCAACATGCCAAACCTTTAATAAGAATAACCAGAGATATGAATCTTTAAAGTTGACAGTAAAAATAGGGCCAAAAAGCACTAAACGCCAATTGCGGTTATCTGGTCACTTTGGACTGGGTTAAAGTTAAAAGTTAAGGCCTCCCAGAATAGATCATTGGTCAGATACATGGATCAAGTTCACCCCAGTGGAAAGTGTATCTTCTAACACAGGGCCCGATTTATGATGTTGGGCGGATTGGCACCGACAGGCTGTCAGTAACGGTCTGTCTAACATCTCAGGCTGAGGTCCGACTGCCGCAAAATGATGTGGTCAGTCAGAGAGCAGTGGGTTGGGGGACCAACTGACATCTTCAACAGGCTCAAGGAGCCCATCGGGTCGTCGGTCGGAGTGTGATCCCTACAGTGGGGGTGGTGTCTGTGGAGGCATTAGGGATTACGGTGACCCTCTTCCTTCTGTCTTTAATGGCGGTCCAAACGTCATGTGTAATGGCGGTCCAAACGTCATGTGAAGGCAGATGGTATGGTACTTTAGGGCCCTTAGCATGGCCCCTGTCCCCTGTGTGTGTCCGCTATGGGCCCAGGATTCCTTAGTTCCCTGTGTAGTCGTGGGAACTCCCAATAAAATAATAGCCAAAGATGATGGTTCCGGGGGCAGATTTGTGACATCATGGCTGCCAGCTTGGGTCATGGTAAGATTATTTGAAGCATGTGTATAAGCTGAACACCCCTTTGGTAGTGATGCCTTTCGAGATGGGACCACCTGTGCCACCTGTGCTGCCTGCACCACATGAGGCAGGTTGCTGGTTGCACAGGTGCCCCTTAATACTACATTTACCCCATGACCCGATAGCTCAGTGTTTTGAGTATTTTGAGTTTCAATGGACACCTGATTTAGGCTACCAAACAATGCTGGCAAACCCACTGTGTCTGGTGTCCCTCTGGCAGACAGTTGTGAAGTAGTGGGCCTAGCGAGGCTGATGAACCCGCCCCTGCTGGCACCCTAGCGATGGAATGGCAGGGTATTATTGGGAGAATAGCATCAAATCTTGCCTCTAGACCCTCCAGCTTTTGCGGTATGGGTGTCAATAAAATATTCAGAATCAGTACTAGCTGGTGTTGTAGTCCTTTTGGAGCGTACGATCCTGGGGGCTCTTTTACAGCCGGTTCTCTTCCTCTTAGTGGGGGGGGCTAACAGAGTCATGTTCCACCATTGTCAAAACATTGTCTCAGCATTCGAGGATGTAGTAGCAAGAAGTAATGATGCCAGCCCGGGACTTGTTTCTTCCACTCCAAGGCTATCCATTATAATTTGGGGCAGGCGGATTTCTCTATTACCAAGGAAAGCCTCCCTTTGGTCAGGGCTATCACCTTTGAGACAACATTGGCCGCCCTGGTTAGAAACAAGTCAATGGTCGCTGTGTTGATACCCCCTGTCCCTCCGACTGTCATTTTCTTTTAACCATGTTTAATGGGCTTGAGATTAACTGCTCTTAATAAGGATGAGAGGGTCAGGCCAGACCAGTGCCCGACAATACAATACCAGTTCCTAAGGTAGTCTGCTATCAGGGGGGCACACTTCACTTGATTGTTGTACCATCTCAATAAAATAAAAAAATGACAATACCTTGGCCCTTGTGTCAAATTGAAGAGCCAAGAAGACCTAGCACAGTCCAGTCTCTGCTGACCGCGGATGGGCGCTGATGGGCCAGCACTTGGCCCTGCCTTTGCCCGGGCACGACCCGCACATGGCCTGCACTGCGGGACACCTACGGCCCAGATGAGCGCCTCCAGGCACGTGAAAGGCATCGGCAATGGCAAGCCGAGTTGGTTGATGAAGAATAGAGTCCCCTCTCATCCGTTACGGTTTCCCGTGCTGCAGGAGACCTGCGGCCAAGATGATCGCCTCGTGAATGGCGTTGGCGGCGGTGGCAAGCTGCATTGGTTGATGGGGAATGAAGTCCCCTCTCTCCCTTCTCCGCCCGTTAGGGTCTCCCATAATTTTGTATAATGTTTTATAGTACCATTTTTGTACTACAAAACATACTACAAAATGTTTGTGAATCAGACTCTAAGGCCCTGATTACGAGTTGGTCTGTATTTTCCAGCACGTGCCAGAATCTCTGTTTATGCATGGGTCGAAATTAGGAGTAGGTAGGTATTTAACACACCCATTAATTATCAGATGTATTAAATACCTCAACCTTTGTTACATTTCGGCAGGACTAACCTGCTGAACTTTAACAGGGGAAAAGCATACAGTATTTACTGGATCATGTGTATTTTGTTGTGTTAAACACCGAAATCTGCATGTTATTCCCCAACAACTCATAATAGGTGTTATTTATTGCACTCAATAAATAAAGTACCCTTTGGTATCATTATTTATTGGGTGTGATAAATAACTCCTAAACTCCTAATCAGGGCCTTAGTGTTTTGTCATCAAGTTGCTGCAGGGCAAAGTACTGAAGGGCAAACAAAAGCTCAAAATTCAAAGAACAAGCACAACCTTAAAAATCGAATGTGTCCCTTAAAAAGCCATGCATCATTTTAATGAACTTTTTGAAATACAATCTGATATAAATAAATGACTGCAGCTTCAAAATACAAAACACTGCAGTAACAAAGCTGTAACTTCTCCATGTAGTCTGACATGAGTTGAATGACCTAAGCTAGACAGTGGGATATTGGAAAGTGGATACAAGACTTGAAAGACCTAGGTGCAATGTTTCAAATAAAGTTTCCTGGAGTGGTAACAATAATGTTAAGAAACACGATTTTCAACTACAAACAGACCACAGATGTATATGCATTAATGCAGAAAACTTGCAAACCACTCTATAGTGGTGCATGAAACTAAGAGAATTAATTTGAACTAGAAAGTTGAAAGGAAGACACTCAAAGTGGGCCCTAGGGGTGGCATATCACACCAAGACGTTAGTAGGAAGGTTTCTTCAGGGTGAGAGTCGGGCAAAGGGGTTTGGGTCGAGCATAGGCTATGGGAGCATCAGGGGTAAAGAACAAATAAAGTTCCTTGTGTGTTCTAAATAGGAGTACTTGAGCTGTATTTCACAATCTTTGCCAAAGTAGGAGTAGAAAGAAAAACAGAAATTGATAAAGAAAGTATTAGAATACGCATAATGAATGTTATCAGTTTAAGAGCAATTCAGCGGATAGTTAGAATCCTGGATTATTAAAGGAAACAAAAACTATATAAGGCTATTACAAGAAACACATACTTTAGAGGATTATATAAAAAGATGTGTGGTTGGTGGATGGGTAAAGAACATTATATGCTCTTAATAAAAGTGCAAACAGAAAAGGTGTAGTCTTGATACTAGTCCATTTTATTGTGGAAATAATCTGTGCCAAAGCCGGCAGTATAGGAAGATGGACCTTAGCCCAAATTAAAGTAGATCCATTCAAGTTCAGAGTCATATCTATGTAAGGATCAAATGTAGATGCTCCTACAAACATTTTGGATATAGTTGGAGAATATATTGGAATTTCCAGATCAGTATATGTTGGATAATGATTTTAATATATTGCTAAATTAAATACAAGTTTAATCTTCCTAAGTGCCATAAATTAGGATCAGCAACTTTCAAACACGCTTGCATAATATATTCAAAGATTTGAGCCTTGTAGGCATTTAGAGAATAAGGAGCTTTCCGAACAAAGAAATGTTATATTTAATTCCAAAAATGGCTATTTCTCAAGATTAGACTATTTCCTAATTAATTGCACATTGGTGGGAAGAGTAACGGAGATAACACAGCCTTCTATACATCTCTCAGATCTTGCTAAGATTGTTTACCATTAAATATTGTGACACCAAGGGGGGGCGCTAGAGGGCGCACTGCGGTATGGCTGCCCTGTGAGACAGCTCCGCCGGCCAGGTAACAAAAACGGCCAAACCCATTATAAAAACGACACCCCGACGGTGGAAATTGGCACTGATCGAAGTCGGAAGTTGACCGCTACCAGTTGGTCTGACATCAAACCTGACCCAAAGCAGACTTCGCAAAGAAAACGCCATGAAAGTCCGGAAACTCAGGACTACGGTTAAAATGACGGGTGCCGGAGGTCAGGCAGTGCAGTAGTGCTACTACAGCTTCCACCCGGATCGCCGCGGCAAGTCAAAACAATGTCAGGCGGATGATAACATGGAAAACCATTCATCGTAAGGCCCTCGCAAGCCCTGAAAAATAGACTGACAACGAACTTGGCCATACCGACACCACATCGGGCTCACAAGATGGTGGCGCCCATAGGACAACAACCACCTAAAGAAACTCTGCTGCGCTAGGACAAGGGTTCTGGATCCTGGGGAGTGGCAGCAATGACAGCGACGTCCCAATAGGAACACGAGACTATCGGACTACATAAGGTACCTGCACGTTAGATGCGCTGAGAACCACCGTGCACACATCGGACACTGGCTCTCCCGATACACTCGGGATAAATACCGCCCGAGACGTCAGGTGCAGCGGGGGGCCGCGACGCATGGGGACATCACGCTCTCAAGCCCAAATGCGGCGGGTGAGAATGTGACGAAAACATAGACTCATTCCCTCCTAACGCCCATAAACGGGAATTACTGGTCCCATTAACACAGCGGCTCCTGGGGCAAAAGCAGAACGTGGGGGGAAAAAAGGCACGAAGTGGAGTGTGTACATCCTGGGTAGACCGAGCAAGATCACGGATCGGTGAAAGGGAGCAAGAGCCGTTACTGCATCGCTGCAACCTCCCACATTTTTGGGCACAACTGAGAGACATTGCACAGTCCCCTACCGGCAGCAAGAATGCGGCTCTCCTAATGCACCTGGGAACTAAGCCTCTATAGGTGAGAAGCCCTACAGCCTACAATCTTACACGGACCTTGCCCGCCAAAGATCTGTAAAGATCTGCAAACTACACTCACCAACGATCTCACTAGCATCTGATCCCGGTGAATTAATTAAAGGATCTCAAAGTCGCACACATATCTGGAACCAAATACAGTGCCATCATGGGCAAACCGGAGAAAACCCAGACCAAAATATCCTTTGACGCCAAGAAAACGACAAAAACACCAACGCCGCAATCAGAACCAGAACCAGACCCTGATGCTGAAGCCCCCACAGCAATGGAGAAAGTTCTCAGGGCTATACATAAGAGCTTGCAAGATGTCCATACCAAACTAGAGACTATCACGCAAAGAGTCGACAACATGGCGACTAAGCTCGACAGGCATGGTGAACGCCTGGATGAAGCAGAAAACAGACTGTCCGCGGTGGAAGACGAGTCGCACACCACAACTCGGAAATGCTCTGAAATGGACAGATTGCTGGAGGTGATCAGCAACAAGTCGGAGGATTTGGAAACGCGATCCCGCCGCAATAACGTTCGAATAGCGGGTCTGCCGGAATCCACAAATGTGGGTAAAATGGAGACATATGTAGAGGACATGCTGAAGAACATATTTGGAGCAGAACACCTATCCACTGTCTTCATAGTAGAGAGAGCGCACAGAACACTGGCGCCAAGACCTAAGCCGGGAGCCCCTCCACGCCCAATAGTGGCGCGCCTATTGAACTATAGAGATAGAGATGTAAGCTTGCGCCTAGCCAGAGAAAAGAACAAAATAGAATATCAGGGTAATAAACTGGAATTTTACCCAGACTTTACCATGCATGTACAAATGGCCCGGAAAGAGTTCACAACAGCGAAACAAAAGCTGCGAGAGCTGGGTGTGAAATACTCCATGCTTTAACCGGCACGGTTAAAAGTAACGCAAGACGGGAAGACCCAGATATGTCAGACACCGAAGGAAGCAATGGAGTTCATTAAAAAACTGGGCAAGAGTCGACGTGAGCAACGTAGAGCTGACCAACAACAGGACTCGGAGTGAATCTGGATGAAAAGAACCACAATAATTTAAGCAACGTCTGCCCAGACAAAACCAGCTGAAGACGAGATATGGGACACAGCGTCGCGTCGCAGGTAATCTGGAACTTACATGGGACCCCCGGCACTTGGACACTCGCGGGACGAAAGGATTGGACCTGTAAGACTGGGCAAGAAGCCAACTGACGTGATAATTGGGTGCCCGACTTGCATCGCTAACTGTGAGTACAAGCTGGCAGGGACACTCTCCAGCCCAGTGACTGATACGAACAGGTATGAGACGGCAATATAGAGAATAACGTGCCGCATGTACTTTGGCCAATGGGAGGTGAACGGGACCAGTTAAGAAATGTGAACATTAGATCCCAGGAAACCACTACCCTCAGCCCATACAGGTCCTCATGGCTCTAGTAGGATTTGACGTGCACTATGAGATGAGAGGGAGGGGGACTCAATGGAACTCAAAATCAGAACAAGTGGCATTTAATAGGCATATCGAGTAAAAGCCTAGAATCGGTGGGTTACAGAGAGTATACTATGTATCGGTGTCATGTCTGGGCCCTCGGTTGGAGCCAAACAGTTGGTGTGTTAATGTTCTTAGATTAATTACCTGGCCACATCCACTATGTTGGATGCGAATGGGTGACCTAAGCGGACCCCCCCATAGGGAGTTCCCCTATCAAAGTTTTGTTGTATTGGGTGAGTTAAAATGGGAATGTCTTTGGCATGATTGGGATGCTAAAGTGGGAGGGGGGAGGGAGGGAGGGACATGCAATTTTCAGTTTCTACTACTGTATTTACACCACACTGCTAGACTCCCGAAAAGGTCATTGTGCAGACGAGTAAAGGCAACCTTGACACATTGGATTTATATGAGTAGGCCTACCTACATACGTTTACAAACACTTATGTTGCAACTGAGTGATGGCTGAGACACTTATGTCTGATAAATTGAAATTGATAACATGGAATGTGAGGGGTCTGAACAACCCGAAGAAAATTCGCCTAGTTCTGGCCTACTTCACGAGGTTACATATTGACATAGCACTGATACAAGAGACACACATTGACCCACAGGCCACATCACAAATAAGGAAAAGGTGGGCTGAATCCGCTTTCGGAGCAGCTTACTCGTCATATTCAAGGGGGGTGTTGATATTGATCCGGAAGGGGTTACATTTTCAGACGGAACAAGTTCATACAGATACAGAAGGGAGATATGTTGCACTCACAGGCTCTCTTAGGGGGCAGAGGATGAATTTACTCAACATATATGCACCCAACACAAACTCCCCGGAATACTTTCATAATATATGGCGGAAGCTAATAGACCTACCTAACGCCCCTACTATTTGGGGAGGGGACTTTAATCTAGCACTAGACGATGAGCTGGATAGATCTAAATCCTCGATCGAGACACATAGAAGGGCCCGAAAAATTATACAAGACATGATGCAAGACAGGTCCCTCGTTGATCTCTGGAGACAGCGACATCCGGCTCTACTAGAATCGACACACGCAACAGCAGCATATGCTACCTGGTCCTGAATAGACTATTGGCTAGGGTCTCCGGCTGTTTCGCAGTGGGTGGACAAAGTGGAACATTTACCCCGGACTCTATCAGACCACAATCCGGTTGTACTAACTCTCAAACTACCGAAATATGTACCCACGCCGTTTAGTTGGCGATTTAATGGGAAAGCGTTACTAGACCCAACATATGCGGACACAATACGAAAGGCAATTATAGGCTACTTCGAGATCAATGGACCAACAACAAAAGACCAAGGGCTGTTGTGGGAAGCATTTAAGGCCACCATCAGGGGGATCTGCATCAGCACTAATGCAGGTATATTGCGTTACTTAAGACAGCAGCTGGCTCAAAAAGAAAACGCGATACGTAGACTAGAGAGTGACTATGTCGCTACGCAAGATCCCTCAGTACTAGCTAACATTAGAGTGACCATTACAGAATACAACAAGAGTGCGGAAGAGGAGTTGAAATATGTAAACAAACGGCAAGTGGCTAGACGATACAGGGAAGGTGGCAGACCAGGTGAAATACTAGCAGCTAAAATATGCTCTCAGAAGCCGCCTCCGATAACCCTAGCTGTTAGGGACGAGAAGGGTGAACACACCCACGACACACTACAGGCTTTTGTACTCGCGTATGGAAAATTATATGAAGCTGAAGATACGGCGACAGAAGCAGAAATAGCGGAATATTGTGATGACATAGCGCTTGCGTGGTTATCGGACGCACAAAGGAACTTTCTTTCAATACCTGTGACAGTGGAAGAGGTGACTGAGGTCATCCAATCGCTACCCAACGGAAAAGCACCTGGACCAGACGGCTTCACAGGGGAGTTCTATAAGGCGTTTGTAGATCTACTGGCCCCACACATAGTGGCCATGCTGGGGGAAGCCCACGAGAAACAAACATTACCCCCAACACTACGGGAGGCAGTAATTCTGGCATTTCTTAAACCAGACAAGGATCCAGAACTTTGCGAATCGTATAGACCGCTGTCTCTTATGAACTCAGACACTAAAATCTTGTCTAGATTATTAGCCAACAGACTCCGACTTTTAATGACAAAACTGATACTGCCAGACCAGTCAGGCTTTATCCCAACCCGCTCCACGACGCACAACACAAGAACTCTGTTCGCCATATCTCATTATCTGACACCCACTACAAAAGCAGCAGCGGTCCTACTGGACGCTGCCAAAGCATTTGATACCATAGCCTGGACATACATGCACACGATTTTAGCTAGAGTGGGCTTTCCTCGGGTATTCCTCCAGTGGATCCGACTATTATACACCGCCCCCACTGCCCGCGCCCGGATTAACAAATACATTTCAGCAACACTCAATATAAGTAGGGGAACCAGGCAGGGCTGCCCTCTCTCTCCCCTACTGTTCGCCATTGCCCTGGAACCCTTAGCTTGCAAAATTAGGCAGAGACACCACTATTCAACGTTACAATTTCGCCAACGACCGCTACACATATCATTGTATGCGGACGACATGATGCTGTATGTAAGGGATCCGGAGACTAATTTAAATCCATTGTTGAGGGAATACATTAGATTCGAGAGACAGACAGGACTCAAGATAAACTGGACAAAATCGTCCATAGTGCGATTGACAGATACCACACATCAGGTCTGGACGGACTTCCCTCTGGACTGGCTGACTGACCCGGTGAGGTACCTTGGTATATGGTTCCATAGAGATCCAGAGGAGGTGATCCGAACGAACTACGGTAGAGTAGTTTCAGCGTTGGAAACAAAAATCGACCAGTGGATACAGCTACTGCTCACATTGGCGGATAGGTTAGCGATAGTCAAAATGGTACTATTACCCAAACTACTGTACCTATTTAACAACATTCCAATCAAACCACCTGCAGAAGTCTTTCGACGAATAAATACGTTGGTCCTCAAACTAATATGGGCGGGTAAGACGGCACAAATAGACTTACAATCCCTAACTTTACCATTTGAGAAGGGAGGATTCAAGATACCAGACTTCCTGCTGTACTATTTATGTGCCCAGGCACAATACGCCCATTTCTGGTTTCACAAGACGCCTTTTATCACACATGTAGCGATTTAAGAAGGTGATGCTCTCCCCATACCACTAGATGCAGTGCTCACGCAGAAACGACCTCCCTTACACAAGCAAGATATCAACACAATAGACACGACCAAAGAAGCATGGAGAATAATGGCAACTAAGACACGTAAGCTCCCATTGTATGTGCCCGAAATGCCACTGCACCAACATCCAGACATTTTGGTGACTCAGGAAAAGGTAGGGATGGAACTATTAAGACAAGTAGGAATAGACACTATGGGGGATTTATATCAGGAGGGGCAATTTAAAACAATGGAAGATCTGACATATGTGGCAAATCAATCAATGTTGTTTAAATTCACCTATTACAGGCTGCAAAGGGCGGTGCGGGCATTATATCCCACATATCCGATAGAACCACCAGTCATGTCCACATTACAGCTATTGATCACGTCACCAGAACCTTCACACTTAGTTTCTAGACTATACACGGCAATACAGACAGAAATAGGAAATACAGCCCATAAAGCTATACAGCGATGGAATGAATGTCTAGAAGTACCGTTAACGGAAGAGGAATGGTCTAGGGCAGGTGGTATTACGGGCCTACTGATCCCGAACGGAAACCTGCGCATGATACACATCAAGTACTTACACCAAACTTATCACACCCCAAGGAGGTTGTTCAAATATGGGCTGCATCCAGACTCTAGATGTAAGAGATGTGGGACAGAGGAAGCGGGATTTATCCACTTAGCTTGGCAGTGTGGAGGTGTAGCGAAATATTGGCAATCGGTAATAATAATAATAATAATAATAAAATCATTTATAGAGCGCATGGTTACACTTAAAATAGTGTGTCCCCGCGCTGTGGATGAGTTCCATAGAGAACGCCCAGATAAAAACAGCAAAACACAATACGGCCACACCCTGCCCTCTACTAATGACTGGGGAAGAGGTGAGTTTTGAGTTTAAGTCGAAAGCGACTTTTGGATGGCTCCATCCGCAGATTCAGGGGGAGTTTATACCAGTGGGTGGCTGCCAGATAGCGGAATGAGCGGCCACCCATTCTGGCTCTGAAGATACGAGGGACAGTGAATAGCATACTGCCCAAGGACCTCAGATTGCGTTTGGGACGGTGGATAGTTAGGAGTCTTTTTAAGTAGGGGGGGCCTTTCCCATGTGCAATTCGATGGGCAAAGCACATTGTCTTGAACAAAATGCGCTCTTTGATGGGTAGCCAGTGTAACTTGGCCAGAGCGTTTTTCCCCGAAGCTCTCCTGGGGAGATTAAGTACCAGACGTTCAGCCATGTTCCGCACTCTTTGAAGTTGCCCCAAACCTTTTTGACTTATGCCGATGAAAAGGACATTGCCATAGTCCAAGTGAGGGGTCACTAGAGCATGGACAAGCGACTTCCTAGAGTTAATGGGCAGAAGATCTAAAACCTTACGCAAGGTTTTGAGAATAGCGTAGCACTTGCCGGTGACTTTGGCAATCTGTTTTCCAAAAGTAAGTTCTGTATCCAACAGAATCCCCAAATGTTTAGCAGAGACTGCAGGTATAGGAGTCAAACCTAATTCACTCGGCCACCAGTCAGAAGACCACACTGATGTTGCTTTACCCACCAATAGCACTTCGGTCTTGTCCCCATTGAGACAAAGACAGTTGTTATTCATCCAGCTCGTGACAGCTGAGAGACAGGCGGAAAAGTTCCTCGCTGTCTCATCATGTCCCTGGGTTAGTGTGATCATTAGTTGTGTATCATCGGCGTAGGTGATGATATCTACGCCAAATGATTCCACCAACTTTGCAAGGGGTTCCATGTACGTACAGATTGAACAATGTAGGGCTCAAACTGGAGCCCTGCGGAACCCCATGCTTCAGCTGTCTTGGTGATGATTTAAATGGGGGGCAGTGGATTTGAAAGCTCCGTTTCTCTAAGAACGACTTAAGCCATTCATAGGCGTTGCCCTTGACTCCAATCTCAGATAGTCGTGTCAGCAGCGTGGTGTGCGATACGGTATCAAATGCCGCACTTAAGTCTAATAACACCAACGCCGCTGTCTGACCTTTATCTGCTATCTGACGCAGTACCTCGGTGGAATACAGGACGGCAGATTCCGTCGAGTATTGGGCTCTGAATCCTGATTGGGTAGAATGAAGAAACTGGCCCTGCTCAAGATAGTCCATCAGTTGAATGTTGACAATTTTCTCTGCTACCTTCATACAGTAGGGCAGCAGAGAGATGGGGCGGAGATTTTGGAGCTGTGTAACAGCAGATATTGGGGAAGATGGTAGACAACCAGATCGACTGCACCAATAGAACATGCCTATTGGGTCTAGTGCAAGGAGTACGGGCATTAATGCGTAAATTCTGTGTTATAGCACTTCTTATGTATCGTTGTGCTGGGGTGGGAAACTAACACCCAAGAGTGACCAATGGATACAAGATTTGGTCTACCGTAGAGACAATTTGCAAACATATGAGGAGGAGTTACCGGCACGATCGCGACCTAAGGACTACTGGCAATATCTGCAAGACTACTTAAAGACATTGGAGACTCACACATCATTGGGCAGTGAATAGTGTTATGGTAATGGTAAGATGTATGCACGGACCAAGAGGGAGGGGGAGAGTGGTAAAGCAGTAGAGTTATGGTAAGTTACTGTAATGGTTGTAAATTGTACTGAAAGGTAGTACGTTTAAAATGCCAATAAAAAAAAAATAAAAAAAATATTGTGACACCAAATTGGCAGAGAAGATGGTCTCTGAGTAGAACACTTTTATTGAAAGAGACCCTAATAAACCACGTGAAGAATCTAGTACAACATTTTGTTCAGAACTAAGAATTAGCATTGTTAGACATCATCTTAGACACTTTCAATGCATATATTAAGAGTGTAATGATGACTTGGTGGTGTATACAGGCAGCAAACAAGTTTAGGATAGCCCAAAAAATACATTGAAAGGCAACTGTTAGAGGCATATAAGAGATAATCCTCCTTAGGGTTAGGCTCTGATCAATACACTCAAGAAATAGAAAAAATGGAAAAAAAGTGGGAGGCATATTAGCAAGAACCTCGTTAAAATTATCGCCGTTTTAGCGGCAGGAAACTGCTGCTAAAACGGTGATAATGGGCTTGCTAATATGCGTTATAGAATTCCAATAGAAGCCCAGGTTAGATGTGCAGGACATCTAACCTGGGCTTCTATTGAAATTCTTTAACGCATATTAGCAAGCCCATTATCGCCATTTTAGCGGCAGTTTCCTGCCTCTAAAACTGCGATAATTTTAACAAGGTTCTTTCTAATATGCCCCCTGGAGATAGGGCTAAGATGCCAATTAGATGAGATAAACAGTAGGATGTGGAACATAAGTAGGTTACAACACTGCAATAGAGAGAAGATTACTGTTCATTGTTGGCTCAGAAAACCAAAGCTGATGATGGAAGGAATTTTAGAAGATCAATTATCGACCCCATTAAAAGTAAATTAGTCAACAATAGTAAGCATATTGAACCTGTTTTGCTTCAATGCTTCCAGGAAATGAACAAATACAATCTATTCCCTTACAAAACTAAATTAATTAAATGTTTCGCTTCTGGAAATTTGCCCATGTTAAGAACAAAGCGACAAGGCCAATTAGAGTCATCTAGCTTACTAAAATAATTTCTTGCTACTGTAAACAAATTGAAAACTGGGAAGACTGTATACCCTCTGAACTGTTAAAATAATTTCTAGAACATATCACTCTAATAATAACTACACTTTTCACCTATAGTTTTATGAGAAGGGCAATACTGTCATCTTGGTCTTAAGCAACTGTAACTCTTATACTAATACCTGAGATGGGGCCAGTACGAAGTGCAGGATATAGACTGATATCTCTTTTAAACTGTGATTATAAGAAATAGTGTTATTAGTTAAGAGGGTTGAGCGCTCCTCTCAAGTATTAATCACAATCCTTGTCAGCGTGTACCACCAAAATCACTAAATAATCCTGTGCTTAATCCTCTGGTAGCTTGGCACAAAGCAGTCAGGCTTAACTGAGAGGAAATGTGTACGGTGTGTATGCAGTACTCCAACAGTAATTAAGTGAAAACATGATGCAAGAAAATCTCAAACCAATTTAGGAAAATAAAAAATATTTCAATGACATCAACATGCCAAACCTACAATAAGAATACCCAGAGATATGAATCTTTAAAGTTGACACTAAAAATAGGGCCAAAAAGCACTAAACGCCAATTGCGGTTATCTGGTCACTTTGGACTGGGTCAAAGTTAAAAGTTAAGGCCTCCCAGAATAGATCGTTGGTCAGATACATGGACCAGGTTCACCCCAGTGGAAAGTGTATCTTCTAACACAGGGCCCGATTATGATGTCGGGCGGATTGGCACCGACAGGCTGTCAGTAACGGTCTGTCTAACATCTCAGGCTGAGGTCAAACTGCCGCATAATGATGTGGTCAGTCAGAGAGCAGTGGGTTGGGGGACCAACTGACGTCTTCAACAGGCTCAAGGAGCCCATCGGGTCGTCGGTCGGAGTGTGATCCCTACAGTGGTGGTGGTGTCTGTGGAGGCATTAGGGATTACGGTGACCCTCTTCCTTCTGTCTTTAATGGCGGTCCAAACGTCATGTGAAGGCAGATGGGATGGTATTTTGGGGGCCCTTAGCATGGCCCCTGTCCCCTGTGTGTGTCCGCTATGGGCCCAGGACTCCTTAGTTCCCTGTGTAGTCGAGGGAACTCCCAATAAAATAACAGCCAAAGATGATGGTTCCGGGCAGATTTATGGTATCATGGCTGCCAGCTTGGGTCATGGTAAGATTATTTGAAGCATGTGTATAAGCTGAACACCCCTTTGGTAGTGATGCCTTTCGAGATGGGACCACCTGTGCCACCTGTGCTGCCTGCACCACATGAGGCAGGTTGCTGGTAGCACAGGTGCCCCTTGATACTTCAGTTACCCCTTGACCCGATAGCCCAGTGTTTTGAGTATTTTGAGTTTCAAGGGACACCTGATTTAGGCTATCAATCAATGCTGGCAAACCCACTGTGTCTGGTGTCCCTCTGGCAGACAGTTGTGAAGTAGTGGGCCTAGCGAGGCTGATGAACCCGCCCCTGCTGTCTCCCCAGCGATGGAATGGCAGGGTATTCTTGGGAGAATAGCATTAAATCTTGCCTCTAGACCCTCCAGCTTTTGCCGTTTGGGTGCTAAAAGTCTATGAAACGTAGACTCCAGTCTTGGCAGAAGTGAGTCAATAAAATTTTCAGAATCAGTACTAGCTGGTGTTGTAGTCCTTTTGGAGGGTGCGATCTTGGGGGCTCTTTTACAGCCGATTCTCTTCCTCTTAGTGTGGGGGGCTAACAGAGTCATCTTCCACCTTTGTCAAAAACAGTCTCAGCATTCGAGGATGAAGTAGCAGGAAGTAATGATACCAGCCCGGGACTTGTTTCTTCCACTCCAAGGCTATCCATTATGATTTGGGGCAGGCGGATTTCTCTATTACCAAGGAAAGCCTCCTTTTGGTCAGGGCTATCACCCTTGAGACAACATTGGCCGCCCTGGTTAGAAACAAGTCAATGGTCACTGTGTTGTTACCCCCTGTCCCTCCGGCTATCATTTTCTTTTAACCATGTTTAATGGGCTTGAGATTAACTGCTCTTAATAAGGAAGAGAGGGTCAGGCCAGACCAATACCCGACAATACAATACCAGCTCCTAAGGTAGTCTGCGGGAGACCTATGGCCCAGATGAGCGCCTTCAGGCACGTGAAAGGCATCGGTGATGGCAAGCCGAGTTGGTAGATGAAGAATAGAGTCCCCTTTCTCTTTTCTCCATCCGTTACGGTTTCCCGTGCTGCGGGAGACCTGCGGCCAAGATGATCGCCTCAGTGAATGGCGTTAGCGGTGGTGGCAAGCTGCATTGGTTGATGGGGAATGGAGTCCCCTCTCTCCCTTCTCCGCCCGTTAGGGACTCCCATAATTTTGTATAATGTTTTATAGTACCATTTTTGTACTACAAAACATACTACAAAATGTTTGTGAATCAGACTCTAAGGCCCTGATTACGAGTTGGTCTGTATTTTCCAGCATGTGCCAGAATC
This sequence comes from Lissotriton helveticus, assembly GCF_964261635.1. NCBI lineage: Eukaryota > Metazoa > Chordata > Amphibia > Caudata > Salamandridae > Lissotriton > Lissotriton helveticus. The sequence continues at coordinate 1,937,803,259 of NC_136063.1, read as the reverse complement.
CCTGTTTATGCATGGGTCGAAATTAGGAGTAGGTAGGTATTTAACACACCCATTAATTCAGATGTATTAAATACCTCAACCTTTGTTAAATTTCGGCAGGACTAACCTGCTGAACTTTAACAGGGGAAAAGCATACAGTATTTACTGGATCATGTGTATTTTGTTGTGTTAAACAACAAAATCTGCATGTTATTCCCCAACAACTCATAATAGGTGTTATTTATTGCACTCAATAAATAAAGTACCCTTTGGTATCATTATTTATTGGGTGCGATAAATAACACCTAAACTCCTAATCAAGGCCTTAGTGTTTTGTCATCAAGTTGCTGCAGGGCAAAGTACTGAAGGGCAAACAAAAGCGCAAAATTCAAAGAACAAGCACAACCTTAAAAATCGAGGCCTAGATGTATCAAGATTCCATTTTGCGAATCTTAAATAGCGATTTTTAGCGAATCGCTATTTAAGATTCGCAAAACGGAATGTATGTAAAAAATCGATTTTTTTTAGCGATTCCTTATTAATCTTTATTTGCGAATTCGCATTTTGCGAATTCGCAAATAAGGAATAATTTCCCATGCATTCCTATGGGCCAGGAGGCCCTTAGGAATGATTGTGAAGTAATTCTCAAATTGCGAATTCGCAATTTGCTAATCGCAATTTGAGAATTATTTCAAGGGTGCAGGGGTGTCTCATGGACACCCTGCTGCACCCCTGAAACTTACATGTGTGTGCATATGGCACACATACATGCCCTATGGGCATGTATGTGTGTCACATGCCACCTTCAAAATTGTCATATTTTGGTTTTTGAAAGGATATCGCAAATTAACACAAACCTCAAATTGGTGTTAATTTGCGATTCCTTAACCTGAATTCGCAATGTAAAAAAATGTCATACATGGCATTTAAGGAATCGCAAAATTGCGATTCCTTAAATGCTTAAGCAAAATAAGGAATCGCAATTTTTTGCGATTCCCTGTTTTGCTAATTTCTAATACATCCCAAAAGATGCAAAATGTCCGTTTGCGATTCGTTAAGGCCGAAATTCTGCGAATTTCGGCCTTAACGAATCGCAAAAGGCTTGATACATCTAGGCCCGAATGTGTCCCTTAAAAAGCCATGCATCATTTTAATGAACTTTTTGAAAAACAATCTGATATAAATAAATGACTGCAGCTTCAAAATACAAAACACTGCAGTAACAAAGCCGTAGAAAGAAGAACAGAAATTAATAAAGAAAGGATTAGAATACGCATATTGAATGTTAGCAGTTTAAGAGAAATTCAGCGGATAGTTAGAATCCTGGATTATTAAAGGAAACAAAAACTATATAAGGCTATTACAAGAAACACACACTTTAGAGGGTTAAATAAAAAGATGTGTGGTTGATGGCTAAAGAACATGATATGCTCTTATTAAACGTGCAAGCAGAAAAGGTATAACAGTCCTGATACCAGTCCATTTTATTGTGGAAATAATCTGTGCCAAAGCCGGCAGTATAGGAAGATGGACCTTAGCCCAAATTAAAGTAGATCCCTTCAAGTTCAGTCATATCTATGTAAGGGTCAAATGTAGATGCTCCTACAAACATTTTGGATATAGTTGGAGAATATATTGGAATTTCCAGATCAGTATATGTTGGATAATGATTTTAATATATTGCTAAATTAAATACAAGTTTAATCTTCCTAAGTGCTCTAAATTAGGATCAGCAACTCTCAAACACGCTTGCATAATATATTCAAAGATTTTAGCCTTGTAGGCATTTAGAGACTAAGGAGCTTCCGAACAAAGAAATGTTATATTTAATTCCAAAAATGGCTATTTCTCAAGATTAGACTATTTCCTAATTAATTGCACTTTGGTGGGAAGAGTAAGGGAGATAACACAGCCTTATATACATCTCTCAGATCTTGCTAAGATTGTTTACCATTAAATATTGTGACACCAAATTGGCAGAGAAGATGGTCTCTGAGTAGAACACTTTTATTGAAAGAGACCCTAATAAACCACGTGAAGAATCTAGTACAACATTTTGTTCAGAACTAAGAATTAGCATTGTTAGATGTCAGCTTGGACACTTTCAATGCATTTATTAAGAGTGTAATGATGACTTGGTGGTGTATACAGGCAGCAAACATGTTTCAGATAGCACAAAAATACATTGAAAGGCAACTGTTAGAGGCATAACAGAGATAATCCTCCTTGGGGTTAGGCTCTGATCAATACACTCAAGAAATGGAAAAAACTGGGAGGCATATTAGCAAGAACCTCGTTAAAATTATCGCCGTTTTAGTGGCAGGAAACTGCTGCTAAAACGGCGATAATGGGCTTGCTAAAATGCGTTATAGAATTCCAATAGAAGCCCAGATTAGATGTGCAGGACATCTAACCTGGGCTTCTATTGGAATTCTTTAACGCATATTAGCAAGCCCATTATCGCCATTTTAGCGGCAGTTTCCTGCCTCTAAAACTGCGATCATTTTAACAAGGTTCTTTCTAATATGCCCCCTGAAGATAGGGCTAAGATGCCAATCAGATGAGATAAACAGCAAGATGTGGAACATAAGTAGGTTACAACACTGCAATAGAGGGAAGATTACTGTTCATTGTTGGCTCAGAAAACCAAAGCTGATGATGGAAGGAATTTTAGAAGATCAATTATCGACCCCATTAAAAACAAACTAGTCAACAATAGTAAGCATATTGAACCTGTTTTGCTTCAATGCTTCCAGGAAATGAACAAACACAATCTATTCCATTACAAAACTAAAGTAATTAAATGTTTCGCTTCTGGAAATTTGCCCATGTTAAGTCCAAAGCAACAAGGCCAATTAGAGTCATCTAGCTTACTAAAATAATTTGTTGCTACTGTAAACAAATTGAAAACTGGGAAAACTGTATACCCTCCAAACTGTTAAAATAATTTCTAGAACATATCACTCTAATAATAACTACACTTTTCAACTATAGTTTTATGAGAAGGGCAACACTGCCATCTTGGTCTTAAACAACTATAACTCTTATACTAATACCTGGGATGGGGCCAGTAAGAAGTGCAGGATATAGACTGATATTTCTTTTAAACTGTGATTGGAAATAGTGTTATTAGTTCAGAGAGTTGAGCGCTCCACTCAAGTATTAATCACAATCCTTGTCAGCGTGTACCACCAAAATCACTAAATAATCCTGTGCTTAATCCTCTGGTAGCTTGGCACAAAGCAGTCAGGCTTAACTGAGAGGAAATGTGTACGGTGTGTATGCAGTACTCCAACAGTAATAAAGTGAAAACATGATGCAAGAAAAATCTCAAACCAATTTAGGAAAATAAAAAATATTTCAATGACATCAACATGCCAAACCTCCAATAAGAATAACCAGAGATATGAATCTTTAAAGTTGACAGTAAAAATAGTGCCAAAAAGCACTAAACGCCAATTGCGGTTCTCTGGTCACTTTGGACTGGGTCAAAGTTAAAAGTTAAGGCCTCCCAGAATAGATCGTTGGACCAGGTTCACCCCAGTGGAAAGTGTATCTTCTAACACAGGGCCCGATTATGATGTCGGGCGGATTGGCACCGACAGGCTGTCAGTAACGGTCTGTCTAACATCTCAGGCTGAGGTCCGACTGCCGCATAATGATGTGGTCAGTCAGAGAGCAGTGGGTTGGGGGACCAAATGACATCTTCAACAGGCTCAAGGAGCCCATCGGGTCGTCGGTCGGAGTGTGATCCCTACAGTGGCGGTGGTGTCTGTGAAGGCATTAGGGATTATTGTGACCCTCTTCCTTCTGTCTTTAATGGCGGTCCAAACGTCATGTGAAGGCACGTGAAAGGCATCGGCGATGGGAAGCCGAGTTGGTTGATGCAGAATAGAGTCCCCTCTCTCCTTTCTCCGTCCGTTACGGTTTCCCATGCTGCGGGAGACCTGCGGCCAAGATGATCACCACCGTGAATGGCGTTGGAGGCGGTGGCAAGCTGCATTGGTTGATGGGGAATGGAGTCCCCTCTCTCCCTTCTCCGCCCGTTAGGGTCTCCCATAATTTTGTATAATGTTTTATAGTACCATTTTTGTACTACAAAACATACTACAAAATGTTTGTGAATCAGACTCTGAGGCCCTGATTACGAGTTGGTCTGTATTTTCCAGCACGCGCCAGAATCCCTGTTTATGCATGGGTCGAAATTAGGAGTAGGTAGGTATTTAACACACCCATTATTTATCAGATGTATAAAATACCTCAACCTTTGTTAAATTTCGGCAGGACTAACCTGCTGAACTTTAACAGGGGAAAAGCATACAGTATTTACTGGATTATGTGTATTTTGTTGTGTTAAACACCAAAATCTGCATGTTATTCCCAAACAACTCATAATAGGTGTTATTTATTGCACTCAATAAAAAAAGTACCCTTTGGTATCATTATTTATTGGGTGTGATAAATAACACCTAAACTCCTAATCAGGGCCTTAGTGTTTTGTCATCAAGTTGCTGCAGGGCAAAGTACTGAAGGGCAAACGAAAGCGCAAAATTCAAAGAACAAGCACAACCTTAAAAATCGAATGTGTCCCTTAGAAAGCCATGCATCATTTTAATGAACTTTTTGAAATACAGTCTGATATAAATAAATGACTGCAGCTTCAAAATACAAAACACTGCAGTAACAAAGCCGTAACTTCTTCATGTAGTGTGACATGAGTTGAATGACCTAAGCTAGACAGTGGGATATTGGAAAGTGGATACAAGACTTGAAAGACCTAGGTGCAATGTTTCAAATGAAGTTTCCTGCGGTGGTAACAATAATGTTAAGAAACACGATTTTCAATTACAAACAGACCACAGATGTATATGCATTAATGCAGAAAACTTGCAAACCACTCTATAGTAGTGCATGAAACTAAGAGAATTAATTTGAACAAGAAAGTTGAAAGGAAGACACTCAAAGTGGGCCCAAGGGGTTGCATATCACACCAAGATGTTAGTAGGAAGGTTTCTTCAGGGTGAGAGTCGGGCAAAGGGGTTTGGGTCGAGCATAGGCTATGGGAGTGATAGAGCAAGATTTCGCATCGCGACTTGCTCGAGTCAAGAACCTCGAAAATCTATTATAATCTCGTAACCTCAAGTGTTTGTTTTACTAATTATTGTGTATTTTGAATGTGCGTGGGTATCATAGAGATGCTTGCTTATGTGTTCTACTAATACGATTAATTCATGTCCCTAAAATGGCCGCTGCTTGACTTTCCTCTTCTGCGCATGCGTCAGTCACACTCACGTGACTTTGCGTAGACATAGTTTTGGAAGGAAAGGGTGCGCATGCGTAATAAGCAATAAGATGGCTGTGCTTTGATAACGTGGTGAAACTTTGTGCTGCTGCTCTTGTGACATTGTTCGTTGCACTTACCATTAATGCATAGTATATTTTTATAAGGATGAAACTAAAGCACGAAATCATGACATGAAGTACATTCATTTATTTTTATGTACTAATTTGTTTTCGCTTACTTTTCATGTATCACGGGAAATGGGGGTCCGAATGGGTCGTGAGCCATTTTGAAGGTCCTTTCTGCGCATGCTCCAGATGCAAGGCCAGAGTCAACCATGGACCGTGGAATACAGCCAGCTGGCAGCCACAGTCAAGAGGCTCCTGAGAGAGCTACCTCTGACCCAGGAGGATGGAGCCAATGTTCCTAGAATGATACAATTGTAGACACTTGCATTGTATTCTGTGCGACTTTCTCATGGGAACCCCAATCTTGCTAGGCGGTACCTTAACATGCAAATTAGGCCTTAGAATAGTCTGTTCTGATTGATGTGTTAACCAAATCCTACCTTAGGACCAATCGAAATTTGGGGATTCTGACACTTTGCAACATTGGGGGGTGGTACACTGACCCAAAAGAGTATATCTAGCCTAGGTTCACCTAGGGAAATTGTCCGACTTGTCTGAATAGCTGACCTGTCACTGACCCAACGCACTCAATAGGTGACTTGATACAGAGCGCTGCGGAGCACTCTGTCCGAATTTGACCATAGACTAAGGTTTTACTAAACCTTAAGTGCTGGCGGAGCACTTTGCTGAGGAGTTCGCTGACCCAATCGGGGTTCCGATCGATAGCTGCAGAGAGGGTGGAGCGCAGGCGTTGCTTCCGAACTGCGGGTGCTGGTCGTATCCTGGTGGTCCTGTCCTGATCCTAATCTGGGTTTCCTGTCCTGTCCTGGGGTGTCCATTCTGCACCTGCTGTCCCACTGAGGGTTATCCTTCCTTGAGGGTTTTCCTGTCCTTAACTGACCCGTGGCCAGGGTTGGTTTTCACACCAGTCTAGGTAAATATTGCTCTGAGTTCTTAAACTGCACCTTCCTATTTTTCTGTCTTTGCTTTAATAAAGACATACCCTTTGCATATGTTAATTTTCCATGCTTCTCTCCGCAAATCATTGCATCTCATTAAAGTCATTTACAGTTTGCATTTCATAGCATGATCCTATGTTCCCCTGTGTTTTTAGTATAAATCTGTCCATACTGTTTATGAATTAAATATATGATACGATTTTTCTCCTAAATACTGAATTGAAGTAATAACGTTAGAATTATAGCGTGTTGCACTTTTTTCCCCTTCCACAGATGTATAGGTTACCCTAGTGTCTTTTCTCTCGAAATATGACCCTATGATAAAGTTCCTAATGCGTGCATAAAATTCCTAGCATTTAGTACTCTCCCTCGAATTTCATTTCCGTTAATTCTGAATTCTCTCATTAGTGGGTTAGATGGTTACCTGTATACTCTTCCTATATAGTTATGTGCTCTTCGTTATTCTGATTATAGATTGCCTCATTACTATTAACTGTATGATTGAAGAATCTGAAATCTAAGATAAACTTTTAAAACTTCTCAGTTGTCCGTGGTCATTTCATGAAATAAAATACAAAAAGTTGGGTTTTATATTTTGCTGCCTTTCCTTTTACAGCTAGCTCCCTGACCCATCGTGGTCATAGGTACCCATAACAGTGGATGGTAAGTTGGGTACACTGGAATTTATCGAAAGGGAACTCACAATTATTGATAGTAGATTGTGTGGTCATCTGATCAATGTATATGATAAAGTAAAGTATATGGGCCCGAAGCCAGAAGTGGCGAAATTATTGGTCGGGTGACCCGTGATCTCTAGCAGGAGCATCATGGGTAAAGAACAAATACATTTCCTCATGTGTTCTAAATAGGAGTACTTGAGCTGTATTTCACAATCTTTGCCAAAGTAGGAGTAGAAAGAAAAACAGAAATTAAAAAAGAAAGGATTAGAATACGCATATTGAATGTTAGCAGTTTAAGAGAAATTCAGCGGATAGTTAGAATCCTGGATTATTAAAGGAAACAAAAACTATATAAGGCTATTACAAGAAACACATACTTTAGAGGATTAAAAAAAAAGATGTGTGGTTGGCGGATGGCTAAAGAACATTATATGCTCTTATTAAAACTGCAAACAGAAAAGGTGTAACAGTCCTGATACCAGCCCATTTTATTGTAGAAATAATGTGTGCCAAAGTCGGCAGTATAGGAAGGTGGACCTTAGCCCAAATTAAAGTAGATCCCTTCAAGTTCAGAGTCAGATCTATGTAAGGGTCAAATGTAGATGCTCCTACAAACATTTTGGATATAGTTGGAGAATATATAGGAATTTCCAGATCAGTATATGTTGGATAATGATTTTAATATATTGCTAAATTAAATACAAGTTTAACCTTCCTAAGTGCCCTAAATTAGGATCAGCAAATCTCTTTTTTTTTTTTTAATAGTTGAAGGAGGAAGAAAAGTGGAGGCCGCCCCCCACTCAATTAGATTCAAACAATAGAAGGCCCATCCTGAGTTGTACCTATTATGACTTAAATAAAGGAAATGACAGTGGTGTTGTCTTATTCTCCTCCTAGTGTGTTACTTTCCACTACTATGCTTCGTCATGGTGCTCCTTTAGTACTTAAAAACTGTCATCACAGGTCTAAACTAACTCGTGAAAGAATGTAGTGTGTGAGGAGAGAGTACCTCATGGAAGCAACACCCGAGGGAGTTACTGGCCAATAATAGCCAGTCTACCCACTTCTCATCATTGGCCGCTCTCTCTTCGTTGTGTGTGTGAAAATGATAGCCCAAAAAACTAATATGCTCCCTTTTCAACAAAACTCATTTAGTGAAGAAGTAGTGGACATAGTTGAATGTGCCCACTGCACTACCCACTTAAGTACTCACAGAACCCCAGTGAAAACCAAAAAAGAAAAGTTTTTAGTATTCTCACTTTTTAAAACCAGGCGCTGCTTGCTGGCCATCCAATTTTATTCCTAGCTGCAAGCATTCCCGTTTAAAAATGGTTACCAATCTACCATAATTTTCGTCAACATGTTTAGTTGCCGGAAGTTTAGGCAACTTCATCAGGGCTTTGGGGGTTTCTATGTTCTTACTCTTCACTCCTGGTGAATCCCAAGACCTGTGATAACATTAAAATGAGCCAACATTAGATCACCAAAAGGTAATACATCTTGAACCACAGACACTCAGAGAACCCGAAAGGTTCAGTGTATACGTTTTGTATTTTAATGTTCTTTTTTTTTTTTTCTTATTGTTCTTACTTTTGCACAGTTAACAGATTTACAGCGCACTTCGTCAAATATATTCAATTCCATACATTATAACAGTACTTTCCTTTCCTTTCAACTCAAGTCAACACATATAATAAAATCATGATAAAATTACTTCATAGCCTGAATTTCATTCAACTAATGCAATACATTTCATTTCAACTCATATATTAGCTTCATCGACACCTACTTTACCCTATTCACAATAACCCCAAGCCCTCTCTCCATCTTCTAACCGGGTCCCAAATTCTTAAACCTAAACGCTTCCCTTTCCTGCCTTTTCGAGCGTATATGTTCTTTTCCAAATTATAAGTTGCCAGAAGGTTAGCCAACCAAACATGCATTGCTGGTGGGTATTTATCTAACCAAGCTCTGGCAATACAAAGTCTATAAACCGCCATAGCTACAAAAATAAATTCTCTATGGATAATGCTGCTATCTATGGCTAACCCTAATAATATTTGTGGAGGGTTTAAAGTGATTTGAATGCCTAAAGAGGAATCCAAAAAGTTCTCAATCTCTTTCAATAGGGTGTGCAACTGCGGGCATACAGCAAATATGTGTATCAAATCAGCATCGGTCGAGCTACACCTTGGGCATGTAATACCTGTGCTGCCCCCCCACTTTGCTATCTTCGCAGGTGAGAAATACAACGAGTACAAGGTTTTATATTGTTGAGACTGCAATGGTGCTGAGCATAATAGGGTGCATCCTAGGTGCAATGACTCTTGGAACCAGCTAGCTTCCCCAGTCAGTTTCTCTGCCCACTTGGCACTATGCTTGTCCAAATCGTCTGGTTTTGCTGCTGTAAGGCTTGCATAAAAGCTTCGAATGGAGCAATCTCCGCCTAATCTTATCTTCTCCATAATTTCTACCTTACTGAAACCCACCGACCCCCCCTGCTTACCCCCGAGAAAACTTCTTATTTGCAAAATTTTAAAAAGTCCCTCCTATCCAAACCATATTTACACATTAAATCTGAAAATTGTACCACTCCCTCCGTATTCCTTACATCCCCAATTTGAATTATCCCCTTATCTGCCCACCCCGCCATTATAGTATCCCCAAAAATCTGTGATGGAAATGAAACATTTTTATGCATCCTATTGTAATAATTATATCGGCCAATTCCCACTTTCTTCATTACAGCATTCCAGATCTTAACTGCGGCTTGGACCGTTTTGAACCTTGTCCTTTTATAATATCCAAAGTCAGTACAATTAAGGAAGCAGTTGTCCACCTCTGGCCCCAACACCGCAGAGTATATCCTAGCTGAATCATTAGTGGTTTTCTGATCTAACACGCCCGCTCCAATTAAACCCCTCATATACTGCAGTACAGCTGCCCAGTAGTATAACTTAAAATCGGGCGCCCCCACCCTCCTCTTTCTCTCGGTAGTGACATAAATCTGTAGGCCCTGCGTGTCTTGCCGTGAGCCCAAATGAACCTATTCAGCATATTCTCCAGTTCTTTAAACCATTTTGCCTCAAAGAACAGAGGTATTGCCCTGAAAAAGTATAAAAATTTGGGCAGTACCAACATCTTTATGACATTAGTGCATCCAACTAGTTAAAGGTGTAAATTGTTCATGCGTTCTAAATCTGTTTTTACCCTAATCATCAGGGGCGCGAGGTTATTCTGGACAACTGTATCTAGATCCGCTGTAATTGCCACCCCTAGGTATATTGCTGAGTCCACCACCCTTTGATCATTACAAACAACATATTGATTACACACAATTTGTGTTTTAGAGCTATTTAGGCTATATCCCGCCACCTGTCCAAATTTATGTCTCTCAGTCTCAATTTCCCTTATTGCCTCGGTGGGATTGGATGTCAAAATGGCCACATCGTCTGCGTAGGCTAGCGTCTTTGCCTCGTAGCCATTCAACCTGATAGGTGGGATCTTGTAGTTACCCTCCAGCTTGCGTATCAATGGGTCTAAATAAAGTGCAAACAGGAGTGGAGATGACGGGCATCCCTGTCTGGTCCCACTTCTAATACTAACTGATGTTGAATAACCCCTATTAACTCTAATCCTTCCTGACGGATTTTTATAGAGAGTCTGCATTGCTGTTATAAAGTCTTTCCCGATTCCACTCCACATTAGCGTGTGCCAGAGGTATTCCCAGGAGACTCTATCGAACGCCTTCTCGGCATCCAAAAAAAGCGCCGCCATAGGGTCCCCCAGGGTTCCTGCCGCATCAAACATTGTAACTACCTGTCTAATGTGTTGAGTGGTACTTTTACCTGGGATAAACCCATGCTGGGTGTGACTTACTAACCCCTCTAATACATCCGCTAATCTTCTTGCCAATATCTTGGAGTACAGTTTTGTGTCTGCGTTCATCAAAGTAATGGGTCTATATGACCCTGGCAGTGATGGTATTTTGCCTTTTTTTAGAATAACAATGATATCCGCCTCCCCCCAAGATTTGGGTATAATTTCCCCCCTCTGTGCTCTCAGCATGACATTAAACATATCTTGGCCGATCACTTGATGAAATACTTTATAAAACTCGATCGGCAGTTGATCAGGGCCCGCTGCTTTGCCTGAGGGTAATATCTTCAGCGCCATGAGGAATTCCTCTAAACTGAAGGGCGAGTCCAGCATCTCCCTTTCCTCCGTAGTTATTCTTGAAGGGGTTATATCTCTAAGATAACATTCTATCTCTCTTAGAATCCCTGTTCTGCCCCCAGCGTACAACTCTTCATAAAATTGTCTGAAAACCTCCCTAATTTTAGCTGTTTCAGAAACTAAGGTCCCACTCCCATCCCTAATCTCCGAAATATCCGAAGCTGCTAATCTTTGCCTAGTGCGGACCGCTAATAAGTGTCCCACCTTTTCGCTTAGTTCGTACGCAGCTTCCTTCTTGGTTAAGTAATTCTCTGCAGCTTTTTTAGAGATATTTTCTGTAGCTTCTGCCCTAAGAGCAATAATTTTAAGGAGGTGCTCTTCAATTGGTACATTCAAACGCAACTTCCTCGCCAATTCCTCCTCTACATTCAACAAACTATGATAAAGTTCCCTAATTTTATCTCTTATCTTTTTCTGGTTATAGAGTAAATAGCTCATTGTCTCCCCCCTCACCCCGGCCTTACAAGCATCCCAAACTACTCCCGAGGGGGCTGTGCCTCTGTTGATATCCCAATACATCCTAATCCAATCTGTCATATGTACCCGATATGCTTCATCCTTCAACAAAGCTCTATCGAATGACCATTGTATATCCGTCCGCTGTGTCTGACCTATTCTAATGGTTAAAATCAGAGGACTGTGATCCGATACACTTCTGGGCTGTTTTTCGATTTGTGCCCCTACCATCAGGGGGGTAGATATCAGAAAATAATCCAGCTTAACCAATATCTTATGAGGCGCTGAATAAAATGTGCTACCATCCACGCCTGGTCTCAGCTTAACCCATGGATCCCCTAAAGAGTTGTGTAAGGCCATATCGGTCAGTGTCCTATATACTCTCCTCTTCCTACCTAGATATTGCCCTCCTCTCTGTAAGAACGAACTGCTGGGGTCATGAATATTAAAATCCCCACAACAAATAATTGGTTCGGACCACAACGCCAGTTCTGTATCTAAATATTGGAATATCTCGGGGTCATCCTCTGTGGAGCCATACACGGACACTACTGTACATTTTTCTCCTTTAAATTTTATTTCCAAAATTACCCACCTACCCCATTGATCCTCCTTTTTTTTAACACCTCTATCTCCCTTAATCTCCCTAGTACTGCCACTCCCCTGTGTTTAGTAGCTTGCTTGGTTTTTGCCAAAACATCAAACCCTAATTGGGCAAGAAGATACCCCTTGGAATCTTCTACATGTGTTTCCTGGAGGCAAACCAGATCTAGCCGTAGTGTCCTAAGTAAAGCCGCCACTCTCAGCCTCTTTCCAGCGTCATTAAGGCCACATACGTTAATAGTAGCTATCCTACAACTCATTAAAATACCTGGAAGGGTGTTCCATACTATAGTACTGACTATGTGTCTGGGGTTGATCCAAAGTCTCCCAACATTTTTCTGCATACTGTGTTGATTGTGTTGATTGTGCTCCTTGTGCGCTGTCATGAGCCCCTCTGTGCTGCCTTGAATATCCTATACCTTTTTTTTGCCTTTTTTCCCCCTTTTTCCCCCTATCGCCCGTCCACCCGCCCAACCCACCCATCCTGTCGCAGTCTCCCCTCCCCCTCCCCCCAATTACTGGCAAATAGGTCAATGAGACCTATGTGTAGCCGCTCTGGTTTGTGGTGATCGCTCCCCTCTCCCCCTCCACCCAGAATTTACCTATATCTCGTGTACCCCCTTAACCTTAACCCCCCACCATCAAATTACGTACAAAACCTTTCCTATCTTCCTGAGCTGACTGCTTTATACAAAAAGAATCCGAATATACAGCCTACTCATTATTGTGCACACTTTATAACATCTTGCAATATTTCACATAGTATATAGGGTGTTCTAAAGTGCCTCAGCCACCTTTCTGACTCTTAATCTCCTCCAAGAACTGTTGAGCCTTAATCTCGGATAAGAAAATTCTTGTTCTCCCCTTTATGACTATCTTCAGCCTAGCCGGGAATAGCAAAAATGCCTCTGCGCCTGCTGACTGGAAGGGCTTAATAAGTTGCCTGAGCCGCCATCTTCTCTCAACGGTAACATGGCAAAAGTCGGGCTTAGCAAAAAAGGTTGTCCCCTCAAATGCTCTTTTTCTGTCTGGTCTGGCCTTATCCATTATCTCCTCTCTAAGAAGGAAATTTCCTACGTATATCAAAATAGCCCTGGGTAGCGCAGGTTGTCCTGTTTGGCCCCCACCGCCCCGATCTTTCCTGATAGTAAAAGGGAATCTGTGTGCCCGTTGGATTTCTTTCTCCCACTCAGCCTCCGGGAAGGCTCCTCTTAACAGATTAGTCACAAATTGCATAATGTCCTCCCCTTCTGCCCCTTCTGCCACTCCCAAAATGCGAATGTTATTCCTCCTTTGTCGATTTTCGAAATCCTCGAACTTCCATTGTAGGTCACTTGCCAGCTTCTCTTGCTCCCCCTTAAAGTCTTGCCATGCCCCCACCTCATCTTCGAGTTTTCCAGTTCTCTCCTCCACCTCGGTGACTCTTTCTGCTAACCCATCGTATAGTTTATTTATTTTCCTAAGAGAGTTCTGGATTTTTTTTTACGTTTGCCTTGCCCTGCGGCTTTCTGTTCTAACCTCCCCTTGCATTTGTTTAAGAGTGTTAAAGATCATTTCAAAAGGGGCCTGGCTCTGCAGGGGGTAGGAGTATTTGCATCGTTGGGGGATTTGTTGTCATCCGGGTACGTTTGCGAGGTAGCAGAATAATCCCATGTTAATTTCTCTCCCCCCGCTGTGGGCAATCCTATATCCATACCACGCCTTCTCCCCTTAAGACACTTCTTTTTCTGCGTGCTCTCTTTCCTAAAAGTACTTGATCCAGAGTCCGACTCATCATCCACCTCCTCGCCCCCTTCTGAATTAACTTCGCTTGTCTGGGTAGTGTCGGTATCCTCATCAACTGAGTAGAAAAGATCACCTTCCAATGATCCACCATCCTTCCTCTCCGGCCCCGCCCCGCAGCCCGATTGCTACAATCCAGGGGCCTTTCTCTAGCTGCTAAACTGGTATTACTCCTTCCAACCTTTTGCTTTTTCCCCATCTCAGCCTCTACCTGCATTAGTGCCCCCAACATATCCGCACTTCCCGCAGTCCCGCTGATTAGGGTGTGGGCATCTCTTGTCTCTGAGTGTCATTTTCGGGGTTTCCAGAATTCTTCACCGTACTGCTGTTAGTATCAAACAACGGAGCTCCCATGGCTGTACTGCATACTCCATTATCGCCGCTGTTAGCTGCCACAGCTGAAACCTGGGGTTGCCTAGCAACCACTCCCTCTGCGCCGGTAGCGTCTATCGCAGCGTCCTCGAGGACGTTCCTGTGTCCTGCCTGCGCTTCTCCCGGCTGCGTGTTTGTCCTAGGGCTGAAGGACTCCATCAAGGTAGGCTGCCTCAGGGCTGATTCTTTCCCCTTACTCGGCCCGCTTTTCTGCCTCTCCGATGAATCCGCTGTGGTGAGACTTGCCAAGTCCTGCTCGAGCGGCTCAGCCCTTACCGGGTTTGCTGGATTCAACGCGATCGCTGGCTTCGAGCGGCTTTCTGCTTTCTTTCCTTTTTGTGCTGGGGCCATCGTCTTTCTAACAGCGCCGAGTCCTCGCTGCTGTAAGCCAGGGGTCCCAGTATCGTTATTCTTTTTCACGTTTGCATTTGCAATACTTCCAGCATTCACAGCTTGCTGCCTCGCAGTACAGGCTGCCTTCTCCTTTTCCTTGTCTTTATCCATTTTAGCCTGACGCGCCGGCATTCTCGCAATCTGTATCCGGACCTCCGCTGTCCAACTGTATATTTTTAACCAGAGCCAGCTAACTCCGGCTTTAGTAATCGGGTGTGCTTTCCAGATGTTGTCCCACCTCGTATGTACCCAAGCAGCCAACTCCATAGGTGGGGATCGATCAGGGGGTAGTAATGTATTTTATCCCATCAATCTGGGTAGTGTGAGGAGAGAGGTCAGGAGTGACTTCTCACCACAACCTCCCGGCGGCCATCTTGCCCAATCTCTCACCACCTAGGATCAGCAAATCTCAAACACGCTTGCATAATATATTCAAAGATTTGAGCCTTGTAGGCATTTAGAGAATAAGGAGCTTCCCAACAAAGAAATGTTATATTTAATTCCAAAAATGGCTATTTCTCAAGATTAGGCTATGTCCTAATTAATTGCACATTGGTGGGAAGAGTAAGGGAGATAACACAGCCTTCTACACATCTCTCAGATCTTGCTAAGATTGTTTACCATTAAATATTGTGACACCAAATTGGCAGAGAAGATGGTCTCTGAGTAGAACACTTTTATTGAAAGAGACCCTAATGAACCACGTGAAGAATCTAGTACAACATTTTGTTCAGAACTAAGAATTAGCATTGTTAGACGTCATCTTGGACACTTTCAATGCATTATTAAGAGTGTAATGATGACTTGGTGGTGTATACAGGCAGCAAACAAGTTTAAGATAGCACAAAAAATACATTGAAAGGCAACTGTTAGAGGCATAACAGAGATAATCCTCCTTAGGGTTAGGCTCTGATCAATACACTCAAGAAATGTAAAAAATAAAAAAAAACTGGGAGGCATATTAGCAAGAACCTCGTTAATATTATCGCCGTTTTAGCGGCAGGAAACTGCAGCTAAGGCGGAGATAATGGGCTTGCTAATATGCGTTATAGAATTCCAATAGAAGCTGATCCAGCGCTCTCACCAAAATATTTCACAAATGACACTATCTACTACCACAAAACTTACACTACAACACTAGGCCCATAACAACAATAGAGCGCTTGAATCATGAGGCGATAAGATCTAAATATAGTTGTTTAAACCATCTGCAATAATCAAGACCAGCTTGTCATTTTAGAAAGTTGATTTTAACACATCTAGAAAAACTTAGGTTTTGGTATTTTATTAAACAAGCATTAGAAAATGTCATAAAGAAAGATTTATTCAGTATTAATAAAAAGAGCATAAATCAAGAATTATTATTCATTAGCAGGAATAAGTAAAATTAAGCATTTTCCAAAATCCTAACTATATCTCTGTCTCTACCCTCATCACCTAGTAATAAAGTAATTAATAAAAACTCCTGTCCTCACGTGTAAAGTCCATCAGCATAACATCGTCCTCCAGATTTCTCGAGCGTAAGCCAACTATGTGTTCTCTGAACCTATTCTTATACCCTAATTTTAGCTGAGCTAACTATTTTTCACATTCCAGCAGACGAATTCTAGTTCTCCATTGGCTGAGCCACCTCGTACCACAGTAAACTGTGACACCTCCTTCTTACATGCCCGGGCAGATTCACTAGTCCATTGTTCATTTAGAAGTCTTGGCAGCTTCTCCTTAGGCTGCTACATTTTGTAGCGACAGCTTCCTTTTAACCTTGAGCTAGTCAGCTCTGAACTCCCGTGGCACGTTAGCAAACGTTAGCAAATTTCTCCAAAAAGTCATCTTTTTAGCAGTTCATTCCAAAACCTTTCAAAATAAAAGCTCAGAGGCCTTTTCCATCCTTCTCAGAATTATTTTCACTTGAGCCATTTTCATCATTAGGCCTCTTTCAGAAAGCGTCAATTTTCTGCGCCACTGTCCCTGCGTCACTTTTAAAAGGGTACTATTTTTCTGCAGCCATCTCTAAGCTTCACTTGTAAAACTATTATATAAACAAACACAAAGAATAATTAATGCAAGAAATACAGTTTGTTCTGTTGCCTCCCATCATTGCTAATAATTAACCCATTAGTCTAAATTACCTAGCAGTAAAGCACAAATAAAGCAGCATTTTATATCTACCAGTCTTCATAAATCCAGCAGGGTTCTTTATGCACCTATAAAGAATATAGTGACACCACATAGACAAGGGAAGCAAAATAAGCACATGCCATTATTTTAAAAACAGCTGCTATTAGTTATGACATGACAATAGACAAGATTAATTTATTATTTTCCACATACATAAGAATGCAACATAATGCACATTTATGAGCACACATATTAGTTTCCCACGTGTTCTGTAATGTAATGTAACTTTAAACTAGGTTGAATTATTATACACACAGCACAAGTTGTTAGCATTATTAATTTATTTATGGAAGTGTGACTTCACGGGTTTAAACAGATTTCTGTTTTCTATCCCGCTCCATCAACTCCCTCATCTGGTGATTAACAAATCACCACACCACCACCCAATATTTTAGCAAAAATTTTATCTAAGATGAACATGATTCAATTTCACCTGTGTTAGTATTTCTAAAGACTTATCTCATCAGTTTATCTACAATTCTCATATTGAGTTTTAAGAAACCCCTCTAGTTCTATTTCTTTCTCTTGTGTAACATACAACTAAGCTTCATTAAAAGTGTTGCAAAAACTATAACTAATAAAATGTCAGTATCTTGTTTGTCATATTGACCTTAAAGTTCTCCTTGTTAATTTCTAAAAGAACAATAACCTAAATTAACCAAAGCAGAATTATATTTTCATTAAGCTTGCAAAGAAAAATAAAACAAAAATTTTAAAAATTTTACCTACATTTTCTCAAAATTTCTAACACCCCCCTTTTTCAAATTTTTTTTTTTTTTTTTTTTTTTTTTTATAATCTTTAAACCTTCTAACAGTTTTTCTTCGACCTAATGTCACAAATTAATTTTTCAGCTAACATAATTTCTTCGACCTTGTGTCATCTAACACATTTTCTTCAGCCTTATGCCAAAAACAGAAAACCTAAAAATTTAACAGGTATGTACTTCAATCATTGTCACTATTCTCTTCAATCTTTTCCTGACTGCAACTATTTACCTCCATTACAGGTATCACTTCTATTTTCTTTCCTGCCTCACTTTTCTTTACAGTATCTTTTTGACTTGATATCTCATCAATCTGTTTCTTTGATCTGTGTCTCAATTTGAATTTTAGGCCTTCATTTTCTTCTTGCCAGTTATCACTTTTTCTTGGTAATTTCTTCTTTTGCTTGGTCACATTACATTCTGTTCTCCAAGCTCCTTTTCTGAATTTTCTTATTTGAGAATCTTCATCATTCTCATCAGTTTCAGTGTCAGATATTTTCATTCTGGACTCAGGTACTTCTTTACTCAGCAGCTTCACTCCGTTAGGAACGTCATCTTTGTAGCTGGTACTTGGCAATTCATCTTCTTTTTCTTCAATTACCTTCAACTTCCCAGTTTCAGAATTCTTGTTCCTGCTTTCAGAGCTACTTTTCTGCTTTTCAATACTCTCCTGGTCTTGAATCACAATCTGATCACATTCTTCTTCTGCTTCTTTTTCTGGCAGATTTCCATCATTTTCTAAGTCTTCAGTCACAACTTTCAAGTCTTCTTCAATCAAGGCTTGTTTTCCATTCATGTTCTCCAGATATCGACCAACTTGTCGATCTTCAAGATCTGGATTCTCTTCAGGCTCTTCTTCAGAATCTGAATCAACAGTTGTGACACTATCCTCATCAGGATTTTCAGGTGTAGATACACGAAAAGTATGGCCAGTGTCAATCCACCTCTTCAGTCTTTTGCACTTCTTTGCATTTGTTGTGACAAGACTGACTGACCTCCTTTTCTGCCACCTTGGCACTAGAGAATTTCTTTTTAGACGAACCTTTTTCCTGATCCTTTTACCTGGTAATAGAGCAAGTACTTGCTCTTTTTCTCTTGTTTGTACTTCAGTTTCATCTTCATCAAACACAGAAATCATTTCATCTGATAAATTCCTGCAATTCTCCAAATTGATGCTATCATTGATAAGCATCATTCTTTTCTCTAGTATGAATGTTTGTCTCATGACCTTGTCCATCATAATCTCACGTGGACTTAAATCTGTCTTTTTATCAGTAGTGTTTCTCAGAAACATCAAAACAAGTGGAAGAACATCTGTCCACTTTGTACCTGCATCTAGGCACATTTTTGCATCTCTGTCTTTTATAGTAACATTCTCATGCTCCTCAACATCTGAAATTTCTAGTTTATCTGCACAATGAAACAGTCTGTTTTCAATATGTTTTCTGTTATCTGATAGCTTTGCAACAGTAATTTTATCATTATGTCGCATCTGAAATATTTCAAACCATTTTATAATCAAACAGAAAATCACAAAAATGTAGCACAGTTTATCATGCAGTGACATCTCACAGAAATCCATTTGTAATCTGGTCAATGAACCACTCTCCTGTAATTCTGTTTCTATTCCCACAATTGTTCTCTTAATTGTGTTTACTTGCTGATAAGTCAGACACCTCTGGTAAAGAAATTCTGCAATTTTATGGTATATTCTGTCCATATCAGTAATCATGTTATTTAGCAAAACTACTCTACCATCTTTGTGTGACAAAATCTCATCCTCATCTCGCTGTCTAAAATCTGCACTCAACCATGTGTTTCTCAACCATGTGTTTTTCTCCTCATGAGTTGCATCGTCTTGTAAGCCTTTGATTCCCTGCCATGTTTCAACTGCTGTTAGTATTAGTGAACTCAAAGCATGTTCATCATTCATTTTGTATGCTGCACATATCACGACAGCAAACCTTTCTGCCAATTGAATATCATTAATCAATCTTTTAATTAAATTTGCATTTCTGAAAAGTGAACCTGCAGAAGTCAATGTTTCAATCTGTTGATTAATTGCATCCTTTACCTTGATGTCTTCACTCAAAAGAACATCATTTTTATACCAATATTCTGGAAATGCATTTAATCCTTTTGGACTGTTTTCCTGTTCTTTATTTAATCCTGTATCTGTTTTCTCTGTCTGTTCATTAACAAAATTGTGTAATGGCAATGAAGCCATGTCATTCTGCTGAACCATTACCTGTCGCTGTATTTGTAGCTCTTTATTTAGCTCATTTATCTCAATCTCCTTTTCAATTGACCAGAATTTTGACTCGTCTGACTGTGTCAATTCAATTAGGTCAATATCAGACTTCTCACTTACCAGAATTGAAGTCATCTCTGTTTCTTGCTCGGTTGCAATCCCTATTAATTCAATTTCAAGTACAATAGAATAAACCTTTTCAGTTAATGGGACCTTTAAAATTGCGGAATTAATTTCATCTTTTCTAAGTACAGGCACTATCTCTTTTTCCAAAATTTTCATGGACTCCTTTAAATCATTTGATGAATTCACATAAACAGGAATATTAATTCCAGAAGTATTAAGCATCTCATCATGCTTTTCTATCGCATCAATTTTAGTAGAAGTCTGAGCTGTCACTTTATCAGTTTGATCTGACACTTTTGGCGTTGTATTAACCTGTTCTAGGGGTCTTCTTGAATTTCTGTTCTGATCCATATTTTCAACATCAATTGTACACTGATCTATATTTTCTACTCTGACACTTTTATTATTTATTTTCGCTAATTTGGGAAATTTTAATTTACTCTCGCATTTGGCAACAACCTTTTTCATTTTCTTATACAAGGAAGACATTTTATTTCTCTTTATATAATTCGGTAAATTTACTCTTTAAATTTGCCTTGCAGCGCTTATTGATCAATTTATTAATTAATTTAACACTATCAGGTGTATAAAACTTTATAATTTGGTCAATCTAATATATCTCCTAATTTGCCTGTATCACTAATTATAATTAATTAACCTGTAAAGAAAAATATCAATTTGCAAAAACAATAACAACGCAAAATTTTATTTTATAACAGTAAATATCAACATATAATCACATGTGTTTTAAATGTTCTTAATTTTCACTTACACACCTTCTGCAACATATACCTGTGGAAAAAGAAAACCTGACTTGTTTTGCCTTAATTTACATATAATGTCTTGCTTGTAAATAACCTTTTACCCTTTAAACATTAATTATATATCATTATCGCATTTCGTTTTGCGACACAATGTTTTACTGTTTCTACTATGACCTGTATTTAATTTACAATTTATGATAACTATTTATTATTTAACTTTTATTTAATAAACTCTAATCATCTTTGCTGCTATTGTCAATTAAACAGGGTAACTAGTTACATATAATATTCAATGTTTCATAAAATTCCACTTTTTAATTTTAATTAGTTATTAAAATATATTTCTGGGCATTACTAGCATAGGGTTTGATAGGAAATAAACAATGTGCATCAGCACAACAGGTGTTTTAATCAACCAGCGTGTGATTACCACAATGCTCAGCTGACCAGACTGTTGCTAAGGCCATGAATCGCTACTGCTTCTGTCCCACTCGCCTCACGTTCAAGCCTCTGCACTAAATCAAATCTGGAACATTAAAAAACCTTTTAACATACAACAGCGCTTCATCCAATCACAGCGCGACTTTGCTGTGACATCAAAAACACCTCGTCCAGTCAGAACGCAGCTTTCACGTTATTCAGTAAATTTCAGCGCTGCTGCAGCTGACAGTCTCTCCAGCGCTCGTCATACAACAGCTGTGACATGGAAATCCAAAACGGGAATATTTACTTTTATATTTTACTCGGCAATTTAGTTTAAAACATCAGCGCGCCACAGCCAATCATAAGGCTGCTTGTATTGTTTTAATCAATCATAGCCCTTCTCTTGTTAAGACGCGCGGTTCCCTTGTGACGCTACGCATCATCAGCCAATCGGTGTGCGACTCTTGTATGACGCGACGCAATCTCTATCAGTCACAGCGCGGCCCCTTCTTAACTTCTTCAATCTCGAGGCTCACGAAGCCTCAACCAATGAGGTCGCGGCCTTTGTGTGACGCTACGCGTCAACAACCAATGGGTGCACAACCTCCTAAGGCTGCACCGGGAACTAGGGGTGTGTGCTTCACCATCCAATGGGTGCACAATTTTGTTATGACACGACGGGACCTCATCCAATGGGAGCGCGGCGGCTGACGCAAGCAGCCGCTGCAGCTGGCAGCTCTCCCTCCTCTCTCCTCACACGGTGAACCGCCCCTCCCTCGCAAATTTTTATGAAATTAAAATGGCACTATTTTAGGAATGGAAATCTATATCGGGGACAATTTTAAAATAAATTCTAAACCTCGCCCAACACACGGAGCTTCGCCCAATCAGAGCGCGGCTCCGTGTATGACACTTCGAATTTTCGCCCAATCACAGCACGGGTCTGCCTATGACGCGACGGCGTTCTAGCCAATGGCAGCGCGGCGGCTTTTACACACTCGGCGCTGCTTCTACAGGTCTCTCCTTTCGCGCGCTCACTCGCAAACAGCCCCTCCCTTACGAAATTTATTTTAACAGAGCGCACTACGCTCTTCTTTTAAATGATAGCGTTTGGGAAGAAGTAATTTAAATAAAATGGGCATTTAGTTTAAAGATACTTGTTAAGACCAAAATTCCCATTAAAAGACACTCCAGTCACTTCAATTAATCGGAGTGTTGTGACACGTTTGATTGCTTGACAGCAGTTTTTATTCTTTAAGCAACGCGTTTACTACACGCATCTATGTTTAATTCAGCAGTATTATTGAAATAAAGGGAACAAAGAGGAGGCTTAGCTAGTTATAACATAGCGACGCCTCAGCCAATCAAGGGGCAGCTTTTCATTAACAATGCTGACGCTCTAGCCAATCCGAGCGCGGCAATTCTGACGTAGGCAGCTGCTGCAGCTGCAGGCTCTCTCCCCACACGTTCTCACTCCTAAAACCAGCCCCTCCCTTACAATTTTCGATCGGGGCACATTTTAATGAATTTAAACTACGGAGAACAATTTATTATTATATTTAAAATGGGGAATGTTTATAAAATGAATACTAATCGCTTTTTACTTGCTTAAAAATGTTTATCAACGTGAAATACCTTAATTATAGCCTAATTAACACAGAACATTCTAAAATGCTCCTGAATGTTTTAAAATAGCACAGTTCACCTTTTTATACTTTTCAACTATGCTTAACACTTTTGAATTGAATTTTATTAGCGTGCAGAGCTTTTAAATGTATTTAAACACTGCACATCATCATAAAAGTCTTAGAATGGTACAGACTTTATTCTAAACTTTCCTAAGTACCTTAGAATTACTTTTGGTACATTTTAGTGAATACATAAAACGAAACTCATCTGTCTGCTTCTCTAATTAGGATAGTTTACATACATTCAAGTATCCACACTTCGGAATAGTCGGCGCTATTCACACTAAGGATAATTTTCATTTGCCAGTAGAGCAACTCTTATTCTACCCTTCTAACACGTAAGAATATGAACTCATTTTCCTCTGAACGCACCGCGAAGTGACAGTATCTAAGAGTTCCACTTGAACATACCTTACAAAACAATCACGCACTTTCACACTGAAAATTCCCTAACTTCAGTCACACATGAAATCCGTACAGGACTCTCACCTGTTTATAGAAATCATGCACCGTTAGCAAAATAACACCGTTATCCGTACAGGACTCTAACCTGTTTATAGATATAAAACATGTACCCGTACAGGACTCTAACCTGTTTATAGATAATCATGCACCGACATTACCCTGCCCTTCACTCAAGCTTGAATATAACTAATACTCTTATCACAGTGAGTTTTATGGAAGGCGCTTTGTCCCTATTCTCATGCTGCTCTAATTTCTTAGAAAACCCTCACTATTACAAGATTCACACCTAGCCCTAAAACTGTGTTGCACGGCGACAACACTGTATTGCACGGCGACAATACTTCTGGTACACGGCGATACCAACAGTGATACTCGGCGATATCACAGAAACAGATCAGATATTCTGCATGACTACCTTCTCATCACACAGTTTTTGTACCGGTACACACATAGCACAAAATAAACAAACTCAACATGTGTTAAAACTTAATCCTATGATTTTACCAACATATATGTATCATGCATGTAACATGTATGTCAAAAACAACATATATAAACCGTCCGATGGCTACCAGAAATTGATCCAGCGCTCTCACCAAAATATTTCACAAATGACACTATCTACTACCACAAAACTTACACTACAACACTAGGCCCATAACAACAATAGAGCGCTTGAATCATGAGGCGATAAGATCTAAATATAGTTGTTTAAACCATCTGCAATAATCAAGACCAGCTTGTCATTTTAGAAAGTTTATTTTAACACATCTAGAAAAACTTAGGTTTTGGTATTTTATTAAACAAGCATTAGAAAATGTCATAAAGAAAGATTTATTCAGTATTAATAAAAAGAGCATAAATCAAGAATTATTATTCATTAGCAGGAATAAGTAAAATTAAGCATTTTCCAAAATCCTAACTATATCTCTGTCTCTACCCTCATCACCTAGTAATAAAGTAATTAATAAAAACTCCTGTCCTCACGTGTAAAGTCCATCAGCATAACATCGTCCTCCAGATTTCTCGAGCGTAAGCCAACTATGTGTTCTCTGAACCTATTCTTATACCCTAATTTTAGCTGAGCTAACTATTTTTCACATTATAGCAGACGAATTCTAGTTCTCCATTGGCTGAGCCACCTCGTACCACAGTAAACTGTGACACCTCCTTCTTACATGCCCGGGCAGATTCACTAGTCCATTGTTCATTTAGAAGTCTTGGCAGCTTCTCCTTAGGCTGCTACATTTTGTAGCGACAGCTTCCTTTTAACCTTGAGCTAGTCAGCTCTGAACTCCCGTGGCACGTTAGCAAACGTTAGCAAATTTCTCCAAAAAGTCATCTTTTTAGCAGTTCATTCCAAAACCTTTCAAAATAAAAGCTCAGAGGCCTTTTCCATCCTTCTCAGAATTATTTTCACTTGAGCCATTTTCATCATTAGGCCTCTTTCAGAAAGCGTCAATTTTCTGCGCCACTGTCCCTGCGTCACTTTTAAAAGGGTACTATTTTTCTGCAGCCATCTCTAAGCTTCACTTGTAAAACTATTATATAAACAAACACAAAGAATAATTAATGCAAGAAATACAGTTTGTTCTGTTGCCTCCCATCATTGCTAATAATTAACCCATTAGTCTAAATTACCTAGCAGTAAAGCACAAATAAAGCAGCATTTTATATCTACCAGTCTTCATAAATCCAGCAGGGTTCTTTATGCACCTATAAAGAATATAGTGACACCACATAGACAAGGGAAGCAAAATAAGCACATGCCATTATTTTAAAAACAGCTGCTATTAGTTATGACATGACAATAGACAAGATTAATTTATTATTTTCCACATACATAAGAATGCAACATAATGCACATTTATGAGCACACATATTAGTTTCCCACGTGTTCTGTAATGTAATGTAACTTTAAACTAGGTTGAATTATTATACACACAGCACAAGTTGTTAGCATTATTAATTTATTTATGGAAGTGTGACTTCACGGGTTTAAACAGATTTCTGTTTTCTATCCCGCTCCATCAAAGCCCAGGTTAGATGTGCAGGACATCTAACCTGGGCTTCTATTGGAATTCTTTAACGCATATTAGCAAGCCCATTATCGCCATTTTAGCGGCAGTTTCGTGCCTCTAAAACTGCGATAATTTTAACGAGTTTCTTTCTAATATGCCCCCTGGAGATAGGGCTAAGATGCCAATCAGATGAGATAAACAGCAAGATGTGGAACATAAGTAGGTTACAACACTGCAATAGAGGGAAGATTACTGTTCATTGTTGGCTCAGAAAACCAAAGCTGATGATGGAAGGAATTTTAGAAGATCAATTATCGACCCCATTAAAAACAAACTAGTCAACAATAGTAAGCATATTGAACCTGTTTTGCTTCAATGCTTCCAGGAAATGAACAAATACAATCTATTCCCTAAAAAAACTAAAGTAATTAAATGTTTCGCTTCTGGAAATTTGCCCATGTTAACTCCAAAGCAACAAGGCCAATTAGAGTCATCTAGCTTACTAAAACAATTTTTTGCTACTGTAAACAAATTGAAAACTGGGAAGACTGTATACCCTCCGAACTGTTAAAATAATTTCTAGATCATATCACTCTAACAATAACTACACTTTTCAACTATAGTTTTATGGGAAGGGCGACACTGTCATCTTGGTCTTAAACAACTATAACTCTTATACTAATACCTGAGAAGTGCAGAATATGGACTGATATCTATTTTAAACTGTGATTGTAAGAAATAGTGTTATTAGTTAAGAGGGTTGTGCGCTCCACTCAAGTATTAATCACAATCCTTGTCAGCGTGTTCCACCAAAATCATTCAATAATCCTGTGCTTAATGCTCTGGTAGCTTGGCACAAAGCAGTCAGGCTTAACTGAGAGTAAATGTGTATGGTGTTTATGCAGTACTCCAACAGTAATAAAGTGAAAACATGATGCAAGAAAAATCTCAAACCAATTTAGGAAAATAAAAAATATTTCAATGACATCAACATGCCAAACCTCCAATAAGAATAACCAGAGATATGAATCTTTAACGTTGACAGTAAAAATAGGGCCAAAAAGCACTAAACGCCAATTGCGGTTATCTGGTCACTTTGGAGTGGGTCAAAGTTAAAAGTTAAGGCCTCCCAGAATAGATCGTTTGTCAGATACATGGACCAGGTTCACCCCAGTGGAAAGTGTATCTTCTAACACAGGGCCCGATTATGATGTCAGGCGGATTGGCACCGACAGGCTGTCAGTAACGGCCTGTCTAACATCTCAGGCTGAGGTCCGACTGCTGCATAATGATATGGTCAGTCAGAGAGCAGTGAGTTGGGAGACCAACTGATGTCTTCAATAGGCTCAAGGAGCCCATCGGTTCGTCGGTCGGAGTGTGATCCCTACAGTGGGGATGGTGTCTGTGGAGGCATTAGGGATTACGGTGACCCTCTTCCTTCTGTCTTTAATGGCGGTCCAAACGTCATGTGAAGGCAGATGGTATGGTACTTTGGGGGCCCTTAGCATGGTCCCTGTCCCCTGTGTGTGTCCGCTATGGGCCCAGGAGGGCACATGTGGTGCCCACCCAAACATCCATGCGGGTGCCGCTCGTGAATTGAAACACAGTGTGGACTTTGTCTTTGGCCGTATCTGGGGCACTTTGCTCAGCGGAGCCCTTTGTGGAGCCTTTCCTGTGACCTGGGAGTACACCAGCTCGGTCACCATCGTTGTTTTGTTGCTGGGGGAGAGCCTTAATTGTCACCTGCCTAGGGAGCGGGACTGCGAGGACCAGAAGTGCTTGCGCCGTCCACCGCGCGCACCTGGTTCCTCTTCCCGGCCCCTCCTCCCTCTGACCTTTCTGTGGGCTTAAAGACTCCTCGCGGCCCCCGCTGGCGCGGGAGCCGCTCGTAATTTGAAACACAGTGTGGACTTTGTCTTTGGCCGTATCTGGGGCACTTTGCTCAGCGGAGCCCTTTGTGGAGCCTTTCCTGTGACCTGGGAGTACACCAGCTCGGTCACCATCGGTGTTTTGTTGCTGGGGGAGAGCCTTAATTGTCACCTGCCTAGGGAGCGGGACTGCGAGGATCAGAAGTGCTTGCGCCGTCCACCGCGCGCACCTGGTTCCTCTTCCCGGCCCCTCCTCCCTCTGACCTTTCTGTGGGCTTAAAGACTCCTCGCGCTCCCCGCTGGCGCGGGTGCCGCTCGTGAATTGAAACACAGTGTGGACTTTGTCTTTGGCCGTATCTGGGGCACTTTGCTCAGCGGAGCCCTTTGTGGAGCCTTTCCTGTGACCTGGGAGTACACCAGCTCGGTCACCATCGTTGTTTTGTTGCTGGGGGAGAGCCTTAATTGTCACCTGCCTAGGGAGCGGGACTGCGAGGACCAGAAGTGCTTGCGCCGTCCACCGCGCGCACCTGGTTCCTCTCCCGGCCCCTCCTCCCTCTGACCTTTCTGTGGGCTTAAAGACTCCTCGCGGCCCCTGCTGGCGCGGGTGCCGCTCGTGAATTGAAACACAGTGTGGACTTTGTCTTTGGCCGTATCTGGGGCACTTTGCTCAGCGGAGCCCTTTGTGGAGCCTTTCCTGTGACCTGGGAGTACACCAGCTCGGTCACCATCGTTGTTTTGTTGCTGGGGGAGAGCCTTAATTGTCACCTGCCTAGGGAGCGGGACTGCGAGGACCAGAAGTGCTTGCGCCGTCCACCGCGCGCACCTGGTTCCTCTTCCCGGCCCCTCCTCCCTCTGACCTTTCTGTGGGCTTAAAGACTCCTCGCGGCCCCCGCTGGCGCGGGAGCCGCTCATGAATTGAAACACAGTGTGGACTTTGTCTTTGGCCGTATCTGGGGCACTTTGCTCAGCGGAGCCCTTTGTGGAGCCTTTCCTGTGACCTGGGAGTACACCAGCTCGGTCACCATCGTTGTTTTGTTGCTGGGGGAGAGCCTTAATTGTCACCTGCCTAGGGAGCGGGACTGCGAGGACCAGAAGTGCTTGCGCCGTCCACCGCGCGCACCTGGTTCCTCTTCCCGGCCCCTCCTCCCTCTGACCTTTCTGTGGGCTTAAAGACTCCTCGCGGCCCCCGCTGGCGCGGGAGCCGCTCGTGAATTGAAACACGGTGTGGACTTTGTCTTTGGCCGTATCTGGGGCACTTTGCTCAGCGGAGCCCTTTGTGGAGCCTTTCCTGTGACCTGGGAGTACACCAGCTCGGTCACCATCGTTGTTTTGTTGCTGGGGGAGAGCCTTAATTGTCACCTGCCTAGGGAGCGGGACTGCGAGGACCAGAAGTGCTTGCGCCGTCCACCGCGCGCACCTGGTTCCTCTTCCCGGCCCCTCCTCCCTCTGACCTTTCTGTGGGCTTAAAGACTCCTCGCGGCCCCCGCTGGCGCGGGAGCCGCTCGTGAATTGAAACACAGTGTGGACTTTGTCTTTGGCCGTATCTGGGGCACTTTGCTCAGCGGAGCCCTTTGTGGAGCCTTTCCTGTGACCTGGGAGTACACCAGCTCGGTCACCATCGTTGTTTTGTTGCTGGGGGAGAGCCTTAATTGTCACCTGCCTAGGGAGCGGGACTGCGAGGACCAGAAGTGCTTGCGCCGTCCACTGCGCGCACCTGGTTCCTCTTCCCGGCCCCTCCTCCCTCTGACCTTTCTGTGGGCTTAAAGACTCCTCGCGGCCCCCGCTGGCGCGGGAGCCGCTCGTGAATTGAAACACAGTGTGAACTTTGTCTTTGGCCGTATCTGGGGCACTTTGCTCAGCAGAGCCCTTTGTGGAGCCTTTCCTGTGACCTGGGAGTACACCAGCTCGGTCACCATCGTTGTTTTGTTGCTGGGGGAGAGCCTTAATTGTCACCTGCCTAGGGAGCGGGACTGCGAGGACCAGAAGTGCTTGCGCCGTCCACCGCGCGCACCTGGTTCCTCTTCCCGGCCCCTCCTCCCCTCCTCTATCTTAACTCCGCCCCGAACGCGAACGCGGGACGCGCGCGGACGAAGAAGCGGGCGAAGACCGGGCTAAGAGCGGGCCGTTTGAGGCCGTTCGAGGACAAAGAGGACTGGCCTGGCCCACCCCCCTTGGTTCGTGTTTGCTGGCTTGCCTACTGTTATCATTAAGCACATTGTTGGTACTGTGATTCATACCTATTATGAGCACACGGGGTAGTCGCAGTAAAACTGCCATGGGGCTGAGTAAGCCCACTGGGACATTGGATGATTTTATTGTGAAGACTAACTTGGCAATTGACGTTGAAATCACTAAAATGCAGAAGAGGGTGTCACTAGAGCTTGACGCTGCACGTAGGCTTTCACAGACCTTTGCCCATTCCAAAAAATCTTCTTTGGGGAAAATTGCGTCTGCTGTATCACCACAACATGCTTCTTGCCCACCCTCACTGTTAATTCATGCTGATGTTCACCATGTTCCCCTTTCTCTTCCACTAGAGCCTATACCCATTCCAACTGCTGTGCCCCCTAAAACTCCCGAGGGAATCGTGCCCATTGGGCCTGGGACTGCCATTATTTTGCCTGACAAACCCGACCCTCCTCCCCCCGCAGCGAAAAATAAAAATAAAGATGGGCCAATTCTAAAAAAGAAAAGCTACGCGAGGTCTGCCTACGCTCGCAAGAAAGCCAAAATCGCAAGGTTGCAGTTCTTTAATAATAGGCGAACACTATCCACCACGGGGAGATCATAGAAGCGCCAAATTTGGATAGCCACCTAATAGGGGGGGGCAATGAACACAGCAATCTTAACGTAGTCCCTGACCCTACTTTAGGGCCTTTTTCCACACATGACGAGAAACTTATAGAGGGAGGGCAAAGTGAGCCAGGGAGGGACAGAGACAAGGGGAGTGATGACGAAGATTTTCTTAAAACAGTTTGGGTCACATTAAAACAGTTACTGTCGCCTTTGGAACTCAGACTTTCACGTATCGAGAACAATCTCTTAGAGATGGATAAGACCTTAGTCTCCCTGGCCACTTTCATTCTTAAAGCAACTGGAAGCAAGTTTTCCTCGTATTGCTGAAGGTACTCCCCAGGATGGTGATGATGGTATCCATACGGCTCCAGTGACTGACGTTAGTCCCCCTGCCCCTGCAATGGTGCCCCCTGTCTTGCCTCCACCCCTACCTAAACCTACTACTAATACCCAAACCCCGGTCTAAGCCAAATGTTCTAGATCCCTTCATACCAAAACTCCCAATACCAGTGACAAAAGGCCCTGAGAACGGGACTTTACCCAAACCAGTCCCTAAGGTTGCCCACAAGCCCAATAAGATTAACATGCCTCCTACTGCACGCATAGCCAATCAGTACCATGGTCGCCAGAACTTTCGTGGGGGTTATATTGATCTCCCTCCTGACGCCGGACCCTATGTCGTTGTACTGGCTGGTGTACCAGCACTTGACCCACATTCCATGGAGACCCAGTGGTCCCTAAAGAATAAGGTGATTCACTGGCTTAATGTCAATAGGCAGCTTCCTAACGCTCTTAGGAGTAGGGTTCTAATGGTTAGGAGAGTGCCATGGGTGGGTCCTACACATAAATCCATCCCTGGCGATTGCATAGTGGTTTCATTTGCAGACCCCCACACAGCCCAATATATCAGTTCATGGGGTTCAGGTGATATTGACCAATCCATTGTCATCAGACCCCTTACTTTTTTCTATCCTCCAAAACAGATTGTCGAGCCACCTGGGGCTTGGTCAATAGTTCACAATCGCAGATGGAAAGGACACGGGGATGGTTGGCAACCCATTAACAACTGGTGGGAAGGAGCGCCCACTATGAATAGGTTTGAGTGTCTGGATCAGGTGGATTGACTGGGAATGAGTGTTGCTCTAATCCTTACCAATGCCCATAATCCCCCAATGGAGACTGACTCGAGTCAAAAATCAATGCCTAGATCCCAAGTTCCAGGTCACATTGGGCTAGACTTAAACCCCCCTGAACAGCACGATCTCACTGCCCAGGTTACACAACAGGTAGAGCCTGTACACTCGCAAGATCTGAAAGGCACAAAGGGGAATGGAGGGCCTCATCCACAGGGACATAGAAACCCAATGCACTCTCTTCTTTCCTGGAA
This sequence comes from Lissotriton helveticus, assembly GCF_964261635.1. NCBI lineage: Eukaryota > Metazoa > Chordata > Amphibia > Caudata > Salamandridae > Lissotriton > Lissotriton helveticus. Next base: position 1,937,771,659 of record NC_136063.1, on the reverse strand, counting down.
TGTAGCAGGCCTTGGTAGTAAGATCACCCACAAACCTTGGCTGGAGATTGTGCAGAAGTATGGCATACTGTGTCTTCAAGAAACTTGGCTTACAGAGGAAGCCCACTTGTTGGGCTATCGAACCTTTCACTCTCCTGCTGTGCCATCAGCTCAGGGTCGCAACAAAGGGGGCTTGTGCACATACATCTCGAATGTAGGGGATGTAAAAGTTTGCAATTTCCACTCCAGTCAGTATTTCCAAATTATATCATTTAAATGGGGCACTTCGCAAAGGGTGGTTCTTGTGAACTTCTATAATAACTTGCCAATTAGTGAAGTGGAATCAAATATAAACATTATGATGCATCATATCCACAAACTGAGAGAACAAGGTACAGGGGATCATATAATGTTGTGGGTGGGTGACTTCAATTGTACCATCTGCCCGTCTTGTGAGCTAGGTTTGTGCGGCCTGTCAGATCTCGGGGAGGATGGTCCCTTGCACTTCTCCCACACCAACATTCGGTCTCTCCTTAACAAAGTTATATTTACCTTTGACCTCACTTTTATCAACCAGGCAAGCTCCCCCCCGGTTCCCTTTGCCCCAACGTATAATGGAAGAGGTTGTAAAACCACAATTGATTTTGCGTTGATATCACCAACTCATCCTGATTTTATAACCTACTGGGAAATTGGGGATGACCCTATGAGCGATCATTACCCCATCACCTTCGGGGTAAAACTGCTGGGGGACAAAGCAAATGAACCTAGCAGGGTTTCATACCCATATGAGGTTACCCTAACTAAGATTAACGGGTATGTAATTAAATGGGAGAAAATGAATCCAACATCCTTCTTTCAAAACCTCCTATCCTCTTGTTCCACGGACATTCTTGCCTGCTTAGAGGAAGATACTGATCCAAAGAGCATTATGGCTGCATTTTCTAACATACAGCGTCACATAAAAAATGCACTTACTAGGAACTATAAGGATAATGGGAGGCATACCCGTGGGTGGTTTGATTCTAGATGTACATCTACATTGAAAAATTTAAAGAAAGCTCTGTCCGCTGATCCTAAAAATAGGGTCCAAATCCGTCAGGCGAGACAAGAATATAAGCTAGCTATCAAACAGCAGAGGGCGACACTGAAGAAGGAGGCCTGGGAAGCTTTTGGGGAAGCCGCTAGGAACAAGGATAGCAATGCCTTTTGGAAAGTTATAAGATCTGTCTATAATTTAAGAGATAGAGATAACTCCGTGGAAGTAGCTATAACGGGTGAGCTCTGGGCAGAACACTACGGTAACCTTTATTCTAATAATACCCAGGGGAATGCCCCGAACCCATGCAGGGCGGTTTCATCTGCAGATAGTATAACACAGGATAATCGGCTAACTGTCTCCCCAGCACCCCCTTACCCGATTGAACTGGTATTTACTACCTTAGAAGTTGAAGATGCCCTTAGGGAAAGTGCCTCAGGCAAAGCCCCCGGCCCTGATTACACCCCAGTGGATGTTTATAAATCAGAGCCGCATTTTTGGGTTCCTTTGCTTACAAACGTATTGAATATGGGAAATAAATGCGGGTTCATTACCACCTGGTCGGACGCGATTGTAGTCCCCATATTTAAAAAAGGGAATAGGGACGACCCTGCTTGTTACCGTCCAATATCGCTATTGGACGGACTTATGAAAGTCGCAGGAAGGATACTTCTCAAGAAAATACAACACTGGGAAGAAGAGAAAAAGGTCATCTCGGAGTTCCAATATGGGTTCCGAAAGGGACTAGGGACACTTGAGCAATGTCTAAATTTGTCCCTATTAGTCTCTAAGTACACGCAGGCTAAAAAAGGGGACCTATTTGTAACCTTTGTCGACCTTAGCTCCGCTTTCGACTGCGTGGACCACGTGCTGCTCTGGTCGACGTTGGAGGACATTTAATTTAATTTAATTTAATTTAATTGCAGGTTTATATAGCGCTAGGAATCAACTCCCGGAGGAGTATCTCCACGCTTCGACCGCTGGGGAACCCGTCCTGGCTCACCCTGAGAGATGGTCCCTGATGGGTATCTCTAAGGTGCGACCAAGCATCCCCGGCGGTCTGGGGGGGCCGTTGTGAAGATGAGGCAAGCTGATGCCCAGAGTTGCCGAGTGTGGTTTCTGACTAGAGTAGGCACCGAGGCGAGAATTATCGAGTCCGCTGACCCTGGTCCACGACCCTGCCGCGTCGGGAATCGAACCCTGGTCCCGGGCCGTTCTCTGCTTACGGGTCTGCCGCCTCTAACCAGTGAGCCACACTTCTCCATTCAACTATTCTCACATTTATTAAGGAATTATACAGAGACGCAGGGGCTAGAGTAAGGTTTGGGACTCAGGGGGAATGCTCACAAAAATTTGCCATAAATAGAGGAGTGAGGCAAGGCTGCATACTTGCGCCCTTGCTTTTTACATTTTATATAAATTCGATTGCTGAGAGTTTATTAACTCTGTCAAGCGATTATCCGGCTGTCAATGGTAGGCCCGTACCCATTCTTTTATATGCCGACGACGCGGCAATCATGTCAAGGACAAAAGTAGGCTTGCAGAGAGCAGTAAACGAATTCTCATCTTATATGGGTAAAAGAAACTTGAAGGTGAACATTTCGAAAACTTTCTCCATGTCCTGCTCCCAAAAGACCAATAGACCCCCATGCTCAATATTTCTGGACCAGCAAAAGATTGCCACAACAGACACATTTTGCTACCTGGGCATTGTGTTTGATAGGTGGGGAAGGTGGAAACATGCAGTGTCAGCCAGGAAACTCGCTTTCAGTCGTGCCATAGGTGCTCTACGAACCTTTGCAGGCAAAATTGGGGGTAAATCCATTCGAGAAATGATACAGATCTACCGGGCAAAGTGCATTGCCACGGCTACATATGGCGCAGGTCTCTGGGGCTTTGAGAATGTGTCCTCTTTAGAAACTTGTGAGAACATTTTCATTTGTCACCTACTGGGCGTGTCAAAAACTACGTCGACTTTTATGACTCACATTGAGACTGGTGTTAAATACCTTAGCGACATCATAAAAATATCACCCTGTTTGCTTTGGCACAAGATTTGGACTACAGAAGAGTGTAAATTGAATAGAAACCTCATTAAAGACTGCATGGTTCTGGATGGTGCAGCAAAAGTCAAATGGCTGCGACATGTACAAACGATGTTCTCTAACATTGGACACCCTGAATTTTATGATGACCCAGAGACTTTACAAAGCATGACTAGGCCGGCCCTTAAAAAATCACTAATTACACACCTGGAAAGTGCAAGATGGGACATAGAGAAACTTAAAGGTACAATCCTAAGTTATCAGCAAATTACCCCTACTGAAGGCTTACAATCTTATATTGGGATCGAAATAGCACCCTATCCTCGCATGCTTCTGACTAGGCTGCGCCTAGGGATTTTCTTCCGCATGGTCACTCTACCGAAACAGAATGATTGGACCTCGCTGAAATTAATATGTCCATGTGACGACCATTCAACACAAAGCAATATTCACATCATGTTTTTTTGTAATCTGTATACTAGCCCCAGGAAACTATTCCTTCTACCCCTACTTAAGCGCTGGGGGATAAGAACATGTAAACCTGCATATTTGAAATTATTGCTCTTAGAAGATGTGGATGTTATCTTTGCTGTTTCTTGCTTTTTGAATTCAGTGATGAAATTTAGAAATTTAATGTGTTAAGTAGTACACGTCAATATTGACCAGTGGAATACGAGGCCCTTTGTCCAATGATTGCTTGTAGATTTTAAATTTTAGAGAAATGTTTTAACTATTTTGTAACCTTGCTCAAGTGAGTTGTTTTTTTTTTTTTATAAAAAAAAGAAAAAAAGAAAAGAAAAAAAAAAAAAATTGTCTTTTAATTCTTGTGCATAAATTGTACTTGTACGCTTTTATGATTTTCTTGACAAAATCGAATAAAGCTTATTTTGACTTTGAAACATCCATGCACCGTGTGCCACACACCACATGGTGCCTGGCACACGGTGCATGGGTGCTTAAGAACAGCCCTTTTCCAGTGCAGCTTGTGCTGCAGCCCTTTTCTAGGACAGCAGTACAAGCTGTAATGTATGAAGTGCACTGCAATCAGGCAGGTGGAATAGCTGACATGTAGTCAGTAGTGAGGAAAATTATATTTTGCCTTGTTATATGTGCCTACGTGTTCCCCATCCTATGTTATATGTACATGATCGATATGCATATATCCCCCTATGATCGATTAAAGACGCAATTATAGTTGTGTCCAACTCTAGTATGCCAAGTATCCAGTTCTCGTGAAAGCAACGAGTATTAGGCCTATGTTGCCACGTTTTACAGTGTGCACGTTAATTCATTGAATTGTCCCCGTTTCTAGGCCTCAAAGGGCCCGGACACCAGATTCAAGCTCCAGTCTCCTGAACCCACTCTGAGGAGCGATGCAGCCCCCACCTGCATCCCTGACCCTTCACTTACTTCCTGCCTCGCAGCGCGATGCCCGGCCTGGCTCTGCCTGCCTGTCTGCCAAGAATATGTTATGCTTCCAGTTATCAGTCCAGCTTTCCTTCTCTGCATTCCTAAGCTACTGAACCGCATAAACAGTTCAGCTATAGTCTAGTCTTTCTGTCTCCATGTAAGAGAAATACTGTATTAATATTCATAGAATATTCCTAGCACACGCAATACATGTAGAATATATGCATGCACCAGCCTTAGTGTCAAGTAGCCTTTGCCCTGATAACTTTTAGATTCTATCAACATGTACTCCAAACACCAGATACCAGATATGCTATAGGTACATGTCGTCCTGACACCGCAGACTTTAGTCTCCTCTTCTAGTGCAGAAGTCATAGCCCCCAGTTCTCCCTAGTAACACGTCATTGCCCGTTTGCGCGCACCACTAGGTTAAAGGTCCCAGCTGCTCTCAGGTAGCCCCCTCCATGTTTCCGCCCATTCATGACATTTCTATGACGTTTCACATCACATGTCTCAGTGCACGCCCTGTACACGCCTTCTGTTTCCGCCCATGTGTTCTTATCTTACGCTTGTCACAAGTTACGCCTACTGTATGTAATGTATTTGAAATGTCTTACTATATATACGCTGCACTGTTAATGAAATGGTGCAGCTGCCTTCCTTCCTTCCTATTTTATTTCAGGCTGTCCCGTTCCAGTCCCTTCCCTTTTGCCTGAATAAAACCTGTTCAAACTCGGACACATCGGATCCTGCCTCTTATTTATTGAGCTATCTGTTATTGTTAATATATTCAAAAATAGTACCGGTAATTAATTATTTATTTACCACAGAAATGGCGCCCGAACAGGGACGTACCCCTTCCTCACGCGCTGGCGATGCAACGCCGGTCCCCTGACCCTCTGCAGCCGTGACGGAACAATACCGTGCACGTGCAGATATTTCTGCTTCAAGTCTCCCTCAGGCCCACGGAGGAGACGGAGACTGCGGTCCGACATCCAGACGAAGCGGTGTGGAATGCGGTTCGTCCCGACCAGAGCCCAAGCCGAGAGAGCAAGGTCCGAAGTATCCGGAGGCCCACCTGTAACCGAAGTTTCCGAAGTTCGTAGTCCGACGTCGTAGCAGTCCAGTCCAGTCCGAGGCCTTCCAGTTTCTGCTTCCCGGTGAGTACCGTCGCGGGGGAAGTATCTAGACAGGATCATTAGTTTGTTCCTGGTCCGTTGGGTTTGGGTACACAGATCCAGTCCGAAGTATTCACCTAGGTGGATACGGTCCGACGTGTCTCTTTATGGGACCGGTATGTTCTGTACTGTTTTAGCAGTGCATCTAGTAATTCTAGTAAGTTTCGTTCTCGAGAAATTCATGTGTTCTGTTTTCAGTGTATCAGGTAGTAATTCTGTTCGAACTGTTATCAATGTATTTTTATGTCGTGGTATGAGTGTTTTGTTTGCTATTCTATTACTGTGATTATTGTGTATTGTGTCCCAAGTGTACTACCGAAATGCCTCTGTTCTCGAAATTACGTCAGTTAAAAACCAGAAAAGGGTTACTCGAAGAAGCAGTTCCTGTCCCTCCTAGGGACAGTCCAGGACATTTTATGTATCACAAGCATGGCCTAGATGCCATAATATATCTAGACTTATGGGTGGACTATACTAAGGAACTAGAAGAGAAATATAGATGGCCTGTATCAGGTACATGGGATGCCGAGTGCATCATGCGAGTAGAAGAAGCATTATGGAAAAAGAAAGCCAGACAGTCCCAGAAAGATGCCATCGAGTTATGGCGCAAAGAATCTCATAAAAGAACCGAAAAAGAATTCAGAAAAACAGAATTAAGTAGGGAATCTTCAGAAAAAGCCCAAGAAAGGGAATTAATAGAAGAAGGTGAACGAGTTAGAGCAGAACAGTCAGACAGACAGAGAAATGCCCTTATTAAAGGTATGTATCCTCTTCTTGCCGAGGGCTTGCCGAAGGCAACCCCGGAAGTACCCGGTAATTTACCGCCGCCAATGGTCCCGATTAAGCTACGTCATAAACCGACCGCAGCTGAAATTTTTCTTTCGTCCTATTTGGATGACACAGTCCCAGCATATGCAAATCATGTTCTGCCTGTTCCACCTTCTCCCGTTAATAATGTAATACCTGTCCCGCCAACTACTGTTCCCGGGGGTCAAGTTCATGTTCCAGCACCCCCCGACCAGCCCACAGTAAATGTACCCGTTATGCCAGTCACTCTACCAGCCCGTACAGTATTCACCGACGATTCTAGTTTAGGAGCCGCGGGGGGAAGTGCTCCTCGCACCCCGCCTCAACCGAAACGTCTGACGCTGCACGACGTAGCGTTACAGCGTACGCCAAAAGTGGCGACATACACAGATCTCAAGCGACTTCTTACTGACTGTATATATGATCCAGTTCCAGGCGAAGATCACATGATCTTATACTCAGTACGTTTAAGACGGGTGGCCAGCTTTTTGATCACCCTGCCCGATATGAAGGAACATCTGAACAGAATATATCGTTTCATCCGTACAGGAGAGAATCCAGAAAGTATTCACGAAGCTATGTCACAAAGGAAAGCCGAGGTTCAACTTATGATTTTAAAGTTCCTGATTAACTGTTTAATAAGAGAGCAAGATTATCCAGATAAAGATCAAGACGAGATGAAAGTCCTAACCAGGTGGAGTGACAATATAGCCGAGGGAAAACACAAGACACAAGGTTGTATAGAGAGTATGTATAAGAAAATTCGTAAGGAAATAATACGTGTACACAAGGAACGAGAAGCAAAAAGAGCAACCGAGAAAGAGAGTGACTCTTCTAGTGAAGAGGTAGACAGCGAGAATCCCTCCAGAATAGCGTATGTAGGTAGAACTAGACTTTCCGACCGATATTCACGCCTAGATTACAAGAAAGTTTTTCCTCCTCCTGCACCAGAACAGTGTTCTCTTGAGCAAGTATTCCAGGCCACCGATCAAATTCTGAAATCACGAATAGGTTATAGCGAGCTTAGTACAATGCATGAACAAGAACTAGCCCGATCAGCAGTCCGATGGACTAGTGATTCTACCTCTTTTCCAGATGAAATAGTGGCACAAACGTTTCTGAAACTGCCCCCAGCCGAGCAACGTCTGGTGGGTACATATATGATCCAGCACCTCATTACACTGTATGAGGAACAACATTCTGACCCAGGTCCTCTACATGATGTATTGAACGAGTTACTCCAATACAGATGGAAAGGTCTAGGTACCGATTTAATTAGTGTCATTCTAGAACAGCGCCACAAATACCGAACATTTCTGAACCCACATTTTGTTCACGTCTCACCCCCAGAAAGAAAATCATTCTACATAGACAGACAGAATCCGTTACGGGAAGTGCATCCAGTTAAGGGAGAAGATGGTAGTCTAGAACGAGTATTTGTTTACACCCCTATCACGAAAATAGAACTCTTAGAAATGAAAAAGTTAATTCCCTGTCATGATAAAGATCCAGCAGGGTTTCACCGTGAATTAAAGGACATGCTCCGTATGGGAGAATACACGTATCCTGATATCATTAAAATGTTAAAGGTCCTGTTGCCTGCGGGCATATATGAAAAACTCAAAGAAAAAGAATTGGAGGTGGGAGAGAAAAAGATAGATTGGACAGCATTAGAAGCTGAAGATAATACACGAGTACCAGGTACCGGTCTTGGGGATAAAGCTAAAGCTTTGCCCGAATTGTTAATACAAGTCTTGCCAAGATTACTAGCCACGAAAAAGGAAGATTGGGATGCCATCTCAGCCTGTAAACAGAAACAAGACGAAGATACTAGTGATTTTTATTCTAGATTTGAGAAATGTTTCATTATTAATAGTGGTCTGAAAACAAGTAGTGAATCGTACCCTCATCTTTTTGTTACCAAACTAGTCGAGAATTCAAGTCCACAAGTTGAAAATCGAGTACTGAAAGTCGAAAGTACATGGCAAGCTAATACTCCGTCACAGATGCTCCAGATGTTACAGTATCACCAGAACAGAATCAGGGAAGAGCAGGAACATGAAAAGAGACGTATGAAAGACACGAAAATGAAAGTACTAGTTGCACAATCTGTTCCACAAGACAGTCAGAAGAGGGGTCCGAATCAAGCCAGTCATCCTGCAGCTCCCGTTAAAGGGACATGCAATTACTGTAAACAGCCAGGTCATTTTATAAACGAATGTGCAGTTCTGAAACACAACATAGCTACTGGTAAGACTAAAGAGAGACCACGTCCGTCTAGACAAGAACAAGTTTCACAGAATTCCCAGCCACCACAGAATGCACAACACACAGTTACAGTACCGCAGCCTATCGCTGCAACACAACACGTTACACAGCAGATGTACCAGTATGCACAGTCAGAGTATCCAGATTATCAGCCATATTCATGAAACAGCCTAGAGAGGGAGGTAGGCTTGCCTCTCATCGAGATTCCTGTAGATCAAGAGGGTCCCTATGTACACAGTCAAGTATTAGGGAAAGACAGAAAGTTTCTGATTGATACAGGGGCAAGTAGGACTACCATCAGTCATGACGAGGTTCCAGGGGCTCCACTCTCAGGCTCTAGAAATGTTTCCCTTGGATTTTCAGGAAAGCCTATTGTTAATGAAATATCGAAACCAGTTACTCTAGAAGTTGGTCCATTGTCCCGAACTACAGACTTGTTACTCACGAAGTCTTGTCCAGAGAATCTGTTAGGCATAAAGACTCTGAAAGAATTAGGAGCAGTCATATGCTGCTCCCCAGAAGGGGTCCGTTTGTTTCTGCGTGATTTTAAAGGTCATTATGTATTACGTGATTTTGATCCAAGATTATTGAATGTACCGCAGCATTTATGGGCGCAAGGTCCAACTGATGTAGGTTGTATGCATATCACACCCCATCGTGTCACTCTGAAGAAAGGTGTGGTATTACCACGAATCCGACAGTACAAATTGCCACCTGAGGCTGTAGCAGCCTTATCCAAAATTATTGACGAGCTTATTGCTCAAGGAGTGGTTGTAGAAACTGACTCCAATGTATGTAATTCTCCTATCATTCCAGTCCTGAAACGTACTGATCCAAATGCACCTCCAGTTTATCGATTAGTGATTGACCTTCGAGAACTTAATAAATGTATCATACCCCAATACCCAGTAGTCTCTGATATTTCTTCCCTATTGACAGCCATTGATTCTGAAGCTACGTTCTTCACGGTTATTGATCTCAAGAACGCATTCTTTAGTGTCCCCATTCATCCAGACAGCCAGTTCCTTTTCGGTTTCTGTTTAAATGGAAGAAGCTATAAATTCACACGAGCTCCTCAAGGTTTCACAGAAAGTCCTAGTATTTACAGTCAAGCGCTTAAAAGACAACTAGACAATATTCACATGCCAACTGACACTGCCCTGCTCCAGTATGTCGATGATCTACTGATCACAGCCCGTTCTGAACGTGACTGCGAACGTGCGTCACTTACAGTCCTGTATTTTCTGGCCGAGATGGGGCACAAGATGTCCCCTTCCAAGTTGCAATTCTGTGTCCAGCAAGTGGTATACTTAGGACACTTACTGTCCAAGAGGGGTAGGCAGTTGACACCAGACCGTATCCAGTTAATAGCACATCTTCCACAGCCCAAGACTCAGAAGGAGGTACGAGCTTTTATCGGCCTCACTTCTTATTGCAGACAATGGATTCCCCAGTACGCATTTCTAGCCAAGCCACTGATACAGTTAACGACACAGGAGGCAGCCGTATCGACTGTCCTCCCTTGGACCCAGGAACATACACTTGTTTTCAATGAATTAAAGAAAGCTTTATGCCAAACACCTGTTCTAGCAACACCGAACTACAGTAAGCCTTTTACACTTTTTGTTACTGAACGTGATGGTACTGCATTATCTGTTCTCACACAAGATCAAGCAGGACAATACAAGCCCTGTGCTTATTTTTCTAGCACATTAGATCCAGTAGCCCAGGCTCTGCCTGCGTGCCTCAAGTCAGTTGCAGCCACAGCTCTAGCTATCAGACAAAGTGATTCCATAGTGTTAGGACACTCCCTGACAGTACAAGTTCCACACTCCGTGGAGGTTCTTTTAAACCGAACACAGACTCAGCACTTGACAATTGCACGTTTAACAGGTTATGAACTGACACTGTTCCAGCCACACATAGAAATCAAACGCTGCAACATTTTAAATCCAGCTACACTGTTACCGTCAGTTACCTCTAATCCTGCCACACATGACTGTGTGGAAGTTGTTAACACTATGACAAAGCCAAGACAAGACTTGACAGACATTGCGTTACCTAATCCAGACCTGACACTTTATGTGGATGGTTCATGTATGAGAACAAGTACAGGAAAACTAGTAGCCGCGTATGCAGTGACTACTGACACTGAAGTTATAGAAACACATCGTATTGACACCCTGTCTGCTCAGGCAGCAGAGCTTGTCGCTCTGACCCAAGCCTGCATACGTGCCAAGAACCTGAAAGTAAACATATACACAGATTCACGTTATGCATTCGGAGTCGTACACGACTTTGGAGTCCTCTGGCAAGAAAGAGGTTTTATGACTTCTCATGGAACCAAGATTCAACATGGCCCCCTCATTCAAGCTCTGTTAGATGCAATACATTTACCGACAGCTATCGCTATCATGAAGTGCAAGGCACATACGAAAGTCACCGACATCATTTCCCAGGGTAACGATCTAGCAGATCGAACAGCCAAGCTTACAGCTCAGACTCCAGACAGTCCAGTTAACACGACACCGACCCACATTCCAGATCAGACTACTTGTATGACAGTTAAGGACCCAACACAAGAGGTAATAGATATACAGTCACATGCTACTCCCGATGAAATCAAGAAATGGTCTGAACAAGGAGGCGTCCAGACAGATCAAGGATGGTTGACGAAGGGAAAAGCCACATGGTTTCTCCCCGACTCTATGGTTCAAGTCATTATTAACACCGCACATAGTCCAGCACACTTAGGAGAAAAAGCCATGTTAGACAGTATCCAGAACCTCTGGTTCAACAAGCATTTACGAGCAGCAGCCAAACAGAAAGTGCGTACCTGCATGATCTGTTGTCAGTTCAATCCAGGTAAAGGTGTCCCGGTGGAACAAGGTGGATTCCATCCTCCTGACCACCCTTTTGAAGTCCTCCAGATGGATTATATTCAGATGGAGCGATGTCGAGGTTTCAAGTATGTCCTCGTAGTTGTATGCGCTTTGTCCAGGTGGACAGAAGCATATCCAGTTCCAGATTACACAGCCGCGACCACTGCCAGGCAGTTGGTTCGTGAGTTTTTCCCCCGCTACGGATTACCTAGGGTCGTGTATTCAGATAACGGCCAGCCATTCTCATCCGAGCTCATGAAACAAGTTTCCCTTCTGTTAGGGTACCAGTGGAAGTTCCATTGTGTACGCCATCCTGAAGCAGCCGGTCTCGTAGAGAGACATAACCAGACTCTGAAAATCCGCATTGCTAAAGTGTGTGCAGAGAAAGGTGTAGATTGGATAGTAGCACTGCCAGTCGCCCTTTTCTATATGAGAATGGTCGCTCACTCCCGTTCAGGTCTGTCCCCGTATGAGATAGTGTTTGGACGTCCCCCCAATATGTGGGGTACACCTAGACCCCGTATCATTACCGATGTTGACAGTAATATGCTGACAGATTACCTTGCTTCCTTGATGTCTGCACTACAATCTTGTCGTTCACAGGTTGCCGCTGAATTTCCAGACAACACCGAAGTGAAACCACACGAAGTCATACCAGGCGACTTCGTCCTCGTGAGAAATTTTGATCGTTCAAGTCCGCTGCAGCCCCGCTGGAAGGAACCCCGCCTCGTTCTCCTCACCACCCGGACAGCAGTGAAGATTGAAAACCGAAAAGGGTGGCTACACGCCAGCCACGTCAAGAAATTCCATGGACTTAAAACAAAATCCGTTCTCAAGGACTGCCCAGAAACTGAATCTAAAATTCCCCTGTTAGAGAAAACTCCGCAGCAGGAGTATAAATCCAAGTTGAGGTCTAGTAAGTCAGCCAGTTTAATTGTCTAAGTCCCTCTCGGGTGAAACGGTTAGACAGGTTCCTGACATGTATAAGACAGACCCACACAGTGAGAGAGTTAGTCAAAACTCTAAGAGAATACGCTATCGAAAGAATCTTTGCAGTCGATGTATAGCTACTCTGTTCTTTTTATTATTTTTAAGCCTTATGGTTACGTGCATAAGTTATGCGTTGCATTTATGCTTTCCTATTTCACATGTACATATGTTTTCTAATGTTACAGTAGAGCACACATTTAGTGACCTGCCTCCTCACGAGTTATACTATCGTCTTGCTATGCGTAATAATACTTTTATCCGAATGCTGCACTATTCACACCAGACCAGCAATGCCACTAATTGTTGGGTGTGTGGTCGACTCCCCCCTTTCCAGACACCGAAGGGAGTTCTGCCACTCTTTCCTTATCCTTTTTCACATAATGGTTCGTGTGGAGCATGGTCCACGTTAACGTCATCCCTAACTGATATGTCCCTTCTGAATCGAACATGTTTCCCAGACAAGGAAGGTCTTTCCCATAGAACAGGGTTAGATCTAGAAAATGAAGTATATGATCTAGGTAATTATTCCTCGAATTTCATGGTTTTGAATGTCCAGTCCGAGACTACTCCAGATTTGCCTGCTATTTCAGTTCTACCAGTTAAAGGCGAATTATGTGTCAGAAAGAATGGTTCCGCACATGTAGGACATAGTGATTGTACTACTATGGTCGAGTATAGTGACAGTGGGAAATCCATTTTCAAAGCCTCACGTCATTCTTATTTTGTTTGTGGTCAGACCGCATATGTTCGTCTGCCCCTAGATTGGGATGGAACATGTTACATTGCCTTCCTACTGCCACCAGTTTTTCTAGCCCCATCTGATTATCACCGAAACACACATCTAGTACACGTTAGACATAGAAGGGAGACTGAGTCCCCAATTGTCGATCAAACTGAAACTACCTTAGAACAGTATCAAGACTTCAATAAAGGTTTCTTTTTCTTTATAGGTCCTGTCCAGAATAGTAAGTTAATACGTAGGCTAACCAGAACCCTTGAAGCAGTAGTGAATGAGACTACTTCCGCTCTAGGTAATTTAACCGAAGAGCAATCTGCCATTAGATTTGTCGTGCTCCAAAATCGTCTCGTTCTTGACGTCATACTGGCCGATAGAGGAGGAGCTTGTAGAGTCATCGGATCTAGTTGCTGCATTTTCATTCCTAATAACGCGCCGTCTGTTTATTCAGCTATAACCAGACTTCATAAAATTGCCCATCAGTTACACCAGAATCCAGGCACCTGGACATGCTCTGGTTGGCTCTGGAATATCATATCTGCCTGGGGATGGAAAGTATTGTCATTCCTAGGTATAGCAGTAATGATCATATTCAGTTGCTGCCTCTGTTTACAATGTGGCCCTGCGATTTGCGGCTTGTGTGCTACCTCTTGTATTCCTAGTCCTAAGTCCCGTTCCAAGACAATTCGAGACGAGCAAATGATGCTATATGAACAGATAGATGGTATTATGAATATTGATGTTTCCTGATGGAAACGTAGGTCACAAGGAGGGAATGAGGAAAATTATATTTTGCCTTGTTATATGTGCCTACGTGTTCCCCATCCTATGTTATATGTACATGATCGATATGCATATATCCCCCTATGATCGATTAAAGACGCAATTATAGTTGTGTCCAACTCTAGTATGCCAAGTATCCAGTTCTCGTGAAAGCAACGAGTATTAGGCCTATGTTGCCACGTTTTACAGTGTGCACGTTAATTCATTGAATTGTCCCCGTTTCTAGGCCTCAAAGGGCCCGGACACCAGATTCAAGCTCCAGTCTCCTGAACCCACTCTGAGGAGCGATGCAGCCCCCACCTGCATCCCTGACCCTTCACTTACTTCCTGCCTCGCAGCGCGATGCCCGGCCTGGCTCTGCCTGCCTGTCTGCCAAGAATATGTTATGCTTCCAGTTATCAGTCCAGCTTTCCTTCTCTGCATTCCTAAGCTACTGAACCGCATAAACAGTTCAGCTATAGTCTAGTCTTTCTGTCTCCATGTAAGAGAAATACTGTATTAACATTCATAGAATATTCCTAGCACACGCAATACATGTAGAATATATGCATGCACCAGCCTTAGTGTCAAGTAGCCTTTGCCCTGATAACTTTTAGATTCTATCAACATGTACTCCAAACACCAGATACCAGATATGCTATAGGTACATGTCGTCCTGACACCGCAGACTTTAGTCTCCTCTTCTAGTGCAGAAGTCATAGCCCCCAGTTCTCCCTAGTAACACGTCATTGCCCGTTTGCGCACACCACTAGGTTAAAGGTCCCAGCTGCTCTCAGGTAGCCCCCTCCATGTTTCCGCCCATTCATGACATTTCTATGACGTTTCACATCACATGTCTCAGTGCACGCCCTGTACACGCCTTCTGTTTCCGCCCATGTGTTCTTATCTTACGCTTGTCACAAGTTACGCCTACTGTATGTAATGTATTTGAAATGTCTTACTATATATACGCTGCACTGTTAATGAAATGGTGCAGCTGCCTTCCTTCCTTCCTATTTTATTTCAGGCTGTCCCGTTCCAGTCCCTTCCCTTTTGCCTGAATAAAACCTGTTCAAACTCGGACACATCGGATCCTGCCTCTTATTTATTGAGCTATCTGTTATTGTTAATATATTCAAAAATAGTACCGGTAATTAATTATTTATTTACCACAGTAAGACACCTGCTCAAAACGATGGCGGTCGGATGACAGGGTTGTTGGCAGTCTGCTGCAGGCTGGATCCAGAGATGGACTTGTCAACAGTCGGTTGCAGAAGTCCCAGGCCTTGGTCAGAAGTTCAAATTACTAATGCAGTCGTAGTCGGAATGAAGAACTGGTCAACAATCTGAAGTTCGGTGCAGTTGTTGTCAACACAAAGGGTTTGTATCCAGGAAGGTCTCATTGGCAGTTAAATGCAGGTCCTGCACTGGCCCTCAGTGAAGTCTTCTCATGTTCGTGGAGAGACCGGTGATGTAAAGACCCATAACTGCTTGTTTTACCTGGGGTCCAGTTCTTGCAGTATTAGGGTTTGGGGATTGCACTCTTATACCAGCCAAGGGTCCAAAGGGCCACCTCTTATGGATTTGGCCTCACTCCAGTAGAGGCCGGCAGCAGGGTTTAAGCAGGTCCACTAGGTACTGGACCGCTGAGCAATTGGAGGGAAAGGCCTCTGGAAACTTGTTTTATCCCTGTAGCTCAAAGTCAGCCAACTGACCCTTGGATGCCTTCTGGGGTGCTGAGGTTCAAGGCAAGCAGGTCCAGTATTCCTTCAGGCTTCAGAAAACAGGGCAGTCCTTCTTCTGAGTCTCCACAGGTCCAGAGGATTATGATGAGAGGTTCTGAGGGCGCCACCTTTATACCCAGTACCAGAGTGCAGACCCTAAACTGGTTCCGGTCAGTTCTTCCCTGTTTCCTGGGTTTGGTTCCGCTCTGTCTAGGGGAACAAAGGGCGGGGAACAGTGACAGAATATGAATCAAACAATTTTCAGAAATTAAATATCTATTTTTACATATGTCGATAAAAAAAATATTGGAAAAACAAATATCATTACCTATAAATAAACATATGCTATGTTACCAAATGTCAAATACAGAATTGTCATCAAAATAACAAATAAAATAAATAAATAAACTATTTTAACATTAACCAATGAGTTTAAAAAAAACGAAATTCATAAAAAAATCTATAATTAAGCTAAGATATATTACATCACCCAAATATTAAACATTAACACCATAAAAATAGTACACCTATCCAATATACAATAAATACACCAAAAACATTATTGTTATCTATAATCATTTCAATACAAATAACAATTTAAAATATCATATCAAAGCAAATAAATTCTTACTTAAATAAATACAATTGTGCATTACCTACTGGAGGTCGCCAGTAGGTAGTTATAGTTAGGACCTTTTTCAATAGGATATTTGCAACATTCTATTTCCAATAACTTTGGCGCCGATTGACGAATCCTCACGAAATATTAAAACTCGTGGGGCGCTCCGGTCCACTCCTATCTTGAAAGTTTCGGGGTGATTCGTCATGCGGGGGCCGAGAAAAAAGGGGGGTCCCAAAATGTGTTTTCCCCTTGCAATTTACCACTACAGCCCGAACTGCTGAACAGAATGACACCAAATTTGGCAAAAAGGTAGCTCTTGGTTGAGAAAGATCCCTTTTTGTTAAATGGTGTAAATCCGTTCACCATTTAACAAAAAAAAATGTAAAAACGTTATATATCTATGGCTGTGGAGGATCCACGCACCCTTCCAATCACAAACTGTATGCTAATTGGCTGTCAACACTCCAAACCAGGAAGTGTTGGCAGCCATCTTGTGCCTCGGTAGAACCGAGGCACAAGAAGTCAGTAAAAGAAATGTGCAAAACGCGAATCGGGGGCAGGGTAGAAACACCCTGACCGCCTACGCCTGCTTTTTTTTAAAACGGGATAATCCGCGGATTCATCCGTGCTTTGTTACTATTTAGCCCCCGGGAGGGCCAAGTCCCCGGGGCAATATTTTTTATGTAATGGGGGCACAAAGGGGCACCGCAGCCCCAGGGACCGCCACCCCAGGGGCTTTTATATATTATGTGCGGGGAGCTCACAGATCCCCCAGCCCCCACCCAGAGGACCGCTACCCCCATGGCATTATGAGATTAATTGCAGGGGGCTCACAGCCCTGCAACCCTGGGGGCCGCCACCCACTGAAGTTTAAAAAATACATGGGTGGGGGGGCTCAAAGGCCTCCCAAAGCCCCGGGACTTTAAGAATATATTTGTGGTGGGCTCACAGCCCCCCGTAGCCCCAGGGACCGTCATCCCCGGGGCTTGTGTTTATTTAAAAAATAATCTGTGTGGGGGCTCGAGCCCCCCCGCATGACCCGGGGATCGCCGCCTCCCCGGGGCTGTAAATATTAAAATAGGGGGGTCCTTGACCGACCACCCAGCCCGAGGACCACCACCTCCCCGGGGCTTTGGAAATGTTGGGAGGGGGGCCACGCGGCCCCCCTCCTGCAGCCCTGTCAAGGCCCTGGGGACCACCACCCCCCAGGGTCGGCTCCTGCAGTGTCCCGGGGTGCCCACCCCCGGGACACTGCTGGTTGCTATGGCAGGATGGGAGACTTCCGCCCTGCCATAGCAAATTGGAAAAGCAATGCCGGCTACCGAGGGACGCGGGGAGCCGGTGGGACCGTGGGGGGATTGGGGACCCGCCCACGGTCCCCAATAGAGAGGGCCAGCCCTGGGGGATGGGGTCCCCGGGGCTACAAGTGGCACTGGAGGGGGGCCACACGGCCCCCTCCCCAAAAAGTTTATTAAAAAAAAAAACAAAGGCAGGTTCCAGGAGATGGGGTCCCTGGGGCCATGAGTGGCCTGAGGAGGGGGGCAACGCAGCCTCCCTCCAAAACAATTTTGGAAAAAAGGTCATGCCCCGGGGGATGGGGTCCCCAGGGCAAAAACATTATGAAATGAAGGGGGGGCACACAGACACTCTTCTTGAAAAAAAAAGACCATCATGGTGCCAGAGGCCCAGCCCCCTCCTTTCAGCACTCTGCATACGCGCCCCCTGACGTGTCAGAATTCAAGATGACATGCGAGCATTAATTCTATGAGCTACTCATGGGAAGATTAACCACCTGTGCCAAAACAACATCCAACTAGATTTGAAGGCCTTAATAAACTAAATATTTACTCTTAGAATCAAGACTCAGCCACCAGTCTGTTAAATGTGGTCCTGTGACTCAATACATTTCGATGAGCATGTTTCGAATTTAACAATTCACTATCTAAATAAAAAGCATCTATCTTTTGTTAGAAACTCATCCTTTTTGCCCTGATCACCCCCATTTTTGGACTGATGCTGGTGACTACTGACTCTGAAAGTGCTCTGGGCCAGTGCTCTATCCTCTAAAGGTTTATGCTGTTTGTTATAATTCTAATTGGTAAGGGCCACCTACCTGTAAGTCCTTAGTATAGGGCAGGGCATGTACGTTTAGGGACCCCAGTGCCATAATGCACGTAAATGTGCCCTTATATGATGTCTGATGTCATTTTAAAGCCAGGCCTGCCTTGCAGGATGGTTTGAAAATGAAACTATGTCTAAATTCGAATTTGGAATTTAAAGTCCTTCCTAAGTCCAAAACTACTATTTTATAACTTATAAGTCACCCCTAATAAGTGCCCTAGGTGCTCCAAGGGTAGAGTGCATAGTTCTATTAAGCAGGGGCCTTATAAAAACTGTTTAATATGCCCTAGTAGGGAAAAACAGCCAAAGTCGTGTTTCCCTATTGTAGTGCTGCTAGCTCCATATGTTAATATGGAGAGGGTTGTATTCAACTTAATAAAGTCCAACTTTGGATTGGAGCCAGCTAGCCATATCATTCAAAGTATCAAATTAATAGTTACACTAAATCCAACTGTCGCTGAGGTTGGATTTAATATAACTATTACAGGAAAGTAATATTAGAGCTGACTATCATGAAGTTACCTAATACAACTCTGTAACAGCCTCTTCTGATTGGTCTGCCTTTGACAGCCTGAGCCAAGTTACTCCCTGAGTTTGGGCTGCAACAATACAGCCATTTTATGGGAGGAGATCTCCTTCTTGGAGAAGCCAGGGAGAAGAAGGTGGCTGGATAGATATGCTGTACTTCAAGACAGGAGCCTCTACAGAAAACGAATGCCACAGGAACAAGACCACCCCCACTTCCAGATAAGAGCCCCCTAATTACATTAGGAGAAGGGTGGGAAGGAGAATGTAATCAGTTGCTAGCCACGTCTCTCGGTTGGGTTACACAGACACAAAATCCAAGGACAGATTTTTTCCATTTTTATTTTTGGGAGAATGTTGAATTCTGGGATAGAAGTTTACCACACTGCACAGGAAGTGGTCATGCTAGAGGGAGTGCTTAGTTCGTATTGGTAAAAGTGCCCCTTCCCTCAAGCCCGGAAATCAAAGATATATAAGGATGCTCTGCAGAACTCACCTGATCACATCCTGGAAAAGAGGAAGAGAAGAAGGACTGCCCTGCTGGACCCATAGATTGCAGCAAAGAGAGGACTGCACTCTGAAAGACTGCATTTGCGGAACTCGCAAGGCTCCATAAAGAAAGGTATGTGCCTGACTCCAAAAGGAAAGGTATGGATTCCCTGACTAGCGCCAGGTACAAAAGGGCAGAGGAAGTCACTTGCAAAGCCAAAGAGAGGACACCCCGGCTGACCTGTTGTAACTGGACTTGTCCTAGACTGCGCAAGTTCATTGTGGCAGATTGAGTCCTAGCCCTCAAGTGCAAACCCACAGCATTTGAGCCCTTGGCCAATGCTAGAGGACACTTATCTCCCCAATGAACCAACAAACAGCTCGCAGCCTCAGCGGAACCGATGCAAGTTTACACAAAGCCTCTGCGCCCACCTGCTAGTTTCACCATAATCGACACAAGTCGATGCAATGCCTAGCAAAGCCTTCATGCACAACTTCATCGAAACCATTGCAATATGATGTACCTCTGCACAGGACCTCTCATTGCAGCCCTCAAAGCTTCAACAGAATCGAAATTGATGCCAAGCCTTGCAAAACCTAGCAATGTAGCTTCATTGCATCGGATGCAGCACAACGCTACTCAGCGGAGGACCTTGCATCGCAGCCCACGCAGCTCCTCAGAACTGACACTAAGCCGTGCAAAACTGTGGAGACCGCTCGCCAAAGACAAAAGGTAACTTGGTCCTGTGACCGGCTTGCAGTCCATCCAGTTCAGCCTTAGTATGTGACTTTGTCCAGAGTGACCAGAAACCCTGAGTTGGCGCTTTGCGCCTTTTGTTGCTACTTTTACCTAATCTTTAGAAATTAATATTTCCAAGTTCCTACATTGGATATTTGCCATTTAGGTGTCATTGTAAAGCTAAAAATATTTTCTATTTTTATAAATTCGTGTTGTGTCTTTTACTTATGCCAAGCTACCAAGGGTTGAGCAGGGATTAATTTACTAAGACTTGACTGGACCTATTAGTGATTGTGGTAATATTACTAGCTGAGAGTGAATACCCTTGTGTACAATTAACCCCCTTTTCTACACCTTACTATAAAACAACATATACATTTGTTAACAAAAAGCTGAAAATTATGAAAAACAAATGCTCTTTTCCCACCACAAACTAAATAAATTGAAGCTTCCAGGAGCTCCAAATGAACTAAAAATTGGACACAACAACGCAAGACAGGGGAGCAACAGTTGTGTGGGCGGGGTTTGGGGAGGTAAACGCCACTAAGGAGTGAAAGCAAGGGGATCAACAGAGGAATGGGGTGAGTTGCTTTAGAAAAAATAAATAATAAATGAAGAACAGAAATGCTTGTCAGTGATAAAGTGATGTGGCTAGAGGAGCGACACAGAGAGCAAGGGGTAGTGAGGGGGGAAGCAGAACACGGGCTGAAACAAATGCACACCAATTAAGTTCTCAAAGAAATTTTAAAAAGTACTTCCCTGAATGCAAGCAACATCAAAGGTGGATGGATACAAGTCAATCAACCAAAACAGTGCGAGACTTAAATGCAGAATAGCAGAATAGGGAAGAAATCCATTCATTCAAGAGGAGACAACAGAGATAAATAACAAAGCCATCCAATAATGATCAAGGGGCTGAACCAAAGCACACTCTATGTTTAATGGAAACAATAGATTTGGACAGCAGACAGATACAGCTGTCTGAAGCCAATACCTAAAAATCTAAACATGATCCTAAACTAAATGAAGATCTTGGTGCAAGGCGTGCATTGATGAGAAAATTGTTGCATCAGCCTGATACTTTTCCGCCACGTACAGATAGCTGCTTAATATATGATGCTTCCATAAATGCAGGGTGTTAGACCTGTCTGCCCTTTGAGTAGCCCTTCTGTTAATTATCTTTCTTTATTTACTTTATTCGAAACAAGTTTCATAAAAGTACAACACACAATATCCAAAATAAGCTATACACAAAAATTAAAATTTTTCACCAGTAAACAGATTATTAACATAAAAATAATTTCAGACAATGGGCAAAAATTTTGACCTAATGAACCAAGCATTCGCCACATATTTAGCCACCCCACAAATCATATGCATTGAAATGACATTTGTTTGTAAAATACGCATGGCTAATCTATGTTCCCTCACCCCTAAATTCCTACAAACAGGTTTCAACCACCTATCTCTAGGTTTTTTGTAGGCTACACAAGCAAATAGGAAGTGTCCTAATGATTCTTTCGGGCAGGGACAACCTGGACATTTAACCCCTGTACCGCTATATCCCTTCCAACCTTCTTTGAATGTGTTAAGAGGTAAAATGCCGTATCTGAATTCCAGAAACAAAGTTCTATCTCGAGGGACCTGGATAAAGTCCAAAAAGGGCTCCAATTTTCCAAGGGGCTTATGATCAAGGAAGGAGTTGGTTAACTGGCCCCAATTTTGGTTCCTAAGATCTTTTGCAACAACCCAATCCCAATATAATTTCTTTACAATTGTTTTTGGGGGTGGCATTTGAGAGATCCAACTCTCCTCCAAACCTATGGCTTTCACGAGCCTCTTTAGATTACTCAACCATTTGATTTTGTTGGCTACATTCAAACCAATCAACTCATCCAAAACCATGGCATAGTTAGAGAGTTCTGGGGTCCTTCTAAGACGAACCCAAAATAACAAGGGGCGAATTTGCACCAGATCTACTATTGATTTTTTGCCCAGGTCTAAAAATAAGGGTTTCAAGGGGGACGATAAAGGTAGCGAAACCATATTTCTAATAAACTTATTTTCCGCCACTTTTAAAGCTTTTGTATTTTCCGCACCCCAAAGTTCTGAACCATAAACTGCCGCCGCCAGTGCTTTCCCTTCGTACACTGCCAGGGTAGGGGCTATGGGTCTGCTAATAGAACGTCGCTGTTTTTTGAGAATCACTCCTGCCACCCTTTTAAGGTTTAAAACCATTTTAGTAATATGGGCAGACCAACTCAAATTATTACAAAGTCTTACTCCTAGGTAATCAAATTCTTGAACCACCTCCAGCGCGGTGCCATTCAACAAGAGGTTAACCTTCCTATGTTGCTTTTTCGATGTTAACACCATCAACTTTGTTTTAGAAGTGTTTATTGTCAACCCTCTTTCTTTACAAAAACTGCAAAACCGATCAAGCAGTTTCTGCAGACCCATAGGGGATTTAGACATGAGAAGAGTGTCATCGGCAAACAGGAGAGTAGGTGTTTTCTCACCGGCAAGGGTGGGGGCATCAGCCTGGTCCTCCCTCAAATGGTCTACCACCCCATTAATAAAGAGGGAGAACAAGGTTGGAGCCATCACACACCCCTGTCTCACTCCCCTGTTTACCGGAATCCTCTCAGTCAGTTGACCCTGAGATCCCCAGCGGATTCTGGCATAATTTCCATCATGAAGTTTAACAATAAATTGTAGAAGGTAACTAGGAAAACCCATATCAGATAAGACCGACCAAAGCTTAGTCCGTGGGATGACGTCAAATGCTGTCTTCAAGTCTATAAAAGCCAAGTATAGACTACCCTTCATGATTAGCACTGACTTCCAACAGACTGCACAAAATCTGAAGACCTGATCTATTGCATTTCTATTTTTATAAATTCGTGTTGTGTCTTTTACTTATGCCAAGCTACCAAGGGTTGAGCAGGGATTAATTTACTAAGACTTGACTGGACCTATTAGTGATTGTGGTAATATTACTAGCTGAGAGTGAATACCCTTGTGTACAATTAACCCCCTTTTCTACACCTTACTATAAAACAACATATACATTTGTTAACAAAAAGCTGAAAATTATGAAAAACAAATGCTCTTTTCCCACCACAAACTAAATAAATTGAAGCTTCCAGGAGCTCCAAATGAACTAAAAATTGGACACAACAACGCAAGACAGGGGAGCAACAGTTGTGTGGGCGGGGTTTGGGGAGGTAAACGCCACTAAGGAGTGAAAGCAAGGGGA
The DNA here is from genome assembly GCF_964261635.1 of Lissotriton helveticus. Lineage (NCBI taxonomy): Eukaryota > Metazoa > Chordata > Amphibia > Caudata > Salamandridae > Lissotriton > Lissotriton helveticus. The sequence continues at coordinate 1,937,748,084 of NC_136063.1, read as the reverse complement.
TCAACAGAGGAATGGGGTGAGTTGCTTTAGAAAAAATAAATAATAAATGAAGAACAGAAATGCTTGTCAGTGATAAAGTGATGTGGCTAGAGGAGCGACACAGAGAGCAAGGGGTAGTGAGGGGGGAAGCAGAACACGGGCTGAAACAAATGCACACCAATTAAGTTCTCAAAGAAATTTTAAAAAGTACTTCCCTGAATGCAAGCAACATCAAAGGTGGATGGATACAAGTCAATCAACCAAAACAGTGCGAGACTTAAATGCAGAATAGCAGAATAGGGAAGAAATCCATTCATTCAAGAGGAGACAACAGAGATAAATAACAAAGCCATCCAATAATGATCAAGGGGCTGAACCAAAGCACACTCTATGTTTAATGGAAACAATAGATTTGGACAGCAGACAGATACAGCTGTCTGAAGCCAATACCTAAAAATCTAAACATGATCCTAAACTAAATGAAGATCTTGGTGCAAGGCGTGCATTGATGAGAAAATTGTTGCATCAGCCTGATACTTTTCCGCCACGTACAGATAGCTGCTTAATATATGATGCTTCCATAAATGCAGGGTGTTAGACCTGTCTGCCCTTTGAGTAGCCCTTCTGTTAATTATTTATTTTGTCCCCTTATTGCCCCTCAAAACCTTTTCAATCTTTTTGTGTCCACTGGATTTTTTGTGGTGTTGGCAGGGGTTAGATGCTCTTTTGCCCTCATGGTTTTTACCTGAGGCCTAGGTGCCTTTTGTGACTAGAGAGTATGGGACCCACAAAATGGTCGTCCTTAACTGCCATAACGGTCATCCCTAGACAGGACCCATAGACTAGCATAGGGACCTTCCAGAAACTTCTTGTCCCTTCTGGACCTTCTGAGGCCAGTCTATAAAAGGTCAGCTGCGGAGCAGCCATTTTGTCTTACCAGAGAGAGTCAGCTGGAGTACAGGCTGTAGCACAAGGTGGGGGTAGGATATCCAGAGGGTTGATCTCCCAGTGTAGGGACGCTTCCTTACTGCTTCACCACCCCTCTCCCCTTGTAGTTACTGACTTGACCCTGCCACGAGGTATTCCTGGAGACCCTGGGCGCCTGACAGATCCATAGCCTAGAAGAAGGGGCAAGGAGTGGTCAAGGGTGACTGAATTACTGAGGGGATCAGTCCATTGCCCAGTAGGAAAGCCCCCAGTAAGACTCTGGTAGCATATTACCAAGAAGAAGGAAGGGTTAAATTTGAGAAATCGATTCTTGTGACCTCCTCGTTCAGCTCCCTAAGTGAACTGAGGACCTATTTGCCTTCCCCCCCCCTAGACATTCCAACTGGAATCCCTCCTCGTACCTGTGGTGTCAGGCTGCTGGGTTGTGAATAGCGGCTCACCAGGAGGAGAAGACAGGGACCGTGTGATCGGGGCAGTGACCGCAGGTAGTGTGGTCGAGGGGAGGAAGCGACCTCATTGTTTCCTTGGGCCGGCGATGATCGGAGGCTTGTGAAGGAAAGCCTCTCTCCATTCCGCGCAGGCCCGGTAGAGTGAACACTGGCCTAGGAGCGAGGGCGGAGCAAAGGAAGAAGTATTGCCGCAGCTGAGCGGGCTCGGTCTTGGAGCCGCTAATCTCTCGCGCCTGCTCAGTTGGGCCGTTCTCCTCAGGAAAGGCGGAGTCAGCGTCCAACGAGGAAGCGGGTGAGGCGAGAATCGGCCCCTACAGCCCGTGTGGCTCTCTTCACCCCGCGCCAGCTCTGACCTCAAGCGGCTGGTGAGGCGGGTGAGGCGAGAATCGGCCCCTTCAGCCCGTGTGGCTCTCTTCACCCCGCGCCAGCTCTGTCCTCAAGCGGCTAGTATGGCGGGTGAGGCGAGACGAACAGCGGGCAGACACTGACAGAGACCACTGGTGTGGTCTTTCCCTCCCCCTGCGTTCCGAGACTATGGCCCCGAGGGCCCACCTCTAAAAAGTAAGGAGTGTGTGTTGGGGGAACCCTAAAGATCAGAGTACTACCGACCAAGGGGCTGAGGATCGGTTTCTTTCTATGGATCTAAGTAAGAGTGGCTAATTTCAGCCAGAAGCCTTCAAGACTTCCACTAGTGACCTGATCACCTTAATGCAGTTATTGGAAACTGATTATTGATGTGCTGGTAAATAAACCTCTTTGTTCAGGATTAGAGGAGAACTTTCATGGAACAGTGAGGTGGGGGTTAGTAGCCATTGTTCTTTGATGCTGCAGGGGAATAGTCAGTAGTCCCCACTCGTGGAAACCAAAGGTTACCTGAATTCACAAAGTGAACCACTGATTCTCACTTAGAGACCTTGTATTGAACTCTTTTGCTTGTAAATTGAGTAGTGATGATTTCTCTTCTGTAAACACTGTTTAGTGCTGATTTCTTTGATGCAGAGTTGAACTTATGTACTGTGACTAAAGAGAGCTAAGTATCTACGGAGATTTAAAGAATTTTTTTATAAAACAGCTCATATTTTTCTAATAATGGTGTAGTGTCCTTATTTTTGAATGGTTGGATGTTATGTTACTGATGGGTGTGACGCAAACTTAGCACATGTTCCTTGGAGTTAGGCCTTCCCACTTAGTGCCAAGCTACCATATGTGACTTGGGGCTCCCTAGGTCCAACATAATTGGTGTCCAGCGGTGGGATAAAAACTGTGTTTGCGTCTACTCTGAAGTAACAAAACATACCCCACAGGCCTACACCTGGAGTTTTCTCCTGGCGGACTTCCCAATTACTACTTTTGTTTTTTCTAAATTCATTCCTGGTGGTGGGTGGAGGTAGCTTCAAATTGCCCCTTGTGAATCTATTCTTTTTGTGTGATTGTCCCTACATTGCTCTTCAGCAAAATGGAATTTGCTCTGGAAGAACTGGAAACTTATTCTGTAGCCCAGTTTAGGGACTTTTGTCAAAAGATGGGAGTGTTCTTTAAGCGTGGTGCTAAGAAGGGGGAACTCCAGACCAGTTTGAGGGCTTGGGTGGCAGCACATGGAGAAGGGAAGGAGGAGGAAGAGGGGTCGGACCGGGACACAGTCATAGAGGTAGAGGGATTGTTCCATCCTGAGATTGGAAACCTACTTCCAGGACCAATGACCTACCCAAGGGGGGGCAGTAGTGTCTCCGGAGGAAGCTTGACCGAAGCTGAACTAACAGACAGGAGGGAAAAAAGGAAGCTGAAGTGGGAGTTAGCCAGGCTAGAACAGGGGAGGGAGGAACAGAGGATGGCTCATGAGCTTAGACTAAAAGAGCTAGAACTCAAGGCCTTACAGTTAGGACTCTTCAACTCTCCAAATGGTGGCAGCGAAACAAGAGAACCAACCAGGGAGTCCAGACCCTACCTACCTAAAGACATAGTTGCCAGCTATAGCCAAGGGGATGACATTGCCGTCTTCAGCAGCAGTTCGGAGGACCATTTGCAACATTTGCAAGCAGTTCTCCAGGCCCTAAAACAGGCTGGCTTGACAATCAAGGCCAGCAAATGTCAGATTGGGCAGAGGTCGGTTGTGTACCCAGGCCACTTGGTGGGTAGGGGAACAGTGCAGCCCCTCCAGGCAAAGATTGAGGCAATCATGGCCTGGGAACCCCCCAAGACCCAAACTGAGGTCCGAGCTTTCCTGGGCCTCACAGGTTACTACCGTCGCTTTGTGAAGGGGTATGGCACTATTGTAGCGCCCCTCACAGAGCTTACCTCAAAGAAACAACCTCGACGGGTAGTCTGGACAGAGGCTTGTCAGCAAGCCTTTGAGAAATTGAAGCAGGCAATGTGTGCAGCACCGGTCCTGAGGGCCCCAGACTTCTCCAAGGAGTTCATTGTCCAGGCAGACGCATCCGAACATGGCATTGGGGCAGTGTTATCACAACTCAATGAAGAGGGTCTGGATCAGCCTGTAGTCTTCCTATCCAGGAGACTGCTTCCCCGGGAACAGAAGTGGAGTGCAATCGAGAGGGAAGCTTTTGCGGTGGTGTGGGCTCTGAAGAAGCTGCGGCCATACCTGTTTGGCTCGCACTTCCTGGTTCAGACTGACCACCGACCCCTTCGTTGGCTGATGCAAATGAAGGGGGTAAATCCCAAGTTGTTGAGATGGTCCATCTCCCTACAGGGAATGGACTTCCGGGTGGAACATCGGCCTGGAGTGGACCATGCCAATGCAGACGGTCTCTCTAGGTATTTCCGCCTTAGTGATGAGGACTCCCAAGGGGTTGGGTAGCTCTCCCCACTTTCAGCTGGGGGGGACGCGTGTTAGACCTGTCTGCCCTTTGAGTAGCCCTTCTGTTAATTATTTATTTTGTCCCCTTATTGCCCCTCAAAACCTTTTCAATCTTTTTGTGTCCACTGGATTTTTTGTGGTGTTGGCAGGGGTTAGATGCTCTTTTGCCCTCATAGTTTTTACCTGAGGCCTAGGTGCCTTTTCTGACTAGAGAGTATGGGACCCACAAAATGGTCGCCCTTAACTACCATAACGGTCATCCCTAGACAGGACCCATAGTCTAGCATAGGGACCTTCCAGAAACTTCTGGTCCCTTCTGGACCTTCTGAGGCCAGTCTATAAAAGGTCAGCTGCGGAGCAGCCATTTTGTCTTGCCAGAGAGAGTCAGCTGGAGTACAGGCTGTAACACAAGGTGGGGGTAGGATATCCAGAGGGTTGATCTCCCAGTGTAGGGACGCTTCCTTACTGCTTCACCACCCCTCTCCCCTTGTAGTTACTGACTTGACCCTGCCACGAGGTATTCCTGGAGACCCTGGGCGCCTGACAGATCCATAGCCTAGAAGAAGGGGCTAGGAGTGGTCAAGGGTGACTGAATTACTGAGGAGCTCAGTCCATTGCCCAGTAGGAAAGCCCTCAGTAAGACTCTGATAGCATATTACCAAGAAGAAGGAAGGGTTACATTTTAGAAATCGATTCTTGTGACCTCCTCGTTCAGCTCCCTAAGTGAACTGAGGACCTATTTGCCTTCCCCCCCCTAGACATTCCAACCGGAATCCCGCCTCGTACCTGTGGTGTCAGGCTGCTGGGTTGTGAATAGCGGCTCACCAGGAGGAGAAGACAGGGACCGTGTGATCGGGGCAGTGACCGCAGGTAATGTGGTCGAGGGGAGGAAGCGACCTCATTGTTTCCTTGGGCCGGCGAGGACGATTGGAGGCTTGTGAAGGAAAGCCTCTCTCCAATCCGCGCAGGCCCGGTAGAGTGAACACTGGCCTAGGAGCGAGGGCGGAGCAAAGGAAGAAGTATTGCCACAGCTGAGCGGGCTCGGTCTTGGAGCCGCTAATCACTCGCGCCTGCTCAGTTGGGCCGTTTTCCTCAGGAAAGGCGGAGTCAGCGTCCAACGAGGAAGCGGGTGAGGCGAGAATCGGCCCCTACAGCCCGTGTGGCTCTCTTCACCCCTTGCCAGCTCTGACCTCGAGCGGCTGGTGAGGCGGGTGAGGCGAGAATCGGCCCCTTCAGCCCGTGGGGCTCTCTTCACCCTGCGCCAGCTCTGTCCTCAAGCGGCTGGTCTGGCGGGTGAGGCGAGACGAACAGCGGGCAGACACTGACAGAGACCACTGGTGTGGTCTTTCCCTCCCCCGGCGTTCTGAGACTATGGCCCCGAGGGCCCACCTCTAAAAAGTAAGGAGTGTGTGTTGGGGGAAACCTAAAGATCAGAGTACTACCGACCAAGGGGCTGAGGATCCGTTTCTTTCTATGGGTCTAAGTAAGAGTGGCTAATTTCAGCCAGAAGCCTTCAAGACTTCCACTAGTGACCTGATCACCTTAATGCAGTTATTGGAAACTGATTATTGATGTGCTGGTAAATAAACCTCTTTGTTCAGGATTAGAGGAGAACTTTCATGGAACAGTGAGGTGGGGGTTAGTAGCCATTGTTCTTTGATGCTGCAGGGGAATAGTCAGTAGTCCCCACTCGTGGAAACCAAAGGTTACCTGAATTCACAAAGTGAACCACTGATTCTCACTTAGAGACCTTGTATTGAACTCTTTTGCTTGTAAATTGAGTAGTGATGATTTCTCTTCTGTAAACACTGTTTAGTGCTGATTTCTTTGATGCAGAGTTGAACTTATGTACTGTGACTAAAGAGAGCTAAGTATCTACGGAGATTTAAAGAATTTTTTTATAAAACAGCTCATATTTTTCTAATAATGGTGTAGTGTCCTTATTTTTGAGTGGTTGGATGTTATGTTACTGATGGGTGTGACGCAAACTTAGCACATGTTCCTTGGAGTTAGGCCTTCCCACTTAGTGCCAAGCAACCCTATGTGACTTGGGGTTCCCTAGGTCCAACACAGGGTTTATGCCATTATTGCCAAAATGGGATGACAATGCTCGGAGTATTAGTTTGACCTCTATTAATTTACTTCTGTGGCTACATGCCTGCATTTGTGAATTATGTTTTGCATACCTAAAACCTTTACAAGTCAAGCCCAATTGATTTGTGTCAGGTGCTTATATATATTTGATTTTAATTTTGATTAAATTGTGTTGCATTTTACAATTGGTTTTAATGACTGTCATTTCAATGAAGAAGAGCATTTTTTATGTTGAAAGAGCTGTAGTTTATTGTTGGAAGCCTTTTAGTGATTAGCGCCTCTTTCCTTTTATCAGTGATGTGTGTTTCTTGAGAAGCTGATTAGAACTCAAAACTGCAAAACGTGGCGGTGTATCGTTTTAAAATGGCAAATCAAATGACCAAACATTCCTTCACCTTCATATCATGCAGTATGTAAAATAAAAAGGCTTGATATGGCATTAACAAAATCAGTCAATAAATCAATGTTTTCGAAAGCGTGACTACTCAACCGTAAGGGTCTCAATGCGCTGAAGGAGGAGCTGCTGGTCTGTGGAAGGCGCTGTGGTTCAGTCAAAGATCTTGGCCTTGAGGTCCTTCCTGAATTGAGGCAGTGACTGTGATTGTCTGAGGTGGAGAGGCAGGTTGTTCCAGGCCTTTCCTGTGAAGTAGGAGAAGGATCTTCCTCCAGCTGTGTTATTGCGGATACGTGGGACAGTAGCCAGGGCCAGTTGGGTGGAACGGAGGTCTCTGGTGGGTATGTGGAATGTGAGGTGGTGGTTGAGGGACACTGGTCCTGCATCGTGTAGGGCTTTATAGGCATGAGTGAGGAGCTTGAAGGTGATTATTTTGTTGACTAGGAGCCAGTGGAGGTCTCTTAGGTGGCTGGAGATGTGGCTGTGGTGGTGGATGTTGAAAATGAGTCTGTGGAGGCGTTCTGAATGTTCTGCAGTTTCTTGAGGAGTTTCTGGGTAATGCCGGCATAGAGTGTGTTGCCATAGTCAATTCTGCTGCTGATAAGTGCATGGGTGACTCTCTTTCTGGTCTCGGGGGGGGGGGACACAGAGCTATGTTGATTAGCATGCCCATTAGTACAACCATGGATAGTGCAAGATTTATTTCAGTCACAGGTGAAGAGTTATTTTCTGTCCATGTGCCCTTCCACCCAGCCCCTACATCTAGTTGCACCTCCTTTGGCATGACTCAGTGTTGCTTTGCACCAGGACCTGCAGTTGGTGTTACCACTACACACTGTAGACAAAATATTACTAGTAAAGCTGCGTGCTTCATCAGCATACATTTTATTTGTTTACATTTTAATTCAGTTCTGCAGTTCTGACATGAATACGATATTTTGTATATTATAATGTATATGTTGCTTTGTTATTTGTTTTTTAAATAGCACTTCAGATCAAAGGTAACAGAGCACTGTAAAAGTGAAAACACAAGAATGGCGGTGAAAGTGTTCTTACAATAAGCAACAAAAAGGAAACTAAATAAATGAGGAAAAGAAATGCAGAACAATTAGCAAGTGCAGGAGCAGTGTTGTCATATATATTGATATTTGCAGAAGAGAAAAGTTCTGTGTTTTTGGTGAAGAACCAGTAGATCTGCAAGTTATGGAGGCTTAAAGATAAAGGGTTCCCAGTTATGGCTGCTGCGGCCAAAGACGAGTAATCTGAAGCACATTCGGTTCGGTGGATGAAGATTTACATCCTTGGGGAAGCATTACTTTTGAGTTCCTGGAGCCACCAGAGTGGATAGCAGATGGACTGCAGTGAGTAGAGACTTGGAGTTATAGTAGGCCGGTTTGAAGTTGATTCTAACCTCCACAGGGAGCCACTGAGATCCCTCCAAGATCAGCATGGTGTGGTCAAATCTGTGAGATTGGAGGCTTAGTCAAAGACTACTCTCTAGCAGCCACAGAAGAGCTGAGAAGATCTGCCGGCTGGGCGCATCTGACGTTTAACTGAGATTCCACCATGGACTGAATAACTAGAAGGATGTCACTAGGGGAGAAGTGATGTAAACAGCAGTAGATTTAAATTTGGTGAATTTGAGATGATCTAAAAATGCAGAAAGAGCTGTGTACCCTACACATGTACCAGTGATCCCAGGCTCATGTTCATTGGACGAGGATACTGTTGGTTCTCTGTATGGTTAAAAATCCCTCAAATCCTAATATTCAGACACAGGGAAACTCAATATGTTCTCTTGTTCAGGAAACCTCTGCCACAAGTCTCCTGACAACTTTTCTAGGTGATTTTATAAATTGCTCACCAAAGAATTTCCAGTCTCTGTTGGTGATAGGCGTCCACTTACTCAAATTGGCACTCCTTTTAACACAGATGACGACTGTCTCCATAACCAGATCATGACATTACTAAGAGTTGGTACTTGCAACACATGATGGATGGAATGCTGAATGATTCAAACATTCTCCCCCAGTCAAGAGATCTGGGTTAAATCCATTGTTCTTTTGCCCACTACGCCACCCCAGTTTGTACCCAGCCATATGCAAATCAGTCTTGACCATGTGCCTCATGGGAATGGTCCAGGCCAAACTGATAAGCCAGGTCCTCCCTGGACCGGAAACTAGCATCCTGGGACCAGTTTAAGAGTACTAAGAGTTGGTGGCAGTTTGTTATAGTATTAAGGCACAGATTTTTCTTTTTAAGTAAGAGCATTACATCATGGCACGTCAGGCAGTCAAATATCTTTATTCGGCTGACTTGCAGCCATTAAAGAATATATCATAAAAATATTTAAAAAACAGATAAAAAATATGATACAGACAATGTATGGTACGCTTCATGACAGTGGTAATTCATAATCAGAGAGTCACAGAGGTGATTAATTAAGTTAATATTTCTACAAAATAGCAGCATGAACCACAAACAGCATGTAATGACCTTTGCGATAAGACTCTGTCCCATGGACAATAAAATCCAAAGTAATTAATTAAAAAACAAGTAAAAGGAATAATTTCCCAACAACTATTTAATTACTTAAACGGACAGCTGTAGCGATTTATTTGTAGACCATTAGACAAATAAATTAATCATTTAAATGCTGGAGCTGAAATAGAGCTGGCCGACACTTCCTGATATTTAAAAAATTTAAAAGCGGAACAAAAAAATCGCGCCTTGGCTTGGAATAAAGCGGACAAAAAACAGGAAGTGGAGTATGCTCTGTGTAGATTTAGAACTCGGGTACTCAAAGTACAGCCCGAGGGCCGCCATTGGCACGGAAAGCCTTCCTTGACGGCCCGCAGACCTTGCAGACATCATACCTGTGTTCTTTTTTTTTTTTTAAAATGCCAGCAAACACCACCGGTTGCAGCAGCGCGGACTCAGAGGGACATTCAGAGTGGAGCTGCAGGGGCACTAAGAAGAGGCGATCAAAGCCTCATTAACATGTAAATGGTCCTTTGAAGACCTGTGAAGTACTGGGGTGCAGCTGTGTGTGTGCCTGGGAAGCTGTCTCAGCCCGGGCTGACACACACGCGGGGTGAGGTGTCAGAGGGTGACAGAGGACAGCAGGGTCTGAGAGCTGGATAAGGTGATGGAGGGCAGCAGGGAGTGAGAACCGGGTGACATGGCAGGGGGTGACAGAGGGCAACAGGGAGTGAGAGCCAGCTGAGGTAGGTGACAGAGGGCAGCAGGGAGTGAGAGCCTGGTGAGGTGAGACAGATAGCGACAGAGACAGATAAAGACATTTAGAGACAGAGACAGATAGAGGCAGAGACTGTTAGAGGCAGAGACAGATAGAGACAGGGGCAAACAGAGCTAGATAGAGGCAGAGACAGGTACAGACAGAGACAGATGGAGGCAGAGACAGATAGAGGTAGAAACAGACAGAGATAAACAGCGATAAAGATAGAGAGAGAGACAGAGATAGAGAGAGGCAGAGAGAGAGAGAGAGACAGAGATAGAGACAGAGATAGAGGCAGGAACAGATTGAAGCAGAGACAGACAGAGACAGATAGAGGCAGAGACAGACAGAGACAGAGAGACGGAGAGGGAGACAGATGGAGGGAGACCGGGACAGACAGAGACAGATGGAGGCAGAGACAGAGACAGGGACAGGAACAAACAGATAAAGGCAGAGACAGACAGAGAGGCAGAGTGACTGAGAGATGGCGAGGGACAGGGAGACGGAGAGGGAGACGGAGATGGAGTTGGAGGGAGACAGAGGGAGACAGAGAGAGAGAGAGGGAGAGATAGGGAGAGAGAGGGAGAGAGAGGGGAGGTGAGGGAGGGAAAGGGACAGAGGGTGACAGAGGAAGGGAGAGGGAATGAGAGAGAGGGAGACAGAGGGAGACAGAGAGAGGCAGACAGAGAGAGAGGGAGACGGAGGTAGTCAGGGGGAGATGGAGTGAGGGAGAGGGAGACAGAAAGAGGGAGACAGTGGGAGGGAGATGGAGGGAGATAGAGGGAGGGAGACGGAGGGAGACAGAGGGAGACAGAGCGAGAGGGAGACAGAGAGGGAGACAGAGGGAGGGAGACAGAGGGATGGAGATAGAGGGAGGGAGGAAGACAGAGGGAGACTGAGAGAGAGGGAGGGAGACAGAGGGAGACAAAGAGAGAGGGAGACAGAGAGAGAGGGAGACAGAGGGGGGTAGACAGAGAGAGGGAGGGAGACAGAGGAAGGGAGACTGAGGGAGAGGGACGGAGACAGAGGGAGGGAGACAGAGGGAGGGAGACAGAGAGAGGGAGGCAGAGAGAGAGGAAGACATAGAGAGAGAGGGAGACAGACAGAGGGAGGGAGACAGAGGGAGGGAGACAGAGGGAGGGAGACAGCGGGAGGGAAACAGCGTGAGGCTGAGAGAGAGGGAGACAGAGGGAGACAGAGAGAGGCAGACAGAGAGAGAGGGAGATGGAGGTAGTCAGGGGGAGATGGAGTGAGGGAGAGGGAGATGGAGTGAGGGAGAGGGAGACAGACAGAGGGAGACAGAGGGAGACAGAGGGAGGGAGATGGAGGGAGATAGAGGGAGGGAGACAGAGGGAGGGAGACAGAGGGAGACAGAGCGAGAGGGAGACAGAGGGAGGGAGACAGAGGTTGGGAGACAGAGGGAGGGAGAGAGAGGGAGGGAGATAAAGGGAGGGAGGAAGACAGAGGGAGACTGAGAGAGAGGGAGGGAGACAGAGGGAGACAGAGAGAGAGGGAGAAAGAGAGAGAGGGAGACAGAGGGGGGTAGACAGAGGGAGGGAGGGAGACAGAGGAAGGGAGACTGAGGGAGGGAGAGGGAGGGAGACAGAGGGAGGGAGACAGAGGGAGGGAGACAGAGGGAGGGAGACAGAGGGAGGGAGACAGCAGGAGGGAGACAGCGGGAGGGAGACAGAGGGAGACAGACAGAGGCAAGGAGAGAGAGGGACACAGACAGAGGGAGGGAGAGAGAGGAAAGGAGACAGAAAGAGAAAGGGATGGAGACAGAGGGAGGGAGACAGCGGGAGGGAGACAGCGGGAGGGAGACAGAGGGAGACAGACAGAGGGAAGGAGAGAGAGGGAGGCAGACAGAGGGAGGGAGAGAGAGGAAAGGAGACAGAGAGAGAAAGGGAGGGAGACAGAGAGAGAAAGAGAGGGAGACAGAGAGAAAGAGAGGGAGACAGAGAGTGAGTGAGGGAGAGAGAGATAGAGAGGGAGGGAGACAGAGAGAAAGAGAGAGGGAGACAGACAGAGGGAGGGGAGAGAGATAGAGAAAGAGAGAAAGAGAGAGAGAGGTGTGTCTGCGGAGTCTGGTGGCTAAGTAGACAAAGGCGTCCGCTGCAGGGTTCTGTGTTCAACCTCATGGTCACAAGTTTTTTGGGGGGTCTAGCCCCTCCCCCACTGACCCCGCCCCTCAGCCAAAAACCACACAGTAAATTTGCCCCCCGAGAGAAAGTTTGTGAGTACCCATGATTTAGAATCACTAGGGCAAAGATCCAGTTCAGCATCACAGTAGGCTTTACGAGGATAAGAAACCAGGAGGTGCGAGATGCCAAAACTGAATCTAATGAGATAAAACAATTTAGTGTGACAAAAATAAAAAGAAAGATAAGGCTTGAAACCTAGAGAACGTACTAGAACAAGTGTTCAGAGACTCTCTTTTTCACCATCTCTAGGCGCTCACTAGACAATTTTAAACAGGTCAAGAAGTCCTTTTTCAATTTGATTTTTTGAATCGTTACAATGTGCACGGGGTTGTGAAAACAGTCCGCCTGCCCCATTGTCTCCAACTGTTTTTATATGTAGCCAAACCAGGGTATCGTCATCATGTGATCAAGTTTAAAACAGTCTAAGAGAATTACTCGATTAAGGGCTGGCTCCTCCTTTACTCTTATTGAATGCCACAGTAAAATTAGTGCATTTTGTATGCGAAAGGACAAAGAAGTCGAACCATTCACTGTGACAGATGGTAGCGGAGAGACTACTGGGGATTGTCAATAAGCGTCTCATAAAGTTGTTCTCAGCTGCTTGGAGATGAGCCGGATTGTATAAGCCCCATACAAGGTAACAGAACACAAGCGAGCCTTATAAATATTAATTATTGGATTATAACGATCTTTAGCCTGGTTTCTTTATGAACCTGAATACCACTTCCAGGTTTTGATTAAAACTATTGACCCTTGTTTCAACTAGAGGGTGGCAAGTGCTTTTCTGATTAAACGGGATTCCCAAGTATGAAGATGGTTGGGACATAGGACAGCCTTTCCTCCATACTAATATTATAAAGAGAGAGCCCAAACCTTTGAGGTGGGTAATCTCAGTAACCACAACACCAATCACAACACCCAATACAGCGTGGGAAAGGGCAGTTGCAGCAGAAGGACATAGGCTATGCAGAGGCCACCATATTTTTTTTTTTGCAGAGTTTTATATAGCGCGAACTTGACCCGAACTGAATCAGGTATCAGAGCGCTTTACATAGCACCAGTTACGTTACGTGAGGACACACATTCATTTTTGTTAGGCACGGGGAGATTAAGTGATTTGCCCAGAATCACAGGATGTTTGGCGTCGTTACCAAGACTCGAACCCAGATCCCCAGGTCCAAGGTCGAGCGCCTTAGCTGTTAGGCCAACTCCTCTATACATTTAAAAGGTAAAAGAAACGTGCCAGCAAAGTAGTCCCTTGTGGGCGTGTCTGCGTTGTGCTGTGGGCGTGGGCTGGGGGCATGCCTAATGCTGGGGGCGTGTGGTACAGCCATCACATCGGGGGCTGTGGGCGTGTGCTGGGGGGCGTGACAAACGCTGGGGGCATGACAAATGCTGGGGGTGTGTGTCCGACCTTAATGCCATGTGAGTCGTACATACAAGCGCCAATTACGTTGCTGCGCAGCATCAAGGGGCATGCTGGGGGCGTGAGAAACTCTGGGCGCATGTGTCCAGCCTTCATGCAATGTGAACGCAATTGCGCCTCATCAAGGGGCACGCTGGGGGCGTGAGAAACGCTGGGGGCATGTGCTACGCTCCGCCCTTCATGCCATGTGGGTCGTACATTAATCAGAAGATCGTCTGCTGTGGCTGTGTGCTGAGGGCGTGACAAGCGCGTTCACCTGGAGGCCTGGTAAGTAACGTTACCGCAGCTTCTCCTGCGTGCTGTTACTGAACTCTCTCATTCAACGAAATTACACGCGCCTGCTACCATCAACCAGGGCTCTAGCCGGGCTCAGGCAGTGGATCAGTACACTAATTACACGCGCCTGATAACATCAACCAGGGCTGCTGCTGGGCCTCAAGCGGGGGAACACGCGCTGTAGTGTAGTTCCTATATTCCCAATAAGCTCTGCGCATTGGAATAATATAGACAGCAGTGTAGACGTAGGACTGAGGTCATCTAGGTCTCTACTGACTATATTAGACTTAAGGTTTGCCAGCTAGCTCAGAGGTCACTAGAAACTTTCTCGAATAAACGAGGAGGAGTTTAACCTCCCTGGATAGACAAGAAGGGATTAGCTTCCGACAACCATAAAACATGACAACTTTGCTCCCTCAGAATAAGAGTGTATCTCTAGAGTCGTGTGAAAACAATAGACAGCTATTTCACTCAGTCAAATGTGCGTACTTAGTTTCACCAGAGTGCAGAGAAAAGAGAGACGGTCGTTTTCAATAAAAGGTGTAATTTATTGAGAAGTCTTCTTCCTCATACAAGAGAAATGAATTGCCACAATTGCAATACTCATAGTAAAGTAAAGTGCGTACAGTAAAAGGAGGATTATAAAATAATACTGTAAAAGCATTGATATGGTTTCTTAGCCATATGATACTTTAAAATAGATAAAATATATACATACATATATACATTGACTAACGTACTCAACTGGTGCTTCTAAATACGCCTAACCCGGTGTACCTGACCTAAGCCTAATACGTGGGAATGTGTAAGTAAGTAGCAGTTTAAGTTAAGTTTGTTTTGCCAAGAATCTGACTCAAGAATTCTCTTCAAGGGTTTAGTCAGCTCCGTACCTGGGTAAATAGAAAGCAGGAGGTCTTGTATCTCTCTCTCAGGACTCGATATCCCAGTAACCCGCGAAGGTATCTGGAGCTGGATTTCTCGGCAGGAGAAAAGACAGCGTCTCTCTCAGTGCATCAAAAGAGGAGTGGCAGCGTCCGTGGGCTCTCGCATCAGCTGGGCTCTCGGGCAAGTAGATAGCTGCTCTGCTCCAAAACCACCACTGTGTCTTTGCTTAAGGCAACGTTGGTATATTTATACCTGAAAGGTGCCGGGTTTGACGTAAGGTTGGACATAAGACGTCAATAAAGATGTCACTAAGAACTGGCCGTTCTTACAGTGCTTTAAAGGAGTTCTAGGATGAAATCAAAATAAAAGCAAGGGGGATTTCCCAGGTTGCTGGAGGTTTGGTTTGTTTAGAGAACTCATTGTGCTTTCTAGGAGGCCGAGGAAGTAGCCTTGCTTAATGTGACAGCATGTGCTACGACTGAATATGGATATGATTACTATGCCGTTGTATGGATATTATTGATTATAACCGGACAAGGGCATAAAATAGAAATATCGGTTTAGGCTCCTGGATAAAAACACAATACCCACTCCACGATCTAATGTCCATCATTACTAAAACTAAGCAATAGTAAACATTTATAGGTGCATGTGTATTCCAACCCACCCCAAAATACATTTTTTGCATTTGAAATGGTGCATGTGAAATACATGAAAATGATATTGGTACAGTACGCTTTTCAAGCAGTGTAATCATTCAGTTAAAATGATGCATATATATGATTAGCTGAACAATTTGCGAAATGTAATCATGAAATGGCTCTTAATACAGAAAAGAAGGGCGAGACCATTCCATCACATATAAATACAGTTGCTGTAAATGGATCACTGAAAGAAAATCGACTGGAAGAATATCGACTACCCAAAATATCGTTGAGAAAATATCGACAGTCAAAATATCGAGTTTCTATCTACAAACAGGTAAGTACAAAAATATCGAGTACAAAATATCGTTTACAAAAATATCGTTGTAAAAATATCGACTTTACTAAAAACAATGTTTAATTACATTAATATAAAAAATTAATTACTAAAATATAATTAACAATACTTAAAATAACTTTTAATAATTAAATAATTAATGAAAGTAAAAAAATAATATTTTTTTAATCATATTTCTTAAAACATATATATATATATTAACAAAATTTAATTAAATAATAGCCAATATTGTATATGTACCCCAAAAACCCAAAACTGACCCTGAACCCTAAAAATACCCCTTTACCCAAAAACTAAAAACTGACCCTGAACCCTAAAAATACCCCTTTACCCTAAAACCCAAAACTGACCCTGAACCCTAAAAATATCCCTTTACCCAAAAACTAAAAACTGACCCTGAACCCTAAAAATACCCCTTTACCCAAAAACTAAAAACTGACCCTGAACCCTAAAAATACCCCTTTACCCAAAAACTAACAACTGACCCTGAACCCTAAAAATACCCCTTTACCCAAAAACTAAAAACTGACCCTGAACCCTAAAAATACCCCTTTACCCAAAAACTAAAAACTGACCCTGAACCCTAATAATACCCCTTTACCCAAAAACTAAAAACTGACCCTGAACCCTAAAAATACCCCTTTACCCAAAAACTAAAAACTGACCCTGAACCCTAAAAATACCCCTTTACCCAAAAACTAAAAACTGACCCTGAACCCTAAAAATACCCCTTTACCCAAAAACTAAAAACTGACCCTGAACCCTAAAAATACCCCTTTACCCAAAAACCCCAAACTGACCCTGAACCCTAAAAGTACCCCTTTAATTTAACATAATTAGCAATTAATCAATTAAATTAAATTAATTACCAATTACATTTTAATTAATTAACAAATATTTTTTAATTAACAATTCATTAAATATTACTACAAATTATTAAATTTACATATTTAATTAATTATAATTAAATTACTTCCCACCCTATTCCCCTATAAACCCACAACCCGCTACAGAAAATACATTATTTTAATTTACATAATTAGCAATTAATCAATTAAATTAAATTAATTACCAATTAAATTTTAAATAATTATCATATATTATTTAATTACCAATTAATTAATTATTACTACCAATTAATAAATTTACATATTTAATTAATTATAATTAAATTACTTCCCACCCTATTCCCCTATAAACCCACAACCCGCTACAGAATAAAATTACACAATAATTAAAAAAAATCATTAATTAAAAATAATTATAACATAAAATGACACTTTTCAAACATATTATAACATAAAAACACTATAAATAATTAAATATTATTTAAAAAATGATATTTTTTACTATCTAGATTATATACTTGGATATTTTCACTGTCTATATTATTTACAGTCGATATTACTTCACTTACCTTAAAAACGATATTTTGGCTGTCGATATTCTGTCTAGTCGATATTTTGTCCAAACGATATTTAAAACTCGATATTCTGTCCAAACGATATTTTGGAGTCGATATTATGTCTGTGCACCGCTGTAAATGTGCTAGAGAATGAGGTAATAGATTGTCTCTTGAGTTCATAAAAATAGAAGCTCTGTTCTTTAAGAATAGTTCTACTTTAAGCAGAGTACAAGTGGCAAAAAAAAGGTAAATATTTTGGAAGGGAAGAGAAAAATTATTTCGCTTTCACAGGAAAAAATAGTTCCAAATATTTTCAGTAGCTTTTGTTTATCAAAGCCGAAGGCCAAATTCAGAGTTCAGGGAGCGTTGTGTGCTCGTTTGCTTAAAAGTTATTCTTTGTTTTCCGGGGAGAACATCATATCAGACAGACTCGCAAAAAAGTTGTCTACGGCTTCAGGTGAAAGTTCGATCAAGTTTGAAAATGCCGCAACTGAGCAGTCTCGAGCATGATTGCTATCGTCGATGTCAGGATCAGCAATGCTCACAGAAGGTCGTACCTGGGTGATGTTGCTCTCATCTCGTACTTCACTACCACCTAATCGTAGTGTAGAAGTTTCAACGAATGCCGTCATCAGGATGGGTAACCGCTAGGGACAACACAATGCATGAGCCGTTACAGGACTTAGCAAAGTATCTGTATCCAATGGTACTGCTGATGGTAGTATAAGACAGATGTCCAACACGCATTCTTCTCCGCATAGCATACATCGAAGCACAGGTAAGATGCAGTTCTGCCAGATGGGTCTGAATGAAAGAAACCATGTCATATTCAGATCTCTTAGCCGGACTAATCCAAGGACTTTAGTTATGCGGTCCCGATAGCGTATAGCCAGGATCGTTTCTTCCATCGTTGCTGGAGTCTTGTCTGTGATTAGGCTTGCCATATCAAAGCAGAAGTATCAAAAATAAAATGCCTGCTACGAGTCCCAACAGAAGTGGTAGGCCGCCAAAGACAGAATGGACAAAATTAGGAAAAATCCCCAGAACTGTTTTGAAGGGTGTTAACAGTCCCGAAAAAATTGTCTTAAATACATGTGGGATACCACTGTTATCAGACATATTTAGAATTTGGCTTAGCATTTCTGCGAAATGCACTGGGCAATTTGTTGATAAAAGGGTATGTATCTCTACCGTTGTCCTTGCAACTTGCAGATCATACGTTTCTTTTGATGACGTCAAGGGCACAGTTGTCTGTAAAAGAACAGACTTCATTCTGCTTAAAGTATCAATTCGAATAGAAGAGATATTCAAAAAAGGCCAAATTTTCGCCTCCGTGTCTGGAGTGCTGTTTGGATACAATACTTGCATACAGCAAGTGACCATGGAACTAACGCTCACAAGATAAGCTTTTCCTGGCACCATGCCACAACAGCTGTGGTCCACTATTAGAATATAGCTCCCGTTAGAAAGCTGTCTAAAGAATGGCTCTATTCGTGTTGCAGGTGTGCCATGCTGGTGACATGAAAGGTTATTTGAATTCCCCTCACAGGCCCCATGCAAGTTAATACCTTGACACAGAAGTATACTGCTTAGTGATCGTTTACAATTGTTACCACTAAGAAATACATTCTGTTTCTTTTCACTATAACATGTGTGTGTGTAAGGCAATTTCCATGATGACTTAATGTACCCTTTACCCAACCTTTCATACTGGCCTGCTGGTATATACTCTTGGCAGTATTTAAATTGGAAAGTTGTTATCGGAATGGTTATGATTCCGTGTATTATCCATTCAATGACAGGTCTTTCTGACATTGTCAATGGTAATCTCTCAAGTTTTTCAATGCTCAGAATTGTATACTCTGCTCCTTTTTGTGCCAAACTGATTTGTGTATCAGTAAGGTTAAAGATATAGAATAATGACGTTGTGTTGATTAAACGCCAGGGAACGTAGTCTGAACGCAGATTTTGCAACGTCCAGCCAAGCTGTAAAATAGAACGTAATTGGGACTGACCGTGTTGTAACATTAGTAAGTCCTGCTCTATTATATCAATAGCAGATGATACAATACTGTTCAGTGAATATATTCTGGAGGACAGAGTCATTAACCCATTGTCCACAACAGAAAGTGATTTTTCCAAATTAATACGGTCAATTTCCTGTATTTTTTCTGCTGTTTCAATTTGCGTTTCTTACCAAGCTTTGTTGTAGCTGCGTATATACCGGCCGCTATGAAACGTTTTTGACGCTGTTTGCGTGGTCCCATTATGAAATCACGCAAGTCAGCACCGTCTTTAAGTAAAGTCAAGTGTTGCTTAATTTCTGCCAGTGTGGATTTCTGTAGCCATTCGAGGCAGAGTTTTCCTACACTGTATGTTGTAACTATCCCTGGATGTTGTCTCTGGGAGTATCTAGGGTCTGGCCTGGTCAATTTGAACCCCTGTATTTTGTTCAGGAATCTATCTTGACAGTTATTTGTGTCTGTGGGCCAGATCAACCGTTTTTTTCCAATCAGGATGTGTTCTGTTTTGGTTAAAAATATGGGATACGTCTATCTCAACATCTGTATGCTATTACTGTCAGGTGTTGGCTTTGGAATAGACGGTTTGTTTAAGTCTTTAATTTTGGCTAGGACAAGACAGGTTGTCTGTTGTATGGTGTCATTCAAGAATATAATTTGTTCTGGGATCATGCAGGCTCTAAATAATGATTCTATACCTTGGACCTGCCAATCTTTGGTACCCCAGATGGTTTTTGTTTCAATGTTGTTTTTCCAAAAATCAAAACCAAATGTAGTCATTTTTTCATAAAATGTTTCCGAATAGATTAATTTAGTGTTTGTCAGCATTGTTTTCACCACTGTCTTATTTAACAGTTTGAAATAAAACATTTCTGCTTCACTTGTGTTAAACCCTGAGAAGTATGTGAATTTCTCGTAAAAAAAATTCGAACTACCTTTTGGTGGAGTTGCACAATGTTCCCATTGATTATAATTAAAAACATTTCTAGGTTGAGCAGATTTATGCAAATAATGATGTGCAAAGTGGTTGTAGCAGTACATTTCTTCATAATTCGATGAACACTGCAAGTAATCATGTTCTGTAAATTTTGCTGACATAACTAAATCTGACATCATATCATTAATACTTTCAAAGTCCCAATCATCAGAGAATGTGCTCGGTTTTACAAAGTCACTTAATGAAACCGTAAATTGGTGTGGATATTTCAAGAGCTCGACCGGGCCATAGATTTCGTAATCAGTTTTGTCCCAAGCTACCCCACCGGGTATTGGATTGGCTGTGACATTCACTGATGATAGTTCTATTTTCTCGATGTGAGATGACTTGTGTGGCTTTAGGACCAAGTTGATGTTCTGACTTGCTGTGTCCATTGTACTGTATTTTCCCTCAATTAATTTTCCCAAACAAAGAACCATGATGAGCCAAAGCAGGAGGAAAAGTACACCTAACATAATCCAAAATTTAATCCATGGAGAAATCAGATAGGTTTCTTTGAGTTGATGAAAGAGTTCAGTTACTTTGTCTTTAAAAGTTTTTGTTGTTGGCTGTTCTTCAGGCTCGCTTGGATCCTCAGAAAAGTCATCGAAATTGATGAAGTAGCCAGATGCAGTTCTGTCAATTGTTTGAATTGCTTCCGGATTTTCATTTGCTTTTTGAATTTTCTTTGTTTCATTAGCATAGTCTGAGGCTACATCGTTGTAGACAGGTGTTTCTTGACGAACTGTTGCAATTTGGGTTTCAAGAGGCACAAGTTCCATGGCATTGTTGCATAGTCCTTTTTTTTTCACTGTAGGTTTATCAAATGTGATTAATCTCTCAGTTTGAACCTCTTGTATTGTAGCAAGTTTTGATGTTCTGCTACTTCTTGGGAGTCCACTGGGCCTACTACTTATTATTGGCCACATGATTGTGGTTTTACCAGGTCGATGGATACAACTCGGTTCTCCTTTTTACCAGCAAGGGGCGGTAGTACAACTGATCTTGTTCCACTGACAGCTAAGACAGGTACTGCTTTTCTGTAAGAAGGCCTAAATTCCTTCTTCACCGCGATCTTCTCTCTGACCAGATCCCCAATTTTTGGAATCCAGACAGGCCTTGCTGGGACAGGTGGTTTATCTTCAGTGGCTCTTGGCTGCTGTTTTAGCTTTACGTTGCTCAGGTCTTTTCTTGTTTAATTTAAGTCCTGTAAAATAGCCAAACGATCTTTGATATCAAACCATTTTTCTTCTACCACTGTAGTCTGACTATCTCAGTCCTGAATATGCATTCTAGTCCCGAACAATAGTTCGTACGGACTGAAACCTTTCAGAGAATTTCTTGGCAGAGTGTTAAGACTACGTTGGACACTTGTTAAATGTTGGACCCACCCATCACCCGAACCTAATACCCTCGCTGTTATAGATTGCTTTATGTCTCGGTTTTTTCTTTCCTCAATCCCATTTCCCTCAGGATGGAAGGGATAAGAGTACCGCAATGCAATGCCCATGCTGGTCATGGCCTCCTTATAAGCTCGAGAGCTAAAAGCAGGACCCTGGTCAGAATGTAGCATGCCAATTGCGTATGTGCCGATATAGACTCGCAAATCTTTTATAACAGTTCTGGCGTCAGCCGAGCGCTGGGGCCACATTTTAAGTGAATCTAGTCTTAAATAATATACATTGGGACGCATTTTTCCTGTTAATTTATGCGTATAGATCGCCTTATGCTTTCTAATAGGGGTAAATGTAAATGTAAATGTAAATGTACAGGAATTTATATAGCGCAAATCACCGAGCGGTTTCTAAGCGCTTGCTTAGGGAACCCGTCCTGGTATTCCCCTGTGAGATAACCCCAGCAGGGTATCTGCAAGGTGAAAGCCAGGCATCCCGCCGCGAGGGGCCGTTGTGGAGATTAATCAAGCTATTGCCCAGAGTCGCAGAGTGTGAACCAAGTAGGCACCGGAGCGAAAATTGTCGAGTCCATGGACATTTTAGGACTCAAGACCCCCACCGAGCCGGGAATTGAACCTTGGTCACGGGCTGACCTCTGCTTCCAGGTCTGCCTCCTCTAACCAGTGAGCCACACTTCTCCACCTGGCACTACTCCGGCCGGTTCGCCACTGCGTTCTCTGTTGCAGTTTGGACAGCTCATTGCAAATTTGTGTTGTTGCAAGCTCATTCCTGGCCACCAGTATTCTGATTGTAATTCTTTCAGAGATTCCTTGATCGTCTGGTGTCTTAGTCCCTCACCCATGTGTGCTTCTTGAATCAAGAAGATTCTCCTGTTCGTGTTTGGAATTACTCTATCCCCCACTCCAGGGATTCGAGCAAAAGGAACGGAGTTTGCATCTATTATGTATGTATAATTGAGTGGATAGTTCACGGGTAGTGCTGCACAGTCGCCTTTTGAAGACGTTTTTACCGCCAACATGGTTTCCCCGTCTATGTATTTATCTGAACGCTTTTCTGTGGCTACGGAAGCCGGATTAGTTGCTTCCGCTGTGGCTGTGTCAGCCAATGAATTCCCTGCAAAGTGAACGCCATCACGCTGATGCCTCAGTGTATGTATCATGTGAGTCTTTTGTAGTTCTTTCTGTAAAAGAACTACTTGTTCCCAAAGCGATTTATGCTTGATTGTGGCACCTGTGTCATCTTTGTAACCATTTTGAACCCAGTTCTGCAAGTCATTATTTTAAGACTTGACGCAGGAATGCGAATCTCACACTATTAGTGTCGGGAATTCGCGATCGGCAATATCGAGCGCCATTTTTAAAGCTAATAATTCAGTTTGTTGACCTGAATTGTCTTTTACAGATTGAGACATTGTTACCAGTGGTCTCAATTTACCTCCGTGCCACCGGCATTTAACAACCTCGCATGTAGCATTGTAAGCTTGCTTTCCCCAAACTGAGGGTTGTGCATATCCGTCTGTATATATTACAACGGCGTACTGTTGTAGGGGCAGAATTTCGATTGGCAGAGGATATTCTTTTTCATATGTTAGATCTTTCAGTTTTTTCATGTTCGGGTCAAAATAGTATTTCACTTTTTCTGTAGCACGAGAATTTTCCCATTGTATCCATTTTGGATCTAGTGCCACGGTAGTTAAATTGCGTGGGCTTGTTAATGCCTCAAAGGCTGATTCTGCTGTTAAAACAGTAATCTGTCTGTCTTGGGCTTGGGCTCTTTCTTTTGCTACAGCCGTTTGAACCGCATTTACAATGTTTTCTGCAAGACTGAATGTTTTTTCAGCTTCTGTGTACAAATGTGATTTGTATGCTATTGGTACCGTTTCTCCCTCATTAGAGGTCAGGTACGTGAATCCGTATCTTCCCGGGATGACTCGGATTACAAGGTTGCGTGTGTTATCGCGAGTTTGCAATTTTGTTTTAGCTAACATGTCTGTTTGCAATGACCCCAAAATTTCTGTGTGTTTTTGAGTCCAATTGATTGGTTTAAAATCAGGTTTTATTAGTTCATAGAGAGGTTTAATCCTCTCTGCATAATTAAGAATGTAAGTTCTTACGAAATTCAGGAAACCTAGTATTGATTGTAAGTTCTTCAGCGTTTTTGGTGCTTGAAGTACAGCTCATTTCTCTTAGAAATTGTCTGCTAGGCTTTTGCCGTCACTTGATAATTCATAACCTAAAAATAGGACTGTTAGATGGGCAATTCGTGACTTTTTAAAGTTGAATTTGTAACCCTCTGCTGCGAAATCAAGTATTATGGTGTTCACTCTTTTCAAGTGAGTATCTAAGTCATCATCTGTTAGATAGATGTCATCGACAAAAGATAATGCCTCTTCATCATACATTTGTAGTAACTCTGTTACTCTTGCTGAGAATAGTCCTGGGCTATTCTTGAATCCCTGTGGGAGTCGACAGAAATTTTTCTGCGACCCCATTATTGAGAAAGCGGTCAAATACCTGCTTTCGGGTGCTATGTTTGGACAAAAGAATCCATTAGAGATATCTAATGTTGTTTTGTATTTTTTGCGCACAATGTTATTCATTAGTGCTGCACTGTGTGAGTTTTGTACTGCAAATGTCTTGCAACATGAGTTAAGGTGTCTGTAGTCCAAAACTAGACGATATGAATCGTCTGACTTGGAGACAGGAAACAAAGGATTGTTCATTTGTGAGGTGCATGTTTCAATCACCCCTTGATATTCAAGTTGATCTAAGATCTCCCTGACTTGTTTTTTTAGCTTCTTTCTTAATTGGGTACTGCCTCTGTGTAGTTGGTTGACATTTTAACTGGATTTTGTGAGGAGGAGAGTCCTCATCCCATCCTACATGATTTTTATATAATGCAGGAGCTTGGGCTACTGCCCATTTTCTTGCATATGTATATTTTTTATGAATTGGAATATGATTTGAGAAGGCAGGCATAATCATTTCTTCACCATGTGGGCACTCCCTGACAAACTCTGGTGGCCAGTCTTTCTCAGCTAAAAGGATGTCATAGCCTTTGGAAAGATGATCCCAAAATAGACCCCTTACTTTCCTAGTCTTATCTCCCTCTATACGTAATGTTATTTCATATATTTTATGAGGTTTGCTAACTCTGGTATCTGCAGTTTCCACCTGAATTTATTCATTCGTGTCCACTGTCTCCAGATGATTCATCAGGATCTTGCGAGCTATTGTCACTTCTGCTGCGCTGTCTAGCATTGTCTGGGCCCACTCTCCATTTTTCAGCTGTGTCCTCAGTATCCTCGGCATGTTTGATTATTTTAATACTGGCTACCTTCTTTTTTGGAAATTGTAATTTTTTACTTTGATGAGCAGGTTCCTTGTCTTTGGGCTTGACGTGCTCCTCCCTGTGTTCTGACTGTCCTCTTTTTTCTGATTTCTGCGAGGAAGTCTAAAAAGATCAAGAGGGACATGTATCAATATCTTGATATCTATCAGGTTTCTTTAGATT
Source organism: Lissotriton helveticus (assembly GCF_964261635.1). Classification (NCBI taxonomy): domain Eukaryota; kingdom Metazoa; phylum Chordata; class Amphibia; order Caudata; family Salamandridae; genus Lissotriton; species Lissotriton helveticus. The sequence goes on along the minus strand of NC_136063.1, from coordinate 1,937,723,047 downwards.
ATCCCTATTTCTAAGGTTGTATCTTTTCTCAGAGGGCTCCCTCTGGGGAGACTTGTGTTCTTGGTCCGCAGATCTTTCTCTCCGCCGAGGAAACCTTCCTCTGGACTGCAATCTTTTTTCTTTGGGAGTGGATTGTTTATTTCCATCCCACCTCTTTTTTAGAGTGTTTAGATTATTTTTAATAAATATCTTTTCAGGATTTTCAGTTAGTTGGGGTTTTACTGGTTTCCCACCCAAACTATCTTTTCCTAGTTCTTCATAGGATTTTTCTATGATTCTGGCAAGTTCAAATGGTTGTTCTGCTATATCTGTTTCTTTCAATTTCTGGCGGATCGCCACAGATGCTGCTTCTCCTTTTATGTTGGCTAATAATATAGCCGAGACCTGCTTGAAGTCTTTCAATAATTTCATACCCAAAGTTAAAGCAGGTTCTGGACCGTATTCATTTTGAATCTGTCTTAGTACATCTGGTATTACCGCCATGGACGGAACACCATGTGTTTTTGTGTAAATGGAAGCAAAGACTGTGCCCCAAGTGTCACAGTCCTCCACATGTGGTGCGATCCCCTTGGGAAGACAGATAGTCAGAATTCTGTGTTTCTCAGTAGGGGTAGTATCCGGAAATACTGCCTCTATTTGAGTTATTTTTTGTGCTAACCAGAATGGAATTTGTTCCCGTTTTATGGGTACTTTACCCAGACATGATTGTATGGTCTGTGGTGTAATTTTGTTTGTGTTCCCCTGATGAGGGGTCAGCTGTGGAATGTTTATAGCTGGTTGGACTGTTGAAGTCCGCATTACATATTGGACTAATTGTCTATGAATTTTAATTATTTGTTTTAGCTGTGCTAAAAGTTCTGGTACTGACATTTTTTCAATGTCTGGATGTGGTGTGTAGCTGGCTAGAACCGGCCACGTTGCTCCTGGTCTACCTAGTGGACCGAGCCTGGTGATGTGATTATTATGTTTTAGGGCGCCTTTAAACCAGAGCAGGTGCTCTTGGAATTTTAATGGGATTTCAACCTCCTCGAAAGGAGTGTATTCATCCGGAGGTTCCTCTATTTTGTAATAGTGGAAGTCGTGTGTGACAGCGTTTGCTGCTGGAAAGTTTATCCATGAATAGAATACCTCTGTCTGCTGATATGCATGGGCCTCAATTACGAATACGACTATTCCAGCTCTCGGTGTTAGTCCATTTTCTATAAGTTTAAGAGTTATAGTTTTTCTTATGTTGACCGGAATGAGTATAACATTCGGGTCATTGTCTCGGAGACTTGTGTCATCCGCTAGGAGTTGAGCTGATATTCTAGCTGCTTCCCTTTCGTCGTCACTTTCTGACATTTTTACTGACAGAAAGGTTTTTGTTGCAGATCAAGTTTCAAGGAAACAAAGATTAGGTGCACAATATTTTTGGAACACTGTATCCTTCAACGTCAACGTTGACTAAACCAAAAACTATACATAGAAATCTCTTCCTACTAGGTTCCGGTGGATTTTAACCTTTTACCCACTCCAGACGTCTTTTGGAGTATTTACGGGAAAAGGGGTCTGTGTGAAAAAGCACGACTGACTTACTCTAACGTCTTGCGTTAGATTTATCGCCTTACCAAACGTTGGGCGCCATGTAGTGTAGTTCCTATATTCCCAATAGGCTCTGCGCATTGGAATAATATAGACAGCAGTGTAGATGTAGGACTGAGGTCATCTAGGTCACTACTGACTATATTAGACTTAAGGTTTGCCAGCTAGCTCAGAGGTCACTAGAAACTTTCTCGAATAAACGAGGAGGAGGTTAAACTCCCTGGATAGACAAGAAGGGATTAGCTACCGACAACCATAAACCATGACAACTTTGCTCCCTCAGAATAAGAGTGTATCTCTAGAGTCGTGTGAAAACAATAGACAGCTATTTCACTCAGTCAAATGTGCATACTTAGTTTCACCAGAGTGCAGAGAAAAGAGAGACGGGCGTTTTCAATAAAAGGTGTAATTTATTGAGCAGTCTTCTTCCTCACACAAGAGAAATGAATTGCCACAATTGCAATACTCATAGTAAAGTAAAGTGCGTACAGTAAAAGAAGGATTATAAAATAATACTGTAAAAGCATTGATATGGTTTCTTAGCCATATGATACTTTAAAATAGATAAAATATATACATACATATATACATTGACTAACGTACTCAATTGGTGCTTCTAAATACGCCTACCCCAGTGTACCTGACCTAAGCCTAATACGTGGGAAGGAGTAAGTAAGTAGCAGTTTAAGTTAAGTTAAGTTTGTTTTGCCAAGAATCTGACTCAAGAATTCTCTTCAAGGGTTTAGTCAGCTCTGTACCTGGGTAAATAGAAAGCAGGAGGTCTTGTATCTCTCTCTCAGGACTCGATATCCCAGTAACCCGCGAAGGTATCTGGAAACACCGGAGCTGGATTTCTCGGCAGGAGAAAAGACAGCGTCTCTCTCAGTGCGTCAAAAGAGGAGTGGCAGCGTCCGTGGGCTTTCGCATCAGCTGGGCTCTCGGGCAAGTAGATAGCTGCTCTGCTCCAAAACCACCACCGTGTCTTTGTTTAAGGCAACGTTGGTATATTTATACCTGAAAGGTGCCGGGTTTGACGTAAGGTTGGACATAAGACGTCAATAAAGATGTCACTAAGAACTGGCCGTTCTTACAGTGCTTTACAGGAGTACTAGGATGAAATCAAAACAAAAGCAAGGGGGATTTCCCAGGTTGCTGGAGGTTTGGTTTGTTTAGAGAACTCGTTGTGCTTTCTAGGAGGCCGGGGAAGTAGCCTTGCTTAATGTGACAGCATGTGCTACGACTGAATATGGATATGATTACTATGCCGTTGTATGGATATTATTGATTATAACCGGACAAGGGCATAAAATAGAAATATCGGTTTAGGCTCCTGGATAAAAACACAATAGCGCCTGCTAACATCAAACAGGCCTGCATCTGGGCCTCAAGCGGGGGAACACGCAAATGAGCGTGTCTGCGGGGACAATTACTGCAGCCTCTCCTACTCGCTGTCACTCAACTCTCTCATTAAACGGATTTACCCGCGGCTGATAACTCTCTCATTCAAAGACATCACACGCGCCTGCTAACATCAACCAGAGCTGTAGCCGGGCTCAGGTGGCGGATCACTACACCAATTACACGCGCCTGCTAACATCAACCAGGGCTGCAGCTGGGTCTTCTCCGTCCCTATTCTTATGAAAAAAAAATGTTGTCTACCGCAAGATTTTAAAATAAATTGCTCTTGCCTTCTACACACATTACACACATTCTATTTCATACCCGGACAACGTCGGGACGGGCTGCTAGTTGTTAAAACATGATTTTAAAAAGGGGGAGATTTACCTGCCACACTAGTGTATGTCTTTGCTGTGCTAGTCTTTAGTCCCAGTTCATAAAATCATTAAATCTAGTTACAAGGGCCAGATGTACAACCCTATTTTGCATGCACAAACGTGTTTGCGACCCGTTTGCGCAGGCAAAATGTGAAAGGGCTATGTACAGTTTCTAAATAGTGAGCCGCTCTTCAAGAGGGTGGTAATGCACTCTGAAAAGGGAAGGGGTCCCCAGGGGACTCCGATCTTTTTGCAAATGCAGGGGGTAATATTTTTTAGGGACATGCAGTGGTCCCAGGGACACTGCCTGCCCTTATAAAATAAAAATAAAACGTTTTCATTTTTTTAAAAAATACATCCTGTTGTCCTTTAAGGAAAACGGGCTGCATTTAAAAAAAAAAGTGCTTCATTGAAAAGCAATCCCAGACATGGTGGTCTGCTGAGCCCAGCAGGCCACCATCCCTGGGAGGGCTAGCCATTTCCAATAGGCTCATTAATATTCAAGAGACTCGTGTTTTGTGACCCCATTGGGAATCGCTAACAGTGTCCCTGACACTGTTGTACATTTGCTTATGCGACCCCCAAATTGTGACTTGCAATTTTTTGCAATTTTTGAGTTGCAAAAGTAAATGGTCGTACATCTGGCCCAAGCTCCTGTAGGCCCTCACTGGTTCTGGACATTAGAACACAGTCATTGGCATAAAGTAATGCCGGAAGATTTCTAGTACATATCTTAGGAACATCCAAATTCCCTTGATTAATGTGACTTTCTAGGTCATTGATATAGAGGCAAAATAAAAAGGGGGCAAGGACACACCCTTGACGAACCCCGTGGTTCATTTTAATGGGAGCTCTAAGTTCCCCGCCCACTCCTTACCTGCCCCTCCCAGTCACATCCTGATGCATCTGGGCTAAAAAAGGGACTAACGATGGATCCATTTAATTTTGAAAGGATTTATAAAGTGCGCAGCTACCCAACAGGGTTTCCAAGCGCTGAAGCGGGGCAAGCGAGAAAGGAGCTCAATTGGCATTAGGCATGACTAAAAAGAAAGGTCTTTAGTTTTTTTCGGAAAGCAAGGAGGAATTGATAATTCCTGAGTTCTAGCGGGAGGTAATTCCACAATTTTGGGCCCAGGAAGGAAAACGAACGCTCTCCCATGCGAGTCAGCAGTACTCTGGGAACGGAGAAAAGAAAAAGATTGGCCGATCTTATGCCTAATTCCAGCATTTTTTCCCATAATCTCCCTCTCTGCACTGAGTCAAAAGTTAATGTAAGATCCATGAACCAAAGATAAAGGGATCCGGTCTTGGCCAATGTGAACTTTCTTATGACCAGGTGCAGATTAAGACACTGTTCAACAGTTCCCAGTCCCCTCCTGAAGCCATAATGTACGTCTGAAAACTTCCCACTTTCGGCTATCAAGGTCTCCAGACGATCTAGTATGACCCTGCCCATCAGTTTACAAGTACAATCAATTAATGAGATTGGGCTGCAGCATTTTTGGATCCGGCCTGTCCCCTTTTTAAAAAATGGGAACTGTGATCATGGTGCCCCATGATTTGGGTGGGCCCTGGGAAGCTATACAGGTTTAAATGTTGGTCAACAGAGGGAGCCATTGGGCGGGATTGGCCAAAAACAAGTCAGCAGGCATGCCATCAGGGCCAGATGCCTTGTTCTTTACAGTTTGATTCAACTACGATTGATCTACAACCCTCCACTGCTACACCGCCGCTGCCCTCCTCGCTCTCAACCCCATGAGAAACAACCACTGCCAGAGATCGACTCCGAACACCATCCATGGTCAGTTCTCCTGCCGACACTACGGACCATCAACTACTCTACCGCGGCCGCAGAACCCACGACAGACACCCCCACCTCTCGAAGCCCTGACGTGCATCCTTCTCAGTGTATGCTCCCTCCAAAGACACGCCACGGAGATCTGAGACCTGCTCAACACCATCTCACCAGACGTCGCCTTCTTCACGGAAACATGGACCAATGCCACCTCCACCCCTGACATCTCCACCGCCATCCACGACGGGTACAAGATGCAAAGAAAGAACCACCCCCCTCCGCCCAGAAGGAGGACTCGCCATCGCACACAAAAGCTTCCTTCGACTCGCCACCTCCAGCACGAGCGACCCCCTCTACATCACAGAGCACTTCCACTTCCAGATCCAATCCTGCCTAAGAACTACGCTGTGCGGGACTCTCATCTACAGGCCCCCCGGTTCCCACGTCTCTTCCGCCACCACCATTGCTGACCTCACCGCACCCAACCCCATTGCCTCCATGTACTACATTATCAATGGACACCTGAATTTCCACCTCGACAACCGCAGTGATCCCGACTCCACCGCCCTCCTTGACAACCTCACCAACCTCGTACTGAAGCAGCTTGTCACCACCCCACCCACAGAGCCAGACACACCCTGGACCCCATCTTCGCAGGAGGGACAAACATCCACTTCAGCCACACCACTCAGCCCCTGTAGACAGACCAACACTGCGTACACTTCACCTTCACCACAACCACTGTATCACTGCACCCACTCCTCTGCCACCACAGAGAAACTGGAGCAAGATCACAGAGGAACTCCTCAACACCACCCTCCTCCAAAACCCCCTCTCCACCACGACCGACGCCAACTCCGAAGCCAAAGAATTACACTGCTGGATTGCTGGCTGCGCTGATATGCTTGCACCACTCCGCCACCCCATCAAACAACGCCCCTGAAGGCCGCCTGGTTCACCACCTACGTCCAAGAATCCAGGCACTCCTGCAGAAGTCTCGACAAGCTCTGGTGGAACAGGAAAACCACTGAAGACCAGAACAACTACAGAAACGCCATGAACGAATACCACCAGGACATAAGAGCCACATACCAGACTCCCTCCATTCCTCTCCGAACCTACGGAGATCAACTGCAGAGTACCCCAAGAATCATCACTCAGCCCCATTCTCTTCAACGTGTACATGGCCCACCTGACAGCCATCATCAGACAGCATGATCTCAGCATAGTATCCTACAACGATGACACCCAGCTCATCCTCTCTCACGCAAAGAACCCCAAAGACACCAGATTCAGCTTCCAAGAAGGAATGAAAGATGTCGCAGCCTGGATGAGCAAAAGGTGCCTAAAACTGAACTCAGAGAAGACTGAGGTCCTGGTCCTCGGACCCTCCCCCCCTGCGTGGGATAGCTCCTAGTGGCCCTCTGCCCTCAGAACCCCACCCACCGTGATGAACCATGCCCGGAACCTCTGCATCAATCTAGACTCCTTCATCACCTTAACCCGACAGATCCTGTTTCAACTCCCTATGCATCCTCTGCAAGACCTTCATGTGGATCCCCCAAATGCAGAAGGACTGTCAGCCACGGACTCATAACCAGCAGACTAGACTACGGCAACGCGCTCTACGCCGGAATCAACAAAACCCTGCTACACAAGCTCCAAACCATACAGAACACCACAGCCAGACTCGTACTCGGAACCCCATGACACAAGCATATGGTCCAGCACCTACGAGACCTCCACTGGCTCCTCATCAAGAAAAGAGTGACCTTCAAGCTCCTCACCCACACCTACAAATCCCTCCACAACATCGTACCCAAATACCTCAACGAAAGAGTCTCCTTCCATGTACCCAAAAGAAAACTCTGCTCCGCCGACCTCGTCCTGGCAGAGTACCCACGCATCTGCAGAACTAGAGCAGGCAGAAGAGCCTTCTCCTACATTGCAGCAAAGACCTGGAACGAGCTCCCTGTCAACATCAGATGCTTTCCAACCCTGCACACCTACAGGAAGTACCTGAAGACCTGGCTCTTCGACTGATCCAGAGTTGCACAGCCCCCCACCCAGTGCCTTGAGACCCTCACGGGTGAGTAGCACGCTTTATAAACCCCTGATTTATTGATTTAATGCACTTTCAACTTCATCGAGCGTTGGGTATGCCAGCTCTAAGGTCCCATAATTTAAGGTGGCAAAGTCCTCACCATTATCATTATAGAGGCTGGAGAAGTGTTGTACCAAAGCATCGTGCATAATTGTGGCATCAATGCTACTGTTGTGGGAACATTGGAAAAAATTAGAATTAACAGTTTTCCAGAAGAGTCTAGGGTCTTTATTTTGACATGCTTCATGCAATTGTTCCCAGGCTTCTTTTCTTATTTCCAGTTTACGTTTCTCCAGAACCCGTTTATATTTATTTTGGAGATGTCTTACCACTAAGTTATCCCTTGATTTCTTTTTCAGTGCCTTCGTAAGATTAATATGAGATTGTGTGCAGTCACTGTTGAACCATTTACATAGCTTCTGGGTTCCTGGTCTATTGTCACTTCGTAAAGCAACATTAATCGTCTCAGTTATTATGGCAGAAGTCTTTAACATGGATGGGGGATTTATACTACATTTCAGGCACTCCAAAATGTGTCTCATGTTGGTGGTCAGAATTCTTTGAAGAACGGAATCGGGATCTACAGTAGACCACTTGCGCAATGGCGGTATTGTTGGGTACAAAGTTATTATTTTAAAAATTGAAAATGACCAGCATTACATTCTGTTTAAAAAGAATATTAAGGGGCGTGGCCAAGATGGTGGCGGAGTAGGGCGCATTTTCAGTCCCTCTGACGCCTTGCATTGTAAAGCACTGATTTTTGCTCTGTTTGGGGCCCATCTGCATGCTTACATGCGGTGCTGAGCAGCCGGGAGCAGTCGGGCATTAGCTGGTGCACTTTGTGCCAAGTCCGATCCGGATTGCAGTGGTGCAGCGACGCGGGGCCTATGGGGGTGCCCCGCTAAGAGCGCCTTGTGGCGGGCAGAGCGAGGTGACTGCTCGGCCCCGGTGAGGAGCGATCGGCGCAGGAGAACAGCGGTGGCGAGACCGCCGCCTTCCCATACATCGGGGAGTGCGCTGCAGTGCCCCGGAGCTTTTGTGGTTGTGCGGAGGCGGGCCCAGCCGGATCCCAGCAGAGACGGAAGCCGAGTGAGCTGGGTCCGGGGCCGCCGGGATCGGTCGGCTGCTTTAGCCGGAGGGCGCCGGACATCGAGAGGGGCCGGCGCCGGGCCGGATGAGAGCACGCGAAGCCCAGCGGGAGCAAGGTGGCAAAGTGGGCCCCGCCACTGAGCGGATACGGAGCGCACCCTACGCTGCACCTGTAGTGAGCGGTGAGTGGGGAAGGCCTGGGGGCTGCGGTTGGGCCCCAGCCCCGGAGCGGTGGAGGAGCCGGGCAGAGGCATGTGGGGCATTGCAAGAATCACTGCGGCCCCCTGATTCACCGCACTAAGCAGCGACTGTGAAGCGTACAATTGAGGCGGACCTCGCTGACGAGGTGGGCCCAAGCAGTGGGAGTGACGGTGGGAGCGGCCTGGAGGGACAGCGCGCTTCCTTGGTGGTGACCTCGGAAACCTGGCAGAACTACGGTCCAGTGAGACCCGAGGGGCCCCCTAGAGACTGCGGTGTCAGGAGGAGGGCTGGGGGGCCCTGACAGTGTTTGAGCGCGCCGAGAAGGAAAAAGTGGGCCCGGCTTTACGCTACCAGAGGCTGACGTGCGAGGTGGTTCGGGCCTTCCCTGAAGTGGTGCCTCCAGAATATCGTGCTGTACGGCGTTGGGCCTAGGTGTTCCGGCTGCCAACCGGCCCGACACCACTGGAGTGAAGAATGTCCCAATCCCCTATCCCCACCGTAGCTCCCCAACACCCACAAGTATAACTCCAGGTGATGGGAAACCACGACGCAGGGAGAGGGTGGGTAAACAAAACAGGGAAACTCAAGGTCTTGGGCAACACGGCGTGTCTCTTCGGATCCCCCAGCAGCAGACCACTCGACCCCTGCCGGGACCTTTAAGACAAAAAGGGGAACAAGATTACACACACCGAACCCACCTATTGTGTACCAAGTACGCACATGAACCCACCAACTTCCCCGCTTACCCTAGTCACTGCTCAGGAGTAGCTTTAACAAAAACAGGGAAAAACGTCTTCCTGTATCAAAGCTCCGCTCGTTAACCCAGACCAGCCACACCCCCTTGGAAGGATATTGAGGGTAACAATAAGGGGGTGGTGTAAACAGGATAAAGGCAAAGTAGGGGCCAGGAAGGGGGAAAAAAGGTGTCCACAAGGCTAGGAAAGCACCCAAAAAAAAACTTTGATCTAAAAACACGAAGGTAGCACAAAAAACGGCCGTTGTTCAGCCCCTTCGTGAAACCACCCAAAAGATGCACTACAAGGCGGTTGGTCTACAAAAAACCAGGAAGTAAAAGAAACGCCCAGCTCTTAATGGAACACGCTGCCGTGTGCTCCCTGGCGTCTTCCGTTAACAGAAAAGGTCCCAACTGACTGCTAGAAAAGCCAAAGGGGGCAGGATAACAAACAGGTAAGGGAGGGAGGGAAAAAAAAGGGGTATCAGCAAACAGCCCTCCACAGGCCAACAGCCGTAGACCTCACTAAGGAAAGAGCAAGGGAAGAAAACAGGAACAGGAAATCCCAGGGCAAGGGACCATCATAGAAACCAAGCACCGGTTTCCTGGAGGCAGGCCCTTTTAAAGCAAACCCAAGGGAGCGTCCATAAATTCATGCATGCACTTGGTACACAGAAAAAGACCGGAGGACGGAAAACTAGCCAGAAAGCACCGCTGCATTTGAATCCCAACACTAGGTACTCGGCCTGGCCTGTTGCCGCGCGTCCTGCATGTGCCTGTGGGAGCCCAGGATGTTAGAGTGCCTGTGCACGCGGTCCCGCAGGCGTCTGGGGAGCGGCGGCAGTGGGGTGAGCCTTTGTGGAGAGTGAAGGTGACGAGCATGAGGGGGCCCCCTCCAGAGATAGGAGGAGAACGGTGGTGGGCCCACGCAGCTTTCGGAGCTAGAGCTGGCAGAGAGGGGCCGAGAACTGGCAGTGGTGCCCTGATAGCATCGCACTGCGCCGAAGCCGACAGCGGACGCCCCTGCATCGTGGCGGAGCGTAAGGCCTGGAAACTCTGGCCGGGACCTAGAAATTAACCCAGTGGTGTGGAGGCCTGGGATTAGTGTCCACTCGGAGCTCGAGAATAGTCGTTCCCGCCGCTGCCCCAGCGTGACTGTGGGCCCTTCAGGGCATGGCGATGGCGATGTCCAGAAACAGGAAGGATAGGACGGTGAAGGAGGGGTCCCCGAAAGTGGCGGCGCAGACCACCGCGAAGACATCAGACAAATCCCCGCGGAAGGATGATGCGGAGGCCCCGGCAATGAAGGCTTTCATGATCGAGCTGATTTCCGCGATCAAGGAGGACATAGCGGAACTGCGCTCCCAGCTTGCGTCTGACCATCGCGAGGTGCGACACGATGTCGACGGTGTGGGTGAGCGGGTAGCGACCCTAGAAGAACACGATCTGAGACCTGCGGAGGACATCCACCACCTCCAGCAGGACGTGATCCGCCTCACTGAACAAAACTTAGACCTGCAAGCCCACGCTGAGGATTTAGAGAATAGGTCCCGCCGCAAAAAAACATTCGGATTAGGGCAGTGCCCTGGAACGGTGAGGATTTGGTTTTACGAGAATATGTAGGGTCCCACTTCCTGCACATTCTTAACGTGGAGGACCTGAAGGAGGTTCAGATGGACCGAGTGCACCGTGTGGGGCTCCCGCGGAGACCAAAGGCCCCTCCTCCAGACATATTGGTATGTGTACACGACTTCCAGCGCAAAGAACGGATCCTACGAAAAGCTAGGGACTTTGCCCCCCTTCAGTTCCGAGACCATCGTCCCTTGCTCTTTCAGGACCTTGCGGCCTCTACGCTGACAAAATGAAGAGAATTCAAGCCCGTCACCAACTATCTTAGAGAGCAAAACATTCCTTATTCCTGGGGTCACCCATTCCGGCTCATCTTCAAGTGGAAGGCCAAGCTCATCGAGGTACGGTCACTGGATGCAGCTCGCGACATCTTGGGGCTGGAACGACCTGCCTCCCCTTCCGAGACCGACGGTTCTCCCAGTGGACAACGGAGGCGGTCCGCCGAATGGCAGAGAGTGGGTAAACCTGCTCCCAAGGCAAAGCCCGTCTTAACAGCGAGTATGATGGAACGTGGAGCGGCGGTGGCCTCGGTGGCCCAGGTAACAGACGCTTCATCGGGCACCTGAGACATCGACTCTTTCCCAGGCATCAACAGGGCTAGTAGCTGGCGTCGGAGGCGATGATCCACAGGAGGTAATGACTAGTTCTTCTATGTCCTGGATCCGGATGTGTCCTGTATCAGGAACTGGATATGTGAATGGTTGGTGCCATGTTCCCCTGCCTTTAGGGCACATACTACGAACTTTTGTATATTCCTTTCTTTTGTACTGTTCTGCTATGACTGTTGGGGGTCTTAGGGGGGGTTTGCTTTTGGGGGCTCTGCATCAGTCCGGGGGTGGTGCAGGGGTAGGTTGGGGTGGTTGGGGGTCTCCAAGCTGTCCACGGCAGGTACGGTCCCAAGAGCCACATACAATGCTTTTATCCCTGTGTAGTGATTATGGGGAAAGATTTGAAAATTGTTAGCTTGAATGTGTGAGGTCTCAACAGCCCGGTCAAGTGTGCAGCCATTTTATCCCTTTTGGAGGGTGCAGAAGGGGATGTGTGTTTATTGCAGGAGACTCACCTCCTCTCCAAAGATACTAAGAGGATGAGAGATAAGCGCTTCCCAGTCCAAGTGTGGTCCTCATGATCTACGAAACAGCAGGGGGTGGCTATCCTGATCTGCGCCAAAGCTCACTGCAAGGTCCTGTCCCACGTCGTTGACGTTAAGGGGCGCTTCTTGGTGGTTAGGATTCAATGGGGGTCTACACATCTTACGGTGGGCTCCCTGTATGCTCCAAATTTCCAACAGAAACCCTTTCTGAAGACAGCGCTTACGGAGGTGTTAGCTTCCCCAGACGTATGTGTGCTGGTGGGGGAGATCTGAATGTTGTGATGGACTCGGCGCCGGATAGATCTGCTGCACGTACACATCAGGCGTGGCCATCTACCAGGGAGGGAAGCAATGGCTACAGGAAAGGGGGCTCCATGATGTATGGTGTACTCACCACCCCCTGGAGCGCGATTATACCTACTACTCAGCTGCTCACAAAACCTATGCACACTTAGATCATTTCCTCGCCACAACGCCTCTAATACCCCATCTATCTGCAGCAGAGATCTCCCCGCACTCCCTGTACGACCATGCCCTTATTTCCGTGCGGGTCACCTGTACCGAGCAACGGCCGCAGTCGTCGGGGTGGCGTCTACGGGGTTTCCCTCCTCAACTTGAAATCGGTAATTGACCGCATACGAACCACGATCACGCAATACTTAGTGGATAATGACAGGGATGGTATGTCATTGCAGTCGGTGTGGGAGGCCCTCAAACTGGTGGCTCGGGGGGACCTTATCGCGATTTCCTTGTCACTGGCTCAACTACGCAGGGAGAAACGCAAGGAGTTGGAGAGAGAGGTGCGGGTCCTAGAGGCGATCCATAAGCGTACTGGGGCTCCACGCATCTGGAGGGAGTTGGAAACGAAGAGGCGCAGGCTTAAACATCTACACCTGGACCGGGCGGAATACACCCTCTTGCCCTTGCGTCACAAGTTTTACCTCAGTGGGGACAAAGGGGGCCGGATGTTTGCACACAGGCTGAGGGCCTGCGCACAACAGGCCGCTGTCCAGGCCATTAGGGACACTGATGCGGTAGAGCAGACTGCCGACGCCCGTATCGCAGACTCCTTCCGGCGGTTCTACCACACGCTCTATAGCCAGGACCCGTCGGACGCAGAACATGTGAAGGCGTATTTGGCATCCTGTGGAGTGACGCCCCTCACACAGGCCTCTGCAGCAGTGCTCGATGCTGAAATACGTATATAGGAAGTCATCTCCGCGATTTCGCGGTTGAAACTAGCCAAATCCCCAGGACCGGATGGCTTCTCGGCCATTTTCTATAAAAGGTTTTGTAGGAAGCTGGCGCCCTTTTTAACCCATCTTTTTAATTCCTTCCTGGACACGGGATTACAGTTATCCCCAAGGCAGGGAAGGACCCTATGGAATGTGGCTCGTATCGCCCCATCTCCCTCCTCAATATTGACATGAAGCTTTTCGCTTGCATTCTGGCTGCCCGTCTCAGTCCATTCATGGATGGCATTATAGAGCCAGATCAGGTTGGGTTTATACCAACGCGACAAGGGGGGGGGAACGAAGAGGCTTCTGTACCTCATGGACTCGGTACACCGCTCTCGCACACAGGCCCTGTTTTTATCAATAGATGCTGAGAAGGCCTTCGACCGCGTCGACTGGACATACTTGTTCGCGGTCTTGAGATCTTTCGGGCTGGGGGACAACTTCGTGAAATGGGTGCGCTGTCTCTATGCCGCCCCGCGAGCAGCGGTCCGGGTCAACGGTTGCAGATCTGCCCCTTTTCCCATCACCCGTGGGACGTGACAGGGGTGCCCCCTGTCGCTGTTGCTCTTCGCGCTCTATATGGATCCCTTTGCTCAGAGGGTGCGGTCTAATGGGGCTATTCAGGGGATTTGGTTTGGCGCTGACGAGCACAAGATAAGCATATACGCCGATGACGTGATCCTCTCGCTTACGTGCCCCCAGACATCCTTGCGGCACCTGTCGAGGGAATTACCTGACTTATGTGGCGTAGCCGGTTTTAAGGTAAATTTTTCCAAGTCCCAGGTCCTTAACGTCTCAGTCCCTGCCGCTGACGTGCAGGACCTCCATAAGGACTTTGCCTTCCAGTGGGTTCAATCCAACATCCCGCATCTGGGGATTCGCCTGGCGCCCAATATAGCGCAGACAGTCTCTCCCAACTACAAGATCTTAGTCGAGCAAACAACCAAATCGCTGTCTGACTGGTCCCGCTTGCAGCTCGCCTGGTTTGGTCGGCTGGTGGCAGTCAAAATGACGATCCTGCTGCGCATTCTATACCTCTTCCAGATGTTGCCCTTGAGCCCTCCGCCGGGTGTCATACAGAAGCTACAGGGAATGCTTACTAAATTTCTATGGAGCCACAAACGTCCGCGGCTTGCATCCTCGCTGGTGACGGTTCCTTGGGTCAACGGCGGACTGGGCTTTCCCTCACTTATGGCATACTACCAGGCGGCTTGTCTGCGCTTTATTCTTGAATGGAATAGATCGCTCTCCAGCAAACACTGGTTATTTATGGAGCAGGCGGTGGCGGGCCACAACATCTGGCGCGAATTGTGGCTTCCACGAAAACACAGAGCTTGGGGCCTAAATTCGTCACCAGTGACATCGCCGACCATGAAGGCGTGGGATCAATTGGCAAGGTGTAAGGGTTGGACCATTTTTCCATCGCCTATGACGCCCATTGTTGACAACTCGGACTTCCCGCATGGCTGCTCTTCCCCGGTCTTCCAGCGCTGGAGGGAGGGGGCTGCAAGAGAGCAGCCCACCTCTTTGACCTCGATGGCTTGATCTTGTTTTCTTCGCTGCATTGTGGTAAATAAATAAATAATACCCTATTTTTGGATGAATGAATGAATAACAGATAGCTCAATAAATAAGAGTCAAGATTCGAGGTAGTAGGAGTTTCTGCAGGTTTATTACAGCATAAGGACAGGATCAGGACAACCTGCATGGGAATAGGGGAAAAGAGGCCCAGCAGCTGCTGGGGCTAGGTCTGGGATGAGCGCGCTAACTTTTAATAACAAAACATTGACTTATATACATAGCGCAAACACATAGCATTACATTGCAGTAGGCGTAGCAGTGGGTGGAGTAGAAGGCGTGACGCGTAACAGTCGCGAGAGATAACAGTAATAAGAGGTGTAACTGGGAGTGTACTTAGACATGTGATGCAAAACGTAACAGAATATGTCATGAATGGGCGGACACATAGGAGGGGGCTACCTAAGGAGCCGGGACCTCTAACCTAATGGTGCGCGAAAACTAGCAATGACGTGTTACTAGGAGAAGCTGGGGGCTATGAACTCTGTGCTAGGAGCAGAGACTAGAGTCTGGAGGGTCGGAGCGACATGTACCTAAACCCTATCTGGTATCTAATGTTTAGGGAACATGTTGATATAAACTAGAAGTCATGAGGGGAGAGGCTAACTTGATTTCTAAGACTGGACCATGCATCATTCTACATGTAGTGCGTGAAGAATATTAAATGACTATTAAACACAGTATTTCTCTAACATGGAGACGAGAAGGCTAGACAATGACGGAAACTATTGATGCAGTTCAGTAGCTTAGGAATGCAGAGGAGGAGGACTGAACTGATAGCAGGAACTATAACATACTTTTGGCAGACTCAGAGGCAGAGCCGGGCTGCACCGGGCACTGCGAGGCAGGAAGTAAGTGAAGGGTCGAGGATACAGGTGGGGGCTGTATCGCTCCTTAGCGAGGCTTTCAGGAGACAGGAGCTGAATCTGTGGTCCGGGCCCTTTTGAGGCCTGGAAACGGGGACTTTATAATTGAATAACGTGCACACTGAGAAACGTGGCAACATTACTTACATAGGCCTGATATTCGTAGTATTCACGAGGACTGGAAACTAACATACTAGAGGTGGACACAACTGTAATTGCGTCTTTAATCAGAAATGGGGAATAACATATGCATATTGATCATGCACACATAACATATGATGGATGGGGCGTAGGGACACAGAACATGGCAAAATTTACTTTTCCACATTCCCTCCTTGTCACTACGTTTCCATCAGGAAACATCAATATTCATGATACCGTCTATCATTTCATACAGTACCATTTGCTCGTCTCGAATTGTTTTGGAACGGGATTTAGAACAGGGCTTGGGACTAGGAATACAAGAGGTAGCACACATGCTGCAAATCGCAGGGCCACATTGTATACAGAGGCAGCAGCTAAATATGATCGCTACTGCAATACCTAGAAAGGACAGGACTTTCCATCCCCATGCGGAAATTATATTCCAGAACCAACCGGACCATGTCCAGGTGCCTGGATCTTGGTGTAACAGACGGGCAATTTTATGGAGTCTGGTTATAGCTGAATAAACAGACGGCGCGTTATTTGGAATGAAAATACAACAACTGGATCCGAGAATTCTACAGGCCCCGCCCCTATCGGCCAGTATGACGTCAAGGACGAGACGATTCTGTAAAACGACAATTCTCATAAAGGATTGCTCTTCAGTTAAGTTACCTAGAGCGAAGGCAGTCTCATCTACTACTGCTTCAAGGGTTCTTGTTAACCTACGAATTAGCTTACTATTTACAACTGTACCTAAATAAGGGAAAACACCTTTATCTATATCAATGAATTGCTCTGCGGCGGTTTCAGTATAATCGACAATCGGGAGATTTCTCTTGTGTCTAGTGTGTACTAAGAAAGGATTCCTATGATAGTCAGGTGGGGCTAGAAAAACAGGTGGCAGTAGGAAAGCAATGTAACAGGTTCCCTCCCAATCGAGGGGCAGACGGACATATGCAGTTTGACCACAAATAAAATAAGAATGACGTGAAGCTTTAAAAATAGATTTCCCACTGTCACTATACTGGATAACAGTAGTACATTCACTATGACCTATATGTACAGAACCATAACTACGGACACATAATTCGCCTTTGACTGGTAGTACTGAAATAGCGGGTGAGTCTGGAGTAGTATCAGACTGAACATTCAGAACCATGAAATTCGACGAATAATTTCCTATATTATATACTTCGTTTTCTAGATCTAAACCTGTTCTGTGGGGGAAACCTTGCTTGTCTGGGTAACATGTACTGTTAAGAAAAGACATATCTGTTGAGGATGACGTTAACGTGGACCATGCTCCACACGAACCATTGTGTGAGAATGGATAAGGAAAGAGTGGCAGAACTCCCTTCGGTGTCTGGAAAGGGGGGAGTCGACCACACACCCAACAATTAGTGGCATTGCTGGTCTGGTGTGAATAATGTAACATACGGATGAATGTGTTATTACGCATTGCGAGGCGGTATGAATATTCGTGAGGAGGCAGATCACTAAACGTGTGCTCTACTGTAGCATGAGCAGACATATTTACATGAGGAACTGGAAAACACAGATAGAAAGCATAACTGGTGCAGGAAATCATTATGCTGATGAATAATACAAAACTCAGAAAAACGATACATTTGATTGAGCTTTGACTGACTCTCTCACTATGGGGGTCTATTTTATACATGTCAGAAACAGTCTAACCGTTTCACCTAGGGGAGGACTTATACAATCAAACTGGCTGACTTATTAGACCTGAGCTTTAACTTATACTCCTGTTGCGGAGTTTTCTCTAACAAGGGAGGGGTTGTAATAATGTCTTGTGCGGGACAGTCCTTTAAAACAATGTTCTGGCAATCCTTCGAATCCTGGGAAATGTTCTTGGAAATGTTTTTGAAGACTGGTTTCGGTCCTTTGAAAAGTTTTACATGAGAAAGGTGGACCCACCCCTTCCTGCCTTCCAACTTGACGGCAGTTCGGGTGGTCAAGAGGACCTGACGTGGCTCCTTCCAACGTGGTTCCAGCGGACTTGATCTGTCGAAATTTCTGATCATCACAAGGGAACCTGGAACGATCTCGTGCGGTGCCACCTCGGTATTGTCTGGAAATGCGGCGGCAACCTGTGAACGACATGAGTTGAGGGCAGACATCAAGGAAGCTAGGTAATCTGTCAGCATATTACATGAAACATCGGTAATACTTCGGGGTCTAGGAGTACCCCACATATTAGGGGGGCGGCCGAAAACGACCTCATACGGGGACAGACCTGATCTGGAATGTGCGACCATACGCATGTAAAACAGAGCGACTGGCAAAGCTACTAACCAGTCCACACCCTTGTCTTTACAGACTTTTGCTATACGGATTTTCAGAGTCTGATTATGTCTTTCGACTAGTCCAGCTGCTTCTGGATGGCGTACACAATGGAACTTCCACTGGTACCCTAACAAAAGGGAAACGTGTCTCATGAGTTCTGATGAGAATGGCTGGCCGTTGTCAGAATATACGACTCTAGGGAGTCCATATCTAGGGAAGAATTCACGAACCAACTGCTTGGCAGTGGTCGCGGCTGTGTAATCTGGGACTGGATATGCTTCTGTCCATCTGGACAAGGCACATACAACTACAAGGACATACTTGAAACCTCGACATCGCTCCATTTGAATATAATCCATCTGGAGGACCTCAAAAGGGTGGTCAGGGGGCTGGAAACCACCTTGTTCCACCGGGACACTTTTACCTGGATTAAACTGACAACATATCATACAGGTACGGACTTTCTGCTTGGCTGCAGCTCGTAAATGCTTGTTGAACCAAATGTTCTGGATACTGTCTAACATAGCTTTTTCTCCTAAATGTGCTGGACTATGTGCGGTATTGATAATGACTTGAACCATAGAATCGGGGAGAAACCATGTGGCTCTACCCTTCGTTAACCATCCTTGATCTGTCTGGACCCCTCCTTGTACAGACCATTTCTTGATTTCATCGGGAGTAGCATGTGACTGGATATCTATGACATCTTGAGTAGGGTCCTTAACTGTCATGCATGTAGTCAGATCTGGAATATGTGTCTGATTAACTGGAATGTCTGGAGTCTGTGCTGTAAGCTTGGCTGTGCGGTCTGCTAAATCATTACCTTGGGAAATAATGTCTGTAACTTTCGTATGTGCTTTGCACTTCATGATAGCAATAGATGTCGGTAAATGTATGGCATCTAACAGGGCTTGAATAAGGAGACCATGCTGAATCTTGGTTCCATGAGAAGTCATAAAACCTCTCTCCTGCCAGAGCACTCCGAAGTCGTGTACAACTCCGAATGCGTAACGTGAATCTGTGTAAACATTAACTTTCAGGTTTTTGGCATGTATACAGGCTTGTGTCAGAGCGACTAGCTCTGCTGCTTGAGCGGACAGAGTATCAATACGGTGTGTTTCAATAACTTCAGTGTCAGTAGTCACTGCATACGCGGCGACTAGTTCTCCTGTACTAGTTCTCATACATGAACCATCCACATAAAGTGTCAGGTCAGGATCTGGTAACGGAATATCTGTCAGGTCTTGTCTTGGCTTTGTCGTAATGTTAACTACTTCCACACAATCATGTGTGTCTGGATTTGAACTAACTGATGGTAACAGTGTAGCAGGATTCAGGACGTTGCAGCGTCTAATTTCTATGTGTGGCTGGAACAGTGTCAATTCATAACCTGTTAAACGTGCAATTGTCAAGTGCTGAGTTTGTGTTCGGTTTAAAAGAACTTCTACTGAATGTGGGACCTGTACTGTCAGGGAATGTCCTAAAACTATGGAATCACTTTGTCTGATAGCTAGTGCTGTG
Organism: Lissotriton helveticus; assembly: GCF_964261635.1. Classification (NCBI taxonomy): domain Eukaryota; kingdom Metazoa; phylum Chordata; class Amphibia; order Caudata; family Salamandridae; genus Lissotriton; species Lissotriton helveticus. Next base: position 1,937,703,390 of record NC_136063.1, on the reverse strand, counting down.
GCTGCAACTGACTTGAGACACGCAGGCAACGCCTGGGCGACTGGATCTAATGTGCTCGAAAAATAAGCACAGGGCTTGTATTGACCTGCTTGATCTTGTGTAAGAACAGATAATGCTGTACCTTCGCGTTCTGTAACGAAAAGTGTAAAAGGCTTACTGTAGTTCGGTGTAGCTAGAACTGGAGCTTGGCATAGGGCTTTCTTTAACTCGTTGAAACTAAGTGTATGGTCAGATGTCCAAGGGAGGACAGTCGATACGGCTGCCTCCTGTGTCGTTAACTGTATCAGTGGCTTGGCTAGGAATGCATACTGGGGAATCCATTGTCTACAATAAGAAGTAAGGCCGATAAAAGCACGTACCTCCTTCTGGGTTCTGGGCTGGGGAAGACTCGCTATTAACTGGATACGGTCGGGTGTCAACTGCCTACCCCTCTTGGACAGCAAGTGTCCTAAGTATACCACTTGCTGGACACAGAATTGAAGCTTCGAAGGTGACACCTTGTGCCCCATCTCGGCAAGAAAATACAGAACTGTAAGTGATGCTCGCTCGCAGTCACGTTCAGAACGGGCTGTGATCAGTAGATCATCGACATACTGGAGCAGGGCAGTGTCAGTTGGCATGTGAATGTTGTCTAGTTGTCTCTTGAGTGCTTGGCTGTAAATACTAGGGCTTTCTGTGAAACCTTGAGGAGCGCGTGTAAACATATAGCTCCTTCCATTTAAACAAAATCCGAAAAGAAACTGGCTGTCTGGATGAATTGGAACACTGAAAAATGCATTCTTGAGGTCTATAACAGTGAAAAACATGGCTTCGGAATCAATGGCAGTTAACAGGGAAGAAATGTCTGGGACAACTGGGTACTGAGGAATAATACATTTGTTAAGTTCTCGTAAATCAATCACTAGTCGATATACTGGGGGTGCATTTGGATCAGTACGTTTCATGACTGGAATGATCGGAGAATTGCATACATTGGAGTCAGTTTCTACAACTACTCCTTGAGCCATGAGCTCGTCAATAATTTTGGATAAGGCTGCTACAGCCTCAGGTGGCAATCTGTACTGCCTGATTCGGGGTAACACTACACCTGGTTTGAGAGTCACACGATAGGGTGTGATTTGCATGTAACCTACATCAGTTGGACCTTGCGCCCATAAATGCTGCGGAACATTAGACAATCTTGAATCAAAATCTCGTAATACATAGTGACCCTTAAAGTCACGTAGGAACAGACGTATTCCCTCTGGGGAACAGCAAATAACTGCACCTAATTCTTTCAATGTCTTAATGCCTAATAGATTCTCTGGACATGACTTAGTAAGTAACAGATCAGTAGTACGGGACAATGGACCTACTTCTAGAGTAACTGGCTTTGATATCTCATTAACTATGGGTTTTCCTGAAAATCCAAGGGAAACATTTCTTGAGCCTGAGAGCGGAGCCCCTGGAACTTCGGCGTGACTAATTGTGGTCCTACTTGCCCCTGTATCGATCAAAAACTTTCTGTCTTTCCCTAATACTTGACTATGAACATAGGGACCTTCTTGGTCTACAGGTATCTCGATGAGAGGCAAGCCTACCTCCCTCTCTAGGCTGTTTCATGAATATGACTGGTACTCTGGATACTCGGACTGTGCATACTGGTACATCTGCGATGTAACGTGCTGTGTTGCAGCAATAGGCTGCGGTACTGTAACTGTCTGTGGTGCATTCTGTGACTGAGGAGTCTGTGAAACTTGTTCTTGTCTAGGCGGACGTGGTCTTTCTTTAGTCTTACCAGTAGCTATATTGTGTTTCAGAACTGCACACTCGTTTATAAAATGACCTGGCTGTTTACAATAATTGCAGGTCCCTTTAACGGGAGCCGCAGGATGACTGGCTTGATTCGGACCCCTCTTCTGACTGTCTTGAGGAATAGATTGTGCAACTAGCACTTTCATTTTCGTGTCTTTCATACGTTTTCTTTCGTGTTCTTGCTCTTCTCTAATTCTATTCTGGTGATACTGGAGCATCTGGAGCATCTGGGACGGAGTATTTGCTTGCCAGGTGCTTTCGACTTTCAAAACTCGATTTTTAATTTGTGGACTTGAATTCTCGACTAATTTGGTAACGAAAAGATGAGGGTACGACTCACTACTTGTCTTGAGACCACTGTTAATACTGAAACATTTCTCGAATCTAGAATAAAAATCACTAATATCCTCATCTTGTTTCTGTTTACAGGCTGAGATTGCATCCCAGTCTTCTTTCCTAGTTGTCAATAATCTGGGTAAAACTTGAATCAATAATTCTGGTAATTCTTTACATTTATCTCCAAGACCGGTACCTGGTACTCGTGCCTTGTCTTCAGCTTCTAGAGCTGCCCAATCGATCTTTTTCTCTCCCACCTCCCATTCTTTTTCCTTTAACTTTTCATACACCCCTGCGGGTAGCAGAACCTTTAACATTTTAATGATATCTGGGTAAGTGTATTCTCCCATACGGAGCATGTCTTTTAATTCTCTATGGAACCCCGCTGGATCTTTGTCATGACAGGGAATTAATTTCTTCATTTCAAGAAGTTCCATCTTTGATATCGGAGTGTATACAAACACTCGTTGCATTACGCCACCCGCCCCTTGGACTGGGTGGACTTCTCGTAGCGGATTCTGTCTGTCTATGTAGAATGGTTTACTTTCTGGGGGTGAGACATGAACAAAATGCGGGTTCAAGAACGTTCTATACTTGTGGCGCTGTTCTAGAATGACACTAATTAAATTGGTACCTAGACCTCTCCATCTATACTGGAGTAACTCGTTCAGGATATCATGTAACGGGCCTGGATCAGAATGTTGACCCTCATACAGGGTAATGAGGTACTGGATCATATACATACCCACCAGTCGTTGCTCGGCTGGGGGCAGTTTCAGAAACATTTGTGCCACTATTTCGTCTGGAAAAGTGGTAGAATCAGTAATCCATCGGACTGCTGATCGGGCTAGTTCTTGTTCGTGCATGGTACTTAATTCGCTATAACCGACTCGTGATTTCAGAATGTGATCGGTAGCTTGAAATACTTGTTCTAGAGAACCTTGTTCTGGTGCTGGATGATGAAAAATAGACTTGGGTTCTGGACGTAAATGGCGATCTGGAAATCTGGATTTTCCTACATACGCTATTCTGGCGGGATTCTCGTCTTCCTCTTCAGGATCAGAGATACTTTCTTTCTCGCTTACTTGTGCTACTTTACGCTGTTCGTGTAACCTTATTATTTCTTTACGAATTTTCTTGTACATACTTTCCATGGCACTAATGGTCTTGTGCTTACCCTCGGCTATATTATCACTCCACCTTGTTAGGATTCTCATTTCGGCGGGATCTTTAGACGGGTAATCTTGTTCTCTTATTAGACAATTGATCAGGAACTTTAATATCATGAGCTGAATCTCGGCTTTCCTTTGAGACATAATCTCGCCTATACTTTCTGGATCATCCCCTGTACGGATGAAACGATATATTCTGTCTAGATCTTCTTTCATATTTGGTAAGGTGACTAGATACTCGGTCACCCTTCTTACGCGTACGGAATATAAAACCATATTATACTCGCCTGGGACTGTGTCGTAGACACATTCGGCAAGGGCTTGTCTGATTTCTGTAACAGACTTATTACTTTTAGGAGTACGCTGTGATGCTTGAGCATGTAATTCGAGTGCTGATAAACGCTTGTGTGGCGGCGGGGTTTGAGGAGGACCTCCTCCTGCGGCCCCTAGACTAGAATCGTCGACTGACATTCTTCGTGCTTGCAGGGTCGGTAATTGTAACGTGGGCTGAACTTGTATGGCAGGCGGACCCGGGGGTACCGTGACAGGTACTCCGGTGTCTGGAGGTACGGGAAGTGCCTGATTTACAGGGACAGGTGGAGCGCGAACTGGATTTGCATATTCTGGAACTGTGTCGTCCAAATAGGACGAAATAAAAATATCAGCTGCGGTCGGTTTGTGACGTAGCTTGGTCGGAACTAATGGTGGCGGAAAATTACTGGATGCCTCTGGGGTCGCTTTTGGCAAGCCTTCGGCAAGGAGAGGATACATACCCTTAATAAGGGCATGCCTCTGTCTGTCTGACTGTTCGGCTTTGACTTGTTCACCTATCTCGATTAATTCTCTTTCTTGGGCTCGTTCTTGGGATTCTCTACTTAACTCTGACTTTCTGACTTCCTTTTCCGTTCTTCTATGCGCTTCCTTACGCCATAACTCGATGGCATCTTTCTGTGACTGTCTGGCTTTCTTTTTCCATAATGCTTCTTCTACTCGCATGATACATTCGGCATCCCATGTACCCGATACGGGCCATCTATACTTTTCTTCTAACTGTTTGGTATACTCTACCCATAAATCTAGATACAATATGGCGCTTATGCCATGTTTCTGATACATAAAGTGACCTGGACTGTCCCTAGGCGGAACAGGAACTGCTGCTTCCAGCAGACCCTTTCTAGTTTTTAACTGACGTAACTTTGAAAAGAGCGGCATTCTAAACTTGAATCGGAACACAATACAATACACGAAAAACAATAACAATTGGGAAAACAATTCAGGCATACCACGACATTGGAAATACATTAAACAACATTATAAATAACAATTCGAACAGAATACTACCTGAAAATACCGAAAACAGAAACAGAACAGAATTCTCGAGAACGGAACAGACTAGAGTTACTGGATGCACTGCTATAACAGTACGGAACATACCGGTCCCATAAAGGAACACATCAAGACCCGTATCCACCTAGGTGAACACTTCGTTTGTGAGCTTGGGTACCACCAACCCACGGACCAGGAGTCAATTTAGACTGACCCTGTCTAGATACTACCCCAGCAATGGTACTCACCGGGCAGCACGGAACGGAAGGCCTCGGACGGGACTGGACTATGACGACGAACTTCGGACTTCGGACTTCAGTTACGGGTGGACCTCCGGATACCTCGGACCTTGGACTCTCGGCTTGGGCTCTGGTCGGGACTCGCCGCGTTCCTCCACCGTCTCGTTCGGATGCTGGACCGCCTCCTCCGTCTCCTCCGTGGGCCTGAGGGATACTTGGAGCAGAAATATCTGCCAGTGCACGGTATGGTTCCGTCACGACTGCAGAGGGTCAGGGGGTCGGCGTGGCTTCACCGACGCGTGGGGAAAGGGCAAGTCCCTATTCGGGCGCCATTATGTGGTAAATAAATAAATAATACCCTATTTTTGGATGAATGAATGAATAACAGATAGCTCAATAAATAAGAGTCAAGATTCGAGGTAGTAGGAGTTTCTGCAGGTTTATTACAGCATAAGGACAGGATCAGGACAACCTGCATGGGAATAGGGGAAAAGAGGCCCAGCAGCTGCTGGGGCTAGGTCTGGGATGAGCGCGCTAACTTTTAATAACAAAACATTGACTTATATACATAGCGCAAACACATAGCATTACATTGCAGTAGGCGTAGCAGTGGGTGGAGTAGAAGGCGTGACGCGTAACAGTCGCGAGAGATAACAGTAATAAGAGGTGTAACTGGGAGTGTACTTAGACATGTGATGCAAAACGTAACAGAATATGTCATGAATGGGCGGACACATAGGAGGGGGCTACCTAAGGAGCCGGGACCTCTAACCTAATGGTGCGCGAAAACTAGCAATGACGTGTTACTAGGAGAAGCTGGGGGCTATGAACTCTGTGCTAGGAGCAGAGACTAGAGTCTGGAGGGTCGGAGCGACATGTACCTAAACCCTATCTGGTATCTAATGTTTAGGGAACATGTTGATATAAACTAGAAGTCATGAGGGGAGAGGCTAACTTGATTTCTAAGACTGGACCATGCATCATTCTACATGTAGTGCGTGAAGAATATTAAATGACTATTAAACACAGTATTTCTCTAACATGGAGACGAGAAGGCTAGACAATGACGGAAACTATTGATGCAGTTCAGTAGCTTAGGAATGCAGAGGAGGAGGACTGAACTGATAGCAGGAACTATAACATACTTTTGGCAGACTCAGAGGCAGAGCCGGGCTGCACCGGGCACTGCGAGGCAGGAAGTAAGTGAAGGGTCGAGGATACAGGTGGGGGCTGTATCGCTCCTTAGCGAGGCTTTCAGGAGACAGGAGCTGAATCTGTGGTCCGGGCCCTTTTGAGGCCTGGAAACGGGGACTTTATAATTGAATAACGTGCACACTGAGAAACGTGGCAACATTACTTACATAGGCCTGATATTCGTAGTATTCACGAGGACTGGAAACTAACATACTAGAGGTGGACACAACTGTAATTGCGTCTTTAATCAGAAATGGGGAATAACATATGCATATTGATCATGCACACATAACATATGATGGATGGGGCGTAGGGACACAGAACATGGCAAAATTTACTTTTCCACAGCATCAGGACCACTTTGCCCTCTCCGAATCTGATGCCTTTTCCTACTCGCAGGTAGCACATTAGGTTACTCAACCTCCTAATATGGCTGATGTGTCCCGTCCACTGACGGCCCTTGAGCGTTGGGTGATATGCAAAAAAGATGACCGCAAACTTATACCTGACCTATATGCCCTGATTGTTGCGCACCCTAAGGCACCGCGTACTAAAGCGCAGGTTCGGTGGGCGATGGAGCTGGGCCACCCACTGTCACGTAAAGAATGGGAAAAGGTGTTTTATTGCGCACAACATACCGTGTCCAATGTTTCAGGCGCTGAGTCGGTCTACAAGATAGTTTCTTACTGGTACCATACACCAGCACGGATTAAAGCTTGGGATCCGAAATGCTAGGGTCTTTGCTGGCGGGGCTGTGGTGCCCCAGGCACATTGACGCACTTGCGCTGGCACTGCCCGAAACTAGAGTGTTTACTGGAAGACGGTCCTTGATGATATTGATGGGGCATTTCTCATCACATTTTCCAGGGCTCCAGAGCATGTGCTGCTAGGCCTCCCGCATCCTAAAGCGTTCCCTTTGCGCTCTATAAGGGGCAGACAGATAGCGCTAGCCTTGTTAGCGGAGCGCTTGGTTATCCTTACACAATGGCGATCCTCTGCTTCACCTGACCCGAGGGACTGGATTCGGCGACTGTGGCATTTGTTGGCCATGGAGAGACTGTCTCTGTGTGTGGATGCAAAGGTGAGGAGTATGCTGAGCTGTGGGAACCATTTATACACCTGCTATCTCGTGATCTGCGCAAGGTAACCTGTCCCAAGTACTTGCAAATCTTACACCTTATCCCGGTGGTCTCCCAGGGTGCAGCCACATAACAACGGATGGTCTGGAGCGTACCGTGAGACAGGAAGGACTTAGTGTGAACTAGGGGAATAATAGGGACTAATGCGTAGGCTGAAGGGGGTAGGAAGGGGGGCTGGGGTAGTAGTGGGGCTGGGAGTAGGGTGGTGGGGGAGTGTTATTATTGTTTAATGGTTTCGTGTTTTTCGTAAAATGCAGTGACAGCTAACAATCATGGCTGTTCCCCCTAGCATTGCATATGTACTCGCCGGGTCGCCCCCAGGGGTGTAGGCCCTAAGGCTGTGTTTAAGACTGCTGGATTGCGCTCTGCCGGCCGGTGGATGTAGGCAGCCGAGCTGTATTATGTTTGGTATACTGCTCAATAAAAACGATTGATTCTAAAAAGAATATTAATAATTTGGAAATGTGGTGAGTGAAACTGAGTCTTGCCTACTCTATCGATAATGTTGTTGCTACTAACGTTATTAGGCCACCCTTAAGATGGCCACCCAGACCTGCACCAGCCGGAGTGTGTATGGAAGCATAACCGTTAAGATAAACTGTCTCTCTCTGCCAGGTTTCTTGGATGCATATAATGCTGTAAGCTTTTATAAAATCATGCCAGGTTTCAGATTTTAACTTATTTGATAGGCCTGCAATATTCCAAAACAAGCCTCCATGAACAGTTGTGCTATTGTAGCCAAGAGGTGCTCCCTCATTGCTTGTGTGAGCAGTTATCTGGCAATCATCCCGGGATTTCTGGACATCATATATTGGGCCTTCTCAACTGATAAAATAATCACGGCTTCCACCAGTGCTATCCTTACCAAGTCATAGAGGACAGGGCTACCTACATGTGTCGGACCATTAGTCGCTGATATGACAGTTCGACCAGTGCTAACCTCAGCATTTATCATGCCTGAGTCACAATTAATTGTCGGTGCAGTTCCCTGCAACCTATAGTGCAGTCAATCCACATGAACTAGGGAAGAAAAACAATTAAAAGTTGGTATAACAAAGTTATGCTGGCATTACAAGTTACATAATGTGACCTCAGCTCTGCCTGTAATCTTGGCTTATAAAAATATCCAAGGGGTACCGCCACAAAAGGGCCACTGGCATATCTACTCCAAAAGAGCCTATCCATAAGAAAGTGGACCAATGACATGTCTTTAAAATGAACAACAACACAATCGCCTACATCGGTTTTAGTTGGTGTGCCCACCTATGATACTTGTTCAACATTATTTATGTTCCTAAATTAGTCTTCACTATCCAACCAGTCTGTGGCTTTTGCTAGCCAGTGTAAAGCTTTATTCCTTAACTGTGGCAAGTCTTCCTCTTTGTTAGGTGACAGAGGTGGATAATTCTTGAGTTCTATAACCAGCAGAGTTGCTTCCGGTGGAAGGTGAAGGACTCACTCATGATTTTTCCTTAATTCAATGTGGCGATTGACAACTGATTCAGAGGTTCCAGCATTGTTTAGCCCATTTTAAATTGTTGGGTGGCCTCTGCAGCCGCTAAAGTAGATGCAACATGTGCAAGAGATTGAGAAGAGCAAAATGGAGTATTATTAGTTGTAATGTTGGGGTGGCATCCAGGTGCCGGATCCAGATCTGGGACAATTGTCTTCTGGGGGGGGCAAAGCAGCACAAAGCATGGGCAGAGGGTCAAAGTCTGTTGCATTGTTGGTCCCAGTAGTTAAGCTCAAGAGACTACAGCTGATCAACATTTTCAGCAAAGTGTCAATGCTGTTAAGGATACTTAAAAAAGGATCGAGAAGGTATTTCACTATTGTTTCCAGGGAACTAACAAACTACGCATGTGACAGTGCATCTCCCTTTTCCTTGGAGCCTAAGTCAGCTGCCAAGTCAGGTGCCCTAACACTCTTCCTTGCGGTGGAATCCCAAACTTTTTTCCAGGTTACCGGTGGCAATGCCTCTCTCTTCGATTTACTGCATGCCTTTGCCTTTTTGGGTGGGGTGGGGGCATAAGATGTCAAGAGAGCAACCTTGCTGAGCCCCAGGTTGCTGACTCTATGCTGGACTCTGTGATGGACAGGCTAATTCTACCAGTGAACTTGTGTGTAGAGCCTGCTTAGTAGCCCCCAGTCTCTCCTCCACACATTCAATCTCGCTATTAATGGCCCCCCATGGCAGTGGTGAGGAAGCTAGTGATGGTGGAGGTTAGTGGGCGGTCCTTAGCAGATGGCATTGTTAGTTTACATTTCCCATCCTCTTACCTGTAGTAACAAGTAGCCCACTAGGGAACAAGTAAGGCTGTATCACCAAGACAAGAGACGGGACCCAGCCCAGTCTCATGCGGCCATGGATAGGCACAAACGGGCCCGCTCTTGGCCTTGGCTTTTCCCAGGCGTGGCCCGGGCACACCCACGTGCATCCAGCACTGCCGGAGCCCGAACTGCCTTAAATGTGCCTCCTGGCACTAATTGACTCCGTTTGCGGCTCCAACCACTTTAAGCTGTGGGAACTGAAGTCCCTCTCCCTCAGACTGCTGCTGGAAAGCTGAAAGCAAATAGTGAAGGGCTCGTACTAAGTTGGGTGTCAAAGTTGGGCCCCACCACTGGTTTGTATTCCCTAGGGCTGTAGAGTGCTTCATCAGGTTTAGTGATAGTCATTGCCCCCCCACCCCCATTTGAGACCATTGTCAAACCTTGTGCATGTGCCTGGTTTTCAACAGACATCTACTGAATGGAGCAGGATGGATACTTTGTACTTACCTTACATGGACCGCCCCAGTTCCAGCAGGCCAGACTATGGCCTCAGACAGGTACACATATAAAGACTGGAGCCAAGGGAATTCCCGAGAGTGAACACCTACAACAAAGAGATGGGCAGCCTCCCCATTACCCTCATCTTGGGTCCTGTTCTGCCACAAAAAGAAGAGCCCCAGAAACATCAGAGTCTGTCTGGACCCCAATCCACGCCTGAGAGTGTGAGTTGCCTTGAAGCTGGATGCCATGAAACTGTGGCCCACCTGAAAGGAAAATACACCTTAACGTGGTTGGTTCCTGCCAAATGTTTGCCAAAACACTACATTTGAGTGGTTAGTTAGCTGAAGGATAACTGTTGCTGTTCTGGGTGTCAGCTAACTCATTTGTTTTATCCAGTGTTCACCTTCCACTTAGATGGGGCTCTACAAACATCTGTGGAGCAAGGCTGAAACCAGACAGAAGTGTTGCCTGGCAAGACTTGTTGATGCAACCTCAAGTAAAGGAGAACCTGCCTCAATTCAGCCCTGAGCACCCACATCCAACTGAAACAGTACTGCCAGGAAGACCTTCAATTACTGAAGACTGTCAAGATCAGATATGAGGCGCAAGTCTCTCAGCCCAACTTGAAGAGTTCCCTGCAGACATAGAGCTGAGCTTCTCTTTGCAATGAAGAACCAGTCGTCTGTGTGTGTGCCTTGTGCAGTGAGAGCCATCCCCTTCTGACTTCACTCCCTCCCCTTAGCATTGCAAAGCATTGTGTATGCAGCAGGGTCCCTTAAGTCATGTGCCTAGCACTGATTGAGTTCCCCATTGAACCCTCATTAGTGACTAGCATCCCATCCAGTGTGAGCCATCCAATTGGGTTGCGAACCTCACTGAAGAGCCACAGAAACTTCTAATACACGTCTTTCCCACAGATTCATTCCTGAACTAGGAGCTTCTGAAGTGACCTGGGAGTCACCCCTTTACTGCTCAATTCATTGGTTGTGCAGTTTCAGGTTTCATTATCTTTCATAAAAAGAATCACACCACTTGAACAGTGTATTTATTGGGCCAAAAGGGGGGGGGGGGGGTAACACAGACCGCAGACTAGTTTGCTGGTGTGAAAAAGGCTGCTTTATTGGAAACAGGTGCACCTTACATACAAAACCCTTGGCCTGTAAATAACTAATAGAGCGTGGGCTCACCTGCTCAACATACTCACCTGGGCCCATATTTCTCTATATATTAAAACAGGTAAATCTAAACTCAATCAATTTAGATTTTACCATTCAGGATCTATACCATTTGTCTTACCAATCCAAGTCATCAATACCTATAGTCCTAAAGGATCAAGGGAGTTAGCAAGAAATTAGGCAGTAAAATAACATTTAGCATTTTGTAAATAACCACAAACTCTGGAAATGAATAAATTCTTTATCTAAGAAAATCTTTTGAATGTTTGAAACCATGAAATCAATAAGTTCTTATTCTATTTAGAACAATGAAGATCAAAACAACATATGCAATAATTTTTGAGAGAAATATCATTAAGTATTTTGACAAAGGGTGGGTAAAGAGAAAAGGGAAAACAATTCAATGACAAACCCACACTTTATAGTTACCTAGAATGGTGTGGTGACCAATCCTGGCCATGGGCTGAGTCAAAGAATAAGAATCCCAAAGTACAGGTGCCAGCCAGAAAGAACAGGTGCATATCAGAATCAGGACAGGTTTCGGACCAAAATGGATCAGGACAGGACCACCACAGGCTAACACCAGCACCACAGCTAAAGTTCAAACGCCAGCATTGTAAACCCTCTCTGCAGCTAACAGTCGAACCCCGATTGGATCATCAAACTCCTTCCCAGAACCCCGATTGGGTTATCGAATCTTCTGACAGAGTGCTCCGCCAGCAACTCTGCTCTCGATCACCTATTGAGTGCGTTGGGTCAGTGACAGGTCAGCTATTCGGACAAGTCGGACAATCTAACTAGCTAAGGCTACCCTAGTTATACTATTTTCCAGGTCAGTGTACCACCCCCAAATGTTGCAAATGTGTGAATCCCACAATTTTATTGGACAAAGGACGAGGAGTAGTCATCACACCATATTGATATGAGGTAACTTGTCAATCATGTATTCAAATGTTCCCTCCCATAACTTTATCTTCCCATGTACTTTTATTCCGCCCGGTAGTGAAATGTAACAATAAGACATTTCAAACAAATTATTCAATTTCAATTTCAGCTTCCTCTGGCAGGGTGAGGAGTTCACTCTTCTCATAGTTCTTGCCATCCATGTCTGATTGGCATGGGTTCAATGCCACAGCTTCAGTGGCTCGGGGCTTCTTTCGCACAGGCGCAGTCTCTCCAAAGATAGAGTTCAGCGGTACATTTAGGCCCAAATATGATACATGCAAGAATAGAAAAGAAACAGTTTTAGAGACACAGAATAAAATGAATGCACTGTATACCACTTCTTTCTACTCTATTCACATTATTTCATTTTAACTATTGCATTAGATGTTAGGCAAAGCAAACAGCTTAGCAAAGCAGTGATGTAAGCTTCTTGCACGTTAGTACACAGAACAGCCATCTTAGTTCTAGTGCGCAGAAGCAAACGTTTTCCCTCCAAGCATGTCACGTGAGTGTGACAGATGCAGGCGCAGTAGAAAATCCCGCGTAGCCATTTTAATGCAAGCAGATTATAGTTAGTAAAAGCACATTGTCAAGCTTCCCCTAAATACCTAATATGTTTTGTAATGCAATATTGATATGACAAAACATGTTAGCTAGTACATTAATATTATTTTCGAGAGGGCTGAAAACAAGCAAGTCACTTTACGTGTGCATTCTTGCTCCATCAATCCCCTCTTTGATGATATTTGATATCATCACTAATTAATTAAACAGAGGCCAACTTTTACACTTCACCCAACTCAATTACTTTAAACTTTCTGTTAAATTCTTTTCATTTTTCATACGAAGGTCTTTCACTTTCTTGTACAAATGTCTATTGTGCTATTCTAATTCAATTTTTTTAATATTTCTTTTCTCTCTTATTCACTGTATATGTCCTTTTATGCTTACGACATTTGTAACAAGTTATTATCCCTAAAATCATTAGGGCTTTTCCCCCCATTGGCATCAGTATTTTTCACACAAAACTTTTCCCTACATTAGAAAACCAACTACCTATAGAGGAGAGACCATCTGTTAATCTCTTCCATGCACTATCAACCTCCAGTGGTTTGAGTTATTTTTCTAAATGTGTAATATTTCTTACATACCCCTTAATTTTTATACTTTTGTCAGGTATCTAAGTGCAACAATGTTGCGCTTCCAGCATTCTACAGACTCCGCCCTCTTTTGCCAACAATGTATCAAGAGCAAGTCGATTTTCTAAAACCATTGATCTTACCGCTGCTAGTTCAGTGTTGATCATTAAAAATCCTCCAGCAGTGTCAGTTGATAAACGATCCACCACTGTTGACAATTTGCAAATTCTTTGAGTATTCAAAACCACTCCCACTGAAGGTATCAATGCACTAAATATATCACCTACAATTTCTGAAAAACTAGCTTTTTTAGTACGTATTAGTACATTAGTGTCTTCATTGCTTTCAGTGATTTTATTTACATGGTATACCTTCGGGAATACTATTCCAAAATAGCAACTCCCATACCAATGATCAGGCAATCTGTAATATGCTTTGTTTCCCACAGATATAATAAATTCCAGGAAATACTGGCTCAGTTCCATCTTTGAAACCCAACTCCCAATTACTTTATAATTGTGTTCCCATTTACTAGAACCAATGAATATATTGTTATAATAACTTGTTCTCTCCCTATGGAGACAGAGTTTCCCTTTCTTTTCAAAGTCCAGCAACATAGCAGCATGAGTTTTGGCATTCAAGGTGTATTATTCTTCATTTTCTGCCCATTTGGAATTTTTCATTTCCGTTCTGTAGCTTTTCTCTGGAAATCCTCTCTCAACTAAATTCGAAAATAACTTTTCTTCTTCATGTAAAATGCATGTTAAATTATTCTTGTGTGCTTCAGCTATATCTATTGTACCTATTGTTAGAAACTAATCTCCCATATAACCAGCTATATTACCTTTAGTATGTACAGGATTCAGGTTACTATGAATAGGAAGTTCAGAGAAAATCACGTCTGAATTAGAATAATAATATTGTAAAGGTCCTTTCTTGTAAAATAAACTAGCTAAAATACTACATGAAATACCATAAGTTAGGGGCAAATGATGGTAAGTGACGGTAGGTGACACCTTCTGCTACAGACAATGGTAGCTTCATACAAACATAGCAATCACTTATTTCCATTGCATCTACATAATGTACTAACAGGTTTGCAAATACGTTCAAGTGTGTTCTATTTTTAACTTTATCGTAATGCAATTCTTCCTCATCTTATGCTTCTAATTCTACCTTTTTCTGTCTAAAACTATCTATTCTTCCATGTATATTTAACTTTTCAGGTACATCAATTTTCTCATGAATACTAGTGTTATTCTTTTCACTTTTATCCATTAGGTAAGGAATAGCTACTGTCAGTCCTAACCATACTATGAGTACTATTACTACACTACATGCGCAAATTCTACAGCATGTTTTTAAGCAGTTTCTTTTCGGTTTACCATTAACAGTATGATCAGCCATTTTTGATTAAGAAGTCTTAGCCCCTCTTTGAGACTTTTTACAGAATTTTAACCTGTGAAATTTTCAAGTTGGTCTTACTTCTTCGTCCGCTGGATCATCAATTAATTTGTCATCTTTTTCGTCACTCAGTTCTAGATTTTAAAAATTTTCAAGGATGACATAGGTTCATTCAGGGCCTCTGAACTTATTATTCAGTCTTTTCAAGCGTGGACTCCTCCTTTTTGGTTGCTCTGTGGAAAGCCCAGTTTGACTTGATATTTAATTTACTTGCTCTGGTTCTTCATTTATTGAATTAAGACGAATTTTCAGTCTTTTGACAAGTCCAGGCCACTTATCTCCTTTTCTTTTAGCTGGCACTCTTTTATTCTCGTTCAGTTGTGGCACAATTTGTACATCTTCGTCGTCTATATTCCTCTCTATCTGACTTGGTTCAGGTCTTGCTTCTGTTTCTTCTGCCTGGATTCTAATCTGGCCTTGTACAGGAGTGTGCTGTAATTGACTTTGATTTGGTTCACTTTCTTCTTCCTGAACACTTTTTTCTACATCTATCTGAACCTGCTCAGGTATCTCGAACTTTTGTTTTTCTTCTTCCTGACTCTTCGCCCTATTACCTATCTGTTCCTCCTCAGACTCCTGGAACTGAGACAGATATCTGAAATGTCTTAGTATATTGATCTCTCCTTATCTGTTCCTCCTCAGCTATTGGCTTTGATTTCTGTAATCTGAGTACGTTCTTCTATTCCTGGCTCATCCTCACTATCACTCTGTCTATCTAAATAAGTCTGACTTCTGGTTCTCACAACATCTGCAGGAATATCAATCACTGGAATCCATTCATCCTGACTGGTGCTCGGTTGTTTATCATCAACTACTTCTGAATCACTTTCTTGGGACTCTTCAGCTACAAAACCTTCAGCTTCAGTTTCATCGGGTTCAGCCACTCTTTTAGTATGACTTGCATGGATCCAGTTTGGAATTCCTAGACATGTTACTGCTGTAGTGATAACCAATATCACTTGTGTTGGCTTTCCCCACCTTGGAGCTAGGCAAGATTCTCGTGTATGTTCTTTTACCACAACCCAGTCACCTGGAATCAGATCATGTGCTGGAGTTGTTTGTCTGGTGACAGCATCTTCTCCAACCTGGTGAGAGATAGAACGCACTTGGTCAGCCAGTTCTTTGCAGTACTCTAGTACTAAGTCATCAGATATATTTATCAGCTTATGTCCTGGCACACATGCCTACCTCAATGCTCTTCCCATGAGTTTTTCGTGAAGACTCAAGCCTGTTTTTCTGTCTGGGGTGCTTCTGAGTCCCATCAGAACAAGAGATAAAGCATCTGGCCATTCTTATCAAGTTGATTCATATATTTTTCCCAATCTTGACTTGATTGTGCCATTCAGTTGTTCTACCACTCCAGAAGCCTCTGGGCGGTATGCACAGAGCAGCCTTTGCTCAATTTTAAATGCTTCACAGATTAGACCAATTATTTCATTATTAAAATGTCTTCCTCAGTCTGATTCAATTGTTACTGTAAAACCGTAACGTGGTATGAGCTCTCTTAGTAGTAGTTTTGCTACTGTGATGCTATCATTCCTACATGTAGGGTAAGCTTCCACCCATTTTGAAAATAGGCAGACAATGACAGGAACATACTTCATTCCTCTGCAAGGGGGTAACTGAATGAAATCAATCTGAAGTCAAATAAAAGGACCTTCTGCTTTCCCAATCTTTCCTGGCAACACTAGTTCTCTTTCCAGGATTCATTTGTTGGCAAGTTAAGCACCTATGGCAAAGACTTTCTGCAAAATTCCTGAACTTTGCATTGAACCAAGTTTGCTTGAATAATCTAGTCATGGCTTCCCGCCCTAGATGAGAATCACCATGGTACATGATAGCTGTAGGGGCAAGCAAACAGATTGGCAACAAAGACCTTCCATCAAGGTAAACAATGACACCATCTCCAGCCCTTCTCTGACATACTATTTTCACCCATCCTTCCCTTTCGTCCTGTTCTGCATCATTTTGCCTCTCACTTCTTCCCACATTTTTACTCTCTCAAGCAACATAAGTTGGCAGCTGTTTCCATTTGTTTCAATTTTCTGATTTATTGCCATTTTATTTTTGGTACAATATTGAGCTAATTGGTCAGCATATCGGTTACCTGCTGTCACTCTGTCGTTTCCAGATTGGTGAGCAGCACACTTGACCACAGCTACTGTTTCTGGTAATTGGATTTCTTTTAGCAAATCTTTCACGAAATTTCCATTTTTGATAGGAGTGCCTAATGAAGTCAGAAACTCCCTTTGCATCCAGAGTTGGCCAAATTCATGCCCAACTCCATAGCCATATTGGTTATCAGTATAAATAGTCACCTTTAATGTTTTCCCAATTTTACAGGTCTTTGTTAATGCAATTAATTCAGCTACCTGTGCAGATTTGACTTCAGGTAAATATGATGCTTCAACTGGACCCCATAGAGTACAAACAGCATAAGCAGCACTCAAACATCCTTCCTCATGTTGCATGCATGAACCATCTACTAATAGCTCATGTTCTGAATTTATTAGTGGCTCTTCTCTTATATCTGGGCGAGTTTTAGTACAGTATTCTGTAAGATCAATGCAATTGTCAATCTCATCTTTAATTTCTGCAAAGTGCGAATCAGGTAGTAATGTTGCTGGGTTCAGAACATTGCACCTAGCAATAGTCCCATTTTCTGCACCTACAAGAATTTGTTCATACTTAGTTAGCTGACTAGGTGTTAGGTACTGAGTTTTAGTCCTGGTCAACAAAATCACAACTGCATGTGGGACATATACGGTTACTGGATGTTCCTTAATAATGGACTCACTTTGCTCAAGACTCATGCAAGTTGCTGCTACTGCTTTCAGACATCCTGGCAATGCTGCTGCCACTGGATCCAGTGTAGAAGAAAAATATGCAACAGGACGTCTCATCAGACCATGGGTCTGAGTCAGAACTGAAAGTGCACAATTGTCTTGTGTATCACAAAACAATGCAAAATCTTTTGAATAGTCAGGCATCCCTAATGCTGGAGCTGAACACAGACAATCTCGTAATTTTAGAAAAGATGACATGCTTTCATCATCCCATTCTACTGGATCTGTTGCTCTTTTCTTTGTCATTTGTACCAATGGTTTTGCTAGAACTGCAAATCCCACAATCCATTGCCTGCAGTAACCTACTACTCCAAGAAACATTCTGATTTCTTTCTGCGTTTGAGGTAGATTCATGTTTTGAATTATTCTAGTTCTTTCAGAAGTAACCCTCTTGACACCTCTCTCTATCTGGTGCCCCAGATATTTCACTGATGTGGTACAATATTGCAGTTTCTCAGGTGATACTTTGTGTCCGCCTTTACCTAAATTATTCAGTAAAGTAATACTATCAGTTACACAGTCTTTTCAATTCTTAGATGCCACCAACAGGACACCTATATATTGCACCAAGACTGATTGTCCGGGCAACATTAGAAATTCAAGGCACTTTTTCAAAATCTGATTAAAAATCGATGGACTTTCCGTGTCCCCCTGAGGAACGCGATTCCAAACGTAGATATGGTTATCGAATTTGAACGAGAAAAGATACTTGCTACCTGGATGTAATGGTATAGAGAAAAGTGCATGGCATAGACCTATTACAGTGAACCAACCTGCTGCCCATGGTATTTGATATCAAATCACAGCAGTGTTTGGCACAACTGGACAACATGGTTCGACAATTTTATTAATTTTACGAAGGTCTTGTATGACCCTGTACTTTCCACTCGGTTTCTTAATGCCAATTATGGGTGAATTACATGGACTGCTCATTTTCTCCTGCAAAATTCCTGCTTCAACCAGACGTTTTAGTTCCAGTGCAACTCCTGCTTTTATTTCTGGGCTAATTTTGTACTTACGGATATTTGGGTAAAATACACTTTCTTTTACATCACTTTTACTGGGTCAACATTCGCCATTAATCCTACATCTTTTCCTGTGAAATCCCACACTTTAGGATCTACCGTATGTTGTAATTCTTTTGTCAAGTCTTCTATGGTAAAATTTTGTTTTTCAGTTTCTTGTTTTGCTAACATAATTTTATATATTCCATATTCATCTGGAGTTTGAATTTCGACACCATTTGGTGTACAAAAGAGAGTACAGATCATTTTGCACAGCAAATCCCTACCTAACAGGTTTACTGGACTGGAATCACATACAACAAACTTGGGCATTTCTTTAAAATTGCCTATTTTGACTTCCATTGGTTCTGTAACTGGGGTACTAATTTGTTTATTAGAAACGCCCACTACTTTGATGCTTCTCCCGAGAGGGGTAGGTTTGGAACGTCTGCTGTTCTCACAGTAGAACCGGTAGCGTCAGTATCCAACAGAAAGGTAACACCATTTCCTTCAACTTTCCCTCAATGTATTGACCTGACTGATCTACCTGCAAGGATGCGCCAAGTACACACTCCTCGTCCTCCCCCCTCAGGCACCATCAGAAACTGTCTTCATCAAAGTATGAATCACTCAAAAGAAATTGGGGTGTCACTGTGTCCCTTTTACCACTTCCTTCCCAACTTGTGGTATCTACACTGTAGGTAGGCTGACTACCAGGGTTTGGCATAGGTGCCAATGGTAACTGGTTTTGTATTACCTGTTGTTGCTTCTTTTTCGATACCTCATTCTGCGCTGTGAATTCAAATTATTATTTTGCACATTATTATTTAATACACCCTTACACTCGTTCTTCCAATGCCCCAACTTGCCGCACTCATGACAAGGACATTTCTTTTTAGCTTCACCTCCGTTAAACTTTCCCCTAGGTTTATTACCATTTCCATCTCCTTGAGTCTGAATATTTTAATTTGGAGTTCTTGTTGCTCTGCTAATTTTACCTGTGCCCACATTACTCTACCTTCTAAATTCTGTCGTTTATTGTCCAATTCATCTTCACAATATTTTGCATATTTGAGTATTTCATCAATAGGTTTGGCCTGCCAACAGATCTTATGATCTTTAATCCATTTTGAAATTTCTGGTTTTAGTCCAGACACAAACCGATAGATGAAACGCGTCATGTCTTTAGTGTCAATGTTTTCCAAACCACTATACGGTTTAAAAACTTGTAAAAGATGTTCATAACATGCATGCGCAGATTCAGCTTTATTCTGGATAGTTCTGTCTATTCTAGTCCAGTCTGTCTCTTTTGGAGGTACCTTTCCTTTCAAGTACAATATTACCTGATTATACTTCTTAATCACCTCATCTGATGGTGCTCCTGTTTTTGGGTCTCTAGGATACTCATCACTTGGCCAGTCTACTGCAATTTTGCATTCTGTCCATAAACCAACAGGAACAACAATGTCAAATAACCCATCTAGATCTTTTAAGAACACTTTTGAGACTTTTACAAATTTCTCGACCTGCCTGTACCATTCAACAGGTTTCTCTCTGAGTTTTGGGAAATCATTTGTAAATGACAAAATATCCTGTCGGGACCATGGGACATGTACATAACCTCCACCTTGCACTTCTCTCCTTGGACACAACCTTTCCTGTTTCTTTCAACATATATTCTGATGCAGTGCTTTTGAATGAATGAATCAATGAGTACAGATTTGTATAGCGCTGGCTAGCCGGGGGCATCCCGGGGGCATCCCAGCGCTTTTCCCTTGGGTTTCTTCCTTTTTCTTTATCCATCTAGCTTTCCATCTATCTAAATCACCCCATTTTTGCAACAGTGATAATAACTCTTTGATCTGTAATTTTCGACCTGATACATTCATATTTTCCAAATCTTTGTCAGAAAATTCAGCTCGGTTTGGTTTCTGTAACACGTTCGATTTCCCAATATCAATTCCTATTTCATTTGCCAAACTAGATAATTTTTCATGAAATATTTTTGTATTTCGAGTGATACTTTGACATATAAACAACAATTCATCTTCATTTAATTGCATTCAATCGATCTAATTCCACATTTCCGGCAATCATTTCTTCTAATTCAACTCTTAATTTTGAAATATTCAATTTATTTGACTGTGATTTTGGTTTTTCTATTTCTCGAGACCATCTTTCAATTTCTTCTTGGGTAACTACAGTAGCACTTCTCGTACCTGAAGAAGTTTCTATTTGTACCTCTATGGAATTTACAGGTGTAGTTTTTCTAGCTGAACTACTTACTCGTTCTCTTATAGGTAAATCCACCAAAGAAATTTCTGACTCACATTCACTTGCTCGATCATCCACTATTAATGTTTCTTTTCTTGACTGTACTACAGGTGTAGTTAGAACCGGAGGTCTAGAACTGGTTTATTTATCTCCATATAAAGGAACAACATGACCTATAGTCTCTGGAATTGTTAAGGCTTCGGATTTACATTTAACTGTGTAATTTTCTGAATTAACTAATTTCTTTGTTTATTTATTGCTTCTCATTCCTTTTCCTGTAATACTTTTTCTAATGATGCCTCATGTTTCACTTGCGGAACTAAAGGTGGCTTTAAGAACAGAGCACTAGGATTTGCTTGTTTTGCTCTTCGTTATAAGGAGGTGCATTTTTCATTAGTAAATCCTCCAAGTATTCATCTTCTGGATCAGCATTTGTCATTAGATTTTTTGTTTTCTCAGTACTTTTACTCCCTGTTTGTTCTTCTAAGGCTCGGACAGGATATAATCCTTCCACTAACATGGACTGTCTCTATTGTTTCATCTGCTTATCTCTCGTCTCTTTAGGAAATTTAGGATAAAATGTATTTATACTTTTATCACTTCTAGATCTTTCATGCTCAAAAGCCTCTGTTTCCCATTCCTCTAATGCTTCGTATCGGGTTAATCTAGGTCTTGGATCTAATTCATTCATGTGTGTTCTTAAATTGTACAAACGTCTACCATTAAAGGTACCATTTTCTGGAAATGCCAAAATTCCATCATCTTTTGTATATTCTATCCAGTTTTCTAACCCTATGCAAGTGTGATAGCCCCTTTGAACCATCATGTATGATGCAGGCGTATTCGGTGGTGGAATAATAATCCCTTCTCTGGTTTTAATTGGTTTATCCTTTTTAAAGAAATTTTTAACTTTCTTGACAAATGACATTTTTCTTTTGTCTCCGTATATGATATAAGGTCTCCCTCTAATCATCTGTTCTTTAGCAAAACCTAGATAATTTCTATCTGGTCTATTTCCTATGAATCCTGGATCTTAATGCCACATATATTTTATGCCTCTTTACTTCGTGATGATACTCAGATTGTTTACTAAAAACCTCCAATAGCAATGCGTCTCTTATTTTCAATGACCAATCAACAGTTAGAATTCAAATATTTCAACCAATGGTTGCGCAGGTTTTCTTGTGAGACGAGTTCTCATGCTCCTGTACTCACCCCTCCTTTACAATATTACCTCAGCTACACACCCGCTGTACCAACCAATACCAGTGCTGCTCTGGGTAACGTCAGCGCAGCTCCGCAACTGACTCCCTCCTTTCAAGGTAATACAAGAACTTTCTTCTATTCACTTTTAAATGTTCATTTTCATAAATTAACAACGTAAAAACATTTGCCACTGTGCCTGAGTAACTAATTCATAGAAAAAGATGATTTGCTTTCACTGCGAGTAACTCCCTTCCGTTTACTCTTCATACACTACAAGTAGATCCCTTCCGTCTACCTTTCACACAAGAACCTGTTACTCCCTCAGGCTTACCCTTTTCTTAGTTATGTAAGGCCAAAGTTTCACCAACAAACCCCTTTGCTGTCAATCAAGCTCAGAAGAACCTTCAGTGTGACCCTTTCCAGGTGATATCACACCAAAGTTTTACTAGCGAACTCTTTGCTATCAATTATTCACACATTTATACAGAAAAGTCCCTAAAACAGAATTTCCGGTTTTACCTAACCATGCACTTACTTCCTTGGAAAAGTGACCTCACTACAGAGTGGTTTCCATTTGCCACCTGTTATTCTGCCCCCGGGGATTCCAGACAAAACATAAAATAGGTACGAACAGTTTTGGTTAATTACATAAATCAATACAATCAATAATCAATAATTGATCAATAATCGATACATAACTAACTACCAATCTTAACTATTCCCTAACCATCCTCTGCTACCAAAATAACTGATAGAGCGCGGGCTCACCTGGGCCCATATATCTATATATATTAAAACAGGTAAACCTACACTCAATCAATTTAGATTTTACCATTCAGGGTCCATACCATTTGTCTTACCAATCCAAGTCATTGATATACATATAGTCCTAAAGGATCAAGGGAGTTAGCAACAAAATAGGCAGTAAAATAACATTTTGCATTTTTTAAATAACCACAAACTCGGGAAATGTATAAATTCTTTATCTAAGAAAATCTTTTGAATGTTTGAAACCATGAAATCAATAATTTCTTATTCTATTTAGAACGATGAAGATTAAAACAACATATGCAATAATTTTTGAGAGAAATATCATTAAGCATTTCGACAAAGGGTGGGTAAAGAGAAAAGGAAAACAGTACAATGACAAACCCACACTTTAGAGTTACCTAGAATGGTGTGGTGACCAACCCTGGCCACGGGTCAAAGAATAAGAATACCAAAGTACAGGTGCCAGCAGGAAAGAACAGGTGCAGATCAGAATCAGGACAGGTTTCGGACCAAATTGGATCAGGACAGGACCACCACAGGCTAAGACCAGCACCACAGCTAAAGTTCAAACAACAGCGTTGTAAACACTCTCTGCAGCTAACAGTCGAACCCCGATTGGGTCATCGAACTCCTTCCCAGAACCCCGATTGGGTTATCAAATCTTCTGACAGAGTGCTCCACCAGCACCTCTGCTCTCGATCACTTATTGAGTGCGTTGGGTCAGTGACATGTCAGCTATCCGGGCAAGTCGGACAATCTAACCAGCTAAGCCTACCCTAGTTATGCTTTTTTCCAGGTCAGTGTACCACCCCCAAATGTTGCAAATGTGTGAATCCCACAATTTTATTGGACAAAGGATGAGGAGTAGTCATCACACCATATTGATATGAGGTAACTTGTCAATCATGTATTCAAATGTTCCCTCCCATAACTTTATCTTCCCATGTACTTTCCACCCAGTAGTGAAATGTAACAATAAGACATTTTAAACAAATTATTAAATTTCAGCTTCCTCTGGCAGGGTGAGGAGTTCACTCTTCTCATAGTTCTTGCCATCCATGCTTGATTGGCATGGGTTCAATGCCACAGCTTCAGTGGCTCGGGGCTTCTTTCGCACAGACGCAGTCTCTCCAAAGATGGAGTTTAGCGGTACATTTAGGCCCAAATATGATACACGCAAGAATAGAAAAGAAACAGTTTTAGAGACACAGAATAAAATGAATGCACTGTATACCACTTCTTTCACTCTATTCACATTATTTTATTCTAACTATTGCATTAGATGTTAGACAAAACATACAGCTTAGCAAAGCAGCGATGCAAGCTTCTTGCATGTTAGTTCTTCAGAACAGCCATCTTAGTTCTAGTGCGCAGAAGCAAACGTTTTCCCACCAAGCATGTCACGTGAGTGTGACAGACGCATGCGCAGTAGAAAATCCCGCGTAGCAGCAGCCATTTTAATGCAAGCAGATTATAGTTAGTAAAGCACATTGTCAAGCTTCCCCTAAATACCTAATATATTGTGTAATGTAATATTAATATGACAAAACATGTTAGTTAGTACATTAATATTATTTTCGAGAGGGCTGAATACAAACTTTACGTGTGCAACCTTGCTCCATCACCGTACAAAACTATACCTCAGTAAATATTGGCCTCCTACTTTACCCCCACCCCTCCACTAAACATGTTCCCCCCTGAAACAATAATAAACACAACTTGCAAATTCCAAACCGTTTTTCCCCTACCTAACTAGGTAAACTTCCTAGGTTCTTTCATAACTGTAACTATACTTCATTATACCACAAATGACCTAGGAAAAACACCCCCAAAGAAACATTGCGAGTCACAAGAGCACCTGCTCCAGCGGCAACGCCAATACAAAACTTCCCCTGCTCCCAAGAAAACTACCTAACATAAAAAAGTAATAGACTGCATAAAAAAAAAAAAAAGGAAAACGAAAAGCCAAACATTTTATTGGGAGGGAGGGCGGGAAAAAGCTAGTCTGCCAACAATCCTCCCCACAGGCTGTCGCGTCACAAACCACTAAAATGGTGGCCCGTGACCTAAAATGGCCGGCTATATACCCCACCAGCCCAAAAATAGCCTAGCCCTAGCCATGGAAGCCCAAAAACTGCCCAAAGGAGCCCAAGTAGCCCACTGGGATCTGGCTGCTCCCCGGCCCAAAAACCCCCAGTAGGGGCAGGCCTCCCGCTGGTCGGAGGTCCCCCCCATAAGCCCTATTGTGAGAGATGCATTTACTAACTTCAATAAAGTGTATTCAATACCACTTTTCAAAGAGTAAACCTCAACTGTTCGCCCACACTAAATGCTGAAAATGAAAAACTGAACAAGCATTAGCAAAGCAAATGGGTGCAGCATTGGCTGCCAATGTTTTGGTTTTGCCAATCTATTTTTCAGGGGGCGGGGGGTTCTAAACGTTTTTAAAAAATCATTTTTGCTTCATCAAACAGACTTGTTGTTTCATCAAAAAGCACACCTTGGGCCAGTAGCACATGGCACCAATGGAGGCTATTTTTTCTATGAAAGGGCACATTATGCAAGAGTAGAATGCCATTGCTCAGTGAAGTTAGAGCATGACTGCAGTGAGGTAAACCATTGCCCCATTCTCTGTGCTGGAGTGGGTGGAAGAAAAATATGAATGGCACAACAACAGACATAGATCAAGAAGGCTGGTTAACAGTTTCTATAAACAAGTATATTATACACATAGTTATTTTAAAATTAAAAGGGTTTCGCTAATACCGGGCATAAAAAAGAGTTCCTTGCAATTCAGTGAGCTTGACGTATTGCCTGGATCCTTTTTTTCCAATGACAAGGGCTATACTTGTCACAAGGATTGACTGAGTGCCCATAAGCTATGTTGAACTGGCCTGCCACCCTATTGATTGTGGATGAAGTTGGCCACCCTAATAAACACGAAGGGATCGCAACAACTCCATCCTTATGCACCAGGTGATAGGGACACAGAGAGAGTGCATAGGATGTTCAGTTGGAGTTTGGCTTATTTAGCTGGCTCTTCTTGGATGCTGTGAGGGTTCCTATGTGCCTGACAGATGTTAGCACGGGAGCTGTCTTTATAAATGTGTCCAGATCTTTAAACACCATACTTACATGGAAGATGTAGTAAGAACTTAATCATGTGAGTATTGTACCCTTTGTGCCAGATGTCATCCTGTGGTAACACTATTCATGACTGGGCTACGCGAGCTCTAACCTGAGGACCAAATCCCAGACATCTAAAACAAAGGTAGCAGCTGGTGCTGGTGTTCAGCAAAAAATAAATACACACAGCGCCCAGTGTGTGGTGTGGAAAGTGTTCAAAATATGCATCAAAACATAATGCTCTGTCATCACCACAGACTTGATCGTGCTTATGCAACAACCGTACCTTTATTAATCAAAAGAGACTTGTTATGGTTACCTTTAACTGACTACCTTTCCAGGCATGCTCCCAGACTAGTTTAAAAGTTTCCTTTCCTTCTCATTGTAATTTTAGTAACTAAATGCATTGATTATGTTTTCTAAGTTGCCCTTTTTTCCCCTCTTCTCCCTTTTCCCTTTATCCTCCTCTCCCCCTTTGACAAAATGCACACAAAAGCTCTGTTTATTGGTATAGTTATTTTTTTCCCTTTTTTGGGGAATGCTGTTACACTGTTTCTATTTATCTGATGCCCTATTGTTCTTTATTATCATTTACTTCTGTAATGATGTTTTACGTCGCATATTTCTTTTCAATAAAGCTTTCTAAACTAAAAAAAAACATAATTAAGAGTCAGTAAAATTAAAAAAAAGTAATGTGTTCCATGAAATCTAAGGAATTCGCCGAACCTTTCTAAGGAATTCTTCTTACGATGTCTACTTCACGGAAGAGACTTTCCACGTTTCATTAATTATAATTCTTATTATATAACGGCTTATTTTTTTTTTATCTCATAAGTCAGTTTTCTTGTTATATTCATAATTGCCTTTTTTTCAATAGTGTGTTATATTTGCCCAAATCCGTCCCGTTTTCGAAGTGACCCAGGGTTTCTATGTTTGCAACAGCCTGCTGGTTTGTTTCTCCTCCACACGCTCAGATGTTGCAGCTGCCTTGGCGCGTTATGCACATAGAGCGTGTCCTCGGTGGGTGTTCCTATGGATATGTCACACTCGCCAGCACCACCTGGCGCAGAAGCACAGCCATACCTCAGTGTGGATCTCCGAGTCTGAGGCGGCTCTCTGCTTCCCCTGAAGGATTCTGTTGAATGTGACGACTTCGACTAAACCGTTCGCGGCAAATGGACGGTCCTAGGGGGATTTCAACGTTGCTGAACCCTACGCGAGGTAAGCAACGATGTTCATTCTTTAAAAGCCGAGGGCTTTTTGGGGAGGAAATCTGCTGCTCGTGAAATAATGGCTTTGCTGGGTGGGCTGCGTGCCCGCGCGGACACTGCTGCCTGTGCCTGCTTTGTGCAGGCGGACCTTGAGATTCAGAGAAAAGCAGCCCGGAGAGGAGGGGGGCGGCGAGCAAAAGGGGGAGGGGAGCGGGCGGGAGGGGCTGACTCCTCTCCTGGAGCTCAAATCACAGAAATAGAGAATACGGGAGGGGCTGGGGCGCGCATCCATCATTTTATCTTCGTCCTGAGGAAACCAGATGTAAAACACTGAACACCAACAGGTAAATATAAACATCGCCGGGAATATGTGTTTTCGACGTCTGTTGCCAATCTGTGACGCTTCCTTCGTAAAGTGAAATGTATTTTTAATCCGGCTGCATGTTGCTCTTGCTGTCATGCTTGTGTTTGTCGTGCTCCACCTTCACCTCTTCTCGCTAGATGTGTAATGCAATGTAGGTTCACTGCTCTTGTTCGGGGTAGTCTATTGATTGTGTGTTTTTTCCCCACTGGGCAGGCCTCTGCCAGGAATTGCAGCCGGCACAGGTGATCTCCAGTCGCCCTTGGCAGCTGATGGAAGGATGAGCAGTCTCCCCCAGCCTCTCCTCGGAGCTCCAGGGGCGGCATGGCTCTACTGTCCCTCCCCTTGGAAGGTTGTCTTTCTTACCAGCCGCATGCTCTGCCAGTCTGAGGAGCAACAGAGAAGCCCAGAGCTCTGCGTGGGAGGTTTGTTCCGCACCCCCCTCGGCCATGAACATGGATGTGTGAGGATGGTTCTGCTCCAGTGGCCTTGGACGTAAAATGGTGTTGGGCACTCAACCCACAGCTGCCACAAGTGGATATGTGAGGGTGATGTCCATGTAAGAGATACTGGTGCCTAGCACCTGGGCGGCGGCGGCGTGGGGACAATGCATGTGGTGAGACTGCAGGGGCGCAACAGGTCCAGCAAGATACACCTGAGGGGGTGTAGGACTTGCGACTGACTATGCTCAGCAGGCTCCTTGACCGCAGGTTCCCGGGCAATGGCAGCCATGGTCACCTCCCTGCCCAGCCAGCAGCCTCCCTTCCAGACTCAATCCTGAGGATCGCCCTCCTGGCAGCACTCCTCTGCCTCTCCCTCTTCGGGAACATTGTGCTTCTGGTCGTTTTCCAGCGGAAGCCACAGTTGCTGCAGGTTGCCAACCGTTTCATCTTCAATCTGCTGGTGGCGGACCTCTTGCAGACCATGCTGGTGATGCCCTGCATCATTGTAACTTCCATGCCTGGGATTTGGCCTCTTCACCATCGGCTTTGCGAGGCTGTGGTGGTGCTCATGCACATCTTCGCCTTCGCTGGGGTCAATACCATTACTGTGGTGTCTGTGGATAAATATCTGGCCATCATACACCCCTTATCGTATCCCAGCAAGATGACCCCAAGGCGAGGGAGCATGCTCATCCTGTGGACGTGGTTCTTCAGCATTGTTCAAAGCACTCCTCCTCTTTACGGCTGGGGAAAGATTGATTTTGACCGGAACAATCACATCTGCACTGTTCTGTGGGCCACCAGCTACTCCTACACCATGATAAGTGCTCTGCTTTCGTTCATTCTACCAGTCAGCATCATGTTAGGGTGCTATGGGATGGTGTTTAGAGCCGCCAGGAGGCAAAATGCTTTAGTCCATCCCATACAAGTCAATGGGTCAGCCAGGCCAGATAGGACAAGAGGTCCGGCAACCGATAAAAACAGTCACTCACGCCCCCTTTACCACTGTAAAGCAGCAAAGATTATTTTTGTCATCCTATCTTCCTATATTATAAGCATGGGTCCATACAGTGCCCTGAGTATGGCCTCTTCAAGTGCTGACCTCAATGTCCCACAATGGGTGACATCCTTAGTTTTCATTTTGTTCTTTTTGCAGTGTTGCATCCATCCATACATATATGGTTATATGCACAAAAGTTTGAAAAAAGAGTTTATGATACTTCTGTATGGTTTCTTCTGCAAGCAAGTGCAACCACAAAATGCCACAGTCGATAGCTATCTCATTCTGACTGACGGGAGGATTTTCCAATCCCACTTTTCGACTGGGCCAGCAACAAAACTCTTAGAAGACGAAACCAGTATCTCTGTGATCACTGGGAAGACCTCAAACCACCTAACGGTGAAGGACATCAGAAAGGAAAGTACCTCAACCAGTCTTTCTCCAGAAAAATGACCCAATGTCTTAGGCAATCTCAGAGCAGGCCATTCTCAGTGTGGGGTGCTCCTGGCAACAACCTCATTGCTGTGTCACGGGCTAGGTATCACACATGGTTTGTAGCCTTGTGTGGCAAATGCTTGCACTTTGGTGCGGGTTCCAAGCAGTTGAGGGTTCTAGCGCTGCACAAATCCCTGCAGGACAATGTGACATAATTGCCAACCAGCGCAGAAGAGAAGAGAAGAAGCCCTCATTTTAAAGGATTCGCAGCACAGTACAGTCAGGAGAGTGGATCACACCCCTTTAGAATGCACATTGTCACTTTAAAATATATCTGTATATTTTAAATAGACTCACAGAACCGCTCAGTGGCTCCTAAGGCATCAGTGAGAAGAGCCGCCATGAGATCAACTCCGTAAGTAAAGGCAATTAAGCCCATAGTAGATCCTGTTATCCATCCCATCTCAAAGAGGTACTGATGCAAATGTACAGAACGCGGGCCCAGGAAGAGTGCGTAATCCCGCCAACTAGGCTCTGGCGTTAAAGTGTTAGGGAGCTGGCCCTTCAGGATTAAGACTGCACCATAAGTATCTGCAAGAGCCCACAGTGGAAATGGAAGTTACAAGTCTGAAGTCGTGCAATACATATGATTTTATTAGCAAACATAAGCCACGCACAATAAATACGACACAGATGACGTGTTTAAGCCAGAAGCCTTGTGGAATCTCATTGGGGTTGTTTGTGAGGTTGTGTTTTGTACACAATGCCTTGAGTGTGCACATGTCCCCATGCATTTTACTCTACAATGGAAGGGTACTAGAGGCTCCGGTAATTAATTTGTCTTAATTAGATAAAATACAAACGAGCTTGAATTCCAGCTGGCATTGTGTATCTAGAATGTTTGTGGCCCTTAGTGATTGAACTGCTCTTCACGTTCAGTGCCTGTTGTGGGAGGGGAGTGCTGCCTGATCGGTACAGTGTGCCTGTGAGCGTGGGTTGTGTAACTGGGATTGTTCCACCGAGAGAGAAATTGCACAGGTTGCAAATGCTGACGAATCTGTGACCAGGCTTTCTTTGCAGACATGTAATTTAAAAGGGAATATGTTATATTGTAATTTGTTGGTTACCCTGAAAGTATGGAATAGATTTGACCCTCCAGGAGAAACGCTAGTCACGCTTGTTATAGTATCTTTCTCAAATGTTCTACATTTCTGTAGGATCTGTAAATTAAATGGGAGCACGGGACAATTAAGCAAGAGATGGGATGCAATGAAATATTTATAGAAAGCACAAGCCTTTGTAACCCGGCATAAGCACTTCCCGTGAGAGGCTAATAGAGGGCTACAGGCAACGTCATAAAACATGTTTCTCAACCCTCAAGTGGTAAATGAGCCCTTTAAGCCCATAGAGAGAAATGCATCTTCACATTTAATCACTTACACTTCATTTAATGCAAACATTTTTAAAAACACAAAAGGGCATCTCCCAGCTGTGTGATAAATACCAGGCTTTTGTGGAAATGTATGAGTGAAAAATCTATGTTACAGACCGGAGTATATGAAATTAAATCAATATTTGCATCTATAAGCTGGAAGGTTGACACTGCCAAAACTAAAATGTGTAGTAGGACTTAGGGTTTTAATAATACATTTGAGGTTATTAAATTATCTATTTGTATTTCCTTTTACCAAAAGGGCCTGCTTTATGATTTAGGAGTTGTATGCAGGTAAGACAAAAATCCTTAAGGCTTTGTGCCCTCACAGTAACCTCATAGTTTGGTGTTCTGTCTGTTCAGAGGAATACAAGAGTTAACAGGGGCATTGTTGGATTCCTTTTGGAATACGAGCTTCCAGAGTAAGTTAAGGATGACCAGATCCACAGCAGATTTTCCTGACAACCACGGACTATCTAAAGGAGAATGGTTTTTTGTGTGAATTTCTCTAATATATGTTAAGGACCCAGTCTTCCTGGACTACACTAGATATCTCTTTTCTAGAAGTTATTCTTGCACCCGAAGTATTGGTCATGCAGTTTTGTATATTAGTTTTGTGTTGTTATATAATGCACATTCGTAAAGCTCCATAACCCTAGTGGTGCAACCAAGTGGCTTGCTGCTGGAAGTGCCTAGAAGACAGACCGCAGTCATCAGTATTAACAGGCACCTCATTAACACTTTAAAAAGGG
This sequence comes from Lissotriton helveticus, assembly GCF_964261635.1. Lineage (NCBI taxonomy): Eukaryota > Metazoa > Chordata > Amphibia > Caudata > Salamandridae > Lissotriton > Lissotriton helveticus. The sequence continues at coordinate 1,937,671,834 of NC_136063.1, read as the reverse complement.
GTGTTACGTAGGCGGGGATCAGTAAGAGAGTGAACATAGGTGCCAGGTCACAGCTGCGTAGCGTGGGTTGCCAGCGCCCCGGGCAAGGCAAGTATTGCGCACCGTAACCCGTGGACCGTTAGCACTTCCTGAGTACCTTCCACTTTTCTTTTAGAATTTTGAACCCTTAAGAATTGTGTGCCTGGGGTGAGCTGGGGTAAGCTTCCCTGTGTCCCTGCCCATGCTACGTCACTGCCTGGTTACTCATTTGTCAGCGTTTGCACCCTGGAAGTAGCTACATAAAGAGGTTTGAGCAGGGTGACGGGTGCGAGCTCTAGGGGGCCCCTTCAGCCCAGTACCCTGTCAGCATAGCTCCTGAGTGTGGTCGGAGGGGGGCCCCTTCATGTACTGTGCAGGTGGGCCCCTCAAGTTTCGTTACGCCACTGGTTCGTAGGTGTCTCTGTATGTGGGTGCCCTGGAGGGTGACCCTGCAACTGGGATATAAACCCCCCCCCCCCAGAGCCCTCTGTGAAGAGGACCTACTGCAGTCAACATTACTAGCCTATTTACTTTCGTTAAGCTCATGGCTGTGTGTTCTGCTGCAATACAAACATCCACCGTATGCTGATGGTTACCATTGATTGGACAGGTCACCTAGTGCCACCATATAGGTGCTATACATGCTGGGCCTAAGGTAATGCAAGATCCACCTATGGTTCAGAATCTGTTTAAATGTCCGGGTGCTGGAGGATAAGGTGAGTCTTTCATTATTCCCTCAGGCTGAAAGTCGGCAGAGCTCTCTGGGAACCAGCCCAGCTGATTGGCTCCAATTCACTGACCCCGCTGAATTGTGCCCTACACTGAAATGGGACATCTTGGTTAAATGAATTAGGGGCTATGAGCTGCCTCTGGAATGCCTGTGTTTGACGACCTCTGAGTTTTTTTCGTTGATGCCCTTTGTGTGTGATGGGGTGCCCAAAGGTCATTGGTGCTTAGACTGGGCCGAGATGCTATGCAGGTGCCTAAAACAAGGAGGAGTTTGTGGGGGGTGGGGTGGGGGGGGGCGTAAAGAACTTTGATATAGGTTCTCCTCTTCACTTTGGTGATGCCATTCGCTACATGATTTGCAGATTAGCAACCCGTTTATTTGGCCTTCTGCAATTACTACGTAAGTGGTAGCTTTGCTCTGATTAATCTGAAAGTGATTTTTGCCAATTACTGTCCGGACAGGGACATCTGAAAGATTTTCAAGAGGGGACTGTACTATTGACAGGAATTCATGCTGCTGTTTAGCTGCCATTGCATGTTTGCAGTGGAGTCTAATGTTGATCATTGGGTTTTTCTTTGTTCACGGTGGAGATTTGGTGTTATTGAAGGGTGATGACCAGATAATTTAAGGAGGGTGTTTTAACTTGGTGTTTACAGCCAACCAGTATTTCTTCTATTTCAACCCTGGTTAAGTTAATGGTGTTTTCAGCTTTGTAGATGTAGATAGAGAGCCTGGATCCACGGTGCACCGTGATTGTGAGAGTGCGCTAAAGACACCTGCAGATCCTTCTTTGGGGCATGAAGCTGGTGCTCTCCCTTTCCTGGACAACCACGTCTGCTACAAATTTAATTTACATTTTAAAAAAGAAGATCTGGCCTGCTCAATCAAGATAAGGCAGTTGCTGTGACCTCGTCACTACGTGACAACAAATAAAGTCCTTATCTTCAGGAGAATATTTTTTTATTCACATAATGAAAGCGAGAGTGGGGCTAAAAAAAGATGCTCACTCAGGCTGTCATGTAGTTTCCACCCTCAGGTCGGAACTGCACATTTGTGGATGGCATAACTGTTGGGATGGTGCCAAACTGATTCTATGCACTCCCTCAGAATAGGTTGTCCCAGATAGATTACAGAGACACCATGAGTGCCGCTAAACCTAGATGGGTAGCAGATGGTTTTGGCAACCACTGAACATGACAACCCTGATCCCCCAGGAATCATAGAAATAGATCTAGAACCATTTTTCGTAGTCACTCATGCTCTCGTACTCTCAGAGAAATATAGAAAGAAGACACAGTGGGACATTTTCAATGTTTATTGGACCAACATGATTCTTGTATAGAATATATGTGCTGCAATGATCAATAGACAGAAGCAGATTGAAGTTATTAGAAGTACCAGGACAGTGAACATCATAAAAAGTTCCTCCATCATGCTGAGACAATGTATGTATACAAGCATATAAAACAATATAGAAATCTGTCATACCCTTTATACAGTCCCTCACATAAGGCAAGGGCATGTGGGTTTGCTCTGCCAAGAGTCCCTGTTGTGGGTGATCCAACCCCGGTTACCTGACGGGAAAGAATGTAAGTGCCTGTCTTGGTCACAAACTGTATATCCTTTGCAGAGATATCAGTAAGCTGCTGGGCAGAAGCTTCAGCATGTAGAAACCTCGCCAATGACAGCAAAGTACTCCTATTACTAAACTTGGAAATGCTTGTTTATTTATAATGAAAAGCATCCTTGAGGCTCCTGGGCAAGCCAGCATTGTTATGGTCTATAGATAGCCATGTCGCCTCGTGCATGAAGAATAGAACAACATTTGCACAATGTGTGTCAAGGAATTGTACATGGGGTTCAAGGGATTGTGATAATGGTCTTGTGAAGTAGAGTCTTTAAGCAAAGCAGTTTCAGAGAAACAAATTCAGCATTGTCACGCACACAAATGCGTGTAAAGGGTTATTGTGTGAAAGGGGAATGCAATGTAGGAAACATGTATGTGGTGGAAAATGGCAGCGTTCCTTCATGGGCGTAACTAAGACGCATGACACGGCCCTACACAAGCCTCCAGATGTGAAGTCCTACAATAAGTCAAGCGTTGTCTAGAGAGTAGTTGAAGGCTGTGAGCCAAGAATCCATGGTTTTCAACAGTATTCAAGATATCTACAATAGGTCTTGCTCGCAAGAAATATAAAGAAACCCCCCTGGTTAACCAGCCTATGATATTTAAAAGGCTAAAACTATTAAATTCAAATGAAATTTCAGACCCTTATGTTAAAACAAAATATCATCCAAATCAGGTGTTTTCACAACATATTGGAGATATGGACACCAGAGAATATAAGAAGCGATAGCCCTGCTGATTCTGTTCTGCCACATCCTAAGTCTTACCTTTTTATTAGAGTCATTTTGCTCCAAAAGAATAATCAGAACAATATAACACTATGGCTACAAGAGCATGGCATCTATCTATCCTGAAAAACACCCCTTGCATCACAAAAGATCTGCCTGTTAGTTTATTTCTGTTTGTTTTTTACAATTATTCTTGTTTTTTCCAGGACTATTTTCTGGTAAGAATATATATAAACAATATATATACTATAAGACAGTACCTAGATATCACGATATTATGAGTTAGTTTGAGTAGGCTTAATAATGTATAGAAACTAGCCTTTTAATGATGTCAAGGAATATTTTAATGAAAAGTTATTTGCACGTGGAACGTGGAGTCTCTAACTTAGGAAAGGCAGCCACTCGAGATATATGGGCGTCCTCTCCAATCTTAAATCAAATCAATCACTTTAATCGACATGCAAACAAACTGCCATAAAAGCATAAATACACAAAACAAAGAAACAGCAATTGACAAGTGATACAGTCATGATATGCTAATGGCACATACAAAAAAACAACTAGAGCAAACAGTAGCCAATGTGTGCAAGCTAAAAAAAAACCTTCGAATTGGTCAAGGCAAGATAAAATACAACAAATTGTATTAAAATAGTTCAAAACGATTACAATAGCATCAAAGGAATGCAACAATAAATACACCCCAGGCACTTGTTCTCCTTATTGCTCAACAAACTCTGGAATAAAAACCTTAAATGCCCGATATATGCTGAGCCCCACCTTCTTCAACCTTTATGTTCAGCCACTAGCAGCAGTCGCCAAAAAATGGGACCTTACCATCGTCTCATACGCGGACGATACACAGCTGGTGGTGGCCCTTACGGAAGGTACTGACTCGGACTGTGCTAGATTCAAAGCCGGTTTGGCCGATGTGTCTGAATGGATAACTGCTAGCTGTCTACAATTGAATGCTTCTAAGACCGAGGTGCTACTGGTTGGTAAGAATACTCACCTTTGGGGTGATCATTGGTGGCCAACTATATTGGGTAAAGCTCCTACGCCTAAGACAGAAGTAAAAAATCTGGGGGTCTGGCTAGACTCGTCCCTTAGCTTCTGTACTCACACCAAAAAGGTTGCCGCCACATGCTTTGGCATTTTGCGCTGCTTGAAACCTGTATTAAAATTCTTTGACCCGGTTACTAGGCAGCTAATTGTCCAGTCTATGGTTTTGTCTAGACTGGACTACGCCTGCTCTTTGCTATTAGGTGCTAATCAAGCGGAAATTGATCGATTGCAACGCATCCAAAATGGGGCCGCCAGAGCCTTAGTTGGCCTTCCTCGGTTCAGCTCTGTTTCGGCCACCATCCGGAGGCTTCACTGGCTCCCGGTGGCCCAGCGTATACAATTTAAGACCCTATGTATTTCATTTAAAATTCTTAGACTTTCTACCACTAAAATGCTTGGCTCTCTGATGAACATGTATGTGCCTACTCGGACTTTACGATCGGCTGGCCAAAATTTAGTTAAAGTGCCCAGGATCAAACGCAGCCGTGCAGGCGGGCATTCCTTTCAACTTTTAGCTGCTAAACTTTGGAATTCTCTTCCAGCCCGTATCCGTGAAGTGGAAGGGCTGCTAGAATTCAGGAAACTTATTAAGACCTACCTTTTTCCGCTTAGGTAATCCTTTTCGTTCCTGCCTGGCTGTCTTCCAACCCTCCTCTCTTATCTGGTTTCAGTGCCGGGTCGCCCCTTTGCTGGGGCAGCTGAGCGCTCTATAAATGTATGTAATAATAATGTGATAATAATAAATCACTATCGAGCCTATTCACTGAAACTTCCAGAGTAACATGCACAAAAAAGGCGCACTAATTCGCCTTAACAGGGTAACAAGCATACACAAGTACAACATTCTGGACTACCTTCATACTGTGTTACCCCGGTCACACGACCTACCTGATTACTCCTCCCGCCTTCACCGCCGCCGATTGCTGGCCACGCCCACTTTAGGCCACGCCCCCTCCCGCCCTCCTAGCTTCATAAGCGCTGATTGCTAGCGCTTTGTGAAGACCGAATCTCCTGAGTCGGAAAGCCGGTAGAAGCACTAACTGCATTTTACTGTGTTTTAAACAACTTTTATTCTGTTGGTATTTCGCGCTGTCACACGACCTACCTGATTACTCCTCCCGCCTTCATCGCCGCCGAGGCTGCTGGCCACGCCCACTTTAGGCCACGCCCCCTCCCGCCCTCCTAGCTTCATAAGCGCTGATTGCTAGCGCTTTGTGAAGACCGAATCTCCTGAGGCGGAAAGCCGGGAGAAGCACTAACTGCATTTTACTGTGTTTTAAACAACTTTTATTCTGTTGGTATTTCGCGCTGTCACACGACCTACCTGATTACTCCTCCCGTCTTCACCGCCGCCGAGGCTGCTGGCCACGCCCACTTTAGGCCACGCCCCCTCCCGCCCTCCTAGCTTCATAAGCGCTGATTGCTAGCGCTTTGTGAAGACCAAATCTCCTGAGGCGGAAAGCCGGGAGAAGCACTAACTGCATTTTACTGTGTTTTAAACAACTTTTATTCTGTTGGTATTTCGCGCTGTCACACGACCTACCTGATTACTCCTCCCGCCTTCACCGCCGCCGAGGCTGCTGACCACGCCCACTTTAGGCCACGCCCCCTCCCGCCCTCCTAGCTTCATAAGCGCTGATTGCTAGCGCTTTGTGAAGACCAAATCTCCTGAGGCGGAAAGCCGGGAGAAGCACTAACTGCATTTTACTGTGTTTTAAACAACTTTTATTCTGTTGGTATTTCGCGCTGTCACACGACCTACCTGATTACTCCTCCCGCCTTCACCGCTGCCGAGGCTGCTGGCCACGCCCACTTTAGGCCACGGCCCCTCCCGCCCTCCTAGCTTCATAAGCGCTGATTGCTAGCGCTTTGTGAAGACCGAATCTCCTGAGGCGGAAAGCCGGGAGAAGCACTAACTGCATTTTACTGTGTTTTAAACAACTTTTATTCTGTTGGTATTTCGCGCTGTCACACGACCTACCTGATTACTCCTCCCACCTTCACCGCCGCCGAGGCTACTGGCCACGCCCACTTTAGACCTCGCCCCCTCCCGCCCTCCTAGCTTCATAAGCGTTGATTGCTAGCGGTTTGTGAAGACCGAATCTCCTGAGGCGGAAAGCCGGGAGAAGCACTAACTGCATTTTACTGTGTTTTAAACAACTTTTATTCTGTTGGTATTTTGCGCTGTCACACGACCTACCTGATTACTCCTCCCGCCTTCACCGCCGCTGGCCACGCCCACTTTAGGCCACGCCCCCTCATGCCCCCACGGGCTTATATATAAATGTGTAACTTCAGGAAGCGCAGCGGACGAGCGCAGCGGGCGCGCCGAAGGCGCGCCTAAGGCAAGCCCGTCTGCGCCCGTCAGCGACGGGCCGGGACTAGGGCTATGATCCCTGGCCCGTCACCCCCTGGTATGTTACACACTTACTCTAGGGAAACTCTACTTAAGTTCAGGTCACCACTTTGCGCTTACTGCACCATATTGAATCCTCTCCATGCCCCTTCTATCTGTCCAGCCTGTCATCTTTCCCTTACGTCCCTCCCCTCCCTAACTAACATTGCATTATCCGACTTTCCTCCTATATGTTCCACATCCACACCTACAGTTACCTTCTCAACTCGGACATTGATTAGCTTAAACTGCAGATCCCTAGTGAAACACAGGAGGGAAATATTTGACCTCCTTGTCTCTGAGGAACCTGCAGCTTTATTCCTTACGGAGACATGGCTAAAAGATCATTCTGGCCCAGACATTGCTGCGGCTCTCCCTGACAACTACACCTATGTCGGAAAAAACAGAGCCTTGAAAGATGGCGGAGGAATAGCCATAGTCTATAACCGACGTTACTCTTGCAAATGGGAAGACATTGTAGTGCCTAACTGCGAGGTAGGTCTTTTTAAGCTTTCGCTGTCTCCCAACTTCACCTTTTCCGGACTGCTCATATATCGTCCCCCCGGACCAGCGAGTTCTTGGGCCACCTCCCTTCCTGAGCATATAGCACCCTTTATCCAGAACTCCACCAATTTTTCATTTCTTGGTGACCTCAACCTTCATCTAAATGATCCCTGTTGCTCCATTAGTAGAAATCTTTTACAGGACCTGGCTGCATTAAACATCACCCTACATAATACAGGCCCTACGCACATTGCAGGACATCTTTTGGACCCCATTCTATCCAACTTAGAAACTATTGATTGTGAGGCCTCATTACCGATCTTATGGTCGGACCACTTCCTGGTAACTTTCACTATTACCATTGGTCACCAATCTAACATTCCCCCGAAATTAACTGAATCCAGACTTTCTAGAAACTGGAACAAATTAGATATAAATGAATTCAATCTTTGTCTTGAGAACACTAGACCTTCCAGTGAAGATAATTGTACTGAAGCTGCTGTGGCTGTTGACGCCTGGCTAGCTAAGGCTGCAGATGCTTGCCTACCCCAACGTATGCAAAAATTCAATCTTCACCATCCACCCGCACCCTGGTTTACAGCTGCCTTAAAAGCAGAAAAAACCATCTGCAAAAATCTTGAACGTAAATGGCGCTTAAAATACGATCCTTGTTCTAAACAAATTTACAAAGCCGCTTTATGCAAATACCACTCTTTATGTAAAATTGCTAAATTAATATTACCATTCTTGAAGCAAAAAATCGTCCTAAAGCTCTCTTTAAGGTAGTTCAGAATTTGTCGGGCGCTCTGTGTCAACCCAAACAACCAAGCCTAGATGTTGTGCAGTGTAATTCATTGGCCGAATTCTTTGTAGCTAAAATAGATACCATCTATTCCAATTTTGAGAAATCTGCCCCTTCCCCTTCACTGCCTGACCCACCCACCCCTATCTTACCCACTGAACAGCTGACACTTGAGGGCCCGTCTTCTATTTCAGGTCAATTTACTCCCTCCACCCCCCTAGTACCCACGAGTTCCTGTGATTCCAGGACTCACCGTGATACCAGTTCTCCTTCTTCTCCTTTGATCGACACTTGGGAGCCATTTTACACCACAACTCTTTCTGATATCATTCGCAAAATTAAATCCGGCTCTCCTCTGGACCCTCTCCCTCCCCATATACTAAACAAACTAGACCATTCTTCCATTGCACTGATTGTGGACTTTCTCAACACCTCCCTCAACACAGCTTCAGTACCCGCTGCATGGAAACATGCAATCATAGTACCCCTGCTAAAAAAGCCTAATGCAGACCCTAGTATCTCATCTAATTTTCGCCCAATTTCACTCCTTCCAGTCTTTTCCAAAATTATGGAAAAACACATCAATTTCCAATTGTCAACCCATGTTGAGGCTAGTGGACTACTACATCCATCTCAATCTGGGTTCAGACTTGGCTTCTCGACTGAATCCACTCTGTTAGGGGTCTCGGAAAACATCAGGTGCCGAGTTGATAAGGGTGAAACCGTGGCACTCATTTTACTTGATCTGAGTGCCGCATTTGATACGGTTTCCCATCCCATCCTTATCAATGCCCTCAGATCATCTGGCATTATCAGCACTGCTCTCAACTGGTTTGTTAGCTTTCTTTCAGATCGCACCTTTCAAGTCTTCTCCTCGTCCTCTGCCTCTCAAACCTTTACATCGGCGTACAGTGTACCGCAGGGTTCCATCTTGAGCCCCTTGCTTTTCAATTTGTATGTCAGACCTTTGGCTACTATTGCAGAGCAAGCTGGGCTCACTATTTACTCGTACGCCGATGATACCCAGCTCATCTACTCCCTCTCCTCTGACTCTCATTTCTCCTCCTCTTCCCTCCGTACAGGTCTGAGTAACATCGCACCCTGGATGTTGGACAATAAACTACAACTAAATGGGGGTAAAACTGAGGTTCTTCTGTTTGGTCCCAACACCACCTTATGGGGACCCCGGCAATGGCCTTCACAAATGGGCCCTTTACCCACTCCATCCATAGCAGCTCGCAACCTTGACGTCACCTTCGATAACCAACTATCTATGAAGAACCATGTGGTTAAAACATCATCCACCTGCATCACTATCATTAAGTGGTTGCGAAAAATCATCTGGATGCTTCCCTTGGACACTCAGAAGTCAGTGGTCCAGGCTCTTATTACTTCAAGACTGGACTACGGGAACATCCTTCTTCTGGGAGCCTGTAAAGAAGCTACGCGTAAGTTGCAGACAGTTCAAAACATGGCTGCACGACTTCTCTGCAAATTACCTAACACTTCTCCTACTTCCAATGCCCTACGTTCCCTGCACTGGCTCCGAATTGAAAATCGGACAAAATTTAAGGCCCTCTGCATCATCCACAGAATAAACTCTGGTTTAGCCCCCTCTTATCTCAACCCCTTGGCACAATTATACCATCCCTCTCGTAACCTACGATCTTCCAATCAAAATTTATTGTCAGTTCCAAGAATCAAGAAAGCCAGAATGGGTGGCCGCTCATTTGCTTGGCTGGCCCCCTCACTCTGGAATTCTCTTCCCCTTCAGATACGAACTGAACCTAACTATCTCAGGTTCCGTAGACAGGTTAAAACCTGGCTATTCGACATCTAACAATTCTCCTCTGATTTTCCCCTCTCACTTTTTGGTTTTAGCGCTGGTAAACCTACGGGTAGCTGAGCGCTTTAGAAATTTAATTATAATAATAATAATAGGAATGACCCTCCACCTCCCCCCCATTTCCAATAAAAGCTGCATAAGTATAAAAAAAACATAACATATGCCATGCAGGCGATGTTTTAACATATTATTGCACATATCACCCGTGAGTGTTTCATATTTAAGATCCCAAAATTAAGAAAATGCTGCTAAACTTTTCACGATGCATAGCACAACTTGGCTTCAGGAGCTTTTTCGATTTTTTGAGAGATGAATTGTCCTGATCACCTCTTAAAATGTGTGAATTAAAAATACACACTTCCAAGAGTTGGAAGCTGGGTTTGGGCGGCACTGCCTCTGTTACCTGTAGGGTGCTGGCAAGGAATCTGTCAGAATTTAACACTTAACAAAGACATTCACTCATATATTCATTCCCAGCAGCTTCACTTGGAAATAGAAAGGTTGGGTGTCTGGGAAGGCGAAATGCAACAGGCACGGGTATTATGTCTAGTGTGCAGTGTATTTACCCATGGGGTATGTTTCCTGAACCACTAAATGCACCAGTTCCTATGTGTATTCGTTCACGATTGATGTAGCTGACAGTTGCTAAACATACTGCCCCGTGGAAGGACCATGGAATAGGTATCTCCTGGCATGTGTGTCACCACTCCCATATGTGTGTCATGTGCTGGTATAGGTGGAACAGCCACAGTGTGTGTGTTTACTAGCATTTCTATTGCCCCAGAAACAAAAGGCACATCATGTTGTGTGGGTCAGAGATGATGTATGACCTACCAGAGAACTGTGTGTTTCTGTACGTGTGTGTATGTTTGTGGTTGCTCCAGGAATGGGGGGGGAGGCTACTGTTTAGCTGTTACCTTCTACATATGCTGCCACACGATTGTCTATGCATCCGCGGGAGTGAGTATGTTGCCACTCCCTATGTGTTATGTGTGCTATATGGTTTCAATAGAAGAAGAGCCAACATACAGATGTCAGCTGATATGGGTGTATTGCCACGAAATGAAGTCATAGGGTTTCTGGTATGTGATTTTTGTGGTGTCAAAGGTGGTAGAGACACAGTGAATGTGTCAGTTGACGTGTCTGAAGCCTGCAGTGGAAGAGGCACAATGTTGTCCAGTATATTTGGAGACATCTATAAACGCTGTTTCTGTTATGTATGTGTTCCTGGTGAAGGTGAGGGTTCATGTGTGTGTGTTTGTGTGTGTGCGATTCTCAAATAGGTGTGGTCATGGTGTTTATTTCAGCTGTGTGTAATGTCCCTGCATGAAAGAGCCTCAGGACGTGCATCCTCTGTTGTTTCTTTGATAGTTCGGTCCAAACTACTGCTCAGCGACTGTTGCCAAGTGATTTCTGAACAGTGAATATATTTAAGCATCTGAGTGTAATGGTGGCGGGATTTTGTGATGGTTACCATAGCGTCTGTTGTTACTCCATGGGAGTTCAGTTTGTTCGTGAAAGGGGTTTTGTGATCCCGAATGATGGTATGCAGTTCAACATTTTACAAGGCTTTGGGTTCTTTCCATTACAATTGTCTGGTTACCGTGTCATTCAGTTTAGATCCCGATTAATAAAAGAGTCAGATTTTATTTGCATAGGTCTACCCCAACAGCTTGTGTAAATTGCTCATTTTTGGGTAAAGTACAAATATTTCTTAGAGTAAACCTGGAAGTTCGTGACTGTGGCAGATTTCCACAAGTACTCACAAGCCTAAAGGGTTTATTACGAGTCTTGAGGGATCGCTGGTGGTGCAGCAGTATTGAAGCCACAATATGCTTGGCTCTTCTGCTACGGCCCTGCCAAGCATATTACGAGTTTCCTCACCACCACATATTTCATGGCGGTGCGACCGGCATGAAAAGTGTGGCAGTGAGGAAACAAAGGGGGCCTTACAGGTCCCCTGGTGCCTTACACTATGTGGATGCACACAGGGGGTACAACATGTGCACCCCTGTGTGCATGCACACCAGTTCCTGTTCCGGCACAGCAGTCATAGGCACTGCCCTGGAAACAGCAAAGAACCACCCGATTCAACAGAAAAAACTCCTGATCTGGCGGACGGTTCCTACATGGGTTTGGCAGTGCTGCTCCCACACCACCAAACTCATAATAAGGCCCTATGTATTTATACACATGAAAAATAGGCAAATCTACATTGCCTCACACAGAAATGTAACGGTAAATGGTCAAAATATCGATTCCAAAATATAGACAAACCAAAATATCGAGTCCAAAATATAGAATGGACAAAATATCGAATGGACAGAATATAGACATCAAAAATATAGTTTTGAAGGTAAGTAATGTAATATCGATTTTAAAAATATAGACAGTCAAAGTATCGAAGTACATAATATAGTTTATTAAAAATATCGAATTTTTAATAATATTGATTTTTTTAAAGTGTTTTTATGTTATTACATGTGTGAAAAGTGTATATATTTTTGTAATTTATTTTAAGCAATTAATTTTATGTTATTTAATTATTGTGTAATTTAATTCTGTAGAGGGTTGTGGGTTTATAGGGGACCAGGGTGGGAAGTAATTTAATTATAATTAATTAAATACGTTAATTAATTAAATGATATTTATTTAGAATAAATTAAATTGTTAATTTTTAATTGGTAATTAATTAATTCTTAAATGATTATTTTTTTATTAATTGATTAATTGTGAATGTGAATGTGAATGTGAATAATATTAATTTATTTTCTGTAGCGGGTTGTAGGGTTTATAGGGGAATAGGGTGGGAAGGAATTTAATTATAAATAATTAAATATGTTAATTAATTTATTGGTATTTATTTTGAACAAATTGTTAATTAATTTTTAATTGGTAATTGATTAATTCTTAATTGATAATTAATTTTTATTAATTGACTAATTGATAATTATGTAAATTATATGAATTTATTTTCATTAGAGTGGGAATAGTCAAATTTACCCCTATGCTATCCAACGCTTTCCCTACTGTCGCACTCTATGGAGTAGGAATAGTAATTTTTACCCCTACGCTATCCAACGCTTTCCCTACTGTTGCACTCTCTGGAGTGGGAATAGTCAATTTTACCCCTATGCTATCCAACGCTTTCCCTACTGTTGCACTCTCTGGAGTGGGAATAGTAATTTTTACCCCTACGCTATCCAACGCTTTCCCTACTGTTGCACTCTCTGGAGTGGGAATAGTAATTTTTACTCCAACGCTATCCAACGCTTTCCCTACTGTTGCACTCTCTGGAGTGGGAATAGTAATTTTTACCCCTATGCTATCCAACGCTTTCCCTACTGTTGCACTCTCTGTTGTGGGAATAGTCATTTGTACCTCTAGGCTATCCAACGCTTTCCCTACTGTTGCACTCTCTGGAGTGGGAATAGAAAATTGTACCCCTACGCTATCCAACGCTTTCCCTACTGTTGCACTCTCTGGAGTGGGAATAGTAATTTTTACCCCTACGCTATCCAACGCTTTCCCTACTGTTGCACTCTCTGGAGTGGGAATAGTAATTTTTACCCCTATGCTATCCAACGCTTTCCCTACTGTTGCACTCTCTGTTGTGGGAATAGTCATTTGTCCTCCAGGCTATCCAACGCTTTCCCTACTGTTGCACTCTCTGGAGTGGGAATTGAAAATTGTACCCCTACGCTATCCAACGCTTTCCCTACTGTTGCACTCTGTGGAGTAGGAATAGTAATTTTTACCCCTACGCTATCCAACATTTTCCCTACTGTTGCACTCTCTGGAGTGGGAATAGTAATTTTTACCCCTGCGCTATCCAACGCTTTCCCTACTGTTGCACTCTCTGGAGTGGGAATAGTAATTTTTACCCCTACGCTATCCAACGCTTTCCCTACTGTTGCACTCTCTGGAGTGGGAATAGTAATTTTTACCCCTACGCTATCCAACGCTTTCCCTACTGTTGCACTCTCTGGAGTGGGAATAGTAATTTTTACTCCTACGCTATCCAACGCTTTCCCTACTGTTGCACTCTCTGGAGTGGGAATAGTAATTTTTACCCCTACGCTATCCAACGCTTTCCCTACTGTTGCACTCTCTCGAGTGGGAATAGTAATTTTTACCCCTGCGCTATCCAACGCTTTCCCTACTGTTGCACTCTCTCGAGTGGGAATAGTAATTTTTACCCCTACGCTATCCAACGCTTTCCCTACTGTTGCACTCTCTGGAGTGGGAATAGTAATTTTTACTCCTACGCTATCCAACGCTTTCCCTACTGTTGCACTCTCTGGAGTGGGAATAGTAATTTTTACCCCTACACTATCCAACGCTTTCCCTACTGTTGCACTCTTTGGCGTGGGAATAGTAATTTTTTACCCCTACGCTATCCAATGCTTTCCCTACTGTTGCACTTCCAGGAGTGGGAATAGTAATTTTTACACCTCCGCTATCCTACGGTGATAATATTGTGTATTTTTTATTAATATTATGTTAATATATATATATGTTTTAACAGATATGATTGTATTTTTTTTATATAAGTTAAATTAGTTATTTAATAATTTTAAGGTAATTTAAGTATTTTTAAGTATATTTAGCTATTTATTTTTAATATTTTTTTAATTTTACATTAATTTTCTGAAATTCGATATTTTTATAATGTATATATATATATAAGCGATATTTTGGGGTCAATATTTTGGTACTTACCTGTTTGTAGATAGGAATTCGATATTTTGTCTGTCGATATTTTAGAATCTATATTTTGGGTAGTCTTTATTTTGTCCCTCGATATTTAGTCAGTGATCCCGAAAGAAGCTCCTTTGCCTACACACCCAGCAATGTTAGTAACAATCCCTCCACTACTCCACCATGAAAACATATTCGCCCATGCCCTTGACACCAATAAATCTATGATCTTTTTCCACAGGTGCAAAGTACCTGGAAAAACTGTGTGAATACCCTCAAACTTGTAGGATTGTGAGTTGCCACCCCCTTTTGCAGGTGTCCTCTGCCTAACACCCAACCCACCCCAGCAAGCAGGTTCAACCCATTGTGCTATTTCTCGTACTGGATGCGGGTTTATAAATGCACGTTTTGGGAATAACTAGTATGTATTTGCACTCATACATTATGGCAGGGTCACTTTATTTATTTATTTTTATTTTATTTTAAAACTTTTATAGCGCGCTCTATTACCACAGGGTATCCTGGCGCGGTGAGTAGTGTGACCTCATGAGTGAACAAATCTGAATCAAGTCTGTTATAGCGGGGCATTAAAAAGATGGGTCTTGAGATCTTTCTTGAAGACAGTGATGGTTGGAGAAGCTCTAAGGTGGAGAGGAAGGGCATTCCAAGCATGAGCTGCCTTAACTGAGATAGATTGGCCTCCCAGGCGAGCATATCTATATCTGGGAACAATCAGTTGGCATTGGTTGGCCGATCGCAGAGCACGATTAGGGATATAAAATGAGAATCGTCTCTGCAAGTACATCGGACCTTGACCATGAGCTGCTCTAAAGGCCAGCACAAGAATTTTAAACAAAATGCGGTGAGGTACCGGGAGCCAATGCAGGCTGCGCAAGTGGCTCCGCACGCTCGTCCTCCTAGGGAGCGAGAAAAGCAGACGTACTGCAGCATTTTGTATCACCTGAAGGCGATGAATCATATACCCAGGCAGGCCGCTAAATAGGGCGTTAGCATAATCGAGCCGAGACAAAATCAGGGCTCGAAGAACAGTTTCCTTAGCAGCCCTGGGGAGGAGAGGGAAAAATCTTCTCAGGGTTTTCAAGGTGCCAAAGCAGATGCCGGTTAATTTTTTTACATGGTCCGAAAACTTCAGGTCCTGGCCGAACCAGACCCCCAGGTTCTTAGCCGGGCCTCTCATTGCACTAGGGCAGGGTAGGTCAGGGGGCCAGATCTGATCCTTGAAGTTAACAGGGAAAGTGCCAAAGAACAAAACCTCCGACTTGTCTTCATTGCACTTAAGCTGGACTTGTGCAAGCCACCGAAAGACTTCTGACAAACAGAGCTGGATAGCTGATGGATCCAACACACCCTTAGGCCAGGTGAAAAGTAGCTGTGTGTCGTCAGCATAGGCCATTATTTTGGCTCCCAGCTGTTCCGCCAAAAAAAGTAGGGGGGTCATATAAACGTTAAACAATAAAGGGCTCAACGTAGACCCCTGCGGGACTCCAGTTGTCAGTCTCTTTGGGGCTGAAGAATAAGGAGGCATCCAGACCTGCTGAGTTCTATCGCTCAAAAACGATATGAGCCAATCGAGGGCCAGTCCAGAAATGCCGATGGCTCCTAGTCTCGCAATAAGCAAGGCATGGGGCACCGTATCGAAGGCAGCAGAGAGGTCCAATAAAATCAGGACCGCTCTGCCGCCCCCGTCCATTTAATTTACTTTAATGTGCAATACCTTTAAGAATTGAGAGCAGGACGATATTCTGCGGTTTCGGGACGTTGGGAGGGGCGTACCCTCTCTTTGGTCTCGGTTTATGTCCCCCCGGGTCTGCAGAACACGACCTTTCTTGAGTTGGGTAAGGTTGTACTGGACCTTCCTAGTGGATTGTTGATTTTGGGGGGAGACTTCAATGCGGTAGTCTCTGGCACCCTGGATAGATCTCCGCCACTGGATTTGAGGCGAGCTCAAAGATGGCTTCCGGACTACGTGGAGACACTGGGTTTGGTGGATAGCTGGAGATTATTTCATCCTACTCAACGGCAATACACTTTTCATTCTGGTGCTCATGGGAGTCTTTCTCGGATTGACTATGGTCTGGTACCCGCGGCACAGGCCTCATCTATTGTTGAAGTACGGCATTTAGCCAGAGGTATATCTGATCATTCTCCTCTTTGGCTTAGCTTCGACTTCGCTACTGGCTCCAGTGGTAGAGTGGCCCCCACTAATTCCTGGTATCTGCGTGATCCCAATATCCGGAAAGATTTGATAAAAGCTTTGGAGCATTATTTTCAGGATAATAAGGGATCGGTCTTGTCGTCGATTTTGTTGTGGGAGGCGTTTAAAACTGTAGTCTGGGGTCAGGCTTTATCCCTGATCGCTGGTGTTAAAAGGCAGAAGGAGGAGGATGTAGTGAGAATTGAGTCCGAAATAGCTACTATAGAAACGGAATTGGAGCAGGAGGTGACCCGCGCCAGATTGCATGTTTTACATCTTAAGCAGCTTGAGTATAGGACGTTATTCACTGACAACGAGAGGGCTCTTGGTCATGAGCAATAGGGGCGTCTGTATGATGTAGGTGATAAGGCCGGGAAGTTGATTGCCTGGCTGGACAAGAAAGATAGAGCAGATCGGGTCGTCCCAGAGGTTGAAGCTACGGATGGGACTTGTGTGACCGACCCGCAGGGGATAGTGGACCGCTTCGCTGAATACTTCCGGAATATTTACACGCCCGTCTCAGATAGGCCGGAGGAAGATTCGTGTCTACTACTGAGGGACATTAAGCTTCCGTGTCTGTCGGTGGAGGATCAGGACCTTATGGACGGTAAATTTACAGCCGATGAGGTAGCTTTGGCAGTGCGCTCCTGAATACCGTAAAAGCGATGGGTCCCAATTGTAGGAAGGTAGATCTCTGACTATGGTTGCCCCCAACTTTTTGCCTGGTGTTTTGCTGGTTTTCTGACTTAGTTGACCCGGGGCCCTGCTATTCAGGACCCCAGGCCTACTGCTCTCTCTGTAAAATGGATTCCATGTACCTTAGGTACATATCTAATTGGATACTGAGTCACCTTATCAGTCCCTGTACAGTGTACCTTAGGTACCCAGGGCATAGGTGTACCCAGGGCCTACCAGGGGCTGCAGCCTGTATTATGCCACCCCTGGCTGGCCATCCAAATCTGACACAACTGGCTGCACGACAGCTGGGGCAAGGTGGTGTAATCACCCTTTGCTTTAGATATAGTATACCTATATCTAACCCTAAAATGGACACCTGTATTCCTATCAGTCACTCCTATGGCAGGCCTTAACAATCCTGAAGGCAGAGTGCTTGGAATAATGTGAAATGGTGCTCTGGCATGAGCTGAGCCCGTTTGCAGCTTGCGGAACCAAGTCCTAATAGCTGTTCCATGATAACGCATACCATATACTCTTAAGTGCATTATAATCCTCGCGGTTATATGCTAACTCTGGTATCGCTTTATCAAAACATGTCGAGTAAGGTGTCATACGAATTGGAATACTAACCCCTCGCCAATTCTGGCGACGGGGTTAGCATTCCACCCTTCTAGAGGGACATGACATGTATGTAGCTGTAACCCCGGTTAAAGTTAACTCAAGCCTCAGCTCCACAAAATGGATGCTGCCACCGAGACACAAGTCTGCCCTCCTGCTGCTGGGAGTCCTTCCAGCAACGGAGGCCTGGACAAAGGGTTTCCTGTCAGGGGCGGTGCCAGCACCATCCCAGACAGGGTTTTGTGTATCCCAGGTAGGCAGGGCTTTAGAGGAAGGTGACTGCAAGTGGCACCCCGGTGCTCACTGTGCATAGGCCGGCTTGAACCAGTTCCAGGGGCACTCCAGCCCTGATCTGGGGAAAAGCCCGCCAAAGGAGAGGGGTGTAACCACCCCCCTCCTAGTCCCACCCATATGGCAGGACTTAGTCGCGTGCCAGTCCCCTTTCCCAGGATAAAGGTAGGAGCAGGCCCCCTTCCAAATGAGATCATCTTTGAATCCTGAAACTACTTTCCACGAAAGGAACTCAAGACTTCTTCCTAAGATTTCTCCCTTGTGACTAAGGAGTAGTCACCCTGCAGCAGCAGGCACCAACCAAGCATCGTGGTTTGCTGTAAGTCTCTCCTCCGGATCAAGACTGCCCAGCTCGACGAGAACCAGCTTCCCTGGCACCTCTGACCTCTACCTGCATCATCAGCCCAGCTGAGATTCGTGGGTGTGACGAGACCTCGAGGGACCAGCCATCTTCAAGACTGCACGATGCTTGCCCAGCACGACCACCGAGGGATCCTTGAGTGAGTGCTTTGGGGTTTGAGAAGCCCCAACCCTGAGCAGCTCCAGCACCGAAGTCCAGCCCTCCAGCATCTACGAGATCTGCGTGGGGCCCTTCTGCTCTTTGCTGCTCACCGCGTTGTCCAGGACACTTGCCTGTTGGCTAGTGGCCCTTCTGATGATGAACCACGACGACAACACCGCTGGTCTGGTTGCTCCAGACTGGCCCTTGCTCCCCTCCAACAGAGGAGCACCCCGGACCCTCCTGGTCCACTCCAGACGCCATTTTGAGTCCACCGCATGGGCTTGCATTTGCCAAGACTTGTTGCCCCAATCCTGGGTCCAGCAACGTCGACAGTAGATACCACCGTGGGACAGCTCGCCCCTCCATCCTGGTCGCCGACAACGCCTCCTGGTCCGAGAGACTGCAGAGCCCAGCGTCGCCCACTCACCTGGTCGAGGTGACTTCGTCCGGTGCCATCCTGGTGCCCACCTAATCACTGGCTAGTGATTCAGAACTTGGTCCCCTCTGCTTACAGGTCTTCATCTTCATCGATCCAGGCTTGGATCACATCGAACATCTTCACTGGTCGCCTGCCAGCAACTTCTTCTTTCAGGCTCCATAGACTGCAACGAGGATCTCCGACGTCTTTTCAGCCCTATGCAGCCGCAGCCCCTGGGCTAGGTAACCTGAGCATTTCGGTGCTCCAGCATAGTTTAAATATCTAAGTGTCAGGATCCTTTGTCGTTTCAGCTCTACCTAGTCGGGTTCGCCCGAGAACACTAACTTTGCTTTTACTAGCCTCCATAGACTTTTTCCCGCCTTACGCGTGAGAGTTCCCACTCTGCACACGACGTCTCTAGGCCTCCTGCTTGTAATCTAAAGGTTCAGTAGTCCAGTCCTAGCGATCCTAAAGCCTATGAGAATAGTTACTTACCTGCTAGTAATTCGCATTCCACTTTTGTAGTATATGGTTTTTCGTGCCCCTCGGGCATTTGTGTAAATTGTGCGACTTTAAGTATTTCTTTAAGAGTTTTGTTGTGTGCTGAGCTCCCTGTCTCATAAAGAGCCAGGGTAGTCTTGTTATGAATAAATATACTTTATTTTTCATAACAACTTGTGTGGTGTCCTTTCACTTGGTGTTCAAGGGGTAAATGTGATGGTAAAACAGCTGGCTTAACACGCCCTCTAGAGTTTAGCCTAAAGACTGCACGTGTCCATGCTACTAGGATAGCTGGTCTATCAGGTTGACTTACAACCAAACATCAATAAGGGTTGTTTGGACTGATACAAAGTGTTCACTAGAATAGTGAACATTATATATCAGGCCAACTTCTCACATTGGTGAGCAGCGGTTGGGATTTGAGCTTGCTGTTGTTTTGCCACACGTATCCTAAGAATATCATTTGAAAGATCACATAAGTACTAAGGTACATATAACTTAGCTTAGAATACTCTGAGTTCTACTGAACCAGCTGTTGTAGCTCCTAGGGCTTAGCACACCCTAAACTACAATTCTTAGCAAGGGATCAGTAGGCAAACAAATAGTGTAGGTAAGTGCAACACTTACACCTCACTAGAAAAGCATGTCTACCCATGGAGAGTCTTCAGAGACTCCCCTAGTGGCTAGTGACCCTCCACAGGTCATCTCAAGATATGCAGCTCTCAGTTTCCAGGAGTTGAGACACTTGTGTACCTCCAGGAAATTGAAACAGGGGTCTAACCCCACCACTCCCTTTCTGTTAGGTCTCTTAGAGACATATGATGCTAGAAAAGCTTCTCATACAGATGGGGACATGCCAGCCTTAGAGGGTGCCCTTGGTGATCCAGACCTCCTTGACACTGAAAATGCAGTTGAGGAGGAGGAAGAAGAGGAACTCTCTGGGGATGAGGCAGACAACAGGTCTGAGTTAGTCAGCAGACTTACTAGGGCCAACTTAGACCTACATAGGGGAGGATCTGGGGGACCCCCAGTACTGACCCTAATGAGGCCTAACCTTGGAGTTAGAAGAGATAGATCTCATTCTAGGGACTCCAATAGATCTCTGCACTCTAATGCCTCTTCTCAGAGGAGAAGGATTTCTCCCCAGAGGAGATTGACTTCCCCTCAGAGAAGAGAGCATGAAGCAAGGATGAAATAGGCTAATCTGAGGATTGAAAGGGAAGAACTTGCCCTGGCCAAAGAGAAGCTTGCCTTTGCTAGAGAGCAGCAGATGAGTGGGGTAGTCCCCACTGGTGGCAGCAATCTCCCTAGAGATAAGGAAAGGAGTTTAGATACTAAACACCTGAATAAGATAGTGCCCCCCTTTAAACAAGGGGATGACATCCACAAGTGGATGACTGCTTTGGAGAGGGCCTGCACTGTCCAGTGCATCCCCCAGAGTCAGTGGGCAGCTATACTGTGGCTCTCCTTTGAAGGCAAAGGTAGAGATAAGCTCCTCACTACTAGAGTTGAGGATGCTAACAATTACCAAGTCCTGAAGAATACACTGGTTGATGGGTTTGGCTTAACAACTGAACAGTACAGGTTGATGTTCAGAGACACCCAGAAAACTCAGTCTCAGGATTGGGCTGACTTTGTTGATTGTGCCACTAAGGCTTTTGAAGGCTGGCTACTGGGAAGTAAGGTTACTGATTTCAAAGGATTGTACAATCTAATTATGAGAGAGCAAGTCTTAAGTAATTGTCAGAACCAGTTATTACACCAGCACCTGGTAGACTCTGATCTGACCTCTCCACAAGAATTGGGTAAGAGGGCAGACAAATGGGTCAGAACCAGGATTAGGCCTAAGAACCAGGGTGGTGACCAAAAGAAGGAATCAACCAAGCCTCAAGAGAAGGGCGGGAATAAATCTTCTGATCAAACCCCAGGGCCCCAAAACTCCTCTGAAAAGGGTGGTTCCAAAATCCTTCCAATGCCCATAAGAAACCTTATTGCTATACCTGCAAACAGGTAGGCGACTTGAAAACTGACAGCAGTTGCCCAAAGGCCAACAACAATAAGGAGAACATACCCCCAAGTAAAACTTCCCAGCCTCCTGTTACTACTAGTAGTAATCCCCCAGGTGGTGGGAGTGCCCCTAAGAATTTGGATGCATTTACTTTGGGAGTTCCTGGGGACTCTGGCCTAACCAGGTCCCCTGACTTAGATACTCTTGTCTGTGAAAATGGCATGGGGTTTGCCAACTTCACTGCTTGTCCCAACACTTTGAGCAAGTACAGACAGGAGCCCCTCATCAATGGTATAAAAGTTGAGGCCTATAGAGATACAGGGGCTAGCATCACCATGGTGACTGAGAGTCTAGTCCCCTCAAGGCAACTTTTACCTGGTGCCACATACCAGGTGACCAATATTGATGGAGTACAGAGAGATCATCCCATGGCAGTGGTAAATCTCAGCTGGGGAGGTGTCACTGGCCACAAGAGAGTGGCAGTGTCACCAAACTTGCCTGTAGATTGCCTACTGGGGAATGATTTAGAGCTCTCAGCCTGGGCTGAGGTAGAGCAAGAAACCCATTTTAAAATGGTAAACCTCCATGGTAAGGTTAGTGGGGCAGTGATAGCCACAGCCCCAACCCAAGATGTCCTCCCTGAACAGGTCAAGAGGGCTGTGCCAGTCACAGCCCTATCCCAGAAAGATGCCTTTCCTGAACAGGTTGGCAAGGCTGTGATGGTCACAGCCCATACCCAAACTGAGTCCCCTCCTGAAAAGGTTGGGAGAGTTGTGATGGCCACAGCTCAAACTCAGACAGATATTAGTGTTGTGAAGCCTGAAACTATGGATCACTCCACCCAGACAGAGAGCATTGAGGAGGAAGAGAAATCTCCCTCCCACCAGACTTTAGGAAAGGATCAGCCTCCTCAGGGAACTGATCTGACCCCTTGTGAAGAAACTGCCCCAGAGGTAGTCAGGCCTAGCCTGGCAGAACCCCTGATGTCAGTGGACCCTTCCAAGGTGGGACCCAGTCTGGAGCAGGTAACCTGCCCCTCTCTACCCTGCCTCAGTCAGCCCAGGGCTGTAGAGGTCAGGGAGGCCAGTGTTGGACCCCAAAGGGCCCCCTGTCCAAAAGAATCCCCCAATCAGCAGATTAAGGGCACTGAAGCTAGTAGTCCTAGCCAAGTAAAGATAAAACCAACTCCTGAGGGATCCCCCTTAAATTTAGTTAGGGACCTCCCACAGATGGACACTGTTGGGCACAGCCAAACCTGGGACCTAAGGGCCCCAAACTTGACCTGTCCCACCAGTAAGCCAAACAGAGGGACCCAACCTCCAGCTGTAGTTAGCCAGAGGTTGACCCTGAGAGCTCAACACAACTCAGTCTTGGAAAGAAAGGCCTCTATGGTGGATAATGATTGGAGGAAGCTGAGCCCAAAATTAGCGGAGCCTCACTTCAGTACTCCATCTCAGCACCAGCCTTTTACGTTGCCAAAACACACCACAGGTAGAGATTCCCTATGGTGGAGACCCTCAGACACCCTTAGGGTGAGGGATTGCTTAGTGGACCATGAGATAGGGGGTAACCATGCCAGTGCTGTTACTTCCTTATATGGCCACTTAGGCAATATAGGCTTACCTGTCAAGGATAGCCTTATCTCCTTTCGTTTGGGGGGGGGTTATGTAGGAAGGTAGATCCCTGACTATGGTTGTCCCCAACTTTTTGCCTGGTGTTTTGCTGGTTTTCTGACTTAGTTGACCTGGGGCCCTGCTATTCAGGACCCCAGGCCTACTGCTCTCTCTGTAAAATGGATTCCATGTACCTTAGGTACATATCTAATTGGATACTGAGTCACCTTATCAGTCCCTGTACAGTGTACCTTAGGTACCCAGGGCATAGGTGTACCCAGGGCCTACCAGGGGCTGCAGCATGTATTATGCCACCCCTGGCTGGCCATCCAAATCTGACACAACTGGCTGCACGACAGCTGGGGCAAGGTGGTGTAATCACCCTTTGCTTTAGATATAGTATACCTATATCTAACCCTAAAATGGACACCTGTATTCCTACCAGTCACTCCTATGGCAGGCCTTAACAATCCTGAAGGCAGAGTGCTTGGAATAATGTGAAATGGTGCTCTGGCATGAGCTGAGCCCGTTTGCAGCTTGCGGAACCAAGTCCTAATAGCTGTTCCATGATAACGCATACCATATACTCTTAAGTGCATTATAATCCTCGCGGTTATATGCCAACTCTGGTATCGCTTTATCAAAACATGTCGAGTAAGGTGTCATACGAATTGGAATACTAACCCCTCGCCAATTCTGGCGACGGGGTTAGCATTCCACTCTTCTAGAGGGACACGACATGTATGTAGCTGTAACCCCGGTTAAAGTTAACTCAAGCCTCAGCTCCACAAAATGGATGCTGCCACCGAGACACAAGTCTGCCCTCCTGCTGCTGGGAGTCCTTCCAGCAACGGAGGCCTGGACAAAGGGTTTCCTGTCAGGGGCGGTGCCAGCACCATCCCAGACAGGGTTTTGTGTATCCCAGGTAGGCAGGGCTTTAGAGGAAGGTGACTGCAAGTGGCACCCCGGTGCTCACTGTGCATAGGCCGGCTTGAACCAGTTCCAGGGGCACTCCAGCCCTGATCTGGGGAAAAGCCCGCCAAAGGAGAGGGGTGTAACCACCCCCCTCCTAGTCCCACCTATAGAGCAGGACTTAGTCGCGTACCAGCCCCCTTTCCCAGGATAAAGGTAGGAGCAGGCCCCCTTCCAAATGAGATCATCTTTGAATCCTGAAACTACTTTCCACGAAAGGAACTCAAGACTTCTTCCTAAGATTTCTCCCTTGTGACTAAGGAGTAGTCACCCTGCAGCAGCAGGCACCAACCAAGCATCGCGGTTTGCTGTAAGTCTCTCCTCCGGATCAAGACTGCGCAGCTCGACGAGAACCAGCTTCCCTGGCACCTCTGACCTCTACCTGCATCATCAGCCCAGCTGAGATTCGTGGGTGCGACGAGACCTCGAGGGACCGGCCATCTTCAAGACTGCACGACGCTTGCCCAGCACGACCACCGAGGGATCCTTGAGTGAGTGCTTTGGGGTTTGAGAAGCCCCAACCCTGAGCAGCTCCAGCACCGAAGTCCAGCCCTCCAGCATCCACGAGATCTGCGTGGGGCCCTTCTGCTCTTTGCTGCTCACCGCGTTGTCCAGGACACTTGCCCGTTGGCTAGTGGCCCTTCTGACGACGAACCACGACGACAACACCGCTGGTCTGGTTGCTCCAGACTGGCCCTTGCTCCCCTCCAACAGAGGAGTACCCCGGACCCTCCTGGTCCACTCCAGACGCCATTTTGAGTCCACCGCGTGGGCTTGCATTTGCCAAGACTTGTTGCCCCAATCCTGGGTCCAGCGACGTCGACAGTAGATACCACAGTGGGATAGCTCGCCCCTCCATCCTGGTCACTGACAGCGCCTCCTGGTCCGAGAGACTGCAGAGCCCAGCATCGCCCACTCACCTGGTCGAGGTGACTTCGTCCGGTGCCATCCTGGTGCCCACCTAATCACTGGCTAGTGATTCAGAACTTGGTCCCCTCTGCTTACAGGTCTTCATCTTCATCGATCCAGGCTTGGATCACATCGAACATCTTCACTGGTCGCCTGCCAGCAACTTCTTCTTTCAGGCTCCATAGACTGCAACGAGGATCTCCGACGTCTTTTCAGCCCTATGCAGCCGAAGCCCCTGGGCTAGGTAACCTGAGCATTTCGGTGCTCCAGCATAGTTTAACTATCTAAGTGTCAGGATCCTTTGTCGTTTCAGCTCTACCTAGTCGGGTTCGCCCGAGAACACTAACTTTGCTTTTACTAGCCTCCATAGACTTTTTCCCGCCTTACGCGTGAGAGTTCCCACTCTGCACACAACGTCCCTAGGCCTCCTGCTTGTAATCTAAAGGTTCAGTAGTCCAGTCCTAGCGATCCTAAAGCCTATGAGAATAGTTACTTACCTGCTAGTAATTCGCATTCCACTTTTGTAGTATATGGTTTTTCGTGCCCCTCGCTAATTTGTGTAAATTGTGCGACTTTAAGTATTTCTTTAAGAGTTTTGTTGTGTGCTTAGCTCCCTGTCTCATAAAGAGCCAGGGTAGTCTTGTTATAAATAAATATACTTTATTTTTCATAACAACTTGTGTGGTGTCCTTTCACTTGGTGTTCAAGGGGTAAATTTGATGGTAAAACAGCTGGCTTAACACGCCCTCTAGAGTTTAGCCTAAAGACTGCACGTGTCCATGCTACTAGGATAGCTGGTCTATCAGGTTGACTTACAACCAAACATCAATAAGGGTTGTTTGGACTGATACAAAGTGTTCACTAGAATAGTGAACATTATATATCAGGCCAACTTCTCACACCAATGGTCTCCCCATTGAATTATATAAGCTCCGTCCTGAAATAGTTGCCCCCTATTTGAGAGATATGTTTTTGGAGTCCCGAGAGTGTGGTGTCCTCCCCCGAGATCAGAGATTGGCGTCGATTGTGTGGTGATCCAAAAGGAAGGGAAGCCCAGAACTAGCTGCGCTTCGTACAGGCCGATCTCATTGTTGAATGCAGAGCCTAAGATATTGTCTAAGATACTGTCCAATAGATTGATAAAAGTTATCGGTGAGCTCGTCCATCCCGATCAATCGGGATTTATTCCACATCGAAATACGGCCTTGAATCTGAGGCGATTGCATGGGGTTCTTGCGAGGGCCCACAGCTTGTAGGAGCCTGCTATTGTGGCGTCACTCAACGCGACGATGGCTTTTGATACGGTGGAGTGGCCGTATTTATGGGCTGTTTTGGCTACGTTCGGTTTTGGTCCGGAGTTTATTAGCTGGGTGCGTCTATTGTATACTGAGCCACTCGCGCAGGTAGTCGTTAATGGTCGTGTCTCTGCGCCAT
Source organism: Lissotriton helveticus (assembly GCF_964261635.1). Classification (NCBI taxonomy): domain Eukaryota; kingdom Metazoa; phylum Chordata; class Amphibia; order Caudata; family Salamandridae; genus Lissotriton; species Lissotriton helveticus. The sequence goes on along the minus strand of NC_136063.1, from coordinate 1,937,645,262 downwards.
TTTGTCTTGGGCGGGGCACTAGGCAGGGGTGCCCACTTTCCCCACTTCTGTTTTCGCTGGCTTTCGAGCCATTGGCGGCTTGGCTTCGTTGGGAGCCCTCGATCAAGGGTATTCGTTGGTCTCCACAGTTTGAGGATCGGATCTCTCTATACCCTGACGATATCTTGCTTTATCTTTCCTCTCCGAGGAAGTCTCTAATTGTCCTCTGTGATGTGTTGGTGTCGTATGGCAAAAATTCGGGATTGATTATAAACTGGACGAAATTGTATTTGTATGTTTTACATGGTGACGCCCCAGTTTTGCCTCGGAACTGCCCTATTCAAATTGTAAGGGAAGGATTCAAATATCTTGGTGTTTATATTTCCATGGATCCTACGATCCGGTATGAGCGAAACCTTCTTCCTCCATTGGCTCGGCTGAAAAGTGACGTGGTTGGGTGGCAGAGACTTCCACTTTCGATGTTGGGGCGAGCGGCCCTTTTTAAAATGATGTCCCTGCCGCGTTTCCTTTATGCCCTCCAAAACACCTTAGACGTAGCACCTGCAGGCTATTTCCGCGAAGTGGAGGGTTTGCAGCGTAAACTACTCTGGGACGGCAGGCCACGTATAGCGTTGGCCAAACTAACGCTTCCGTGATATGACGGAGGGATCGCCCTCCCCGACATCAAGAGATATTATTGGGCGTCGCAGCTAGGGGCTATAAATCATGGTACGTATGGATCTGCAACTGATCCCGGCTATGCCATGGATAGGTGGGTGCTTCCGGGTGGCAATTATAGCAGAGCGCTGTACACTAAATCAATGGAAAAAACCTTGACAGGGCCGACTAGGGTGGCGGTGCGCATTTGGCATGATGTTACTACTTCGCTTGGTTGGAAAGACCGCTTGACTCTGGCTGCCCCACTCTTTAGTTCGGATTGATTTGGCAAACTATGGAACACGAAGGGTTTTGATAAATGGGAACTGATTGTAATAACCACTGTAGGTGATCTCTGGGTGAAGGGAAAGATTAAAACATTTGCTGACCTACAAAAGGAATATGAGCTGAGTGGTACAGAGTATTTTTGTTATGCGCAGGTCAGACATGCACTGCGATCGGTGTTCCCCGAGGGGGAGAAGATACCGGAGGCATCCCCCTTGGAGGACCATATACAAGACGGACATATGCCCGATAGCACCATTTCCCTGGTATATAAAAAACTGATTAATCACAGAGTTGGTCTTTTGGTAGATCTGAGGGAGAGGTGGACCCGAGATGGCCTTGAAATTGATGATGAGGACTGGCAATCGGCGATCTCCTCTCCAAAGGAGGTCGCGATCCCAGCACGATTGAGACTTGTCCAGCTTAAGATACTCCATAGAGTCTATGTCACGGGTCCACGTTTGATTAAAATGGGTCTAGCGGAGGAGGGTCTGTGTAAGCGGGGATGTGGCCTATTGGCGACGTTCCTTCATATCATCTGGGAATGTCGACATATGGTGAATTATTGGGGCTCTGTTTATAATGTTATGCATGAAGTTACAGAGGTGGCTCTCTTGCCGGAGGCTAGGAGATGCCTGCTAAATATCTGGGAGCCCACAGATCTGAATACTGCACAGACCCAATGGGTCACGTTGGGGACCATGAACGAAATGTAGCACAACTGTGGGGTTCTGATAGGCCGCCAACGATAGAGGGATGGAAAGAAAGTATGGATTGGTGTATGTTCCGTGAAAAAACTGTTTACCTGGCAAGGGGTCGTCCTCGAAAGTGGAATGATATTTGGAGCCCCTGGAATGAATACAGAGGGAATGTTTGTGTACCATCAGCAAATGTAGTCCTGGATGTTCCAACTTCCCCATAACCCAATTGAATAAGCATTTATGATATTGATGTATGGCTCCCCTTTCCCCCCCCGACCAAGAAATGTTTGTATTGAATATTGACGTTGATTGACCCCCCTCCTGTACTATGCACCGGTGTATTTATTGATGCCTTGTTTTAATTAACAGAAATATTAAAAAACAAAAAGAAAGTAGCTTGCAGGGGCAAAAGAATATGCACTTGACATTTGTGATTTTTTTTCCTCAAGATGGTTTAAAGGATTGCGACATATTCCTTGAATCAATAATGTTAAATAAAACAAAAAGTAGGAACGTGGAGTGCATGATTAGATTAGGAAAGGTCCCCAAAAGTCCATGGCCGGCTTTTGTTTCCACTTGCTTCCTCTGCAATCTCAACATAATTCTGAACTCTCGAATGAGGTTCCAGCGAAAAACACGTCAACTGGTCTAAAATCTCAAAAAATTGTAATTAGTGCAAGTGTGAACATTCTTCTTCTGGAAATGATTGAACTTTCTTCTAGTAATTATTGTGAAATCCTTTCTTTTTGTTCCCACATTCGATGAACACATTAAACAGTGCTTGTATTTTATAAATGATGCTAGATGCTATAAAAAAAAAAAGCATTGAGAGCATAGTCTTTTCTTTATAGTCTTTTCATTTGCATAAAAGTCAAGATGCAGATGTCGTGAGAAAGTGACAGAGCTTGGTTAGGTGTCATGGATCACAGTCCATGAAGACAGTCCATTTAATTTTTGGCAACTGATACCTTAATATGATCTTAAAAATATGGAGTTGGCACAGCACTACTGGAAAGATATTGGCAGAGTCATGCCTGAGGATGCGGAAGTGGAGGTCCCAAAAGAACCAAAGTGGTTCCTATTGCTGATCCCAGGGGACAAGGCTTGACCTAAAAATACAAGGCTGTGGCTGGCAGTAGCCGCAGTGGTGTCAAAGCAGAACATTGCAAAGAACTGGGCGTCTCCCGCCCTACCGAAAGTGGAGGATTGGCAAATGGATCTTTGGCTGGTGTTGGCAAGCAGAGCACACAATATACTTGAGTAGTGGGTATACAAAGAAATGGGAAAAGATTCGGGGGAATTGGCAGGGTTATATAGGACTACATGGAGAAACATTGGGAATAAACGCAGACTGTTACCACACTATGTTGATTACCTATTCAATAACTGGTGTAATGATGAATAGAAAATGTTATGTATGATGTGGAAAGTGTTTCTTGGTGTACTGTGGGCTGAGCACACTGCAATAAAAAGAAGTTGTTTAAAAAAAACAATATGGAGTCAGGGCATCCCTATAGCTTCTAAAAGTAAGACATTTGTGAGAGGTATGGGATACCCTCTCCTAATTCACATTGTACAAAAATAAATCACATGAAATATGTCACTGAGCAGAATATTGTGCAAAACATTTGACATGTTTATTACTTTTTCTAGACCTATGCTGTGCCTACTTAAGTAGAAACTACCAGAAACAGGCATCTCTTGCCCATATTCACTCCCCTTTGCTATAGAATTGTTGTCAATACTCTGATGCTAGGATTGTTATGGTTTGTCCGAAAATATATAAACAAAAAAGAAAACATTAGGCACAGGTTATGAATGTTAAAGTTACAGCTTTACTGTCCTTGGACTCACTATGTACTACTGTTTTTGGTTTTACTTTATAATTACTTTGGTATTACCAGCGTGTTTAGAGCCTGATTGTAGTAGCAAGCCCCAGCCAGGCCTACTAGTGCAAGGAATTCACCCTTCTCTGCTTAGAGTCCTTAGACCAATAGTAAGAAGTTTCTGAAAAGGGGGTGGTGATGGACAGAGCATCTGAATTAAACAGAACACTCATACCCAGTCAAAAGATCAGGGCTTGATCCATCACCGTTTTTTAGCTCACTGCACCATCCCAGCTCAGAACATGGCTACATGCAAATTAGTCTGTCCCTGGCCCAGTGCATCATGGGAACAGGGCAGTCCAAACTACCAAGCCAATTCTTTACTGGAAAGGAAACAAGCTTCCGGGGATCGGTTTCTGGCATTGCAGCCGTCTTCGGCCCGGCTTGCTTGAATCCTGATGGTGCAGTGAGCAAGGGACTCATGTCTGAGCATACCCTGCCACTCCTATAGTGGCCAAAACGATTCTGAAAAGGGGGTGGTGATGGACAGAGCATCTGAATTAAACAGAACACTCATACCCAGTCAAAAGATCAGGGCTTGATCCATCACCGTTTTTTAGCTCACTGCACCATCCCAGCTCAGAACCTGGCTACATGCAAATTAGTCTGTCCCTGGCCCAGTGCATCATGGGAACAGGGCAGACCAAACTACCAAGCCAATTCTTTACTGGAAAGGAAACAAGCTTCCGGGGACCGGTTTCTGGCATTGCAGCCGTCTTCGGCCCGGCTTGCTTGAATCCTGATGGTGCAGTGAGCAAGGGACTCATGTCTGAGCATACCCTGCCACTCCTATAGTGGCCAAAACGATTCTGAAAAGGGGGTGGTGATGGACAGAGCATCTGAATTAAACAGAACACTCATGCCCAGTCAAAAGATCAGGGCTTGATCCATCACCGTTTTTTTAGCTCACTGCACCATCCCAGCTCAGAACCTGGCTACATGCAAATTAGTCTGTCCCTGGCCCAGTGCATCATGGGAACAGGGCAGACCAAACTACCAAGCCAATTCTTTACTGGAAAGGAAACAAGCTTCCAGGGACCGGTTTCTGGCATTGCAGCCGTCTTCGGCCCGGCTTGCTTGAATCCTGATGGTGCAGTGAGCAAGGGACTCATGTCTGAGCATACCCTGCCAGAAACCGGTCCCCGGAAGCTTGTTTTCTTTCCAGTAAAGATTTGGCTTGGTAGTTTGGTCTGCCCTGTTCCCATGATGCACTGGGCCAGGGTCAGACTAATTTGCATGTAGCCAGGTTCTGAGCTGGGATGGTGCAGTGAGCTAAAAAACGGTGATGGATCAAGCCCTGATCTTTTGACTGGGTAGGAGTGTTCTGCTTAATTCACATACTCTGTCCATCACCACCCCCTTTATGAATCGTTTTGGCCACCACAAGTGTGGAAGGGTATACTCAGATGTGAGTCCCTTGCTCACTGTGATCCAGCGGGCTATAGGAAATATGTCATAAACTACGCTACCCAACTCCACAATATACACTATAATTCACTAATTAATCACAAGGCCCAAAAATCCAACATGACATATTTTGACCAACTGGACCATGTGGCTTAATTAACCTATTCACAAATTATATACATTTATATACAACCGCGGTAAATGAATTCATCTCACTTTACAAACCCTACAAACTAATTAAGCCACTGTGGCGATAAATCTAGCTAAAAGTAACCTAAACTTATGAAATGACAAGACCAGCTTGTTTCCAAAGTAAGATTTTTATTAGCTACTCATTTGGAAATTGTATTAGAAATTTTATTAAAGCAATTTTATTTGAATCATTGCAAATAGTTATGACAATTTTATTATGAATCAAATTATTATAGTAAAATGGAATTTATCAGTTTAGCATTTTTAAAACCTAAGTCCCTAACTAATGCTAACTATAAAGAAGAATTTAAGAATAAAGTCTTTGAGAGCTCTTACGTGTTCCAAGAGAAGTCCAACAGCATAACGCCCTCATCAAAAAGTCTGCAAGGAGAAGCAGAACTCTTCCACGGGGTAAGAGTTTTTATACCTTTCTATGCTAAGCTAATCTAAGAAAATGTATTTTTCTCTGCTGAAATCGGAGTCCCATTGGTCCAAAAGTGACAGGCGACGTGTCACCACATTTTAGAATCACAGTTCCGTCACGTTCTTAGAGACCATTGTCTCTGGTTTTCGAACAACGCAGCTTCCTCCAACTCGCATCAATTGCTACAATTAAAGTTTTTGGCTTCCTCGGATGTCGTGGTTTGTTTCAAACCTCTTTGCCGGTTCCTGGCCTTGGCTTTGTTCAACCAAGAGACTGTCAGCTCAGCACGACAAATTTACATCAGGACAGGAGGAAAATGCTGCCAATATGGACTCGCTCTGGCTCCAAGCAGATTTTTGCAAGCACGGAAATTCACTAGGCCCAAAACCTTTTTCGTTAACTATCATATAAACAAACACAAAAGAATAATTATTATTATTATTATTATTATTTATTTTTATAGAGCGCGTAGTCACCCGGAGGTATCCCAGCGCTAAGAAATCCTATCTCCTAAGTACAGTGGGACAAGGGAAAGGGGAAGGGAGAAAGGACAGGGAGGGCGGGATGAAAGAGCAAGATAAGGGCCATGAATTAATGCGAGTAATATAGTTTGTTCTGTTGCCACCCTCCAATGCTAATTATTAACCCATTAATCTAAATTACCTAGCTGAAATGCACAAATAAAGCAGCATTTTATATCTACCATTCTTCATTTAATCCAGCATGGTTCTTTATGCACCTATAGAGAATAGAGTGACACCACAAAGACAGGGAAGCAAAATAAGCACATGCCATTTATTCTAAAACAGCTGCGGTTAATTTTTGACATAACAATAGACACGATTAATTTATTATTTTCACGAACAAGGAAATGCAACATAATGCACAATTATGAGCACACATGTTAATACCCCATATGTATTCACGTGTATTGTAACTTAAAACTAGGTTGGATTAATACACATACAGCACAATTGTTAATCTTATTATTTTTATTTATGGAAGTGTGACTTCACGAGTTGAAATGAAAAACATTTCTAAATCTCGCTCCATCACCTCCCTCATCTGGTGATTACCAAAGCACCACACCACACCCAAAAATTTAGCAAAATTTTATCTTAAATAAAAATGGTTCAATTTCACTCTGTTAGTATTTTCTAAAGACTTGTTTCAGCAAAATCCTTGCAACTATCATGTTGAGCTCTGCGTAACTCCTCAAGCTCTACCTCCCTCTCTTGCTCCTTCTTGATTTTGTAAATTCTCTTCTTTTCCCTCATGTGTTTCTTTCTCTTGTGTAACATGCAACTGATCTTTGTCAAAACTATCACAAAAATTATCACAAACAAAGGTGTTAGAATCTTGCCAAGAACTGAACCACCAATATCTTGAAACCAGGTTTTAATAGCTTGGAATCTTTTTGAAAGACGTTCTGAAAAATCATCCTCTTCTAAGGGGACTATTTCTGAGTGCATCTCTGTAATGTTTTTAATGTACATTTCAATATTCTTACTTTCATCAGGGATGTAAGTACAGCAATGCTGTACATGTAAAATACCACAGACTCCTCCCTCTTTTGCTAGGAGTATGTCCAGAGCAAGGCGATTTTGCATCGCCATCGATCTAACCGCAATGACCTCTACATCCACTAACTGGAAACCACCCGCTGTGTCAGTGGACAATCTGTCAACAATTGTGGACAATTTTCTGATTTTTCCTGCATTCAGAGTTATACCTACTAAAGGTATCACTGCTTCAAAGATGTCTCCCAAAATGTCTGAGAAACTTTCTCTTTTAAACCTATTTAAATGATTACTGATTTCAAAAGAACCTTCTGTATTTCTGTCAACATGAAAAATCTTAGGAAAAACAAGACCAACAAAACATGTCCCGTACCAATGGTCCGGGAGATTATAATAAGCTTTATCTCCACAGACAAAATAGATCCCAGGAAAAATTGGATCTTTGCCACATTTGAATCCCCAACCCCCCATGATTTGGTAAGTGTCCTCACAATTGCTAGCTCCTACAAAGTAATTATCAAATAGAGTATTATCTCTCCTAATGCAAAGCTTGCCACTAATTGGTTTGCCTATGTGAATTGCAACATTATCAAAAGATTTGCCATTTAGCTTTTCATCCTCTTTCTGCCAGAACCTTGATTTGGTCTGTTTGACCATCTCGTTTATTTTATAAATCGCTCTTCTCTCCTCAACAAGGTTCAGGAAAGTCTTTTCCTCAGCTCTCAATTTACAGGTTAAATTATTTCTATAGGCGTATTCATAAGTAAGTTCGTTAGTAACTAAAAAGAATTCCCTCATCTGTTTAGCTCTTTTATGTTTATTTAAAGCATTCTCTATTTTCGGATTAGCAAAAATCTCGTCATAGTTGGAATAATAATACTCCAAACGACCAGTTTGGTCAAATAAGCTAGCTATCACACTGCAGGTTATGCCATAAGTAAGAGGAAGCATATTGTATGTCACTCCCTCAGAAACAGAAGCAGGCAACTTCACGCAGATATAGCAATCTTTGACACTCATGACCTTAACATACTCTCCCAAAAGCCTCGAAAATGTATTGCTTGAAAAATCACCAACAGACCTATCCTGATGAATATCTGGTCTGTGATCAATAACCTTGTTAGCTTTGTGTGTTGCACTATGTTTGTCTTGACTAACTGGAGCTTTGCTTGTCATATTGACCTTGTATCTCTCCTTATCGATCCCGAAAGGAAAGATGACAGCTAAAATTAACCAGAGCAGAATTAATATGAGCACACATACCAGAGTCATCTTACAGCATTTCTTGAAAATGGAACACTTTGAAGTACCACGCGTCAAAACAAAAGGCATCTTTTTTTTTTTTTTAGCCTTATTTACAAAAAAGAGAAAACAAAATGTTTAAAATTTTCTAAAACCTAACACCCCCCTTTTAAATTATTATTATTTTTTTTAAACCCTCTAGCAATTTTTCTTCGACCTTGCGTCACAAGTTAATTTCTAACTAAATACAATTTCTTCGATCTTGTGTCACCTAACACAATTTCTTCAGCCTTATGCCAAAAACAAAAACAGAGACCTAAACTTAATCCTAAATTTGAACAAGTTAGTACTTCAATCGTTGTCACTATTGTCCTCAATTTCTTCCTGACTGCTACTATTTATCTCAATTACAGGTGGGATTATTAAATAAGCCCATTCAGGAGACTTGTATTTTTGATTCGGTTTTAAAACTCTCTTCGTCTTTCTAGAAATACTTCTATTTTGTTTCCTTTCTCCGCCTTTCTTTCAGGATCCTCCTGACTCGTTATCTCATTCACCTGCTCTTTCGACCTCTTTACCAACCTCACTCTTAACCTTCCGTTTTCAGTTAGCCAGGTCTCTTCTTTTCTCAAGATTTTCCTTTTGGCTCAGACACATTACATTCAGTTTTCCACGTTCTTTTCTTCACTCTTTCCCTCTGACACTCTTCATCACTTTCTCCAGAGTCACTGTCAGAAATTTCAATTGTTATTCCAGGATCTTTTCTAATCGGCAGTCTCACTCCGTTAGGAACAGCACTCTTTTTCCCATCACTGGTACTCGGTAATTCGTCTTCCTCCAAATCTTTAATCACCTTTAACTTCCCAGATCCGGACTTCTTGTTCCTGCTTTCAGAGCTTGTTTTCTGCCTTTTGATACTCTCCTGGTCTAACTTCTGAACTTGATCAGATTCTTCTGTTGTTTCTTTTTCTTTTCTTGTATTTTGATCTCGTTCTTTTACTTCACCTTTTTCTTTGTCTGTTATTTCTGCTGATTCTTTGTCTAGCAGATTATCTTCATCTTCAGAATCTATTTCAATAATATTCAAGTCTTTTCCAATCAATTCTCCATTCACAGATGGTTTTTCCAGATGTCGACCCCTCTGTCGGTCTTCAGTATCTGGATTTCTTTCTATTTCTTCCTCAGAATCTGAATCATCCGTCCTATCACTTTCTTCATCAGACTTTTCAGGTGTAGGTATTGGAATAGTATGACTTGGATGTATCCACCTTTTCAATCCTCTACATTACACTGCATTCGTTGTCTTGGTTTCTGCCATCCCGGTACCAAACAATTCCTTCTTCGGTGAACTTTTGTTCTGACCCAGTCCCCAGGTCTCAGATCATGTGTCTGCACTTTGTCCTTTGATTGTACTTCAGTTTCCACCTGATTAGACACAGAAGTCGCTACGTCAGACAGCCGTTTACAATATTCCAAAATCGCACTGTCATTAATGCTTAACAGTTTTCCTACTGGTACAAAAGCTTGTCTCATGACTCTGCTCATAAGGATTTCGTGAGGACTCAGACCTGTCTTTTTATCTGGTGTACTTCTTAAAGTCATCAGAACAAGTGGAAGAGCATCTGTCCACTTTATCCCTGTATCCAAACACATTTTTCCAATCCTATTTTTGATAGTATGATTAATCTGCTCAACTACCCCAGATGCCTCTGGTCTGTATGCACAATGTATTTTCTGCTCAATGTGTAATGCTTCACAGATCAATTTCATCAGTTTGTTATCAAAATGTCCCCCTCCATCACTCTCAATAGTGACTGGGAAACCGTACCTTGGTATTATTTCTCAAAGAAGCAACTTTGCCACTGTAATTGAATCACAATGACGTGTTGGAAAAGCTTCTACCCATCTTGAAAACAAACATACAATCACCAAAACATATTTCAAACAGTTGTGTATGGGCATTTCAATGAAATCCATCTGAAGTCTGGTGAAAGGACCACCCTCCCGACCTATGATTCCTGTTCCCACAACTGATTTCCTGTTTGGGTTCATTTGTTGGCAAGTCAAACATCTTTGGCAAAGAGACTCTGCAATTGTTCTAAACTTGGTATTAAACCAGGTCTCTTTAAAAAGCCTAATCATAGAATCTCTTCCAATATGACCAGGACCATGATACATTCTGGCCATATCAGCAATCATGCAATTTGGTAAAACTACTCTGCCATCTTTGTAAGTCCAAACTCCATCCTCATCTCGTGGCCTACATTCTGCTTTCAACCATATGTCTTTCTCTTCATCATCAGCTTCCTTTTGCAAATCCCTAATTTCCTGCCATGTCTCAACAACAGATGTTAGCATCAGCGAACTTGAACCATAATCTTTGTTTTTCCCCCGATTGAGTGCATAATTATTCCTTGCGCAATACTTTGCGACTTCATTCGCATAAGCATTGCCTTTGGTGATAAAATCTTCACCCTTTCTGTGTGCTGCACACTTTACTACAGCAATTTCCTTTGGCAACTGTATGCCATCAATTAATCTTTTAATGAATTCAGCATTTTTGATTGGTGAACCTGCTGATGTCATATAGCCTCTCTGAGACCAAAGTTGTCCATAATCATGCACAACTCCGTACCCATACTGTCTATCTGTAATTATGGTAACTCTCAAATCTTTTGCTATTTCACAAGCACGAATTAAAGCAATTAATTCAGCCACTTGTGCTGAACGAATTCCTTCAAGACATGAAGCTTCTTCAACATCTGCTACTGTGCAGACCGAGTATGCTGCTCTCAAGACACCTCCTTCTGATCTTAAACAAGAACCATCCACAAAGAAGACGTGATCTGATTCAAGTAATGGTACATCTTTAATGTCTTGCCTTGGCTTGGTACAGTATTCCATGATATCCAAGCACTCATGTTCCACGTCGTTTTCATCAATATTCTCAGTGTCAGGTAACAATGTGGAAGGATTTAAATTCACACACCTTGCTATTGATACATTGTCTGATCCTAGAATGATTTTCTCGTACTTTGTCAACCTGTTGCTTGTCAGGTGCTGAGTTTTACTTCTTGTGAGAAGAATTTCAACTGAATGGGGAACATAGACTTTTACAGGAAATGCCATTATGATTCCCTCACTCTGTTCAAGGCTAACACTTGTTGCTGCAACTGCTTTTAAGCAACCTGGTAAGGCTTTTGCAACTGGATCAAGAACTGCTGAGAAATAGGCAATAGGTTTTCTCATGTTTCCATGTCTCTGAATTAACACAGACAAGGCACATCCTTCCCTTTCACTTCAATACAGTTCGAATCCTTTTTCGTAATCTGGCATGCCTAGAGCTGGAGCTTCACACAAGCTTCTTTTTAATTTTTCAAAGGCTTCCAACTCAATGTCAGTAAGCACAATTGGATCTTTTATATCTGATTTTGTCAATCTCTGGAGTGGCTTCGCAATTACCGAAAATCCACTAATCCATTGACGACAGTAACCAACCATTCCTAGGAACATTCTTACCTGTCTTTGTGTTTTTGGAGGTTGCATTCCTTGAATCATTTTGATTCTCTCAATTGTCACTTGTCTCATTCCCTTTGCAATTCTATGACCAAGGTATTTTACTTCTTGTTTACAAAATTGCAGTTTTGTAGGAGACACCTTATGTCCTTCATCTGCCAATTTATTCAAAAGTATAATCGTGTCTGTCACACAATTATCTCTGGTTTTCGCTGCAATTAACAGATCGTCAATATACTGCACTAATGTCGATCTGCCAGGTAGATTTAAATCCTCCAAAGATCATTTCAACAACTCATTAAAGATAGAAGGACTTTCTGTATACCCTTGAGGGATTCTGCACCATGCGAGGGTCCTACTCTGGAACCTAAAAGCAAAGATTTCCTGGCTTTCTGGATGCAATGGAACAGTAAAGAACGCATTGCAAAGATCAATGACAGTATACCATTCTGCATCATGTGGAATCTGGTAAAGAATAACAGCTGGATTTGGAACAACTGGGCAACAAGGAACAACAATCTTATTAATTTTTCTTAAATCTTGAACAATCCTATATGTTCCGTTTGACTTTTTGATCCCCATAATTGGTGAGTTACAAGGACTACTCACAATTTCTTTTAAAACACCTTGCTTTATAAATTTTTCAATTACAGGAATAACACCCTCAATTGTTTCTGTTTTCATTTTATATTGAGGAATATTTGGAAATTCTATTCCCTGCTTCACTATAATTTTGACTGGATCGACATGTTTCATCAGACCCATTTCGTTTCCAGTCAAATCCCAAATTTCAGTTTTGACTGTCTTTTTCAGTTCTTCTGGTAAATTTTCTTTGTCAAATGAAGGAAACAATCTTTCTTCTTCTGCCTCAATCATTAACATAGTTAATCTGTACAATCCATCTTCCTCCATGGTTTGTAATTCAATTCCACCAGGTGAGCAATATATTCTGCAATTCATTTTACACAATATATCTCTCCCAAGTAAATTCACTGGACTGCTATCACAAACTACAAATCTATGTTTGTCTTTGAAATTGCCTATTTCTACATTTACAGGCTCAGTAAGATCAGTCTTCATTTGTTGATCACTAACTCCGACAACTTGGATGGTATCCCCAGAGAGAGGTAGGTTTTCAATTTCCACTGATCTAACAGTAGAACGGGTAGCACCAGTGTCCACATCATTCACCTTTCCATTTACAAATGGACCAGACTGGTCAACCTCAAGAGTGGTTCCAATTACACACTCTTCCTCCTCTCTCAGGCACCGTCAGAAGCAGTCATCAGAATCGCTTCCTTGGTTTCCTGTTAATAAAAATTGTCCTGGTACACTTTGCAGATTTTGTCTTTGATTTCTTATTACCTGATCACATCCGCTGAATCCAATATCCAGATTGTATTTTTGACCTCCCCCACAGCTAGGGAAAAGAGGCAGTGGAATCTGATTCTGCTGCTGGGTCAACTGCTGTTGTAGCTGTCGCTGAAGACTCAGATCGTTTAATTGATGTTGTAGCTGTAGCTGTTGCTGCAGATCAACATCATTCTGTATCTGCGGGTTTAATGGAGTATTTTTAAATTTTCTGGGTGGATTTTTACATTCATTCCTCCAATGACCAATTTCACCGCAATTAAAACAAGGCATCGTTTGTTTTAATTCTTCAATTTTCGGATTAAACTTTGGCTTGTTAAAATTATTGAAATTATTTTTAAACTTTCCCTGACCCTGATTTAGATTTTGCACAAATTTTCCATTTTTATTGTCAAGGCTTGCAATCTGTTGTTCAGCCACTTTCACCTGTGCCCACATCACCTTTTCCTTTACCGTTTTCTGTTTAGCCTCCAACTCATCACTACAGTATTTTGCCTTCCTCAAAATATCATCAACAGAGTTTGATTGCCATCCAACAATATTATTCCTGATCATTTCTCCTATTTCTGGTCTAAGACGATAAACGAATCTGTAAATAAAGTGGCTCATGTCTTTTTCATCTAATTTTTCATATCCACTGTATTGTTTGAAAACCAGTAATAACCTTTCATAAAATGAATGAACTGATTCTTTCGATTCCTGGTTTGTTCTGTCTATTTTAACCCAGTCAACCTCTTTTGGGGCAATTTTTTGCTTTAACCAATAAATCACTTTTTCATAAAATTCCATGACTTCAGGTGCTGGAGCACCTGTTTCTTTAACTCGATCTGGTTCAGCTTTTGGCCAACTCACAGCACTTTTGCATTCTGTCCAGAGATCTGATGGGACGACAATGTCGAAAAAGCCATCCAGATCAATCCACAGAACTTTTGAAACCTTTATAAACCTATCTACCTGTCGGTACCATTCCACGGGCTTTTCTCTCAGCCGAGGAAAATCATTAGTAAAGAACAGAATATCCTGTCTCGTCCACGGGACATGTACATACCCTCCACCTGCAATTTCTCTCATCGGAAACTGTTTAGATAGATTATCCAACCTATCCAATCTTTCATCTTCCTTCTTTTTGGTCCATTTCACTCTCCATTTACTCAAGTCACCTAATTTCTTGATGTAAACAATCAATTCTTTTATGTGTGTGATTCTCCCTCCTGTATTGACATTTTCAATGTCTTTTTCTGTAAAATGTAATCTGTAGTGTTTTCCTGGATTTTTCTGTTTGCTTAAATCAATTTCTAATTCTTCTGCCAGTTCTTCTAACTGATCGTATTTATTCTTTATTTTCCATTGAATGCTTTCACTGATAAACAGGAGTTCATCATCTCGATAAAATTTTAAACTGTCAGGACCAAGTGTGCCAATTATTAATTCTTCCAAATTTGCTTTTAATTTTGCAACATCTAGTTTAGGATTTGTCTCAGTTTTCTCAAGAGAATCAACATCTGACTCTGCACCCATTGGTGTCTGGTTAAAAGAACTTTGATTAAAAGTCAAGTCAGGCATTCTTGATTTTTCACTATTAATTTCTGATAAATCTGAATAAAATTTTTCAGCTACCTTTTGAATTTCTGCATTTAATGGAATTGTTAAACCTGGCTGTTTAATTTCTTTTTGATCGAAAACAGGCTGGACAGGACCAATCGTTACTGGAACTGTCACTGCTTCCATGCTTTTAGTTATCTGCCGAATTAATTCTTCTTTTGATCGCAGGTATTCTGAAGTATTTGCAACTTCCTCATTTCTGTCAGTTCTCTTTAAGTTTCTAGGGGCTTCCCTTTCCTTAGGAAAACTTCTATTTTCAATAAAAGCACTAGAATTTGTTCTTGTTTCAAACTGTTCTGGAGTTTCAAAAGATTCAGAATTATTTGGGTATAATTTTGGAGAATCATTTATTGGAGGTGCACTAGGAGTGGTTCCAGTAGAAACCATTGGAGTGGACCATGAACGAGGCTGTCTCAAAGGGGCATTCTTATTATTTGTTGTATAAATTTCTTCTAAGACTGCATCTTCTGAATCAATTTCTATAACTGCGTTATTTTTCTTTTCAGTTCTCTTCTCACTTGGAGATCCTAAAACCATTTCTCCAACTAAATACAGACCATCGCACATGTCTCCCTGTCTCCACATACGCATTCTATCTTCATGCGTTTCTCGTCTGTAACTCTGAGTTTTTGGAGGTCTTTTTATCCCATTCGCTTCTTTCTGAAGTTGAAACATCTCATCCTTCCATTCCACTAAAGCTTCGAATTGTGTTGGTCTAGGCCGTGGTACAAGAGCAGAAATTTTCTCTCTCAAATTTCTTAAAACTTTTACATTAAATGAACCATCATCCGGCCAAGCCAATACGCCGTCGTCCTTTGTATAACTTTTCCAAACATCAAACCATAAAACAGTGTGGTAACCATATTCACCTTCCATATACGCTGCAGGTGTCTTGTACTTATGAAGTAATTTACCACCTCGCGTGTTAATTTTCTTGTCAGGCGAAATAAAAAATTTAATTTTCTGAAGTATCGAAGTCTTTTTCTCAACATGTTTATAATAATAAGTCATTTTTAAATCAAATCTGCTTAATCAGAAATGATCGTAAATATTTCCTGGTTGTTCCGCAACACCAACCAATCTGTGCGCGAAACACACCAACAAGCCAATCAGGTTCAAGCTACGTCACCACCTTGTTCGACCAATAGAAACAGAGCTTCCCTCAAAAGCCAATCAGCGTTCAGCTCGACAAAGTTACGAGAGCCAATCAGAGTACAGCTTGTGACGTATAGTACCCAATCCCTGCGCGGACCGTGTGACGTACACAGCCGCTGCGGTTTCTCGCGTCTCACTCTCAGCGTTCACCCCTCCTTCACAAGAAACTTTTCACAGCGCCATTTTAAAGACGTTTTTCTCAATGTAACTTCGATTTATTAACAACAATAATAACAAATCATTTGTCTGTTTCTCTAATTAAGGCGATAGTTTTTACAGATACACAAGAAATTCTTTGCGTGGAATAGCCGATGCTATTCTCACAGAATATACATTTGTCAATAAAGTAAACTTTTACTCTACCCTTCAAACAAGTAATAACGAACGCGCTTCTCTCTGAATGCACATAAAGTAGCAATTCAAAGTTTGACTCGAACGAAATTACAAAACCATTTACGCACTTTAAAAACGGAAAGTATCCCTAACCACACACACATGAAATGCTGACGGGACTCTAACCCACCACTGATAACATGAATCGTCAGTAAAATAAGCGACGTTACCTTACCCTTCACTCAAGTTCGAATTAATTCTATTACCTTCCCACAGAGAGTTTTAGAACGAGCACATTGTCCCTATACTCAAAGCTTCGATTTCATAGACAATCGTCACTATGCATACATTCTATCTGACACACCTATATCCCTAGCATGTGTTGCACGACGACAACACTTGTGATACACGACGATACCACTATTCCGAAACAGATCAAATGCACTGTGTGACTTCACTCTGGCCACACTACTCTGTACCGGTACAACTAGGATTTTTCACACTGCAGGAAAAATCCTTTCGACTACATGTAACAAAGTGAACAAACTCAACATATGTTAGTTATCGATCCTATGCAACTACCAAGTATCGTGTTGGTTACCATAGCAACCATCAAATCTGCTACCAGGAAATTGATCCAGCGGGCTATATAAAATATGTCATAAACTACGCTACCCAACTCCACAATATACACTATTATTCACTAATTAATCACAAGGCCCAAAAATCCAACATGACATATTTTGACCAACTGGACCATGTGGCTTAATTAACCTATTCACAAATTATATACATTTATATACAACCGCGGTAAATGAATTCATCTCACTTTACAAACCCTACAAACTAATTAAGCCACTGTGGCGATAAATGTAGCTAAAAGTAACCTAAACTTATGAAATGACAAGACCAGCTTGTTTCCAAAGTTAGATTTTTATTAGCTACTCATTTGGAAATTGTATTAGACATTTTATTAAAGCAATTTTATTTGAATCATTGCAAATAGTTATGACAATTTTATTATGAATCAAAT
The DNA here is from genome assembly GCF_964261635.1 of Lissotriton helveticus. Taxonomy (NCBI): domain Eukaryota; kingdom Metazoa; phylum Chordata; class Amphibia; order Caudata; family Salamandridae; genus Lissotriton; species Lissotriton helveticus. Next base: position 1,937,627,959 of record NC_136063.1, on the reverse strand, counting down.
TATTTTAGTAAAATGAAATTTATCAGTTTAGCATTTTTAAAACCTGAGTCCCTAACTAATGCTAACTATAAAGAAGAATTTAAGAATAAAGTCTTTGAGAGCTCTTACGTGTTCCAAGAGAAGTCCAACAGCATAACGCCCTCATCAAAAAGTCTGCAAGGAGAAGCATAACTCTTCCACGGGGTAAGAGTTTTTATACCTTTCTACGCTAAGCTAATCTAAGAAAATGTATTTTTCTCTGCTGAAATCGGAGTCCCATTGGTCCAAAAGTGACAGGCGACGTGTCACCACATTTTAGAATCACAGTTCCGTCACGTTCTTAGAGACCTTTGTCTCTGGTTTTCGAACAACGCAGCTTCCTCCAATTCGCAACAATTGCTACAATTAAAGTTTTTGGCTTCCTCGGATGTCGTGGTTTGTTTCAAACCTCTTTGCCGGTTCCTGGCCTTGACTTTGTTCAACCAAGAGACTGTCAGCTCAGCACGACAAATTTACATCAGGACAGGAGGAAAATGCTGCCAATATGGACTCGCTCTGGCTCCAAGCAGATTTTTGCAAGCACGGAAATTCACTAGGCCCAAAAGCTTTTTCGTTAACTATCATATAAACAAACACAAAAGAATAATTAATGCGAGTAATATAGTTTGTTCTGTTGCCACCCTTCAATGCTAATTATTAACCCATTAATCTAAATTACCTAGCTGAAATGCACAAATAAAGCAGCATTTTATATCTACCATTCTTCATTTAATCCAGCATGGTTCTTTATGCACCTATAGAGAATAGAGTGACACCACAAAGACAGGGAAGCAAAATAAGCACATGCCATTTTTTCTAAAACAGCTGCGGTTAATTTTTGACATAACAATAGACACGATTAATTTATTATTTTCACGAACAAGGAAATGCAACATAATGCACAATTATGAGCACACATGTTAATACCCCATATGTATTCACGTGTATTGTAACTTAAAACTAGGTTGAATTAATACACATACAGCATAATTGTTAATCTTATTATTTTTATTTATGGAAGTGTGACTTCACGAGTTGAAATGAAAAACATTTCTAAATCTCGCTCCATCAACTGCACCATCAGGATTCAAGCAAGCCGGGCCGAAGACGGCTGTAATGCCAGAAACCGGTCCCCGGAAGCTTGTTTCCTTTCCAGTAAAGAATTGGCTTGGTAGTTTGGTCTGCCCTGTTCCCATGATGCACTGGGCCAGGGTCAGACTAATTTGCATGTAGCCAGGTTCTGAGCTGGGATGGTGCAGTGAGCTAAAAAACGGTGATGGATCAAGCCCTGATCTTTTGACTGGGTAGGAGTGTTCTGCTTAATTCAGATACTCTGTCCATCACCACCCCCTTTATGAATCAATAGTAAGAAGTTGGCACAGAAACTGGAATAGAAAAGACAGAGTTTATTAAACCTCATGAGGTGGAACTACAATCACACAACACCCTTCGGTATAGTATGAGGTAGCACACTGACTAGAAGGAGCTTGGTCCTTTTATACCCACACAGGGGCTGAAATGAAGGCGGTAGAAAGTACAGAGTATTGGTTTCAGACACATATAAGGTCATACAGAGCGTGTGCTCACAACAAGTGGGAAGGGCTGACAGTTAGCTAATTTTGGTGGGCACATCTTGACAGGTAAAAGTTGGAGACAGCTGTATGCTCTTCTGAGCATGTGCAAAGTAGAGGAGACTAAACATATCTTGTCTCAGGCAGATTTCAAGAGCAGTTGACAGAAAGGTAGGACAGAGCACATGGCATACAAAATGGCCGACAGAAATACAAAATGGATTCAGTAAAATAGACATGATAGTCTCGAAATACCGAATGTCTTCTACTAATGCGTAACCTAATTATTGCTAAATTACCACAGACGACCCTTTCAGCATTTGCTGAAGACATTCGTCTGTCTAGGGTAATCTGGATCTGCATCCTGTATGTTATTGCTCATCATCTCAGTAACTGCACTATTTAGCATTTGTTGTTCTTTTGTAATACTCTTTTTCACAGGTGTACAAGCAGTGATGCACATAGAGCAAATCATGGGACCACATTGTATACAAGTACAGCATGAAAATAATATCACCAGTAGTATACATAGAAAAGTCAGTAGTTTCCAGCCCCAGGTAACAAAGAGTGTCCTTATCCAGTTTGAAAATGTCCATGTACCAGTCTCTGGGTGAATGACTGCAGCACTCTTATGTAGTTTAGAGATTGCGTCATAAATTGAAGGCGATTGGTCAGGTATAAAGATGCAACAGCTGCTTCCGATGATACGGCATGCACCCCCACGATCAGCCACGATCACATCAAGCACCATCCAAAATTGGAGTGCTATAATTCTTGCAATTTGCAGTTCTTCTGTAATGTTCCCAAGTGCCATAGCTGTCTGATTGGTGACAGCTTCCACTACACGAGTCAATCGTCTGATCTTTCTACTATTGAATGCAGCACCCACGAAGAAAAACAAACCCAAATTGAAATCAACATATTGTTGCAGAGCGGTGTCTGTTTGATCAATCTCATCAGTACTTGTTGTCCGTTTATATCTATTCCCTGAAATAGCATTATACAGTTTCAAGTCAAGATGATATGATGCAGGTGCTAAAAACACAGGGGGTAGCAAAAATTATATGTAGCATACCCCAGACCATCCAACAGGTAATTGTTAATATCCTTTATTGCCACACACCAAATAGGTGTTATGTGACGCTACAAAGCTGCTATTGTTAACACCCTCAATGTTTAATACAGTAGTAAATTCGCTTTCTCCTACGGGAATTCTCCCAACACTGCCAATACATAAATCTGCTTTTGCTCTGGTTACAGAAATCACAAAGGGTCCAATGTTCTTCATATTCCTCACTTTTGTGAAGACGTATGGTGTTGAAATATTGTCCGGTTGGTATTCATCCCATTCCCATTTATTCCCTTTAACTTGAGGATAGCCATCTTTATCTTGGTAACATTCTTTATTCAATCGAAAAATGATTCCACCTATTGAAGGTTTCCCATAAGCAAACAAAAGGGCATACCAAGCTTGACATGAACCATTATGAGAAAACGGTAAAGGAATAAAAGGCGTTCCTCCTTTCTTCTGGTGTGCAAGTATCATCCCACACACCCAACAATTGGTAGTATTTGTAGCATTATGGGTATGATGCAACATCTGAATGAATGTATTATTCAGATAAGACTGTCAATGTTTCTGCTCATGATAAGGAAGATTGTAGTAGTGATGCTCCAGTGGAATTGGAGTGGTTGCAACAAAAAGCTGTCAAGCAGGAACTGCTTTCTCAATGAACCAAGTGGTTATTGTTAAAACCACCAGGGCAACGACAAACCCTACAGCACAAATTAATGCCCTATTCATTTCAATTGACAACGATGCTTGATCTTTCTAAGAACCTGTTAAAAACAATCGTTGGAGCTCTTATCCTTTGGGTAGCCGCTGATTTCTTCACCACAGGCCAAGACGGGTGTCACTACACTAAAGCAGGGCTGATCCCCCCCTTGCCTCATTGGCTCTCCGTTTCACAAACCCAGGGCGATAGCTCAACCAGTCTCGTTCAAAAGTGCAGATTATCGCGATGCTCCAGGAATCGTGTGGTCCGGGAAGACTTCCGTAAACTCCTCAGATGAGATAGCTTGACCCTTCTCTGTTTCCAGAATCTCTCGATGGTCGATCAGCACAGCAGGCTCCACCAAGGCGGGCGATACACGCTTGCAATGCGTGGTATGGAGCCAGTTCTTTCTGTTCGTCATTCGAACTGCTGTCCTTGTAGCCAACAGCATCTGCTCCGGACCTCGCCACCTCGGCTCCAAGCTGTGCGATCTGCCGAATGCTTTGACCATCACGTGGTCACCGGGATGGAGATCATGGGTCTCACCTGTAGATCTGTCGGGAAGAGCTTCTCGAACCTGTTGATGAATAGAGGTCAAACTGTCAGTTAATTGTGCCAAATAATCATTCAATAGAACACAAGGTACATCATGTATAGGGCGTGGCTTAGGAACTCCCCAAATGTTCATCGGTCTTCCAAATACCACCTCATACGGTGCGAGACCTGATCGTGAGTGTGGTACTGATCTTATGGACAACAGTGCCAAAGGCAATGCATCTGGCCACTTTAGGGACGTGGAAGCCACTATTTTCGCCAGCTTCAATTTTAAGGTAGCATTATACCTTTCCACCAATCCTGCTGATTGTGGGTGGAAGACTGCATGGAATTCTGTTTGATGCCTAATCCTTTCATGACATAAGCAACAACTTGCCCAATAAAATGAAGTCCGTTGTCACTCAACAAAATTTTACAAACACCATACCTAGGAAAAAATTCCTTCAAACGCACCTTTGCTGTGGTAAGAGCAGTATTATCCTTTGTAGGGTATGCCTCTATCCATTTACTGAAGGCACATACCATCACTAGGACATATTTTAGATTATTACAGCATTCAAGCTGGATGTAATCCATCTGCAAAACTTCAAAAGGTGCGGTTGGTGTAGCAAACCCTCCTGTAGGAGTTTGTGTCCCTTTTCCAAGAATGTACTGCCAACAGATCAAACAGGACTGTACTACTCTCTTAGCTGTGCTGGCAATCTCAGGATGCTCCATACCCGTGTAAGTAGTTTTGTTATCGCTAGAGCTCCACCATGTGCCAGCCCATGTGCCATTTGAACCATAGGTTGTAAATAGGCTGCAGGTATCTTCCACTTATCCATGTCTTTGTTGCGCCAACAACCCTCATCGTCCAATATTCCTTCCTTGGACCATTGCTCAAGTTCTGCTACAGAGGCAGATCTCTGTACATCTAGTACCTCTTCTCTAACATCATGCAATCGTTCAGCTTGAGATTTCACTACGTACATGGAAGTAGTGCTTTGTTGCATTGCATTTTCACGAGCTACACGATCTGCAAAGGCATTTCCTTGTCCTATTTTGTCAGTGATCTTCTTGTGTGCGCTACACTTTACAATCGCTATCTTTTTCGGATATGTCAGTGCAGTCAAAAGGTTATGTACTAGTTCTCCATGCATTATCTGCATCCCGTGGGAAGTAAGAAAGCCTCTTTCCGTCTAAAATAGGCCAAAATCATGGGCCACTCCAAAAGCATAGCGGCTCTCCGTGTAAATGTTCACACACAAGTCAGTGATAAGTTCACACGCTTGTGTCAAAGCTATCCGTTCAGCTGCTTGAGCCGACTTCTGAGGTATGCGAGCTGTTTCCACTACTGTCTCAAGCGTGGTGATTGCATATGCAGCTGAGGTTGTGCCATCTGGTAACTTCAAACAGGACCCATCAACCCACAGTTCCCCATTTACATCTGGAAGGGGCGTATCTTGCAAATCGATGCGACCCTTTGTCTGTTCCTCAGTAAGGAATATACAATCATGAGGTTCCTTTGACTGGGACTGAGTCACAGAATATGGCAACAAAGTGGCTGGGTTTAGTGTAGCACACCTCTTCAATGTAATATTAGGTGCTAACAGTGTCAATTCGTATCCTGTCAAGCGAGCACTAGTTAATTGTTGTGTTCTAGTCTGATTCAAAAGGGCATCTACTGCATGGGGTACTAGCACCAACAGTTTGTGTGACAAAACTATCCCTTAACTCTGACGTACAGACACACTGTCGCTGCAACTAAATGAAAACATCCAGGCAACACACGAGCAACAGGATCAAGAACTGCAGAAAAATATGCACAGAGACGCTGCTTGTCACTGTGTGTCTGTACTAAAACTAACAATGCACATCCATCTTTCTCGTGTACATAGAGTGTAAAAGCTTTCGTGTAGTCTGGTGTGCCTAACACTGGTGCAGAGCAAAGAGCTTGTCTTAACAGATGAAAAACATTTTGGCATTCTACTGTCCATGGAAAGGGGATCGGAGTGTTCTTAGCCAAAAGCGCTAGCAGAGGTTTAACAAGGTGTGAAAAGCCCAATATCCATTGCCTGCAATACGAAGTCAAACCAATGAATGCACGGACATCTTTCTGTGTGGAAGGTACTGGAGTGTCTAAAATTGGTTGAATGCGATCTGGTGTCAATGCACGTCCCTCCTTAGACAGAAGATGACCTAAGTAGGTCACCTTCGGTCTACAATATTGCAATTTCTTCCGTGATACTTTATGATAGTGTGTAGCAAGGAAAGAAAGTAAAGACAAAGTACACTTTTCACACTGCTCAGGAGTATCGGCTGCCAACAAGATGTCATCGACATATTGTATGAGAGCCACTGCTTCAGACAAAGCAAAGCAATCGAGTTGTCTTTTTAAGGCTTTACTATAGATACTCGGACACTCCGTGTACCCTTGAGGAACTCTACAAAATCGGTATAATCTGTTATTTAAAGTGAAACCGAACAAATATCGGCTATCAGGATGAATAGGAATCGAGAAGAAAGCGTTCTTCAAATCCACTGCTGAAAATGTAGTTGCTGTTGGAGGGACCAGGGTAGGCAATGTCATTATGTCAGATACTACAGGATACTGTGGTACTACAATCTTGTTGACCTCTCTCAAATCAATGATAAATCTATAAATCTTATTGTCGGTATCTTTTTTCAAAATGGGGAGAATCGGACTATTGCAGACATTATAAGGAACTTCTTCCACCACTCCCACTTCAATCAGGTCTTGTACAATATGTGTAAGTGCTTCTTCTCCTTCTCGAGAAATTTTATACTGAGGCAATCTCTGCAATATAGCACACTCCTTGACACTAATATGCACTGGTGGAATAACCATTTGTCCTACATCGGTGTCTGAAGTAGCCCACAAAGTACTAAGAAGTGAAGCTAGGGCAATGTCCTCTTTAACAATACAAGATCTCTCAATCATGGGGTGGTTGTCATTTAAAACAACACGCACTCCTTCCGGAGAACATCGTATCGTGGCCCTGAAATATTTGAGCATGTCAAGACCCACAATATTGTCTGGTGTATTTGGAGAAAGCAAAAATGGACATGGAGCAGTAAACTTATCAACATGGAGTGCAAGGGGTTGTGATAATGGGCTAAGGGTGGATGTTCCATCGAAATCTATCGATGTAATAGTTAAGCCAGACAGGGGAGCCCTAGGAATCAAGTGTTTAGACAAGGCGCTACGAGTAGCTCCTATATTAACCAGAAATGGATCAGTAGAACCAAAAACATGTGCTGTAACATAGGGACCCTTCTGATCTACTGGAACTTCAAATGATTCCTTACCCCATCCTGGGCAATCCTATACATAAGCAGAATCTTGCAAATTAGACGGTTCATAGTCGGACATTTGATATTGATTCCATCTGTCAAAAGTATTAGCCCCCTCTTGTCCACGTGTATTAGCGTCAAACCGAGCACGATCATTTGTGTTTCCTCTAGGCCCTGAATATCCTGCCTGATTTCTCATTTGTCCCTGACCACGTGAACCCTGCTGAGCACGTAGCACTGGAGAATTAGAAATCCAATGTCTGAATTGTCTACAATACGCACACTGATCAACAGACAAATCTACATGAGGATTGGGAGGAAAAGATGAACCATAGGATCCACGTCCACCTCTATTATTACCTCTAGAAGGTGGGCATAAGCTTGAACCATCATAACCTTTGTTTTTAACTCTTTAGATTTTTTATCCTCCTTACTTTTTGCTTCTAATTCCTGTTGTTCATAATACTGAGCCATAGTTAGGAGAGAAGCCGGAGAGGAGGAAGTCCATGAACTTTCGCTCGCTTAAGGCGACTAGCTATTTCTGGCAAAAGGTTTGTGTTCTATTATCGACAAAAAGATGCCTACCTGTATCATCTGTCAATGACTGGCCATTAAATCCTGGAATGCTTCTTCAAAGCGTGTGAAAAAAATCTGAAACGGATTCATCTATTTTTTGCTTGCAAGACGCTAAAATAGTCCAATCTATCTTTTTAGGGGGAATAATCGTTTTTAATGTAACCAATATAGCTGCTTGAAGATCTAAAATTTGCTGACACGGTTTTTGTGCAGGTTCTCTTTCTTTATCTGATTGTTCTATATCTGACCACAATGCTCCAAATACCGCACGATCGTCAACTTTACGCACAGTTCTCCACATATCAGGCGGTAATATTAATCCAAAAAACAAATCAATGTCAGACAAAGTCATAGTACAAGAGCTAATGGCACCCTCAATTTCTTCATAAAAAGCTGTCGGATTCTTTCGTGGATCAGGCAATGCATTTTTAAGAGCCATGACATCTGCTCTTTAATTTCTCCCCCTTCTGAGCTCCTGGCATCGGATGGTGCACAGGCCCGTTGTGATAGTCTTGCCACTTTCTTCTTTCAGAAGATTCAGGCCATTTATTCCCTACTCTCGACAGGTAGGGAGGACATGGGTTTCACTCCTACCTCAGATTCCGGTCTGTCCATGTCCTGTTCATTGGTTACTTTCCCACTTCTGGATCCCGGTACATTGGATAAAATGGTCCACAAAGTCACCTCGGGATCTCCCAATGATCCGGCTCCCCCGCAGACTTTAGTTAAGGTGATTGACACTATTCGCCCGTTCATCCTGGATGCCCTTATCACCTCCATCACCTCTAACTCCATTCCAGCCCCATGGAAGTGCGCGATGGTTAGGGCTCTGCTGAAAAAGCCGAACTTGGATCAGAATAATCTGTCCAATTTTCGCCCCATCTCGTTGCTTCCGTGGATGAGTAAACTGCTGGAGCGACATGTCAATAAGATCTTAGTGGATTATTTAGAGTCCAATAATTTACTACGTGTCTCCCAGACGGGGTTCCACCCTCAGCATGGCACTGAAACCGCCCTCTTGGCGGTGACGGAGGCAGCTAGAGCCATAATGGACCAGGGAGGAAAAACAGCCATCATACTTCTCGATCTCAGTGCAGCGTTCGACACAGTTAACCATGCCACATTATTACATCGTTTGAAGGGCATGGGTGTGTCGGGCGCGGCCCTAGCTTGGCTGACTTCCTTCCTGGATGAGCGATCCTTTCAGGTGTTTGAGGGCAAGGCAGTATCATCTAAGCATCCGCTCAGCTGTGGGGTTTCCCAGGGCTCTTTCCTGAGCCCCACCCGTTTTAACGTTTATATGCAGCCTCTAGAGTAACCCTGGGCGAGCGGCTACGTTCCGTGCACGGAGTGTGCGTAGTGCCGGCTTCTACGCATTTTGCGTAGCAGGCGTAGAATCCGGCACTATGCACGCTCCGCAGACGGAGCGTAGCTGGCCGCCACCCGCCTCCCTCCCGCCCTCCCTAAATACTTTAAATTAATAGTGTAAAAGAATTAAAAGGCACTTACCTTGCCCGCCGCTGCCTGCTGCGAACCCGGGGCTCGCTATCTTCATTGCTTCCGTCTTGTGTATCTAATGCGCATGCGCGAGCGGCCGCGCATGCGCATTTCTCACGAGAAATGCGCATGCGCGGTCGCCCGCGCATGCGCATTAGTACACAAGACGGCAGCCATGAAGATAGCGAGCCCCGGGGACGCGGCGGGCAGCGGCGGGCAAGGTAAGTGCGTTTTAATTCTTTTCCACTTTTAATTTAAAGTATTTAGGGAGGGCGGGAGGGAGGCCTGCGGTGCGTAGTGGGGCTACGCGGAGTGTGGAGGTGGGCGTAGTTTCTCGCCCACTTCACGTAGCTCCGCGAAGCCCCACTACGCCCACTACACCCAGGGTTACTCTAGAGGAGATAGTCCACCCTTTTGGTGTGCGGATTGTCACCTACGCAGACGACACCCAACTGGTGGTCTCTCTGGACCACGCTGAGGGTTCGTCTAACACCTTGGGCCCCTGTCTAGAGGCTGTTGCTGAGTGGATGCAATCCTCCCACCTTAAACTCAATGGGGAGAAGACCGAGATCTTGTTATTGGGCAACCCCTCCTTGACCACCTTGGCTTCCATCTGGCCCTCATGTCTCGGTGCCCCCCCCCCCTAAACCCCAGATAAAGAGCCTGGGAATTTGGCTTGACAAAGCACTGGATTTTTCAGTCCAAGCCAGCAAAACCGCCTCCACATGCGTCGGGTTAATGAAAATGCTCCGCAAAGTGCTCCCTCTGCTCCCATTCCAGGCGAGAAGGGTCATGGTGCAGGCCCTGATACTTTCTCGCCTGGATTGTTGAAATGTTCTATATCTAGGAGCCCCGGCGGCAGTAATCAATAGGCTTCAAGTCACCCAAAACTGCGCCGCCCGATTATTATTCAACATCCCTCGCTGGCAATCTGCCAGGAAGGCTTTAAAAGAACTCCACTGGCTCCCTGTGGCTGCCAGAACGTAGTTTAAGGCCATGTGCATTTTGCACAAATCTTTCCATCGAATAGGCCCTGCCATTCTGCACCCCCTAGTGTTACCTTACACTCCATCCAGAGCTCTTCGCTCTGGTACACTGCATCTGGCAACCTCGTCCAAAATCAATAAAGCCCGCTCTTTTACTCACACAGCAGCGAGGCTTTGGAACTCTCTGCCTCCAACCCTGAGAGAAAACAACAGCCGACTGTCATTCAGGAAGGCTCTGAAGACTCACTTGTTTGCAAAAGCGTGTTGAAGTACCCGTTGGCCCGACACAGTAATCAGTCTAAAGCGCTGCGAGGCCTCCGGGTAGTTATGCGCTATATAAGTGCAATTTTTCATTTCATTTCATTTCTCTATTCCAAGGAGTGTAAATCCAATTATAAATAAAATACCCTTTCGCGTCAATAGAAGTCTTATCGTCACTTGTGCCTGTTCTTTTAGGAGGAACATATAAAGGTGCGGCTTCCCGCATAGGTTTCACATTTACAACATTCTTATCTGTTTCAAGCGTCGGAGCTCATGCCATGTTGATTCGAGATGTTTGTGCAGTGCGTCTGATGCCTTTTTCTCCTCCCGCAAATGGACTGCTTCATCACTTAGTTTAACCAAGCGCTCTGATTGTGTCAGGCACCTGGGAGAAAACAAAATAACCTTCACGTAATTGCTTACAATCAGCTACTATATCATCTGGCTCTACTTCCACCGAATATTTCCTAAATCGCCAACAACCTCTGTAGCCAATATCTCAGTAAAATATTTCTGTTCCTTTTCTGACGAATTCTTAATAGTATCTAGAAGTTCAGAAGCAGTGAGAGTACCACGATCGGCTTTTCGTGCTGCAGATCTAATCTCAGAGGAACGTTCGGTATTTAACATTGAGCGAGTGTCTCAAGCTTTATCCTGTTCCGATGGAGAGTCCTCATCTGACTCATCAGGAGCTGTGGGAAGAGTATATGGAGGTGGATAACGATCTAATAAGAGAGAATCATCTTGGGTGTTTATTAAGAATAGGATAAAGAGGCATACGAATAGCATATTGGCCATTTACCTGTAACTGACGCTCCCTATCTTCCCTTTCTTTAATTTCTTCAATCTCTTTTTTTCTCATTTCCAATGCTTTAGCATGCACACTTTTACGCTGTTCTTTTTCAATCAAGGCCTGTTCACGCTTCATTCGCTCACACACTTCTTTCTCGCACTTTCGCACACAGTCAAACTTGTCTTGCCTAGCCTTTCGCTTGAACATTGGTTGCTCCACATACTGAATCTTTCGCAAATCAAATGACCCATGCATAGGCCAACGCAACTCAGGATCCTTGCGGGTGTATTTATTCCACAATGTGCTGTACATTATGGACGAAATACCATATTTAATATACATATCCCCTCCGGGGGGGCCAGTTGGGCTTCATCAATTCTCAAATTGGTACCATTACAAAAGCAACACATCTTTCGAAGTGTGCTGGAAACTGGCATGCCGAAAATAGTGCAAAATGTGCAGTATTATAAAAAAGTAGCACTTAAAGTACTCTTCGTACGTTGCGCCGTTCAAATATTCTTAGGAGTAGAGAAAAATCTCCTCATTACCTGCCTATATGTATTGCAACACATATATAATTTTTCATATTCCTAGGACTAACTCAATATTTGGCCAATACATATCAAAAATGCCACAGTAAGTGTTTCTAAAACTACCTTACCAATCCAAGGCTTCAAACTTACAGCAAGTGCCGCAAAACGGCTCTTACCAATCAAATGGTGTCCAGGTTCCTACTGCCAAGTTCTCAAATCGACCAAATGGTCACTGCACGGCGAATCAACAGAAGAGATCTCAGTCGAGGACCGGCGTCACCTGGATGGTCAGATCAGAAAGAAAGGGAAAACGCCGTGGATGCCAAGACTTGGGTCTCCACTGACAATGATCACGTTCAAAGCGAGATTCCAATCCTTCGTCTCGACCAGTCCTTCGGGCATCCGAGTCGCCGATGAGCCCCACGTTGGACGCACCAATTTGTAGTAGCAAGCCCCAGCCAGGCCTACTCGTGCAAGGGATTTGCCCTTCTCTGCTTAGAGTCCTTAGACCAATAGTAAGATGTTGGCTCAGAAACTGGAATAGAAAAGACAGAGTTTATTAAACCTCATGAGGTGGAACTACAATCACACAACACCCTTCGGTATAGTATGAGGTAGCACACTGACTAGAAGGAGCTTGGTCCTTTTATACCCACACAGGGGCTGAAATGAAGGCGGTACAAGGTACAGAGTATTGGTTTCAGACACATATAAGATCATACAGAGAGTGTGCTAGCAACAAGTGGGAAAGGCTGATAGTTAGCTAATTTTGGTGGGCACATCTTGACAGTTACAAGTTGGAGACAGCTGTATGCTCTTCTGAGCATGTGCAAAGTAGAGGAGACTAAACATATCTTGTCTCTAGGCAGATTTCAAGAGCAGTTGACAGAAAGGTAGGACAGAGCACATGGCATACAAAATGGCCAACAGAAATACAAAATGGATTCCGTAAAACAGGCAAGATAGTCTCGAAATACCGAATGTCTTCTGCTAATGCTTAACCTAATTATTGTTAAACTACCACATGATGTGATAGCAGGACACTTCTAATGTGAACACAGGGCACATTTCATATTTATCAGATTGCATCTCCTGCAAATGATGTTGTAAATTCCTTTACAAGTGTTTTGCTTTTTTGACTGCTTCTATTTCACAGCATACCAGATTGTGTCCATTTGAAACTGTTCTGTATTAAGTTATCCACTTTAAAAAAACTCTCCTTTTTGTCCTTCTTTCTTTCCTTTTTTCTGTCTTTCCTTCTTTCTTTCATTTTATTCTTCTTTTCCTTTGTTTTCTTTCTTATCTTTTTCTTCTTTTTCTCCTTCTTTTTTTCTTTTTTCTTTCTTTCCATTATTACTTCCTTCCTCTTTTTTCCTTCTGCCATTTTTTATCTTTCCCTTCCTTCTTCCCTTTCATTTTTCCTTCTTGCCTTCTTTCTCTCATTCTTTCTCATCTCATTTCGTTATTTTCTTCTTTCAGCCAACTCTAGACTGATTGACCTTTTTAAGGTCTGTGTTAGCCAAGACCTTTTGATTTTACTAAAATTATGTGTTTAATATAGTTACTTACAGGTGTTTTCAGCCAGACTTTCTGCGTGCTGGAGTAGATAGAAGAAAATTGTGAATGACACCAACCACAGACTAATGGTTGAAGTCTGGTTGAATGCCCTCTAAGTAACTATGTTATACACATAATGGGAAACCCCAAAAGAGAAGTGGAATTGCTGGTACTGAAATCGATTCTGTCGCCTGCCTTAGATGCTTTTATTGGTGCAACTCTAGTAGAAAGCAGGTCATGTCTTTACAGAAATCACTTGAGTCAGGTCTGCCATGCCTCGTTCATGCTCAGAGAGTGTTGTCTTATTATATGGGATGTTTAATGTCTGGATTATAATCTGAACTCTGTCAGTGGAAACACTTGAGGAGCAGGAGCAATGAAACTATTGGAAATTGCTTTTCAAGACTCGTTGTCGAGAATACTGCTAACATAAGACCAGATATCAATTTAGACCATTCAGCCAAAAACAATTACAAATGTCACACAGCAATACAATGAAATGCTTATTTATTCTCAATCCAGCCATACATATGCCTAGCTGCCAAGTACAATGAAACAATGTCCCCGTAGGAATTATTTGCATATTATTCTTCGGTACTTATTCGTCACCGTGGTGATCCTATAATTATGAAAAGGCAAGGAAGGTACAGTATAATACTGTTGTTTTTATTTAGTTTTCATCAGAAATTCTGGTATGGCAACAAAAATACTACACAATATATTCATTTGTTTCTTTGTAGTATTCGACACCTTATATTTTATAACATGGGGATAGTACTACCATGTGGAGACGATGTAATTACAACATATTTCATTCATTGTAACACACTCCAAAAAACATTACAAATACAATGGTGTCTTTCGTCAAGTAGCCTGTGTCATGGGTGGCACTATCACCCCGTTTTGGCTTTTTCTTTGCCAATGACCTTTGCATTCTAGAACTTTTAGTTTTTTTAACCATTATTAGAACAGGATTGAAAATGAAAATATATCAAATGACACAATAAGGAAAGGTCACTATGTTGCATGCAATATACTGCATATCAATCAAATCATACCCATTATATCAATCTACCACTATGTTGTAAGGGAAGTGTATAGATAGTGTCCTTCTACTTCTACTTACCTCCCAAAGTAAGTATAGGTAGAGTTAAGAATATCATATATCAATTATATACTGAGCATCAATGTAGTGGTAAGTTGATATGGTGGATGTGATATCATAGGTCGATATTGTTAACATCAATATAGTGACAGATATCCAGTGGTACTATCAAATATCCTTGACTGAAGGTGTCACACATGGCATGGGTCTCCTGGAGGTAGGGCGGCCGTGGGTGGAGATAGTAGCAGGTTGGGAAGGGAAGGGGACAAATAAAATATAAATGAAAAAATAAATAAGACTTGCCTGCTGGTATGCTTCACTCCTGATGACGCTTGCTTTGCGACTCCTCTTGTCGGCCTGAAGGGGATGAGCACTCAGGGCACAGGCTCCAAACCCAATCCAGGCGCTGCTCTCACATGAAAGCAGCGCCAGGATTGGTCTGAGCTGCCTCGTTTGCCGCTCAAACGGTGATTTGGAGCCTGTGGCTATTCTCCAACCCAGCTGTGTAACACAGCCAGGTTGGAGAAACATAAGTGTGCATATGTGTTTGACTGGCCTAGGACGACCAGCCAAATACACATACACACTTGTGAGTGCAAACTACTCCGCCTTCTTGCCATGCCCAGCCCCACCCTATACTTATTGTATTGTGGGGCTCAGACAGCATAAATAAAATGCTAATAACATTATGTTATTATCATTTTATTTATCGTCTGTGGGCATGGGCTGAGGAGTGACTCTCCACCGCCATTCCAGAGGAGCCGACCCTGTCTGAAGCTATGTACGTGTTAAAGTGTTCATGTGTGGAAATTGTCTATGTCTACGTGAGCCCCTTCATGTTATCTGTGCACAAGGGTGCCTGTGCAAAACAGGTAACTTTAAGTATGGTATCCATTTACAAATATCTGCAGCCCTGTTAAAAAAATCAATCAGATACACCTGAGGAAAAGGTTGACATTCTCCATCATTTTCTTCCTAAATGTCAGGCATCAGCAACACACACAGTACGGCTATTCATTCTTTACATTTTGATACTTGTACATCTTCATTTTTAATGGGAAAATACTGTCAACAATCTGTTCTCACTTATTACTCATAGATGTATTACCCCCAAAGTTCCCCGCCATGTGCCCACAATGCACACATACCTGGGCCTCTAAACTGCATGTCAACAAGTGCTCCCCTGAAGCACAGCATGCCAAACACACCTGATTAAAAACACCTACTGCTCTATTGATGCACAGCATCCAGAGCTCTAGAGAGGCCCTGACAATATGTAACTGAAGATTCCATATGTGCCCGAAGAAGGAGAAGAATATTAGGAGTCTTGGTTCCATAGTTTTATCAGAGCATTTAAAGCTATACTTGAAATTGGGCATGGTTTCTTGAAATAAGCTTGTTTTGACAAATGTTTTAAATTTGCCGGTTGGGCCTGCTGGCAACACGTCTCTATATTTGTGTCTGACTGTGTATATGTTCTATATGACCATATGTGAGTGAATGCTATGTGTATCAGTTAACAATCCTGACCTTCCGGCTTTCTCAAAGCTAGCATTTTAAAAGGCACCAAACAATTTAATGTATGAATATAACCATCTAAAGAAGCCTTCGATTTTAGAAGCAGTTATGAAGAGAAATTGATGCAAGATTTCAATATTCTATGGTCTTTCATAATCCACAGTAACCCTATTTCTCTACAGCAATAACTCTTATTTAAATCTATAAGAAGAGTGCATGCTGATCTTTCTGGACTGCTTCCAGAACTGATTGCACTGACAGCCCTATGTCCAGAGATCCATGAAAGCATCCCTCTACCTCTCAAGTCTACCAGTGCTCTCCCCATGCCCCATTGGCTAGTCTAACTACTAATATGAGTCAGCTGCTCTGTGTGTTGTTCCAGGTGAAATGGTCACAGTGTATGGCCCAGTTTCACAAAGAGACTTTACATACGTGGCGGAAGCTGTTGGGTCATGGCGGGATCTCCATAATCGTGGGTGGACCACCACCCTGTAGTTTTCCATTGGGGAGATCCCACTAAGAGTGCAGAGGTCTATTATTTGTTCTTTTTGCATTTCTTGCCCTAAGTGCGAAGGGTAGGCCCAGACGTGGGCCGCAAGCTTACTATGCCACTGGATTCAAGCTACCTTGGCTGATGAGGAGTGATACCCCGAAACTGGTCCCAGGATCCTTGTTTCTTATCAAGGGAGGTCCTGTCCTGGCAGTTCAGGCTTCACTGTTCCCATGCGGTGAAGGGTCAAGACTGATTTGCATATGGCTGGGTCCAAACCGAGGTGGCGGGGTGAGCAAAAAACAATAGTTTTAACCCATATGTGTCTGAGGGTGAATGTTTGATTTGTCCAGCATTCCGTCCACCATTTGTTCTTTCAACAGAGAGGGACACTAAATCAGCATTTAGTGTGCATGTGTGTGTTCTTCTGGAGGAAAAGGAGTCAAAGCTGAATATAATTGCCATGAGCTGTATGTGCTATCCCAGAAGAATACATTCACTGTATATGCATTAACTGCTCCATAGGTACTCAGAGGTGCAGGTAGAACTGAGATCCTCACTTATAAGGCCCCTTGCTACACTTTTGTGCCACCAGAGCATCACTTTTTTGATGCTCCGGTGGTGCAATGTGTGCAGCATATTTACAAGGCCACAGAAAGCCACATTTCATGGCCTTGTGAATGTGTGCGCCTTTCACACAGGACACTGCGTGAAAAGGGCGTTCCATGAGTGTTGCTGTGGGTGTTCCCACGCAACACCATTGGAATCTAAAGCATTCCCAGGTTTATGAGGAACAGTAAACCTGGGCATACATCAGATTCTTACGCTACCCCAGGTTTGGCGCTAGTGAGGCGCAACAAAGAGAAATGTTTTCATTTCTCCTCATATATTCTGCTTTTTATGTGTGCTGCATTGTGCAGCACACATAGAAAGAAGAAATCGCCTCAATTGGTTGCTTTTGTGTAGAAGGGTGTCCCTTCCTACACAAAATCAATCAGCTCCGCAACCCAGGCACCCTTGCACACACAGGTGCCTGCGCTGGCCCATGGCGGCCGATTGTGCACCAGCGCTGAGGAAGAGGACAGAAATGCACCGTATGTAGCCACCGAGACAGAGGCTACAAAACTACCCTCGGCACAGAGCTCGTCGAGAACGCTAGGCTGGTGGCAGCTGCCTGGCTCTCTTTGGAACCCTGTGTTATCCGCTCATAACGTGCAGTAAAGGATAGTAATTGCTGGTGCTCTGGCGCGATTGTGGCGCCAGCGCTTTTGAAACATTTTAAAAAACTGATTTTATAGTGACATTTACTGTTTATCATTTACTTACTTAAACGCACTGATTTATTTACTGCAGCCCGCCCTGTTCCATCGCGGCTGGTGCCGCTTGCGTGGAGGGTGAGGCGAGCCGCCATCTTGGGTAGGGCTGGACCGGATCTAGCGGTCTAGTTCCCCCGAGACAGAGGCTACAAAACTACCCTCGGCACAGAGCTCGTCGAGAACGCTAGGCTGGTGGCAGCTGCCTGGCTCTCTTTGGAACCCTGTGTTATCCGCTCATAACGTGCAGTAAAGGATAGTAATTGCTGGTGCTCTGGCGCGATTGTGGCGCCAGCGCTTTTGAAACATTTTAAAAAACTGATTTTATAGTGACATTTACTGTTTATCATTTACTTACTTAAACGCACTTATTTATTTACTGCAGCCCGCCCTGTTCCATCGCGGCTGGTGCCGTTTGCGTGGAGGGTGAGGCGAGCCGCCATCTTGGGTAGGGCTGGACCGGATCTAGCGGTCTAGTTCCCCCGAGACAGAGGCTACAAAACCAATGTGTATACCGGAGCGCAGCGGACGAGCGCAGCGGGCGCGACGAATGCGCGCCGAAGTCGCGCACAAGTCAAGCCCGTCTGCGCCCGTCCGCGGCAGACCAAGGCTCGGGGCCAGAACCCCTGGTCAAATACTTTCCTATTCCTCCCCTGATTTTCTACAACTCCGACCATTAGACAACACGGGGCCTGCCTTACCCGCGCATGTTCTAAAGCGTGCCGCTACCCATGGCATTCTGAACCTCAAGTTCATGGCCGAAACTCCCACGCGTCCCAACCCTCCCACTGCTCTTGCACCCCCACCTGTAGCTGAGACAACTTTTAAATGCTACTATTTAAACACCAGGTCCATGGTGAAACACCACATGGACATCTTTCTTTTACTTCAGGCCGAGCAACCAGATATCTTACTCCTTACAGAGACCTGGCTGAACGCCGACTCCTTGCCCGACATTTTGGCAGCAGTTCCTTCCAATTATTATATCCTGCACGTGAATAGACCTGCTGATAAAAGGGGCGGGGGAGTTGCTGCGATCATTCTTAAAACTCATACCTTCTCCCTTCTTCCGTCTTTCGATCTCACAGGATCGGACAGTATGATTTTTGGGATGGACACTAACAGCGGATCTCTACTCATGGTCCTCATTTACCGTCCTCCCCAAAGTATGCCCACATTCGCTGTATCTTTAGCAGAACATCTTGCCCCTCTGATAATTAGTTATAAGAAAATTGTGCTGCTGGGTGACTTTAACCTTTGGATGAACTCTACTGAGTTGGTTGGGCAGGCAGCTGTACTGAAGGAAACTCTTTTAGATATGAATCTCATCCAACAGATACACCTCCCTACCCACGAAAAAGGGCACAGCCTTGACCAAATTTGGTCACAGAATGTTCCTCTTATTATTAATTCCATCACTCCCTGCATTTGGTCAGACCACTTTCTGATCGATTTTTCTATTACCATCATCGAGAGCAGAAAACAGCCGCTTCAGAAAGGAGGGAAAGTCAGAATTTGGAAGAATGTTGACCTCCCTGCTTTTATTGACACCTTAGCCTCATCCCATCCCCTTTTAGACCAGGATACCGAAGGGACTGAAGAAGCCTTTTCCAGCTGGCTACTTCAGGCAGCTGACGCTCACGCCCCCTGCTCTAATTTTCCCCGCTCCCGCACCCGCGACGCTCACAGGTGGTTTACACCTCATCTGAAAGCTTTAAAGCTGCAAGTTCGTCAGAAGGAGCGGAAGTGGCGAACAGTGTACTCAGAACTTGACAAAGCTAATTACTGTAGGGCGCGAAAGGAGTACCAGAAACTCATTCAGAAACACAAAACTGACCACTTTTCAGAAAAAATTCTTCAATCACGCAATAAATCCAGAGATTTGTTTAACATTGTGGAGAGTCTTAGTGGCAGTGACAGAACCTCTTTAGCTGTGGCCCCCACCCAGGACCTCTGCAACACATTAAACACTTTTTTCTTTAATATAATCTGCACTATAAAGCAAAGTATTTCTATCATTCCGTCTTCCCCTCTCCTTGCCGACACCTACTACAATCCTTCAACTCTGGAATCTCTCCCCCCCATTGACGTTGCCCGCTTATCTAAACTCCTTTTTAAAGTTAAATCTGGCTCCCCTGAGGACATCTGCCCCCCATATATTTTGAGAGAAGTCGGAACCGCCATCCCTGAGAGCATGCTCTCCATGATGAATGGATCTCTCTTACATGGTTTAAAAACTTTAAACTTTAAAAAAGCTCTTCTTATTCCTTTGTTAAAAAAAGTTGGGGCTAACCCACTCGACCCACTTAACTACAGGCCCATATCCTTGCTGCCATACTGTGCCAAACTATTGGAGGCCCATGTCTGTGAAAGCATCTCCCATTTTTTGGAAGAATCACAGTATCTTGCGCCTAATCAAACCATATAGACACTCATACTGATATTAAAACAAACATCTAATAACCCATATACATAGGCAGGTAGCTACTCGCCAACCCATTTAGCCACTTATACACAAAGTGAATCACTAATCCTTATATTAAATTATTTAAACATTAATCACTAATAATTATTTTTCAGAAAGACAGACATTCACTGGATGGTGTCATCAGTGATGTCATGAGTGATGTCACTGACCATGTCATGAGTGATGTAATATGTGACGTCATCAGCAGTGCATTGCACGCGCAAGTTATAGTGAGTCCAACTAACTATAACGTGGGAATTTCAATGGTTTTATGCGAGTAAAACTTTCAGCTAACTATAACTGGTGTGAAACCTATGGTTTTTTCAGTGAATTTAATAGTTTTTTTAATGCTAATTCCTAACTATAACTGGTGTGAAACCTATGGTTTTTTCAGTGAATTTCAATGGTTTTTTAATAGCAAATCTTTATAGGTATAGAAAGTGAAACATTTTAAAACGAATTTTATATTGTATAAATATGTAAATATTTTTTTTTCATTTTTTTTATTTTTAACCCCGGGGCACTCCCGGGGCGCGTACCGGTGAACGCACGGGTAAGCGCAATATTACGGCGCGCCTCGGGCGCGTACCGGGGAGCGTCCCGGGAGCGCTATTCCCGTGAACGAAAACAACATCGTGACGTATCGCGTACACGCGTGATGCATCCTATGACGCACAGCGTAATCGCAACCGAAAGCACGCGATCGCATACGATCGCGGAACGTCCTGACGCGCTTACGCTACGCACCCGCGGGCGCGCCCCGGAGCGCAACTACGGGCGCGCCCCGGGGCGCGTAGCGTAAGCGCGTCGGGTCATGTGACTTGAAAATAACACTTTCTATTGGTGCAGAACAGTTTTGGTTTCTAAATGAGTAAAGCCTGGGTCTTGTGACCAGCCTGGGTCTTGTGACCTGAAAATAACACTTTCTATTGGTGCTGAACAGTTTTAGTTTCCAAATGAGTAAAGCCTGGGTCTTGTGACCTGAAAATAACACTTCTGATTGGTTCAGCACAGTTTTTTTTCCAAATGATAAAAAACCCCACCTTTCTTCCTTACTCTGACTTTGTCCTTTGACTGAGGAAGACCTGTTTCATCTACATAGACAATTCTTTTGTACTTTGAAATGGCTACTGTAGCAGCAACAGCTGGAGCATCTGCACCACCACCACCACCACAACCACCAAGAGGACCACCACAACTATACATTGGTGGTGAAGGAGAGGAGAAGGAGGAAGAGGAAGAGGAGGGGAGCAGATGGCTGCCTGAACAAAATACCCCATACAAGCCAAAAGAACACATTGTATGGGAGTTTTTTTCACTTCCAGAGGGCAAGAAAAAAGTTAATGCAGCCAAGGTAACATGTTGAATCTGTGGTGCAGGACTCTCAAGGGGCAATCCAGATAAAAAATATTCATTTGGTAATAATACCATGATTCGGCATATGACCCGGAAGCATCCTAATATCTATTCTTGTGCAGAGATCAGGGAACTGGCCAGTCACCTCCCCCAGTGTTCAAGGACCAGCTCCAAAAGAAAGTAACCCACTCAATCGGGACCAGAAACATCAGAGGTGATGCCTTGTATCCAGGAACGATTTGGTGATTTTAAAGTCACTTGTACTGGATGTGGAAAGCTTATGGCCTATGGGAAAAGAGTGTAAAGCTCATCGTCCTTGCTGGTGACAATCACGATTGCCCCAAAAAAAGAAGTAATTTTTTCAGTTTTTTGTTTTTTGCTCCAGTTGAGCCATTTTCAATTCCCTTTCTCTTTGTTTCTTCCCATAAAAATACAAAAAAATATAAAACTGTTTTGAAAAGCCAAAAAAGTACAAAATGTTCAGAAAACAATAAAAAAATATAAAACAACAAAAAGAAGAAAAAAAACAGTTCTTTTTAGAACTACCTTTCATATGTAAAATGAAACCTATATTTTTAAAGGATCTCAGTCAAATTTTTGTCCTTAGGGTACGCGTACCGGGGCGCGCCCCCCAAAAAAAAGAAAAAAGAATTTAATGAAGCAGTTAGCATGAGAGAAGAACACAAAGAGAGTTATGTTAAGAGAAAAAGAGCTACAGGATGAACACAGAGGTATTGTTTATTACATAGTAAAAAATAGAGAAGGTGTAATTGGATGAAAGTGAGAAAAGTAAAATGACTAAAGGAGCGAAAGAAAGGAAGAGAGAGGAAGAACACTAAAGTAGAGATAGTGGGAGAATGTGTCTGGCTGTTAAAAGAAAAAGAAAGGACAGTAAAAAATGGAGAATGAAGGGTAGTGGCGGAACCGGGATAAATGAAGAACGATGAGGGAAAGTGAGAAAAGACCAGGTAGAATAAGTAAAGTGGGGTGAAAGAGGGGGAAAAATTGAATTAGGATAAGACATGGGGAGTGAGAAAGAGAGTAAAGGAAACAGTACCTGAATGGGCTTGAGTGAAACAGCAAAGAAAGATAAGTAATGCAGTGTGTGTGACTTATAGGGAGTCAGTGGGTGTAGGTCGGGTGTGGGTGTGTAAGGTGTGTCTGTGGGTGTGGCTGTGTGGGGTGTTTCGGTGTGGGTGGAGGTGAGGGTGTGTGAAATATGTGTGAGGAGTGTATGAGTGTGGGGTGTATATGTGTTCGATGTATGTGTGTGTAAGGAATGTGTGTGTGTGTTTGAGGTGTGTGTGTGGGAGGATTTTTTGTGTGTATGAGGTGTGTGTGGTGTGTGTGTGTGGGGGGGTGTATGTTAGAGGTGTGTGTATGTGTTGGGAGGGGGATGAGGTGTATGTGTAGGAGTAAGGTAAATAATTAAGAAAAAGAGAATGAGTGAAGAAGCAAAGGAAGGGAACAGAGGGTAAGTGAAGTAAAGAATAGGGATTGAAAGAAGTTGAATATGAGAGGGGAAATAGGGAAAGGGGAGTAAACATGTAGAATAAGAATAAGTAAGGGAAGCAGAGTAAAGACACAGGAGTGAGGTTGATTGAGAAAATGTTAGTGAGCTTAAAGCAAAGGGTGATGACAAACTACATTTTTTAGTCATACTTACCATATAATAAATGTAACTTTAATTATTTTTTTTTACTACAGTTTGTATCTGTGAAAGAGAGAAGAAAAAATAAGTTATAATTAATAAAATATGTATTTTAAATTAAAAGATACAAATGAAGAGGTTAAAAATCATAACACTCTATTTAGAAATAAAGTAAGAGTGAAGGACACAGAAAGGGAAATAAAGTAAGGTAGAAGGACAAAAGAGAGAAAAAGAAATAGAAGGAGAGCAAATTACAAAGAGTAAGGCATATAGATTCACTGACAAAGAGAGAGAGAAGAACAGAGAAATGAACTGAAGGTAAGAAATATACTAAAACAATGTGAGGTAGCAAAACTAAATCAGGAAACAGAAGTAAGTAAAAAGATAATGACTGAGACAGAAAACAGTCTAATTAAGGATGCATTTAGAAGAATGAGGAATAGAAGATAACTGAGAGTAAGTGAAGAACAGTCATAGAGTGAAAGGATGAAGGGAGAGAGGATAATATACAACGATTGAGGGAAATGGACTGAGGAAGTTAGTAGGCAGACACACTAGAGAAAAACTGAGTGAGGTGGAGTACAATGAGTGAGAAAAGGAAATGAGTAAGGGAGCAAAAAAAGGAAAGAGAGGAGAAGACGACTAAAACAGTGGTACTGAAAGAAAATAATTTGGTGATGAAAGTAAAGAGAAGGACATTGAATTATTAATTAATTTATTATTCAACACACTGAGGAAAATTAAACCCTTCCTCCCTGCCGAAGACTTCCGAACTGCTGTACAAGCTTTAGTCATCCCTCGAATAGACTACGGAATTGTGGCCCTCAGCGGACTCCCGCTATCCACATCAGCACCCTTAAGAGCCTCCCTGAACGCTGCCGCGAGACTCATTACTGGCTCAAGAAAACATTCGCATATATCCCCAGACTTAAAGTCTCTAAAATGGCTGCCTTTTGAAGCCAGAATACAGCTAAAAATTGCTGTTATGACACACGCGGCCGTGCACCACAATGCACCCAACTACCTCGCTCAAAAGTTGTCTATATCAGGAGGTTCGAGATCCAATAGAAGTGCACAAAATCTACTCCTGAAACCTCGTAGATTCCGGAAAGAGAAAACATACAAGCGCTCCTTCTCAGGAATGGCACCCAGGATCTGGAATGCGCTCCCTCCTGAAACCAGGCTTATCTCCTCCACTGCACTCTTCAAGAATGAGGTGAAAACCATCCTTCTGGCCAATATCTCCTGAACCTTATAGGGGCTGGATCAGAGACTCTGCATTGCTTTGTATCACTGCTCACCTTGTCCTTTGGCACTATACTTCTACTTGGTGGGTACACTACTACGTTACTCTCTTACTACCGACCAATATATGATACACTTTGGTTTACTGATTCACTCTCCCGATGCCCCCACTCAGTGTTCTCTCTATACTAGGTCATTGGTATAAGCCATCCACACACCCAAGGTGTACCTGAACACCTCTGTAGTGGGATCAATGACTTGTGCCGTCTTATATTACTTGTTTACCTGATTGTATATTGATATGTTTTATGTATGTTATTATTATCCTACCATGTTAGTGACTATTATACTGCTCCCACTATCTCTGTTCATTCCTACTGCCCCTGCCCTGTCTTTGTGAAGCGCTCTGATATCTGTAAGGATCTTGTTCGCGCTATATAAAACTTTGAATAAATAAATAAAGAAAGAAAGGAAATGAGGGATAGTAATGGAACCAGAGTAAAAGAAATGGGATGAAAAACGATGAGAGAGGAGCAGTGAAGTTATTGTAAAAGAAGTGATAGATAACACAAGGAGAGTGAGGCACTGAGGACATAGAAGTAGTGAACGAAAAATAGAGAGAAGAGGTCAAAAGTAAGGAGCAAACAAAGATAAGCGAGGGAGAGTGGGTGATTTATAGTGATAGAGTGCAATAATACTGCTGAGTGAGTAAACAGGAATTACTAAAGGAGCAAAGGAGGAAAATACGGAAAAGGGAAGTAAAGCAGAGAGACTGAAAGCTGAAAAGTTATGCAAGGGAGAGAGGGGATGCACACAGTTGAAATGAGAATGAGGGGTTGTCAAAGAAGTGGAGTAAAGGAACGGGGGTTACAGAGAATGAGAGAAAGACATTATAAGTGAGTAAAAAGAGCTGAAAGAGGATGGAAAAAGGAAAGTGAGTGTCAGAGAATGGGAATACAATTACATTTACACAATCCAAAGTATAAAATAACTTGTACAACATGTTACATAGTTTATTTTTTGCTGCTCTCAAAATATATTGAATTTCACTTAAAACAGTGAGTTCAAATTACTCATCATATGACAGTGGGAAAAAAAACACAATCTAAAAGATTGTGTTTTAAAAAAAAACTTAGATACTGACAAATGACAAATGTACGCTAATCTTTTATTGACTTACTTTTCCTTGAGGCCAAATACTGTATCATGGAGGTCCTTTTCTCGTTGCAAAGTACTTTGCTGTTCACTTAAAAATCCATTTCATCGACTTTCTTCAAGAAAAGCTCCAAAAACATCTGAAATATTTTCAATATTTCCATATACTCCTTTTTTTCAGTCATGACTCTTTACTCATTCCTGCACCTTTCCATTTGGCCAAATAGTGTCAGATGTATGAGTATATTTTCAAATTAATTCTAAGGCACTCTGAAATGACCTTTTTCCCGACGTTCTGAAAGAAAGGCTCTACAACATTTTCACAATATTTAAGTATTTGTAAAACCATCTCTGACTCAGTCATGTTCATCATTTTGTATATTACTAATATCACTTACTATGAGATCCACTTACAGTACCTATATGACAAGTCAATTTTTTATATTGCCTGGATCACTTTTACTCAGAATATATTTTTAAACAGCAAAATAACCTTTATTAACTGCTCCCGTCTTTATAGGCCAATTACTTTTACCTAAATTTTGGCTGTAAAAACACTAGATATGAATTTATAAAGCCAAAAGCAAACGTTGTTTGAAAGTCAAATGAGTGTTGTTACATTGGGTCCAACCTTTAGAAGTTTTTAAATAGCATGTGTAATGCCCTGATGTTGTAGAAGGACCGTCATGAAAAATAATAGCTACAGTTGCAAAGGTTCTTCCTGACATCGATAACTGAGAAGCCACGAAATTTTTAATAGAAGTTGTCAATTTAGTTCCATCAGGTCTACATCGTTGGAACATTAAAATGACATAGTGACCATAACTTTGTAGAAATAATGTGGACAGCATTGTAGACTTACATTGGGTACACACCATATTGTGATCCGCTGCTTTAACTAGATTATTAAGAGGCACTGATTTGCAGTCTGGTAAAGTTAAATATATAAATCTTTCAGAGTCTATTCTAGTAGTACTTGATGAAGCACAGTTATCACAGTCATGTTGCCATTGATAAGAAAGGTTAAAGAGATTTTTTTATATCTACTCCTTCATCTTCCAATACATCAAACATATACATTAAAAATTCCTGACAATCCTGCTGAATTATCTGTGAAAATTGATTTTGACCTGAACATATGTCTAGAAGATTTCTAATTTCTGAAACACTTTCTACTTTTGCTCTATCACTACTACATTTCTCTAACACAGAATTCAATAAACAGCACAATGTTTGTTCCCGATTTTCGACAATCTGTTTTTGTAAATTTTGAAGAAAAAAAACAACATTAACTACTACATTAGCATAGCAGTTGACACCAGAACTGTTTTCAAACTGAAATCCAACAACATCTTCAACAGAATCCTTTTTCTTTCTCTTTACAATTACACTTTTATCTACTTTTTGCCTTTTTGCTAATACCTCACTGCAAATAATCTCTTTTCTTCTTTTTCGGCCTACCACACGTTTTTCAAACAGAGGATATTGAGGCAAATGTTGAGCATACTCTCTTCTTAACCTATTGTATTCTTTAACACAATCTAGATCAGCACAAATCTTTGTTTCAGCACACTCAATCAAGTACAATCCTGATAAAGTTCTGACTCGTGATAATGCCACATATGCCATACCCTCTTTAAACACAGAACTTCCAATGTTCACCAAAGCACTATCTACACTTAAACCTTGAGATTTATGAATTGTCACTGCATATGCCAAATAAATAGGAAACTGTTTTCGGCGAACATATAAGTTTTTCTCGAGCAAAAATCTAGCTGAACAACGACAAATTTGTTCTATTTCATCAATGCCATCAAATTTTATTTTTAAAATTTCAATTTCATCTCTATTTTTGTAATTCACAAAACCTACAACATGACCCATTGCTCCATTTACCAGACCTCTTTCAACATTTAAATTCCTTCTCAAAATGATACGACAATTCAAACACACATTCAGAGTCTTTTCAAAACCAGCAGTTTTAGATATAGTCTTCTCTAATGAATCCAATTTTGATTTCAAATTTTCAGACAAAACAATTGTTGCTCCCATATGCTCTATTTTATCTGTAGCTTCCAGTTTCACTATCTCTTCATTTTCTAAATTTAACATTTTGTTGTTGAACATGGAACATTCTTTCAGAGTTGGCATCAAACATATGCCAGATTTCTTCTAGTTAATTTTCTTACAAATATTAAAAATTAAAAATTAATATTTATTATATTATAATATATAATAATATTATAATATTAAAAAAAAATAAGAATGTTTTCATTTGGGTACAAATTAGAAATTAACCGTCCATGTAAAGCTTCTTTCCCTTGCTGACTTATTTTTCCGACTCTTACATCTTGTAAAATATTTTTATAATCTTCATCCTTTGCATGCTGCATATTTTGAAGCAGTTCTGCATATTTGAAGTTTAACCATATATTAACGTTTCCAATGCTTCCTAGGCACTTCTTGGTATCTTCATGCGTGAGCATTTTGAACACAGGTTGTCCTTTCACTGGAGTCAACTGCAGAAGATCTCCAAAAACAATAATATGTTTTCCTCCAAATAAAACATCATAGTCTGTTCTAAGAATTTCTTGCATTCTCAAATGCACAAAAGCAAGCATTATATTTGACACCATGCTTACTTCATCAATGATAAGAAGTTTCATTTTCTTCAGGACTCTCAAAACTTCGGAACACGCATCTCCAGATAGCTTGTGATATTGCAATTTGTTATCATGTTCCACTGGCAGCATCAGTAAACAATGTAAAGTAATCCCTTTAATATTATGTGCTGCCAGCCCAGTTGGAGCGGTAACAACACAAGACAGCAGTGATTCAGTCCTTTTCTGCAGATAAGATGCAATTGCTTTAATCAGAAAACTTTTTCCAGTTCCCGCTTCTCCACTCACGTACAGTCGGACAGGCTTAAATGATGTACATGAGCACTCTTTCTTCTCATGACTCAATCCATGTTCAACCTGTTCTGTGACTTCGTCATATATCTGTTTCTGCTCAAGGTTTAATTTTTTCACCAAATCTTCTAAATTAATTACATCCTCTTGAGCTTGCTCCATAGCTCTTTCCACCTCATCCATGGCAGTGGCAGCTTCATTTTGGATAATTGGTCCTCCTAGTGGATCCTGACTCAATGAAGCAGAACTCTGACTGCCTTGAGAACTGTCTCTCGCAATCTCTGCAGCAATTGTTGCTTCTTGCTCTATTTCTTCATTCAACATTTGCAGATAATTTGGAAAAACAGGACATTCTATGGTATCCTTCGTTGCATTAAAAGAGTCTTCATAACAGAGAAAATCTCCAACTAGTTCCTCTTCTTCACGCCATGGTTTAAAGAGTTGCAAAAGAGCCAAATAATAAAATTCTCTTTTATCTGGATTATCACAACTCAATTTCCGATGATTAATCAAATGACCTTTTTTCTGTTTCACTAGACATCCTTCACATCCAATGACAACATATATTCCATTATTGATATCTTCTCTGATGTTCCTCTTATAAATATATCTTTGCAGAACTTCATAGAGACAAGCGTTCTCAAGATGAGGACTTCTATTTGGATAGTATGTATCCAACATGTTTGTCTTCAAAATATCTGTACTTTCTGGTTCTTTCTCCGCCAAATACTCTATCTCTTGTACAGATTTCAAAACTCGATTTCGTGTTGCAGCAAGACCTAGACTCACCCAAATAATGGTTCTAGATTTGGCATAGAGACTTGCTGACGACAATCGATCAGAACATTCATATGCTCCAATTTCTCGATGCGACAACATCTTCAGACTGTAACTGTATAATTTTTTGCTTAGGCTCTTTTCATGTGAAATGTCCTCCCACATTTCCTTCAGTTCTGTATTTTCTTTTTTTGTGTTGTAAGACGTCACATATCGAGCCACAGCAATAGAGTTGTCAGCAACGAATTGAATATCCATGTTAGCATTCCACATGGACAAAATCACTGGGTTGTAGTCGTTGATGTACTTGGACTCTTCGTTTCTTTTTAAATTGTATATATTTTTTGGTGATTTCCTCGTCACAGTATGTCGCAGAGAAGACATCAAATTATTTACTCTTCCTTTAGAAATCACTGGTCGTGGAAAGCCGAAACGACATTTTGTGTAGAACTTGTCCTTGTTTCTGAATTTTCGCCGACAGTACTTTCCACAACGATGGGATTGAAAGCGTAAAACTTGTTGCCTTAAAGTGTTTTCTTTGGTAGTTTTCGGAACAGCACATGTTGAATACTCTTCAATGAAGCTCATCACTGTCTCATCCGAATCTGTTCTAAATTTGGGTGCATCTTTAATCCATAACAACATATGTATGTGAGGAGCACCTCTCGCTTGATACTCCTTTCTCCAAAAGAAATCCAAAACCTCTCCAAGGGGAGGATTTTTTTTGTTGGTAATAAAAGACATCATAGCTTCAAATCTATGATTGAAATATCTGCATACATTCACTGGATCCAAAGAACACAGTTCTCCAGGTGTTTTGAATTCTATATTTTGTATATTTCCATTTGCTTCTCGTAGAAATTGAAGGAAGTCGTCCCATGCATACTCGGCACACCTAAGAGCGAGAAACCATGTAGGAGTTCCTAAGTTTCTTAGCATACATTTCAATTCCCCATGACGACGGTACCAATACTCGTTTGTACCACGCTGACATGCCATGAGATTGATTAGATGAGATTCTAAAATATTATCTTGCAGATTCACTTTCTCCATAAAGTCCCTCGCCGAAACATTTTGCAGATGTGCTCCACTTTTCAGTATATGGTTTACTGCATAAGAAAGCCCAGACAAGTCACTTTCATACAGTAGATGAAACAAATAGGGAATGCATTGACGAAACCTTGGATCTTCAGCATATAATCTTACAGTTCGATATTCAGATGCAGGAATTTGAAGTGGTCGATCGTCATATCGTCCACCTCGACCTGTTGGAAATAGCTGTGGAAAACAACGAGCTTCCAAACTTTGTTCCCATACACTAATGGGACTTCCTTTTGCTGCTTTCATTTGACACAATTCAATTGCATTCCCCATTACTTCTTTGGAATGCAAAGGATGAACAGTATAATGTTCATATATTTCTTCACTTCTAGACACATCAACTTTTTCAATTTGTTTCCTCTGCTGCAACACATACATCTTTGTAATACTCATTGTTTTTGACTAAATACAATGTTGCCTTTTTGACTTTCCTAACATCCACTAAATCTTGCCAGATTTTTTTACTCTTTGTCGAAACCCCATTAACTAGAATAACTAAAGGTTCCTCTTCTACTTTTTCTATACCAATTGTATCGATATTTGTTTTGAAATCTAGAGGCAAATAAACAACTCTTCCCTTTAATCCTCTCTGCAAATCTGTAGGAGGCAACTTCCCTATCCTAGGCTCCATGCAACAATTGCCTGAAAAGGATGGACACATTGAATCAAAATAGACTCATATGTATTTAAATCCATCAATTCACGGGGAATGTCTACCAACTCCAGATTATTATGAACAGCTCTAGCAGGCATTCTGTTTTGATTTAATTTATCATAACAATATTTACAAATACGCTGATCAGAACTCAAATCAAAACAATTCTCCACCCACAAATAAGTTGCAAAATCTTTCCACTCATAATTATTAATCTTTTCACTTTTTACGTATGAATCAACTAATCTAGTTTGATGCTTATAATGACTTCGTCGACAACACACACAAGTAAAATTCGGTCTTTCACTTGATTTCACCTTAAACCTGGTCATTTCCTCCTCAAACTTTTCTATATTTAAAATCTGTACATTGTCTTCCACATTACCTTTAATTGCTGTGTCAATTTCTACACTGTCCTCTTTTTCACCAAAATAACAAATCTCAATTTCTTCACAAATCTTCTTCACATCTAATTCAGTTCCATGCAAAAGAGCACTGTTTAATTGTTTAAGCTTAAGTGCTGGACTTTTTGCATAATACAACATTCTCACTAATTTCCTCATTTTGGTATGATGCACTGCTAACATCCTAAAATTTTGAAAAACACTCTGACAGACTTTTCTAGAAAGACAAGCCAGTGAATGCCCTTGCAAACCTGTGTTTTCTCTCACTCTGCAAGGATCTAAGTCTTGCAACAACTTCACTTTCTGCTTTAGGCTTTTCTTACTATATGTACGTAATAAATTACAAAACAAATCAATTGATTCCTGTTGCACACTACAAATACGACTACACTTCCAAGTGTACACTGGACCCTTAGTACGTCTCCCTAAAACTTCATCAGTTAACACCTCTTCTGGTTCTCTAGGCACAAGTTTCTCTTTTTCAATCGGACAACCGTCTTTCACTTCATACGCTCGACCACTGGTGTCAACTGCATGCACTAAATCATTATCCTGGAAGTAACTCTCCTCATTAAAAAATGGCTCACAACTTGAACTGTGCATCCATTCTCCTGAAAAAACTTTACAAAAATTAGTCCGATTAATTACTCTTTTCCATCTACTGTTTGATTTAAAAACATCAATTGTCTTGTTAAGTGTCCTAATTCTATTGATTATTAAAATAAATATTTTTTTCTTAACTTCAAAAGCCTCATCAACAATTTTCTCTACATTTTTCTTTTTCTTATAAAAAGTAGCTCTCTGTTTTCCTTTCCTAATGTTTTTTAACAAATTTAAAACCACCCTATTGCGAAACATTCGTTTACGAATGTCTCTAAACTGATTCTGCCTTCTATTCCGATACATATTATTCTCTCCTGCTCCAGTTGTAGAATTCTTTGAGGCTCTCTCTTTCCTTTTCAAATTTACTCTCTCATTCTCTTTTTCTATATGATGTCCAACATTTTTTGGGGATATACATATGTTACGTAAGAAAGACTTAGTTTTCTTACCAGGAGCTTTGTTCCTGTTTTTTGAAGTATTTGTTGTGGAAGAGTGCTGTAATTCCGTTGCTGTTTTTGTTTTTTGGCGGTTATCTTGTTTTCTTCTCCTTTCCCTTGAGGGCATTTTTTCTTACTCTTGAAATCTTGATTTCAATCTGTGTTAAAGTAAAAAATAGCACATTATAGACCACTACTACCAAACAACAAAGCAATGACAAAAAGCAAACTGTCTATTCAGGGTTACAGATCAAGTCAGGATTCTCCAGGTGTGCAGAAGAGGTGAGACCTGTATTGAAGAGTGTAGTGGAAAACAGCTCTGTCCACAGGTACAAAGAAGATGAGACCTATGTCTAAGAGTCCAGTAGGGAATAGATTTCATGAAGTCTAGTCCACTGCACTCTTATACACAGGCTTCACCACCTATGCTTCCCAGGAAAGGCCTCTCTCCCTCTACAGTCTTGAACATAGACCTCACCTCCTCTGTCCCTCTGGACATGCCTCACCTCATCTCCACAATCTACTTCCTAATCTGAGGTGAAACAGGTGACATGATTGTGAAAAGATCAATTTTTTTTAATGAAATCATGCACACACAATTTATTCTTTCTCAAAAATGTAAAACACATTAATTTGCCCTATAAATGTTTCAGTAGTGTAATAAAAAGCTTATACATATGACCTTTACTCTGTTTTTCAAATTGTATTCTAAAAAAAGATTATGAGGCCTAAGCAGGCCTGCTCATGTGATGAAGCCTGTCCAGGGGAGCACCAAACGTGAGGCTTCTGTCCAAGAGTGCAGTGGACAGGACTAAACTGGAGTAGTGTGCAAAAAAAAGATGAGCCTCATTTATAAAACCCTGCGTCAGTTTTGCACTACTGATGCGTCATTTTTTTATGAGGCATTGGCGACATAAAACATGTGCCTTGTTGCACCATATTTAAAAAGTGACGCATGTAGGTAGATGCGTCATTTTTTAAACCTCTGCGCCACAATATACCTCTGTCAGGTGTAATGTACACAGAGGGGACATTCCCCCGCAAAAAGCCTCGTAATAGTGACGCAGTGAAATCTATGAGATTTCACTGCATCACTTTTAGGACACTGTTACATCAAAATCTTGCATCTGCCTCACAACAGGCGTAAGACTGAGGCAAACGCTTTCACATGGGGCTTTCCCCATGTGATAGGATTCTGACACCTAAGCAGGAGTGCAGATGAGATGAAGCCTGTCCAGGGGAGCACAAAAGGTGAGACTTGTGTCCAAGAGTGCAGTGGACAGGACTAAACTGGAGTAGTGTGCAAACAAAAGATGAGCTTCATTTATAAAGCCCTGCGTCAGTTTTTCACTACTGATGCGTCATTTTTTGTGACGCATTGGCAACATAAAACATGTGCCTTGTTGCACCATATTTAAAAAGTGACGCATGTAGGTAGATGCGTCACTTTTTAAACCTCTGCGCCACAATATACCTCTGTCAGGTGTAATGTGCACAGAGTGGTCATTTCTCCGCAAAAAGCCTCGTAATAGTGACGCAGTGAAATCTATGAGATTACACTGCGTCACTTTTAGGACACTGTTACATCAAAATCTTGCACCTGCCTCACAGCAGGCATAAGACTGAAGCAAACGCTTTCACATGGGGCTTTTCCCATGTGATAGGATTCTGACACCTAAGCAGCAGTGCAGATGAAATAAAACCTGTCCAGGGGAGCACAAAAGGTGAGGCTTGTGTCCAAGAGTGCAGTGGACAGGACTAAACTGGAGTAGTGTTCAAAAAAAGATGAACCTCTTTTATGAGGCCCTGCGTCAGTTTTCCACTGCTGATGCGTCACTTTTTGTGACGCATCGGGGGCATAAAACATGTACCTTTTTGCGCCATATTGCAAAAGTGACGCATGTAGGTAGATGCGTCACTTTTTAAACCTCTGTGTCACAACATACCTCTGTCAGGTGTAATGTACACAGAGGGGGCATTCCCCCGCAAAAAGCCTCGTAATAGTGACGCAGTGAAATCTATGAGATTTCACTGCATCACTTTTAGGACACTGTTACATCAAAATCTTGCATCTGCCTCACAACAGGCGTAAGACTGAGGCAAACGCTTTCACATGGGGCTTTCCCCATGTGATAGGATTCTGACACCTAAGCAGGAGTGCAGATGAGATGAAGCCTGTCCAGGGGAGCACAAAAGGTGAGGCTTGTGTCCAAGAGTGCAGTGGACAGGATTAAACTGGAGTAGTGTGCAAAAAAAAGATGAGCCTCATTTATAAAGCCATGCGTCAGTTTTGCGCTACTGATGCGTCACTTTTTGTGACGCATTGGCGACATAAAACATGTGCCTTGTTGCGCCATATTTAAAAAGTGATGCATGTACGTAGATGCGTCATTTCTTAAACCTCTGCGCCACATTATACCTCTGTGAGGTGTAATGTACACAGAGGGGTTTTTTCTCCGCAAAAAGCCTCGTAATAGTGACGCAGTGAAATCTATGACATTTCACTGCGTCACTTTTAGGACACTGTTACATCAAAATCTTGCACCTGCCTCACAGCAGGCATAAGACTGAGGCAAACGCTTTCACATGGGGCTTTCCCCATGTGATAGGATTCTGACACCTAAGCAGCAGTGCAGATGAGATAAAGCCTGTCCAGGGGAGCACAAAAGGTGAGGCTTGTGTCTAAGAGTGCAGTGGACAAGACTAAACTGGAGTAGTGTGCAAAAAAAAGATGAACCTCATTTATGAGGCCCTGCGTCAGTTTTGCACTGCTGATGCATCACTATTTTTGGTGCATCAGTGGCTTAAAACATGTACCTTTTTGCGCCATATTTAAAAAGTGACGCATGTAGGTAGATGCGTCATTTTTTAAACCTCTGCGCCACAATATACCTCTGTCAGGTGTAATGTACACAGAGGGGGCATTCCCCCGCAAAAAGCCTCATAATAGTGACGCAGTGAAATCTATGAGATTTCACTGCATCACTTTTAGGACACTGTTACATCAAAATCTTGCATCTGCCTCACAACAGGCGTAAGACTGAGGCAAACGCTTTCACATGGGGCTTTCCCCATGTGATAGGATTCTGACACCTAAGCAGGAGTGCAGATGAGATGAAGCCTGTCCAGGGGAGCACAAAAGGTGAGGCTTGTGTCCAAGAGTGCAATGGACAGGACTAAACTGGAGTAGTGTACAAAAAAAGATGTACCTCATTTATGAGGCCCTGCGTCAGTTTTGCACTGCTGATGCGTCACTTTTTGTGACGCATCGGCGGCATAAAACATGTACCTTTTTGCGCCATATTTAAAAAGTGACGCATGTAGGTAGATGCGTCACTTTTTAAACCTCTGCGCCACAATATACCTCTGTCAGGTGTAATGTACACAGAGGGGGCATTCCCCCGCAAAAAGCCTCGTAATAGTGACGCAGTGAAATCTATGAGATTTCACTGCATCACTTTTAGGACACTGTTACATCAAAATCTTGCACCTGCCTCACAGCAGGCATAAGACTGAGGCAAATGCTTTAAAATGGGGCTTTCCCCATGTGAAAGGATGCATTGCTAGAGTTGCGTCATTTTTGTGACACACTCCAGCAATTCGTCACTTTTGCACTTACAGATACATCAGAAATACTGACTTATCTGTAAGTCCTAGAAACATGATGCGTTATACATTAAAATGTAGAATTCATTGATTAGTCCCAAAATCGATTTTTCAATAACATTTTAGAAACACAGTGCAGGTCCTATGTACAAGCATTCCATTTCAGTACTGAAAAGTCACTATTTTACAAAATACATTTCCTATCTCTTGCAAACATTCCTACCAAGCATTACTCAAAAAATGAAACAAAACAACAGCAAAGAAACTCAGTCTGCTTCCCAATCTGAGGTAAAACACGTAACATGTTTGTAAAAGATTCAAATATTTTTATATAATTATGCACACACTATTAATTCCTTCTTAAAAATGTTAAAGCCATTGATTTGCACTAAAATCGTTTTTCAATTACCATTTTATGAACAGAACACAGGTCCTATTTACAAGCATTCATTTTCACTACTAAAACCCATTGTTTTGCACTAAAATCGTTTTTCAATTAACATTTTAGAAACACTGCACAGATCCTATATACAAGCATTCATTTTCACTACTGAAACCCATTGATTTGCACTAAAATCGTTTTTCAATTACCATTTTAGGAACACAACACAGGTCCTATGTACAAGCATTCATTTTCACTACTGAAACCCATTGATTTGCACTAAAATCGTTTTTTAATTAACATTTTAGGAACAGAGCACAGATCCTATTTACAAGCATTCATTTTCACTACTGAAACTCATTGATTTGCACTAAAATCGTTTTTCAATTACCATATTAGGAACACAACACAGGTCCTATGTACAAGCATTCATTTTCACTACTGAAACCCATTGATTTGCACTAAAATCGTTTTTCAATTAACATTTTTGGAACAGAGCACAGATCCTATGTACAGCCATTCAACTTCACTACTGAAACATCACTATTTCACAAAATACAAATCCTCTATTTTACAAATATGGAAACCATGCATTTTCAAAAAACATTAAACAAACCAACAGCAAAGAAAATCAATGTGCTTCTTAATCTGAACTCTCTATCTAAATGAATCATAACTCACCTTTACAAATGCTTTAGGAGATTCAGAGCAGTGTCAGATACACACACCAATATTTCTTTAGCAGAGCAAAAGGTATGTTCTCCAGGCACTGCAAACCTTAATGGCACAGAAAACCTCTAATTCTACACACATATTGCTCATGGTAACCAATCAAAACTCTTCCCTCTGTATTTTCAAACCAACACCCTTCCCCCCCTCAGCCCTTTCTACCTGTTACCATAGCAACTCCCTCCACACTGAGCTCTCAGGTTTAAAAGTTTATTCTACAATGTTGCAAATCACCTCAGCAAGGATGTTTGACCTGCGAATATACCAGCTTATCTGGTGCAATGTTTCTTTGAATGATTTTTTTTAACCATTCAAATTACTTCTTACACAGAACACAACCATGCACCCTAACTTACAGTTTTCAACTATCTCAATCTACCAATCATTGCTTGTGATTCAAGAGCACTTAAACTCCAGTTTTTTTTTGCAAACTCCTACTGTTCCAACTGCCATTTCATTCCTACACTTCATCTGACTGCACCAGAACCTCCTCTCACCATGTACTCTGTCTGGATTATTGGACATAGCTACATTCACTGGGCTCAAAGGTATGCAGCTAACAGAAATTTTCACAACCTTGTTTTACCAAATGTGCACATAAAATGGATTGGCCAAAGAGGATTGAGATGTCAACAATTGATACCATTGGTGAAAACCTTTTACCATCTGCCACACCCTAACCTCATAATTTTGCACTGTGGTGGAAATGACCTAGGCACTTTGACTGGGGTAGGTCTGGAGATGCTTTTAAAGGACACCTTTGGACAATTGATGACACTTTTTCCACAAACTGCCATGGTATACTCCAATATATGCCAAAGACAGAAATGGAACTGGTCCAACCAATTTTGTCCACAATTTGAGAAAGCACGGAAACATGTGAATAAATCTGTTTCTGCTTACATGAGAGACTATGGAATGGGTTCAATATACAACAACAACTTGCGTTACAACATGCAAGATATCTACAGAGCAGATGGTGTGCACTTCTCAGATGAGGGGAATAGAATATTCCTCCTGAATTTAAGACTGTGCATTGGAACCTACTTATAGGTACCTAAATCAGCCACAGAACCCAAAAGCTCTTTTCAGGGCTACCCTACCTCTGATCACTCCAAATGATTATCTTTTTCTAACTTTTTTCACTATTTTTCACCAAAGTACGCTCCCCGGTACGCTTCCCGGTGCGCGTACCGGGCGCTCCCCCGCGAAAATTTTAAAAAAATTATATTTTTTTGGCCTATATGGGCCTCCTAAGACCCCCTCAGAAAACCTAGAGGGTCAGGGAGTGCCTACCGTGCCCCCTTATACCCATTCCCAACGTTGTTTGTCCTCCATTTTCTGTCTCAAATCTACCGAAACACAAAATGGAGGACTCCCGTAGCGCTGCCAATACGCGTACCGGGGCGCGCACCGGGAAGCGCTCCAAAAATGATAAAAGTTAATTTACATAAAAACCACTGGAGACACTTTCACCAAATATAGAATAGGCCATACTACATTCCAGTCCCTACCATTTTCTCAAATTTGGTGGAATTCCATTGAGCCATTTGAGCTGTAGCACTGTCTAAATATCCTGAGGTAAATTACATGACAAAAACACATCTGAAGTGTTAGAATTTACAACCAATTAAAATGTTACTTTCATTTTCTACTTTTTTTTCCTGACATAAGATTGGTTATGTACATGAATATAAATGAAAAATGAGAGGGAAACACGGCCATTTTGACTACAACTACCTGAGGTACATCTTGAAAGGATTTTCGCATTTTTTCTTCTTCACCTCTCTGTAAAGTAAGTTGATAATTTGTAAGGGGCTCTTTAAGTTAATTTGTAAAAACGTTTTCTGATAATTATTTACTGTCCCTCTGCTATAGTTATAGATAGAGATAGGCTCCTCTGTTATATTTATTGATTGACTTAGGCTTCTCTGCTATAATTATGAATTTACTTATGCTTCTTCACAGGCACTTTTTTATATTTCTACTTCCTGCCTATTACCATACACTACCCAAAGTTAACTTAACTGTTAAAAAATCAGAACTACCTGTCTGAACTTAAACCCAACAGTGCCCTAACTCTACTGATATAGTTATTTTTTATGCAATTTACAGCAAAAAAATGGAAGGGGAGCAAGAAAATATCAATATTTCCTTCAAGATTACATCTGAGAAGATTCTAAATGAAGATTTTTTGGATGAAGATTTTATGGATCAGTCTTTGGATGAACAATTTATTGAATGTTTACAAGACATAGAAACATGCATGTTTGAGGAGATTCCAGATGATGTAATGCTGGAAGTTTTATTGAACTATGAAAATTCTGACCAATAAATGTTTATTTAATAATTAAAAATTGTTTGAGACATTATTCATTTTTATATCGAATTCATGATGTACTACCAAAATAATGATGTTTATATTATAGTATAAAGTGAAACTTACAGTACACTGTGAAATTTTAAAAAATTATAAGGGAGCAGAGAAGACTACCCATGATCCCGTAGGTCTTCTCAGGGAGTAGTTAAAGGATCTGTTTCTGCTTTTCTGACAGACTATGGTATGGATTCCATATACCACAATAACTTCTATAACAACATGCTAGATATCTACATAAAAAAAGGTGTACATTGAATTTAAAACTCTACATTGGTACCTACATGTTGGTACTTAAAACACCCAAACAACACAACAACTCTATGCAGAGCTACCCTACCTCTAATCACTTTAAATTATTATTTTCCTGTTTCACTGTGTTTTCCCCGGGGTTCGCTCCCCGGTACGCTCCCCGGTGCGCGTACCGGGCGCTCCCCCGCGAAAATCGAAAAAAAAAAATGTTTTTGTCCCACGGGACCCTTTTATGGCCCCCACATCAAACCTAGGGGGTCAGGGGGGATGTACCCTGCCCCCTTTTGGTCATTTCCCCCTTTGATTTTTGCCACCTCTTGTGTCTCAATCCTACCGAGACACAAGATGGCGGCCGCTGCGGACTGTTTCGAATGTTTACAGACAGCCGAGAGCCAATCAGCTTCCCGTGCGCAAGTCGCGTGGCGCGCCCGGAGCGCTCCCCGGTGCGCGTACCGGGGCGCGGCTATAGATATATAAATTTTTTGGAACCTAAATTACTCAAAATCCTCTGGAGCACATATCTTGAGACATAGCAAAGGCACATCGGGCTACCAGTCCCTACAATTTTGCCAAGTTTGGTGAAAATCCATTCAGCCATTCGAGCTAAAAGTGAAACAGACCGCCCTATGGAAATTAACATGGGGAAAACACGTTTTGGGACCCCCCTTTTATCTTGGCCCCCGCTTCACGAATCCCCCCCAAACTTTCAGAGAAGGACCGGAGCGCCGCGAGGCAAAGTTGCTGAAAAATTCAGGCAGATTCCTCAACCGGCGCCAAAGTTATTCCCAATAGAATGTTGCGATTTCCCTATGGAAATCAATCCTAACTATAACTAATATATATTTATATATTCACTGAAAAAACCATAGGTTTCACACACGTTATAGTTAAAAATAAGCATTTAAAAAACCTTAGAAATTCACTGAAAAAACCATAGGTTTCACACGTGTTATAGTTAGCTGGACATTTCACTCATACAAAATCATTGGAATTCCCCCGTTATAGTTAACTATAACTCACGCGCCCGCAATGCACTGCTGATTACGTCACATATTACATCACTCATGTCATGGTCAGTGACATCACTCATGACATCACTGATGACATCTCAAATGACATCGCTGATGACATCACTGATGACATCATCCAGTAAATGTGTATTTCTGTGAAGTTTAAATATTTTTCATATATATCTATGCCAAGGTGTATTGAAGAACGAGTGTATTTACAAGTGCCAGAAGGGATTATTTAGTAGGTGCGCGACTGACTGTATAAGTGAGTGATTGAACGTGTCTTACTGAATGCATGGGTTAGTGACTAAACTGTGTGAAAGTCTGTATTAGTCTCTCAGTTGGTGTGTAAGTGGCTGCATGGGTTTGTGAGTAGCTACATGAGTGTGTATATGGGTTATTAGTTTGTTTTTTTGAGTATCAGTATGAGTGTCTGTATGGTTCAGTGGGGGATATTACTTGGCATATAGATGCATGAATGAGTGACTCACTGTTTGTATGTGTTTTGAAGACATCATATGTGCAGGACTGTATGGGTGGATGAGTGTGTTTATGGGTGTGTTAGTGAGTGAATGACTGTCTCAATAGTGTCTATATGAGTAACGGCATATGTTTTAAACTAGTATATGTGAGTATTGATGTATTTAAGTGATTATATGTGAAGAGTTCCTGTATAAATAAGTATGTGTTTCTATAAGTGATTGTTTAAGAGAGTAAGTATGTGCAAGTTTCAGTAGAAGTAAGTGTGGTAGTGTGTGTATAGCTGTATATTCAAATAAATGGATGGTTTATTTGCATGTGTGAGTATGTGTGTGAGTAATAAGCATGGGCGTAAAATCCGCTCCGCTCGCGGATTTTTCGGATTTTCGGCAAATCCGCAATCCGCGAACGCTCGCGAATTTGTCGAAAATCCGTGAATCCGCTCGCGGCGGATTTTTTGCTTGGTTGCGGCGCGCGGCGTGGTGCACGGCGTTCACTTTCCGTCATTTTAGCGTTTGCCGAGTTGTTTTTCTTTGCGAGTGACGCGCCATTTTAGATCTTGCTGCGTGTTCCCGCGGGAGTTTGTCGCCCGCGAATACGTACTCGCGGCTTGCCACCTTGCACAGCACACCTCGCGAGAGTTCGCAATTGCGAACATGTAGTTGCGGCGGAAAGGAACAATCTCGCACTTGCGAAATAGAGATTTTGCAATTTCGCACAAGAAAATCACCAGCAAACAGGATAAACCTTCAGAAAATTATGATTTTTATCAGAATCACTCCTCAGGTTGACATTTGCATGGCCTTTTTTTTTGCAAGGAGTCCATTTTGGGGGGGGGGGAGGAAGGAAGTGCCCCACAGTCTCCAACTTCCTGTTCCTGTCCAGCAGGCTCCTCCCAGTGCTTTGTCCATCTCCTGGTCACTTTCATTTGGATCTGGAGCTGGAAGGATTACTTTTTGTGGGTGCTGCTGGATATTTGGATTTGAGGCCTTTTTGACTGTCTTTGGATCACTTTTGGATTAGAAATCAACTTTCACAAGTAAGTTTGTTTGGGGCATTACAGTTGCTGCAAGTACAATTTTGGAACTTTTTCAGAAAATTAAATAAATTATATTGTGGGTAGCCACAGTATCCAGTAGGACCAGGGTTGGTTATGGGTGCATGATACAACTGTTTTGTTGAATTTAAACACCATTGAGGCCATGGATGGGCTGGGATTGTGCAGATTTTATTGTTTTTTGTCGTTTTTTTGGGCCTGCTGGTGTGGCCCTTTGCCCAGGGGTGGTGAGTGTTGCATGGGCCTAGTCTTTCTGTGGGGTGTCTTCTTGAATTTAAACATAATTGAGGCCATGGATGGGCTGGGATTGTGCTTATTTTATTGTTTTTTGTCGTTTTTGGGGGGCTGCTGGTGTGGCCTTTTGCTTGCCCAGGGGTGGTGGTGGTGCA
This sequence comes from Lissotriton helveticus, assembly GCF_964261635.1. Classification (NCBI taxonomy): domain Eukaryota; kingdom Metazoa; phylum Chordata; class Amphibia; order Caudata; family Salamandridae; genus Lissotriton; species Lissotriton helveticus. The sequence goes on along the minus strand of NC_136063.1, from coordinate 1,937,585,072 downwards.
TGGACTGAGTGTGCCTGTGGTGTTGTCTCACTCTCTTTGATGTAAACATCATGGATGGCATTGGATTGTGGTGATTTCTGGCTGTTTTTCTGTTTTTTGGGGGTGTACTGTTGATGTGGTCTGGCCATGTGGGTGGTGGTGGTGGCCATCTTGAGTGCTGGCTGGTACAGGCAACATGTGCTTGGGGTGTAAGGGGGCCATTTTGAGGAGAGGCAGTGTCTGAGGCCTGCACTTATTTTGCCTACTTTTCATCCCTTATGGCCAGGGGTAGTGAGTGTTGCATGGGCCTAGTGTTTCTGAGGGGTGTCTTCTTGAATTTAAACACCATTGAGGCCATGGATGGGCTGGGATTGTGCAGATTGTATTGTTTTTTGTCGTTTTTTTGGGCCTGCTGGTGTGGCCCTTTGCCCAGGGGTGGTGAGTGTTGCATGGGCCTAGTCTTTCTGTGGGGTGTCTTCTTGAATTTAAACACCATTGAGGCCATGGATGGGCTGGGATTGTGCAGATTTTATTGTTTTTTGTCGTTTTTTTGGGCCTGCTGGTGTGGCCCTTTGCCCAGGGGTGGTGAGTGTTGCATGGGCCTAGTCTTTCTGTGGGGTGTCTTCTTGAATTTAAACATAATTGAGGCCATGGATGGGCTGGGATTGTGCTTATTTTATTGTTTTTTGTCGTTTTTGGGGGGCTGCTGGTGTGGCCTTTTGCTTGCCCAGGGGTGGTGGTGGTGCATGGACTGAGTGTGCCTGTGGTGTTGTCTCACTCTCTTTGATGTGAACATCATGGATGGCATTGGATTGTGGTGATTTCTGGCTGTTTTTCTGTTTTTTGGGGGTGTACTGTTGATGTGGACTGGCCATGTGGGTGGTGGTGGTGGCCATCTTGAGTGCTGGCTGGTACAGGCAACATGTGCTTGGGGTGTAAGGGGGCCATTTTGAGGAGAGGCAGTGTCTGAGGCCTGCACTTATTTTGCCTACTTTTCATCCCTTATGCCCAGGGGTAGTGAGTGTTGCATGGGCCTAGTGTTTCTGAGGGGTGTCTTCTTGAATTTAAACACCATTGAGGCCATGGATGGGCTGGGATTGTGCAGATTTTATTGTTTTTTGTCGTTTTTTTGGGCCTGCTGGTGTGGCCCTTTGCCCAGGGGTGGTGAGTGTTGCATGGGCCTAGTCTTTCTGTGGGGTGTCTTCTTGAATTTAAACATAATTGAGGCCATGGATGGGCTGGGATTGTGCTTATTTTATTGTTTTTTGTCGTTTTTGGGGGGCTGCTGGTGTGGCCTTTTGCTTGCCCAGGGGTGGTGGTGGTGCATGGACTGAGTGTGCCTGTGGTGTTGTCTCACTCTCTTTGATGTAAACATCATGGATGGCATTGGATTGTGGTGATTTCTGGCTGTTTTTCTGTTTTTTGGGGGTGTACTGTTGATGTGGTCTGGCCATGTGGGTGGTGGTGGTGGCCATCTTGAGTGCTGGCTGGTACAGGCAACATGTGCTTGGGGTGTAAGGGGGCCATTTTGAGGAGAGGCAGTGTCTGAGGCCTGCACTTATTTTGCCTACTTTTCATCCCTTATGGCCAGGGGTAGTGAGTGTTGCATGGGCCTAGTGTTTCTGAGGGGTGTCTTCTTGAATTTAAACACCATTGAGGCCATGGATGGGCTGGGATTGTGCAGATTTTATTGTTTTTTGTCGTTTTTTTGGGCCTGCTGGTGTGGCCCTTTGCCCAGGGGTGGTGAGTGTTGCATGGGCCTAGTCTTTCTGTGGGGTGTCTTCTTGAATTTAAACACCATTGAGGCCATGGATGGGCTGGGATTGTGCAGATTTTATTGTTTTTTGTCGTTTTTTTGGGCCTGCTGGTGTGGCCCTTTGCCCAGGGGTGGTGAGTGTTGCATGGGCCTAGTCTTTCTGTGGGGTGTCTTCTTGAATTTAAACATAATTGAGGCCATGGATGGGCTGGGATTGTGCTTATTTTATTGTTTTTTGTCGTTTTTGGGGGGCTGCTGGTGTGGCCTTTTGCTTGCCCAGGGGTGGTGGTGGTGCATGGACTGAGTGTGCCTGTGGTGTTGTCTCACTCTCTTTGATGTAAACATCATGGATGGCATTGGATTGTGGTGATTTCTGGCTGTTTTTCTGTTTTTTGGGGGTGTACTGTTGATGTGGACTGGCCATGTGGGTGGTGGTGGTGGCCATCTTGAGTGCTGGCTGGTACAGGCAACATGTGCTTGGGGTGTAAGGGGGCCATTTTGAGGAGAGGCAGTGTCTGAGGCCTGCACTTATTTTGCCTACTTTTCATCCCTTATGCCCAGGGGTAGTGAGTGTTGCATACTTGCATGTCCCTAGTCTTTCTGTGGGGTGTCTTCAATGTAAACATCATGGATGGCATGGGATTGTGCTCATTTTTCTGTGTTTTGTCGATTTTTTGGGGTGTATAACTGAACTGATGTTCCTCTGTCTTCCATTGCTTTTAGGTGCACAAGAAGACTCAATAGAACCACCAGTGCCAGGAAGAAGTCCTGCAGCGGTGTGTGCAGCATAACGTCACGCGACGTCACGTCTGGACACAGAACCCTCTGCAACTCGTGCAACTGCTGCCTGCTGACCTGCTCTGAAGAAGATGGCCCCAAAAAAAGTAACCCGTAGCTCCTCTAGCAAGAAAGGTGCCAGTAAGGAGCAGAAGAAGCAAGTTACCAAGGACACTGGTGTGCCGCCCGCCCCTTTTTTTGGGAGTAAAAAAAAAAGTATGCCTGCAGCAGCTGCAGCGGGATCTGCTGGGGACCAAGCTGGCAGCAGCACCCCCGCTCCATTGGGCTCAGTGCCACCACCACCACCACGCCAACTTAAGTCCAAGCCCTTGAGTGCTGCAGAGGCAGCCAGTATACTTCTTCAATCACCATCGACCAGTGATGTTGGCTCATCGCAAGAAAGCAGCAGCAATGTCCCTCAATCAACACAGGTTGTTGTAGCTCATCTGACGAGTGTTGAACAACCACAGCGGCAACAACAATCACATGTGCAAGTACAAGCCCAAGTACATGTGGAAGGAGAGGCAGCGCAAGGAGATGCGCAAGCAGAGGTGCATGGAGGGTCACAACAAGTGCCCACAATAGTTGTTCCTCCCGAAGTAGGGGCACATCAGGAAATCGACAATCAAGGCGAGGTATCATTTGAGGAAGCCACTCCTCCTGATGATCCTTCATTGTCTTCCACACCCCTAGCAAGGAAGAGATCAAGGGTGGTGTCTACATCCTCTTCAAGCACACCTCCTTCTGATGATACGGATCAAACTTGGGAACAAACAAAGGTAGTTAAGCGTAAAAGGAAGCTCGTCCAAAGTCTCAGAGTTATGGAGTGTGATGAGTCTCAACAAGAAGTGGCGGATACTGCTGCTGATGAAGACTCTGCCAACGACGACCCAGTCATCATAAAGGTCACTGCAGCCCCAGCGGGCATGCAGCAAACAGACATTTTGACCCTAGCCCGAAGAGCTGCTGAGCGTGATGATGATGTTGTCGATGAGGAGGCAGTGGAAACACCACAATCATTGGAGTTAAGTAGTACACCAACTCGTCCCGCTTCCATATTTCTTTCTGGCAAGAAGAGACCTCCGTCAATCTCGACCTTAATTAGTGGCGGTGAAAGTGCAAAACGTACAAAAGTTGGGCAATCCACATCCTCCACTTCATCTGGCATTAGCTTCATGACCACCACCACCAGTATCGCCGCCTCCTCCATGTCCCACAGACACTTCAAGTCCCCAGTTTGGGACTTCTTTACTGTTTGTCCAAAAAATCCAAAGTTTGCCATTTGTACCATTTGTAAGCAAGCAGTTAGTCGTGGTAAGCCAGGTACCAACTATGGTACCGGAGGCCAGAGAGGTCATCTTAGGAGACAGCACACTGTCAAATGGTTTGCGCACCTAGATGCGATCAAGAAAGGCGAAATTCAAGGAAACGTTGATGTTTCATCTGATGATGACGAGCAGGAAGAAGACGTGTCAAACACTTCCCTTACACCCAGTACCCCTGTCAGCAGCACACCCAATGTGAGGCACACTAAGAGTGTTGGAGCGAGTGAGACACCAACGCACAAAAGTTCACCAGCGAGCAAAATTGGGTCAACGAAGTCATTATCAGCCCGTAAATGCTTGGTCCAGGCCAACATTAGAACAATGCTTACTTCAGACGTGCCATATGAACGCAACCACCCACTGACGCGTCTGTATAACACTAAGCTGGCTAAAATGCTAGCTGTGGACCTTCTACCTTTTTCTTTTGTAGAAGCGGTAGGTTTTCTTGAATTAGTTGCAACGCTCTGCCCTAAATGGAAGGTTCCGAGCCGGTTCTATTTTGCCAGAGTTGCGGTTCCAGCACTACATGAAGATGTGCTGCAGGCGATTGGGGCAGCTTTGCAGAAGAGTGCTGTTCACACAATACATCTGACAACAGACATGTGGACCAGTGGCCCAGGCGATGATTACATGTGCATCACTGCACACTGGGTCTCTTTTTCAGGTGTTATAGCAAAGCTAAACGCAGGTGTTGACCCGGACCAAGTTTTCAAAGCTGCTCGGAAACATGCAACACTAGCCATGTTTGCCTTGGAGAAAAGTCACACAGCAGAAAACCTTTTGGAAGAGTTTGACAAAAAGGTGTTGTCAATGCTATCCCCCCTAAAACGCAAGATTGGTTATGTTTCCACGGATAATGGCGCCAATGTAGTTAAGGCCATGTCACAGGGTCACCATGTTAGAGTGCCGTGTTTGGCGCACTGTATCAACCTGGTAGTTCAAAAATTCTTGAGTGATAAAGAGAGTCCAGCGTTCGAGGTAATGGCCACCTGCCGCAAAATGTGCAACCATTTCAGCCATTCTTTTAAGGCCCGGAAGCATCTGCGGAGACTGCTACTTCAACGTGGAATGCCAGTGAAAGCACTCATCCAGGAGGTGGCAACACGTTGGAACTCAACCTTCTACATGCTTGAGCGTCTGCATGAGCAGTATACGGTACTCGATCACTATTTCTTGACAGAGGCTACATCTCAGAAGGAGGACCTGCGGATGAGTAAGGCGCAATGGGCCATAGTTAAAAGCCTGACAGACATGCTTCGTCCTTTTGAGTTCTTCACGCGTGCAGTCAGCCAGGAGGACTGTAATTTGGGAAAAGCTATCCCATTGTTGTGCATACTGGAGCACCAACTGATGGCGGTTTCTTCTGAGTTTGAAAAAGATGAAAAAAAAAAAACCATTTCATTTTGTCTGAGAAATTATTACATCGCCTACGTGGTGATGAACGTCTTAAAAACATCAACTCAGATCAGCATTACATTTGTGCTACTATTCTGGATCCACGCTACAAAAAGGCGCTGGCAGACAACGCATTCTTTCCTTTCGCTGATGCAGATGTTCAAAAGTACAAACATTGGTTAGCCTGGTCAGCCAAGAGGTTTGAAAAAGAACGGCAGGTTATTGAAGGAGAAGCCAGTACATCAGCATCAGCATCAGCAGGCCATCCGCAGTCACAAGAATCCACTTCTGCACCTGTGGCTGGGGCACAAGTGACCTCTCAGCCGTTAAAGACACCGGCAACTGGATCATCTGCACCACACACAATGACAACACTAACAGTGGCTGGGGAGGAGGATTGGCTAAGTTTGATGGGGTATGGTTCTCTAAAAAATGTCACAGGCACAGCAAAAAGTAAGCAAAGTGGAGGAACAGTTGATGACCTTGAGTCGATGGTGCAGGACTATCTGAATGACTCAACAGTGGTCTTTCTTAATGAGGAGCCATTGCAGTATTGGCATGGCAAAAAACAATTGTGGCCACAGCTCTACAACCTGGCTATAAACTATTTGTCTTGCCCACTCGCAAGTGTGTCTTCTGAACGTGTTTTCAGTGCTGCTGGTGGCATTGTAACTGCCAAACGGAGCCGCCTATCGCCCAAAAATGTGGAGCGGCTGACAATGATCAAGATGAATCAGCACCTCATACCACCAGATTACAAAGTGCGAGAAAGCACGCCACATGAAGACGATGAGGACAGCAACGTAGATGAGGGGATTTTTTCTCTGTTCGGTGCCACTGACCTCATCCAGCCTGAATTCGCAGAGTATGATGACGAAATCTTGTTCTTATTCCCTGACACCGAGCCCTGAAAATGAGACAATCAATCAAGAACTTTCTTTTTCGTCCTTATTCACTTTTATTCCTGTGTGCTTTGTGTCTCTCTTTCTTTGTTTTGCACAGTTAATTTAATTCAAACTTTAATCACCTAATCCCAAAAACAAGACCATCATCAGAACTGTCTTCACTTGTTTGCTTATTGATTTGAAGGTGCCGCAGTCTACATTCCTCAGGTTCACAAGTTCTGAAGAACATGCTCCTCTATCCTCCTCCTCCAGACTGCGATTTCCCTCCAAGTAGAGTGCTGGATTACGCACAATGAAGAAAGACTCAGCACTTGTGGGGGTGTTGTACTTCTTTGCGGGTGAGTTGACGGTTTTGGGCCCATTGCTGTGAAGCTCTAATAATGGACAAAAGTGTTTTGGACCAAATATGAGGTGGAAATTTCTTGCCGTTTTTGCTGACTTGCTTGCCTTTGAGGTGCTCTTTGGCGGGGTTCCGGGGGTTTGTGTGTAATTTTTGGTGTCTGTCGAAGCACTGCTGCGACAGTCTAATCTTGATTGCATTTGCTTTTCAGGAAATCCGTGGTGGAAAACAGGAGTTATGATGATTGATGATGACCTAGCTGCACAGCGCGTTACTTTGGACCGAAGGCCGAGAGATATTGTAAGTATGAGATTTAGCTTTTTCGCTGTTTGGGGGTGTTGTCGGGTGTTTTTTTGCGGGTGGGTTGGCGCCGGCGGGTCTTGCCTGGGGCATTCCTGGGAAGGTCTAATACCGGATACAAGTGTTTTGGACAAAATCCATAAGGAACAGCCTTTTTTTTGCCATTTCTTCAGACATCTTGCTCAATGTAGCGTTTTGGGGGGCTTCCTGCTGTTCGTGGGTGGGTTGCGGCCGGGGTCTCTGTCGAAGCACTGCTGCGACAGTCTAATCTTGATTGCATTTGCTTTTCAGGAAATCCGTGGTGGAAAACAGGAGTTATGATGATTGATGATGATGACGACCTAGCTGCACAGCGCCGCGTTTGGACCGAAGGCCGAGAGACATTGTAAGTATGAGATTTAGCTTTTTCGCTGTTTGGTGGTGTTGTGTCGCGTGTTTTTTTGCGGGTGGGTTGGCGCCGGCGGGTCTTGCCTGGGGCATTCCTGGGAAGGTCTAATACCGGATACAAGTGTTTTGGACAAAATCCATAAGGAACAGCCTTTTTTTTGCCATTTCTTCAGACATCTTGCTCAATGTAGCGTTTTGGGGGGCTTCCTGCTGTTCGTGGGTGGGTTGCGGCCGGGGTCTCTGTCGAAGCACTGCTGCGACAGTCTAATCTTGATTGCATTTGCTTTTCAGGAAATCCGTGGTGGAAAACAGGAGTTATGATGATTGATGATGATGATGACGACCTAGCTGCACAGCGCCGCGTTTGGACCGAAGGCCGAGAGACATTGTAAGTATGAGATTTAGCTTTTTCGCTGTTTGGTGGTGTTGTGTCGGGTGTTTTTTTGCGGGTGGGTTGGCGGGTCTTGCCTGGGGCATTCCTGGGAAGGTCTAATACCGGCTAGAAGTTAGTTGGACAAAATCCATAAGGAAACACCAGTTTTGGCACTTTGTAAGTTAGGGTTCGTTAGGGTTAGCCCTAGCAGCAGGATTGCATGTGTTTAGGGGGGTTCTATTGCAACGCGGTTCTGTTGTTGTAGAGCACTGTTGGAGCGATGCTGGCTATGGATACTTTTGCTTGCAGGCAAGTGGTTTGAATACAATCCACGGTCTGTATTTGGGTCTACTGTTACTTTCAAAGTACGTTTTGTAACCATTTTTCTGCTAGGCATCATCAAAGTGTGACTTTTTGAACCACACAGCGTACATACCTTTTATTTATTTATCAGTGGTATTGTAATAGCACTTCCTGTTTTCCGTTCAATAATTACAGGCCGGGTTTCAGTCAACATCCGCCAGGCAGGCAGTGGACAGGGTGTCTCTTCTGTCAGTGGTCACCACCACATTGATGGACGAAGCGTCAGCTGGAATGGAGGAGTGCCGCCAATAAGAGGAATTGTTTTGCTGCATGCAACTTACTTACCAATTTCAACAGGACAACTCCAACAACATACGCAATACAGATACAGTATCCATTGTTGTCTTTTATTCTATGAGTGTGACTGCATGTGCTTACCTTTACTTTGTAACCAAAGATTGTCTGTAAACTCTGTATCTTCAATTATTGTTTGTCCATGCTCTGCTTTTTTTTTCTTCTCTCAACAAAACCTACCCAAAAAGAAACCCCCATTCCCATCCATTTTACAAACCCTAACCCTCTTCCCCCGGGCTGTGTTGTTTTGCTTGATGTCTGACTAAAATGACATCAATAATTCCACACACTTGCTGGGGAGGATAAGGTGATAGCAGCAACAGGCTGGTGAAGGAATACGAGGATATCTTCTAGACTTACTCAGCTTCAGTACTATATCTTCTAGTAGTAGTAGCCAATGTCAAATAAATTCAACGCAAGTACTAGTTATACTTGCAATACTTTACCATTTGTTAGGCTACATTATGGCACTGTTCTAGTGTACTGTCACCTGCTATTTTCTCGATCGTACCGTAACCGTTGTAATGCTACAGTAAGGAGTACAAACAAGGTTTCGTTTTCTTTTTTTCCATAGGCATGCAACTGCCACTGTGTCACACCACTAGTAACACCGCAATGAGGAAATGTCACCCGCCCAGGAATGACAACGTTAATCCCCATTTCACCTGGAGCCAGCCCTGGGCCTAGCCCTAATTTCTAACACAAATTACAGGTAAGATAAGCGTTTGGTGGGAGGTAGTATAATGGAGTATTATTTCGGAGTAGACAAGAGTTTGACGGTTGTACTACTAAAGTCCTACGACTGTTCAGGAAAACAAAGTTACTGTTACACCCCCGCCCCCCACCCACCAGACTGAAAAGCAGTAAAAAACAGGTATGGTCAGATAAAGTAGTTGAAAAATATATTTATTTATCCCTAACAAAATAATCTCCCTCACCCACCCTAACCCCAACGATTGTCTCTGAAACGTCCCAAAACGATCCCAACTCCCAAATCCCACCCCCCAAAAGTCTATAAAAAAAGGGCAAGGGACACTCCACTACTGGAGGGTGCTGGTGCTGGTGCATGATGCGGCATGGGCATCATACTCCTTGCGGAGGGTGGCAAGCTCGGAGCGGAGGCCCTTAACCAAGGTCTTATACCTCAGGACCTCCTGCTCCAGGTTGGACATGCGGACTCGTAGGCGGTGTTGGCGTTCCTTGCAGCTCCTGTGGGGGGCAGCTGGTGTTTCGGGTGCTTGGCGGTGGCGGTCGGCTTTCTTAGCCCGGCTCGGTCCCGCTGGTTTAGTCACGGAGGAGGATGCAGTCGAAGATGTTGCCCCGCTCGACTGCGTGTCCTCCTCCTCCTCCAGGGCCACCAGCCGCCGATACTCGGCGACTGTGGCCTCCAGCCTCCGTTGCCGGGCCAATCTAGCCTGCTCCCTCCTTGTTGTTGATTTGGAAGAAGGAGCAACTATATGAAGAAAGAAAGACATAGTCTGTAACCAATGCTCCTTATTAATAACACAAAGTGATTGAGCCGAAAGTTGGGTCACAGAGTACAAGTAGCAAATTGAAAGCACAGTACATAACTATTGAGGACAGTATCTATGTAACCCTCCCACTTCTGCATCCTTGCTCTAACAGTAGTGGTAGTTTAATGAACTAATTCTACGACCACTATGGACTTCCATTACAGTCGACTATGACAGTACACCAGTCTTATTCTTCTTCTTCTCTCTTGTTTAGGGAAATGGGTACGTTATCTTATGCAAGCCGGCAGAATGACATGGACACAGCACAGTGAAGTTGCACCCGAGAAAAAAAGTTGCACACCATGATGATGGAGACAGACTTGCGTTACTGTACCGGTCCAGTACATGCAGGTGGTGAAGCTATTACTTTTCTATTACGGGTGGCACTGAGAATACTCTGTTACAAGGGCTACTGCTTAATTAATTTACCTTTCACCCTACAGTGCAAATGAGTACTAGAAAAGGAAACTGAAGAAGCTAACTAATTTGATTATCTATCACTTCACATGGGACGTATTTAATGACAGATGAGATGACTTTAGGTGCTTTGCTTAATATTGAGTGAACACAGTGATACACCCACACATGAATGACGTACTACAAGTAAACTAAAGTTATTAAGAGAGGTACGGAGTGTCCACCGTAATAACCAGATATATGCTGTGAATGCAAACGCAATACAAAGTACTGCTACTATTCATGGTAGTATTGGACACATTTACAATTTCTTTTCCTTGCCTTCCCTGCACTGGGACGGACGTGCGGGTGCGGTGGTACATGCTCTTCAAGGTAACACTTACTTCACCTGGCGACCATCTACTCTCTCTAGATACACATTTGCTATGTAAGAGTCAGAGAATACCATGCTCCAGGCATCCATTCATTCAAAGTATACGCACACATACAGTTTCTGTTTCACCCACCCAGGCTGCTGTCCTTCCACCCATCCTTGCTTCATCATTGACCCAGCCATGCACCATACCATATTCTTTCCTTCCCAGCCACCTCTGGGTCCAAGCAAACACATATCGTTCTTCTTTGCCAGCCATCATACAAGTTCGCGTCCCACTTACTTACACCCTTCTTTCGCTTTTCGTTCATCCCATCCATCACGTTCGTCTAAGAACTTATTGGGATTCTTCTCACCAAAAACTTCACAGCTAAGTCGAAGTACATTTCGAGGAGGCTACTACCTGGTTGATTTGTAATTGTAATACACCCGTGCAGAAAGCACACTATGCAGTCTTCAATCTCAATAAGTAAGGAATATATAGCTTACCTGTTTCCGCCACCACCGTTTGATCCCCCACAGGAACGGCCACCAGCTCTTCTACCACCGCATCCTCCCCAGAGGCCTCCGAGTCCAAGTCCAACACATCAGCCACCTCCGCGCTGGCCCCGTCACCAGATGTTACACCTACAAAGTACATTTAAGAAAGTTAGAATACACCACTCACTACTATATAATATTTGGTCTAGGAGAAATGTTAAAAAAACAGAATACAATGTAATAATTTGTGACTGTCTACTCCATAGTAAAAATGTCCCATTTTCCAGGGAAGGCTGTTGTCTTGCTGCACTTTTATGCACAACTGATGAATGCTTGCTTTTGATTTTTAACACGCACCACTTTTTCTCCTAACAGACAGAAGCTTGACTCCTGAGTCCTAAGAACACGACCAGGATCAAGTTCAAAGTAGGTGAGAGTTCGGCTCGACCACAAGAAATGTGTCCAATTAATCGTCAGCACTAACCACTTTTCTGTTTACAGTTAAATAGTTTTATGACAAAGTAGATTTCAATAAATGTGTTTACTTTTAATAAAGCTTTTACACTTAAATAGACTCTGTGGTTTTTGTTCCTCTAGACTAGAGTGGATGAGCTAAAGGTTTTGGAATTTTTGCAAGCATGAGTGCCTCTGACACTTCTTGACTGTGCTGTGACTCCGTACTACTCTCTTGTCCTGCGTACGATAATCTAGAGATCATTGGGGATCTATAATCGGTGACTTCGGGAGCTGAATGACTCTGCCACACTATCTAGTCAGTAAGGAGACAGTGCATAGAGGTATTGCTGAATATAATGGGAGTCCAATGGAATTGCCAAATGTCCAATCTTAGTTAGCTACACAGACAGACTAATAAGAATAGTCTAGTAATACCACAGGGAGTCATATTCGAGGCAGGATAAGAATTTATATCCAGTCTACAAGAAGATCAAAGACGATTTAGAAAAAATCGAATGAGGAACGCTAGGAAAAAATAGGTACTGTTTAGTAAAATGTAAACTTACTGGGGCCAGCAAAGGAGCCCTCGCCTGCCCGATCCTGGCCTGCATCCTCAGCACCCTCCTCCTGTGTCCTCTTGCCCTTGGGGGGAGCTGATGTACAACATGAAAGAAAGAAAAACCATAAAACATGGATGAGATTTTTCAACCAAATCAAACATTTCAAAAGAACAATAACAACATATTTTGGAAAAATAGCAAATAGATAGACAACTATTCCACGGGATCTATCTCATGTGGTATACTACGTTATTCGTATTGCCTGATTTGCGGAACGTTGACTTAGAAAGTTCCTATGTAACTCAATAAACAGACTACTAAAGAGGTTTGCCTAGGCCTGGCACTGCAGGCAGTAGTGCACAACACGTGACAGACAAAGTCCATCCTGCTTGCAGATCAGTGAATACTCAAACTATCAATCCACCCGCCACCACCGCCACTATTTCTTCTGATAGCCATGTGACTGTCTAAAGGAAGGACACTGGACTTCAGTCTGTTGGGGCTGATTTATAAGTCCCTTGCGGAAGTTGCGGCTGATTTTCCTCCATTGTTGCGTGCCTTTTCTGACGCAGCGGCAGAACAAAAGACTCGCCATGGTGTTGGTGCGGCGTATATATTAAAAAAAAAAACACATATGGGCATATGGGCGATGCATCACGTTGTAAAGCCCTGCGCCATCAGGGGGCGTTCCGGCGCAAGGGAGGGCGTACCTGCGCAGGAACGAATCCTAAAAGTGGCTGAGGGAAATCTACAAGATGTCAATCAGTCATTTTTATGACAATGATGCATGACTCAAACCCTGCGCGCTTGAAGCCGACGTACGGCTTGATGCAGCATTGGGGAGATAGGGTACCCCAGAGCATTGCTGGAGCTGCGCCATCGTTGGCACGCAACTCCAGCAATGCGCTGCCTTTACGGCACAGATGCGTAAGGCTTCTGTGACGTTTTGGGCCAATGGGTGGTGGTGGCATGGCACACAATTACTGCCGCATCCCTGCTACTTTGCAGGGATGCGCCGGTAATTGAAAATATGACCCTTACTGTCTAGCATTACGCAGTTCTTTTCTTTACAGTACACTGATACATAATTTCTCAGGCCAATGAAATGCTTCTGAACACAACATACAAAACAAAGAAGCATAGTAGCAAGCAAGGCTACTGAGAAGGAGAGCAGTGCACCTGAAAATGAAATGCATAGAAGATTTTGAAATATAATTTACCTCAATGTAATCGGCAGCATTATTGCTCTTGGTAAAGAACAAAGATTTGCAAATAACAGAGCAGGATAAAACAGAGTAGTAAATGTACTACTACTACTACTCACCAAGCCCGGGGACCTCTACGCCGAGCGCGTCCAGCAAGTCCCGCTCCCGGTCCATGACATCGGTCCAGCGGTGGGTGGCCTGGTTATATGTGCGCCGGACCCCAGAGATCTTGTACATGGCCCGGCACACCTTCTCCCACCGCTGGCGGCGCTCCCGGATGCCATAGCCGGTCGCGATCTTGCCGCCTCCCAGGATCGTCTTGGGGAGGCGGCGCTGGACATGGAAGATCAGTGCCGCCACTTCCTCCGCGCTAAAGATCTCCCTCGGGACCACTTGCTCCCCCCTTAAACGCCCGCACGGGAGCCGGGCACGGGGTGCGGGACCCTTCCCCTTCTCAGGGTGCTTCCCGGCTCCCTTTACCATGGTCTGGGCAGAAATAAACTTAAATGATAAAGAAGAAATAGAATAGTGAAGAAGAAAATAAAAGAGTTTAAAAAAGTAGTTTAAAAGTAACTAAAAGCTGCAGAAAACACAAAAATATAGAGCTAGAAAAATAGAGGGTTAGATAATAAGTAAAATTAGATCAAAAAAACTTCAAACAAGCAAAGGATGGCAGAGATTGAGAGAGGATAGAGAAAGCATGCCCAGAACCATAGCAATGAATGAGAAACAAGATGGCCGCGCCCGTTCACGACCGCGTGGGTAAGTTCGCGCGAGATTTTCCTTGCGAGTACGCGCGAACTTGTACTCGCGAGCAGCACACTTTGCGAGATTACACATAGCGGGCGGAAACGGAATTACGTCACGCCAACAAGATGGCCGCGCCCGTGTACGACCGATAGGGTAACTTGGCAAACGAATAGCTAGAAGCGCCTCGCGAACACGCGCAAGATCACGCGAATATACACGTCGCAAAAAAAACAATTTTGTATTCGCACGTATTCGCGGCTTCCGAAATCGATCTCGCACGGATTCGCGCCCCAAAAAACGCGCGAAATTGCAGAAAAAAACGATTTTAGCTAAACTGAAAGCAATGAGCAGGTGCAAAAGTTCAAACTTAACATTAGTAACATTCAAGGTAGTGCTTCCTGATGGGCCCCTCCAGAGTTTGCAACAATTCTATGACCCTGCTATGACCCAAACAGCAGGCTCATAGAATAGCACCATAAAGGTCCTGTAAAAAAAAAATTTCACTGCAACAAAAAGCAAATTACAGATAAGGAAGGAAGCAGGTGCCAGCCAGACTGGAACTTTCAAAATTACTGACACATTAATGAAACACAAATTAATTGATGGCAGTTGAAGAAGGGCAGGTGTGCTAGCTTTTTTCAACCACCATAATCTACAGTAATAAATAAACCTAATAGGTGCCTGTGAGGATGTACTAGAGGGTGGCATGGGTGTCCCAGAGGGTGGCAGTGGTGAAACAGAGGGTGCTGTGAACCTGTGATGATAAACCAGACGTAGAAACAACATAGTCGCGGCCGTTGCAAGCCGAAAAGTAAGTTCGCAATTGCGAACTTGTCCCAAAATCGGCGCGAACACGCGCCAACACAAAAAACGGAAAAATCCGCAAGTCCGCTAGAGTTCGCGGATCTTCGCGGATTGCGAATCCGTAAATACGCAAGTTCGCGGATTGCCAATCCGCAAAATCCGCCCATGCTTAGTGAGTAACTCTATGGATGAGTGTCGGTGTGTAACAGGATGTATAGGTGTATGAGTACATATGATGAGTGAGTACATGTATGGGTGACTATATAGAACTGTTGGTGAATGAGTGGTTGTGTATGTAGATTTTGGAATTACTGAATAGGTTGCTCTAACTGGTATTGGTGTCTCCATTTTTTTGAAAATTTTTGTTTCTATTTTTGAATGTGTGTATCACGCGTTATATTACGCTGAGAGGAGGTCTGCCACTCTTTCACAAGGATGATGTCATCAGTGGTGTCATCAGTGATGTCATTTGAGATATCATTTGAGATGTCATCAGTGATATCATGAGTGATGTCACTGACCAAGTCATGAGTGATGTAATATGTGACGTCATCAGCAGTGCATTGCGGGCACGCGAGTTATAGTTAACTATAACGGGGGAATTTCAATGATTTTGTATGATTGAAATGTCCAGCTAACTATAAACCTATGGTTTTTTCAGTGAATTTCTAAGGTTTTTTAAATGCTAATCTTTAACTATAACGTGTGTGAAACCTATGTTTTTTCAGTGAATTTCTAAGGTTTTTTAAATGCTAATTTTTAACAATAACGTGTGTGAAACCTATGGTTTTTTCAGTGAGTTTCTAAGGTTTTTTAAATGCTAATTTCTAATTATAACGCAGAAGAAACCTATGGGTTTTTCAATGAATTTGAAAGGCTTTGTAAATGATAATTTTTAAATGTAGTAATCATTAAAAAAATCTGTTTTCATTAAATTTCCTCATTTTTATAACAAATATTTACATATTATTTTGTTTTATTTATATTTCATATAATAATGTAACATAATAACAAAACTAAATGCAAAAATATATTTTTTATTAATACATTTTTTTTACAAATATAAAAATAAAATGTTATATTATTCCTTTTTTTTACAAAATTGTTGCACCGTACGCGTACCGTAAATGCACCGTCACTTGTACTGTAAATTGTACTCTGCGCGCACGCACACGTCACGAGTACGTTTTGACGTTACGCGGCGCATCAGCGCTTCCGTGTGACGTAATCTACTTTGTACGACCCCCCGTACGCGCACCTCCAAAAGTTTTATAATGTTAAAAACGATATATTTATGTATTTCTTGTAAATTTTGAAGGTAGACATTATCTCGGATAATCAAGAAAATGATTTTTGTTAACTTTTAAGAACCGTATATTACTTTTTAAATTACGAAAATCGCGATCGTACGTCCAGCGTACACGCACCATAAGAGCATCGTAAGCGGAACGTAAGAGCTCCGTAAGCGCACCGTAAGAGTACGTACAGTCATGTGACATTAAAAGAAGAGATTTCATTGGTTCATAATACATCCAAGTGCAATTGTTGAAAGACCCCTCCCATTTTGTTCATTCTACTTGGACTTTCAGAGAAGCAGGATCTTTTCTTTTAAGGTGAACTTTTGTGCAACTGTTCCTTACTATCATGGCTGCTCGGTCTTCATCTCCATTGGATCACTCTTCAGATGAAAACACGTATCTTCCAGAGCCTCCTCAGAAGAAAAAGAAGGAGGCTTTCATTTGGAAATTTTTCACTTTTCCAGAGGGGGAGAAGAAAGTAAATGCTGCAAAGGTCACTTGTAACATCTGCCAAGTGACACTGTCCCGTTGTGACCCAACCAAAAAATATTCTTTTGAGACTGCAAGCACGTATCGGCATGTAAAAGACTTGCATCCCAATAACTATGCAAGAGAAGCCACACGTAGCCGAAAAGATGTTGTACCACCTGCAGTAGCGAGCACCTCCACTGCATCACCTTCAGGAACCACTCCTACACATGTGATTGTTCCCAAGTTTGCTGAAATCAAGTTCCTGTGCATACACTGCAAAGAACTGCTTTGCTATGGGGAACAGTCAGTGGACCTCATTGTAAGGAGACAGGAACACCACCAATGCCCCAAAAAGTATTTTTTCCCATTTTTTATAGAGGTTCACAGATTTTTGTTTGGAGAAGTTCTATTTTTCTAGTTTTTGTTTAGAAAATTTTTTTTTCAAAAAGCTACAAAAAAAATACAAAATAACAAAGAGAAAAAAACTGTTCTTTTTAGAACTATCTCTACTGGTGAAAAAAAAGACCTATATTTCTATGTTTGTCTGTAAAAGTTTGTCAGAAAGAATGTTGAGTACATAAATGAATGAATGAATATGAAAGTGCAAAACTAGAAGGATGTGCTACAGCATAAATCTATAGGGTGTTTACCTATAGTATACTGTAGTACCTCTGAAGCACTTGAATGTAACATATGTATATAAATATGGTACACATCTATGCTTCAATTTGCACTATTGGTGAAAGTGCGTGATTGAATTTGTATGTATTAAGGGCGTTTTTACAACCCCCTTGTGCCTCTTTTACACAACCGTTGCATCACATTTGTCATGCAGCGGTGCTGCAAAAGATGTACCATGATATATGCTATTTACAATCTGACGTAATTGGAAGGTGCGTCACATTGTAAAGCCGTTCGCCAAAAGGAGGCTTTCTTGCATAGATAGGGGATGTTCTGGTGCAGGAACACCTCCTAAAAGTAACTAAGTGAAATGTATAAGATTTCATTCAGTCACTTTTGGGCTTATACTGAGTCCAAACCCTGCACTTATTTCAAGCAGGTGTAAGGATTGTTACAGCATTATGAGCATAGGACCCAAACAGCATTGCTGCAGATGCATTTTGCTTTCAATGCAAATGAAGCAATGCACCATCTTCACAGCACAGATACATCACATATCTGCACCACTTTTGTCTCATAGTGCACAACATTGTAAATATAGTGCTTCCATGGTGGTGATGTCACAGTAAACAATAACTGTCATATCTTTGGGGATCTGCCACTTATTCTACATCTACTAATTACTGTTTTAATGTAGTGAATGCCTTACTATACACCATTCAATGAGTCAATGGAAAAGTATACCAAGAGTAACAGAGTGTTTACTGCAAGTGAAAAGATAGAAACTGCAAACCTAAACATAAAAAGGAAAATTTACAGGGGCATACAAAAATGTATGCACAGTCTGTAGGAGTTTGAAGCACTCTATACGCTTAGGCCTACTTTGCACCATCAGTAATCCTACTTTGCACCATCAGTAATTCACTACTCACATAGGCCTCATTTATGAGTTTTTGCCGTAGTAAAGTGCAGCAGGCCTTCCTGCGATACTTCCCTATGGCAAAAGAAAAAGACAGGAATGTACCATATCTATAAGATGCAGCATATTTCTATCCTTTTCCTTTGCGCTAGTGCACAATGATTTGCCTGCACCAATGAACAAAGCTTAGCACAATGAAGCAGAGGTGTCTACGTTGCAAGGATGATTATTTTTGTAGAGATAGGCAAACCTTTCTCTACAACAAAAATCTCAAGAGACATTTCCTTTTTCTACATATGATGCAGAAAGCAGCACACATAGAGAAAAGAAAAAACAGGCAAAAATAAAACTATTTTTCCCCATTGCACCTTCTTTATGCCTCTCCTGGGAAGGCATACGTTTTTTGCAGTGCCTCAGATTTACAATTTCTTGTCAATGTAGAGCAGTCTCAAAAGGCCATGGGTTTTGCTGAAAACACCACCAGCAACACCCATTTTACACCCTTTTTACACAGAATACTACATTAAAAGGTCTAATATTTAATAAGCAACAGTACACCCAAAAAAGTGCATTAGTGCTGCCTGATGAATATTACGCTGACAGTTGTGCCACAGAACATCACAAACAGTGACTAGAAACTTTCCTCAGAAAATAATAAGTAAATTCATACAGATATCTATAGAAGCTTACCGTACTCTATAATGTACTCTGTACAGTATGCGTACACTACACGTACCCTTCTCAGTACAAGCTGCATGCTGATTTAATGGCAAATGTCTGGTTGAAGATATAGCATCTTCACTTTTACAATATAGCCTTATAGTTCACCATAAAGGGCTATACCGGCTATTAAAGACACTCTCCAGCATTAAAGGCCCGAGTCCAAGGTGAGGGCCTTTAACAAGGAAGAGGAACTTTAATAGCCAGTATAGCCCAGCTACAAAGGGGCTATAAGAGCATTAGAACATTCTACCATTAGAAGACAGAATGTTCTAACAAAAAAGAACAAAGCCATCAGGGAGTGCAAAAGGATTGGATTCCCCTCAGGCTCCCTGAAGCCTTTATTCACAGCCAGAGCAGTGAACAAAGTAACATTGGAATGTTGGAGCTCCAGGCTTATACCAGTCATTATAAACCAAGAGCACTCCATTGTTATCAGAGGAGCTCCCAACATTCCAATGTTGTAATAGTTTATAGATAAGCACATAGTGCTGTATGGCTCAATACAATACTGAAACAGTAGAGTGAGAGTGATTGATAAAAATGTAATAATACAGACTGGCGAATTCAATATAGAAAACACTAGTTTGTAGGTACATAGAAGACTGTAAGGATAGTCTATGGAGGTTTAAAGCAGTCCAAAGCCTAAGACGTACTGTCCTTCATGAATATTTGGATACTGACTAGATGATTACAGTTCTGCAAGCAGACTGCCTACTGAATTTTAAATAACTTCATTTTTAGCACAGTGCATACTGAAGGATATTCTGTTGAATAGCTCGTACAATACGGAATCACAAATCAAAGAGACTTTGCTGTAAGTCAAAGGATATACACCTGGAAATAAAAATTATAAAACACAAGTTTGCTGGCGCATAGAACAGTACATTCATAATCTATAAAGGTTTGAAGCAGTCCATGCCCTAAGACCCAGTTTGTACCATGAGAACTTAAATACTAGCTGAATTATTACAATTCTGCAAGAAGAGTCTCTCAAACCATTTTTATTTTTTAATCATTAATTTATTTTTGTAACATTTCATAATTTAATAGAACTTCCAGCATGATTTCGTCAGAAATGTCGTTTTCTTCATCATGAATTTCAAAAGTCATTTCATGAAACTCAATGTCGTTTAACGCTTCAAGAAAGTTCTCGTCTAAAGTTTCATCTAAAAAATCGCAGGTAATATCTCCTGCACCAATACTTTCTTCTTCATTCTCACTCTCCATGAAAGGTATATTTAACTCTTCCATAAGAGAGTTAGTAATTTCAAATCTCTGCTCCATATTCTTCTGTTCGTCTTCCATAGTGAATTTTATTATGTTGTTCCTTGCAGAAAAACAAAACACTTCATTTTATCATTTTCCCTAATACATATTACAAAATTAGCTTTATCAACTATTTTGCTCTTTAAAAAATATTATGCGAAAACCATTCTCAACTACTTTATATGATTATATCTATAAAATTTGCTTATATGAATTTTTAGTTATAAAATCTCCTTACATTTTCAAACGAGTCACTCTTTATCAGTATAAAACAAACTAAGGCTATTATAATAAAATGCAGTACTAAAAAAAGTAAAAAATATCTATTCAGCTTACCAGTTCCAAAGCAGATGATGTGTTGTAGTAAAATTCAAAGTACACAGGTACACTCAGTATATATATATTTTTTAAATTTTCAAATGTGTTTCAAAGATACAAACCGTCTTTACAAACTTTTGTACACCATGGACGTTCTCTTACTTCACCTCTGTAGAAGTACTTTCCATCGAGTATAGTTATACTTACCTTTAAAATAACAAATTAAAAAAATAATTATTATTACAAATTTAGCATCTGTAGAAGACAAAAAAATAGAGTTACAATTTATCTTTTACAACACAAAATCATTTCTAAAGCATTTAATTTGCCTTTTTTGCTGTTCTCAGAATATATTGAATTTCACTACAAACAGTGAGTTCAATAGTACTCATCACATAACAGAGGGCAATAAAAAGACAATCAAGAAGATTATCTTAAACAAAAAAAACCAATCTCATTAAGAATCTGAAAAATAGAAATAAAACATATCTTAAATGTTTTTTTCTAAGACCAATTTCTTACGTAACTATGAGGTATGTCAAACAATCCTGAAATAACAAAACACCATCATTAATTTTATTCCATGACAAAACTTGAAAAAAAGTTATTAAAGGTTTCACAAACTTTTCCCCACGGCCAAATAGTAGGTGTAAAATTCTTAACTTGAAAATTGTTCAATAGTAACTTAGAACATTTGCTTTACAGTGTTTTGATCTAAAACCATTGATATCATTTGCACCGTCCCCCAGTACTGATTCGTCATCCCAACGCTATTCAACATCTTCATAGCCACCCTCACATAAGTGGCCCGCCATCTCAACCACAACATTATCTCTTACGTCGACGATACCCAGCTCATCCTCTTTCTCACCAGGAAACCACATACCATAAAAAACAACCTCCACAACGTAATTAAAGATGTTATCAAGTGGATAAGGAGTAGCTCTCTAAATCTGAACTTGCACAACATGAAGATACACATCCTCAAACCCACCTACTCAGCTTCAGATGACTTCTGCTGGCCAACTACACTATACGCAGTTCCAACACCTACTGACCATGTACATAACCTATGATTCATCCTTAACTCCTCTCTCTGCATGTGTAAGCAAGTCTACAGCATCTCCTCATATTGCTATAACACCCACCACATGCTCTGCATTATTTATAAGTGCAGCGTAACTAAAAGAAGAAGAACAGTGACACAGGCCCTAATTAACAACACACTACACAGTGGCAACACACTCTACATAGGAATATCAAGCAAACAACTACAACAAATCCAAAACACCTCTACCTGACTAATCTTCAATATCCTCTGCTGCAGCCATATCATTCACAACTGCTACAAAAGTGTCTACGTCAGTGGTACATGTAGACAAACAATTTTGACACTCATGTTCTCATTTATAAGAAAGGCCAAAAAGGGTTTCAATATCTATACCTTCATCTTCCAATACACCAAGCATGAACATTAAAAATCCCTGACAATCTTGTTGTATATTTTGCATAAATTGAGTAGAACCAGAACATATGTCCAAAAGATTTCAAATATCAGAAACACTTTGTATTTTAGTTCTATCACTACTACATTTCTCATAAATAGAATACAACAATGAAGAGAATTTTTTCTCCCAATTTTCAGCAATTTGCTTTTGCAAACTTTGAAAAAGAAAAACAACATTAACAACTACATTAGCATAGCAGTTGACACCACAACTATTTTTAAACCTATAACCAACATTCTCTTCAACACTGTCCCTTTTCTTTTTGCTTGCAGGCGCAACTCCATCTTTTTTTTTCTTTCTCTACAGTTTTACTACAGATATTCTCAAATCTTCTTTTTCTTCCTACCACACTCTTTTCAAATATTGGATATTGACCTGGATTGGGTGCATATTCTCTTTTGAATCTATTATACTCTTTCACACCATTTGCATCTGCACTAACCTTTGTCTCATCAAAATCAATCAAATACAAACCAGATAAAGTTCTCACTTGGGACAAAGCAACATATGCCATACCCTCTTTAAACACGGTACTTCCAATATTCACTAAAGCACTATCTACACTTAAACCTTGAGATTTATGAATCGTCACCGCATATGCCAAACAAATAGGAAACTGATTTCTGCGTACATACAAATCTTTTACAAGCAAAAAACGAGCTGGACAACGACTAAGTTGTTGAACTTCAGCAATTTCATCAAATTTAATTTTGAAAAATTCAATCTCATCTCTATTTACATAATTAACAAAATCAACAATTTTACCCATTGTTCCATTTACTAAACTTTTTTCCACATTCAAATTACGTCGGAAAATTACCCTACAGTTTTTACATACATATAAATTCTTTTCTAACCCAGCAGTTTTACTTATCGATTTCTCTAAAGAATCTAATTTCCTCTTAAATTTTTCAGTCAAAATAATAGTGATTCCTTCATGTTCTATTTGATCAATAGCTTCCAATTTTATAATTTGTTCATTTTCCAATTTTAACATTTCTTCATTGAATATAGAACATTCACATAGTGTTGGCATTAAACAGATTACAGAGTTGTTTTCTGAAATGTTCATATATATTTACTCAGGAAAAATATTTTCATTTGGAAACAAATTGGGAAGTAATCGTCTCTGTAAAGCTTGTTTGCCATATTCTGTCAGTTTTCCAATTCTTATATCTTGAAGAATTTTACCATAATCTGCATCATTTGCCTGGTGCATATTTGTAATAAGTTCCTTATATTGAAAACATGACCAAATGTTAACATTTCCAATACTCCCCAAATACTTTTTGGTATCTTCATGTGTCAGTGTTTCAAACACTGGTTGTCCTTTTACTGGAGTAAGTTGTAGTAGATCTCCAAAGACTATGATGTGTTTTCCTCCAAATAATACGTTATACTCTGTTTAAGAACGTGCTGCATTCTTAAATGCACAAAGGCAAGCATTAAGTTTGATACCATGCTTACCTCATCAATAATGAAAACTTTCATTTTCTTCAAGACTCTTGAAACTTCAAAACAAGCTTCTACAGATAGCTTGTGGTATTCCAATTTGTTTTCATGCTCTAATGGTAGCATTAATAAACAATGTAAAGTAATTCCTTTAATATTGTGTGCCGCCAACCCAGTTGGATTTAATTTAAAAAAGGGGGTGGTGACAACACAAGACAAATACGAGTCAGTTGTTTTGTGTAGATAAGTTGAAATTACTTTTATTAAAAAACTTTTTTTCTGTTCCAGCTTGTCCACTCACGTACAATATGATAGGTTCAAATGATGAGCAAGAGCACTCTTTCTTTTAATGAAGTAATCCATGGTTAATCTGTTCTTTCACTTGCTCATATGTTCCTTTCTGATCAACATTTAGTTGCTCTTCCAAACTTCCTAAGTTTCTTACATCTTCTAGAGCTTGATACATTGCTGTTTCCACCTCTTCCATAGCAGTTGCTGCTTCATTTTGAATAATTGGTTCTCCTAATGGATACTGACTTAATGAAGCAGAATTTTGACTATCCTGAGAACTGTCTCTAGCAATCTCAGCTGCAATTACAGCTTCTTGCTCAATTTCATCATTCAACATCTTCACGTAATTAGCAAAAACAGGATATTCTATAGTGTCTTTAGTAGCATTGAAGGAATCTTTATAGCTCTCGAAATCTCCAAGTAATTCTAATTCTGAACACCATGGCTTGAAAAGTTGCAAAAGAGCTAAGTAGTAAAATTCCCTTTTGTCAGGTGTTTTGCAACTCAGTTTATGAAGATTAATCAAATGTCCTTTTCTTTGTTTCACCAGACATCCTTCAGAATCAATCACGGCATATATACTATTATTGATGTTTTCTGTAATATTCCGTTTAAAAATATAGTTTCGTAACACTTCATACAGACAAATGTTCTCAAGATGATGACTTCGATTTGGATTTTCACAATATCTGTATTGAATATCCATGTTAGCATTCCACATGGACATAATTACTGGGTTGTAATCATTTATATATTTTGACTCTTCATTTCTTCCTAAGTTGTAGGTATTTTTTGGAGAATTTCTTCTGATACTATGTCGCAGAAATGACATAAAATTGTTCACTCTTCCTTTCGACAGTACAGGACGTGGGAATGCAAATCGACATTTGGTATTGAATTTATCCTTTGATTTGTAATTTCGTCGACAGTATTTGCCACAACGATGACTTTGAAATCATAAGACTTTTCCTCTTAAATCCTTATCTTTTGTAGTTTTCACATGTTGCATATTCTTCAATGAAAGACAATACAGTGTCATCTGAGTCTGTTCCAAATTTGAGAGCATCTTTAATACATATTAACATATGGATGTGAGGAGCACCTCTTGCTTGATACTCCTTTCTCCAAAAGAAATCCAAAAGCTCTCCAAAAGGTGGATTTTTTTTATTGGTGATAAAAGACATCATAGCTTCAAATCTATGATTGAAATACCTGCATACATTAACTGGATTCAAAGAACACAATTCTCCAGGTGTCTTGTATTCAATATTTACCATATTTGCATTTGCCTCTCGAAGAAATTGAAGTAAATCATCCCAAGCATATTCAGCACAGCTTAGAGTAAGGAACCATGTAGGAGTTCCTACGTTCCTTAGCATACATTTAAGTTCTTCATGACGACGGTACCAGTACTCATTAGTACCACGCTGACATGCCATGAGATTAATCAGATGAGATTCCAAAACATTATCTTTCAAGTGTACTTTATCCATAAATTCCTTTGCTGAAACATTTTGCAACCTTTTTTAGAACCTGTTTTCAATATAAGATTTACTGCATAAGAAAGTCCAGACAAGTCACTCTCAAATGACAGATGAAACAAATATGGAATACATTGTCGAAATCTTGGATCTTCAGCATACAATCTTGATGTTCGGTATTCAGATGCAGGTCGGTCATCATATCGTCCACCTTTTCCTGTTGGAAATAACTGAGGAAACAGCGAGCTTTCAAGCTTTTCTCCCATACACTAATGGGATTTCCCCTTGCTTCTTTCATTTGGAACAACTCTATAGTATCCCCCATCACTTCTTTAGAAAGAAGTGGATGAACACAATAATGTTCGTAGATTTTTTCTGTTCTGGACACATTCACTTTTTCAATTTGTCCAGATGGCAAGTCACTGTCTTCTTCTACAGTTATTTCTTCTTCTCTCAGAAACACATTTTCATAATATTGATTGTTTTTTTTATCAGATACAACGTTGCCTTTTTAACTTTCCTAACATCCACTAATTCCTGCCAGATTTTCTTACTCTTAGTAGGAACACCATTAACTAAAATAACTAAAGGTTCATCTTCTACATTTTCTACACCAATTGTTTCAACATTTTTCTTTAAATCTAGAGGCAAATATACAACTCTTCCCTTTCACCCTCTCTGTAAATCTGAAGGAGGCAATTTCCCTGTCTTACGCTCCATACGAACAATAGCTTGAAATGGATGAACACATTGAATAAGAATAAGAATAAGAATATTAAGAGTATTTAAATCCATCAATTCACAAGGAATATTTACCAACTCAAGGTTATTATACACAGCTCTAGCAGGCATTTTATTCTCATCTAATTTATTATAACAATATTTACAAATACGCTGATCAGAACCCAAATCAAAACAATTCTCTACCAACAAATAAGTTGCAAAATCCTTCCACTCATTATTATTTTCTTTTTCACTTTTTACATACAGATCAACAGTCCTAGTCTGATTTTTATAATGAGTACGTCGACAACAGATACAAGAATAATTTGGCCTTTCACCAGAAATTACCTCAAACTTAGTAATTTCTTGCTCAAATTTTTCTGTTCTACAATGCTGTACATTCTCCTCTACATTTCCATTTATTAATGGATCAATTTCTGCACAGTGTTCTTGAGGACCAAAATACCTAACCTCAATTTCATCACAAACCTTAATTACATCTGATACAGATCCATGCAAAAAAGCACTGTTCAACTTTTTTAACATTAATGCTGGACTTGTTGCATAATACAACCTTCTCACTAATTTCCTCATTTGAGTATGATGAACTGCAAACATTATTGAAATGGTGAAAAACACTTCGACACACTTTTTTAGAAAGACAAGCTAAAGAATGTCCTTGCAATCCAGTAATTTGTCTCACTCTGCAAGGGTCTAATCCTTGCAACATCTTACTCTTTAGATTTAACACTTTTCTTAGTATAGTTACGTAAGAAATTGCTTAAAAAATTAATAGACTCCTGCCGTACACTACAAATACTACTGCAATTCCAAGTGTACACTGGAGCTTTAGGACGTCTCCCTAAAACTTCATCAGCTAACAACTGTTCCTCATTTCTAGGAACAATTTTCTCTTTCTCAATAGGACAACCATTTCTAACCTCATAAGCACGACCACTAGTGTCAACTGCATGCAAAAAATCATTACTCTGAAGATAACTTTCTTCTTTAAAAAAAGGCTCAGAACTTGAACTATGTTTCCATTCACCCTGAAAAACCTCTGAAAAATTACTTTTGTTAATTAATCTTTTCCACTTACTTTTGCCCTTCATTAAATGGATTGTCTTATCTAATGATCGGATTCTATTGATTACTAAAATAAAAAGTCTTTTTTTCAATTCAAAAGCTTTCTGAACTACATTTTCAATATATTTCTTTTGTTTTGTAAAAAGCTCTTTTTCTTTTACAATTCTTTACAATCTTAGTCAAATTTAATACAACTCGAGTATAGTACATCTTCTTCCTTATCTCCGTGTATACATTTTACCTCCTTGTATTACACTAATTTTTTCAGAACATAATACTACACGGTTCTTGTTTTTCTCTTGCTTGCAGAAACACAGATTTTTTTTTCTTTGTACACACTACTCTTACTGTTTACCAATCTTTGTAGAAAACTTTTAGTTTTCACACCAGGACATTTTTGCGTCTTCTTTATACATTTTTCTTGAGGTAAATCCTGTAGATGACTTCTCTTTAAATAACTTGCTTTCTTTCGTTGTTTTGTCTGCTTAGCCTTACTAGGCATGATAACTTTTTTTAGTATTGATGAAAAAAATCTAGTATAAAAAAGTTATATCACTTTTGAAAAATAAATGTATAAAACACACTATTATATTACTCTTAAGAAGAGAGCAGAGATTAGACTACACTAAAACGTTTAAGAGACAGAACACAGCCCATGTATATGAGCACTACATTACAGTGCAGAAACCTGACTCATTTTCAAAACACATTTCCAATATGCAGCATTAGTTTTTTGCCAGCATTACATCCAAAAATTGAGACGCAATACAAGAAGAAAGAGACCCAAGGTGCTTGTAAATCTGCCCAAGAGTGTATGCAGCACTCTATCTATATTGAGTGGGGCATTGCTAAGAGGAGGTATGATAAAACAGAGAGAATTAAGAGGGCAGAAGAGGGAGTATAAAAAGATGGGGGAACATTAGGGGACAGGAAAGACCATGACGACAGAGAGAGACTAAGAACACAGGATGCAGTTTGAAAAGAAACAGCACTATCAAGAAAGACAAGTGAAAATAAGGAAAGAGTGGAAATATCAGAAAAGAGAGGACAGTATAAGCAGAGAGAGGTAGACTGTGAGGACAGACAGGTGAGATTATAGAAAAAGGTGGAAATATAATTCTTTCATTTACACAGACACTCAGTGTGATCCTGGACAAACATTTTAAAACCATACATTTTTCCAAAACACATTTACCACACTAAGGGCCATATGTATGAAGTAAATGTGCATTCGCAAAGGCCGAAATTTGCAGAATTTTGTCCTTTGCGAATGCGAATTAGCAAAATGATATGTAGGAAGTAAAATCTGGTGCAAAATAAGGAATCGCAAAATTTGCGATTCCTTATTTTGCAATTGCATTTAAGGAATCGCACATTTTGTGATTCCTTAAATGCAATGTATGAAGCCCAAAAAATTTGCAAAATGCCCTTAAGGAATCACAAATTACCACCAACTTTTAGTTGGTGGTAAGTTGCGATTTCCTTGAAAAATGCTCATTTCAGGATTTTTCAAAGTGCCATGTGACACACATACATGACCTTCGGGCATGTATATGCACCACATGTGCACCCATGCATATTTCAGGGGTGAAACAGGGTGTCCTTTGGACAACCCTGCACCCTTGAAATTACTCTCAATTTGCGATTTTCAAATTGTGAATCGCAAAATAGAGAACACCTTTCCATTCATTCCTACGGGCCTCCCGGCCCATAGAAATGAATGGGAAAGTATTCCTTAATTGCGATTTGCAATTTGCGAATCGCAATTAAGGAATACTAAGAATTCTCTAAAAAAAAAAGCAAATTTGGACCTACATACCAATTTGCGATTCTGAAATAGCGATTTCTTAAAAATCGCTATTTCAGAATCGCAAATCGGTACGTTCATACATATGGCCCGAAAATGTTTAAGAGACAGAACACAGCCCATGTATATGAGCACTACATTACAGTGCAGAAACCTGACTCATTTTCAAAATACAATTCCAATATGCAGCATTACTTTTTTGCCAGCATTACATCCAAAAATTGAGACACAATACAAGAAGAACGAGGCCCAAGGTGCTTGTAAATCTGCCCAAGAGTGTATGCAGCACTCTATCTATATTGAGTTGGGCATTGCTAAGAGGAGGTATGATGAAACAGAGAGTATTAAGAGGACAGAGGAGGGAGTATAAAAAGAAGGGAGAACATTAGGGGACAGGAAAGACAATGACGACAGAGGGAGACTAAGAACACAGGATGCAGTTTGAAAAGAAACAGCACTATCAAGAAAGACAAGTGAAAAAAAGGAAAGAGTGGGAATATCAGAAAAGAGAGGACAGTATAAGCAGAGAGAGGTAGACTGTGAGGACAGACAGGTGAGATTATAGAAAAAGGTGCAAATATAATTCTTTGTTTACACAGACACTCAGTGTGATTCTGGTCAAAACGTTTAAAACCATACAGTTTACCAAAACACATTTACCACACTAAAACATTTAAGAGACAGAACACAGCCCACGTATATGAGCACTACATTACAGTGCAGAAACCTGACTCATTTTCAAAATACATTTCCAATATGCAGCATTAGTTTTTTGCCAGTAATACATCCAAACATGAGACACAATACAAGAAGAAAGAGGCCCAAGGTGCTTGTGAATCTGCCCAAGAGTGTGTGCAGCACTCTATTTATATTAAGTGGGGCATTGCTAAGAGGAGGTATGAAAAAACAGAGAGAATTAAGAGGGCAGAGGAGGGAGTATAAAAAGAAGGGGGAACATTAGGGGACAGAAAAGACCATGACGACAGAGGGAGACTAAGAACGCAGGATGCAGTTTGAAAAGAAACAGCACTATCAAGAAAGACAAGTGAAAAAAAGGAAAGAGTGGGAATATCAGAAAAGAGAGGACAGTATAAGCAGAGAGAGGTAGACTGTGAGGAGAGACAGGGGAGATTATAGAAAAAGGTGTAAATATAATTCTTTAATTTACACAGACACTCTGTGTGATCCTGGACAAAAAAGGTTAAACCATACTTTTTACCACAACACATTTACCACACTAAAACGTTTAAGAGACAGAACGCAGCCCATGTATATGAGCACTACATTACAGTGCAGAAACCTGAGTCATTTTCAAAATACATTTCCAATTTGCAGCATTACGTTTTTGCCAGCATTACATCCAAACATGAGACACAATATCAGAAGAAAGAGGACAGTATGAGCAGAGAGAGGTAGACTGTGAGGAGAGACAGGTGAGATTATAGAAAAAGGTTCAAATATAATTCTTTCATTTACACAGACATTCAG
The DNA here is from genome assembly GCF_964261635.1 of Lissotriton helveticus. NCBI lineage: Eukaryota > Metazoa > Chordata > Amphibia > Caudata > Salamandridae > Lissotriton > Lissotriton helveticus. The sequence continues at coordinate 1,937,554,867 of NC_136063.1, read as the reverse complement.
TGTGATCCTGGACAAACATTTTAAAACCATACTTTTTACCAAAACACATTTACCACACTAAAACGTTTAAGTGACAGAACACAGCCCATGTATATTAACCCTCACATTACCCTGCAGAAACCTGAGTCATTTTCAAACTACATTTCCGATTTGCAGCATTACTTTTTTGCCAGCATTACATCCAAACATGAGACACAATATCAGAAGTATAAGCAGAGAGAGGTAGACTGTGAGGAGAGACAGGTGTGATCATAGAAAAAGGTGCAAATATAATTCTTTAATTTTACACAAGACTGTATGCAACAGTCTATTTATACTGACTGAGGCATTAAATAAGTGACTGCACACATTCTACATTTTTCGGTACTACACTTTATTCCACAAAGCTGACTAACTAAAGACATTAACTTACCAAATGATTTTACCACAATAGTTGTCCAGAAGCAGACAAACTCAGAATATGATTCTACAAATTTTACAAGGATAAACACATTACTCTAACTAAAAATAAAATGCACCACATACAATCCCTTTGAAGTCACCAACTCACCTTTCAAATTGTTTGGAAGATTAAGAAGAATGCCACTCACACAGCAGATAGTCTCACACAGAATCTCTCTGCTTTAGTGCTTGTAACAGGAACCAACAAATGGCACATTTACCCTCTCAATGTACACATATATACACATTATTAACAAATCAAATTCCGTCACACAATAATTCAAAACCAAACACACATTTCTATTGGTTCAAAAATTCAAACCTTTCCAAGTGACATAACTTTCCACCCTACCCCAACAGATAATGCAAAAGTCAACTGTCAACAGAGGTCAAAAGTTCAGCACACTGTAAAACAATGCTCCTCAAAAACTTTAGACTATGGTTAAGTATTTACTTACAAGAACTAATAAACAGAAAAGGTTTCATTACAACCAAACAACACATAAACATATACAATTGAAAGATATCTGTAAAATTAATTTTTTTAATTTATTTTTATTTGGTTAGGTAAGCTTACGGGATGACTTACAGGCTTTGCACCGTACATCGTACGTAATTCGCACCGTACGCGCACGGTAAATCTATCGTAAAAAAAAATAGCGTATATTACAACTTTTTTATAATCTCCAGGGACCACATCCCCCATGGCTAATAAAAAAACATTGGGGACCGTGGGGGGAGCCCCAATGCCCCCACGGTCCCAGCCGGCTCCCCACGTCCTTTGGGAGCCAGCATTGCTTTTCATCAGAGACAGCAGCTGACATGCTGCTCTCTCTGACGAAAAGCAGTTTGCTATGGTAGGGTGGGAGCTGCAAGGCTCCAACCCTACCATAACAAACAGCAGTGTCCCGGGGGTAGCCAACCCGGGACACTGCAGGATCTGGCCCCAGGGGGTGGTGGTCCCCAGGGCCATCAAAGTCTCCAGGAGGGGGGCCACGCAGCCCCCCTCCCAACATAGAAAAGCCCCGGGGGGTGGTGGTCCCCGGCGCTGGAGGGTCCGTCATGGACCCCCCTATATTCAATATTAGAGCCCCTGGGGGTGGCGGTCCCCGGGGCTAAGGGGGGCCATCAGCCCCCCAAACATAAAGTTAAAGCTCCGGGGCATGGGGTCCCCGGGGATTATTAAAAATGAGTAAAAGAGGCTATTCTTTTTGTACGATAGATTTACCGTACGCGTACGGTGCAAATTCTGTAAGTCGTCCCGGAAGCTTACCTAAGCAAGAAAAAAAAAGATTTTGACATTGAGAATCATTGAAAAAATCCTTAATCAACCCTAGGAGATAAAAAAAAGTACTATACCAAACAGCAAACTTTTCCTATCAATCTACACACTCAATCTACACACATACACAAATTAATTACAAATCACATTTATTCCCACATTAAATTAAAAATGAAACACACTTTTCTATTGCTTGAACTTTTGAACCCTTTCCAACCGACAAAACTTTCAACCCTTCCCCCATTCCACATTCTGCTAGTTACCATAGAAATTCTTCAGGGAACACCTAACTGAGCACACAGGTGAGAAGTTCATCATACATTGTTGCAAATCAAAACAGCAAGTGTGCTTGACTTCTCAATATAATAGCTTATCAAAAGTACTGTACTTTTCTATCACTTTTACTTAACCAATAAATAACAGCCTTTTAAAAAACAGAAAATTGCACCCTAGTTTTGTAGCTAATAATATTTCAAACAACCAATCAGTTCATTGATTTTTTCAAAAGTCCACTTATCCACCATTTTAGAAAAAAAACTGCCCTTTCATTTACAGAGACCATCTGAGTGCATCCAGACCTCTCTTCAAGATGTTTAAAGTGTGGATTGTGGGACACAACTATATTTTCTGGAGTGAAAGGTATGCACAACAGAAAGGAAAGACCTAGGTTTATCAAATGTAGACATTAAATGGATTGGACAGAGAGGGTTAAAGTGGCATCAATTGATACCATTGGTGAAATCCTTTATGCATCTCCAACACCCTGACCTCATAATTGTGCACTGTGGTGGCAATGACATAGGCACTTTGACTGGGGTAGGTCTGGAACTGTTTATGAAGGACACCTTTCAACAACTGATGGCACGTTTCCCCAAACTGCCTTTGTCTATTCTAATATATGCCAAAAGCAGAAATGGAACTGGTCCAACCAATATTGTCCACAGATTGAGAAAGCTAGGAAACATGTGAATAAATCTGTTTCTGCCTTTCTCCGAAACTATAGAATGGGTTCCATTTACAATAATAATCTGCGCTTCAATATGCATGACATCTGTAGGAGAGATGGTGTACATTTTACAGATGAGGGAAACAGAGTCTTCCTCATAAACTTAAGACTCTGTATCAGTACTTACTTGTAGGTACTAACATATATCAATAAACACAACAGCTCTTTTTAGAGCCACACAAAACATAAATACATACACTTAATAAATATCTAAAAATATTTTAATTTTCTTGCTTAGATACGCTCACGGGAGGACTTACAGTCTTTGCACCATACGTCGTATGTACGAGCATGGTGCGCGTACGGTAAATGGTAAATGGTAAAGGGTGGGAGCCGCGAGGCTCCAACCCTACCATAGCAAACAGCAGTGTCCCGGGGGTAGGCACCCAGGGACACTGCAGGAGCCGGCCCTGGGGAGGTGGTGATCCCCATGGCCATCAAAGGCTCCAGGAGGGGGGCCGCGCGGCCCCCCTCTTAACATAGAAAAGCCCCGGGGGGGTGGTGGTACCCGGGGTTGGGGGGTCCGTCACCGACCTCCCTATTTTCAATATTAGAGCCCCGGGGGTGGCGGTCCCCGTGGCGAGTAAACATCCATTTACTTGTGTATACAGTTATACACACACCACCAAACTTACTTCTACAGAAACTAACACTTACTTACTCTCTTAAACAATCACTCATAGAAACACATACTCATTTATACAGGTACTCTTCCAATATCTCACTCTCACATATAATCAATTACATACACCAATACTCACATGTACTAGTTTAAAATATATGTAGTTACTCATAAAGACACTGCTGAGACAGCCATTTACTCACCAACACACCCATACACACACTCATCTACCAATACAGTCCTGCACTCATGCTGTCTTCAACACATACAGTCACTCACTCATTCATGCATCGATGCACAAAGTAATACCCCCAACGAACACACATACACTCAGACTGATACTCAAAAAACAACTAATAACCCATATAGACACTCATATAGCTACTCACCAACCCATGCAGCCACTTATACACAAAGTGAGAGACTGATACAGATATTTACACTTTTAAAGATTACTTACTAACCCATGTATTCACTAAGATACACTTAATCAGTCAATACAGCGTCGCAAGTGTACTAAAACAATCTTCCAACGAAGGAACTGGAGCTGCCAGAACGCATACACACGTGTTTGGCCTGGATTTTACCGATATCAACCCAATATGGCAATTATAAGTACTCTTTGACTCTAAGGACTGCATACTGGTGTGCATGCAATTTTTTACCGGCGATCCTGGCTTTCCACACACTTAACACAATGCAAAAACTCAACTTCACAAGGAAGCATGGGTCATAGGGAACATATTTAACGACCTTCATCAGATTCAATCCCCAGTTCATATACATAACAACAACAATAAAATCTGATGGTCTAAAGAACAAAACTAAGATAGAGAAAGAATGTGTAACTGTGATTTCTATCAGACGTATTACATCCAAAAATAAACAACCTAAGAGACTGGACCATCCCTGAAGCGTGAATATGATAATTGGATTTCCATCAACTGCCCTTCATGGCCAATGTCATCATTTGGAATTCCAGCTTCCCTGTCACAGCACCCCATTCACTCAGGAGGTGACACTGTGATCTAGGAGTGTGAACCAGATAGCCAGAAAACCATAAAAACCAACGTTATATGACTAACAGCTATAGTCAAATACACACAGGCCGAATCCAGTGCAGTGCAAAAACTAGTGAGGGATTTAAAAAGGAAATGGCGGCAAACCAAACAATTTTATTAACGTTTGCTTCCACACCTATTAAAAAGAATGCAGGTACGGCTTCCAACAAATATGCCGCAGATTTTGGTCAACTAGTTTCAGCCAAATTGGGCAACTTGCCCAGGCTTTCTTCAGGACCTTCTCAGATGATAGCTACTGCAATAAGTGAAAATGAAAATAAAGATAAAAGTAGAAACAGAGTCACAGTGTGCACACTTGTGAACGTACAAATACCTCTATACAGGAGGGGTGAATTCAACACCTAAAGAGGAGAAAAAGCCAATGTTATGACAATGAACATAACGAAAACACAGTACAAACCAATATTCTATCTTATTCTGTAAATCACAGGAATAGTTGCACTCACCTATCCCGTATGAGGTATTAGCCTCACCTCACTTGGCACAGACTCAGGTTTGTAGGAGGCCCGACCTATGAATAAGCAATTCGAGACTCTTACTCAAATAATTTTAACATCCAGACTATGTAAAAATCAAAGAGCCAACGTGAGTAATAAAACTTATTACTCCCTGGTCTCAGTCCTGTCTATAACTCCATAAAGATTACTTCCCAACCTTTCTAGTGGTGTATCAAAGTATTTTTATAATCTGAGCTCAGCTGTTATAATGGCCTAAAGGTCTCGAAATTGCTGCAGATCTAAATGTATAAAATGTATTGCCTCATATGCTAGAACCAAAAGATGAAGAATACATATCCTCTATATTCCCGCCACTCCTTCTCGGTACAGACAAAGTGTGAGAACAAACAGCAAGTTTTGATAGTCAAAGTTAATAATCCCGTTCCCACAGTCCTGACTTCAAGCATTAATACCCCGTGAATATCGCAAGGTCGGCTCTGTAAACAGCCCTACACTCAGTGCGTTGGTACAGAGAAGGCTCCTATCAGATGAGCCATTCCATGTAGAGCCCGCTGCAGCTTACTTCTCCGTCGGTGCCACAGTCCTCCTTCCGAGCCTGGGGGAGGTATCGAGCACCAGGAGGGAGCCATTCTTGTAATGCAGTTCCGGGTCACGTGACGATAGTCACGTGCCCGCTGCACCGTACGTACGTCAAAATCGCTGAATTACAGGATGACGTCAGCGTGCTTAAAAGAGTAGTTCTTTTATATTTCCCTTGTTCGCATTGGCCCACATTGAAGACCCGATGTTGTTACATTCCCCTAATTTCGTGGCAGTATTGTCATTCAGGTACCAGGATACAGTTCATTGCATTCATTCACTAATTTGAATCAACAGTGTTACGAAGGATTTAGAAACTACAGAATGACATATTCTCATCGCCATTTGTACGACAGTCACATGCCCTCAGCACCGTACGTACGTCAATAGCACCGAACTACAGGATGACTGCAGCGTGCTTAAAAGAGTAGTTCTTTTCTATTTCCTTTGTTCGCATTGGCCCACATCGAAAACCCAATGTTGTTACATTCCCCCAATTTTGTGGCAGTGTTGTCATTCAGGTACCAGGATACAATTCATGGCCTTCATTCTCTAATTTGAATCAACAGTGTTACGAAGGATTTAGAAACTACAGAATGACGTAATCTCATCGCCATTTGTAGTTCACGTTCTATTCATACCGATCCACTTATAATCAGAACGGAAGGTTCAAACAATTTATTGTGTGAGATATTGATAAATAGGTAGCTCTATCCATGTCCTATTATTCTCACAACTAAATAACCAATGCTTCGAAAAATTGGGAACTACAAAATGATGTCATTTCATTGCCTTTGTAGTTCAATTACTATCCAAAACGATCTATTTACAATTACTATCAAAAGGGAATGTTCCTAACACTAAAGGCTTAGTATGCTTCAAAAGCAGAACAATCGGAAACAATTGAGAGAAATATAAAAATGAATTGTGTATAGCAATCGGTTTCTTCATAAAAAATAGCATATGTAAGGGCATTATAGCAAACGGATACATTTTTCTTGCTACAGTCTAAGCATACAGACTAATGATTTATAAAGGAATCGTGAAAAAAAGGGATCATGAAAAAAAGGGTTGATGGCCATCATAGCAAAGTCCAAGGGATCGCATCATTAATTCCTCGGATATCGCTATGTAGCCTGAAAAACCACCTTTGTTCCCTCTGAAAGTGAAATTTAGGTTTATCTTTGACAAGAGGTGGTATCTGTGGTTTTTCTAACACAGTCCAAAGGAAATCATCTGGCTTGTGATTGGCTTCTGTGTAGTGTCTTGTAAGTTTGGTGTTGGTCTTTCTACAACGGAAAGTACTCTTGTGCTCCAACATGCGCTGGCGCACTTTTCTGGTGGTCATCCCAACATATCGGTCACCACAGGGACACTCTATCATTTACACCAAATAGTCGCTATTACAATTAGAAAAGTTTGATTGTATCCATGGTCTTGGTCTCCTGATATCTATTGTTTCGATTGTCTGGTCTGTGGACAAACAGAGCAATTTCCACATGGAAAATGACCATGCACAGGAGGCAGATTCCATAAAGTATTGGGATCAGTCTGTGTTTTCGTCCGCGGGCGTGTATGCACAAGAGCATCACGCAAATTGCGTCCACGTTTAAAGGTAAAAAGTGGCATAGGAATTTTTTCTGTCCTAGTGTTCAGAAAACGCCAATTTCCATGGATGCATTTCTGTATCCCATTGCTCAGGGTACTAAAGGTATTAACAAAGATCATCCGTCCCAATGGAGGTTTCTCCACTTTAGGTTCGAGAAGAGCCTCCCTATGATTGTTCGAGGCCCGCTTGCCCGCCTGTTTGATCAATCTACGAGGATACATTTTGTCATTAAGTTATTTCGATAAATTGTAGGCATGATGTTTGTAACTGTCCATAGAGGAACAGTTGCGCCTCAGACGCAGGAATTGGACAAACGGTAAATTGTCCCTTAGAGACTTGGGATGTTGCCTGTCATAACGTAGTAACGAATTGCATGCCATAGGTTTTCGAAATAGTTCGCTTGCCAGACCAGTGGGGGTTACATAGATAGATAGATCCAAAAAAGAAATCCTAGACTTGTCCATTTCAAGAGTGAATCTGAGTTAGTCATTCTGTGTGTTCAACCAAGCGTGAAATAATTTAACAGACTCTTCATCGCCTCGCCACACCACCAGGATATCGTCAATGTAACGCTTCCATAGTCTAATCGACTTATGGAAGGGGTTGGTATTAATCAGTACATGGTTCTGTTCAAAGTTGTGCACGTACAAATTCGCCAAACTTGGCGCATATACACTGCCCATACTGGTGCCGAATACATGGAGATAGTATGTTTCCTCAAACTGAAAGAAATTCTCTTTCATGGCCAAGTATGCTAAGGTCGTGATGAAACTCACTGGAGTGATGGAATCCAGCTTAGTGTTGATCAAAATATCTGAAATAGTTTCCAGGGTTTCATCTTGGGGTATTGAGGTATAAAGGGATTTGACGTCGAATGACACCAACAGGCCACATTCAGCGTCGAAATCCACAGTTGGTAAAAGTCTCAACACATCCTTATTGTCTTGTAAGTAGGTGGTCATATTGCCTACGATGTGTCTTAAGGAAAAATCTACAAAAGTGGATAATGGTTCCAGACAAGAACCTATGCCCAATATAATGGGTCTCCCTTGTGGTGGCCTTTGTGCTTTATGTACTTTTGGAAGGATATAAAAATAGAGCATCCCTGGATGACTAGTCTGTAGATAGGTTGACTCTTGTCGAGTAATCCATCCTTCATTCAAGGCTACGTCCACAGATTCCGTGATGATCCTGCTGAGTCTGGAGGAGAATCTTCTTTCAAAGGGCGATAGCACCTTCTATCGCTCAATTGGCGTACACATTCCGCACAGTACATCTCAGTATCCATAATAACCGTGGCACCGCCCTTGTCTGCGGGTTTGATTGTGATTGACTGATCTTTGGTCAGTGCAGTCAAGGCTTTCAGCTCTTTTGCGGGGATGCTTCTGTATATATTATTTTTGTTGTTGGCACAGAGGGTCTTATTTTTTTATTTTATTTAATTTTTTATTTTAGGAGTTTTATATAGCGCTGACCAGACCCGAGGGTATCGAGGCGCTTTACAGCATTGTTTTAAGGTAATTAAGCATATTAGAAAATCGTCAGCAAAAAGAAAAGATCGTTCGATAGTCCAAGCGTGCTAAGGCTTATGGAAGCGGTGGACGAGTTCGAAGGAAGCCTAGTTGAATGCTAATTTTCGGTTGACCGGGTAGGATCAGCTGACCTTGGGTCCCGGGTCTTCAAGGCGGAGTGGAAGAGTCCTGAGGTAGCCTTGTTGAATGCTGAGTGGAGGTGGACCGAGGATCGTGAGGACGCTTAATCATGTGCAAGGATAGTCTTGAGGTGGATTGAGGAGGAAGAGAGCAGAGTCTAGTCAGATAACACCGGCCTCAGGGGAAGCGTGGCTATCCATTTGAGAGGGCGCGATTCAGCAGGAGGATTTTAAGGTGTTTTTTTAATTTTGTGAAGGAAGGGATAGTTCTGATATCTGCTGGGATGGAGTTCCAAATTTTGGGAGCGGTTCCGGCAAATGATTTCGCAGCTGTTTTGTGTTTGCGTGTTTTCAAGGGAATGAGAAGGAGGGAGTTTGAGCTCCTGAGGTTTCTCGTCTGCCCGGCCCTCTTAAGTTTGGCGGCTAAATAGTCTGGTTTTGCAGTGTGGAGGGCTTTGTGCGTGAGGCATTCCATTCTGAAATTGGCTCTCTGTTCAACTGGAAGCCATTTTAGTTATCTTAGTGCTGGTGAAATGTATTTATTTATTTATTTAACGTATTTGTATAGCGCAGCTATCACCTTACAGGCATCCTGGCGCTGAGATTTCTCGAGGAGGAAGAAGCACGGGAGAGAGGCAGAGCAGTGAGGTGCCCATCAATTAACCCTTCGGAAACAGCCAAGTTTTGACACGTTTCCTAAAAAGAAGAAGATCTTCCGTTTGTGGTCGTATTTCTTGATTCCAGTGACCATTCTAGCTGCTGCATTGAGGGTTGTTCTGAGGGGAGCCAAGTTGGATTTTGAGGTTGCGTTGCCGTAGTCGAGCCTGGATAACACCAGCGATTGTGTGGCTTCTTTGAGGTCTTTGGCAGAAATGAATGGTTTGATTTTGTATAGAAGCCTTAGGTTGAGGAAGGCAGTCTTTGCAGATTTTTTGATGTGGTTGGTCATGTCCAGTTTGGGGTCTACGGTGATTCCTAAGGATTTTACGGATTTGGCCAAGGTGAGGTTACTGTTTAAAGAGTCCAAATCTTTAAGCCACTCTGCAATTTGTGGGTTCTCTTCCTTGTTAGAGATTAGGAGGATCTCAGTTTTTTCTTGGTTGAGTTTAAGGTGGTTTCGGGTTAGCCAGCATTGAATTTCTTTTAGAGTGTTATTGAGTTTGAGGATGTCGTCTGGGGAGGAGGTTTCTAGATAGATCTGAGTGTCATCAGCGTATAGGTGGAAGGGAATCTTCGCCTTATTAAGAATGGTGGTGAGGGGTTCCATGTATATGTTGAACAGTTGTGGTGAGAGCACTGAGCCTTGGGGTACACCTCTGCTGACAGGGTGGAGGTCGGAGGTAAAGTTCTTGATTTTTATCTTTTGCGAGCGGTTCTGGAGGAAAGAGGTGAACCATCGGAGGACCTTATCATCGGCACCCGCCCTTTCTTTAATGGCCTTGATGAGAAGTTGGTGGTCTACTGCGTCAAAGGCTGCCGATAAGTCGAGGAGAATGAGAAGGCAGCCTTGGCCAGAGTCTAGTGAGTGGTGGATGTCGTCTGTGATGTTGAGGATCGCTGTCTCGGTGCTGAAACCTTTTCTGAACCCCGATTGATGGGGGTCAAGAAGGTTGATGTTGTCCATGTGTTGAGTTAGCTGTGAGAGGACGCATTTCTCCAGGATTTTGGATAGGGGGGGAGATTGGAGACGGGTCTGAAGTTGTTCAGGTCCGTGCAATCAAGGTCTGTTTTTTTAGTAGTGGTGTGGCTTGGCCAACTTTGAGGCAATCAGGTATAGTGCCAGAATGGAGGGAGCTGTTGATGATTCTGCACCAGAAGGGAGCTATGGTGAGTTTGAGGTTTTTGGTCAGTTGGGTAGGTATAGGGTCTAGGAGGTGAGAGGCGGGTTTGGAGGTTGAGATTAGCTTGATATTCTCGGTTTATGTGATGGGAGAGAATGCTTTCCATGTAGTTGCGTTGTGAAGACATGTGCTTTCTGTAGTATCTAATTTCAAAAAGGGGGTGGTGAAGGACAGAGTATCTGAGTTAATCAGAACACTCCTACCCAGTCAACAGATCAGGGCTTGATCCATCACCGTTTTTTAGCTCACTGCACCATCCCAGTTCAGAACCTGGCTATATGCAAATTAGTCTGTCCCTGGCCCAGTGCATCATGGGAATAGGGCAGACCAAACTACCAAGCCAATTCTTCACTGGAAAGGAAACAAGCTTCCGGGGACCGGTTTCTGGCATTACAGCCGTCTTCGGCCCGGCTTGCTTGAATCCTGATGGTGCAATGAGCAAGGGATTCATGTCTGAGCATACCCTTCCACACTCATGGTGGCCAAAATAATTTCAAAAGGGGGGTGGTGATGGACAGAGTATCTGAGTTAATCAGAACACTCCTACCCAGTCAACAGATCAGGGCTTGATCCATCACCGTTTTTTAGCTCACTGCACCATCCCAGTTCAGAACCTGGCTATATGCAAATTAGTCTGTCCCTGGCCCAGTGCATCATGGGAACTGGGCAGACCAAACTACCAAGCCAATTCTTCACTGGAAAGGAAACAAGCTTCCGGGGACCGGTTTCTGGCAATACAGCCGTCTTCGGCCCGGCTTGCTTGAATCCTGATGGTGCAATGAGCAAGGGACTCATGTCTGAGCATACCCCTCCACACTCATGGTGGCCAAAATAATTTCAAAAAGGGGGTGGTGATGGACAAGGTATCTGAGTTAATCAGAACACTCCTACCCAGTCAACAGATCAGGGTTTGATCCATCACCGTTTTTTAGCTCACTGCACCATCCCAGTTCAGAACCTGGCTATATGCAAATTAGTCTGTCCCTGGCCCAGTGCATCATGGGAACAGGGCAGACCAAACTACCAAGCCAATTCTTCACTGGAAAGGAAACAAGCTTCCGGGGACCGGTTTCTGGCATTACAGCCGTCTTCGGCCCGGCTTGCTTGAATCCTGATGGTGCAATGAGCAAGGGACTCATGTCTGAGCATACCCTTCCACACTCATGGTGGCCAAAATAATTTCAAAAGGGGGTGGTGATGGACAGAGTATCTGAGTTAATCAGAACACTCCTACCCAGCCAACAGATCAGGGCTTGATCCATCACCGTTTTTTAGCTCACTGCACCATCCCAGTTCAGAACCTGGCTATATACAAATTAGTCTGTCCCTGGCCCAGTGCATCATGGGAACAGGGCAGACCAAACTACCAAGCCAATTCTTCACTGGAAAGGAAACAAGCTTCCGGGGACCGGTTTCTGGCATTACAGCCGTCTTCGGCCCGGCTTGCTTGAATCCTGATGGTGCAATGAGCAAGGGACTCATGTCTGAGCATACCCTTCCACACTCATGGTGGCCAAAATAATTTCAAAAAGGGGGTGGTGATGGACAGAGTATCTGAGTTAATCCGAACACTCCTACCCAGTCAACAGATCAGGGCTTGATCCATCACCGTTTTTTAGCTCACTGCACCATCCCAGTTCAGAACCTGGCTATATGCAAATTAGTCTGTCCCTGGCCCAGTGCATCATGGGAACAGGGCAGACCAAACTACCAAGCCAATTCTTCACTGGAAAGGAAACAAGCTTCCGGGGACCGGTTTCTGGCATTACAGCCGTCTTCGGCCCGGCTTGCTTGAATCCTGATGGTGCAATGAGCAAGGGACTCATGTCCCCCTTTTTGAATCGTTTTGGCCACCACAAGTGTGGAAGGGTATGCTCAGATGTGAGTCCCTTGCTCACTGCACCATCAGGATTCAAGCAAGCCGGGCCGAAGACGGCTGTAATGCCAGAAACCGGTCCCCGGAAGCTTGTTTCCTTTCCAGTAAAGAATTGGCTTGGTAGTTTGGTCTGCCCTGTTCCCATGATGCACTGGGCCAGGGTCAGACTAATTTGCATGTAGCCAGGTTCTGAACTGGGATGGTGCAGTGAGCTAAAAAACGGTGATGGATCAAGCCCTGATCTTTTGACTGGGTAGGAGTGTTCTGCTTAATTCAGATACTCTGTCCATCACCACCCCCTTTTTGAATCGTTTTGGCCACCACAAGTGTGGAAGGGTATGCTCAGATGTGAGTCCCTTGCTCACTGCACCATCAGGATTCAAGCAAGCCGGGCCGAAGGCGGCTGTAATGCCAGAAACCGGTCCCCGGAAGCTTGTTTCCTTTCCAGTAAAGAATTGGCTTGGTAGTTTGGTCTGCCCTGTTCCCATGATGCACTGGGCCAAGGTCAGACTAATTTGCATGTAGCCAGGTTCAGAACTGGGATGGTGCAGTGAGCTAAAAAATGGTGATGGATCAAGCCCTGATCTTTTGACTGGGTAGGAGTGTTCTGCTTAATTCAGATACTCTGTCCATCACCACCCCCTTTTTGAATCGTTCTGTAGTATCTAGGGGAAGGCTTTCACTGTCGGGATCGCTGCTGGTGTCTATCGAGTGTTCAGTCTTAGTGATTTTTTCTTCGAAGAAGCTGCCGAAATTTTCGCAGAGTTCCGTGGAGGCTTGGGTGAAGGTTGTTGTGGACTTAGTGGTTTGTAGCTTGATGATTTTAAAGAGTTCATTAGGTCTGTTTTTTGCATTGTCCAGTGCGGAGCAGAAGAAGTTGGCTTTTTCATTGTGGATGTGTTTTTTTTAGCTTCTCCGAGCTGCTTTGAGTTGTTCGAGAGTGCTAGCAGAGGGGTTGATTCTCCAGAGTCTTTCTGTGGCTCTAAGTTGTCTCCTTTCGTTATTGATGTCCATGTTGAACCAGGATCTGGATGGAATGTTCCTGGGGTTTTTTAGTTTCAGAGGGGCAATCTGATCGAGGATAGTTGACATGGAAGTGTTGTAGTGGTCAGTGAGTTCTGTTGTGGAAAGTTCAGCCAAGGAGGGAGTGAGTAGAGAGGTGACTTTTTCTTCCAGGTCAGTCATATTGATCAGCGTGAGATTTCTGGTACATTTAGGTTGTTCTTGGGCTGGGGGTTGAATGGTGGCTGGGTGAGAGAGTTGGAAAAGGATTAGGCGGTGGTCGGACCAGTCTACAGGCAGGGTGTTGTTTATCCTTACAATGTCTTGATTGGCTATGATGGCATCTAGGGTTGCTCCTTTGTTGTGAGTTGCTTCTATGCAGTGTTGCATAAGGTCATTAGTGGACATTAGCTCGTTCAGATTTTGGATAAGCGGATTATTTTCTTTGTTCCAGTGTATGTTGAAGTCGCCCCGAATAAGAGTGTTCGCATCACGTAGGGAGCAGTGGGCAATTAGGTCAGACAGGTGTTCAGTGGAGGCGATGGAGTTGCCTGGGGGGTGGTAGATAAGGTGGCAGGTTATTGTTTTTTGTTGCAGGTGATGATGTTAACAGTTAGGCACTCAAAGGAGTTGTAGTTGGCTGATTCTGATTTCGACACAGACAAATTGTCTCTGTGGATGATCGCTAAGCCTCCACCTCTATTGTCTATTCTGTTTTTATTGGTGATTTTAAAGCCTGGGGGGACGAGGGTGTCCAGGATAAGAAGGGAGGAGTCATTAAGCCAGGTTTCAGTGATAAATGCTATGTCAATGTCATGAGTGAGGATGGATTCTGCTAGTTCTGTGGTGTGTTTTGTGGCTGATCTGCAGTTTATGAGCATGCATTTTGTGGGGGTCATCTCTGTTTTGGGTTTCTTCATAAGGGGGCCGTGGGGATGTTAGTGCGGATGGCCGGTGGACTCAGTGAGTTGCGGAGGGCTTGAGCTCTACCAAGTCCGGTGATCACCTGTATTTTGGATTGGACCGTGACAGCATTATCATTGTCGTACGAGGTGGCGAGATCTGCCGCGTCGTTCTCAGACATAGCATCTCTGGTTCTTTTCGGTCGCTGCGATAGATTGGCGGGGGGATTAGTTACTCATCTCTTGTGAGGGGTAGTGGGTGGATTTTGTTGTGTCGGAGTGATGCGGGTGTGATGCTGTTGCTGGGGCACAGCAAGGTTGGTTAGGATTTTACTGAGGCCCTGAATTATGGTAGTTATCTGGGTTTCCAACAAGGAAATGCGTTGCTCAGTCACAGGTTCGTCGATGTAGCGGGATTGGACTTGAGCAGGTGTGTGGGGCTTGGGTGGGTGAGACTTGGGGTGTTCGGTAGTTTGCTAGCTGTGTTGTCTGTGAGGGGTATGGGTGGGGCCCTGGGTGTAGGGTGGTGGGGATCTAGTTGGGGTGTGAGTGCTGTGTAGCCTGTGAGTTCGGGGGGACAAGTGCTCAGGTTGTTCGGTGTGGGGAGAAGAAAGTGGGAGGTGGGTTGTAGGCGGGGGTGAGGGCCTGTAGGTGATGGATGGGGTGGGAGCCCACGGTGTTCAGGGGGGGTTGCTGTTGTCGATGGGGGTGGTGGGGGGATGTTATGTGTTGTGCTGGCAGCTAACGGATGGGGATAGGCGCCCTCGGTGGGAAGTAGGGTGGTCCTGTTCTCTCTGGGGGTGGTGAGGGGGGTGTCATGTGGTGCGAGGCCTCGTGGGGGTGTAGTAGCTTTGTTGCCTGTGGGTGTGGGTAGGGGGTGTTCCGATTGTTCTCAGTGTGTTGGGGTGGGCGTGTGGGGTAGCCGGGTGGTATATGGGTGGTGGTTGGCAGATGGTGGTGGGGGCTGGTGTGGGAGGGGTGGATCTTGTTTTCCCTGTGGGGGGGCAGGGGACGTAGCGAGGAGGTGGGCGTGGGGGGTGTCTCGGGAGAATCTGAGAAGTGGGTGATAGGTGTGGATGAGAATCGGACACGGGAAGAGGGGGGACGTGCACTCCCTGGGGGTAGTGGGGAGGGAGACGCATGCTGAGGGGCGAGTGCTGTTGATCATGAGTTCCGAGGCGGAGGGTGACTTTAAATGGCTGGTCCGGTTCAACCGGTGTGGGAGTGTGGGCGGGAGAGGGGGAACGTGAGAGGGAGTATCCCGTAGAGAGGGGAAGAGGGTATCAAAGGACTCCAAATTTTCACTGTTGGCTTGTATCAGGACTGTGCCGTTATAGTAAATGGTCACCGTGGTATTTCCATTACGCTTAGGGCGGTGAGGGAGTGATATTGTAAGTTTGCAGCTATGTGTGGTGTTGGTGGTTTTTTGAAAATTTTTGGTGGGATCTGATGATGTGTTTCCATGCTTCGTGTCTCTCAGTGGGGAAGATAAGGTCCGTTTTTACCATTCCTTTTGAGGGACAGTGGTAGGTGTCTGCAAAGAGTGATTCTGGATGTTGTCGGATCAGTTTCTGTTTAAAAATTTTCGTTGCTTTGGGTGAAAGGGCAGGTGGGAAGCGGATCAATAGGGCGTTCCAGTCTCGCGGAGTAGCGAGGTTCGTAGAGGGGAGGGCATTGTGGGCTGTCCTGTCGGGAGGCATAGTGTGTTTAGGGTTTTGGGGGAGCGGAGGGGACAGTCTCCGAGGAGGAGGGCGGGTCTTAGGCAGGGAGCACAGTGATAGGAAAATTTGGTGCAAATTAGGAGAGAATGGGGACGCTTAACATCTTCTTGCACCACCCTTTCAAATGCTAGTACCTGCGGGGGCACACTATGCAATGGAGGGTTAAATGTAGAACGATTTTTCAGCCCTGTGTTAGTAAGATCTAGTTGACTGTTCTTTGTCCTTAAAAAAGTGATGCAATTGGACCTTCCGAAAAAACTGCGCTAGTTCACGATGTACAGTGAAATCATTCCTACTGTTTGTCATCACAAAACCAAGGCCCCTATTCAGGACTGCGGTCTCATCTTCGGTCAATACCTTGCAACTAAGGTTGACTATCAAATCCTGTTTTTTTGTGCCCCCCTCTGCTCCAAATTCTGGCCCTGTTTGGTTTTGGAACGACTCCCGATCTGATTGGGTGTTTCTGGAGGCTGATTCCAATGCAATTGTGCTTGGAAATTCTGATGGTTCCGATGTCGTCCTCGAGACCTGCCTTGACCTGTCCCTAAAAAAGACTGATTAGGATAATCTGGTTGATATGATTGCCATGGTCCTGGTGGTTGGAAATGAGAAGGAGGAAAACCCCATGGTGTGGGTGGCCACCATTGTTGGAAAGATGGTCCATTGTATCCTCTCCTGAATGATCTCACACCTCTACCCCTGTGTTGTTGTCTGTTAGTGTCCGTCAGGTCTGAATCGCTTGAGTTCCCCTCTGAACTGCTGCCTGAATATGTAGAACTCAAGCGTTTGCCCTGTTGTTAAAAGTGGGTGCTACATAGTAATCACTTGTGTAAGGATATACCACCTCATGTTTAAATTTTGCCAAATCCTTTTTGAATTTTTCAATTTTGGATAGAAGAATAGAGTCTTTAAGATCTTTGTTTGCTTTGTTTGATTCTTCTTGATTCTTCTAAAAAATAATGCTTGTGACTGTGGTCTTAATCTGGGCTTTCATTATTTGTATTTCCACAAGGATGGCATCTGCTATCCTTTTGGCAGTACATATGATTAGAAGTAACCAATCTCTACTGCACCGCCAGGCTTTTAGGGACCAATCCTTGCAGAATGCCTTGTCCTCTAAGAATAGCCTGGGGGCATTGGTCACAATCAATCCTGGAGGTGCGCAGTTACCGCGCAGATATTCTGCCATAATAGCACCGTATATAACGGTGCGTGAATGAGATTTCTAAAGTGAAGTAACTGAACCCCAATCATCAGTCGCAGGTGCTGGTGGACTAATAAAGTTGTCGAGTATAATGGGAGTATTATCAAGTATGCTCTGATAAGTGGCATCATCAAATGAAAAACCAATAAATTCTGCCGTGACCAAGAAGCTTGAGCGGCAGAAATAAACAATAAGAAAAAGTCAGAATAAGTATGGAGAGAGAACAGGACACACCAATATCAAATAGTTCTCATCTGGAGAAAATACTAGACCAGAATAATCAACCATCCAGTGTGTACTACTCTGGTCCATAGCATTACAAGAAAAACTGAATAATAATAATTGTTTGGCCCTGGGGGTTGTTGTGGGATCCCCAGAGAAGGCCTAGGGGGGTCAGTGTGTTTGTACCCTGCCCATTTTCTCTTATTTTCATCTTTTTTTCTTGTGATTCGAATGCAGCTACAACAAAGTCCTAATAAACTTGTTTTAGAGTCACCCTATAACCCAACAGTGGGGAATTATCACCGAGTTATTGGCACTTTAGCACAGCAAAAGTGGTGAAAGAATTATCTCCCCATTCTAAAGTTTTTTTGTTGTTTTTTTGCGAATGTAATTTTATTGTATTTATTGTCTGGAGCATTATTTGAAGCTGGGTGCTTCTATAGTGTTTGTGAGTCTGATAACATTGGCAAATAAAAATTAAGACAGATAAATTTACCATAGCAGTGAGACTCAGATGGTAGACATATGTGTTTTCATACACCGCTTTAGATTTAAGTGGGCTTCAGCCATTCACTAAGAAGTACCACAAAGTCAATCACATGCAGTTTCATGCTCAATAAAAATATCACAGTGAGGTATGTCACAAAAAAATTTACTCCAGTGTTAAAATAATCTTTTTAGAAAATGTAAGACTGGAACCTCATATATATTAATGCTAAATAATACCAGGCAAATATATGCAGCATCTAAAGCTAGCAAAAGGTACATAGATTAGTTGAACAGTACAAGATGTTTAAGCAGTCTACTGATGTGGCAGCCATCAAAACAGAAATTGCAACCACATCTCTTAGATACTCGTAAATGGCTCTCATAAAAATAAAATAGAAAAAACTCTTTGAAAGGAGTGATTTCACGTTTCTCAATGGCATGCAAATGTTCTTTATTCTGTACCTGGAATATGAAGACTTTAAGATCAAGAGTGCCATAGCAAACTGTACAGTGTGCCCATTCCTTGTCCCATATCTCCGAAGTTTGTTTTTTGTTCTGTGTTACTGTACCCAGGATGCACAGACATTTGCAGTACTGGAAGAAGTTGGGTATTTTGAGGTTTTGGTCATAGCTTGTTTTGCAACAAGCAGACTCCACATTTCTGTTTCAGTTTCATTATCTTTGGTGCAGCCCCTCGCGCAAATGTCTACAGCATAGCCTTCAGGCTTACATCTCCATGTGTCCTGGATGAGCGAAAACTACCCCAAAGGGGTGGTGGCATGAGCACTAGGAGGAGAGGAAGCTTTGTCGCATCCAGACCGGAACTGCAGTGACAGGCCTAAAGCACGCGAGCGAATCAAAACAAAAGACCATTTCCAGACTGCAACAAAAGACAAGCAAGGCCGCGCTGACGTGAAAAAACAAATGGCCCAGTCAGCTCCCCCAACCAACCGCGCCCGCGACGGCACTGACCCCGCGGGAGCAAGCACATGAGCGCGCGGGCACGCTACTTGGAAACAGATGGCCCACGCACGCGTCCGCCCGCCCCGCAAGGCGGACGCCGTCACAAGCACAAGTTCCCGAAAGAACCGGCCGGTTCCAGAAGGTCAACTCCTAGAACAGCGCGTGCACACTGCCTAGGCGACACCTAAAAATCGAGAGCCCGAAAGGGACCAGTCTCAGCACCTACTTTTTTTTCTTCTTTTAAAAAAAATTATTTTTGATTTTCACAGAGCATCATAAAATACATACAGATGATAATGCAGAATAAGGACATTATGGATGAATAAGGAAACAGAGGAACAGTGTCATCAAACATAAAATAGAGAAAAGTGGCCATAAAATACATACGCAGGGGGTAGATTCCAAGTGCTACAACGTAGTTTTTTTGTGTTATTTTTCCATTTCATGAAAAGTGGTTTTTTTTTAAATTATTTTATTTATTGGGTATTTCAATATCATACATCGTATACACATTTCAAGGCTACAATTAGAGACACTCATAGTGTAGAAAACAACATAACCATTACAAATAAAAAATAAACCGTACTTGTCAGGTATTTTCCATGATTGGTTTACAGCGTACATACCCATGTCTATTACTGCTCTTACCCCATAGATACATCGTCTGTTTATTGGAGGTCTCTGGATTACACCCTTCCCGCAGTTACCTACTCAGAGTCCAGTTTGTGCCGAGACAGAATATATTCCCTCAGGGGGGCCCAGATATCCTTGGGCCTCGAGGAAACCGGAAGTTCCTCGGCATACGGTTCCAGCTGTTCACGGCAATAAACCATGTCCTTAACCCACATATCAACTTTTGGGCTAGGACGACTATCCCATGTGAATAACACATGCCTTTTTGCCAATAGCAGTGCCACTCTTACAAACTTCCCCATCACAGCCCGTATATGGAAGACATAACCTAATAGGCACTCCAGTGGTGTGCACTGTAGATCCTGACATGTCATAGCGTGTATGAGAGTGATAATCTTTTCCCAATATTGGAACACCCGCCCACACTGCCATGCAAGATTAAAGAAATCAGCTCCATTCTTTTACAGCAATTCAAACCCCTGTGCCCCATCCTATGCAGCTTTTTAGGAGTATGATATACTTGATGCAGAAACTTCAGATGGATAATCCACAAATTGCTATTGGATGTCAGTCGCCCCGTCAGCAAGCAAGTCTGTCCCCATTCTTTGTCAGTAATCGGGGGCCAACACAGTATTCCAGAGTTCCAAACTCTTATCCCTCCCAGGGGCTGTTTCTTCCTGTTCTGTCTTGTAGAGCTTTGTGATTAGCTTCTTCCTATGCGGAGCCACTATCACCAATGATAGTGCCTGCAACGTTAACAATTCATCAGGGAAATCAGTGTAATGGTTCTTCACAGCCTGTTGTAATCCATCGCAGATGTACTGGAATAGTGGTGTGGGGTTTTGTATGTAAGCCAAATACTCACCTGTAATGTATTTCCCTTTGGGGTACAAGTCATTCATAAGTGCAATGCCTGCCTTTCTTAGGGCCACGATAGGGCCTTGTTCTTGAGCCACAGATAAGGCGGCGTGTCTCGCAATGGGCATCGCCGGTGCGTATAGGGGTAGCTTATGTGCCCGCCTCCCGATCTCCTGCCACGCTGTGATAGTGACATCTAATGTGTTGATCTCTTTCCTGGGCATCTGCCTATTGGTATGGGTGATGATACTACTGAAATGCACAGGGTGAGCGTCTCCCTCCTCTACAGCCACATGCGGGATGAAATCATGGGGCTTAAACCAGAAAAATTTATATTGTGCCTGCCCACATAGGTAGTATGCATAGAAGTCCGGGGCACCAAACCCCCCACCCTTTCATATGACAGTGTCAACATATGCGAACTAATTCTTGGTTGTTTATTCCCCACACTCATTTTAGCAGCTGTTTTTGGACTTTTAAAAAAAAATGTTTGGTCAAGTGAATTGAAATAGTACCAAACAGGTATAAAAACTTTGGAAGGATGATCATCTTTATTATTGCTATGCGATCCGCTAGGGATAGCGGCAAACAGGCTCAGCGGTCAATCTGCTGCACCAGCGTGGTATATGCGAGGCAATAATTCTCCCTGATCACTACCTCAGGGTCTCGGTGTATCCACACCCCTAAATATTTGACTGGGTCCTCGGACCACACCAACGGGTATTCTACCTGGGGCGAGGCAGTGACTAGCGTTGGGAATGATGACAGATTTCTCCCAGTTTATTTGAAGACCTGAGAATAGACCAAATTTGATATAGTCCCGCAGAACCTGGGATAAATATCGCTGCGGTTCGCAAACATAAAGAACCATATCGTCCGCGTATAATGAAATTCCAACCGGACGATTATTACAATTTAGTGCAGCAGCCCTATGGCATTGCCGTATTTTACACACTAGAGGCTCCAACACAATGGCAAAGAGCAGGGGGGACAAGGGGCAACCCTGTCTGGTGCCACGCCCTATATTAAATGGCTCTGACGTGAGCCCTCCCAACCTCTAGCTGAGGCGTCGGTGTATAGGACCTGTATCCAGCGAATGAAGACAGGAGGAAATTCCATTGAATGTAGTATGTGCATCATATACATCCACTCTATGGAATCGAATGCTTTTGCAGCGTCCAGAAGTACTGCAACAGCCGAAAGATCAGGGTTGAGCACATGGAACATGGCAAAGATAGTGCGTAAGTTGAGGGAGGTGGAACGCTCCGGATAAACCCGGATTGGTCCGGAAGTACTAGATCGGGCATTAGGGGCTGCATTTTAGTGGCCAAGAACTTCGCTGAAATCTTTGATTCGAAATTTATCAAAGATAAGGGGCGGTATGAATCACATCGTATGGGTGATTTATCCTTCTTTAGCAAGGTGATGATTAGGGCCTGACGCAAGGATGGAGGGAGTACCTGACTCATGAGCCTTCCAGCAGGTGTGGTATACGTAGGTCTGCATAAGCCTTATAAAACTCTGCCATTAGGCCATCCGGCCCTGGAGCCTTGTTATTTGGCAGAGATAGAATAGCCTCTTTAACATCCTACTCATTGAATAGGCATGCTTAGATATTTTCTGTGAACATCGGATAGCCATGCGCAGGCCATATCCTCTAAATAGGCATTTATGGCCTCTTCATTCATCCCCCCACAAGAGGTGTACATAGAAGCATAAAATGTCCGGAATATTTCCACTATTGTGTGTTGGGAATGATGCATCTCCCCATCTGTATCTATAATGTAATCTATCGGTGGGTTATCAGTCCTATTACGGAGTCTATTAGCTAAAATCCTACCCGATCTCCCACCCTCCCCATAAGCCCTAGCCACATGACTCTTGGATAAATACTTTGCTTCTGTATCTGCTAGAGAATTATATTTATCTACTTGCTCGTGTATTTGGGCTAGTATATCACTGGAGGGTATGCAGTTCTATTGGGTCTCAAGGCTCTCCAGCTGTTTTTCAATTGTCTGCAACTGCCTTCAGAGTTCTCTAAGGATCCACTCCGAAGTACTGATACACAACCCCCAATTGTCACCTTAAAGGCTTCCCATAGGGTCGCTTGAATTTCGACTGACCCCACATTTAATTCAAAATATTGTACAATAGCAGTCCTGATAGCGTCAGCATAAATCGGGTCTAATAGCGCGTCTGCCCTAAAGCCACACGTGAATGGTCTGTGTGGGTTAGTGGGTATAGACACCTTGAGGTGAACAGGGTTATGATCAGATAGAGTTCGCGGAAGTGTGTGAAGTTTTTCCACCCATGCATTGGCCTCTTCGCTAAACAGCCAGTAGTCCAGCCGAGACCAGCTGTTAAATGCAGGGGTGATATGTGTACCTTCTAAAACTCCCTCATTCCGCAGACACAAGCCATCCACTAAACCCATCTCCAACATTATATCCCTTATGCACCGTGCAGCTTTAATCGTGCGTGCTCCCGCTGGGTGGGATTTATCCACCAGTGGATTGCGGTGGGTGTTGAGACCCCCCCATAGGATTGCAGCTTCCGGCCAAGTATGTAATACGTTAAGCATTAGCAAAAAAGGTGACGCATCGTCTACCACAGCACCATACATATTAACAACTGTTAAAAGCACCATACCCAGTTTGCCCTGAACTATAGGCCAGTGGCCCTCAATGTCCACGCAGGTCTGTACAGCCTTGAACAGCACCCCTTTCTTAACGAGATTGAGTACCCTCTCGCATAAGTAGAGTACGACGAGGCTAAACGATAGGGCGCCCATCTGCATGCCACTGTGCCTTCTGTGTGCTCACTCAGGTGGGTCTCTTGCAGAAGAGCAATTTTCACATTATGTCTATCTAGCTGTGCTAACACTTGCCTGGTCTTCTTAGGTGTGTTTAAACCCCAGACATTCCAAGTTATGCAGTTAAAACTTTCCCCTGTCATCGATGGCGGTAAACAGAAAAGCGGGCATAGCACACTATTCCAGAGCACATGTACACATATCCATGGCAATCATAGTAGTCATTGTAGTCCCAATCATAGTACCTCTGGCTTGAAAAAGTAGAACGCTCCTCCCTCCCCCACTCACTTCAGCAGCCCCAATTTGCCAATGGCTCGACCCTCATGTAACTCCCAACCCAACAAAAACAGCATAAAAAGATATATTAGGTGGGGAACACCCATTGGGCATCGTAACGGCAAGGTCCACTCCCAGATCTAGCAGGGAGGGGGCCGCCGATGTTTCAATGTGACCCGCTACCTAAACACCAACCCATCAGTCACATATGAACAGGCATAGCATAGGACAACTGAGGGAAAGCCCGTTCCCACCTGAAAAAGAATAAAATGATGCAGTACATTATAACAATTCGCTGGCTCTCCAAACATGGAATATCTCTCTGCCCAGCAATGTCTAACACATATGTCTGACTTTCTTACACTTACATGACACAACTGGTGCCATTCTCAACAAGTGCAATTCACTGGACATATTATCCTGGAGCCCACTGGGCTTACTCAACACAAATTTGTGCAATAAACCCTTCCAGCGCATAGTGCGACTGCAAACAGCCCTTGACACATTTGAGTACAATCATGGTAAACAGAGTGACTGAACCAGGAGCTTCTTACTACTCAGTAATCCACATCTGAAGTGTGAGTCGGGGGGCTTCTCTGCCGATGCAGAGATTTGGCATTTTCCATCGCCTGTTTAGGATTTGTAAATATCTTGCAAGCGGCCGCTTCTCCGATGCGCAGCCGTGCTGGGTAGAGCATGGCGTATGGAATTTGTTCCTTCATGAGCAACTTTTTCCTGCCCAGAAACTCTTTTTGCGCTGCCTGTACTGTAGCCGTAAAGTCTGGGTAAAACGTGAGTACATTGCCTTTGTAATTGATTGTGCCTCGATCTCTAAAATTTAGTAGCATGGCGATGATCGGCCTTGTAGGGGCCCCTGGGGGTGGACGTGCCTCCAGGGATCTGTGTGCCCACTCCACAGCAAACATGGGCGACAAGTTGTCTGCTCCACAGATGTCCTGCAGAAGAGTCTCTACGTAGTCTTCGAGGCGCGTCACATTGGTGGACTCCTGTAAGCCCAAAATGTGCACATTATTGCACCTTGAGCGAGCTTCAGGGTCCTAGTTTTTCATCTGGATGACCGCAAGGAATGTTGTGAATTCGGATGTCTTTGTGGTCACTTGATGTAGGCCATCTTCAGCATCGGATATGCGCTGTTCTGCCTCCCCGATTCTCACCACTTGTTTTTCCAGCTTGGAGGAGAAATGGTCCATCCTGCCATTAGGAGCCTCTATTTTCCCATCAATGGCCTGCAGGTTAGCCTGGATAGCGGCCAGCTATTTCTCGAGCGACGTAGGTACCTGCGCCACCGAATCCAGCTCTGAATCTGAGGCTGCGTTCTGTGAAGATTTGCTGCCTTTGCGCAGCTCAAATGTGAGCTGTGGCGGTTTTTTTCAGCATTGCCCATGTCCGCCGCATCAGCAGAAAAAAAAAACGTGTCCACGTACAAAGGGGTGCAGTTCTCTGCTAATGTCCGTCCTTCATTTAACAGCAACACTCGGGCCACAATGTTTCACTGCTCTGGGGCCGCTCTAAACCCAAAGGCGACTTGCTCCTTATTATCTTGACCCGCCACTCCGCCCCTGTAGTCTATGAGCCCCTGCGCCAGTATGTGCCTTCAGCACTGCCAGGCCTCAGAACTCCAGTAGTTGTTATCCAGCTCCCACAGTAGTAAGACCCAGGCTATTGAATCCCAATGTGCGGAACCGGCTCCAAGAGTATCCCCAGCGCGCCTGTGCCACTCTCCTTGAGTTGAGAGCAAAGGCCACCCTATTCCACTTCGCAGCTTGCTGTGTACGGGGTGTCACACATTCCTTTCATGCACCTTCTCCACTCCACAAGCCAGACACCCCTGTGCCCCGGGATCAATAACACCTGATGGGGTTAGTTTCTGTTTCCAGTCAGTACAGCGCTCTATTTGTCACACAAGGAGATCGCTGCAACGGTGCGCGATCTAATTGCGGCCTACCATCGTTGCCGGAGCTGGCCGCTCGCGTAGTTCCTGATGCTGGGCACATCGCGGGGGCTGCGCAGACAGCCGCAGCACCATCCAACGTAGGCCGCACCGCACGCCCAGTGGCACACTTGTAAATACCCAGGCCGCCTCCGCAGTGTCTGCGGCTTATCGATGTCACCAACGCCTCACTCCGAGACCAGTAGTTGCAGCATCTCGCAGTTTGCAGAGAGTCAATTCTGATTCACACGGCCGCCATTACAGCGCGGGCCGCAGGAGAGCGACAGGTATCCGACAGGTATCCGTCCTCTCCGGGGAACCACACTGCCAGCAGGGGCCTCGTTAGAGAGCTCTCGGCATCACCAACACAGCCAGACACATCTGCATGATGGATGGCAAGGTAGGGGAAAGTATTTAACTGTGTCTTGTGACTCCAAATAAAAGTTTTAGGGAGGACAACAAAGACATTTTAAACTCACTCACTTACAACACCTTCACACTTCCATAAAAACCCACCAGCGTGGTATATGCGAGGCAATAATTCTCCCTGATCACTACCTCAGGGTCTCGTTGTATCCACACCCCTAAATATTTGACTGGGTCCTCGGACCACACCAACGGGTATTCTACCTGGGGCGAGGCAGTGACTAGCGTTGGGAATGATGACAGATTTCTCCCAGTTTATTTGAAGACCTGAGAATAGACCAAATTTGATATATTCCCGCAGAACCTGGGATAAATATCGCTGCGGTTCGCAAACATAAAGAACCATATCGTCCGCGTATAATGAAATTCCAACCGGACGATTATTACAATTTAGTGCAGCAGCCCTATGGCATTGCCGTATTTTACACACTAGAGGCTCCAACACAATGGCAAAGAGCAGGGGGGACAAGGGGCAACCCTGTCTGGTGCCATGCCCTATATTAAATGGCTCTGACGTGAGCCCTCCCAACCTCTCGCTGAGGCGTCGGTGTATAAGACCTGTATCCAGCGAATGAAGACAGGAGGAAATTCCATTGCATGTAGTATGTGCATCATACACATCCACTCTATGGAATCGAATGCTTTTGCAGCGTCCAGAAGTACTGCAACAACCGAAAGATCAGGGTTGAGCACATGGAACATGGCAAAGATAGTGCGTAAGTTGAGGGAGGTGGAACGCTCCAGATAAACCCGGATTGGTCCGGAAGTACTAGATCGGGCATTAGGGGCTGCATTTTAGTGGCCAAGAAATTCGCTGAAATCTTTGATTCAAAATTTATCAAAGATAAGGGCCGGTATGAATCACATCGTATGGGTGATTTATCCTTCTTTAGCAAGGTGATGATTAGGGCCTGACGCAAGGATGGAGGGAGTACCTGACTCATGAGCCTTCCAGCAGGTGTGGTATACGTAGGTCTGCATAAGCCTTATAAAACTCTGCCGTTAGGCCATCCGGCCCTGGAGCCTTGTTATTTGGCAGAGATAGAATAGCCTCTTTAACATCTTACTCATTGAATAGGCATGCTTAGATATTTTCTGTGAACATCGGATAGCCATGCGCAGGCCATATCCTCTAAATAGGCATTTATGGCCTCTTCATTCATCCCCCCACAAGAGGTGTACATAGAAGCATAAAATGTCCGGAATATTTCCACTATTGTGTGTTGGGAATGATGCATCTCCCCATCTGTATCTATAATGTAATCTATTGGTGGGTTATCAGTCCTATTACGCAGTCTATTAGCTAAAATCCTACCCGATCTCCCACCCTCCCCATAAGCCCTAGCCACATGACTCTTGGATAAATACTTTGATTCTGTATCTGCTAGAGAATTATATTTATCTACTTGCTCGTGTATTTGGGCTAGTATATCACTGGAGGGTATGCAGTTCTATTGAGTCTCAAGGCTCTCCAGCTGTTTTTCAATTGTCTGCAATTGCCTTCAGAGTTCTCTAAGGATCCACTCCGAAGTACTGATACACAACCCCCAATTGTCACCTTAAAGGCTTCCCATAGGGTCGCTTGAATTTCGACTGACCCCACATTTAATTCAAAATATTGTACAATAGCAGTCCTGATAGCGTCAGCATAAATCGGGTCTAATAGCGCGTCTGCCCTAAAGCGCCACGTGAATGGTCTGTGTGGGTTAGCGGGTATAGACACCTTGAGGTGAACAGGGTTATGATCAGATAGAGTTTGCGGATGTGTGTGAAGTTTTTCCACCCATGCATTGGCCTCTTTGCTAAACAGCCAGTAGTCCAGCCGAGACCAGCTGTTAAATGCAGGGGTGATATGTGTACCTTCTAAAACTCCCTCATTCCGCAGACACAAGCCATCCACTAAACCCATCTCCAACATTATATCCCTTATGCACCGTGCAGCTTTAATCGTGCGTGCTCCCGCTGGGTGGGATTTATCCACCAGTGGATTGCGGTGGGTGTTGAGACCCCCCATAGGATTGCAGCTTCCGGCCAAGTATGTAATACGTTAAGCATTAGCAAAAAAGATGACGCATCGTCTACCACAGCACCATACATATTAACAACTGTTAAAAGCACCATCCCCAGTTTGCCCTGAACTATAGGCCAGTGGCCCTCCATGTCCACACAGGTCTGTACAGCCTTGAACAGCACCCCTTTCTTAACGAGATTGAGTACCCTCTCGCATAAGTAGAGTACGACGAGGCTAAAAGATAGGGCGCCCATCTGCATGCCACTGTGCCTTCTGTGTGCTTACTCAGGTGGGTCTCTTGCAGAAGAGCAATTTTCACATTATGTCTATCTAGCTGTGCTAACACTTGCCTGGTCTTCTTAGGTGTGTTTAAACCCCAGACATTCCAAGTTATGCAGTTAAACCTTTCCCCTGTCAACTATGGCGGTAAACAGAAAAGCGGGCATAGCACACTATTCCAGAGCACATGTACACATATCCATGGCAATCATAGTAGTCATTGTAGTCCCAATCATAGTACCTCTGGCTTGAAAAAGTAGAACGCTCCTCCCTCCCCCACTCACTTCAGCAGCCCCAATTTGCCAATGGCTCGACCCTCATGTAACTCCCAACCCAACAAAAACAGCATAAAACGATATATTAGGTGGGGAACACCCATTGGGCATCGTAACGGCAAGGTCCACTCCCAGATCTAGCAGGGAGGGGGCCGCCGATGTTTCAATGTGACCCGCTACCTAAACACCAACCCATCAGTCACATATGAACAGGCATAGCATAGGACAACTGAGGGAAAGCCCGTTCCCACCTGAAAAAGAATAAAATGATGCAGTACATTATAACAATTCGCTGGCTCTCCAAACATGGAATATCTCTCTGCCCAGCAATGTCTAACACATATGTCTGACTTTCTTACACTTACATGACACAACTGGTGCCATTCTCAACAAGTGCAATTCACTGGACATATTATCCTGGAGCCCACTGGGCTTACTCAACACAAATTTGTGCAATAAACCCTTCCAGCGCATAGTGCGACTGCAAACAGCCCTTGACACATTTGAGTACAATCATGGTAAACAGAGTGACTGAACCAGGAGCTTCTTACTACTCAGTAATCCACATCTGAAGTGTGAGTCGGGGGGCTTCTCTGCCGATGCAGAGATTTGGCATTTTCCATCGCCTGTTTAGGATTTGTAAATATCTTGCAAGCGGCCGCTTCTCCGATGCGCAGCCGTGCTGGGTAGAGCATGGCGTATGGAATTTGTTCCTTCATGAGCAACTTTTTCCTGCCCAGAAACTCTTTTTGCGCTGCCTGTACTGTAGCCGTAAAGTCTGGGTAAAACGTGAGTACATTGCCTTTGTAATTGATTGTGCCTTGATCTCTAAAATTTAGTAGCATGGCGATGATCGGCCTTGTAGGGGCCCCTGGGGGCGGACGTGCCTCCAGGGATCTGTGTGCCCACTCCACAGCAAACATGGGCGACAAGTTGTCCGCTCCACAGATGTCCTGCAGAAGAGTCTCTACGTAGTCTTCGAGGCGCGTCACATTGGTGGACTCCTGTAAGCCCAAAATGTGCACATTATTGCACCTTGAGCGAGCTTCAGGGTCCTAGTTTTTCATCTGGATGACCGCAAGGAATTTTGTGAATTCGGATGTCTTTGTGGTCACTTGATGTAGGCCATCTTCAGCGTCGGATATGCGCTGTTCTGCCTCCCCGATTCTCACCACTTGTTTGTCCAGCTTGGAGGAGAAATGGTCCATCCTGCCATTAGGAGCCTATATTTTCCCATCAATGGCCTGCAGGCTAGCCTGGATAGCGGCCAGCTATTTCTCGAGCGACGTAGGTACCTGCGCCACCGAATCCAGCTCTGAATCTGAGGCTGCGTTCTGTGAAGATTTGCTGCCTTTGCGCAGCTCAAATGTGAGCTGTGGCGGGTTTTTTCAGCATTGCCCACTTCTGCCGCATCAGCAGAAAAAAAAACGTGTCCACGTGCAAAGGGGTGCATTTCTCTGCTAATGTCCGTCCTTCATTTAACAGCAACACTCGGGCCACAATGTTTCACTGCTCTGGGGCCGCTCTAAACCCAAAGGCGACTTGCTCCTTATTATCTTGACCCGCCACTCCGCCCCTGTAGTCTATGAGCCCCTGCGCCAGTATGTGCCTTCAGCACTGCCAGGCCTCAGAACTCCAGTAGTTGTTATCCAGCTCCCACAGTAGTAAGACCCAGGCTATTGAATCCCAATGTGCGGAACCGGCTCCAAGAGTATCCCCAGCGCGCCTGTGCCACTCTCCTTGAGTTGAGAGCAAAGGCCACCCTATTCCACTCCGCAGCTTGCTTTGTACGGGGTGTCACACATTCCTTTCATGCACCTTCTCCACTCCACAAGCCAGACACCCCTGTGCCCCGGGATCAATAACACCTGATGGGGTTAGTTTCTGTTTCCAGTCAGTACAGCGCTCTATTTGTCACACAAGGAGATCGCTGCAACGGTGCGCGATCTAATTGCGGCCTACCATCGTTGCCGGAGCTGGCCGCTCGCGTAGTTCCTGGTGCTGGGCACATCACGGGGGCTGCGCAGACAGTCGCAGCACCATCCAACGGAGGCCGCACCGCACGCCCAGTGGCACACTTGTAAATACCCAGGCCGCCTCCGCAGTGTCTGCGGCTTATCGATGTCACCAACGCCTCACTCCGAGACCAGTAGTTGCAGCATCTCGCAGTTTGCAGAGAGTCAATTCTGATTCACACGGCCGCCATTACAGCGCGGGCCGCAGGAGAGCGACAGGTATCCGTCCTCTCCGGGGAACCACACTGCCAGCAGGGGCCTCATTAGAGAGCTCTCGGCATCACCAACACAGCCAGACACATCTGCATGATGGATGGCAAGGTAGGGGAAAGTATTTAACTGTGTCTTGTGACTCCAAATAAAAGTTTTAGGGAGGACAACAAAGACATTTTAAACTCACTCACTTACAACACCTTCACACTTCCATAAAAACCCAGCTCCGCTGTAGTTACAGGCGTCAAACCACACCAAAGGGGCACTCAGTCACTTGGGTGGACCCCGATGATGAAGCATGTCACCGACTAGGTTGGTGAGTGAGGGGTTTCTTAAATAAACGTATTTCTCTCCACTTCTACAAATCACTAAGACGCTGTGTCCCGGGGATACTCCCTCTTTGTTTTTGTTATATGACCCTAGGGGACTGAGAGTTATGTCCTGATGAATAACCCTTACTCTCTCTATGTTTAAACAATGCTGACAACTAGACCTGTGATCAGCAGAATACTACAGGGAAGACCTGGAACATGTAGCGTTGTAGTTCCCTCCCTGTAAGCATAAGCGTTGTGGGTTGGCTGAAACATGCATACTTAATCACTTTACCAATATGGTGGTTTGAAGGCGAGCACTCACCGAGATAGGTACACGATGGGTGAGTGACTCCACTTTTTTCTCCAAAAAACATATTTATTTTAATAACAAACAAAAATATTACAAAAACGATTTTTAGGATATTAAAGTTACAAAATATCACAAAAACATTCAAAATTACTGGAAAAAACATAGGTTTAATGAACATTATAATTTGAAATTAGCATTTAAAAAACCTTTCACATTCACAAAAAAAAAACAGGTTTCAGGGACGTTATAGTTAGAAATTAGTATTTCAAAAACCATTGGAATTCACTGAAAAAAAACCATAGGTTTCAGGGATGTTATAGTTAGAAATTAGCATTTAAAATACCATTAAAATTCACTGAAAAAAACATAGGTTTCAGGCAAGTTATAGTTAGAAATTAGCATTTAAAAAACCTTAGAAAGTCACTGAAAAAAACGTAGGTTTCAGGTACGTTATAGATAGTTCAACATTTCACAAATTCGGCCGTTATAGGTAGCTGAGCTAAATATAACTCTCTCTCCCAAAATGCACTGCTGATGACGTGACATATTATATCATTCATGACAATGTCAGTGACATCACTGATGACATCTCAAATGACATCACTGATGACATCATCCACGTGATAATCTATTGTTGATAGAGCGCGCAGGTCACCGACTATAATTTTACCATATACGTATTGGGCCCATACAATTTCAATTTACCATATTTATTAATCGGGTAACCTTACACTCTACTACCAGTAACCCTGTTTCCTTCCTATTGTATTTTCCAGTGTTCCCGACTTACCAATCCACCGCTACGGGTACCTATGACCACAATGGATCAGGGAGCTAGCTGTAAAAGAAAGGCAGACACCAAAATACCTTTTCTATGTTTGCACTCTTATAATAACCACAAACTCAGGAAGTTTTAAAATCTTTATCTAGTTTTCATTAAGATCCGAAAGCATAAGGTTCACAGCAAGTAAACTGTCAATAACTAAGATTATAAAGAGCACATATCCATATAGGAAATAAATCAGACCAACCATTTAGGATTCTACAGGAAGGTAAGAACAGGGAACATGCTAGTAAGAATTTTCAGGAATTTAGACTAGTCGTGGAGTGACTAAAGGACGGGGAAAAATAAGGAACATGCTAGAATGTCACAGCTTGTCTACCCCTCTAAAGTGGGCAAAGCACGAGAATTTAGTCAGTCTATGGAAACTCAAGGGTAACATGTATCTATAGGGAAGGTAAACAATGGAACACACTAATATTCCAGAGCAATCATTTCATTTAGCTAAAGGAAGGTAAAGAAAAAGGAACATCTGTTTTTCATGATCTGTATGCAGGAACGTACTTAAAGGATGGGTAAAAATGGAACATGCTAGTATAATAACTATAATGTATGACTTTTTCATTTGTCAGTGCAAAAGGAAAGCATGGAAAATCAATATGCAAGACCACGTCTTTATTAAAGCAAGGGAAAGAATGAAAGATGCAGAATAGATTTCCCAGCACTATATTTACCTAGAACGGTGTGAAGACCAACCCTGGCCACAGGTCAGTTAAGGACAGGAGAACCCCCAAGGAAGGTCAGTCGCCAGTAGGCCAACAGGTGCAGAATGGACATCCCAGGACAGGACAGGAAAACCAGATTAGGATCAGGACAGGACCATCAAGGAAAGACCACCACCCGCAGTTCGGTAGCAACGCCGGCGCTACACCCTCTCTGCAGCTATCAGTCAGAACCCCGATTGGGTTATCGAATTCCCCAGCAAAGTGCTCCGCCAGCACTTAAGGTTCTTAAAACCCCGCTTGGGTCTGTGGAAATTCCGGACAGAGTGCTCCGCAGCTCTCTGTATCACTCACCTATTGAGTGCGTTGGGTCAGTGACAGGTCAGCTATTCGGACAAGTCGGACAAATTCTCTAGCTAAACCTAGGCTAGTTATACTATTTTTGGGTCAGTGTACCACCCCCCAAATGTTGCAAGTGTAAGAATCCCCAATTTCGATTGGTCCTCAAGTAGGACAGGTCAACACACCAACCAGGATTAAACTTCTACAAGCCCCAATTTGCCTCTTTTGAGACCGCCTATTGAATTTGGGGTTCCCAGGATATGTGCTCTTCTCCTGACAATGGGAAATACAATTTGATATACAATTGTTACAAGTGCAGTACAGTTCAGCTTCATCCTGCTGGGTCACAGGTCGGTTCCCATGAGCATCTTGACTGTGGCTGCCAGCTGGCTGAGTTCCACTGGTACAAGGTTTTCTTCCCTCTGCCAGGGTGACATGCGCAGTAGGGACTTCTAAGATGGAGTTTCATGTACTTCCCCGGCCAAAAGACTCGCCATATGAAAAGTAAAGGAAAACAATTTAGAACATAGAAATAAATGAATACACTGTATACCAGGAATCCCTATATGACTCCCCTTACTTTATATTAACTATAGCATTAATATTAGTGCAAGACGAACAGCAATGCAGAAAGCGGCAGGGCAAGCTTCGGCATGTGAGAACACAAAGCGGCCATTTTGAAGCTAGTGCGCAAGTGCAAAGATTCCCACCAGAACTGCGAGTACGTCACGTCACGTGAGTGTGACCGACGCATGCGCAGACGAAATTCCCGCTAAGCAGCGACCTTTTTAGTGGCAAGCGTTTTAATATAAGTAAACACATAAGCAAGCGTTACTGGGACACCCTGTGTAATGTAAAATGTGCAATATTAGTAACATGAACATTATTGATTATCGTTTTAATAACATTATTTGAGGTTCTTGATCCAAGCAAGTTGCTTTACGTGCGAATCCTTGCTCCATCAATCCCCTCTTTGATGATATTTTATATCATCAGAAATCAATAGAACCAGATGCCAACTTTTCACAGTTTGCCCAATTCAATTTCTTCAAACATTCGATTCAGTTTCTCTTTTGTCTCTTTATTAGGGTGAGAATTTCTCACCCTTTTATAAATCTGATTATTCATTTCTTCTAATTCAAGTTCATCCACATTTCTCTTCACTCCTCTCTGGTTCACAGTGTACTTCTTCTGGTGCTTTCGACATTTACAACAGATAAATATAATGAGTACTACTAAACCTATTCCTGCAATTGGCATCAGTACTTTAACCAGAAAACTTCTACTTAAGTTAGCAAACCAATGGCCTACGGCGGAGAGACCATCCGTGAGTCTCTTCCAGGCACTGTCAACCTCCAGTGATTTAAGCTCTTTTCCCAAATTTGTAATGTTCCTCACATACCTTTTAATTTCTGCAGACTCTGCCCTATTTTGCCAATAGGGTATCAAGAGCAAGTCTGTTCTGTAAAACCATTGATCTGACCGCAACCATTTCAGTATTGACCATCAGGAAACCTCCAGCAGTGTCGGTAGATAACCGATCTACTACTGTTGACAATTTGCAAATTCTGTGTGTATTCAGAACCACTCCCACTGTAGGTATCAGTGCACTAAAAATATCTCCTACAATTTCACCAGCACTTTCTCTTTTAGTGCGTACTAATTGGTTAGTTTCTTCAGTGCTTCCAGTGATTTTCCCCACATGGTATATCTTTGGGAAGACAATACCAAAAAAGCAAATCCTGTACCAATGGTCGGGCAATTTGAAGTAAGCCTTGTTCCCACAAATAAAATAAATTCCAGGAAACACAGGCTCTGTCCCATCTTTGAAACCCCAACCTCCAATTACCTTGTAATTATGTTCGCATTCACTGGAACCAATGAAAATATTGTTATAATAACTAATCATTTCTCTTTTAAGACAGAGTTTCCCCTTCTTTTCGAAATCCAAAAGCATCGCAGCATTAGCTCCACCATTTGAGGTACTCCCTATACTCTCTGCCCATTTAGGAACTCTATGGTTCTTGTCTTTGGCTTTCTTTTGGAAACTCTCT
This sequence comes from Lissotriton helveticus, assembly GCF_964261635.1. Classification (NCBI taxonomy): domain Eukaryota; kingdom Metazoa; phylum Chordata; class Amphibia; order Caudata; family Salamandridae; genus Lissotriton; species Lissotriton helveticus. Next base: position 1,937,519,645 of record NC_136063.1, on the reverse strand, counting down.
CTTCTCTTTTCTACCATGTCCAGAAATTCCTTTTCCTTTTCATGTAAAGAACAGGTCAGGTTATTTTTGTGTGCATCATCTATATTAATTTTTCCTACAGTTAGAAAATATTCACTCATGTACTTAGCTACATCTCTAGTTGTATGTACAGGGTTCAGGTTTCTCCGAACAGGAAGTTCAGAAAACGTCACGTCAGAGTTTGAATAGTAATACTGTAAAGGTCCTCTTTTGTAAAATAAGCTAGTTAGTATACTACAGGAAATTCCATAGGTTAAGGGCAGGTGATGATAAGTTACGCCTTCAGCCACAGAAGTAGGTAGCTTCATGCAAACATAACAGTCGTCTATTTCCATTGTTTCTACATAATGTACTAACAGGTTTGCGAAAATGTTTAAATGAGTCTTGTTCTTTATTTTGTTAAAGTGTAATCCTTCCTCATCTGGTGCTTCTAAATCTATTTGTCTCCGTTTCAGGCTAAGTGGTTTGTCCAATGTCTCTATTTTTCGTGGTGTACTTCTAGTGTGTGATTCTACAGTGTCATCAGGTAAATTATTATTTGGGTACAGACTGGGATTTTTACTCATCATAGAAGGGATGGTTATTGTTAGTCCTATCCAAAGGATCAGTACTATTGCTACACTACATAAACACACTTGGCAGCATGTTTTACAACAACTTCGTCTCGGTCTCCCATTCTCAGAAGAATCAGCCATTTCGGCTCAAAAGAAGCTTCAACCCCTCTTTGTAACTCTGCACAACTTGCTTACTCAAGTAACTTTTTCAAGGTGGTTCTGCTTCTTCTTCGGTCTGTTCAGCAATCAATTCTTCGTCACTTTCAGTACTTTCGTCACTTATTTCCAGATTCTCAAATTCTTCCAGTACATAGTAAGTCCATTCAGGGCTCGAATACTTGTTATTCAGCTTTTTAATGCGAGCACTTCTTCTCTTTTGCTTTGTCACCACTGGGTCAGTTTGACTCGAGACCTCATTTATTTGTTCAGGCTCCTCAGTTATCGTCTTTAAACGCAATCTCAGCCTTTTCACAAATCTGGGTACTGAGTCACCTTTCTTTAGTCTTTTAACTGGCACTGTGTCTTGGCCTTCTTCAAACACCCTTTTGTTTTCGTTCAGTTGTGGCACATTTGGATCAAGTTCATCTTCAGTATTGTTACCTAACTGACTAGGTCCAGGTCTTTCATCTGTTTCTTCTGCCTGGTCCCTAAACTGGCCTTGTTCAGGTGTCTGCTGAGTTTGGCTTTGATCTGTTTCGATTTCTTCGTCCTGAACACAATTGTCTAATCCTACCTGTTCCTGTTCAAGCTCTTCGAACTCTTGATTTTCTTCCGCATGAACTTCCGCCCTAATTTCTATCTGTCCCTTTTCTGGTGCAGGTGTTCTTGGAGGAGTGTCTATTACCTGCTCTCCCTACTTGGTCCTCCTCAGAATCAAATTTTATATGGATTTTGATGATCTGAGTAGCTTCTTCTTCACCTGTCTTGTCCTCACTATCCCACTGTCTATCTAGTTGAGCTTGACTTCTAGTTCGTATAGGGTCGATTGTCAGATCGATAAATGGAATCCAATCTTCTTGACTGGAGCTCGGTTGTTCTTCAGCTACTTCAGGACCGATGTCTTGGGATCCCTCAGCTGCGCAACCTTCAGCCTCAGTTTCGGCAGGTTCAGTTACTTTCTTCGTATGGCTGGCATGGATCCAGCGAGGTACTCCTGCACACTTTACAGCTGTGGAGGTTACCAGGATCACCTGTCGTGGCTTTCCCCACCTGGGTTCAAGGCAACTTTTCCGAGTGTGCTTCTTTATTACGACCCAGTCACCTGGATTCAGGCCATGTGCTGGAGTCGTTGGCCTGGCGACGTCTTCTCCCCCAACCTGGCGAGAGATAGAACGCACTTGGTCAGCCTGTTCTTTACAGTATTCCAGTACCAAATCATCAGATATGCTTATTATTTTGTATCCTGGCACCCATGCTTGCCGCATTGCTCTTCTCATCAGGATTTCATGGGGACTCAAGCCCGTGTTCCGATCTGGAATACTTCTGAGTCCCATCAACACAAGAGGCAGAGCATCTGGCTATTCCAGTTGAATGTATTCACACATCTTTCCCAATCTTGGTTTGATTGTGCCATTTATCTGTTCTACCACTCCAGAAGCCTCTGGACGATATGCACAGTGCAGTTTTTGAGTGATTTTGAATGCTTCACAGATTTGACTTATTATTTCATTCTGGAAATGACTTCCTCTGTCAGATTCAATTAAGACTGGGAAACCGTAACAAGGTATTAGTTCCCTAAGTAACAATTTTGCTACTGTGATGCTGTCATTTCTTCGTGCAGGGAAAGCTTCCACCCATTTTGAAAATAGGCAGACAATGACAAGGAGGTATTTCATTCCTCGACAAGGGGGCAACTGAATGAAATCAAGTTGTAATCTAATAAAAGGGCCTTCTGCCTTTCCAATTTTCCCTGGTAACACTATGGTTTTCTTTCCAGGGTTAAATTTTTGGCAAGTCAAAGACCTCTGGCAGAGTGCCTCTGCTACGCTTCTGAATTTCGAATTGAACCATGTCTGGCGAAACATGCCAATCATCGCATCTCTGCCTACATGTGTGTTTCCATGGATCAACCTAGCCATAGGAGCAAGCATACAGTCTGGCAACACAGGCATATCATCAAGGTAAACAATGACACCATCTGCATTCCTCTTACGACAACCAAAGTTTCTCCATCTCTGTTTCTCCTGTGGGGCTGCTGCTTCTTGTAAGTCTCTCACTTCTTCCCATGTATTCACTCCTTCTAGCATCAAAAGTTGGCAGCTGCTTCCGTTTCCCCCAACTTTATATTGATTGAAATTTTGTATTTGGCACAATCTTGGGCTAACTGGTCAGCATATCGATTACCTGCTGTCACATTGTCATCGCCAGATTTGTGAGCAGCACACTTGACCACAGCCAATTCTTTTGGTAATTGGATTGATTCCAGTAAATCCTGCACATATTTTCCATTTCGGATAGGGGTGCCTGAAGAAGTCAGGAACTCCCTCTGTAGCCACAATTGGCCAAAGTCATGCACAATCCCATAACCATACTGGCTATCAGTATATATGGTTATTCTCAAATTTCTCCCAAATTTACAAGCTTTTGTTAATGCAATTAATTCGGCTATTTGTGCAGACGTGACTCCATATAAATAGGATGCTTCCACTGGACGCTCTAGAGTGCACACTGAGTAGGCAGCGCTCAGGCCACCGTCCTCATGTCTCATACATGAGCCGTCTACAAACAGCTCATAATCTTCACTGTACAGAGGGCTCTCTCTGATGTCTGGGCGTGGTTTGGTACTGAACTCAGTCAAATCAATGCAATTATGTGCAAATTCCTCCCTCACCTCCTCTGCAAATGAGCTGGGCAGTAAGGTAGCTGGATTCAAAATGTTACATCGTTCGATGGTTACATTTCCTGCACCTACAAGGATCCTCTCGTACTTAGGGGCTCATTAGGATAGCGGTTTTTCCGCATCCTCTGGGCCGGCGGAAGCCACCGCCGGCCCAGTGGATGCGGAAAAACCGCAGCGGACCCACCAAAGACCCACCGCCACATTAGGATGGCTGGTGGGTCCTGGTTTCCGTCCGCCGCTTTTCCGCCGCGGTTGGCTTACAACCGCGGCGGAAAAGCACTAATATGGTGACGGTGTCTATCAGACACCGTCAGCCATATTAGGATGCACAGAAAGAAATGCTTTTCCACGGCGGATTTTCCGCCGTGGAAAAGCATACGGAGCTTCACTGCGGGGGCCCGTTGCGGGCCCCCTGGGTGAAGGGGGGGTTGGGGGTGCACATGGGGGGTACCTATGGTACCCCCGTGCAAATGTATGCAGCAAGCGGCAGGCACCGCACGGTGCCTGCTGCTTGCTGCATACATTTGCAAGGTATGCATTTTTAACATTGCGGCGGGTGCAGCTTGAAGCTGCACCTGCCGCAATGTTAAAGATTGAGGATGTGACCGCCAGGCAGGCGGTCACATCCTAATTGCACTGGAGGGACCGCCGCTGCCCCTGCGGACGGTCCCTCCTCCTCTAGGGTGGCGGACGGACGCAAGTCCGTCCGCCATCCTAATGAGCCCCTTAGTCAGCCGACTAGGTGTGAGATACTGGGTTTTTGTCCTTGTCAGTAAAATTACAACAGAATGTGGAACATACACAGTTACTGGATGTCCCATAACAATGGACTCACTTTGTTCAAGACTCATGCAAGTTGCAGCTACAGCTTTCAAACATCCAGGTAATCCAGCTGCTACAGGGTCCAATGTGGAAGAAAAGTATGCCACTGGACGTTGAGTCAAACCATGAATTTGGGTCAGGACTGAAAGTGCACAATTATCTCGTGTGTCACAGAACAGTGCAAATTCTTTTGAGTAATCGGGCATTCCTAAGGCAGGAGCAGTACAGAGACAGTCTCGTAATTTTGTAAAAGCTGTCATGCTTTCGTCATCCCACTCTACAGGGTCACTTGCTCCTTTCTTTGTCATTTTTATTAATGGTTTTGCTAAGACTGCAAATCCCACAATCCACTGTCTACAGTATCCTACAACTCCAAGGAACATTCTGATTTCCTTCTGGGTATGGGGTAACTCCATGTTTCAAATTATACTGATTCTTTCTGAGGTGACTTTCCTGATACCTCTCTCTATCTGGTGCCCCAGATATTTTACTGATGTGGTACAGAATTGCAGTTTTTCGGGTGATACTTTATGCCCCCCTTCACCTAAATGGTTCAGCAAGGCAATTGTGTCAGTTACACAGTCTCTTCGACTTTTAGACGCCACCAGAAGGTTGTCTATGTATTGCACCAAAACTGACTTTCCGGGCAAAATTAGGGTCTCAAGGCACTTTTTCAGAATCTGATTAAAGATTGAGGGGCTTTCTGTATACCCCTGAGGGATGCGATTCCAGACGTACACGTGACTGTCGAATTCAAATGAGAAAAGAAATTTGCTGTCTGGATGCAATTGAATAGAAAAGAATGCATGACATAAGTCAATGACGGTAAACCATCCAGCATTCCATGGAATTTGGTATAGAATTACTGCAAGGTTTGGCACAGCAGGACAACAAGGAACCACAATTTTGTTAACCTTGCGCAGGTCCTGTACTACCCTGTACTTCCCACTAGGTTTCTTGATTCCGATTATGGGCGAATTACATGGGCTGCTCATTACTTCTTGTATGATGTTTGCTACTAACAATCTTTTTATTTCAATGGCAACTCCTGCTTTCACTTTTGCACTCATTTTGTACTGTTTAATATTTGGGTATACTGCATTTTCCTTTATGGCTATTTTAATTGGGTCAAAACTTTCCATTAATCCTACATCTTTTCCAGTAAAATCCCATACTTCTAATTTCACTGTTTCTTGGAGCTCTTCAGGTAAGTCTTGCATTGTCAGTCTTTTAATTTCAGAGTCTGGTCTAGCTAACATCAATTTGTAAATTCCATCTTCGTCTGGGGTCTGAATTTCGACGCCATTTGGTGTGCAAAAGAAAGTGCAGTTAATTTTGCACAGCAAATCTCGTCATAATAGGTTTACAGGACTGGAGTCGCAAACAACAAACCTATGCATCTCTTTAAAATTTCCAATTTTAATTTCCATAGGTTTATGTAACTGGGGTACTAATTAGCTGATTAGAAATGCCCACTACTTGGATCGCTTCTCCCGAGAGGGGTAGGTTTGGAACGTCTGCTGTTCTCACAGTAGAACGGGTAGCACCAGTGTCCAACAGAAAGGTGACATCATTTCCTTCAACCTTTCCTTCAATGTATGGCCCTGACTGGTCCACCGGCAAGGAGGCGCCAAGCACGTACTCCCCGTCCTCCCCCCTCAGGCACCGTCAGTAGGTGTCATCACAGAGAAATGTGTCATTTAACAGAAATTGTGAGGTTGCTGCATTCTTATTCTCCCTAACTTCCCACACTTCGGTGTCTTCACCGTGTTGTGCTTTGCTCCTATAATTTTGTCTAGGTGCACGAGGCAACTGATTCTGCTTTACCTGTTGCTGGGTCTTTCGTGGTTTCTCATTCTGCGCCTGTGGATTTAAATCAGTTATTTGAACATTACCATTCTGTACATGTGGACACTCGTCTCTCCAGTGACCTATCTGTCTGCATCCATGACAGGGGAACTTCTTTTTGGCCTCTTCTCTGCTCATTTTTACTCTAGGCTTTCCCCCACCCCGGAGCCTTGATTCTGATTACTGGTTATTTTATTTAGCTGTTGTTCCTCTTGTTCTTCCAACTTTACCTGTGCCCACATGACATTTTCCTTTAATGCTTTTCGTTTATCTGCCATCTCATCCTCGCAGTATTTTGCATACTTCAGAACCTCATCAATTGGTTTAGACTGCCAACAAATGTTATTGTCTTTGATCCATTGTGAGATCTCAGGCCTTAACCCTAGTACAAATCTATAAATGAAACGGGTCATGTCCTTCATTTCTATGTTATCCAGACCACTGTACGTTTTGAACACCTGTAACAGTCGTTCATAATAGGAATGCACAGTTTCATCTCTATTCTGGGTAGTTCTATCTATTCGGGTCCAATCAGTTTCCTTTGCAGGCACTTTTCCCTTGAGATGCAACATTACCTGGTTGTACTTTTTCATTACTTCTGCAGAAGGAGCCCCTGTGTTAGGGTCCCTCGGGAATTCCTCACTAGGCCAATCAATAGCAATTTTGCATTCTGTCCACAAATCTACGGGAACTACAATGTCAAAGAAACCATCCAAATCTTTCCATAGGCATTTCTGAACCTTCACAAACCTTTCTACCTGTCTGTACCAATCTACAGGTTTTTCTCGTAATTTTGGGAAATCATTGGCAAAAGACACAATATCCTGTCGGGACCATGGAACATGTACATATTTTCCACCTGGCACTTCTCACATAGGATATAACTTCTCTGCCTTGTCTGCTTCTTTTAAGACATACTCTAAAGCCATTTGTTTTGATCTACTATCCTCTTTCTTCTTGGCCCACCTGGTTTTCCATTTGTCTAAGTCTCCCCATTTTTGCAACAGGTTCAACAATTCTCTGATCTTTACCTTTTTCCCAGACACATTCATGTTTTCCAAATTTTTGTTTGAGAACTCTGCTCTGTAAGGTTTCTGCAACACTTTGGATTTACTAACGTCTATTCCCATGCTAGCTGCGGTGTCCATTCATTTCTCATGATATATTCTGGTATTTCGGGTTAGACTTTTACAAATGAACAACAACTCTTCCTCCGTTAGGGTGTTCAGTCTGTCCAACCCACATTCCCAGCTGATAGTTCTTCAATTTCTATTCTTTGTTTGTAAATATCTAATGGTTTCGGCTGAGGATTTTGTTTCTCTAATTCTCGACTCCATCTTTCAATTTCTTCAGGAGTCCCTACTGTGGCACTCCTAGTACCAGAAGCTGATTTAATCTGCACTACTCCTGAATTGAAAGGAGTGTTCTTCCTCCGTGAACCCCTTTCTGGTTCCCTTATCGGTAAATCCATCAAGGAAATCACAGATTCACATTCACTTGCCTGGTCATCTACAATTAAGGGCTCTCTTCTCGGCTGCACTACGGCTGGGGTAATAATCGGAGTCTTTGGACACCCCTGTTTATCCCCATACAAAGGAACAACTGGTCCAATAGTTACTGGAATTGTCAAAGCTTCAGGACTTGTATTTAGTTGGGAGATTTTCTGAATTAATTCTGTTCTCTGTTTAGCTATAGCCTCTCGTTCTCTCTCTTCCAGCACTCTTTCCAGGCTTGGTTCATGCACTATTTGCGGAGTCAGGGTTGAAGTATAATTCGGGGCAGTCGGATGTGTCATACTTGGTCCCTCACCATAATTAGGTTTTAGGAATGGATTCCCTGTACTTAAAGGTCTCGGCTCCTCCTGATAAGGAGTTATTAGACAGGCATCTCTTGCACTTACTGGTCTTGATCCTTCATTATAAGGAGGTGGATTTTTCATTAATAATTCCTCCGAATAATCATCATCTGAATCCCCACTGGTCATCAAATGTTTTGTTTTCTCTGTCATTTTCCCTCCCAGGGGCTCTTCTACTGTTATTACTGGGTACAGTCCTTCTATTATCATGTTCTGTCTCCACTGCTTCATTTTTTTCTCTTTTGCTTCTCCATGCATTTTCGGGTACCATTTACTTATTCCCTTGTCAATTCTAGGTCTATCCCGCTCGAAAGCCTCAATCTCCCATTCTTCTAAAGCCTCATATTGCGTTAGTCTAAGTCTGGGATGTAAATCATTCATTCGGGTTTTCAAATTGAACAGAATCCGGCTATTAAAAGTACCATCTAATGGAAATGCCAAAATTCCGTCATTTTTAGTATATTCCGCCCAATTTTCCAACCATACACATGTGTGATATCCTTTGTCAAATAACATGAATGATGCGGGAGTATTAGGTGGTGGAATAACTATTCCTTCTCTAGTTTTGATGGGTTTATCCTTCTTGAAATAATTTTTAACTTTGTCTACTAAAGTCATTTTTCTCTTGCTTCCGTACATATTATAAGGTCTGCCTTTTAGCATCTGTTCTTTAGCAAACCTTAAGTATTTCGGATCAGGTAAAAATTCTGGATACCACATATATTTCGCAACCCTAGATCATGCGCGAATATGTTCTTCTGTTTACTATGTTCTTCCAATGTTAACACGTCTTTCAATTTTCTTAAACCAATCAACTCTGTGGTTGCAATCTATTTCGACCAATGATTGCGCGGCTTTTTCGTGAGACAAGTTCCCACGCTTCGGCACTCACCCCTCCTTTACAATTCCGCCTCAGCTACATGCCCGCTGTCTTAACCAATACCAGCGCGGCACTGAGTGACGTCAGCGCAGCTCTGCAACTGACTCCCTCCTTCACAAGGTAAGAAACACTTTGATTTCTACCTTTTAAAGTGCAAGTGCTCAGTTTAATTTACAACGAAAACACATTCGCCACTGTACTCGAGTGTCTAGAAAGAAAAAGATGTGTTTCACTGCAAGTAAACTTCTTCTATTTACTTTTCAAAAACTGCGAGTAGATCCCTTCTGCCTACTCTTCACACAAGCATTAGTGAACCTGCTACTCCTTCGACTCATCCACTTTGGGATATATACTAAGCCAAAAGTTTCACTAGTGAACACTTTTGCTACCAATCAAGCTTAGATGAACCTGCTACTCCTTCCGTGTGACCCTTACTAGGTTATATCACAATAGAAGTTTTGCCAGCGAACTCTTTGCTACCATTTATTCATACATTTATACAGAAAACACTAATTAGTGTTTCCAGTTCTGCCTAACCTGCACCAATTTTCCTCGAGCCACTGACCTCACTGCGCGATGGATTCTCCTCACCACCCGCTATTCTTTCCCCGGGGATTCCAAACAAACATATAACAATCACTAACGAGGTTTGTTAGAACATATATCAATATAGCAGCAAGAAAAACAATTTAAAACATTTCATAATTTTCACAGCAATAAAACATCAATTGTACATTTAATCGATCGATTAGCAGCAAAATTTTCACAACTAGCAGCAAATAACCTACCTACCTATCCTAACTAGTCCTACCTACCTTTAACTAGTCCCTAACCATCCCTCTGCTACCAGATCACCCGACTATAATTTAACCATATACGTATTGGGCCCATACAATTTCAATTTACCATATTTATTAATCGGGTAACCTTACACTCTACTACCAGTAACTCTGTTTCGTTCCTATTGTATTTTCCAGTGTACCCGACTTACCAATCCACCGCTACGGGTACCTATGACCACAATGGATCAGGGAGCTAGCTGTAAAAGAAAAGCAGACACCAAAATACCTTTTCTATGTTTGCACTCATATAATAACTACAAACTCAGGAAGTTTTAAAACCTTTATCTAGTTTTCATTAAGATCCGAAAGCATAAGGTTCACAGCAAGTAAACTGTCAATAACTAAGATTATAAAGAGCACATATCCATATAGGAAATAAATCAGACCAACCATTTAGGATTCTAAATGAAGGTAAGAACAGGGAACATGCTAGTAAGAATTTTCAGGAATGTAGACTAGTCGTGGAGTGACTAAAGGACGGGGAAAAATAAGGAACATGCTAGAATGTCACAGCTGGTCTACCCCTCTAAAGTGGGAAAAGCACGAGAATTTAGTCAGTCTATGGAAACTCAAGGGTAACATGTATCTATAGGGAAGGTAAAAAATGGAACACGCTAATATTCCAGAGCAATCATTTCATTTAGCTAAAGGAAGGTAAAGAAAAAGGAACATCTGTTTTTCATGATCTGTATGCAGGAACGTACTTAAAGGATGGGTAAAAATGGAACATGCTAGTATAATAACTATAATGTATGACTTTTTCATTTGTCAGTGCAAAAGGAAAGCATGGAAAATCAATATGCAAGACCACGTCTTTATTAAAGCAAGGGAAATAATGAAAGATGCAGAATAGATATCGCAGCACTATATTTACCTAGAACGGTGTGAAGACCAACCCAGGCCACAGGTCAGTTAAGGACAGGAGAAACCCCAAGGAAGGTCAGTCGCCAGTAGGCCAACAGGTGCAGAATGGACATCCCAGGACAGGACAGGAAAACCAGATTAGGATCAGGACAGGACCATCAAGGAAAGACCAGCACCCGCAGTTCGGTAGCAACGCCTGCGCTACACCCTCTCTGCAGCTATCAGTCAGAACCCCGATTGGGTTATCGAATTCCCCAGCAAAGTGCTCCACCAGCACTTAAGGTTCTTAAAACCCAGCTTGGGTCTGTGGAAATTTCGGACAGAGTGCTCCGCAGCTCTCTGTATCAGTCACCTATTGAGTGCGTTGGGTCAGTGACAGGTCAGCTATTCGGACAAGTCGGACAAATTCTCTAGCTAAACCTAGACTAGTTATACTGTTTTTGGGTCAGTGTACCACCCCCCAAATGTTGCAAGTGTAAGAATCCCCAATTTCGATTAGTCCTCAAGTAGGACAGGGCAACACACCAACCAGGATTAAACTTCTACAAGCCCCAATTTGCATCTTTTGGGACCGTCTATTGAATTTGGGGTTCCCAGGATATGTGCTCTTCTCCTGACAATGGAAAATACAATTTAATATACAATTGTTACAAGTGCAGTACAGTTCAGCTTCGTCCTGCTGGGTCACAGGTCGGTTCCCATGAGCATCTTGACTGTGGCTGCCAGCTGGCTGGGTTCCACTGGTACAAGGTTTACTTCCCTCTGCCAGGGTGACATGCGCAGTAGGGACTGGAGTTTCATGTACTTCCCCGGCCCAAAAGACTCGCCATATGAAAAGTAAAGGAAAACAATTTAGAACATAGAAATAAATGAATACACTGTATAGCAGGAATCCCTATATGACTCCCCTTACTTTATATTAACTATAGCATTAAGATTAGTGCAAGACGAACAGCAATGCAGAAAGCGGCAGGGCAAGCTTCGGCATGTGAGAACACAAAGCGGCCATTTTTAAGCTAGTGCGCAAGTGCAAAGATTCCCACCAGAACTGAGAGTACGTCACGTGAGTGTGACCGACGCATGCGCAGACGAAATTCCCGCTAAGCAGCGGCCATTTTAGTGGCAAGCATTTTAATATAAGTAAACACATAAGCAAGCGTTACTGGGACACCCCGTGTAATGTAAAATGTGCAATATTAGTAACACGAACATTATTGATTATTGTTTTAATAACATTATTTGAGGTTCTTGATCCAAGCAAGTCGCTTTACGTGCGAATCCTTGCTCCATCAATGTGACTCCTCATACCCTAATATAACCTTTCATACATCCACTCCAAAATACAGACTACCATTTTCGAAAATAAAGACACACAAATACCAGTTACTACATACCCATTCACTGATTCCTAGGTCTAGACACACACATCCACTCGTTACCCATACAGTCCCTCATACATGCAGTCACTCATCAATACAGCACTATCATATACACTCATACACCTATACAAACACTCACACAACACCACTCATCGATAGAGTAACTCACACACCTAGTCAGTCAGTCATGCAAAGAATCAATCACACTCCCATTTACTTACCTATACAGTTATACACACACCATCACACTTATTCATACATATACTAATACATACTCTCTCATACAATCAGGGATACAAGCACACACTCATCCATACAGCCAATCTCACAATCACTCACGCTCACATAAAGTCATTTATATAATCCAACACTCATATATACTGCCTTCCTCATATGTAGTTATTCACACACTTGTACGACTGAGACATCCATTCGCTCACCAACACATCCATACACACACTCACCCACCCATACAGCCCTTCACACATGCATTCTTGAACCCATACACCCAGTGAATCACCCACTCATACATCTCTGCAGAGTCACACACTCCCCACGCACCCACACAGACGCCCATACAGATACTCAGACAACCAATCAATAACCCATATAGACACTCATGTGGCCACTCACCAACCCATGCAGCAGCTTACACACCAACTAACAGACTGATGGAACCATTCACACAGTTTAGTCCCTAACCCATGCAGTCAGTGAGACACGTATAATCACTCACTTATACAGTCAGTCATGCATCTACTAAATCATCCATTCAGACACTCATACACCCACTCATTCTTCAATACAATTTGGAATATATATAAAACATATTTAAACTTTATAGAAACAAACTGTCACTGGATGATGTCATCAGTGATGTCATTTCAGCACGCTGAAAGTCGTCCATTCCGTATTTCCACTGCTTAGTAGTCAAATGATCATAGACCAAATTATAAGTACTCTCTGCCGCGTTCAACACTGTGCCACGCCAGTGCCTTCTCGCTCGGCTTGCTGATATTGGTGTCACGGGCTTAGCTTTGGACTGGCTGAGCTCCTTTCTCTCGTCCAGATCCCAGCAGGTCTGGCTTCCCCCCTTTTCATCTACGGCCTAGCCTCTTTCGACGGGGGTCCCTCAGGGCTCCACATTGAGCCCTCTGCTTTTTAATGTCTATTTGACCCCCTTGATAAAGATGGCCGAACAACTGGGGGCCAAAATTATTGTCTATGCTGATGACACACAGCCGCTATTTACGTGGCCTAGTGATGTTCTTGACACAGCGCTGATTCAGCCCTGTCTTTCCTCGGTTTTTAATTGGTTAGCTGCCTCACAATTGAAATGTAATGAGGATAAGACGGAAATGTTGTTGTATGGTCATTTTCCCCCTAGTTTTAGAGATTTACTTTGGCCAGCTGGCTTTCCGATGCCCTGTTCAGTTAATGTTCCCGCTAAGAATTTAGGGGTCTGGCTCGGAGAAGACCTCCGGTTCGAGGCGCACATTAAGAAACTGACAGAGGGTTGCTTTGGGACCCTTAACACGCTACAGAAGTTTTTACCTTATCTTCCTTCCACAGCAAGAGAGTCAGTGGCGAGGGCATTAATTCTCTCGTGTCTTGACTATGCCTTGCTGAGCGGCTCCCCGGCCTACTTGGTGAGGCGTCTCCAAGTAATCCAAAATGCTACAGCCAGACTTTTATGTAATATTTCTAGCCGTGTGAGTGTAAAGAACCATCTGCAGAGATTGCACTGGTTGCCAGCTCCACAACGGATCATCTTTAAAATTCTTACACTGGCTCATAAAGCTATAAATGGTCATGGTCCTGCCTATTTGATGAAACGATTTAGCCGTTACTCTCCCAACAGACCTTTGCGTTCTGCCGCTCAACATCTGCTTCAGGTCCCACGTTACCAGCGCTCTCGGCTGGGAGGGCAGTCGGTTGCGGTGAAGGCCACTTCTGCCTGAAATGACCTTCCATTATTCTTGCGAGCTACCCTGAACTTTGGTCCGTTTAAAAAAGCTTTGAAAACCCATCTGTTTAGGTTGGCTTTATAACTGTTTCGTATAGTTTACTCCTCCTTTTCTGTTTTCTTTTTCATTTTCGCGCCAGGATACTCCGGCAGTAATTGAGAGCGTAATAAAACAGCATAATAATAATAATAATAATAATTTGAGATGTCATCAGTGATGTCACTGACCATGTCATGAATGATGTAATATGTCACATCATCAGCAGTACATTGCGGAGGCGCGAGTAATAGTTAGCTCAGCTAACTATAACAGCCGAATTTCACTCGTTTGAGTATGTCCAACTAACTATAACATGCCTGAAATCTATGGTTTATTCAGTGAATTTCTAAGGTTTTTTAAATGCTAATTTCTAACTATAACGTGCCTGAAACGTATGTTTTTTTCAGTGAATATATATATATATTTCTAGCTTCGCCTCTCACACTTCTTTCTGCCAGAAATAGACGATAGCGGACCCAAATTATGGTGCAATAATTTTTATTTTATGCCCTGCACCACCGCCATAACACGTTCCGGCCTTCAGGAGGCCTTGATCACATGACGCGCATTTGTGGAGTGCCTTCACAATTTAAAGTGACAGTGCTCAATACTAGTGACCTAACAATGACGTGTTGTCATAGACATGGAAAAAAGAATAATTCTTGTAGTCTCAACTGTATGTCACATGAATATTCAAACACTTCATGTGAACAAATTTGTTATTTTCAATAGCGATGATATAAATATTTATAAATATATAAATACATAAATAAATTCTTATATAAATAGGCAATGTAAAATGTATATTTTAAAATAATGCAAATGAGAATTAAAACCACAATACTGAGTAAAATACATATTAAAAGTCAAACTAGTGCATACTTTTCATATATAAAAACAATCCCAGTCGTGTTTCTATTGTTAGAATTCTCATGCCTAAATCACCCCCTAAGAATATTACTTAAAATATGGAGCTTTGCTAGTGCAAACTTATACAGTTAGACAAAATTGTGCCGAAGTGGGCCTAGACAATTTTCCATGCTACCCATACAAACAAATGTGCAAGTGCTAATTTAAATATGCTGCCACTTTAAGAAACGCCAATCGATTCTTAAAGTGTAAAAAAATGCAAACAATAAATATAGTGAAGAGGCCGTAGTAAAAAGCAAATACATAGATGTTAAAAAGCTGTGTTTTCAAAGACAAGTATAGAAATCTTTGCTGGAGTTGAGGCCTTGCGGCGTCTTACAGTCCAACTCCAGTAGAAACCCGGTCTCGAGTTTCCTTAACAGTGCCTCCCGGTTGCCTCCTCTCCTCATGGGGGGGAGCGTATCCATGACAAAGTATTTGAGATTACTCACATCATTGCCGTGGTGCTCCTTAAAATGCCTGGCAACCGGGTAAGACCTGTCACTATTGTTGATGGCCCTTATGTGTTGAAGTATCCTCTTGCGGACCTGTAGCTTCGTACTTCGGACTTACCACAGGCCACAGGGACACTCCAACACATACACTGCATATTCTGTTTTGCAGGTAAATTCTTTAGTGATGGGCAAAGGCTCTATCTTGAATGGTGTGGTGTACTCTGATTTGCTCACCCCATGTTTGCAGGCCTTACATGTAGCACATCTAAGAAACCCTTTGCTGGAGTCTAGCCACAGCGTGTTAGTTCTTACTTCCGGGCTACTCTTGACTAATGAATTACTCATTGATCGTGCCTTCCTGAAGGTGATGTTGGGAGTTCTGGTCATTCTGGCCCCTAAGACTGGATCATTTTTTTACCAGGATTCAATTTTTGCTGATTATTATGCGTAGTATTTTATGTTGGTTACTGTATGTGAGAATCAATCTGGATAGCTGTTCTGACTGTGTTTGTTGATGGTTACTAGTAGTCGATCTACAAGCCAAAGGCTGGGATCTACTCATTTTGTTTGTTTTTTCAATGGCTTTGTCACTCTCAGTCTGACACTAGCCCCTAGCCAGGTACCTATCTCGACTCTCTCTTTGTGCTCTTACACAGTACTCATTTGAGCTGCATATCCTCTGAATCTGCAGCATCTCCCCATAAGGGATGCTGCAAATCAAATATAGAGGATTATGACTGGAGGTATGTAGCAAGGTATTACCTGCAGTTGGTTTTCTATGTAACATCGTTTCTAGCCTATCCTGTGCAGCTATTATTTCTACATCCAAAAAGCAGCTAGAACTCTTACTTAGCTGAGCTGTAAATTTTAAGTTCAGGTTATTGTTGTTGATCCGCTCTATAAAATGGAGGGTACTATCCTCCTTTCCTCTTCAAATTTTAAACAAATAATCAATATACCTGTACCATCATACAACATAGTTGGACATTATTGTACCATAGGTCAGCCCAAGGACTTGGTCCTCTCATAGTCCCATATGAAAGCATGCGTAGCTAGGGGAGAAACAAGCCCCATAGCTACACCTCTCACCTGCTTGAACACCTGATTTTGAAAGAGGAAAAAGTTATTCTCTGAACAGGTTGAAATCATGGTAAGCAAAATATTTTTATGCAAAAAGAAACACATGGGTCTTGTGTTCAAGTAGTGCTCTGCTGCCTTGACTTCGTCTTTGTGGTAAATACTAGTAGACAGGGAAGAGACATCAAGTGAAATGAGTATGCATTCAGAATCCCACATGACTTCACTTATTTTTCTTAGCAGGTCACCAGTGTCCTGAATGAAATATTAAAGTTTTTTCAAGTGTTCCTGAAGAAAGAAGTTCACGTATCTCGAGGCATTTTCCATTATGCTGTTGGAGGCAGATATTATTGGCCTTCCTGGTGGTTTAGAGACATCTTTGTGTATTTTCCGTATAAAATATATTACCGGCATAACGGGATGATCATTCTTCAGGAACTTGAACTCATCTATAGTTAATAATCCTGTACTCTTCTATTCCAGGAGCTTTGTGTAGAAATTGTTCCATGAATTGTTAATTGTTTGCATAGTACTGCGCCTGTAGCACTCTCCATCATTCAGCTTTGTCAGCACCTCATCCATGTATAGGTCCCACAGCCACAGCACAATGTTGCCGCCCTTGTCGGACTGTCAAATAATTATATCCTCAATTGACTGTAATTTTTTCTTGAGTTGAAAATATGCATTGTCCTGTCTGGTACATTTTCTTTGAGCACCTGCATTTTTCAAATATAGATTTTTTAGTTCTTGTGTCACCTTGTCACTGAATACGTCAATGTTGTCACGTAGCATGATCGGACAAAATGTAAACTTTGGTTTGAAGTGAGTCCTTATAATCCCCCCCATATGATGTCAAGTCTTGACTACAGCTGGGTACAACAGTACTGTTTTCATGCTGAAGTTGTTGAAGATCGTGTAATAATTCAACATCACCGGCTGTTACGACTGAGGGGCTCTCAAGTTCAATAGTCTGCACATCAATTTGTTTGTGGCTTGGTGATCCTTGCAAAATATGGTGCTTGCTCAGTTTGAGTTCACGGCTATACATGTCTGTGTGTGTTTGAGCGTAATTAAAATTGCATTTTGGGCTGTAAGAGAGTCCCAGCTCAAGTATCTGCCATACATTTTCACGTAGTGTTACTTTGGACAAATTGATGACTGTTTGAGAGCCACTACTTATTCCTTTTGATTCTGTTTGTGCTTCCATCTGTTTTTGTTTGTTTGCTTGCCTGTGTTTGCTGCACTTTCATCTCTCTTGACGTTTCTGGTTTCGTTTTTGTTGATGTTTGCACTTAGTGCACGTGGATGCAACATGCAACAAACCACAGTGCGGCTGATCTAGGTTCTGTACCTCAGCTTCTCAAGTTAGCCAAATAAATTGTCTGCGCAATCTTGTCCAGAGTATGCTGCAGATATACTCCACTGGATACCAGATAGGAAAGTTCAAGAATAGAAGGACGGTGCACCAGAATGAAGTCAGAAATTCTCAGATGTACTCCAAAATACATTCTTTATTAAGTCTTCAAGTTAAAAACATTTTTGGACATCAGCCAACACGTTTCGTTCCTGGAGGAACTTCGTCAGGGCAAAATTGTCTATGTCTATTCTCCCTCGAACTGTATCCAACAATCAGTAGTTTCCTCAGCGACTGATATTCATTAGTAAATTGCGTTTCTTTCACAGTTTCTTCAAAAAACATCAAAAGTGATTACATCAAAATATAGAAAATTCCAGGCATCAGTATAGAAGACAAAAAAAACTTTAATAACAACAAGAATGAACACCACATGTATTGAAAACTCCAGGCATCAGTGTAAAATCCCAAAAAATCCTCGTCAATATTGGCGTAGAAACCAATCGACCCGTAATCAAACCATCGTGGATGCAACATGTATCTTCTGTCCTGGGGTAAACAGTCTACTTCTTGGGCTAGGGAAGAACTTCGGAAACCCTGATATCTGTGACCTCATTTGCTCATTATCCAATTCACTCTCTGGCGCTGAGCTGAGATTGGAGGCTGAAGTAAGTTTGAGCACACTACTGCTTGTGTTGGGTGGTGGTGCATGAAGGAGGGGGTCCACCTTTCTCGATGCCTTCACTGCATCGTACTTCTTAGCAAAGGTGAAAACTTGGACATGTTCATAATCCAACTTGTCTCTTTGGAACTTAAAAGCCTTACATTTCTTTATGATGTCCTCCTTCCACTGTAATTGTATCATCATCTCCTTACAATATTTGTTGGTCACGGCCGTGACTTCCAATTTACTGATGTCCTCATTCACTTCATCAATCTGAAGTGCAGCGCGATCAGTGTCAGCATACTTAATGAAGATTTCAACTAATTTACGTGATGAGTCTAGATTACAATCTGCCCATTCTGCAAGAATACGAGGGTCGGGTTTTCATTGCTGGAAGCCAGCATTATTCGTAGACCCCTTGGAATTCTTCCCACCTCTAGATATTGTGTGAGGGATTGATATGTACATCTACCTAACAAAAGAAGGATACTATATTTATCTAGGGCAACACAACACAGCTCAGGGTGGCTGGTTGGAAGAGTTGCCATTACTAGATAATCTTAGCCTTTCTGAAGAAAGTGATTAATCTTAGGTCCAATATTGCAGAATAGTGTAGCTAAGGTGTGAGAGTATTTGTGCATTCTGTGATAGTGTATACCCTATTTTCCCTTCTGATTTCTAGTACTTAAACTCCATACCTCCAATTCCCCATACTCCTTGATCCCCAACAGCCTCCAAAAACAACCCCTGCCCTTCCAAAGTAGTATTGTTCCTCTTTTAAACAAGTGTCCCAAGTAGATAAGGTGTCTCTTTGCCGCCGCCTTTACAAAGAGGCTTTGAAAGATCGTAGACTTCAATTACAGAAGCAGGCATGAGAGGATCTAATCAAAGCGGGAGATTTGAGGGATTCAACTCTATTCTGGAAAATTATTAAGATCCCTTGTTTTACGGAGCCAGTTAAAGCTACCATGTGCTATCATATCACTTCAGGTCAATGGGTTTCCCACTTTGTAAGTGTATACAATGCAGGGCTCCCGGATTAGCCCTGTGTAGCAATTATTCCCAGACGCGCAGTTACACCAGTTAGCGTTTCCCTGGAGGAGGTGTACGCGAGCATTGAATTGTTGTCGCAGAATAAGTCTCCGGGCCCGATGGGAAACCACCAGATCATTTTTGTGATAATATTGAGGTGTGGGCCCCAATTTTGACTCAAGTATTAAATGGGTTGACACAAAAGGGACGTTGCCCTCTTGGTCCACTGCTACTATTATTCCTATATTTAAAAAGGGGGACAAAGATAATCCGCAATCTTATTGCCTGATTTCCTTTATTGATGCAGTAGTTAAGGTGTTTGGTCGGGTCCTTTCATCTTATCGGATGTCCAATTTGGCTTCTGCCAAGTCATGTCAACTACTGACCAAGGTCTTAACCTCTATCTTTTAATAAACAAATATACAGTGACACAACCAGGTGCTTTGTATTTAGCTTTCATGGACCTTACGTCAGCTTTTGATCGAGTTAAGAAAAGCAAGCTGTGGGACATATTGAGTTCCTTGGGAGTTGATCCCCCCATGGTGTCACTATTCATGTCTTTTCATGCTCACACAATGGCGGCAGTTAGATTCTCCCAAGAGGGGGCCCTTACTAATTATTTTAACTGCTCTCGTTGGTTGCGTCTAGGCTGTGTCTTAGCTCCCTTTTTATTCTTGATTCATATTAATGGTCTTGAAGCGGCCCTATTGGATCTTCAGTCGGACTCCCCTAGAGTGAGTAGGAGGTCTTTTCTAGTTCTACTTTATGATGATGACGCAGTGCTCATGGCCTGTACGGCCCAGGGTTTGCAAGTTTTAATAAATGGGTTTCTTGTATTTATGGACAGGCTGGACTTGTCAGTTAATTTGACTAAGTCTTATGTCCTAGTTGCAGGTCTCCGGGGTCTTCGGTCAAAAGCCTTTAAAGCTGGCCGGCACATGCTAGCAAAGGTCTCTTCTTTTTCCTACCTAGGAGTGTTATTCGATGCCCAATTACACATGTGATTCCTTCTTGAGGGTAAGCTGAGTGAGCTGAATAAATCTATGGATGCCATTACCAGCTTTGCCAATAGATTGGTATCATGGGCGTCTGAGGTCATCTTGAAATTGTACCCGTCTAAAGGTATCGTAAATGTCCTTTATGATAGTGAAATGTGGGGATATGTTCCAGCACACAGGCTACAGGTGGCTGAAAACAAGTTTCTGCGTCGGATTCTGTGAGTTCCCGAAGGCACACCAGCTTGGTCAGTGTACTAAGAGTTAGTGGTTGAATTTCTGGAGGATCGAGTGGCAATTAAACCTTTATTGTGCTGGTTAAAGATTTGGACAAGTGAAAATTAAGACTTACACTGTCTAATTTTTTTCAGACTGCCCTTTTCTAGAATATGGTAACAAAATTCTTTGGCTATGTTATGTAATGGAGTCTTTTTATGCCCTAGGGAGGACAGACATTTTTCTTGAACATGATTCCATAAGCCCCGGGAATGTTAATTTTATAAAAGACTTGCATTACATCAAAAATTGTTTTCTGCTCATCGGGAAAATAGTGAGCTCAGAAAGCCTTCCGTGAGGGCTTATCTTATATTAATGTCCGTTCTGGGTATAGAACATCATCTTTCCTCCCCTACTAGTGCTCATGACAGATTTGTAATCACTCATTTCAGATTTAATTATCTCCACTTCCCTTTAGCATCCCCTGCAGGTTTTTTCAAGCCAAATCAAAGAGGACCCTGTGGCTGCGATTCTAGATCTCCAATGGACAGCTGCACTTTGTATTACTGTGAAAATTCTTTTGTTTGCCATGAAGGCAATTTCTCCACCCCCATTTAAAGAGTCTGAAGTTTAGGCATGCCAGAGTGGCACTTTTGTATTTACAGCTGTTGCCAAATGCTATTACCCTATGTGCAGTGACAAGTTTTCTTCATGCCGCTGACAGATGCAGGCTTTCCAGACCTGAGTAACCTGTGTTCGGTCTATCCCCATGTGGTAATTTTCTAGATTTTTGGTGTGTCCTGTACATGAATTTACTTTGTTTTTGACTTACCTTTAATTTTATTAAACCAGGTTGTGCAATATTTGTATTTATTATCTTTGCCTATGATGCGTATTTTCTTCTTTTTAATGTATGTTTGTATATTTTATGGTAGTTTTTGCCTTCGAATAAAGAAATAATTATTATTATTACTATTGATCTGAAAGATTGCCTCTTTTCCTCTCTGTGATCCCATGTGCAAGTATGGGGCATTAACAGCTGAGAATACTGTGAGCTGTCTGTACTGGAAAGGAGTGACCTTCGCACAGCAAACGTCTGCCCCATGCCAGCCATGCTTTTAAATGTGCCCATGGCCAACAGAGCTAGCGGAGACAGATAGACTGGCCTGCCCGAGTGACCCTAGCAATACTAAGCCCACGTTAAATGCTGCTCCGCCGTGGTTACTTGCATCCAGTCATTAGCCTTGTGTTCTGTGGGAGCCTTGCCATCTCTGCTGCTGACCCAGACAAGTCACATGTAGCTGTATCCCCCAGATGACCAGAGACAGCCATGGAAGTTTGGGACACCTTGATACAGTGCAGGCCCACCAGGCATAGAAGGCACATAGCGGGCTGGGGTGGGGCTTGGAGTTGTGGATTAAGGAGGTTGGAGCGCCCCTGAGAACTCCCTTGAGAATTGCCATTGCGCTTGCCCTGCGAGCCTACTCCCTGACAGCAGCCAGCCGCAGCTTCCAGCAGCCACCATCATCGGCACCCTGACCAGCAGTACCCAGTAGGCATGTGAGACCACCTGGCAGCACAACGTTTACAACCAGGCTCCTCCTGTTTGAATCATTGGATCCCTGGATCAAACTAGCGGTAGAGAGAGTTGACGTGTCCCACTTCACAGACCTCCACCTCAACTCTTTTGTAGTTCAGATGGGCAGGGACCTTTGTGGTTCAAGACAGATACATTAGTATATAGGCATAACCACTGCAGTGTGGAGGGTTTCAGCATTAGGCTGAAGCAGCTTGAATGCACAAGTAGGGCCAGTCTTAATCCAAAGACCTGCAGCGGCACCATTTAAAACACAATTTAACAAACCACTGATGGTGACCTAACTAATTATCCAACCTGCAAAGAAAAGAGTGCTCATGCCCCTTCCCCAGTGTCCAGCGGAAAATGTTTGCAGAGGGAGATGAGACAGCGTTATAGTGGCAGGCTACAACCTTTGAGCATGACAGGCCACTAACTCTACAAAGGATAGTGTGCTCATGTACCTCCCTCAGTGTTCAGGGAAAAATTCTTACCAGGGGGAGCAAGGCGGCACTATAGCAAAAGTCTGCAACCCCTGAGCTCTGAGGGCGGGCAGAACAAGGAAAGAGCAACTGACAACCCAGAAGTATAGCAACAACAAGAAGGGTGGCACAAAGTCCCCTTGATGGCCTTGGAATCCCTCCCATCAATCTTGAGGTCCAACCAACAATGTTATTCATCAATTACCTCATTACTGACACCTGTATCAGACCCTGTCACCACAAAACCCAAATACATGGAACAAGTTATAATAATTTCTAATTGCTTGTTCACTGCCTCACAAGAAAACATTGGACCACCAAGCACTTCAGACCCTTGTGTGGCAACCCTCTGGGACTGTCTTTAAAAAAAACCTCTGCTGTCAACAGGGTAGGCGATACCAAAGCCATAGCCACAGAAAAAGAGACCACCCCCCCCCCGCCCACACACACACACACACATTTCAGCCCAGAGTATCCAACGGGCAGGCCGCAGATGTATACATTTCATGCTGTGATACATCCACCATCGTCACCATTGACCTCCTTCGACAGCAATGGCTTCATTAGCATCTCAAAGGACGAGGGCATGGTGACTCAACTTGCCAATCCTATGAAAGAAGCTGCATTATTGGTAACACCAGTTTTTAATCAACAGTCAGCCAGCAGTTCCCTCCTCAGGCGAGCTTTCCTGAACGCAATCTTTAATCAATAGTTATATTAAGTGACAACTCACTTATCCTTTCCGATGCCCCTTCCTTATCCAAGGAACCCTTCCAACAGGAAGTACAAGGTTCCTATCACAGCGGCATCCTGAACCCAGCTATAGATATTATTATTAGATCACCTGTGGCACAATGGATCAGGATCAAACAGGAAATATACCACTTTAACCTATGAAAACGTTTTATTTGGATGGTTCAGAAAACCCCACAAATGGACCTTTTGGTATGAAACCAAATAATCAATCCCTTCTGGAACTGTCTTTCTTTAATACAGAACCCACCAGGATGCCAGGCCTGCAAGACAGAATTGCCCATGATAATGATACAACAACAGAATTTTCTAGCATAGTCTGGCCTTAACGCCTACAAACTTTGCTACCCACTGTTGCCGCTTTAAATTATCATTCTGATAAATTGGATGTGCAAGTCGATCTTCTGAACTCTCTGGCTGTTTTTACGACTGTAATAGATAACAAACTGCACAACTTAAATAAGCTGATTATCAGAGCACAATCGAATATCAACCTTGTGCAATTGGTATGCTACTGCTCCCCTACTATCTAAAGTCTGTCTTCACTCCTGATGTCCCTTAGTACAGTCCTGACCAAAATGAAGAGCCTCCCTGGTGGTCCCAGCCAAAATTAACAACCTATAGATGCAGCCTGTCAACAAGCTCCCAAGGCACGTAAAGAAAGGTCTCTGGACTTAAATCCTATTTTTAATATGGGAAATGAAGCCCCCCGATTGAGTCCTAGCTCCCTGGCAACTGCGGATGCAATGACACCAAGAACCTGCAACTGCTCCGCCTGTACATCAGGAGCAATGCCCCTGAGTGAACAACAGCCTTCCCGGTGTTGTGGCCCGAGTAGTCAGGGGCATCAACAACATCAACACCTCAAGTGGAGGCACCTCCGTCAGAGTTTCAGTCACCTCTGAGGGACTGACTACCAAAAGTCCCTCACCTTCACGTCCCCTGAGCAAGAGGGAAAAGAACAGGCTTCCAAAACATTGAAACAAGACAATCAGCAGTACAACCTCTGCAACACACAACCTGTTGCCACTGTTTTCATGCAAAAGAACAGAAACCACTCATCTAAATTGTGAAGAAAGCAGTTTCTCACAGTTATTGCCCCCTCCAACGTTGACCTTAGATGTTGCTGTAGAATCTGCAGACTCCAAGTCATTGGAAGGTCTCCCTGATGGTGAGTCAAGCCAATTGCCAGGACAATCAGGCACCCACAAAGAATGTACAATATTAAAGTCTGCTACAGCGAAACTGAGTAGAGAGGGGCAGATCCAATCACTTACAAACCCAGGCATTAGATGAAGAAGGAGCAACAGTTAAGACTGCTAAATCAAGCCTGGGTGAACAAAATCAGCCAATCCACCAAGACGCTGCCATTGAACAACACAATCCCCACAAAGCAGTTAGCGACAAACTAGCATAATCCCAGAGGGACTCCCTTAGAGTAACGAAAACAAAAGACCAGGGTTCCTTGACCTCCCAACCGGAGGCAATGCATTAAGTTGAGTGCTCACATTATGACCCACAGAAAGAGTGCCTGCAGAGAACTACACCAGAATCAAAAAAGATGGAGCAGATCCTACTGAGGAAATGGGAGTTCAACCAAGGACCTAACCAAGAAGCAGCTTTGCAAAACTCAAATACCAGGCTGTTGTTCATCCCTGAGTATCACTTGTAAGGCTCCTGTGATATTTTAAATAGGGGAAATGTCTTAAGGTTTCTAAAGACCATCCCTGAATTGAGCAGATTGGAGTCGAGTGATATTATTGCGATTGCATTCCTTTCTCCCAAAGGCTCTCAAACCTCAGATCCCACATTAGCAGTTATACACACACCATCACACTTATTCATACAGATACTAATACATACTAATACATACTCTCTCATACAATCAGGGATACAAGCACACACTCATCCATACAGCCAATCTCACAATCACTCACGCTCACATAAAGTCATTTATATAATCCAACACTCATATATACTGCCTTCCTCATATGTAGTTATTCACACACTTGTACGACTGAGACATCCATTCGCTCACCAACACATCCATACACACACTCACCCACCCATACAGCCCTTCACACATGCATTCTTGAACCCATACACCCAGTGAATCACCCACTCATACATCTCTGCAGAGTCACACACTCCCCACGCACCCACACAGATGCCCATACAGATACTCAGACAACCAATCAATAACCCATATAGACACTCATGTGGCCACTCACCAACCCATGCAGCAGCTTACACACCAACTAACAGACTGATGGAACCATTCACACAGTTTAGTCACTAACCCATGCAGTCAGTGAGACACGTATAATCACTCACTTATACAGTCAGTCATGCATCTACTAAATCATCCATTCAAACACTCATACACCCACTCATTCTTCAATACAATTTGGAATATATATAAAACATATTTAAACTTTATAGAAACAAACTGTCACTGGATGATGTCATCAGTGATGTCATTTCAGCATGCTGAAAGTCGTCCATTCCGTATTTCCACTGCTTAGTAGTCAAATGATCATAGAACAAATTATAAGTACTCTCTGCCGCGTTCAACACTGTGCCACGCCAGTGCCTTCTCGCTCGGCTTGCTGATATTGGTGTCACGGGCTTAGCTTTGGACTGGCTGAGCTCCTTTCTCTCGTCCAGATCCCAGCAGGTCTGGCTTCCCCCCTTTTCATCTACGGCCAAGCCTCTTTCGACGGGGGTCCCTCAGGGCTCCACATTGAGCCCTCTGCTTTTTAATGTCTATTTGACCCCCTTGATAAAGATGGCCGAACAACTGGGGGCCAAAATTATTGCCTATGCTGATGACACACAGCCGCTATTTACGTGGCCTAGTGATGTTCTTGACACAGCGCTGATTCAGCCCTGTCTTTCCTCGGTTTTTAATTGGTTAGCTGCCTCACAATTGAAATGTAATGAGGATAAGACGGAAATGTTGTTGTATGGTCATTTTCCCCCTAGTTTTAGAGATTTACTTTGGCCGGCTGGCTTTCCGATGCCCTGTTCAGTTAATGTTCCCGCTAAGAATTTAGGGGTCTGGCTCGGAGAAGACCTCCGGTTCGAGGCGCACATGAAGAAACTGACAGAGGGTTGCTTTGGGACCCTTAATACGCTATGGAAGTTTTTACCTTATCTTCCTTCCACAGCAAGAGAGTCAGTGGCGAGGGCATTAATTCTCTCGTGTCTTGACTATGCCTTGCTGAGCGGCTCCCCGGCCTATTTGGTGAGGCGTCTCCAAGTAATCCAAAATGCTACAGCCAGACTTTTATGTAATATTTCTAGCCGTGTGAGTGTAAAGAACCATCTGCAGAGATTGCACTGGTTGCCAGCTCCACAACGGATCATCTTTAAAATTCTTACACTGGCTCATAAAGCTATAAATGGTCATGGTCCTGCCTATTTGATGAAACGATTTAGCCGTTACTCTCCCAACAGACCTTTGCATTCTGCCGCTCAACATCTGCTTCAGGTCCCACGTTACCAGCGCTCTCGGCTGGGAGGGCAGTCGGTTGCGGTGAAGGCCACTTCTGCCTGGAATGACCTTCCATTATTCTTGCGAGCTACCCTGAACTTTGGTCCGTTTAAAAAAGCTTTGAAAACCCATCTGTTTAGGTTGGCTTTATAACTGTTTCGTATAGTTTACTCCTCCTTTTCTGTTTTTTTTTTCATTTTCGCGCCAGGATACTCCGGCAGTAATTGAGCGCGTAATAAAACAGCATAATAATAATAATAATTTGAGATGTCATCAGTGATGTCACTGACCATGTCATGAATGATGTAATATGTCACATCATCAGCAGTACATTGCGGGGGCGCGAGTAATAGTTAGCTCAGCTAACTATAACCGCCGAATTTCACTCGTTTGAGTATGTCCAACTAACTATAACATGCCTGAAATCTATGGTTTATTCAGTGAATTTCTAAGGTTTTTTAAATGCTAATTTCTAACTATAACGTGCCTGAAACGTATGTTTTTTTCAGTGAATATATATATATATTTCTAGCTTCGCCTCTCACACTTCTTTCTGCCAGAAATAGACGATAGCGGACCCAAATTATGGTGCAATAATTTTTATTTTATGCCCTGCACCACCGCCATAACACGTTCCGGCCTTCAGGAGGCCTTGATCACATGACGCGCATTTGTGGAGTGCCTTCACAATTTAAAGTGACAGTGCTCAATACTAGTGACCTAACAATGACGTGTTGTCATAGACATGGAAAAAAGAATAATTCTTGTAGTCTCAACTGTATGTCACATGAATATTCAAACACTTTATGTGAACAAATTTGTTATTTTCAATAGCGATGATATAAATATTTATAAATATATAAATACATAAATAAATTCTTATATAACTAGGCAATGTAAAATGTATATTTTAAAATAATGCAAATGAGAATTAAAACCACAATACTGAGTAAAATACATATTAAAAGTCAAACTAGTGCAAACTTTTCATATATAAAAACAATCCCAGTCGTGTTTCTATTGTTAGAATTCTCATGCCTAAATCACCCCCTAAGAATATTACTTAAAATATGGAGCTTTGCTAGTGCAAACTTATACAGTTAGACAAAATTGTGCCGAAGTGGGCCTAGACAATTTTCCATGCTACCCATACAAACAAATGTGCAAGTGCTAATTTAAATATGCTGCCACTTTAAGAAACACCAATCGATTCTTAAAGTGTAAAAAAATGCAAACAATACATATAGTGAAGAGGCCGTAGTAAAAAGCAAATACATACATGTTAAAAAGCTGTGTTTTCAAAGACAAGTATAGAAATCTTTGCTGGAGTTGAGGCCTTGCGGCGTCTTACAGTCCAACTCCAGTATAAACCCGGTCTCGAGTTTCTTTAACAGTGCCTCCCGGTTGCCTCCTCTCCTCATGGGGGGGACCGTATCCATGACAAAGTATTTGAGATTACTCACATCATTGCCGTGGTGCTCCTTAAAATGCCTGGCAACCGGGTAAGACCTGTCACTATTGTTAATGGCCCTTATGTGTTGAAGTATCCTCTTGCGGACCTGTAGCTTCGTACTTCGGACTTACCACAGGCCACAGGGACACTCCAACACATACACTGCATATTCTGTTTTGCAGGTAAATTCTTTAGTGATGGGCAAAGGCTCTATCTTGAATGGTGTGGTGTACTCTGATTTGCTCACCCCATGTTTGCAGGCCTTACATGTAGCACATCTAAGAAACCCTTTGCTGGAGTCTAGCCACAGCGTGTTAGTTCTTACTTCCGGGCTACTCTTGACTAATGAATTACTCATTGATCGTGCCTTCCTGTAGGTGATGTTGGGAGTTCTGGTCATTCTGGCCCCTAAGACTGGATCATTTTTTACCAGGATTCAATTTTTGTTGATTATTATGCGTAGTATTTTATGTTGGTTACTGTATGTGAGAATCAATCTGGATAGCTGTTCTGACTGTGTTTGCTGATGGTTACTAGTAGTCGATCTACAAGCCAAAGGCTGGGATCTACTCATTTTGTTTGTTTTTTCAATGGCTTTGTCACTCTCAGTCTGACACTAGCCCCTATCCAGGTACCTATCTCGACTCTCTCTTTGTGCTCTTACACAGTACTCATTTGAGCTGCATATCCTCTGAATCTGCAGCATCTCCCCATAAGGGATGCTGCGGATCAAATATAGAGGATTATGACTGGAGGTATGTAGCAAGGTATTACCTGCAGTTGGTTTTCTATGTAACCTCGTTTCTAGCCTATCCTGTGCAGCTATTATTTCTACATCCAAAAAGCAGCTAGAACTCTTACTTAGCTAAACTGTAAATTTTAAGTTCAGGTTATTGTTGTTGATCCGCTCTATAAAATGGAGGGCACTATCCTCCTTTCCTCTTCAAATTATAAACAAATAATCAATATACCTGTACCATCATACAACATAGTTGGACATTATTGTACCATAGGTCAGCCCAAGGACTTGGTCCTCTCATAGTCCCATATGAAAGCATGCGTAGCTAGGGGAGAAACAAGCCCCATAGCTACACCTCTCACCTGCTTGAACACCTGATTTTGAAAGAGGAAAAAGTTATTCTCTGAACAGGTTGAAATCAGGGTAAGCAAAATATGTTTATGCAAGAAGAAACACATGGGTCTTGTGTTCAAGTAGTGCTCTGCTGCCTTGACTTCGTCTATGTGGTAAATACTAGTATACAGGGAAGAGACATCAAGTGAAATGAGTATGCATTCAGAATCCCAAATGACTTCACTTATTTTTCTTAGCAGGTCACCAGTGTCCTGAATGAAAGATTAAAGTTTTTTCAAGTGTTCCTGAAGAAAGAAGTTCACGTATCTCGAGGCATTTTCCATTATGCTGTTGGAGGCAGATATTATTGGCCTTCCTGGTGGTTTAGAGACATCTTTGTGTATTTTCCGTATAAAATATATTACCGGCATAACGGGATGATCATTCTTCAGGAACTTGAACTCATCTATAGTTAATAATCCTGCACTCTTCTATTCCAGGAGCTTTGTGTAGAAATTGTTCTATGAATTGTTAACTGTTTGCATTGTACTGCGCCTGTAGCACTCTCCATCATTCAGCTTTGTCAGCGCCTCATCCATGTATAGGTCCCACGGCCACAGCACAACGTTGCCGCCCTTGTCGGACTGTCAAATAATTATATCCTCAATTGACTGTCATTTTTTCTTGAGTTGAAAATATGCATTGTCCTGTCTGGTACATTTTCTTTGAGCACCTGCATTTTTCAAATATAGATTTTTTAGTTCTTGTGTCACCTTGTCACTGAATATGTCAATGTTGTCACGTAGCATGATCGGACAAAATGTAAACTTTGGTTTGAAGTGAGTCCTTATAATCCCCCCCATATGATGTCAAGTCTTGACTACAGCTGGGTACAACAGTACTGTTTTCATGCTGAAGTTGTTGAAGATCGTGTAATAATTCAACATCACCGGCTGTTACGACTGAGGGGCTCTCAAGTTCAATAGTCTGCACATCAATTTGTTTGTGGCTTGGTGATCCTTGCAAAATATGGTGCTTGCTCGGTTTGAGTTCACGGCTATACATGTCTGTGTGTGTTTGAGCGTAATTAAAATTTCATTTTGGGCTGTAAGAGAGTCCCAGCTCAAGTATCTGCCATACATTTTCACTTAGTGTTACTTTGGACAAATTGATGACTGTTTGAGAGCCACTACTTATTCCTTTTGATTCTGTTTGTGCTTCCATCTGTTTGTCGGTTTTTGTTTGTTTGCTTGCCTGTGGTTGCTGCACTTTCATCTCTCTTGACGTTTCTGGTTTCGTTTTTGTTGATGTTTGCACTTAGTGCACGTGAATGCAACATGCAACAAACCACAGTGCGGCTGATCAAGGTTCTGCACCTCAGTTTCTCAAGTTAGCCAAATAAATTGTCTGTGCAATCTTGTCCAGAGTATGCTGCAGATATACTCCACTGGATACCAGATAGGAAAGTTCAAGAATAGAAGGACGGTGCACCAGAATGAAGTCAGAAATTCTCAGATGTACTCCAAAATATATTCTTTATTAAGTCTTCAAGTTAAAAACATTTTTGGACATCAGCCAACACGTTTTGTTCCTGGAGGAACTTAGTCAGGGCAAAATTGTTTATGTCTATTCTCCCTCGAACTGTATCCAACAATCAGTAGTTTCCTCAGCGACTGATATTCATTAGTAAATTGCGTTTCTTTCACAGTTTCTTCAAAAAACATCAAAAGTGATTACATCAAAGTATAGAAAATTCCAGGCATCAGTATAGAAGACAAAAAAAACTTTAATAACAACAAGAATGAACACCACATGTGTTGAAAACTCCAGGCATCAGTGTAAAATCCCCAAAAATCCTCGTCAATATTGGCGTAGAAACCAATCGTCCCGTAATCCAACCATAGTGGATGCAACATGTATCTTCTGTCCTGGGGTAAACAGTCTACTTCTTGGGCTAGGGATAAACTTCGGAAACCCTGATATCTGTGACCTCATTTGCTCATTATCAAATTCACTCTCTGGCGCTGAGCTGAGATTGGAGGCTGAAGTAAGTTTGAGCACACTACTGCTTGTGTTGGGTGGTGCATGAAGGAGGGGGTCCACCTTTCTCGATGCCTTCACTGCATCGTACTTCTTAGCAAAGGTGAAAACTTGGACATGTTCATAATCCAACTTGTCTCTTTGGAACTTAAAAGCCTTACATTTCTTTATGATGTCCTCCTTCCACTGTAATTGTATCATCATCTCCTCACAATATTTGTTAGTCACGGCCGTGACTTCCAATTTACTGATGTCCTCATTCACTTCATCAATCTGAAGTGCAGCGCGATCAGTGTCAGCATACTTAATGAAGATTTCAACTAATTTACGTGATGAGTCTAGATTACAATCTGCCCATTCTGCAAGAATACGAGGGTCGGGTTATCATAGCTGGAAGCCAGCATTATTCGTAGACCCCTTGGAATTCTTCCCACCTCTAGATATTGTGTGAGGGATTGATATGTACATCTACCTAACAAAAGAAGGATACTATATTTATCTTCCAAGGGCAACACAACACAGCTCAGGGTGGCTGGTTGGAAGAGTTGCCATTACTAGATAATCTTAGCCTTTCTGAAGAAAGTGATTAATCTTAGGTCCAATATTGCAGAACAGTATAGCTAAGGTGTGAGAGTATTTGTGCATTCTGTGACAGTGTATACCCTATTTTCCCTTCTGATTTCTAGTACTTAAACTCCATACCTCCAATTCCCCATACTCCTTGATCCCCAACAGCCTCCAAAAACAACCCCTGCTATTCCAACCTAGTATTGTTCCTCTTTTAAACAAGTGTCCCAAGTAGATAAGGTGTCTCTTTGCCGCCGCCTTTACAAAGAGGCTTTGAAAGATCGTAGACTTCAATTACAGAAGCAGGCATGAGAGGATCTAATCAAAGCGGGCGATTTGAGGGATTCAACTCTATTCTGGAAAATTATTAAGATCCCTTGTTTTACGGAGCCAGTTAAAGCTACCATGTGCTATCATATCACTTCAGGTCAGTGGGTTTCCCACTTTGTAAGTGTATACAATGCAGGGCTCCCGGATTAGCCCTGTGTAGCCATTATTCCCAGACGCGCAGTTACACCAGTTAGCGTTTCCCTGGAGGAGGTGTACGCGAGCATTGAATTGTTGTCGCAGAATAAGTCACCGGGCCCGATGGGAAACCACCAGATCATTTTTGTGATAATATTGAGGTGTGGGCCCCAATTTTGACTCAAGTATTAAATGGGTTGACACAAAAGGGACGTTGCCCTCCTGGTCCACAGCTACTATTATTCCTATATTTAAAAAGGGGGACAAAGATAATCCGCAATCTTATTGCCTGATTTCCTTTATTGATGCAGTAGTTAAGGTGTTTGGTCGGGTCCTTTGATCTTATCGGATGTCCAATTTGGCTTCTGCCAAGTCATGTCAACTACTGACCAAGGTCTTAACCTCTATCTTTTAATAAACAAATATACAGTGACACAACCAGGTGCTTTGTATTTAGCTTTCATGGACCTTACGTCAGCTTTTGATCGAGTTAAGAAAAGCAAGCTGTGGGACATATTGAGTTCCTTGGGAGTTGATCCCCCCATGGTGTCACTATTCATGTCTTTTCATGCTCACACAATGGCGGCAGTTAGATTCTCTCATGAGGGGGCCCTTACTAATTATTTTAACTGCTCTCGTTGGTTGCGTCTAGGCTGTGTCTTAGCTCCTTTTTTATTCTCGATTCATATTAATGGTCTTGAAGCGGCCCTATTGGATCTTCAGTCGGACTCCCCTAGAGTGAGTAGGAGGTCTTTTCTAGTTCTACTTTATGATGATGACGCAGTGCTCATGGCATGTACGGCCCAGGGTTTGCAAGTTTTAATAGATGGGTTTGTTGTATTTATGGACAGGCTGGACTTGTCAGTTAATTTGACTAAGTCTTATGTACTAGTTGCAGGTCCCCGGGGTCTTCGGTCAAAAGCCTTTAAAGCTGGCCAGCACATGCTAGCAAAGGTCTCTTCTTTTTCCTACCTGGGAGTGTTATTCGATGCCCAATTACACATGTGATTCCTTCTTGAGGGTAAGCTGAGTGAGCTGAATAAATCTATGGATGCCATTACCAGCTTTGCCAATAGATTGGTATCATGGGCGTCTGAGGTCATCTTGAAATTGTACCCGTCTAAAGGTATCGTAAATGTCATTTATGATAGTGAAATGTGGGGATATGTTCCAGCACACAGGCTACAGGTGGCTGAAAACAAGTTTCTGCGTCGGATTCTGTGAGTTCCCGAAGGCACACCAGCTTGGTCAGTGTACTAAGAGTTAGTGGTTGAATTTCTGGAGGATCGAGTGGCAATTAAACCTTTATTGTGCTGGTTAAAGATTTGGACAAGTGAAAATTAAGGCTTACACTGTCTAATTTTTTTCAGACTGCCCTTTTCTAGAATATGGTAACAAAATTCTTTGGCTATGTTTTGTAATGGAGTCTTTTTATGCCCTAGGGAGGACAGACATTTTTCTTGAACATGATTCCATAAGCCCCGGGAATGTTAATATTATAAAAGACTTGCATTACATCAAAAATTGCCTTCTGCTCATCGGGAAAATAGTGAGCTCAGAAAGCCTTCCGTGAGGGCTTATCTTATATTAATGTCCGTTCTGGGTATAGAACATCATCTTTCCTCCCCTACTAGTGCTCATGACAGATTTGTAATCACTCATTTCAGATTTAATTATCTCCACTTTCCTTTAGCATCCCCTGCAGGTTTTTTCAAGCCAAATCAAAGAGGACCCTGTGGCTGCGATTCTAGATCTCCAAAGGACAGCTGCACTTTGTATTACTGTGCAAATTCTTTTGTTTGCCATGAAGGCAATTTCTCCACCCCCATTTAAAGAGTCTGAAGTTTAGGCATGCCAGAGTGGCACTTTTGTATTTACAGCTGTTGCCAAATGCTATTACCCTATGTGCAGTGACAAGTTTTCTTCATGCCGCTGACAGATACAGGCTTTCCAGACCTGAGTAACCTGTGTTCGGTCTACCCCCATGTGGTAATTTTCTAGATTTTTGGTGTGTCCTGTACATGAATTTACTTTGTTTTTGACTTACCTTTAATTTTATTAAACCAGGTTGTGCAATATTTGTATTTATTATCTTTGCCTATGATGCGTATTTTCTTCTTTTAATGTATGTTTGTAT
The DNA here is from genome assembly GCF_964261635.1 of Lissotriton helveticus. Lineage (NCBI taxonomy): Eukaryota > Metazoa > Chordata > Amphibia > Caudata > Salamandridae > Lissotriton > Lissotriton helveticus. The sequence continues at coordinate 1,937,484,995 of NC_136063.1, read as the reverse complement.
ATTTTATGGTAGTTTTTGCCTCCGAATAAAGAAATAATTATTATTATTACTATAGATCTGAAAGATTGCCTCTTTTCCTCTCTGTGATCCCATGTGCAAGTATGGGGCATTAACAGCTGAGAATACTGTGAGCTGTCTGTACTGGAAAGGAGTGACCTTCGCACAGCAAACGTCTGCCCCATGCCAGCCATGCTTTTAACTGTGCCCATGGCCAACAGAGCTAGCGGCGACAGATAGACTGGCCTGCCCGAGTGACCCTAGCAATACTAAGCCCACGTTAAATGCTGCTCCGCCGTGGTTACTTGCATCCAGTCATTAGCCTTGTGTTCTGTGGGAGCCTTGCCATCTCTGCTGCTGACCCAGACAAGTCACTTGTAGCTGTATCCCCCAGATGACCAGAGACAGCCATGGAAGTTTGGGACACCTTGATACACTGCAGGCCCACCAGGCATAGAAGGCACATAGCGGGCGGGGGTGGGGCTTGGAGTTGGGGATTAAGGAGCTTGGAGCGCCCCTGAGAACTCCCTTGAGAATTGCCATTGCGCTTGCCCTGCGAGCCTACTCACTGACAGCGGCCAGCCGCAGCTTCCAGCAGCCACCATTATCGGCACCCTAACCAGCAGTACCCAGTAGGCATGTGAGACCACCTGGCAGCACAACGTTTACAACCAGGCTCCTCCTGTTTGAATCATTGGATCCCTGGATCAAACTAGCGGTAGAGAGAGTTGACGTGTCCCACTTCACAGACCTCCACCTCAACTCTTTTGTAGTTCAGATGGGCAGGGACCTTTGTGGTTCAAGACAGATACATTAGTACATAGGCATAACCACTGCAGTGTGGAGGGTTTCAGCATTAGGCTGAAGCAGCTTGAATGCACAAGTAGGGCCAGTCTTAATCCAAAGACCTGCAGCGGCACCATTTAAAACACAATTTAACAAACCACTGATGGTGACCTAACTAATTATCCAACCTGCAAAGAAAAGAGTGCTCATGCCCCTTCCCCAGTGTCCAGCGGAAAATGTTTGCAGAGGGAGATGAGACAACGTTACAGTGGCAGGCTACAACCTTTGAGCATGACAGGCCACTAACTCTACAAAGGATAGTGTGCTCATGTACCTCCCTCAGTGTTCAGGGAAAAATTCTTACCAGGGGGAGCAAGGCGGCACTATAGCAAAAGTCTGCAACCCCTGAGCTCTGAGGGTGGGCAGAACAAGGAAAGAGCAACTGACAACCCAGAAGTATAGCAACAACAGGAAGGGTGGCACAAAGTCCCCTTGATGGCCTTGGAATCCCTCCCATCAATCTTGAGGTCCAACCAACAATGTTATTCATCAATTACCTCATTACTGACACCTGTATCAGACCCTGTCACCACAAAACCCAAATACATGGAACAAGTTATAATAATTTCTGATTGCTTGTTCACTGCCTCACAAGAAAACATTGGACCACCAAGCACTTCAGACCCTTGTGTGGCAACCCTCTGGGACTGTCTTTAAAAAAAACCTCTGCTGTCAACAGGGTAGGCGATACCAAAGCCATAGCCACAGAAAAAGAGACCACCCCCCCGCCCACACACACACACACACATCTCAGCCCAGAGTATCTAACGGGCAGGCCGCAGATGTATACATTTCATGCTGTGATACATCCACCATCGTCACCATTGACCTCCTTCGACAGCAATGGCTTCATTAGCATCTCAAAGGACGAGGGCATGGTGACTCAACTTGCCAATCCTATGAAAGAAGCTGCATTATTGGTAACACCAGTTTTTAATCAACAGTCAGCCAGCAGTTCCCTCCTCAGGCGAGCTTTCCTGAACGCAATCTTTAATCAATAGTTATATTAAGTGACAACTCACTTATCCTTTCCGATGCCCCTTCCTTATCCAAGGAACCCTTCCAACAGGAAGTACAAGGTTCCTATCACAGCGGCATCCTGACCCCAGCTATAGATATTATTATTAGATCACCTGTGGCACAATGGATCAGGATCAAACAGGAAATATACCACTTTTACCTATGAAAACGTTTTATTAGGATGGTTCAGAAAACCCCACAAATGGACCTTTTGGTATGAAACCAAATAATCAATCCCTTCTGTAACTGTCTTTCTTTAATACAGAACCCACCAGGATCCCAGGCCTGCAAGACAGAATTGCCCATGCTACAACAACAGAATTTTCTAGCATAGTCTGGCCTTAATGCCTACAAACTTTGCTACCCACTGTTGCCGCTTTAAATGACCATTCTGATAAATTGGATGTGCAAGTCGATCTTCTGAACTCTCTGGCTGTTTTTACGACTGTAATAGATAACAAACTGCACAACTTAAATAAGCTGATTATCAGAGCACAATCGAATATCAACCTTGTGCAATTGGTATGCTACTGCTCCCCTACTATCTAAAGTCTGTCTTCACTCCTGATGTCCCTTAGTACAGTCCTGACCAAAATGAAGAGACTCCCTGGTGGTCCCAGCCAAAATTAACAACCTATAGATGCAGCCTGTCAACAAGCTCCCAAGGCACGTAAAGAAAGGTCTCTGGACTTAAATCCTATTTTTAATATGGGAAATGAAGCCCCCCGATTGAGTCCTAGCTCCCTGGCAACTGCGGATGCAATGACACCAAGAACCTGCAACTGCTCCGCCTGTACATCAGGAGCAATGCCCCTGAGTGAACAACAGCCTTCCCAGTGTTGTGGCCCGAGTAGTCAGGGCCATCAACAACATCGACACCTCAAGAGGAGGCACCTCCGTCAGAGTTTTAGTCACCTCTGAGGGACTGACTACCAAAAGTCCCTCACCTTCACGCCCCCTGAGCAAGAGGGAAAAGAACAGGCTTCCAAAACATTGAAACAAGGCAATCAGCAGTACAACCTCTGCAACACACAACCTGTTGCCACTGTTTTCATGCAAAAGAACAGAAACCACTCATCTAAATTGTGAAGAAAGCAGTTTCTCACAGTTATTGCCCCTCCAACGTTGACCTTAGATGTCGCTGTAGAATCTGCAGACTCCAAGTCATTGGAAGGTCTCCCTGATGGTGAGTCAAGCCAATTGCCAGGACAATCAGGCACCCACAAAGAATGTACAATATTAAAGTCTGCCACAGCGAAACTGAGTAGAGAGGGGCAGATCCAATCATCTACAAACCCAGGCATTAGATGAAGAAGGAGCAACAGTTAAGACTGCCAAATCAAGCCTGGGTGAACAAAATCAGCCAATCCACCAAGACGCTGCCATTGAACAACACAATCCCCACAAAGCAGTTAGCGACAAACTGGCATAATCCCAGAGGGACTCCCTTAGAGTAACGAAAACAAAAGACCAGGGTTCCTTGACCTCCCAACCGGAGGCAATGCATTAAGTTGAGTGCTCACATTATGACCCACAGAAAGAGTGCCTGCAGAGAACTACACCAGAATCAAATAAGATGGAGCAGATCCTACTGAGGAAATGGGAGTTCAACCAAGGACCTAACCAAGAAACAGCTTTGCAAAACTCAAATACCAGGCTGTTGTTCATCCCTGAGTATCACGTGTAAGGCTCCTGTGATATTTTAAATAGGGGAAATGTCTTAAGGTTTCTAAAGACCATCCCTGAATTGAGCAGATTGGAGTCGAGTGATATTATTGCGATTGCATTCCTTTCTCCCAAAGGCTCTCAAACCTCAGATCCCACATTAGCAACATTTGCTTTGTCAACCCTTGTGCCGCTAATATTGTCCAGATCAAATGTATTCAGTACATGAGTCATTAAGATCAGCCTGTTCGAAGAGACTGATTATCTTACTAAACTAGCAAAATTACCAGTTCCTGCATTCTCTAGTAGGAAGAAACAGCAATTTTAGAAACCCCCCAGAGTTGTGGCATCACAAAGTATAGCATAGAAAGGATGCCAACCATAGACCACATGGGGAAATATTGGGACTGGCTGCCAGGAGCACTATCCAGCAGAAGCTTTGATTGAATTAGCCATCAAGTCTCGACCAACCTTGATTTGTAATATTCAAGAAGAATTGGCTGTTAGGAATAAAGATCAGTAACTTGATATTACAGCATTTACTGATAAATGTTTACATCAGCCTAAGTGCATGGGAGAAACAGTCCAAATTAAATCCCCTAATAAAAACCTTGTGCAACCTATTATACCAAGGCAGCATGCTTGATCACACTGGATTTTAACACAAATGTTTTTCAAGATCTCCTTGATGATCATGAATAACTTAACTCAGAGAGCGCCCAGAACATCACAAACAGGTAAAACCAAGAGGCTGCCCATGTGGCATGTAGGGCAAATATATGGTCTTGCAACTCTGTAGTGAGGGCTATAAAATATTGAATGGTAGCCTCCCACAAGACACGCCACCAAATTGGGCAAGAACCAATGGGAAAACCTGCTCTTTCCTTGACCATACCATGTACAATGCTGAAATGTTCCCCCTTGTAAAAAATAATCATATTATCCCACAGGTAGAGAGTGATCATTGCCCTCAGAGCATCACACTGTCGCCGAACTTACTGCATTACGCCTCGGCAAGTGTTACACATAGTGGAACTTGCACAAAGAACCTCAAACATCTCAAATGGAGTGGCTCTATCAGCGATGTTATCATGACCGAATGTAAGAAGCACCTAAAACGCAGCCGGGGCTAACAAGGAGTCCCTGATTATAGAACAGACCAGTCTCACCACTAGACTGTTTACGAACCACTGTGCCTTACCTAGGCAGGGTCGCACCCACGCTCCTCCCGCTTGCTGCCTGATTCTGCCGCCACTTCCTGCTGGACTCCTCTCACCGCTGCAGGTGACCCAGCCGCCGCTGAGCCGCCCGCACTCGTCTTCCCGACGCTGCCTCCCTGCGGCCCTGCGCCCCCACCAGCCGATTGGCCCCCCCGCTCCCGCCACCCAGCGGACCCTCCCTACCGGCTACCTTCTTATGACGGATTCATGCACGTGCAACGGTCACGCGCAGCGGGCGCGCCGATTGTGCGCCAAAGGAGCGCCGAAGGCAAGCCCGTCTGCGCCCGTCCGCGCCTGGCACGCGCCCAGCGCCAGGACCCCTGGCCCCCGCCGATGCAAGACGACCCGACAGACCTACGACGCCGCCGCCCTCAACGCACTCAATGCCGGCCGGAACCCCACCTGCTGCCGGGCCACCCCGAAACGCATCCACGGACCCTTCACCTGCAAGACCTGCAAGTTCTCCTGCCTCCGAATCTGCACCGCACCTGCCAAGCCAAGCACCAGCAGTAACCACCTCAAGTGCATCCTGCTCAACACCCGCTCCGTCCACAGACACGCCGTGGAACTCTGGAACCTCCTCGACATCGCCTCCAGACATCGCCTTCCTCACGGAAACCTGGATGAACGCCTCCTCAGCCCGCGACATCGCCATCGCCATCCCGGACGGATACAAGATCATCAGGAGGGACCGCATCAACCAGACCGGAGGAGGCATCGCCATCGTCCACAAGAACACCATCCGCATCACGACCGACTCCAACGACACCTTCGCCGCCGCCGAGCACCTCCACTTCCAGGTACACACCGACCCAAAGACGACCCTCAGAGGCACCCTCATCTACAGACCCCCGGGACCAGGCACACAATTCAGCGAAGACATCGCGGACTTCATCAGCCCACTCGCCGTCCCCTCCGCCGACTACATCCTCCTAGGGGACCTCAACTTCCACCTGGAGAACAACAAGGACCGCAACACCGCCGCCCTGCTGGAAAACCTTGCCAACCTCGGACTCAAGCAACTGGTCAACACCCCCACCCACTACGCCGGCCACACGCTTGATCCCGTCTTCTCATCCAGCAAGCACATCACCTTCAGCCACTCCACCGAACTCCACTGGACCGACCACAGCTGCGTCCACTTCAGCTTCAGAAGAACCACGACCCACCACCACCCGCAACAGGTTCTACACAGGAGCTGGAGCAAGATCACCGCCGACCAGCTCACCAACTCCCTCAGCCAGAACCCACCCACCAGCACAACGGACCTCAACGAAGCAGCCCGCAACTTCACGCAGTGGCTGACCGCCTGCGCCGACGACCTCGCACCACTGAAGTACCCTCCCAGCAGACCCAGAAGCAAGAAGGCCCCCTGGTTCACCGATGAACTCAAGGACTTCAAGAAGACCTGCCGCACCCTCGAGAAGGCCTGGTTCCTCGACCAGACCACCGACAACATGACCGCCCTCAAACAAGCCATCCGCAAGCACCACCAGCTCATCCGCACCACCAAGAAGAAGTCACTGAAGGAACGACTGGACAGCAACTCCCACGACAGCAAGGAACTCTTCAGCATCGTCAAGGAGTTCTCCAACCCCAGCAACAGCAACAACGAAATCACTCCTTCACAAGACCTCTGCGACTCTCTCGCCTTGTTCTTCCACCGCAAGATCATCGACATCCACAACAGCTTCGGCGCACCACCCACGCACCCAACCATCGAACCATCGCACCCCACCGCCACCCTCCGCACCTGGACCACGGTGACCACCGAAGACACAGCGCGCACGATGAACACAATCCACTCCGGATCTCCAACTGACCCCTGCCCCCACCACGTCTTCAACAAGGCCGACTCAACCATCGCACCCCAACTCCGGAACATCATCAACACCTCCTTCAACACCGCCACCTTCCCGGAGAGCTGGAAGCATGCCGAGCTCAGCGCCCTACTGAAGAAACCAACAGCGGACCCCACCGACCTCAAGAACTTCCGCCCCATCTCGCTCCTCCCTTTTCCTGCCAAAGTCATCGAGAAGATCGTCAACAGACAGCTTGCCGCCTTCCTCGAGACGAACGGATCCCTCGACCCCTCGCAGTCCGGTTTCAGAGCCAACCACAGCACCGAGACCGCCCTCATCGCAGCCACCGATGACATCCGAGCCCTGCTCGACAACGGGGAAACAGCGGCACTCATCCTCCTGGACCTCTCTGCAGCGGTCGACACTGTCTGCCACCGCACCCTAGTTCAACGCCTCAGCAACATCGGCATCCAAGAGAAGGCACTGGAGTGGGTCTCCTCGTTCCTCGCCAGAAGAACACAGAGAGTCCGCCTCCCCCCGTTTCGATCCGAGGCCACCGAAGTCATCTGCGGAGTTCCGCAAGGATCATCACTCAGCCCGACCCTCTTCAACGTCTACATGAGACCTCTTGCAGCCATCGCACGCCAACGCAACCTCAACATCACCACCTACGCCGACGACACCCAGCTGATCCTCTCCCTCACCAGAGACCCAGGCACCGCCAGAACCTGCCTACACGAAGGGATGAAAGATGTCGCCGAGTGGATGAAGAACAGCCGCCTGAAACTGAACTCAGACAAGACGGAAGTACTCAGAACAGAATTCGCTTTATTCGATTTTTAAATTTAAAATCATAAAAGCAGCAGCAAAACACAAATGAAATACATCCATATTACATTACATATCCATTGTTAAAAACAGGATTAAATTGATGAAACGAATCAGCTAATCAATATAAAATGGTTTGGATGCTTATAAGTTGGATCTTGTGAGTAGTGCTCAGGAAATACAGAATTTCAACAGAGGTTTGTATCTGTTAGGGGCTACAAAACTAGGGGCATTAAACGCACAGAGTCCCCCTCCCCCAACGTTATACTTCTTTACTGCCGTTCTTGATGACTGAATAAGTGGAATGCTCGGATAAAAGTCGTGTAAATCCCAAATGCGGATTGAGCCATCCCCCTCTTTCTGCTTGCATGATCATAAATAAGGAGCTATATTCCTGTGCTTGAATTTGATTAGCACCAAGTCCCCAGGATGGCTTTTGGCATTGCACCCAACCACCCCACCCTCCTAACGCTTAGAATCCCCCCATCTAAGTCAGGAGGCAGAGGTCTATTGGTCTGTAACCAGGGCATGACCTTATTGAGCAGGTCTTGATGTGTTTCATGATTTCCATGATTTAATGGTGGAATCCCAGAGACAACAGTCACATAAGGGGCGGCTTGAGGGGGTAAGTTAATTCGAGGCATTCTAACAGGTTCGAGTTCTATTGACGGGCATTTTATGGGCAGTTTGAAGCCTGTTGAAAAAGGTATTGTTTGTGTATGAGCGGTCTTGCGGGAATTCAGCTTGGGTTTTACCGGGATAGTGAGAGGAATAGGAGTGTCAGATAGTACCGGTTTGGTACTTGATGAAATATGCGTTTTGATTGTCAGTTCCATACCAGAAAACCTGTCCCCCAGATCGTTTATTTTGGCCACCAGAGGTGATATAAGAGATGTTAGTAAGTGCTCAAGTTGTGCCAATAAAGTTGGTTGGAGGGGTAATAGATGGTTTTCTACTTCTCCACGCGCCATGTCCCCCGATACTGTGATTAAGTTTGAGTGGAGAAGAGAGGGACTGGAGCATAATTTTTGGATTTTGGATTGCTTCTCTTTAACAAAGTCATCATCATGCTTCCTTTTAGTGTTGGGCCCTCCTGGAAGTACGTTGGCTGGGAGTGCAGAGGTGAGTTCCGCAAGGTGGCAGTTGCATTATCATGATTGGTGGCCATGCTTTTCGTGGGTAGTATGTCCGGGACTTACTTGGTTCCGCACAGGGCGTTCAACTCCTCCCAAATAGACATAATATAATGCGGATAGCTACAGTAGATCGATAGAAATGTGAAGAAAAATCCCAGTACCTCTTAGAAGGAGATGTCAGTGGTCTGGCCCGTCCCGTCCTCCTTAGGCCTCTGAGGGCCACAGAGGGCCCGCCCTTTGCCCGGGCTTCACCCCGGGCGCCGACCCGCGCGCGATCCTCGACGCGGGGGCTCGCGCTGACCTTAAGCGCACCTCCGGGGGTAGGACAGGATGCGCGCCCTCCTGGGCGCAAGTGGTGCTGGGGGATGTAGTCCCCGATCCGCCGCCTCGCCGCGATGGCTGGGAGGCGGCAGGCGATAGCAGGCAACAGCAAAGCGGAGGACCCGGTGTCCGGCAGGGGCCCAAGTGGTGGCCTCCCAGGCCTCCAAAGGTCAGTGGCTGAGTCAAGTTCCCTGCTCCCCCGGGGCTCGCGCTGACCTTAAGCGCACCTCCGGGGGCGGGACAGGATGCGCGCCCTCCTGGGCACAAGTGGTGCTGGGGGATGTAGTCCCCGATCCGCCGCCTCGCCGCGATGGCCGGGAGGCGGCAGGCGATAGCAGGCAACAGCAAAGCGGAGGACCCAGTGTCCGGCAGGGGCCCAAGTGGTGGCCTCCCAGGCCTCCAAAGGTCAGTGGCTGAGTCAAGTTCCCCGCTCCCCCGGGGCTCGTGCTGACCTTAAGCGCACCTCCGGGGGCGAGACAGGATGCGCGCCCTCCTGGGCGCAAGTGGTGCTGGGGGATGTAGTCCCGATCCGCCGCCTCGCCGCGATGGCCGGGAGGCGGCAGGCGATAGCAGGCAACAGCAAAGCGGAGGACCCTGTGTCCGGCAGGGGCCCAAGTGGTGGCCTCCCAGGCCTCCAAAGGTCAGTGGCTGAGTCAAGTTCCCCGCTCCCCCGGGGCTCACGCTGACCTTAAGCGCACCTCCGGGGGCGGGACAGGATGCGCGCCCTCCTAGGCGCAAGTGGTGCTGGGGGATGTAGTCCCCAATCCGCCGCCTCACCGCGATGGCCGGGAGGCGGCAGGCGATAGCAGGCAACAGCAAAGCGGAGGACCCGGTGTCCGGCAGGGGCCCAAGTGGTGGCCTCCCAGGCCTCCAAAGGTCAGTGGCTGAGTCAAGTTCCCCCGGAAGTACTCATCCTGGGACCATCGCCCTCCGCCTGGGACGACTCCTGGTGGCCCCCCGCCCTGGGCACCACTCCCAAGCCAAGAGACCACGCACACAACCTGGGCTTCATCCTGGACTCCTCCCTCTCAATGACCAGACAAGTCAACGCCGTCTCGTCATCCTGCTTTCACACCCTTCGCATGCTCCGCAAGATCTTCCGATGGATCCCGACCGAAACCAGAAAGACGGTCACCCAGGCACTCGTCACCAGCCGACTGGACTACGGGAACACCCTCTACGCCGGAACCACAGCCAAGCTACAGAAAAGACTCCAACGCATCCAGAACGCCTCCGCCCGACTCATCCTGGACATCCCCCGACGCAGCCACATCTCCAGCCATCTGAGAGACCTGCACTGGCTCCCCGTCAACAAGAGGATCACGTTCAGGCTCCTCACCCACGCACACAAGTCTCTCCACGACCTGGGCCCCAAGTACCTCAACGACCGCCTGACCTTCTACACGCCCACCCGCCAGCTACGTTCTACCAGCCTCGCCGCCGTACCACGCATCCGAAGAGCCACCACCGGAGGAGGATCCTTCTCCTACCTGGCGGCCAAGACATGGAACTCCCTCCCCATCCACCTTCGACTGACCCAGGACCATCTCGCCTTCAGGAAGCAACTCAAGATCTGGCTGTTTGAGCAATAGCGGACCCCTTCCCCCAAGCGCCTTGAGACCCTTCCGGGTGAGTAGTGCGCTATACAAGTGTTATGATTGATTGATTGATTGATTGAAATTTCACAGACCAGCCCATCAGCTTGACTTCCCTAGTGAATTCATTACCTCAACCATAATTAAGGAGTTTAGGAAAACTGCAATAAAGTTTCGAGAAGAGTCTGGAAGAATACAGGAGAAAAAGAGCTTCTCAATTTTTATTTTTTTATTTTATTTTGCAGAGTTTTATATTGCGCGAACTTGACCCACAGGTATCGGGTACCAGAGCGCTTTACATAGCACCAGTTGTATTACATGAGGACACATTCATTTTATTGTTAGGCACAGAGAGATTAAGTGATTTGCCCAAAATCACAGGATGTTCAGCATCGTTGCCGAGAGTTGAACCCAGTTCCCCAGATTCGAGGTCGACCTCCCTAGCCGTTAGGCCAACTCCTCCCCCCAATGCATTCAAGCAGGCACAGAAAATCTATAGACAAGCAGTCTGTGCAGAGAAGTGCAAATGGTCAGAGTGCTTCTGGACAACACTCTTTTGTCATCAACAATGGTGGGTGGGATGCACACCATATTTCTCGACAGTTCATTAATCCAAGCTGTAACGAAACTGTGTGCAAACTGGCTCAGTGTCACGCCCAAATGACACCATCAAGGCAAAACTCCGACAGGTAAGGAGACATTTCCTCCCAAAACCAGTGCATAGCATATTATGCCATTTGGCGCATTCTACTCCATATTCAACTATTTATTTATGATATTCCTGTGCTTCTCCTTCTTTATGCATACTCTCTCTAGTCCGCACGTGGAAATGTGCGTCATTTTTCCAAGTTTCTTATGTTAAAAATGTGTCCATCCGGACCTCTTTGTAAGAACACGACTGAAGCACTGTTCATAAAATGCAGCGTTTATTCAAATGAAACCCAATGCATTTCAGGCTGAAGAGTGCCCTTCGTCAGGGGTCCCAAAAAAAATGACAATAAAATAATAATCAGGACGCATAATTTGTCATGATGTATCACAAATGTGTTCACTCAGCCCAACTACCATATCACATCATCACACTATTTGCTTTGCCCTGCAATGAAATCATTTGTTAACAGTACTTGCCCTCGCTTTAATTCCAATTTTCCCTCCCATCAAATGGCATCTGCATTGCCTTATTTGCTCCGGTTCCTCCCTAGATGTTAACAGAGCACACACCTCCCTGTGATTATATCATAGTTCAAACCAAGCTCTGCTGAAAAAACCTACTCACCCCCTTCTCTCCGTGTACCTCCCATTTATGAAACACATTTCCACCCCAAAACAATTACCAAACTTGCGGATAACCCTCATATGATACTGAACCACGACTGTTAACACTAATTAATTACTTCTATTCCCTCCTGCCGACATATTTAACTTGGCTTATTCCAATGCGCTGTCCTGACATAATCTACTACCTGCCACGAACGTTAAAAATCATCCGACTTCCACTCTGTGTGAATAAGTGATTAAACATCCCTCTCGCCCACCCCTATTTAACCAGATGTCCTATATACTACTTCTCCCTAATTGACTTGTGACTGTTTTGTTTCCCGCCCTTGGCGTCCTTTCATTTGGAACAATACTACAATACCCATAATGCAATAAGAAGTATCGAAAGTCTAAATTAACAGTTATACTCTATTTTCTCCATGTCAAACTCAATACCATAACATATTTTAGCTAAACTGTAAACTGATTCTTATTGACATCTTCAAAATACAGTCCAAATTCAACATTGAACATTGTCTTTTAAATAAACGTTGATGTCAACGCCATTGTGTGGACTCGTGCTGCAAAGGGATAGCACCCACATAAAAAAGGATTATAATGGATTATAAAAATATTATTGCATTGTTTAGGGGCAGGAGGCCTAAAGGTATATAATAAGATTAACAAAAAGGTAAGGGTAGGCAAAGAAGGAGATGTGTATACACATGCTTTGGAAGACTCAGATAATTTCTATAAACCAACAGTCTTTGTGACGGTGAACAGATATAAATTTTACCACCGGAAGCAAGGGAAAGATGAAAGTATGGAGGACTATGTGGCTTTACTCAAATATTTGGCATTGACATGTAAATTTGGGGAGCTGCATGCTGATTTAATCAGAGACCAAATTGTCATGTGTGCGACTAACCCTAATATTCAGGATGCACTATGGGCATAAGGGGAAAATCCTCTTAACAACGTAATTGAAATCGTAAAACGTGCAGAATTAACAGGAAGTTGTGCCAAAGCGGTAATAAATGAAAGTAAAACAAAGGAGGAAGAACCCAGTGAGGTGGCAAAAATAAGTGGCAGAAAAGTAGAAAGAGAGAAAAATACAGGAGAAAAAGCAAGGAAAGGGATAGAAATAAACTCAAAAGTGGGGAAAGAGAATGGGACCAGCGCAAATGTTACTGATGTGGAAGCAATAGACATTTAGCAAATGATTGGAAGTCAGGAATGTCAAATGCAGCAAGTGTGGCTTAGTGGGACATTTCTAAAAAGTGTGTTACAGAAAGGTGAGAGGAAGGGTCAGATTAGTTGAAGGGAACACAGAACATGAAGAAGATTCCTCTGATGAGTCTGATTACAATCTCTGTGTACTCAATGTTAACGATGGAAGTGAGGAGCAAGGTAAAGAGACGGAAAAGAAAAAGAAGCCCTTATGCAAAGTTGCTATTGGAGGGGTAACATTTTAACGGTTGCAGATTCAGGATCTCCATGTACTATTGTCAATAGAAAGTCATGGAGAGAGAAGTTTCAAAATGCACTAGGACATAGAATGGAATATCTGGACATAACGTTGAAGACATTCACAGGAGAACCAATCGAACTAGTGGGGTACTGGGAACTAAAATTTGAATTTAAGGACAGAGAAACAACCAGTGAACTATATGTGGCTGCTAAGGGACCTTCAGTATTAGGATGGAAGGGCCAAGGAAGGTTAGGCATTACACTAAATCCTAACAGATCAGATCCTGTATTATTAACTCAACAGCGAAAAAGACTCAATACTGATATGGTAGGCAGGTTTCCTAATATTTTCAATGGCACCTTCGGAAGTCTTAAAGGATTTCAACATAAAATAAAACTGAAAGAAGATGCTGTACCATGTGTTCACAAGGTAAGACACATACCTTTCACTTTAAGGAAGGAGGTCAAGACACAATTGAAGGTGCTACTTGACGCAAACATCATTGAGCCGACGGAATCATCGGAATGGTATGCGCCATTGGTGGTCGCACGCAAGACCAATGGCAAGTTAAGATTATGTATTGACTTGCGCGACCTAAACAAAGACCTCTTGGTTGACCAGTGCCCACTACTGTAAATAAACAAAATGTTGTCATTGACAAAAGGTATGAAGGTATTTTCAACAATAGACTTGACTGCTGCATACCACCAGGTTCCGTTACACCCAGACAGCAGGTGCCTAACCAGCTTCATATCAGCGTTAGAGTGGTATAGGTTTAAAAGAGTACTTTTTGGCCTGGCTTTGGTAGCGGCACTATTTCAAAGACTCATGCATGACATTTTTAAGGATGTCAAAAACTTGCTCATCTTTTAAGATGACATCCTTGTAATGGGAAAAAAAACAGACCACGATCAAAAACTATCAAAGGTACTCTGAATTCTAGGATAATGTGGATTAACAGCAGAGTATGCTAAATGCAAGTTTGCGGAAAACACAGTGACATGCCTGGGGCATGTAATTACACCAGAAGGTATAAAACCAAAGAGATAGATAATTAAGGCCATTGAGAATGCTCCTGTACCACAAACAAGGAATGAATTGAGAGCTTTTTTAGGGCTAGTAGAATTTTATTCAAAATTCGGAAGAAATTTCTCCAAAAAACCATATGAAATTAGACATTTACTCAAGAGTAAACACAAATTTGTATGGTCAGTATGTTGCAACAAGGCATTTGTAGACATGAAAAGAGAAATTTGTGAAGCTCCACCACTACACCCCTACAAGGATTCGAAACAGATCTAAAGAGCGTAGTAACAACAGACGCAAGTGGAAAAGGTATTGGCGCTGTGCTTACGCAGATTGGGCCAGAAGTGACAGTTGCCTTGCATCACGTTCACTCACCCCCACGAGGAGAAATACTCGGTGATTGAGCGTGAGGCACTGGTGTGTGTATGGGGTTTGGAGCATTTCCGCCAAAATATTTAGGGAAAAAGAGTGACTCTAAGGTGTAATCACAAACCTCTGACAAAAGTGTTAACTGTGAAGGGATTGTATAATGCTTCTCCTAGATTAGCAAGATTGTCAGTCGGGTTATTGGACTATAAGTACAGTATCTTCCAGGTGCTAGAAACGTAGTGGCAGACTTTCTCAGCTGTTTAGCCCTACCAGGAAGAGAGGAGGAATGTAAGGAAGATGAATTCTGCATGGCAAACATTAGCGAAGATTTTCAAAGCATTCATAGAAATGTATTGGAAAAGGAATATGAACAGGATAAAGTGATACAGGAAATAAACAAACATATTATTAATGGTTGAAAAAAGCAAAAAACACATTAAAAACAAACTGAGACCGTACTGGGTACTCAGGAACGAATTATCTGTGGAAGGCGGACTCATATTAAGACAGGGGAAGGTAATACCTCCCGATACACTAAGAAAATTCTGGACATATGCCACGAAGTACATTTGGGTATCAATAAGACAAAACAGAGAATAAAATATTGGTACTGGTGGCCAGCGTGTGATTTGGAAATTGAGAGGAGAGTCAGGACCTGTGCACAATGTGAAAACTCAGAAAAATCCCAAGTCACACTTAAACCACCTTTGCATCCTTTGCCTTGGGAGAGTGTAGGCATTGATATCATGGGCCCTATACAATGTCAAGGAGATCAACCAACCAAGGTGATACACTTTGAACTTTCCGGTTTCCTGTGCTACTCGCACTACTAATCCCAGAATGCTGAGGGGCAATCCGGTGGAGAGGCCAGCAGTGTCGCGCCCATCTTTGCTTTTTACTTAAGGGCTTTTGCGAGCCTCCAAAGCCAACGGGCTTTTTGGGAAACGCACCTGCGTGCCGAGCAGGCAACGAAGCCCTTGACGGATCTACGGCGGCTTTCTTTACCACCCCTGAACTTTATTTCTACTGATGAGGGATATAAATCCCGAAACCCGGGCCATGTCTCGGGTCTAGAGATTACCGAACTTTCTAGAGCTGATTTGCACCAACCAAGGTGATACACTTTGAACTTTCCGGTTTCCTGTGCTACTCGCACTACTAATCCCAGAATGCTATGGGGCGATCCGGTGGAGAGGCCAGCAGTGTCGCGCCCATCTTTGCTTTTTACCCCAAAACACGTGTACAGGGATGGCGAAGACTTGAAGATACTGTAGAATTCGAAAGAAGATGCATCGCAGAAAACGGTACTACAATTACCATGGTCCTTAGGGCCGATCCCGCTGGTGTATAAGCAGTGTGCGACCCCATTTGGTGAATACTACTTATCACTCTGTCACTCGTGCTCACTACACAGAAGAAACAGTCGGGCGTGTTACAATAAGAATTTATTGCACAATTGTTCTTCTAGTGTAAAATAGATGTGCTGCCACAACCATTAGAGAGTAGCCGATATATATGATTAGCAGTGCGATGAATATAAAAAGATAGTACAGTTCAACCATTTTGCAATAGTCAGGAATACATACATGAATGTAAAATGCATGATAAAACAAAGCGCACGTACTCCTACGATGCCTATCTAGATGTACCTAAGTGTACCTAGCATGTGAGTAGGTGTGAAGCCAGGAATCCCTCTAGGTTTATTCTAACCCCATTACCTGAAGCAAGAGAGCGTGGTACCCCCGCCCTGGTCTTGACACCCCATGAAGGATGTGTCAGACCACTGTCAGCTGGAGAGTTTGCATTCAGGAGCCTTAGCATCTCTGGTCAGTGTGTCTGCCTGGCAGTCTCGGTTCCCTCTAGCTAACACTAGCAAGAGGTGCTGTATTTATACAGAAAGTATCTAGGGTTCCTTTATCTCTTGTTTCTTATATTAGCCATTGTTGGATTTGAGGATGACGTATGGGATGAACCTTGTACATAGATAATATGCAGGTGGATGTAGTCCCTGTCTGGTTTCCAAGAACCCTTATGAATATTCATTCATACTGTGTCAGCCCAAAGATGAAGTCATAGAGAGCTATTGTTCAGTTAAACCCTCCTTCTGCGCCCAGGACTAGAACTAGGTAAAGATTCAATTATAAGAGGCTCGTTACTGTGTAGAGTAGGGGAGGTAATTGCGATTTTCCTATTAACATGACTAGAGAATCTGGATTTCATTAAAGACACGGAGTCTGACATTATGCATTATTCTTTTAATGCAGTAAAAGCAGCCGCATACATCACAATATTAAAATGTTCCAGAATAGAATAACAACAACACATAAAAGGCATGAGCCATCAACAATCTGCTTCGTTTGAATGTGGAGGAGAATAAGTTCATGAAACTTGAAACTTCAAAACAATCTTCTGATGATCAGACGAAGGAGAAGGAAGAACAAAGGTAAGTCCAAGGGCCAGACGACTCGAAGTTAAGGATGGTTACCTGAAAAAGAGAGAGAAATTAATACCTCCTGAACGCAACAAAAGGTGTCAAACTTATCACGCTAATTGAGGAAGCAAAGATACAATGATCATAAAAAGAACGTAAATTAATTGTAAAAAGGAACATTCATTCATTGAAAGACCACCAAGGGTTGGGACGGGAGGGGTAATGTCTTCAATAAAATCCAGATTCTCTAGTCATGTTAATAGGAGAATCACAATTTAATTACAAGAACGGAGGTTAGATTATGCATGTTGGTAGCTTTGTAAAACTAAATCAGACATATGTTTGATAGGTTGCAATAGTGACGTGCATCGGTGCTGGCATTTGACCAGTCAGCCACTTTGAGAATGTCATCTAACTTACCTCCAGACCAGAGAGATTTACTGGCCATAGCACCCCTCTAAGGGAGTGAGCTTGAAATTTCTTTAAGTTAATACCTGCTAAACTCATAGCACTCTTAACCCATCTAGCAATAGAGGTTGAGCTTATACCTTTGTGTGGTTTTACAAAGGAAATAAGTAATTGCTTCACACCCTGGGGACGAAGTGTAAACATTCTGCGATCATACTCTCTCATGCAGTCCACAACGCAAAGTTTTGGGCATAAGTCAAAACGAGGATTAAAGATTGAGGCAGACATAGTCTTAGTTCTTCTATAAATCTCAAATTTGACACCAAACATGTTATAAGATCTATTCATAATTTCCAGGGCTTTGACATTAGAGACCCTTCTGGATGAAATTAGGTATGGAAGAGTAGCCAGCTTAATGGAAAGGTTTTTTCTATTTAGGAGAGAATTGACAGGCCAGTATTGAAGAGATCAAGGATTAGCTTGACATCCCAGAGACTTTCATATTTAGGATTTTGAAGGTCTTCTTAAGCGAATGCTTTTCATGACTCTGCAAACAATGACATTTTTACCTACCGTTTTACCATTGACGAGGACATGGCCAGCAGAAAAAGCTAAAACCTCTTTCAAATTGTTCAACAAGGAAGTTAACTATGTCAACAATAGGTGCCTCCATGGAAACCAGGTTCCTTTCCAGGCAACAACGTACCCAGATTCTCCATATGTTGTTATATCTGTAGTGAGTGCCTGGGGCCCAAGACTCTCCAATGAGTGTTGCAGCTGTCGCCGAAAGTCCTGAGATTTCATTGGATCTTCTGACACTCTCCAGGCAAGAAGGGTTAAACTCCCGCTCTGAATTAGGGGGTGAGCGCCTCCGTCTACGTCTGTAAGAAGATTCTCTAGCGTAGGAATTAAGATGGGGGGTTGCAAGCTAGTTCTAGAGTGGTGGGGAACCATGCCTGAGATGGCCAAAAGGGAGTTATTAGGACAAGGAAGCACTGGTCCTGTCTCACTTTCTGAAGAATTCTGAATCACGGCAAAGGGCAGGAACACATATGCCTTGGCTCCTTTACAACATTGTAGGAAGGCGTTGACTGCCACAGCACCCGGGTCGGGCATCTAGCTGAAATAGTACTCCAATTGAAAGGTTAGTCTGCTCGCAAATAAGTCTATCTCTAGGGGACCCCAGATTTTGTTCAGGGTACTGAACACGGAAACATTGAGTTTCCAGTTGCTGTGATCTAACAGGAATCTTGAGTTCCAGTCCGCAGAGATTTTCGCTTTCCCTGGGAGGTATTCCGCTTTGAGAGCAATCTTATGTTCCAGACTGAACATCCATAGATTCTTTGCTAGATTCGAGTGGTCCACAGATTTGGTGCCTCCCAGACGATTTACATAGGCCACCGCGGACATGTTGTCCATCTTTACAATGACTGCCCTCCCATGGAGAGAGTTTTTGAAGCTCATCAAGGCATAAAGGCCAGCTGTTCTAAATAATTTATGTGGTGAGAGGATTCCTCTTGTGACCAGATACCACCAGTGTTCTGATTGAGAAGGCAAGCTACCCAGCCATGAAGGCTCTCATCTGATTCTCTGGTTTTGACCCAAATATTGCTTTTCCGTTCCACACGTCTAGGTTTACGAACCACCAGACTAGTTCCGATTGGGCTTCTTGATCCAGGCAGATACGATCTCCGTACCAGAGGCCAGATCTTAGGGCTCTCGCTCTCTTTTACTCTTTGGAGGACCAGATAGTTTAGGGGACCAGGAAAGATGGCTTGGATGGAGGAGGAGAGGAGACCCAGTAGTTTAGCCGGCTCCCTCAGAAATAAATCTTACTGTGCCTACAGTGAAACCTAGGAACTCCAGGGTTTTGGAATGGTTAAATGGTTACATTTGATTTTTCTTTGTTTATGATGAATCTTAAGATTTCTAAGAGATCCATCACAGTCTTCAGATCTTTGACTATTTGTGAATGTTCGTGCAACATTATAAGAATGTCGTCTGAGTATATAATTAAACGAATGCAACTTACTCTTGAGGCATCAAGGGAAAGAAGAGAGTCCAAAGGGGAGTGCCTGAAATTGGTATAAATGGTTTTTCCATACAAATTGAAGGAATGGTTGGTGGGTTTCAGCCATAGGAATGGTGAAGTAAGCATCCTTTAGGTCCTGCTTGACTTACCAGTCTCCCTCTAGTAATAGATCCCTCAGGAGGTGGATACCCTCCATCTTGAAGTGTCTGTAGAACAAATATTTGTTTAGTTCTCTTAGGTTTATGACAGGTCTCCAATCCTTGTCCTTTTTTCCACAAGAAAGAGTGTGCTTATGAATCTTAACACTTCTAAGGGGACCTCTATTATCGCTCATTTCTGAAGCAAGGAGGAGATCTCTGCCTCTACAATTTTTTGTTGATCTAAGGAGAGAGGAAAGTCTCTCAGGAAAGAGGACTGAGTGGGTGTATGAGTAAAATCTATCATGAGTAAAGTGTTTGGGTCTGCCACCCACCTTTAGAGAGAAAGAAGGGGTAGGGAGAGTGCTCTTGTAGGAATGAATCCTCTGCTGCAGTGTCCTCTACCTCTCTGGGGGTAGAACTGAGGTACATTGTATTGCTGGTACCATATACCGTAACCACGGGTTCTCAATTAGGGCCTTTGATTAAAGCAGCCAGAAGAGAGGCCCCGTCCTCCGGCCCGTCCAAAATGGTTGGGGTTAAACACCCTGCACATGTTTTGTTGTTCCTTAACCAAGGCGATGAATGTGGATACATATTTCCCCAAAGATTTAATGAGATCTTCACTAAAGAGTAACCCTTTGGGGCTTTTGTGAGGATTCTCTATCCGCCATATCACTTAATTTTGGGTTTATTTTGGTCAGGACGGTTCTACGTTTTTCTGCGTGCATGCTTTGGCAGTTCTCGTTAGTAATATTGCCCTCTGGCTCCATCCCCGGATCAGGTTGGTATTGAGGGGAGTGTCATGGATGTGCCTATCTTTGGCGAATTCTGGCTAGTGAACCCAGTACGTCGAGAAAACGGTCTAGGCACCCTTTAAGGGATCTTTCCATCCCTTTTCTTGGATCACGAGCAAGTTAAAAAAGGAATTTAATCAGTTTGGGGTCCAAGTTAGGGTAATAGTTAGTCTTGTCTTCAATAGAGGGTCTGAAACATTCAACTCTAAGAATATTATGGGTGTCACTCTCTAAGAGGTTTCTTACCCACTTTTTTATGAATTTTGCAACGCGGTCTTGAGGGCACCACTCAGAACTTTGTGGGTGTTTAAGTTTTAATGGAGAGAACATTTCTTCTATCAAGGGGTTAAGGATAATGTCCTTTGAGGATGATGGGAGTTCCTCTTCCAGATTGTAGAATTCTTGATCATCCTCATCAAGGTCGAGGACATACTCATCAGGAATGTCCGAGGATTCATTAAATTCGTTATCATCCATATTGTAAAGAGCGTTATAATATTTTGTACTGCCAAGGACCCCCAGATGTTTTGTGCTGCCAGGGACACCCAGATAAGTTGTGCCGCTAGGGACACCCAGGGAGTTTGAGGTGCGGGGACCTCCATTAGTAGTTGAGGTGCTAAGACCTCCCTGATTTGATGTGGTGCTAGGACCTCCCATATTGCTCTTATCAATATTTTTACTTTTTCTTAGTCTTTTACCCCTTAATTCTGAGATGTCATCAGAGTAGTGGAGGTTCAAAATCTCTGTGACCTTGTCCTCTTCGGGGAGTGACCTTTTGGAGGACATGATCTGACTTAGGGTCTCCATCATGCAGGACAACATTTCCTTATGAAGGATTTTTTTTAGGGCGTCAATGTTAGGAGTAGGGGCAGAACGTCATGAAGTACCAAAAAATAAATAAGACCATATAGAGCTATACTAACTGATAGCCCCCAATATCAATTACCAATAACCAGTCAGTTGGCAGTGAAGAAGATACAATCATTTATTATACAACAACTCAGCCAGAGGAGCCTCTCGCGACCTAACCCCTCGAGGTCCGCCGAGAAGACTGCTGGCACATTATCAAGAGATCACATATATACTGTTACATTTCGAAACCGTTACCTAAGAAGGAAAAATACAAGTTGGTACAGGTTGCTACAAAGGAAAGACCATATATGGCATACAAAGCAACTTCAGTTTTAGCTCAGCTCGTTATAGCAAGGTCGATGTGGGTAACTCCCTTCTGCCTGTCTCAGGAGGGTTCGCACAGCGCCTCCTAGTATGTGCTTATCCGGCCTACCCCCACCTATAACCTTGACAGGCCTAACATGCAGGAGCAGCAGTTTGTTTCAGTTGTCATGCTATTTCTCAAGGGAACAACCCTTACCGACTATAACGTTTGGATTTTGCTGGTTCTACAGGCAAGCTAGGCCACAAAATGGCGCTAGTCGGGTTAAGTTATAATACCCGTCAAAAGGCAGAAACTCATCTAGCGTGAGTAGCAACCACTAGAATATTGATTTATGTGAAACCCATTAATGCATTTGTACCTATACTGAACTGAATAGGTACATCACACTAATTTCTGGACGATACTGTGAGTCTTCAGTTTACTCACAAGGCCTAATTTACACTTTAGTTCCTCAAACCCTCCTTTTAGCGTGATGTAGCTAACTATTTAAGGGAATAATCCTGGAAAACCTCTTCATCAATGGCCATCAACTCATTAATCTCCTGTTGGAGCATCTGAGTTTTGGAAGAGATGGGAGAGGGGACAATCAAAGTTGTAAGTTTAGTAGCACAATAAGAGCAGCAGGCAGGACCACATTGCATACAAAGGCAGCAAGGGAATAGGATGCCTGCAGCCCCGGCCACTATCATTAATAATTTCCATCCCCATGCCGATAAGAGTCCCCAGAACCAACCAGAGAGTGACCAGGATCCATTGTCTGTGTGTATTTCTGAGGCTAAGCGATGTAACTTCTGGATTGCTAGATGAACTGTGGGGGCGGAGTCTGCGATGTAAACACAGCAGGAGCTGCCGATCACGCGGCATGCTCCTACTCGATCAGCCAAGATAACGTCTAAAACCATCCGGTTTTGAAGCGAAACAAGTCTCGTGGCCTGAAGTTCTTCCGTCATATTTGTCATAATATCCGTAGTAATATTGATGACATTCTCCACCACCCTGGAAAATCGCCTAACTTCTCTACTAGTGAATATTGGACCCCAGATTGGAAATAATCCCTTGGCAACATCATAAAACTGTTGCAATGAAGTGTCAGTCTGATCAACTTCGGACATCCTGAGCTGTCTCCTGCGTCTACTAGGAACTGCATTGGAATCATATAATTGGTGAGTTTTATGATAATTTGAAGGTGCTATATACATTGGGGGGGTACAAGAAAGACAAATAACATTGACCTGCCCATCCCCGAGGTAACCAGGTATAAGCATTTTCCCCACATACAAAATAAACATTTGGAGGGGTCAGTAACGGCAACTGCTGAAAATCTTCATTCTATAGGTATAATTACAAAGACTATTCCTGACCTGCACATGTCCCATACCTTGTACACAGAAAGCAGAGGAGCTATTCAAAATGGGTACTGGCATAATTCGCTCGCTAGTAACATTTCTGGTAATAAACTGCTGGAAATACTGTGTATGTAGTGAAATCATAAAGTTCATTTTTCAACCAAGTACTGTTTTCATGAGTAGTGTATAAATTCATACAGGCATTTGGATCAAAACCTTAGTGTGTGTCTCGATATAAGCTAAGATCATGTTATAGTCCTTCAACGTGTACTGCTTAGGGTTTTCCACATAATGGTTATACATGGCCGATAGCATCTGGAGCCATGCTTAACAGCTTCCCAAATATGATAAGAGTAAGGAGAGGAATAGATCATGTTTGTGCATGACTGATGGCAAAAGGCCACAAACCCAACAATCTGTAATGTTAGTGGTACTATGCGTTTGATGGAGCATTTCCACAAATATATTTTTAGCATATGTCTGACGATGTCTTTCCTTATGGGGAGCCAGGAAAACAACAAATGTTCTGGTGGAGCAACAGTAGTTTTCATCATTGTTTGCATCGGATACTGGTACTCTAAATATATGAATACACTCATAAAAATTACTAATATAACCGCTATTACTATTACAAAGGCTATTTTCACACGCATGGTCCAAGCAGAAAACATGGGTACATAAAAAGGCAAATGTCGCGGAGCAAAAGGGCGTTCTTCTGCAGGCACAACACGACCAAAGGGGTACATTCCTAGCTAAAAGTCCAAAACTACACTGGGCCACAGAAGACCTTCCTGCCAGAGGGTTCTTCTTCCCTGTGTCCAACTAAAGTCTCACAGGCAGACTCCTATCGTTCATCTCAAAACCATCAATTCATATCGCACTTCGTGATGCAGCGAGGAAATCAAGCATACAACCTGGGCCCTGGTATGCAAAAGTCTTTCTTTCTGAACAGAGCAAAATATCAAAGTTCCAGCTCTCAACGGGTTCAGTCCAGTGTCTCGCTCAGTACCTCAGAAAAGAATCTAGCAAACCCTATTCATTCAAGTCTTTCCTTATCTCCTAGCCATTTCGTCCGAGGAACCGTGATGTTTTCTTGGCCGCAGGTTGTAACGGACATGACCCGGGACTTCCTGATCAGAAAATAGCACAAGAGAGGGTGTGTCTCGTTCATCAGAGCCACCACTACTGGGAGTGACAGCGACAGGATATGGGGCAATTGCAGATTCCACTGGTGCTGCCTCACCCGATCCGATACTCCTTCTTCTTGCCTCCGCTCAATTTCAAGGGCGTCGGAAAAAGGAACACATCTGGTGGTTCTCTCACTTTCCTGTGTCAGAATTCCATCTGGATGCTGCTGATCATAAAGAAGCGAGAGGGGCAGTTTCTTCAGGTGGGACACATGGATCCAGTGCCTTTTCCCGTCCACCTTCACTGCTGTCTGTGTCGCCAGGAGAATCTGGTATGGCTTAGACTACCTCGGAGCCAGGCTGGTGTCTCGCTGATATTTCTTAACCAGTAGCCATTGGCCAGGTTCCAATCGATGTACAGGGCCCTCTGGCAGGGGCTGCAACACGGATGCTACCTGCTGATGAATAGAACGAAGATCTTTAGTCAGAGTGTACAGATAGTCTATTAAAATAGGATATTCAACATCTTTAAATGATCTTGGCCTAGGTACCCCCCATACATTAGCAGGTCATTCAAGAATCACTTCATAGAGCGATAGGCCAGAACGTGAAAGAGGGGTAACTCGTAATGACATTAGGGCCAAGGGTAGGGTGTCAGGCCATTTTAAGTTAGTACTCTCTTTGATTTTTGCCATTTTTAGCTTCAAGATTCCGTTGTATTTCTCAACTAGTACTGCTGACTGGGGGTGTCGAGCTGCATGGAATTTCTGTCTTATTTGCAGACCATTACAGATATGCTTAACAAGGGCCCCATTAAAATGTCCCCCGTTGTCCGACCAAATCAAACGGGGCAACCCAAATCTTGGGATAAACTCTTTGAGAAGAGCTTTTGCCGTTGCCAGAGCAGTGTTTTCTTTAGTCGGGTAGCCTCAACCCATTTGCTAAAAGCACAAACCACCACTAAGACATATTTTAGGTTGTTGACGCGCTCCATATGGATGTAATCCATCTGGAGCACCTCAAAAGGTAAGGTCGGGGTGCAAAGTTCCCACTCAGAACAGTTTCCCCTTTTCTCGGATTATGTTGCAAACAGAACATACAATATTGGACTAAGTGGTCAGCCGTTTTCTGAATATTGGGGTTATTCCATACTGGGTCCAATAAGGCACAAATGCCTTTTGCCCCAATATGAGCTGTGCCATGAGCCATAGTTACAACGGCCTGTACCAGAGCATTGGGCAACAGCCATCATAGTCTTTCAGTCAAATCAACCCAACAGTTATTTTCATCCAACCTTCCCACCTCCTGCTCCCATCGAACCAACTCAACCGGGGTAGCCTCTTCCTGTATTTCTTGCACACTTTATATGGTATTATTGAACAAATCAGATTCCTCCACCCACCTTGCAGTAGAAGTTATAAACATAGAGGTGAGTGTGGACTGGGCCGTTTGTTTAGCGGTTTGGTCAGCAAAAGCATTCCCCTCGCCCACATCATCCACTACTGCCTTATGTGCACTGCATTTTATTGTTGCTACTCTTTTGGGTAATGTCAGAGCTGTAAGCAATCGCAACACTAAGGGACCATTCTATATTTTCTGACCATGAGAGGTAAGGAAACCCCTCTCCTTCCCCAGCCGCCCGAAGCTATGGGCCACGCCGAAGGCATATTGGCTGTCAGTATAGATGTTAACCTCTAACCCCTCGCTCAATTCACAGGCTCGTAATAATGCCACTAGCTCAGCAGCCTGGGCTGATCGATAGGGCACTCGAGAAGTCTCAACTACTGTTTTCAGCGTTGTGACTGCATATGCAGCTGTTGTTGTACCATCTGTTAACTTGAAACAAGAACCATCCACATACAATTCCCCTTGGGGGTCAGATAGAGGAATGTCTGTGAGGTCAATTCTCCCCTTCGTTTCTTCTTCGGTCCGAAATATACAATCATGCACATCGTTTTTAGTTTCATCCGAAGGGGGAGGTAGCAATGTGGTAGGATTTAAAGTAGCACATCGCTTAATTGTGATATGTGGGGCAAACAGAGTTAATTCATAACCAGTAAGGCGTGCACTTGTAAGATGCTGTGTTTTCGTTTTATTTAACAAGGCATCCACAGCATGAGGCACCATCACTGTTAGGCTAGAATTTAGAACAAGCCCCTCCGACTGTTGGATGGCCACCGCTACAGCCGCAGTGGCCCTCAGACAGCTAGAAAGCGCTCTGGCAACATTATCCAATGTGGCCGAAAAGTAAGCACAAGGTCTTTGCTTACCACCAAATCCTTGTGTTAACACTGAAAGTGAGCAACCGTCGACCTCATGCACATACAGTACAAAAGGTTTACGGCAATCAGGGGTACCCAAGACGGGTGCAGAACAAAGAGCAGATTTCAGAGAGTCAAAAGAATGTTGACATTCATTGGTCCATGGAAGAGGTTCATGCACATCTTTAGTGGTTAAATGGAACAAAGGTTTAGCAAGGAGAGAAAAGTTAGGAATCCATTGACGACAGTAGGAGGTAATGCCAAGAAAAGCACGAACATCACGCTGGGTGCAAGGCACAGACATGTTAGAGATAGTAGCAATACGTTCAGGACTCAAACGCCTCCCCTCCTTTGACAGTAGATGACCAAAGTAGGTCACCTCCTGTCGACAATATTGGAATTTAGACAGGGACACCTTATTACCTTTTGCATCTAGGTGGTGTAATAGATTCATAGTGGCGTCTTTACAACCCTCCTCGGTGTCTGATGCTATTAATAAATCATCCACATAGTGTAAGAGCACATTACCCGTAGGCAAAATAAAATCGTCTAGAACGGCTATAAGAGCTTGATTATAAATGCTAGGACTTTCGGTATAGCCTTGAGGTGCGCGACAAAATCTGAAGCTGCGGCCAGATAATGAGAAGCCGAAAATCTGACGGCTATCGGGATGAATTGGGATACTAAAGAAAGCATTTTTCAGATCAATGACCGAAAAATACCTTGCAGTTGGAGGGATCATGGTAAGTATGGTAGTTATATCAGACACTACTGGGTACTGGGGCACCACAATTTTTTTAACCTCCCATAAATCGATCACAAAGCGATATGTATCGACGTTTTCTGAGTTTCCAGTGTCAAGAGTCTTTTTCAAAATCGGGAGAATAGGGCTGTTACAAACATTAGCAGCTGTTTCCTCTACTACACCTTTATCAATCAAGTCTTGTATAATGGAGAGTAAAGCCCGCTCGCCAGCCGGCGAAATCTTATATTGAGGTATCCGCGGTAACTTTACCCCAGGTTTCAATGTTATATGAACAGGAGGGATGTCTAACTTACCGACATCCGCATTCCCCGTAGCCCACAGCGTAGAGGGAACGGTGTCAAATTCAGGTGGATGAGGTTCGTTTTTAGTAAAGTACTGTTTCATATCTCGATTCGGCGGGTGTATTGTCAAGTAGATACCATCCGGGGAGCAGTGGATTTTCGCATTTAACTTCTTTAACATATCCAGGCCCAATAGGTTTTCGCCACAATGCAAAGTCAACAAAAAGGGGGAGTCAACAGTAACTGGACCAATAGTGAATGGGAGCGGCCTGGAGATGGGGCTTACCACCGGAACTCCTGAAAATCCTACTGAAATATTATTTTGCCCAGACAGAGCAGCCCCTGGGACCAATGATCGAGCAACAGAACTGTTCATTGCTCCTGTGTCAATCAGAAAATTTTCGGAAGTCCCCATCAATTACCCTTTCACATAGGGTCCTTGTTGATTGACTGGTATCGACACTTGGCCCCCACTCTGTCCTTGGCTGTCCTATGTATAAACATATCCGTCTTGATCCATAAATGCATAGTCCTCGTTAAAGTATTGCCTACCTTGAGGATTATTAAAATGATTTCGTTCAAACTGTCCTTGCACCGCTTCTTCTCTACGCATATCCCTTTGGTCTGGACCACCTCGACCACGTCCCAGCCCTTGGACAGCTCCGTTCTATGCTAACAGCAACGGACACAGGGCTCTCCAATGTCCTTCCTGTTTACAGTACGCACACTGATTTATCCCCAACGACGGGACTGGGCCTCCACCCCTTCCTGTCCCCACCCCTCTGGACACGGGCCCTCAGATGCCTCTTCCTCCTCCTCGTCCTCTGACAACTTGCTGCAATAACACCCGAGTCTTGAGGTCTTTAGCCTTCATTTCTATTTTATCCTTACTTTCGTTTTCCCTATGCTCATAGTACTGGGCCATACTCAGTATAACAGAAGGGGTGGACCTAGTCCAAGTGCTCTCGGCGGCTTGAACCGGGTAGCGACTTCTGGTAACAAGTTGGTCAAAAAACGATTTACGAACAACCGGATCCCACCCTCTGTTCAAGGACCTGTCCGCTAAAATCAATAAAAGTACCTTCAAATCTAGTGAAGAAATCGGAAACACTTTCTTCTTTCTTTTGCTTACAGGCTGTCAATTTATCCCAATCGACCTTACGAGGGGGAATCAAGGAATGCATGTAAACAATCATTTTGGCTGGTAGGGTAGTAATTTCATTTTTTGGCTTGTGCCCTGGTTTGCGGTCCATATCCCTTTCTTTCAACTGTTCCCAGGTTCCTCCTAATTCAGCAACGTGATCAGTGTCATGTACCTGTCGCCATATATCCACAGGGACCACAGCCCGAAAAACAATTCAACATCGGCTAAGGTCATTACGGCTGAAGCTTCAGTTAATTCCTTATAGTAGGCTGTGGGATTCTTACGGGGATCGGAAACTGTGATTTTAGGGCCAGGACTTCACTTCTCTTCCATGGAGTGTATACCCATTGCTCCTGAAACCGAGCCTCTATTCTGTCTCTTGTTACTACATTCTGATCATTACGTAGTTCGGGTACTTCAGGATGGAAAATGGGATGCACTTCCCTCATGGGATGTTGAGAATCCCAATTGGGACATTTCAAAAACATTCTACTTTGGTATTTTACCAATGTCTCTACATTCCTGTACACTTCCCCTGGACTTAAATCGAACTTATGAGTTCGGTCCAAAATGTCATACAATATCTGAGGAGCCAACCCGTCTCGAAAACATTGTTCCCAAATTTCAATAAGGTAACGAGACATTTGATGCAATGCATGCTGTTGCATAACGGGTTGAAGATCCCACATGGTACTCCATAAGTCAGTCACAGTGTACACATTTTTCTGCATCCATTTAACTGCCTGTTCTGCTATTGCTTCCTTTTCACTATATCCAACTGCTGCCCTTGTGAATAGTCGCCTAGCGTTTAGTCCAGTTGTGTTCCCTAATGGAGTATGGTCCCTTACTTCAGGTGTCGTACCAGCCGATTGAGAAGTCCATATAGGACTTGGGGTTGCTACAATTACACGAGTACTCCCCATGGGTTGCTGTGTGTCAGGAATTAGGGTAGCTGTATCTCTTAGTGAGGTAGGTGTGGTACTCGAAGTACCAGCAGTAGCTAGAGACACAGTTACCACTGGGGCTGGGGCTAGGGGAGCGGTGGCCAACTGGAGGGGAACAGCGGGTACACGCGTTGCGATGCATACGGTGGGGGAGGTCGAACGTCCAATAAATCCTCCATTTCATCTTCAGCTTCATTTCGAGTAGCGTAACTTTTGTCTGTCTGCAATCTAAACTGTCTACTCAAACAATCAATATTCTGTTCAGTCTGGTTTTTGTCATAGGCGACGGCTTTCTGAGTAACAGTCTTTCCTTCCTTTAACTTGACTAATTTCTCTGCTCTGATGCGCCTACGCTTTGCTTCTTTCTGCCATTTATAAAAGGTGTCAAACATGGCTTGTCTGCTGCGCTTAGTAAACAGACGATCTTGCAAATATGGAATCTTCTTTTCATCAAAAGACCCTGTCAATGGCCACTGTAATTCTACATTATCCTTTGTATATTTGTGCCCTAAAGTAATAAACAAGAGTGGTGCAATCCCTTGCTTACTATACATATCATGACTAGGGCTCCCTTCTGGAGGGGCCGGTTGGCTCTCATCCAATTTTGTGCCTCTCTGACAAATACAGCTGAAACATAACTTACTGAAACACGGCATTATCTTTCTAGAGTATAATTTCTCTGGCTGGAAGGGAAAGAAAGTTAATTACAACACTCTCATACACATGCCCATGTTCAAGCAACTTCAACTATTCACATACAATAAACATACAACAATCTTCAGACAACATAAAAGACTAAACAGATCTTCACTAAACAAAAGGCAGAGCCCGTCGACTCCTGCTCATGGAGAACTCATATATTTTTCAGTTCTTAACGAAAAAGAAACCCAAAGTCAAGTAGTCCTGTCCTCAGACTACCTAGAGATACCCACACAGGTTTTCAAACCACAGACCGACCTACGGACCATCCAACAGCCTTCCTGGTTCACCTCCTGAACTATTCTGGCTTAGCCCGCTGTTTAAGCAACGCTCCAGATCTGTCCAGGGGCTACCTAATCGAGACCGCCAGCATTTCCGAGAGCAGTCCGGCCAGGTGCGAACTTATCACAAGTCACACCTAGGCGTCTGGTTCATATCTCTATCACTCACCAAGATTGCTCAAAATAGGAGCGTCTGCCCGTGCAGTCTCAGTATTGCCCCATCAGACCCACACCAAGTTCTCCGTGGTTTCCAACCACCAAATACCGAAAACCAAAATCAAAAGGATGTCCAACACAAAACAAGACGAATCACTCACCTGGTGCACTCAGGTTTGATTGCAAGTTTCTCCACTGCCAACTCCTGAAGACCAACATGGTTTGCTTCTGGGTTACACCCGTAGGACTCCGGCGTGGGGCCACCAGCAGCTGAGGCTCTCCTGATCGGGAGAGCGGAGTAACTCCCAAACTGCGGTCAGTCCAACCCCTCGACCAAGATTACCTTTTCTAACGTCCCGTTCTTTTACGATTACGGAGGGACGACCCCAACGCGGAGTCCCGGCGGAATCGCCAACTGAAGTACCGAAAAATAAATAAGACCATATAGAGCTATAGGTTATATAGGCTATAGGTGTGACCGCTCAGCCCTCCACAGGGCTTGGTCGCCCCACTCACTGCTGCCGCTCCTGCCTGCCTTTGCCGCCTCCTGCCTGCAGATTCATTCGCTCGCTGCCCGCTGCTCCTGGGAATTTCC
This sequence comes from Lissotriton helveticus, assembly GCF_964261635.1. Classification (NCBI taxonomy): domain Eukaryota; kingdom Metazoa; phylum Chordata; class Amphibia; order Caudata; family Salamandridae; genus Lissotriton; species Lissotriton helveticus. The sequence continues at coordinate 1,937,453,860 of NC_136063.1, read as the reverse complement.
CGCTGCTCCTGGGAATTTCCGCTGCTCCTGGGAATTTCCCGCTGCCCTCTGCTTCTTGGAATTTCCCGCCGCTGCCTCCCTGCGGAGGCCCGCTCCCGCCACCCAGCTGCTCCTCCCTCCCGGCTCCTTATGACGCCCCCAGAGCGACCGCGCAGCGGACGCGCACAGCGGACGCGTGCAGCGGGAGCACCGATTGAGCGGCGAAGGTGCGCCAAAGGTAAGCCCGTCTACGCCCGTCCGCGCCTGGCCCGCGCCCAGCGCCAGGACCCCTGGCCCTCCCCGCCGAGGCAAGACGACCCGACTGACCTACGACGCCGCCACTCTCAACGCACTCAATGCCGTCCGGACTCACGCCTGCTGCCGAGCCACCCCGAGACGCACCCACGGACCCTTCACCTGCTGCACCTGCAAGTTCACCTGCCTCCGAACCTGCCCCGCACCCGCCAAGACAAACACCAGCAGCAACCACCTCAAGTGCATCCTGATCAACACCCGCTCCATCCACAGACACGCCGTGGAACTCTGGAACCTCCTCGACGCTACATCACCGGACGTCGCCTTCCTCACGGAAACCTGGATGAACGCCTCCTCTGCACCCGACATCGCCATCGCCATCCCGGACGGGTACAAGATCATCAGGAGGGACCGCATCAACCAGACCGGAGGTGGCATCGCCATCGTCCACAGGAACACCATCCGCATCACGACCGACGCCAACGACTCCTTCGCCGCAGCCGAACATCTCCACTTCCAGATTCACACCGACCCTAAGACGACCCTCAGAGGCACCCTCGTCTACAGACCCCCGCGACCACGCACACAATTCAGCGAAGACATCACAGACTTCATCAGCCCGCACGCCCTCCCCTCCACTGACTACATCCTCCTCAACTTCCACCTGGAGAACAACAAGGACCGCAACACCACCGCCCTGCTGGAAAACCTCGCCAACCTCGGACTCAAGCAACTGGTCAACACCCCCACCCACTACGCCGGCCACACGCTTGATCCCGTCTTCTCTTCCAGCAAGTACATCAGCTTCAGCCACGCCACCGGACTCCACTGGACCGACCACAGCTACGTCCACTTCAGCTTCAAAAGATCCACGACCCACCACCACCCGCAACAGGTACCTCACAGGAATTGGAGCAAGATCACCGCAGACCAGCTCACCACCTCCCTCAGCCAGAGCCCGCCCGCCAACACAACGGACCCCAACAAAGCAGCCCGCAACTTCACACAGTGGCTGACCGCCTGCGCCGACGACCTCGCACCACTAAAGAACCCTCCCAGCAGACCCAGAAGCAAGAAGGCATCCTGGTTCACCGACGACCTCAAGGACTCCAAGAAGACCTGCCGCACCCTCGAGAAAGCCTGGATCCTCGACCGGACCACCGACAACATGACCGCCCTCAAACACGCTACCCGCAAGCACCACCAGCTCATCCGCACCACCAAGAAGAAATCCCTGAAGGAACGACTGGACAACAACGCCCACGACAGCAAAGAGCTCTTCACTATCGTCAAGGAGTTCTCCAACCCCAGCACCGGCACCAACGACATCACTCCGTCACAAGACCTCTGCGACTCCCTCGCCTCGTTCTTCCACCGCAAGATCGCCGACATCCACAACAGCTTCGGCGCCCCACCCACGCACCCAACCGTCAAACCAATGCCCCCCACCGCCACCCTTCGCACCTGGACCACGGTGACCACCGAAGACACAGCCCGCACGATGAACACCATCCACTCCGGATCACCGACCGACCCCTGCCCACACCACGTCTTCAACAAGGCCAACTCCACCATCGCACCCCAACTCCGGAACATCATCAACGCCTCCTTCAACACCGCCACCTTCCCGGAGAGCTGGAAGCACGCCGAGATCAGCGCCCTCCTGAAGAAACCTACAGCGGACCCCACCGATCTCAAAAACTTCCGCCCCATCTCGCTCCTCCCTTTTCCTGCTAAAGTCATCGAGAAGATCGTCAACAGACAGCTGACCGCCTTCCTCGAGACGAACGGATCCCTCGACCCCTCGCAGTCCAGCTTCAGAGCCAACCACAGCACCGAGACCGCCCTCATCGCAGCCACCGACGACATCCGGACCCTGCTCGACAAGGGGGAAACAGTGGCCCTCATCCTCCTGGACCTCTCCGCTACGTTCGACACGGTCTGCCACCGCACCCTAGTCCAGCGCCTCAGCAACATCGGTATCCAAGAGAAGGCACTGGAGTGGATCATCTCGTTCCTCGCCGGAAGAACACAAAGAGTCCGCCTCCCCCCGTTTCGCTCCGAGGCCACCAAAGTCATCTGCGGCGTCCCGCAAGGATCTTCACTCAGCCCCACCCTCTTCAACATCTACATGAAACCTCTCTCAGCCATCGCACGCCAGCACAACCTCAACATCATCTCTTACGCCGACAACACCCAGCTGATCATCTCCCTCACCAGAGACCCCGACACCGCCAGAACCTGCCTACACGAAGGGATGAAAGACGTCGCCGAGTGGATGAAGGACAGCCGCCTGAAACTGAACTCGGACAAGAAGGAAGTCCTCATCCTGGGATCTTCGCCCTCCGCCTGGGACGACTCCTGGTGGCCCCAAGCCCTGGGCACCGCACCCAAGCCAACCGACCACGCACGCAACCTAGGCTTCATCCTGGACCCCTCCCTCTCGATGACCAGACAAGTCAACGCCGTCTCCTCATCGTGCTTCAACAACCTGCGTATGCTTCGCAAGATCTTCCGCTGGATCCCGACCGAGACCAGGAAGACTGTCACCCAGGCACTCGTCACCAGCCGACTGGACTACGGAAACGCCCTCTACGCCGGAACCACAGCCAAGCTACAGAAAAGACTCCAGCGCATCCAGAACGCCTCCGCCCGACTCATCCTGGATGTCCCCCGACGCAGCCACATCTCCAGCCACCTGAGGAACCTGCACTGGCTCCCCGTCGACAAGAGGATCACGTTCCGCTCCTCACCCACGCACACAAGTCTCTCCACGACCTGGGCCCCAAGTACCTCAACGACCGCCTGACCTTCTACACGCCCACCCGCCAGCTACGGTCCACCAGCCTCGCCCATGCAGCCGTACCACGCATCCAAAGAGCCACCGCCGGAGGAAGATCCTTCTCTTACCTGGCTGCCAAGACTTGGAACTCCCTCCCCATACACCTTCGGCTGACCCAGGACCATCTCGCCTTCAGGAAACAACTCAAGATCTGGCTGTTCGAGCAGTAGCATACCCCTCCCCCCAAGCGCCTTGAGACCCTCCCAGGTGAGTAGTGCGCTATACAAATGGCATGATTGATTGATTGATTGATTACTTACTGATAGCCCCCAATACCAATTACCAATAACCAGTCAGTTGGCAGTGAAGAAGGTACAATCATTTATTATACAACAACTCTGCCAGAGGAGCCTCTCGCGACCTAACCCCTCGAGGTACGCCGAGAAGACTGATGGCACATTATCAAGAGATCACATATATACTGTTACATTTCGAAACCGTTACCTAAGAAGGAAAAATACAAGTTGGTACAGGTTGCTACAAAGGAAAGACCATATATGGCATACAAAGCAACTTCAGTTTTAGCTCAGCTCGTTATAGCAAGGTCGATGTGGGAAACTCCCTTCAGCCTGTCTCAGGAGGGTTCGCACAGCGCCTCCTGGAATGGGCTTATCCGGCCTACCCCCACCTATAACCTTGACAGGCCTAACATGCAGGAGCAGCAGTTTGTTGCAGTTGTCATGCTATTTCTCAAGGGAACAACCCTTACCGACTATAACGGTTGGATTTTGCTAGTTCTACAGGCAAGCTAGGCCACAAAATGGCGCTAGTCGGGTTAAGTTATAATACCCGTCAAAAGGCAGAAACTCATCTAGCGTGAGTAGCAACCACTAGAATATTGATTTATGTGAAACCCATTAATGTATTAGTACCTATACTGAACTGAATAGGTACATCATGCTAATTTCTGGACGATACTGTGAGTCTTCAGTTTACTCACAAGGCCTAATTTAGACTTCAGTCCCTCAGTCATCCAAATCAGAGTCAGACATGGGGCAGATAAAGGGTAAATTTGATTTAGTTATTGGGAAACTCAAAGCTTGGTAGAGTTCGAATAGGGGTTTTTCCCCTTTGAAACTAGTCAAGGCTTGATAGGAAATGCCAGAATAGATTAGGAAAGGTTAAAGTAGTTTAGGAGATGCCACAAAAAAGTGGATTTCCTATTTAAAGGGTGGTTAAAATCCCCTTGAAAGGGGGGGCGTGGCTTGGCGGGCGACGATGGCGGTTGCAGCCTTGTAGAGCTCCCGCTGGCCCGGACTTACTTTGTTCATTTATCCTGGCCCCCGAGCCCGCAGTGACTGCCTGGCAGGTGACATCGATCCAGGGGTGTGTCCTGCCGTCTCCGGTGTCTTGATCCCGCGCCTTCATCCTCTCTGGGACCCTGTGGCGCCGACGGCGGTGTGCGGCCTGGCAACTGGCCGTGAGCCGGGGACCTCGATTTTCGGGACGCCGAGTGGCGACTGCAGGCGCGCTGCCGACGGTGGCTTCTGCGGCACGGACCTTGGCCCGGCCCTGCAGCGTCCTGACCCCCGAGCCCGCGGATGGGACTTGGCAAGTGACATCGGTCCAGGAGGGGGTCCTGTCTTCTCCGGTGCGTTGATCCCGCGATCCCATCCCCTCTGAGACCTTGGAACGCCGGCGGCGGGGTGCGGCCTGGTGACTGGCCGTGAGCCGGGGACAGTGATTTTAGAGACGCCGAGTGGAGGCTGCGGAGGGTGGCGTCGGCGGCGCGCACCTCGGCCCAGCATTGCAGAGTCAGTAGCCCGAGGATTGCGGGGGTGCCCTGCCCCCGCTGGTTTCCTGAAGACGCTTGTGAGCAGCACGGTGTGGTGGAGGCCTGTCCTGCCCTTGTGAAGCCGGGGCCTTGAGTTTCGCGACGCCGGATTGTATTGGCCTGTCACGTCTCCCTTCGAGGGCACTGGAACCGACGTCTTGACCCAGGGCCAGTGTCCTCCGGCGCCTATCATAGTGGACTTGCCCCCGAAGCGCCTCCCCGCCCGTGCACCTTGGGCGGACATTTGTGGTGATTGACGCCGGGACGGCCTGTCCCGCCTGGGTGGGACCGGTCCCCGGATTTCGTGGCCTCGGGCCTGGGCTGGCCTCTTGGGACTCTCCCACTACAGTTCTTTTCAGGGGCCTGGGCCTCCAACGCTAGTGGCAGTACCTGGGGGGTCCTGAGCCTTGTTGGTAGGAGTGCCGGCCTTGCCCGGCGAGCGGTCCCGGCGAGCCCGTGCTGGGCCATGACCAGAACCGGAGGTGGCGGCCCGCCTAAGCATGGCCCTATCGATAAATTCACGGGGCCTAGTGGTGGCTCCGGGGCGGCCGGTGGCAGCGGTGGTCCTGGGCCGGACAATGCGGCGATCCTGGCGGCCATCACCCAATCCCGGGATGCGCTTGATGCCAAAATCGGAGCGGTGGGTGAAGATGTCACGCTGTTGCGCCAGGACCTCCGGAATGCGGTGGGTCGGATCACCGAGGCCGAGTCCCGAATAACGGTGACCGAAACGGACATCGGCGCCCTGAAGAAGCGGTTGGCGGAAGTGGAGGGAGTCCAGAAGACGTTGGCGGCCCGCGTGGAGGATGCCGAGGGGCGCGCACGGAGGAACAACCTCCGCTTTATTGGCTTTCCGGAGAGGTGCGAGAAAGACGACATGGAGGGGTTCTTGACCCGGTGGCTGGAGAGTTGGCTCCCCGAAGGGGTGCTGTCCACGTGCTTCGTTATCGAGAGGGCGCACAGGGCCCTAGCTCAGCGGCCACCGGAGGGTGAGCGTCCCAGGTCTGTCATAGCCCGGCTGTTGAATTATCACGACCGTGATGTCATCCTGCGGGAGGCCAGGGCCAAAGGCTCGCTTACCTTTGAAAATCGTACCATTATGATCTTTCCCGACTACACGAGGTTGGTGCAGAAGCAGAGACAATCCTTTGTGGCTGCCAAGGCCAAGTTGAGGGGCTTGCAGCTCCAATACTCTCTCCTATACCCGGCCCGTCTGCGAGTGGTACACCAGTCCAGAACGCACTTCTTTGATTCACCTGAGGAGGTTTTCCGTTGGACCGACGAGACGGTGCAGCTCCGGCCGCATCCCCAGCCGGGCCTGAATCCGGGCGGGTCCCAGAGGTCATCGCCGGAGCGGTCGAACCACCGGAGCCGGAGGGGTCGACACCGGAGGTCCCGGTCTCGGAGGCGGGCGGCCTCTGCTAGTGCATCGCAGACGAGTGGTGCGAGGGACTCGGAACACTCTGATGCCGACAGTTGAACACTGGTGGGACTGGACCTTGTTGCTGAGTCCTGAGTTGCCCTTCATAGGCTGGTGAGACTGTTCTCTTTTGACTTCCCTATGCCAGTCTGTTCCTGGTTCCTGACTCCTATTGTTTTTAGCGGGAGCACGGTAGGGCTCGGGAGGCACCTTTTGTGGGCCTCTGACCCTCACGGTTGTGAGTGTAGTGGGGGGGGTGGTGTGTGTGTGTTGATTGGGGTGTTGGGATCCATTGGTATGGCGGGCCCTGGGTTCTCTGTTCTGGACCCGGGACTTTCCATGCCGCGACAGATGCTTCAATGTTCTCTGAAGTATTGGGGAGGGGGGAGTGGGGCGTGGGGGGATGTTCTTTGGTTGCTAATGGTTGGGGGGGCCTGGGTCTGGGGGGGGTTGCTGAGTTTTGGGAAGGGTAGGGGGGGACCACACGTGCCTATGATCGTTGATTTTGTTGTTTTGTGGGGTGCGCCGGGGTGGTGTGGAGGGCCGGGTGCTGGTCCCTGTATTGACTATGGCTGATGCCGTGACTATGTCTCCTCCTAAGGCCCTGCGTGTTGTGACGTGGAATGTGAGAGGAATGTTGGATAAAATCAAGCGTGGGGCTGTGCTACGATGGGGGAAGAGGGAGATGATAGATGTGCTGCTGCTTCAGGAGACCCACATGCTGGGCTCCAAGGCCCTTAGCCTCCAGAGATATGGGTTTCAACAAGTATACCATGCCGGTTTTACAAGGGGCTCGCGGGGGGTGGCTATCCTGGTGCACCGTAGAGTGGCTTATGTGCATGAGAGGCAATGGATAGACCCTCAGGGCCGCTTTGTTTTCATCAAGGGCCAGCTGGGTTCTGAACAGGTGGTGTTTGGTAGCGTGTACGCCCCCCCCCCCCTCTCCAATGGGCCCTGTCTGAGCGCTGTTCGCGCTGTGGGATGAGATTCCGGAGGTGCTGACCATGGTGGGAGGTGACTGGAATGAGGTTATGGATGTGGGCCTGGATCGTCGGAGGCGGGCGCCGGCTGTGGTGGATCCCCCCCCGCTGCTGCTCCCACCAGATTGAGCGCGACTGCGAGTGGTCTGGGATGGGTTGATGTGTGGCGCCACTTTCATCCTGCTGAGCGTGAATTCACATTTGTGTCAGCGGTGCATGGGTCCTTTTCAAGGCTGGACTATCTGTTTGTGCCGGGTGCCTGTCTGAGTCGCGTCAGGGATGCGGTGATACTCCCCAGGGGCCTGTCTGATCACTCCCCGGTCCTGGCGACTATGACCCTCCCCTCCCGACGACAGCCGTTTAGGTGGCGGATGTCGTCCTGGCAGCTGCAACGGCCCGAATACGTGCATCACCTGCGTGTGGCGATTGATCTTTATTGGCGTGAGAATCTTGTGGGTGATGTGGATGCAATGGTGGTGTGGGAGGCACTGAAACCCACGGTACGGGGTATTGATATTGCATGGTGTGTGGCTGCTAGGCGGAAGCATCAGGAAGCCATTGTGACCGCTGCCGCCCGTGTGGTGGAGTTGGAACGGCGTGGTAGTCTTGGGAGCGACGAAGACGTGCTGCGGCGGCTCCTACAGGCCCAACAATCGTATGCCTCCGTCTTACACGATGAAGCCCGGCAGGCGTGGCTCGCCACGCGCAGCAGGGTATACCAGTGGGGCGACAAATCCTGCACTATGCTACACAGGTTGTGCCAGGCGACTTTCCAGCCTCTTGTGTTTCCGGGCCTTGCGGCTGAGGACGGCTCAGTTATGACTGACCCGGCCCTATTGGCGGCCAGCTTTGCCCGCTATTATGAGACGCAGTACGCCCCTTGTGACCAATTGGAGGAGGCTGGGATCTCCGCTTATCTTGACGACCTGCTACCGCGGGCCGTTTCTGATGAGACCAGGACCGCCCTGGACGCCCCGCTCACGGCTGAGGAACTCGGGGAGGCCCTTGGTCAACTGAATGCCGGGAAGGCGCCCGGCCCGAGTGGCTACCCGTGCGAATTCTATAAACAGTTTCACGTCCAGCTGGGGCCCCACTATCGGCGTGCCCTGGAGGCGGCGCGGGTACAGGGGGAGATGCCGCCGGACTGGCGCCATGCCGAGATCGTGGTCTTTTTAAAACCGGGCAGGGAGCCGGACAGGCACGACTCCTACCGGCCTATTTCCTTGTTAAACATCGAGGCTAAGATCCTGGCTAAGGCCTTAGCGAACCGCCTGCTACCCCACATCTCTGACCTGGTCCACCCGGACCAGGCTGGATTCATGCCTGGGAGGGCTACCCGACACAACATCCGACGGGCACAGGCGGCAGTGGATGCTATGGGAGCTAGCGATGAACAGGCGGCACTCTTCTTGGCGGATATGGACAGGGCCTTTGATTCTGTGAATTGGGTTTATCTGTTTGCCCTCCTGGCCCGCCTCAACCTGGGGCCGGTTTTCTTATCGTATGTCCGTCTCCTCTACACTAACGTGACGGCCTCGGTCCGTGTGGCCGGTGCTACCTCTGGGCGTTTCCATATAAGACGTGGCACTCGGCAGGGCTGCCCCCTGTCCCCGTATCTGTTTGCCCTTGCCATGGAGCCCCTGGCGTCGCGGGTACGAGTGGATGCCCGATTGTGTGGCTTTGTCTGGAATGGGGACCTGGCGGACAGAATTGCGCTGTATGCGGATGATGTCCTCTTCTTTCTCACCGACCTGCAACGCTCGGGCCCCCGGGTCCTGGAGATTATGCGGGCGTTTGGCGAGGCATCGGGCCTCCATCTCAACCTCAACAAATCGACCCTGTGGGTGCTGGGCGGCGGAGTGGTTGCCGACCCCTGGGCTGCGGAGTTGCGGGTGGCGACGGGAGGCCTAAAGTACTTGGGCGTTTTTCTATCGGAGTCGCGGGCAGTGGCCTGGGCGCGTGGAGTCCTGCCGGTGTGGGAACGGGTACAGGCTGATGTCAAAACTTGGTCCAGGATGCCGCTCACTATCTTTGGTAGATCGGCCATCTTCAAGATGGTGGCGCTTCCGCGTCTACTGTACCAGCTCCAGAATTTCCCATACCCTATCGGCCTGGAGTGGTTCCGTCAGGTTAACTCTGTTTTGGGTCGTTTCCTGTGGGATGGGGGTGCGGCCAGAGTAGCACTGAAGACGTGTTTTCTGTCCACATACTGTGGCGGCCTGGCCACCCCGGACCTCCTCTCCTACTACCAGGCTTCCCAGCTACTTGTACTTAATGAGTGGTGGTATGGAGATAGAAGCGATCCAGCTTACGCCCTGGAACGGTCACTCATGGGTGACCATACGCTCCACACCATTCTGTATTCGGCTCGCCGGCGTCGCGGGTTACCCTCGGTCACAAGGGTGGTCTTTGCCGTGTGGCGACAATCCTTGCGCCGCATGGGATGGTGGGGCAAGTTGACGGCTGAGACGCCGCTTTGGCATAATGGTCTGCTCCCTGAGCTAGCGGCTCTGGCCGGCTTTGAGGGTTGGGAGGCCATAGGGGTTACGCAACTGGGACAGGTCGTGTCTGGCACCACTCTCAAATCCTTCGAGGAGCTCCGCACGGAATTCCAGATGCCTCAGTCCCAATTCTTCCGTTACCTTCAGCTGCGCCATGCCCTCGCCCCGAGCGTCGCTGGTCTCGACTCCCTGCCAGAGTTTAGCCCGATCGAGGCCAAGGTGTTTATGGGAGACTTGGGAGACAGGAAGGTCTCCAAGATATACCAGACACTTGTTGTCCACTGCTCCTCCACCCTGCACTCCCTTCGGGAGGCGTGGGAGGTGGACGTGGGTCCCCTTGATGACGACGACTGGAGGGAGGCGCTGGAGTCCCCACGTGGAACTGCCATTGCTATCCGGCTCCGGCTCATTCAGTTCAGGTACCTGCATCGGGCATACTATACACGTGAACGTTTGTGGAAAGCTGGTTTGATTGCATCCCCGGAATGCTTGCGCTGTGGTGCGGTGCCTGGGTCCTTACTGCATACTGTGTGGACGTGTGGCCGGCTGACTGGGTTCTGGAGGGGTGTGTGGAGTTGCCTGGCTGAGGTGCTGGGCTGGGACCTTCCTCGTACCCACCGATTGGGCCTACTGCACATCATGGAAGGGATTGGGGGTAACATGTATAAGCGCCATTTACTGCTCTTGGGGCTGGTTGTGGCCAAGCGAGACCTGGCCCGGGCATGGAAAGCGGTGAGGGCCCCCCCCCTTTCTGCTTGGAAGGCGGGGCTGGATTACTTCATGGGTCTGGAGAGACCGGTCTTTGAAGCAAGGGGCTGTCCCCACAAGCACTTCAAAATTTGGAAGCGTTGGGCTGACTATCGTGGTCTATTCCTGGACCCCCCTGCGGAGCGTGAGGAGGACATTTGTTCACAGTGACACTGTTGGCCCGAAGTACCATTGCCCTGGCGGCGCTGCACCTACTTGCTTTTCTTTATTGCTTTCTATGCACGTGTGGTGGGGGGTCCGGGGCGGGGGGGTGGTGTTGTGGGCTAGGGTGGGTCACTGGGGTGCTTCTATACTGAGCATATTTTCTGAGTCTACTCTCGCATTTGCTACCTATGTACTTGCTGTTTTGATGCTGTTGTGGTGTTCTTCGGTTGTGGAGATACCACATTCTCAATGCTCATTTGCTCAATAAAATTGGTTGTGAAAAAAATCCCCTTGAAAGGTACAGGTTGAAGAATGTCCTTTAAAGGTACAGTAAAGGAACTTGTCTTCAAATAATCCCCCTTTTTAGGTCTGCCCAACATGGACTGTGCACATGCGCAGACTCGCTGCCGAGATTTTATGTTTTTGAGGGAGCTTCAGTATCTGGCTTTAAGCCCCACCCCTCTAACCCCATTGGCTGGCGCCACTGTTTATGCTAAACGGTGGCCAGCCATTGGGAAAGAGCACTTTGTGAGGTATAGTTTTCTCTTTTTCGGCTGTCCCACTTGGACGGCCTTGCCTGCATTACGGCTGTCTTAAGCGAATTCTTATCTTTATGGGGTCATGTGTTTCAAACACATGGCCCCCTAAAGACAAAAAATCGGCGGACCATGCTTGTACTGTCTTTCTGTAACTATTTCATCAGCCAATCAACGCCTATTGACTTGAAGCAAAACAGAGTCTCTCTACTTCATGTCCAGCACAGAAAGGGGCTGTAGTCGTCCTAGGCACGCGATGGCCTCAGCGCTGTAAACAGTCTGAGGAAATGGCGTCCGAAGCAGCACCGGATGAAGCACAGCCGCCTGCCTCACCTCCAGAACAAAACAAGCTGGTGAGTAAGAACGTCTCTATTTCCTGACAAGAATGATTTCCCCGATGAATGCTGGGCTCCCCCTATTTGTAGCACTGTTAGCACTGTTAAGCCAGAGCAGGCTATATGCATACAGACACACAAGGAAATTAACTGCATAGAATCCAAAGTTTATAGGTGTCGTGAGAGCTGAACATTTGAAATTAAAAGTTTTATGTCTTGACTCCCTCCTAAAAGGTCATTTCGTTGGGCTTTTTGCCACGCAAATGACCGCATTTTAACAGCGGCTTTTGAGCCAGGTGATCTGCGAGCGAGGCAGTGTTTCCCTTGGTGTGCCCCCGACAGCCAGCTCTCTCTCCCTTTCCAAACTCACCGTGTTGGAGATGCCCAGCACCGCCCTTACACAAATGTAATAGTTGACTCATTTTAATTTCTTTAGAAATGCGGGTGGATGGATCTACTTTATATGTTGATTTACTTTCTTTTTCTTTTTTACAGATTTTCTTTTGCAAAATTGTACACTTTCATTGTAAGGTTAGACAGTCTTGTGCTTCTAGATGAATCTGGCCTTCACAAAGCATAGCCCCAAAAACATATATAAATATAGGTGCGAGAAAATGGGCAGGCAGTTAGTTACACAATAATGGCAAACAACTATCCCAGTATAGACAATATCGTGTCACCTGTGGCACCATTCAGAGTTTCCATTCAAAAGGTGTTTTTAGGTCAGCCCCAACATTGTGCGCTGTTTCTGCAAGGGGTAATGAATACTGTAAATGACTTGGAGCCCGCCCATTACTTTTTACCATTACCACTGCTGGCTTCATTGTAATTTTTTTAGCTGCCTCCTAATTGGTTACTATATGTCTCAAGTCACTTCCTTTTATTTCACCCGATCATCCGAAGCTCGTGCTGTGATTGAGGTACTTTTTTTTCCTTTCTCTAATCATCTTTTCCACTTCCATGCTACACCTTTGGGTTGTTTTTAATTTCCGTCCTTCAGATGTCTTTGTTGTTGCCTTAATTTGTGTTGAAATGTGTTGCTTCATTTTACAGCACCAAACAAACGGCACAAACTATTAAAGCAGTTTGTGAATTTGTTTTAGAGTTCGGCACTTCCTTTTATAGCACCAAACAAATGGCACATAATATTAAAGTACTCGGAGTGACTGCATGTGCTTGTAGGCTGCTACTCTTCTCTGCGCTTACAAAGTATGTGTCTATTTAAAGCGTACACTAGCCTGAAAACAGACTCCCATAGTTTTTCCAGACAAGCAGTCCAGTCACTGGCCAGGCTGCCACTAAGCAACTTAAACATTTTGGACACATCTGTGCCTTTTAAAACACCAGGTATGTGGCTTTTTAAACTGCCTCAATTTTGGGCAGTGCTGCTGATAATCAATTTCTCCTTTAAACCTCTAGCCTCAGTCCTGTATGTTTTCCACCTCATTTTTGTGCATTAAAAGTATGTCTATTTAAATCTATTCAATTTTGTGCAGCACAGCAACAACTCTATTTCTCTCTAAAACCAATGCCTAAATCCTTATTCTCATATATATTCCAACCAAAGTGCTTTCAGGTGCCATATATTTTTTACAGGGCCCCACCATTCAGATGCCTTTCTGCTCTCAGCCGCTGGCCCAGGGGGTGCCACAGGGCTCATCACTGAGCCCTACCCTTTTCAGTCTGTACATGGGCCCCCTGGCCGATATCGTTGTGTGTCATGGTTTTTAGATGTTTTCATACGCTGAAGATACGCAGCTGGTAGTCACCCTGTCACAGAATTCTGTGGATGCGGCTGCCTCGTTGAGGGCCTGCCTCTCTGAGGTAGCGCAATGGATGGACCTCAACTGCTTGAAATTAAATGCAGGCAAGACCGAGGTCCTCATCCTCGGAAGACAGCCCTCAATTTGGTCTCCTGATTGTTGGCCTGCATCACTTGGGGCCCGATGTAGGTAAATCTCATTTACATACTCTAGAATACCGAATTTTACCGACATGAGGCCCATAGGAATCAATGTCAATTACCGAATCGGTAAATACCAATTCGGTAAAATTACCGAATTGTCAAGGGGGACAGGGTGTCACTTTGACACCCTGTTGCACCCCTGATTCTGGCTTGTGTGCCATGTGACACACATGCATGCCCTTAGGGCATGTATGTGTGCCACATGGCACAGGTGTACATTCACAGATGTGCATGTATACAGGAATTCGTTATTTACCATGAAATAGTATTTCATGGTAAATAACGAATTCTTAAGGGCCTGTGGCACTGTTTTCAGTTCCACCTACATCTAGATTTACCAATTCAGTAAATTTACCGATTCGGTATTTTACCGAATCGGTAAATTTACCGAATCGGTAAATTTAAGGCCCCCTACATTTCAAAAGCCAAATAACGGTTGGTAACGGCCGAAATCGGCCGTTACCGACCGGTATTTGGTGTCCTACATCAGGCCCTTGGTTCCTTCCCTTTGCCAAAGCCTAAAATTAACAAGCATTTACAATGCAATAGGTCTCGAATTTGCGAGAGTTTTAGCCATTGGCATTGCATTCCTCTAATCCTTGGTGCGATGCAAAGCTGCGTTAGAGTTTGTGGCCTGCGTCGGGGAAGAGAGGAGTTTGCGGGAACCTCAGAGGCAAAAGAATTAATGCGCTAGGGCTGGACGCGGAACATAATAATAGAGCAAAGAAGCGGAATATTGAACATAGTAAGCAAACATCGTAAAAACTTTAAATTGGCGAAAATCCTGAAAATAATCAAAGGTAAAATATATATTACAAATAATTGTACAACAAGGAAAAAGCATATTAATGTGGACACCGCTAGGGAGGCGGGGGAGCGCACACGCAATGGTGGGACAAGTGAAAAGGGTGTAAGGAGATCTCTGTAAATTGGAGATCGGTACGGAAGTAGTGGTAAAGGGGGGTGGAGCTAAGCCACACACAAGGGTACTTAAAAATAGAGATAAAAGACAATTATTGGTAAGAAGAAAAGTTGAACTTATCTGCTTGGAGACACATTTAAAAGAGGCAGATTGTTGATGGCTCATGCCTTTTATGTGTTGCTATTGTTCTATTCTGCAACCATTTAATATTGTGATGTATGTGGCTGCTTGGACTGGATTAAAATAATAATGCATACTGTAGCCTCTGTTCTTGTAATGAAATTTAGGTGAAGGGGTATGATGTTAGCCAGGCCTATATTAGTGTACCTATGTAACATGAGCAGGATTACTGTCAGACTCAAGACCCAATGTAACACAACCCTCCAAGGAACTTTATAAATTCTTGACAAAGTCCCCCAACTCCTCCCATTGACCCTCACAGCAAAGTGTAAAGTGGCATTCACTTTAACAGGAGGGCCATCTTTAGACAATCCTTTTGCCAGATTGATAGGAGATTTAATTCTCACCCAATCTCCCACATAAACACTAGACTCAAATCCACTCTCATCAGGAACAACAGAATGAGCATGTGTCCTCACTTCAGTTTGAGGATTCCCACACCATGACTGTGAACCCCATTTTTTCATCCAAGCCGGGCACATATGAAAAGAAGCCTCCCTTCCATGGAGCAGTACAATAGGGCTCGAACCCATGATAGGACTGTGAGTAGTGCGATGAGCCCACAATATACTTTGGACTGCTTCTGTGATATCAATCCTAGTAGAAACAGCCCACTGAACACACTCAACTAAAATGCGGTTTGTGCGCTCAAGAAACCATTTGCCTGTGGGTGATAAAGAGTGACACATCGATGTGAGACCTCAGATTGACTTAAAAACACAGACATCTCTTGGAAGTAAATTGCACCCCATTGTCAGATACAATCTCTTTAGGGAACCCCTCTCTGGCAAAAATACACTGAATGGAATTTGATAACTTCCTGTGTATTGGGATCAGAGATGAATTGAGCCTCCCACCACTTACTGAAGTAATCCGCAACAACCAAAGCAAATTTGTATTTATTAGGTAAGACATTAAAAGGACTCAAAAAATCTTTGGCTAATTTCAACCAAGGAGCATAGGTATATCCACCTCTTGTAAAGGAGTAGTAGCGTCCTTGATGACTTTGTCACTGGTGCAACAAGTCACACATCCCTCTACAACATCATTACTTGGCGATCCATAGAAAGCCACCATTACGCACATCCGATCCTTCTTTTGGTGCTTGATTGTCCAAGATGACTCACATGACCATAGTCGTTGATGCAAGCCCTCAGCGACTCAGGTGGAATACATTTATTCCCAAGCATGACCATTTCAACCTCCTCCAAAGTAAGCTCATCAGCAATCTCAGCAAAAGGGTGAAGCTCATTATCCCAATGCTTTTCTTTGGGCCAGCCTAACACTATGAAACCCTTAACTCTCTTGAGTACGGAATTCGACTCCATAGCACAGAACCACTCACGTTCAGAAAAACAACCCTGACTGCAAACATCCACAGCAGCGATCAGACATTCTTCATCAGCATCATCATCACAAAGTTTCTGTTTTCCCAAAGGTAAAGGAGAACTTGAGCGAAAATCAGCTCTTGTGATTTTCCCACCAGGAATATGAGCAACCTCAAAATCATATTGCAACAATTTAGAACTTATTCTTGGAATTTTTGGAGTATGATCCTTGACAATATTACCATTGAGAATGGGGATGAGCGGTTTGTGATCAGTCAATAATCTGAACGTTTTACCCCAAAGAAAACACTTGAATCTTTCGACAGCCCAACAACATGCCAGCAACTCTTGCTCAATTATAGAGTCATTTTTTTCACTTGGATGTAATGCTTGGGAGGCAATCCCAATGATGTGTTCCTTCCCCTGCTTGAACTGAGATCATCCCTCCTTTTCCATCCAAATTGGCATCCACAGACGCAGTACACTGCAAGATCCAAGTTCTTGCTTTATGTTGGTAAATTCATCCTGACAGGATTTAACCCAGATAAATGTGGCCTTTCTCTTCAGTAAACCTCACATATGTACAGTTTTTGCAGCAAAAGTTGAGATAAACTTTGAGTAAAACTCACATACTCCCAAAAATGAAGAGACCTGTTCTTAGGATGAAGAACACGAAGCATTCACAATGGCCTCAATAAGACCTTCCCTAGGTAAAATACCATCACCAGAAATTCGATGACCCAGGTATTCAATTGTTTCCACACCGAAAACACATTTGAGCTTGTTGGCCACAATCCCTTCCTCCTGTAATCTTTCCAATGAAACTGCAAGATTTTTATCATGTGATTCCTTGCACCTTCCTGCAACCAGAATATCATCCTGAAAAACCACAGTGTTGGTGACACCCTCTAAGACTTTTTCCATAACAGGTTGAAAAACTGAGGCCGCCGAATCTAAGCCAAACGGCATCCTTTTGAACTGAAAAGTCCCAATAGGAGACACAAAAGCAGTCAAATGTTTACACTCTGGATCCAATTCTACAAGGTGGTACGCGGAGGCGAGATCAATTTTAGAAAAGAATCTAGCACACCCAAACTTAGATAGAATATCATCACTACGAGGAAAAGGATGGGAGTACACCCAGATCTCTTTGTTCAGACTGCGCAAGTCAATGCACACTTTAAGACTCCCATTCTTCTTACGAGCACCACCAAAGAAGACAACCAAAGAAAGGACTCAATTGGTTCAATGACTTCCGACTCACACATCCTTTTAAGCTCACCCGTCAAATCACCTCTGATACTAAATGGTATATTAAGTAGCTTGTGTTTAACCTGGGTAGTTTGCTCCTTAACTTTAAGACCTTTGACACATTCCAAACTCTCACCTTGAGGGGTGTCATCCACAACGAGACTTGTTCAATAGTGCCTGGTCTAAGTGTCATGCCAAATAAACCCTGATGATACCAACCAAATATATTAAGACCTTTCTTTGCCATTTAAACCTTCCCATGGATATGTCTGCCTTTGAAAACAAGACTCGTTTAGACAGATCCCTTCAATTAATTTCTCCTGCCTTCATAAGAAACAGGACTTCTGTCTGGTGGATTCAGAGATTTATCCCGCAAAAACACTTTCAAACACTTATTTGGTAAGCATAGTCATGCGTGCTCCAGAATCCACCAACAATTGTACAGGCTTTCCATCATGCAAAACTTCTACTACGGGATCAACACAATTTTCGGAGTCATTCTGACCAACAAAGATTCTATCCTTAGATATTTTTTATATTTTCGTTACTTATGTGCACAGAGGTGGGTGCTGTTACCCTGGGAGATGTCCAGGAGGAACACTATGTGTTCTAAAAATACCCCTCACACACTATGAGTCCCATAGTGTCATGCTTCATCATGGGGGTCTTCCCGTCCCTCTACGGGGCGGGGCGTGCTACGACAGACGAATATGGAATACATGGAAGCACTGTTTTTCTATGATAGGCTATGTGTGATGTGGATAGTGGGAGTGGTAGGGAGTGTGATGACTAGTGAAAAAACTTTAAAAATTTCGTGGCTAGTAGAAAAATATATTTTATTCGCTTCTCCAGCTGGAAATTTTAAAAAGGGGTTAGGTAGGGTGTAATTAATATGCCCCCCCTGGTCGACATGTTTCGTAAGCAGTCCCCCCTGCTTTACTCATCAGGACCATATGCGATCCCTAGTACACTCAGAAAAATCTGAATATATGTAATATGCCTTTTGTCCTAAAAACAGATTGCAAAAATAGGCTAATCTGTTTTAAAAGGTGTTGATAATTCGCCCCTACAAAAATTGGCAGCTAGGCCATCTGAAATACAAAAGGAAAAAAACAATATTTGTATGCTTTGCTCATCAACACATCACCATAACGTGGAACTTTCATTACACAGAAGGGTAAACAGTGATATATTTTGTGATATATTTTTTCGTGATATATTTTTAGAGATATAGTTTTAGAGATATATTTTTCTCAGAAAGAAGTTCTCTCCTTAGTAAGGTAGTGCTTCAATTGAAGTTACCTTGCTGTTACTCCATTTAAATGCACATCACTTGCGTAGTAGAAAACAAGAAAAAGCACTCACACAAATGCTTGCATTGTATTGAAATTGTGGCGTTGGAAGACAGGCAATGACACACACCCACTCACATGTATCAGACACACGTCAGATCGCTTTGAAATTTAGAAAAACTGTATATGTATACAGCGAATGATTTTGTCTATCATTTGCATTTTTTTAGGGTTTGGCAGATATTATGAAAAACCGTAGTGAAATATATACAATACATACATAGTTCCTTTTTAAACTGGCCTCATGAGCTCGCCTCGGAGGGGAGGGTGTCTTCAATGGTAAACACTGCAGGGGAATCAGAGAACGAGAAAGTGTTTTTGAAAACAATCTACAGTTACCGCTATATTAATAAGTACTTCGGTTAGAAAATCCGGTCGGGGACCATTTGAGATTGGTTATCGATAAAACAGGAGTATAAATATTCCATGGTTGTTGCCTCTATCAGGAGTGTGCCGTTTATTAGAGACCCCGGCCTGGGTCTATTACTAACATGACCTGAGATCTGTCCTCTCCTACACTATGGCCTCCGTGCTGCTCTGGTGGTAGAAGAGAGTGGAGTGGCCAGACTATTTAACTACCCGTTAATTGGATAGTTAATGGGTAGATTCAAGGCAGCTGTTGTTTGGAGCCATTCCGCGTGTGAAAAAACTTATGCGACTTGCTTCCTTTCTAGCGCGTCAGTGAGAAGACTCGAGCGCTAACAAAAATGGCCACCACTGTTGTCCTGATGATATAGAATGTGAAATACTCACTTCTGGATTCGTTATTAGATGGGGAAAATTGGGGAAAGTGAAATAAAAAAACGGGGATCATGCAAATAAAGGTTAATGTCCTTTGCATACTATAAAAGTGTGTATCAGCGAAAAGTTGATTTTGAGTAACTGTCAGTTCAGAAAATAAGGGCGAAAATCCTGCACATACTATGCAAGTTTGTTTGAGCAAAAAAGGGGCTGACGGTTGGTTTTTATTGACAGTAAGTTTAGAGAAACTGATGGTCTGTGTCCAGAGTTGTCTGTCATAGTTCGCAAAAGCCCTGGATCACTTCAGATTGAAAGAGTCTATGTGTGGAGCACGCAGATGGCAAGATATTGTATGTCAGCATTAAGAAGCACCTTGGATTATAACAGCTGGGGGTGCTATATACTTTCACTATGGTGTTCAATGTTTGTCAAAATGGCCTGATTAAAGTTGACCCCACAGAATTTCATCATTTAGCCTGTTCTTGCTAGTTTTGAGGCGGAAAACCCATCTTTGTTCTTTCTCAAATAAATATCTCTCATTCTGTACCTGTTCAATCACAGTCCAAGAGATATCATCAATATTGTGCCCTTTCTCCAGATAATGGGATGCCATTTTTGTGGTTGATTTTTTACACTTTATGTTGCTCTTATGTTCTCCTTTTCTTGTTTTTACAGGTCTGGTTGTCATGCCGATATATTCCAGGTGGCAAGGGCAGGTTATTAGATATACCACGTTGGCGCTGTTGCATGTAGTGAATTTCCTCTGTTCCCATGTAGTGCCATTCTGGAATTTGCTTTTCTTAGTGAGGTGGTATACTTTGCATCTTCCGCACGGATGATGTCCTTGTATGTTGGCCAGAGTGGACGTTGGGTCTTGTAGTACCGCTTTCTTCGGTCTTGTGTGGACAATTGTGTCTCGTATGCTTTTGCCCCTTCTGTGCGAAAAAATTGGTTTGGGGATGTTCAGACCACCGCTATTGAGAATCCTCCAATGTTTGTTGACAATTTTTGTTACTTGGTTTGAATTGGTATTATATGTTGTGATGCAGAAAGGTCTTTTCACTTCAGTTTTCGCAATAGGAGGTTCAAGAAGACTTTCTCTGCAATTGCTGCGTGCCCTTTTGTACGCCTGATTTATTATTTTTTGGGGTTATTTTCGTGTTTCCAGTTTCTTTTTGAGCTCTTCAGATTGAATTCGAAATTTGAGATTTCAGTGCAGTTATGTCTTAAGCGTAGAAATTGCCCGTAGGGAAGGTTATCCCTCAGATGTCTTGAATGGAAACTTTGGTATATCAATAAGCAGTTCTTGGATGTTGTCTTGAAATGGGTGGTCGCCACTAGTCTCTCATCTTTAGGAAAAATGTTCAAATCTAAAAAGACCAGTTGTTCATTAGAAATAGTGCTGGTAAAGTTCAAGAAATCATCTTGGTAGTTCAACCAGGTGATGAAACGGTTAGCATTCGCTTCATCCCCATCCCAGATGATCAGAATATCATCTATGTACCTTTTCCAGGTTTTGATGTGCTTGTGGTAAGGATTGCTTGATTGTAGTATTTTCGTGGTCTCTAGGTGGTACACATAGAGACCAGCTATGCTGGGAGGAAAGGTGCTCCCCATGCTGGGCCCATATTTTTGGAGGTCCAAGGTGTTGTAGTCCTCAAATAAATGTCTTTAATTGCTAGATGGCAGCATTTCATCACGATGTTTCTCGGTGTTTGATATTCCCAGTCGGTATCGAACAAAACTTCTTCAATGATATTTAATGTCGCATTGTGCGGGTGACTCGTGTAGATGCTCTCTACGTCACAGCTTATTAGAAGTTAGTTCCTGGGATCAAAAGCGAGGTTCTCCAGGAGGATCAAGACATCTTTCATATCATTCAAATATGTTGATGTACGTTGCACCATTGGTCTAAGATATGCATCCGCAAATTTAGAGACCGGCTCTAGGATAGTTCCTATCCCTGACACGATTGGATGGCCTGGGGGGCTGTCCAGGCTTTTGTGGATCTTGGGGATGGTGTATGGGTAAGGTGTCACGGGGGTTTCTTGGATGAGAAAATCTCCTTTCTTGGCCATCCACCCGTGTGTGATCACTTCTTCCACCATGGTCAGTATTTTGGTTTTGATTTCATCTGTGGGGTCTTCGGAGAGAATTTCGTAGTTTCTCTGGTCTTGGAGTAGTCATCTGCACTCTTGGTCTTATTTGGATGCTGTCTGTATAACAATGGCTCCCCCTTTATCTGCTGGTTTTATTACCAGCTGGGTGTTGTTGCCTAGTTCTTGTAGTGCTCTCTTTTCTTCGTTCGTAATGTTCTGAAAGACATGTTTGTTGTCAAGGTCTTCTAGTCTTCTAGGTCTTTCATTACTGCTTTCTCAAAGGTTAGTAGTTCGATGGGAAGAGTGCAGTCTAAAGGTGTGAGTTTTGACTTTGGTTTCAGACCAGAGTCTCCTTTCTGTGTATCATCTCTCTTTTTGTTTGCAAAGAAGACCTGTAGTTTCAGTCTTCTTATAAACTCCTGCATCCCTTTGCATAGCAGGAATTTATCCATGTGGTTGGTTGGCACATACCCTAATCCTTTTTCCCTAACTACAGGTCTTCTTTGCAAACAAAAAGAGTGATGATACACAGAAAGAAGACACTGGTCTGAAACCAAAGTCGAAATTCACACCTTAGTTATGTGCATTTAAATGGAGTAACAGCAAGGTAACTTCAATTGAAGCACTACCTTACTAAGGAGAGAACTTTTTTCTGAGAAAAATATATCTCTAAAACTATATCTCTAAAAATATATCACGAAAAAATATACCACAACATATATCACTGTTTACCCTTCTGTGTAATGAAAGTTCCACGTTATGGTGATGTGTTGATGAGCAAAGCATACAAATATTGTTTTTTTGCTTTTGTATTTCAGATGGCCTAGCTGCCAATTTTTGTAGGGGCGAATTAGCAACCCCTTTTAAAACAGATTAGCATATTTTTGCAATCTGTTTTTAGGACAATAGGCATATTACATATATTCAGATTTTTCTGAGTGTACTAGGGATCGCATATGGTCCTGATGAGTAAAGCAGGGGGGACTGCTTACGAAACATGTCGACCAGGGGGGGCATATTAATTACACCCTACCTAACCCCTTTTTAAAATTTCCAGCTGGAGAAGCGAATAAAATATATTTTTCTACTAGCCAGGAAATTTTTAAGGTTTTTTCACTAGTCACCACACTCCCTACCACTCCCACTATCCACATCACACATAGCCTATCACAGAAAAACAGTGCTTCCATGTATTCCGTATTCGTCAGTCGTAACATGCCCCGCCCCGTAGAGGGACGGGAAGACCCCCATGATGAAGCATGACACTATGGGACTCATAGTGTGTGAGGGGTATTTTTAGAACACATAGTGTTCCTCCTGGACATCTCCCAGGGTAACAGCACCCACCTCTGTGCACATAAGGTGAGTAATTGTAATTAACGAAAATATAAAAAATATCTAAGGATAGAATCTTTGTGTTTATGAACATTGTACTGGAGGCGGATTCTATCCACTACCTCTATACTCTCCAATTTGTTGTTTTGTTGTCATCCTGAATAACGACAACAACATCAGTTAAAGAACTCACATTCTAAATCACAGGATATTCCTATCCTCCTCAGTCTAAACCACATTGACATACCTCGGAAACCAAACACTTTTGCAAAACGTCCTTGTTTACCACACTTCCGACAAGAAGCATTCTTAGCAAGACAAATCCGGAAATTAGGAAAATGAGAGGGAAATCCACATTTTGCACAGAGTCTTAGAAAAACCTACTTTTTTTCAGGTTTAAGAGAAGTGTACCTACCCCCTTTTTGCTCACTGTGTGATTTGTCTTTATCTCCCTGTAACTTATTTGATGTTGAGTTCATTACTTAGGGGCTTGGGTACTATGCTACTTCACTTACCTGAGACAGTGGAGTTTGGGCCGGCAGCTACTTCCTGCTCTCTTCCACTCGACAGCTAGAGACGGCATTTTTGCTCAGTGCGCACTCTAGTTGTCGGAGTGGCTTCCCCATAAGAATGCTTCCAGCTCGGACGTCATGTCTTAAGAGGTTACTCGCGTTAGCTCCTGCTAATTTGCACATTAATTGCTGGTATTGCTTTTAATTATTTTTATCATATCTCCTGATGATTTTATTACTGCGAACTTGCACTGTATGAATTTGATGTTGAGTTCATTACTTAGGGGCTTTGGGTAATACGCTACTCCACTTACCTGAGACAGGGGAGTATAAGCCCGCAGCCACTTCCTGCTCTTTTCCACTTGACAGCTAGAGACGCCATTTTTGCTAATTGCGCCCTCTAGTTTTCAGAGCGGTTTCCCCATAAGAATGTGCGGTGCGCAGATGCGTCTAAGGCAAGCCCATCTGCGCCAGTCAGCATCCTGGATGCAGCCACCACCAGCCACGCTTCCCATTTCCCATTTTGCCAAAATGTCCCTCTGGCCTACAGCTGCAACAAACTTCTCATGCTTCGCCTACACCCTTGCTTCCACTCTAGCAGATGGGAGGTTTTAGATTACCCTCCTCCTGTTTACAATAGATGCAATTTTTGCCTGCACCTAGGTACAGACGTCTCCCAGTGCTCTAGCACCTCTACCAGTGTTAGTAAGAACGGGTCCCTGTTTAAAGCAGCAATGATTAATACTCACTCACTAGGGAGACACCATCAGGACATTTTTGACCTCCTCTCTGATAAACCGGTCGATCTTTTATTCAGTACTGAGACTTGGCTCAATTAAACTTCCAATCCCATTATTGAAATGGCGATACCTGACAGATGTAAGATTTCCTGTGCACACTGCTAAGTCGGTAGGGGCGGTGTTGTTACGGTTATACACAGGGACAAGTGGCCCTTCTGCCGCGGCGAGTCCTCGCAGGTAGGAGAGGGTGAAGTCTTGGACTTCAGTATCATCATTTCCCCACACACCTCGCTGGGTGGAACATTGGTTTATAGGGCCCTTAGCCCAGCAGGACCTTTTCGAAAGAATTTGGAGAATGTTATTATTCGCAGCGCTTTACGTTTTACACACTATCTCTTCCTGGGGAATCATAATATTCATTTGTTCCGGGTAGATGTAGGGGATACCTGGGAATTCTTAGAATCATTAAGCCTTGCCCAGCTTACTAAGTGGGTCAGGGCACTGACTCATTCAGGTGGCCATATTGTTGATCCTATTTGCACCAACGTTCCCATTATGGTTGAGGATCCTCTTCCGGTGCTATGGTCCGACCACTACTTGTTCTACTTTTCCTGAGCCCCGGACGGCAACATCCTTCCAGGCTGCACCGGTCAAGGCCCGGCCACTCCAAAAAGTGACCCGTTGGTTTCAGCCATGTTCTGGCTGAGTCAAGGCCAGCCCCCTCTAATGACATGGAGGGAGCTCTCGCAAGTTTCTCTAGCTGGATCAGGCGGGCGGTGGAACTCCCCTCTCCTACATCCCTCCTTAAATGGTCCAGGTATTCTCTTTCTAAGCTGTGGTTTTCGCCCAAGCTTAAAATGCAGCAGCAACATTTAAAAAAAATTAGAATCCGTCTGGCAGCAGGAGTATTGTCCCTCGGCATAGCTGACTCTTAGAAAAGCCCAGAAGATGTATTTTACCTCTATAGCTCAGACCAATGGCCTTTAATATGCGGATCGCATTGATCTAGCCAGAAACAACTCTAAAGAAATGTTTTCCATTGTCTAGAGCTTTATGGCCCCTAGAGATGAATCCATCACACTTCCTTCTTCGAACGCCTGGTGCAAGGAACTCTCAAATTTCTTTATTGATAAAATGTGTTCCATCCAGGCGTCTTTCACTCTACGCAATCATTCTACGGTCAGGTTCTTGCCTCCGGAGGTGCCGCATGTCGAATCTCCTTGACGGTCTTCTCATCCATCAATCTATATGAGTCACTGATGGTCCTTAAGGCCTTAAAATCAGGCTCCCCGTCTGATCCCTGTGCAGCTAGGGTTTTGGCTTCGGTAGCAGAGATAGTGAATCCCGAAGTTAACAGACTCATCAATCTGTGCCTCCAGGAGGCCATGGAAACAGGTCAAGATGTTGCCACTTTAAAAAAACGCCGCTGGATCCGTTCAACTGAGTTAGTTATTGCCCCATCTCCCTTCTTCCAAGTGTGGTGAAAGTTTGTGAAAAAGTTGTAAACAAACAACTTACTGACTTCATCGAGGGCTCTGGCCTACAGCCATCCGGCCCAATCCGCATTCAGCGCCTCTGATAGTACTGCATCGGTTCTGGTGGCCATAAGGGTGTGCCTGGACTCGGGAGGTAGGGCAGCTCTAATTTTGTTAGACCTCTCGCCAGCATTTGACACTGTCCTCCATTCTCTGCTGCTAACCCGCCTTGCAGACATGGGAATTTCAGGTGCTGCCCTGAGTTGGCTGAAATCATTTTTGAAGGGTCGAACACAGCATGTGTGGCTCCCCCTGTTCTCTTCCTCACCTCAGAAGGTGACTACTGGGGTGCCACAGGGGTCCTCTTTGAGCACCTTTCATTATAATTTAGACGTCACCCCTTTGATTCACTTGGCTGAAGAGGTGGGAGCCAAAATTATAACATACGCTGATGACACTCAGCTTCTGTTTACCTGGGGAAAATCAGAGTGTTCCACGTCCTCGGTCAGAAATTGTCTGTCAGAAGTCTTTCAATGGCTTTCCTCAGCACAGCTTAAATGTAACAGGGACAAATCGGAAATCCTCCTTTATGGGACCTTTCCTCCCCCCAGTTCAGGGAAGCACTATGGCCAGCCGAATTCCCTATGCCAGCCTCGACGGGGCAACCCACTAAGAATCCTTGAGTCTGGTTCAAAGAGAATCTTTATTTTTCTACCCAGATTAAGAAGCTAGCAGGGAATTGCTTTGGGATACTTAAACCCCTCAGGAAATGTCTCCTGCTCCTCCCTAGGGCAGCCAAGGGTAACAGTTACTCAGGCCATGATACTCTTGCAGATCGTTTATGCTAATGCCTTTTTATGTCGGCCTTCCAGGTTACCAACTCAATAGACTGCAGGTTGTCCAGAATGTTGTGGCGAGGCTTCTTTTTAACATCCCATTGCGGTTCTGAGTCACTCATTTACCACAGGAGGCGGAGTCAGCAGCAGTCTGCAGCAGCAGCCGCGTAGCATGTGTGGAAGGAGCATGAGGCAGAGGCGGCTCGAGCGGCTCGAACGGGCTTGGAGCGGGGCAGGAGCGAGGCAGAAGCAGGCGTTAGTAAAGAGCGACCTGGTAAAATGAGCAGTGGCAAACTGAGAGACCGGGCGCGGTCCAGGGACCAGGACCGTGCGGTAGGGCTGCTGAGGCGGAGGCAGGAGGAGGAGCTGCGCCGAACGAGGCCGAGGACGAGCAGCTGAACAGGTTGGTGCAGCTTCCCCGCCTCCCTCATCTCCCCCCACAGAATCCGCTCTGCCCATCCGCTCTGCCCCGCCACTGCCCACCGTGTCTACCCTGTCACTCTGTCACCCACTACCCGCAGTTGCTGCACACTGCGAAAAACTGCCGCATATCGTCAAGATCTGCAAAACTTGCAAAAATTTTGAAATTCCTATATCTGCTTAAACTGCGCACTTTTGCCCCGCTCCACCTTGAAAATAGGCGGTTGCCTGGGGTAGGCAAGGGAGACCGAGAGTGAGCCTCCCCATTGATAACCGGCATTGTCCACCCCCGGCGAATCGCTGTGGATACTCATGGCACCAAGGAGCATCAAGGAGTATTAGGGGGAATACTGAAGGGGCGAGAGGAGCCTGAGACCCCCTGCCAGCCCTGTGAAAGTGCAAGTGAAAGTGAAAGCGAATCATCCACGTGAAAGCGAACCATAAGTGAATCGCAAGGGAAATTACCTGCACTTGCACCTGTACCTGCATCCGCAATCATAATTGCAACTTCCGCCGGCTACCAGCAACCAGTATTTTTGCTTCGGTTAATCACGTCGACAGACTGCACGTCCACCAGGGGGAAGCCCCTTTGGAGCGACCTCTGGGGGCCCCGGCCTGAATCAAGGCAAAGACTCTTCAGGGTGTCCTGCTCAACAGAGTATCGGCGAGCGCAGCTGCTGTTACAGGCAGCCGCAAAGTAAGAGCCGGGGGTAGGGGGCTAGGCTTATCCGAATAGGTCTGATCTTGCCGGTGGCCTCCCCCTGTGTGCTCCGCTCGCTCTCGCTCTTGCTGCCCCTCAGTCGGCATCCACGACTAATTACAACTCAACTACGGTCTTACTAGAATGCGCACTAGGAGTTGCCTCCAACTGCAACCCACACATCGTCCACATAAGTCTGCCAAGCGTCAGAAATCAAAACTGCTGTATCCCCAGGAGGCATGCTGCCGAAAAGCTCCGAAGCGGCTTGTTGGAAATCCCCAAGGACGAAATCAAGCCAACCAGCCTTTCTGTGCAAACGGCGCAAACGGCTAGTCTTTCGCATTCGCTAAAAGTCAAAAGTAGTGGAACTGCTGATATCATTTTCCCCGGATCGGCCAATAAAACAACGCTGCTCCCCAATCCCAACAAAATAATAACATGAAAACACAACAACAATCTATAAACTTTTCCGTTTCCTCTAACTTAATGTCTCTCTATCCTGAAATAACTATTTGCCGCAGGTCCATAGTCTCTGACTCTGTTACCGTACCAGCGAACATACCGGGCAGTCAAGCCATCCTTTCTTCATCATCACCCCTTCCCCTCCCTCCCCCAGAAGATTTTGGTATACATTCAAGTATAAGCAAACCCTCTGATGTGTCACCACCCATGCCAACGTCTGCTCTCTCTGTTCCATTACACGTCAATGGCTTCGTCACCGCCCCTGACTTAGAGAAAGAAAACCCATCCGCTCAGCAGGGAAAAGAGAAAGATAATGCCAAAACCATGGCATGCACCTCAGCTGACTCTACAATTTGGATTTCATCGTCATATTCCTCGCCTCAATCATCAAAGCTTTTATCCCAGCAAAGTTTACTCCCGCATGAAAATATGACAAATTTGACAAAGGGCACATCAAATGACTATACTCAAAAACGTAGCCTTGATTTCTTATCACAAACATCCATCCCAATTCCTAATGGGATCTCTCATCTTACTCCTTTCAGCAATATTGCCCCGCCCGAGGCGTTGATCAAAGTAAGTCCACCCATAGCCTCAACTACAAATTTTAGCAATGTTAAAACTGGAATTAAAGACTACTGCCTCAACTATGACCCTAACAAAAATCTTCAAAAAGATTAAACTAATTTATCTATTAACTCGCCCCTTGTCTACAACCATTCCAATGAAAAAAATCCCCACCCGGCAGGTTTTAGACAAAGGTCTTCTCAAGCAAGTCCAGGAACGCCTAAAGTTGAAATGCTTCTTGCAGCTACCAACCAAGCCTTGCGTTCCATGGCTAATGCTGCCCATATGCATGCTGATAAACTGGAGACACAGATAGCTATCCTTCAACTATTAGCAGACTGTACATTAGGGTATAGACTCTAAACTGTAACAGCTAAACGCACTGATACGAAGAGCCCAAAATAATACGGGCCACATTTAAGTCAGGAACTGTCTGCAAATATAATCTCGTATCCAAATCACAATCAGATCAACTGTACTTGTGAGCCTTTACTAAAAAAAACTCGAGATCCTGCCTAAAATAATGACTACTTTAATAGAAGATTTAAGGACAAAGTCTCTAACTATATCGCAGAAAACAAGTTCTCCAACTCAATTTCAAACCCAAGAAACTTCTCGAATACCAAAATTAAATCTCAACAACCCAGTCAGTCCTAGTGATAATCATAATAGCTTAAAACAGGATCAACAACGACTTAATGACACAATAAATATTCATCTTGATCAGTTGCCTACCACAATAAGTTCTTCCATGTCTTTAATTGAGACCAAACAAATTCAGAAGGAAGGAACTACGATGTCCAGAAAGAACAAGAAAAAACTGAAGAAACTAAACAAAGCAAAAAAAAAAAGAGCAACGTATTACTGCAATGGCTTGGAACAAACACGAGGGACCTCCCTAGAAATCGGGCGGAGGAGCCAGAAAAATCAACTGCCTCGCGAAAAGATATCACTGTAAACCCGAACTCTTCTCTAAATTTCACGCAGAAACTATTAGATTCAAAGGAGGATAAAGCCCCTAAAAATAGCAGTAATAATAAAAAATCTTACAGTAATCATCTAATTCAAAATGACAAGTCTATTAAATCCGCTATTAAAAGCCCTTCTACAGTCACCAGCGGAAAAAGCACATTTACCACCGAAGACTGAGGACAAATAAAAAGAACTTCTAGCACAGAAATTGTACTACCAAGAATAGACGGAAAACTATAGGATGCTGTACCTGATAACAAGACACCCTCCACCCAAGAACTAGCTACGAGGAATCCGCTAAGAAGCAACCGTCCCTTGATCCTAAAGCCAATTACTCAAGAAAATCCAGAGTACTTAGGCAATGAAAAACCCCCAACAGATCGTCCAACCTGTAGCCAAAATCGGGCACAACCACACAAAGTCAATACCAATAACCAAGAGTCTCGTCCCACACAGTTACAGCACAAAAAAGTATTACTATACCTGGAATATGAATCCCAAGGTCAATGGGATATTCTAAACAGGCGAAATATCCTAAAGCTATGCCAGCTTAGATAGTGTCAACTCAGCGGACATTGAAACAGTGGCTTTTATAGATCCTGTGATGGGTCAGAAAAATGAGTCAACTCTGGTAACTTTTTTTTATCCAGAATTGGCTGCAACACTATCCAAGAACGTAAAGCAACTGAGCGAATGGGGTATTCAAGCTAGCCTTTATACCACCATCAACTATCCGACCTTTCTAAAAAATACCTCTGACCCCCCATTGACCAACAACATTAGTCCCGATTTTAATCTGGAAGGGAGCAAACAGCAGCTTCCCCCGATGCTACACGGCAACAGGAAGGAATCAAAAACAGCACCCTGGATTGATACCCCGCTTCAAGTGATAGCCACATCAGCAGGTGGACCACGTAAATGCGTACTCAAATCAAACAAATCCCAAGACTGGTCATGGCTTTCCAAGGCCTTAGGGTAGTGCACAGACAATCCAGCACGAAAATGAACCAAAATATGTCACAGCCTGTTGCTTATATATTTGCTCTTGGAACATCCGGGGTCTAACGAAAGAGAAAATAGTCCGATTAACCACGGACCTCCGGAAGTCAAATGATATCTTCGTCATTCATGAGACCTGGGCCCTGGAGAATACCATCTGGGAAGATTTCAATGTAGCCGAATCCTTTGCTATTCCATCTACAGCAGGTGGCCACGCATCCCGGGGCGTGCTGATCGCCGCAAAGAATACATTGGTTGCAAAATTAGAGACACTTTATAACGGCGAAGGCGACTACATTTTCCTCAGCATTGGGATCAAGATGCATGTTAAGGGAAAAATAAAGCAAAAAATCATCCTCGGCTGTGTCTACCTACATCCCGCAAAAATTCGTCGGGAGACTAGTTTAAGTAACTTGCTTCCTATAATAAATAATCTTGAAGCTTTATTCCCAAGTGACCTGTGGCTGATAACGGGTGACTTCAACTCCAACCTAATGGACATTGATCCCACCCAATCCGCTCAAATATCATCAGTAAATGAAGAGTGGACAATCCCGGAGATAAAGTCCCAATACCAACGGAAGGAACCCAATGGAATAAAATTAGCAACAAAATTAAACCAATCCGGCCTGCACACCCTTAATGGGAGGTTAGCCTCTGATCAACCAGCTGCATATACCCATATATCTTCATTCCGTATGGCTACTTTAGATTATATATGGATATCTCTCACTGCCTTCCATCTGGTGCGCCAGCTCTCGATAATACCATCTTTAGACAGCGATCATGCAATTCTAACATGCAAGATTGCCCTTAGGCAGCAACACCGCCCGATTACTCCCCTGATTGGAAGGGAATCAAACCTCCAGAATGTAAGAAAACTGAGATGGTGTGAATGGAATCGTGAAGCAATAGAAGCGGAAGTTGATAACCTTCTCTCTGAACAGCGTCTGGATGGCATTGATTACTTGACAGGACTTTCCTGGGAAACAGGACTGAGCAAATTCAGAGACCAATTAGCATTAAAACTAACAAATAGCCCCTCGAAGGACCTTCCGGTCCCAACTACTTTGTTAGAGCAAAAACAACTTATAAACTCTACAAAGAGTAAATTAAATAGGTTGCAACGAGCCCATGCGAACAACGAACGCGAATACAAATCCCTGAAGAGTGACATATCAGCTGCCAGAAAAGACTACAGGAAGGCTAGATTCACCCTAAAAAGACGGGAAGAAGAGCTCCGTTGGGCGACAGTCTTTGAGATAATCAAAACTAAGGACCAAAGGAAATTTTGGAACTGGGTAAATGAGGCAACCAAGGCCACTAAACCACCCACTGCAGCTAATTTCTCCCCTGCTGATTGGGGGAATTACGTTAAAATATTGTACACTGCACCATACACATCAAATAGCAACAGTAGTATCCAACTTACGCTCGAACAACTAATCACTGAGGATGGCACAACCCCCACCATCAAGATATCAACAGAATAGTAGGAGTCATAAAGAAAATGCGCTCCGGTGGTGCCCCCGGACCCAACGGTATCCCTACGCAAGTGCTCAAAGCCTCCGTACAAAAATGGACCGCGATACTGACTCCTCTCTTCGAAGATGCAATACTGGGACACACCATCCTGCCCTCCTGGCAAGGTTCCTTCCTTGTACCCTTCCATAAAAAAGGCTCGCGTTCCAACCCCGATAACTATCGGATGATAGCCCTACTTGATGTGGACGGGAAAGCCTACGCAAGTGTTCTCCTAAAAGAACTTACAAAATGGGTGGAAACGAAAAACCTAATCCCTTTCAGCCAAACTGGTTTCAGAAAAGGCTGCCACATCGAGGACAACTTGATCTCCTTAGCCCACCTGATGGAAACAACTCTAGCTGCAAAAGGCAAATCAATGTACATGGGATTCATTGATTTTCGCAAAGCCTTTGACAGTGTTAGTCGGCCTAAATTGTGGGAAAAACTGTCAAGATGGGGTATCCCACGGGCGCTACTAAACGCACTAATAGCCCTACACACAGATACCTGGGTTAAAGTCAGAGTAACATCGAAATGGTCTACCTCTAATAAAATGTATACAAATAGAGGCCTAAAACAAGGGTGCACTCTTGCACCGACCTACCTGAATGGTTGTCCCGATCAAGAGCCTTCCCCCCAGGAATCGGTCAAAGCAAAATTCAAATTCTACAATATGCAGACGATACCATTCTTCTAGATCAAACCCAGGTGGGCCTCCAAAGATTGTTCAATTCCCTCGCCCAGTACTGTAACAACAATATGCTAGAGATAAACGTTAGTAAAACCAAAGTGATGGCAATTTCACCCGAGAATACAAAAAAGATCATATGATTTATAGAAGGGAAACCACTGGAGACTGTCACTGCATATAAATATCTGGGCGTCTGGATTGATCATAAAGGGAGATGCTCGGTGCATACAACCGAGATGCAGGCAGTGGCTCGTAGTTTAGAGGGGGCCTTCATGAGAATGAAGAGCGCTCTGCATTCCCAGGACTTTGTCCCATTGATAAAATTGATCAATGCAAAATTCCTTCCTACAATCTCCTTTGGTGCAATAATCTTTAAAGATAAAATGAACAACTGGCTAGATAGAGCACAATCATCATGCTATCGCCGGGTCTTTCGATTGCCAAATTCGAATTCCCATGCCCAAATCCGGAAAGAATTTTCCTTATCCTCTATGCGTTGGATTATGGGTGCAAGATATGTCTCATACTGTCTGAAAGCAAAACAAGCTAACCCCCATACGCTGAAGAGCTGCATATGGCCCCTGCTTAACAACCCAACTACATCATGGAATAAATACCTGACATTCTGCCTCAAATCCCTCGAAGCGGGGGATATATGGTCCTCTTCCCTATCCAAACAAACAAAATTGAAGCTTTTAACCAAGCAAGCTAAAATCCTATCAAATCAATCGGACACGCAACAGGTTCTTCAGCTTTTTCATGACACTTGGGCTGCCAAACTATATGCCCCGAAAACTGTTCCATCCTATCTCGCATCAGCAATGAAGCCGTATATCAAACACCAACTGATGAGATTTCGTTTTGGCTTAATTCCGTTGAAGGCATATAAGTTTGGCCAAGGATACAAGAAAGAAGCCTCTTCTCAGTGCCGTTTTTGTAACCAGGGAGAGGAAAGGTTAACCCACATTTTGTGCATCTGCCATTGCCTTCGGGCGCAAAGAATATTCTGGCTGAGACCAATTTGGCTTCTTTTAGGTATATGGACTTGTCAAGAAGCGCTCGAGGCATGTATGAGGGGGGACTCGCCACAGTTGGCGACTCGCTTTGTAAAATTCATCACAGAAATTAACTACTTGACTCTATCATCTGATCAAGCCTGAACTTTACCCCCTAGGTGACATTCCCTTGGCTTTTTCTGCTTTCCCTTCCCTTCACCCTACCCATCAATTCTACTGTCTCTTTTAACAGACCTGAATACACTTTTTATTTTAATGGCCATTTTAGTATGTGCATATTGCAATGATTTTAAATAATTGTGCAATAAAATGTTTACTTTACTTTACTCCCTGGTGGGATTGAGAAAGGGACACCCTACAACATTGTTTGGAGTGTGAGGAAAAAGGTTAAATGTACCACTCTGCCAGTGTAGTCAAAGGAAGATGAATAACTACAATTGACATTTCAGTGAGAAGACTCTTTCGCACTCTCCACTATAAAAAATTAAAAACTTTTCCAGAAGTCACTGAAGCCGGTACTGAACTGTCTGTGAATTGAAATAAAAAATTAAATCTGCATTGAAGTAAATATCGAAGTGAATATTTATGAACTATTTGAGCCTAGAACAAATCCATTTTGTACTCAGTCTGCACTGTGCATGAACATTCAAGGTACCTGTTTTTAAGCAAGCAAGATTTTTTCACTATTTGTGATTTTTAATACAGCTCAAATTTGTTCTGTGGATTTGTTCTGTGGATCCCAATAAGAAGCAGCGTCAGGCAGCATCTACATTCACTACATTGGCTGCCTGTGGTCGAACGAGTCAAGTTTAAAGCTCTGACCCTGGCCCGTCAGGCCCTGCATGCCTTCGGCCCTATCTACTTAAGGAAGCGTTTCCTGTTCTACACCCCTGCTAGACGCCTCCGTTCAGCTTCTCAGCTCCTGGCCCACATTTCTCACTTCTGGCTTACGAGAATGGGGGGCAGTTACCTTGCTGTCAGAGCTGCTAACGCATGGAACTCGCTTCCTCTGGTTCTTCGCAGAACCCAGGACTTCAGTCTCTTCAAAAAATGACTGAAGATGTTTTTCTTTGTTTAACCTGCCCTTCTTCCCCTCTCTAGGCTCGCTCCGGGACACTCCTTGGAGTATCTGTGTGCGTTATAAGCTCCAATAACATAACATAACTTATCACCTTAATCTCCACGCTCCTTTACTACACCCACTATGTTCTTCTCAGGTTTAAGCTCTTTTGAAGATGTTTGAGACAGTTTAATACTTTTGACAAAGGTGATTGTTTCTTGTAGAGTAAGCAATTTTTCTTGAACTTTTTTGTATTTACAATGAACTACAATTTTATCATGAATAAGTTGAGATGAAAAGTGTTCATATTCACACTCAGAAGCAAGAATGCGTAAAGATGCAACATAAAAACAATTCTTTCATCAGTATCTTGTACTCTTGTAAACTTATGAAAAACTTGTTTGAGAATTAGTGCTCACACACACCCCTCAAAGATACGAACATAAGCTACGGCGTTTCAAGTGAGAAGTACTGAAGTGCGAGTATTCTCCCCTTAGACGCGCAGCAGCGTAGACCCAACACTGCAGTGGCTTGCATAGCAACCCCTCACGCCTCAAAGTGACGCTTTCTCCAGAACCACCAGCACAGCGGCAGGATTCTGTTGCATTATCATTCGGCACACACCAGGCATGGAACAGGATCTCCAGCTCCGGACAATGCACATAAGCAGTGCAGTACACAGGACGCCCGAAAACCCACTCAGACGATCCGCAAAACTCACGGTTCACATGGCCTCCATTGAAGACACCCCAAGCTCTCGGGAGCAAGACGACAAGACTACAGAAAAGATCTCCAGCAGTCGCAAAACAGGAAACTGTCCGTCGAACCTTCCTCAGTAGGATGAAGAGACAAAACAGTGTTCTTCACACAGAGGAAGTATAGCGAATGATAAACTAAATCTGCCAAAGCATCAACTTCAGCACAGCAGACATTGCAGGAAAATAGCAAGCCTTCCAGCAGACGAAATGCCGCAAAACAATCCAAAGACCAGGAACAGTGGAGACCTCAGCACAGCACATGTGGGTGGAGAGAGGGACATTCCAACTCCATGACAGTGACATAAAAAGCTCTGATAGAGCTCGCAGGTCACCAGATTCCGTTTACCATACTCACCTGGGCCCATAGAACAATGTTACGTTTTTGTTTTTTTGTGAGTTTTAATCAGGTAACATGTGCACTTTTACTCTAATCAGTGATTTTTATATTTCATTTAGGACCTATACCATTGACTTACCAATCCTTGTCAACGATACCTAAAGTCCTAAGGGATCAAAGGAGTTAGAATAATGGGTAGAAAAATAACATTTGCAATCATATAATAACCACAAACTCAGTAAGTGTTTAAACTCTTTATCTAAAGTTCTTTAAATGTATTAATCCAAGCATTGAGCAATATGAATTTTCAATCAAGAAGATAACGATTAGAATGAAAATATGCAAAGATTTTATAAGGCAGTTTTTTACGCATTTGAAATTAAAAGGGTGGGGAAAGAGAAGGAAACAACATGTGAAATTATGCAAAAACTTTTATTAAATTGACATTAGGGTTGAAAAGAGAAGGAAACAGTACAACGACAAACCCACATGGAATATTTACACAGCATGGTGTGAAGAACTAACCCTGGCCACGGATTAGTCAAAGGATAGAGCCCAAAGTGCAAGTGCCAGCATAGACGACAGGTGCCGACCAGAAATCAGGACAGGTGCAACCAGATTTGGATCAGGACAGGACCTCCACAGGCTAAGACCGTCACCCACAGTTAAAGTTGCTACGCCACCGCTACAACCCTCTCTGCAGCTAACAGCCAGATCCCCGATTGGGTCTTCCAATTCTCCGACAGAGTGCTCTGCTAGCACCTTAACTCCCAAACCCCATTTGGGTTATCGAATCTTCTGACAGAGTGCTCCGCAGGACCTCTGCTCTTGGTCACCTATTGAGTGTGTTGGGTCAGTGACAGGTCAGCTATTCGGACAAGCTGGACAAATTAACTAACTAAGCCTACCCTAGTTATACTATTTTTCAGGTCAGTGTACCACCCCCTAATGTTGCAAGTGTAAGGATCCCCAAATTTGATTGGACAAATGGATGGAGATGTCATCACACCATACCAAAATGAAACTTTTTTAACTGAATATTAATGCTCGCGTTCCCGACCATCAATTTATTTTCCCATGCACTTTTATTCCACCCGGCAGTGAATGTAACAATATCAAACAATGTATTATTGCTGGTACAGAGCAGCTTCTTCTTGTGGGGTTGAAAGTTCACGCTCTCATGAGCATCATCTGGTAGGACAGTAGCTGGCAATGGTTCAATCGGAAGCTTGTTTCCGGTCCAGGGAAGACATGGCTTGGCAGTTCGGGCTGGACTGTTCCCATAAGGCACAGGGTCAGACTGATTTGCATATAGCCATGTCTGAACTGGGGTGGCAGAGTGGGCTAAAGAACGGTGATGGATTAAACCCAGATCTTTTGACTGGGTGTGAGTGTTTGATTGATTCAGATGCTCCGTCCATCACCACCCCCTTTTGTACCGCTTTTGGCCGCCATAAGTGTGGCAGGGTATGCTCAGACGTGAGTCCCTTGCTCACTTTGCCACTGGATTCAAGCAAGCCGGGCTGAAGACGGCTGGAATGCCAGAAACCGGTCATCGGAAGTTTGTTTCCGGTCCAGGGAAGACATGGCTTGGCAGTTCGGGCTGGACTGTTCCCATAAGGCACAGGGTCAGACTGATTTGCATATAGCCATGTCTGAACTGGGGTGGCAGAGTGGGCTAAAAAATAGTGATGGATTAAACCCAGATCTTTTGACTGGGTGTGAGTGTTTGATTGATTCAGATGCTCCGTCCCTCACCACCCCCTTTTGTACTGCTTTTGGCTGCCATAAGTGGGGCAGGGTATGCTCAGACGTGAGTCCCTTGCTCACTTTGCCACTGGGTTCCAGCAAGCCGGGCTGAAGACGGCTGGAATGCCAGAAACCGGTCCTCGGAAGCTTGTTTCCGGTCCAGGGAAGACATGGCTTGGCAGTTCGGGCTGGACTGTTCCCATAAGGCACAGGGTCAAACTGATTTGCATATAGCCATGTCTGAACTGGGGTGGCAGGGTGGGCTAAAGAACGGTGATGGATTAAACCCAGATCTTTTGACTGGGTGTGAGTGTTTGATTGATTCAGATGCTCCATCCATCACCACCCCCTTTTGTAGCGCTTTTGGCCACCATAAGTGAGGCAGGGTATGCTCAGACGTGAGTCCCTTGCTCACTTTGCCACTGGATTCAAGCAAGCCGGGCTGAAGACGGCTGGAATGCCAGAAACCGGTCCTCGGAAGCTTGTTTCCGGTCCAGGTAAGACATGTCTTGGCAGTTCGGGCTGGACTGTTCCCATAAGGGACAGGGTCAGACTGATTTGCATATAGCCATGTCTGAACTGGGGTGGCAGAGTGGGCTAAAGAACAGTGATGGATTAAACCCAGATCTTTTGACTGGGTGTGAGTGTTTGATTGATTCAGATGCTCCGTCCATCACCACCCCCTTTTGTACCGCTTTTGGCCGCCATAAGTGTGGCAGGGTATGCTCAGACGTGGGTCCCTTGCTTACTTTGCCACTGGATTCAAGCAAGCCGGGCTGAAGACGGCTGGAAGGCCAGAAACCGGTCCTCGGAAGCTTGTTTCCGGTCCAGGGAAGACATGGCTTGGCAGTTCGGGCTGGACTGTTCCCATAAGGCACAGGGTCAGACTGATTTGCATATAGCCATGTCTGAACTGGGGTGGCAGAGTGGGCTAAAGAACGGTGATGGATTAAACCCAGATCTTTTGACTGGGTGTGAGTGTTTGATTGATTCAGATGCTCCGTCCATCACCACCCCGTTTTGTACCGCTTTTGGCCGCCATAAGTGTGGCAGGGTATGCTCAGACGTGAGTCCCTTGCTCACTTTGCCACTGGATTCAAGCAAGCCGGGCTGAAGACGGCTGGAATGCCAGAAACCGGTCATCGGACGTTTGTTTCCGGTCCAGGGAAGACATGGCTTGGCAGTTCGGGCTGGACTGTTCCCATAAGGCACAGGGTCAGACTGATTTGCATATAGCCATGTCTGAACTGGGGTGGCAGAGTGGGCTAAAGAATAGTGATGGATTAAACCCAGATCTTTTGACTGGGTGTGAGTGTTTGATTGATTCAGATGCTCCGTCCCTCACCACCCCCTTTTGTACTGCTTTTGGCCGCCATAAGTGGGGCAGGGTATGCTCAGACGTGAGTCCCTTGCTCACTTTGCCACTGGATTCCAGCAAGCCGGGCTGAAGACGGCTGGAATGCCAGAAACCGGTCCTCGGAAGCTTGTGTCCGGTCCAGGGAAGACATGGCTTGGCAGTTCGGGCTGGACTGTTCCCATAAGGCACAGGGTCAGACTGATTTGCATATAGCCATGTCTGAACTGGGGTGGCAGGGTGGGCTAAAGAACGGTGATGGATTAAACCCAGATCTTTTGACTGGGTGTGAGTGTTTGATTGATTCAGATGCTCCGTCCACCACCACCCCCTTTTGTACCGCTTTTGGCCACCATAAGTGTGACAGGGTATGCTCAGAAGTGAGTCCCTTGCTCACTTTGCCACTGGATTCAAGCAAGCCGGGCTGAAGACGGCTGGAATGCCAGAAACCGGTCCTCTGAAGCTTGTTTCCGGTCCAGGGAAGACATGGCTTGGCAGTTCGGGCTGGACTGTTACCATAAGGCACAGGGTCAGACTGATTTGCATATAGCCATGTCTGAACTGGGGTGGCAGAGTGGGCTAAAGAACGGTGATGGATTAAACCCAGATCTTTTGACTGGGTGTGAGTGTTTGATTGATTCAGATGCTCCGTCCATCACCACCCCCTTTTGTACCGCTTTTGGCCGCCATAAGTGTGGCAGGGTATGCTCAGACGTGAGTCCCTTGCTCACTTTGCCACTGGATTCAAGCAAGCCGGGCTGAAGACGGCTGGAATGCCAGAAACCAATCCTCGGAAGCTTGTTTCCGGTCCAGGGAAGACATGGCTTGGCAGTTCGGGCTGGACTGTTCCCATAAGGCACAGGGTCAGACTGATTTGCATATAGCCATGTCTGAACTGGGGTGGCAGAGTGGGCTAAAGAACGGTGATGGATTAAACCCAGATCTTTTGACTGGGTGTGCGTGTTTGATTGATTCAGATGCTCCGTCCATCACCACCCCCTTTTGTAACGCTTTTGGTCGCCATAATTGTGGCAGGGTATGCTCAGACGTGAGTCCCTTGCTCACTTTGCCACTGGATTCAAGCAAGCCGGGCTGAAGACGGCTGGAATGCCAGAAACCGGTCCTCGGAAGTTTGTTTCCGGTCCAGGGAAGACATGGCTTGGCAGTTCGGGCTGGACTGTTCCCATAAGGCACAGGGTCAGACTGATTTGCATATAGCCATGTCTGAACTGGGGTGGCAGAGTGGGCTAAAGAACGGTGATGGATTAAACCCAGATCTTTTGACTGGGTGTGAGTGTTTGATTGATTCAGATGCTCCGTCCCTCACCACCCCCTTTTGTACCGCTTTTGGCCGCCATAAGTGTGGCAGGGTATGCTCAGACGTGAGTCCCTTGCTCACTTTGCCACTGGATTCAAGCAAGCTGGGCTGAAGACAGCTGGAATGCCAGAAACCGGTCCTCGGAAGCTTGTTTCCGGTCCAGGGAAGACATGGCTTGGCAGTTCGGGCTCGACTGTTCTCATAAGGCACAGGGTCAGACTGATTTGCATATAGCCATGTCTGAACTGGGGTGGCAGGGTGGGCTAAAGAACGGTGATGGATTAAACCCAGATCTTTTGACTGGGTGTGAGTGTTTGATTGATTCAGATGCTCCGTCCATCACCACCCCCTTTTGTAGCGCTTTTGGCCACCATAAGTGTGGCAGGGTATGCTCAGACGTGAGTCCCTTGCTCACTTTGTCACTGGATTCAAGCAAGCCGGGCTGAAGACGGCTGGAATGCCAGAAACCGGTCCTCGGAAGCTTGTTTCCGGTCCAGGTAAGACATGTCTTGGCAGTTCGGGCTGGACTGTTCCCATAAGGGACAGGGTCAGACTGATTTGCATATAGCCATGTCTGAACTGGGGTGGCAGAGTGGGCTAAAGAACAGTGATGGATTAAACCCAGATCTTTTGACTGGGTGTGAGTGTTTGATTGATTCAGATGCTCCGTCCATCACCACCCCCTTTTGTACCGCTTTTGGCCGCCATAAGTGTGGCAGGGTATGCTCAGACGTGGGTCCCTTGCTCACTTTGCCACTGGATTCAAGCAAGCCGGGCTGAAGACGGCTGGAATGCCAGAAACCGGTCCTCGGAAGCTTGTTTCCGGTCCAGGGAAGACATGGCTTGGCAGTTCGGGCTGGACTGTTCCCATAAGGCACAGGGTCAGACTGATTTGCATATAGCCATGTCTGAACTGGGGTGGCAGAGTGGCCTAAAGAACGGTGATGGATTAAACCCAGATCTTTTGACTTGGTGTGAGTGTTTGATTGATTCAGATGCTCCGTCCATCACCACCCCCTTTTGTACCGCTTTTGGCCGCCATAAGTGTGGCAGGGTATGCTCAGACGTGAGTTCCTTGCTCACTTTGCCACTGGATTCAAGCAAGCCAGGCTGAAGACGTCTGGAATGCCAGAAACCGGTCCTCGGAAGTTTGTTTCCGGTCCAGGGAAGACATGGCTTGGCAGTTCGGGCTGGACTGTTCCCATAAGGCACAGGGTCAGACTGATTTGCATATAGCCATGTCTGAACTGGGGTGGCAGAGTGGGCTAAAGAACGGTGATGGATTAAACCCAGATCTTTTGACTGGGTGTGAGTGTTTGATTGATTCAGATGCTCCGTCCATCACCACCCCCTTTTGTAGCGCTTTTGGCCACCATAAGTGAGGCAGGGTATGCTCAGACGTGAGTCCCTTGCTCACTTTGCCACTGGATTCAAGCAAGCCGGGCTGAAGACGGCTGGAATGCCAGAAACCGGTCCTCGGAAGCTTGTTTCCGGTCCAGGTAAGACATGTCTTGGCAGTTCGGGCTGGACTGTTCCCATAAGGGACAGGGTCAGACTGATTTGCATATAGCCATGTCTGAACTGGGGTGGCAGAGTGGGCTAAAGAACAGTGATGGATTAAACCCAGATCTTTTGACTGGGTGTGAGTGTTTGATTGATTCAGATGCTCCGTCCATCACCACCCCCTTTTGTACCGCTTTTGGCCGCCATAAGTGTGGCAGGGTATGCTCAGACGTGGGTCCCTTGCTTACTTTGCCACTGGATTCAAGCAAGCCGGGCTGAAGACGGCTGGAAGGCCAGAAACCGGTCCTCGGAAGCTTGTTTCCGGTCCAGGGAAGACATGGCTTGGCAGTTCGGGCTGGACTGTTCCCATAAGGCACAGGGTCAGACTGATTTGCATATAGCCATGTCTGAACTGGGGTGGCAGAGTGGGCTAAAGAACGGTGATGGATTAAACCCAGATCTTTTGACTGGGTGTGAGTGTTTGATTGATTCAGATGCTCCGTCCATCACCACCCCGTTTTGTACCGCTTTTGGCCGCCATAAGTGTGGCAGGGTATGCTCAGACGTGAGTCCCTTGCTCACTTTGCCACTGGATTCAAGCAAGCCGGGCTGAAGACGGCTGGAATGCCAGAAACCGGTCATCGGACGTTTGTTTCCGGTCCAGGGAAGACATGGCTTGGCAGTTCGGGCTGGACTGTTCCCATAAGGCACAGGGTCAGACTGATTTGCATATAGCCATGTCTGAACTGGGGTGGCAGAGTGGGCTAAAGAATAGTGATGGATTAAACCCAGATCTTTTGACTGGGTGTGAGTGTTTGATTGATTCAGATGCTCCGTCCCTCACCACCCCCTTTTGTACTGCTTTTGGCCGCCATAAGTGGGGCAGGGTATGCTCAGACGTGAGTCCCTTGCTCACTTTGCCACTGGATTCCAGCAAGCCGGGCTGAAGACGGCTGGAATGCCAGA
Source organism: Lissotriton helveticus (assembly GCF_964261635.1). Lineage (NCBI taxonomy): Eukaryota > Metazoa > Chordata > Amphibia > Caudata > Salamandridae > Lissotriton > Lissotriton helveticus. Next base: position 1,937,411,193 of record NC_136063.1, on the reverse strand, counting down.
AACCGGTCCTCGGAAGCTTGTGTCCGGTCCAGGGAAGACATGGCTTGGCAGTTCGGGCTGGACTGTTCCCATAAGGCACAGGGTCAGACTGATTTGCATATAGCCATGTCTGAACTGGGGTGGCAGGGTGGGCTAAAGAACGGTGATGGATTAAACCCAGATCTTTTGACTGGGTGTGAGTGTTTGATTGATTCAGATGCTCCGTCCACCACCACCCCCTTTTGTACCGCTTTTGGCCACCATAAGTGTGACAGGGTATGCTCAGAAGTGAGTCCCTTGCTCACTTTGCCACTGGATTCAAGCAAGCCGGGCTGAAGACGGCTGGAATGCCAGAAACCGGTCCTCTGAAGCTTGTTTCCGGTCCAGGGAAGACATGGCTTGGCAGTTCGGGCTGGACTGTTACCATAAGGCACAGGGTCAGACTGATTTGCATATAGCCATGTCTGAACTGGGGTGGCAGAGTGGGCTAAAGAACGGTGATGGATTAAACCCAGATCTTTTGACTGGGTGTGAGTGTTTGATTGATTCAGATGCTCCGTCCATCACCACCCCCTTTTGTACCGCTTTTGGCCGCCATAAGTGTGGCAGGGTATGCTCAGACGTGAGTCCCTTGCTCACTTTGCCACTGGATTCAAGCAAGCCGGGCTGAAGACGGCTGGAATGCCAGAAACCAATCCTCGGAAGCTTGTTTCCGGTCCAGGGAAGACATGGCTTGGCAGTTCGGGCTGGACTGTTCCCATAAGGCACAGGGTCAGACTGATTTGCATATAGCCATGTCTGAACTGGGGTGGCAGAGTGGGCTAAAGAACGGTGATGGATTAAACCCAGATCTTTTGACTGGGTGTGCGTGTTTGATTGATTCAGATGCTCCGTCCATCACCACCCCCTTTTGTAACGCTTTTGGTCGCCATAATTGTGGCAGGGTATGCTCAGACGTGAGTCCCTTGCTCACTTTGCCACTGGATTCAAGCAAGCCGGGCTGAAGACGGCTGGAATGCCAGAAACCGGTCCTCGGAAGTTTGTTTCCGGTCCAGGGAAGACATGGCTTGGCAGTTCGGGCTGGACTGTTCCCATAAGGCACAGGGTCAGACTGATTTGCATATAGCCATGTCTGAACTGGGGTGGCAGAGTGGGCTAAAGAACGGTGATGGATTAAACCCAGATCTTTTGACTGGGTGTGAGTGTTTGATTGATTCAGATGCTCCGTCCCTCACCACCCCCTTTTGTACCGCTTTTGGCCGCCATAAGTGTGGCAGGGTATGCTCAGACGTGAGTCCCTTGCTCACTTTGCCACTGGATTCAAGCAAGCTGGGCTGAAGACAGCTGGAATGCCAGAAACCGGTCCTCGGAAGCTTGTTTCCGGTCCAGGGAAGACATGGCTTGGCAGTTCGGGCTCGACTGTTCTCATAAGGCACAGGGTCAGACTGATTTGCATATAGCCATGTCTGAACTGGGATGGCAGGGTGGGCTAAAGAACGGTGATGGATTAAACCCAGATCTTTTGACTGGGTGTGAGTGTTTGATTGATTCAGATGCTCCGTCCATCACCACCCCCTTTTGTAGCGCTTTTGGCCACCATAAGTGTGGCAGGGTATGCTCAGACGTGAGTCCCTTGCTCACTTTGTCACTGGATTCAAGCAAGCCGGGCTGAAGACGGCTGGAATGCCAGAAACCGGTCCTCGGAAGCTTGTTTCCGGTCCAGGTAAGACATGTCTTGGCAGTTCGGGCTGGACTGTTCCCATAAGGGACAGGGTCAGACTGATTTGCATATAGCCATGTCTGAACTGGGGTGGCAGAGTGGGCTAAAGAACAGTGATGGATTAAACCCAGATCTTTTGACTGGGTGTGAGTGTTTGATTGATTCAGATGCTCCGTCCATCACCACCCCCTTTTGTACCGCTTTTGGCCGCCATAAGTGTGGCAGGGTATGCTCAGACGTGGGTCCCTTGCTCACTTTGCCACTGGATTCAAGCAAGCCGGGCTGAAGACGGCTGGAATGCCAGAAACCGGTCCTCGGAAGCTTGTTTCCGGTCCAGGGAAGACATGGCTTGGCAGTTCGGGCTGGACTGTTCCCATAAGGCACAGGGTCAGACTGATTTGCATATAGCCATGTCTGAACTGGGGTGGCAGAGTGGCCTAAAGAACGGTGATGGATTAAACCCAGATCTTTTGACTTGGTGTGAGTGTTTGATTGATTCAGATGCTCCGTCCATCACCACCCCCTTTTGTACCGCTTTTGGCCGCCATAAGTGTGGCAGGGTATGCTCAGACGTGAGTTCCTTGCTCACTTTGCCACTGGATTCAAGCAAGCCAGGCTGAAGACGTCTGGAATGCCAGAAACCGGTCCTCGGAAGTTTGTTTCCGGTCCAGGGAAGACATGGCTTGGCAGTTCGGGCTGGACTGTTCCCATAAGGCACAGGGTCAGACTGATTTGCATATAGCCATGTCTGAACTGGGGTGGCAGAGTGGGCTAAAGAACGGTGATGGATTAAACCCAGATCTTTTGACTGGGTGTGAGTGTTTGATTGATTCAGATGCTCTGTCCCTCACCACCCCCTTTTGTACCGCTTTTGGCCGCCATAAGTGTGGCAGGGTATGCTCAGACGTGAGTCCCTTGCTCACTTTGCCACTGGATTCAAGCAAGCTGGGCTGAAGACGGCTGGAATGCCAGAAACCGGTCCTCGGAATCTTGTTTCCGGTCCAGGGAAGACATGGCTTGGCAGTTCGGGATGGACTGTTCCCATAAGGCGCAGGGTCAGACTGATTTGCATATAGCCATGTCTGAACTGGGGTGGCAGAGTGGGCTAAAGAACAGTGATGGATTAAACCCAGATCTTTTGACTGGGTGTGAGTGTTTGATTGATTCAGATGCTTTGTCCATCACCACCGCCTTTTGTACCGCTTTTGGCCGCCATAAGTGTGGCAGGGTATGCTCAGACGTGAGTCCCTTGCTCACTTTGCCACTGGATTCAAGCAAGCCGGGCTGAAGACGGCTGTAATGCCAGAAACCGGTCCTCGGAAGCTTGTTTCCGGTCCAGGGAAGACATGGCTTGGCAGTTCGGGCTCGACTGTTCACATAAGGCACAGGGTCAGACTGATTTGCATATAGCCATGTCAGAACTGGGGTGGCAGGGTGGGCTAAAGAACGGTGATGGATTAAACCCAGATCTTTTGACTGGGTGTGAGTGTTTGATTGATTCAGATGCTCCGTCCATCACCACCCCCTTTTGTAGCGCTTTTGGCCACCATAAGTGTGGCTGGGTATGCTCAGACGTGAGTCCCTTGCTCACTTTGCCACTGGATTCAAGCAAGCCGGGCTGAAGACGGCTGGAATGCCAGAAACCGGTCCTCGGAAGCTTGTTTCCGGTCCAGGTAAGACATGTCTTGGCAGTTCGGGCTGGACTGTTCCCATAAGGGACAGGGTCAGACTGATTTGCATATAGCCATGTCTGAACTGGGGTGGCAGAGTGGGCTAAAGAACAGTGATGGATTAAACCCAGATCTTTTGACTGGGTGTGAGTGTTTGATTGATTCAGATGCTCCGTCCATCACCACCCCCTTTTGTACCGCTTTTGGCCGCCATAAGTGTGGCAGGGTATGCTCAGACGTGGGTCCCTTGCTCACTTTGCCACTGGATTCAAGCAAGCCGGGCTGAAGACGGATGGAATGCCAGAAACCGGTCCTCGGAAGCTTGTTTCCGGTCCAGGGAAGACATGGCTTGGCAGTTCGGGCTGGACTGTTCCCATAAGGCACAGGGTCAGACTGATTTGCATATAGCCATGTCTGAACTGGGGTGGCAGAGTGGGCTAAAGAACGGTGATGGATTAAACCCAGATCTTTTGACTGGGTGTGAGTGTTTGATTGATTCAGATGCTCCGTCCATCACCACCCCCTTTTGTACCGCTTTTGGCCGCCATAAGTGTGGCAGGGTATGCTCAGACGTGAGTCCCTTGCTCACTTTGCCACTGGATTCAAGCAAGCCGGGCTGATGACGGCTGGAATGCCAGAAACCGGTCCTCGGAATCTTGTTTCCGGTCCAGGGAAGACATGGCTTGGCAGTTCGGGATGGACTGTTCCCATAAGGCGCAGGGTCAGACTGATTTGCATATAGCCATGTCTGAACTGGGGTGGCAGAGTGGGCTAAAGAACAGTGATGGATTAAACCCAGATCTTTTGACTGGGTGTGAGTGTTTGATTGATTCAGATGCTTTGTCCATCACCACCGCCTTTTGTACCGCTTTTGGCCGCCATAAGTGTGGCAGGGTATGCTCAGACGTGAGTCCCTTGCTCACTTTGCCACTGGATTCAAGCAAGCCGGGCTGAAGACGGCTGTAATGCCAGAAACCGGTCCTCGGAAGCTTGTTTCCGGTCCAGGGAAGACATGGCTTGGCAGTTCGGGCTGGACTGTTCCCATAAGGCACAGGGTCAGACTGATTTGCATATAGCCATGTCTGAACTGGGGTGGCAGAGTGGGCTACAGAACGGTGATGGATTAAACCCAGATCTTTTGACTGGGTGTGAGTGTTTGATTGATTCAGATGCTCCGTCCATCACCACCCCCTTTTGTACCGCTTTTGGCCGCCATAAGTGTGGCAGGGTATGCTCAGACGTGAGTCCCTTGCTCACTTTGCCACTGGATTTCAGCAAGCCGGGCTGAAGACGGCTGGAATGCCAGAAACCGGTCCTCGGAAGCTTGTTTTCGGTCCAGGGAAGACATGGCTTGGCAGTTCGGGCTGCACTGTTCCCATAAGGCACAGGGTCAGACTGATTTGCATATAGCCATGTCTGAACTGGGGTGGCAGAGTGGGCTAAAGAACGGTGATGGATTAAACCCAGATCTTTTGACTGGGTGTGAGTGTTTGATTGATTCAGATGCTCCGTCCATCACCACCCCCTTTTGTACCGCTTTTGGCCGCCATAAGTGTGGCAGGGTATGCTCAGACGTGAGTCCCTTGCTCACTTTGCCACTGGATTCAAGCAAGCCGGGCTGAGGACGGCTGGAATGCCAGAAACCGGTCCTCGGAAGCTTGTTTCCGTTCCAGGGAAGACATGGCTTGGCAGTTCGGGCTGGACTGTTCCCATAAGCCACAGGGTCAGACTGATTTGCATATAGCCATGTCTGAACTGGGGTGGCAGAGTGGGCTAAAGAACGGTGATGGATTAAACCCAGATCTTTTGACTGGGTGTGAGTGTTTGATTGATTCAGATGCTCCGTCCATTACCACCCCCTTTTGTACCGGCAATGGTTCAATGTCACAGCTTGAGTCTCTTGAAAACTTTGCACATGTGTGGTGTGGATTTCAAAATGGAGTCACAGATACATTTCAGGCCCAAACAAGAGCTGATAGTAAAGCAGAAAATAAACAGTTTTAGAACACAGAATAAATGAATGCACTGTATACCTTTTATCTCTACTCTATTCCCATTATTTTATTTTTACTAATGCGTTAGAAATTAGGCAGAACGAACGGCTTGGCAAAAAGCAGCACTGCAAGCTTCATGCATGCTATAACACAGAGCAGGTATCTTAGTTCTAGTGAGCAGAAGCAAAAGATTCCCTCCAAAAGCAAAGAATACGTCATGTCACATGAGTGTAATTGACGCATGCACAGTAAGAAATCCCGCGTAGCAGCGGCCATTTTAGTGCAGGCAAATTAATGTTAGTAAAACACATATGCAAGCGTCTTCTAGATACCCAGAATGTAGTGTAATGCAATATTATTGAAACAAACATGTTGATTAGTACACCATTTGTTATGTCGAGGACTGAATACAAGCAAGTCGCGTTACATGCGAATCCTTGCTCCATCAATCCCCTCTTTGATGATATTTTATATCATCACCAATTACTTGAAACAGATGCCAATTTTTTTTCATTTCACCCAAATCAATTGCTTCAAACTTTCTTCTAGGATTTTTCTCATTATTTAAATGAAAAGTTTTCATTTTCTTTTAAATTTTTCCCATTCAATTCTTCAAGTTCCATTTCATTGCAGTTTCTTTTCTTTCCTCTTTCATTTACTGCTTATCTCTTTCTGCTGCTTCTACAACATTTGCAACATACTACTATCCCTAGGATTAGTAGGGCTATTCCCACCATTGGCATCAATATTCTACCCACAAAACTTTTTCCTACATTAGTAATCCATCTACCTATAGAGGAGAGACTATCAATAAGTCTCTTCCAAGCACTATCAACCTCGAGTGGTTTAAGCTCTTTTTCCAAATGTGTAATATTCCTCACATACCCTTTAATTTCAACACTTTTTTCAGGTATGTAAGTGCAACAATGTTGCGCTTTCAACATTCTACAGACTCTGCCCTCTTTTGCTAATAATGTATCAAGAGCAAGTCGATTTTGTTAAACCATCGATCTGATTGCAACCAATTCGGTATTGACCATTAAGAACCCTCCAGCAGAGTCAGTTGATAACCGATCCACTACTGTTGACAATTTGCAAAGCCTTTGTGTATTCAGAGCCACTCCCACTGTAGGTATCAATGCACTAAATATATCACCTACTATTTCTCCAAAACTAGCTATTTGCTACATATTAATCCATTAGTTTCTTCATAGTTTCCAGTGATTTTGTTCACATGATATATTTTTGGGAACACTATTCCAAAATAGCAGCACCCATACCAATGATCTGGCAATTTGTAGTATGCCTTGTTTCCACATATAAAATAAACTCCAGGAAACACAGGTTCAGATCCATCTTTAAAACCCTAACCCCCAATTACCTTATAATTGTGTTCACATTCACTGGAACCAATGAATATATTGTTATAGTAACTTGTTCTTTCGCTATGGAGACAGAGTTTCCCTCTCTTTTCAAAATCCATCAACATAGCAGCGTGAGTTTTGCCATTTGTGGTGAACCCCATATTTTCAGCCCATTTAGGATTCTTATGATTTTTATCTCTCCTTTCTTCAACCATATTCAAAAATATTTTTTCCTTTTCATGTAATAAGCAGGTTAAAATTATTCTTGTGTGCTTCAGCTATATCTATAGTACCTATCGTTAGAAAATATTCACCCACATAACGTGTTACATCGCTTTTAGTATGCACAGTCAAGTCAAGTCAAGTGAAAGGCATTTGTAATGCGCACATATCACCTCCAAAGAGTCTCATGGCGCTACAGGATTCAGGTTACTATGTACAGGAAGTTCAGAAAATATCACATCTGAATTGGAATAATAATATTGCAAAGGTCCTTTTTTGTAAAATAAACTAGCTAAAATGCTACAGGAAATACCATATGTAAAAGGTAAATGTTGGTAAGTCACTCCCTCAGCTACTGAAGTAGGTAGTTTCATACAAACATAGCAATTTTCTATTTCCATAGCTTCTACATAGTGTACTAATAAGTTTGCAAATACATTTAAATGAGTTCTATTTCTAACTTCAGTATAATGTAACCCTTCCTCATCTGATGCTACTAAATCTATTTTCTGTTGTTTAATGCTTAGTGCGTTTCTTGTATCTCTATTCTTCTAGGTGTATCTATCGGTTGTAGCTCATTAGTATTATTCTTCACCTCTCTACTCATTATGTAAGGGATTGCTACTGTCAGTCCTAACCATACTATGAGTACTATCACTATACTACATGTGCATATTCTACAGCATGTTTTTAAGCAATTTCTTTTCGGTCTTCCATTAACAGTATGATCAGCCATTATTGACTAAGGAGACTTAGCCCCTCTTTGTAACTTTTACACAATTTCCAACTTATGAAAATTTTCTTCAAGTGGGTCTCACTTCGTCATCAGTCTGGTCATCAATTAAATCGTCATCACTTTCATCACTTATTTCTAAGTTTTCGAAATCTTCAATGACAAGGTAAGTCCATTCAGGGCCTCTGAATATGTTATTGAGCCTTTTCAATCGTGGACTTCTCCTTCTTGGTTGTACCGTAGATTGTTCAGTTTGACTTGTTATTGCATTTACTTGTTCTGGTTCTACATTTATTGTGTTTAGATGAGATTTCAATCTTTTAACAAACCTAGGCCATTTGTCTCCTTTTCTAAGCCTTTTAATCGGCACTGTGCTCTGTTCTTCTTTAGATGTTCTCTTATTTACATTCAGTTGTGGCACATCTATTTCAATGCTTTCTTCTGTATCCCTCTCTGTCTGACTAAATCCAAATCTTATGTCTGTTTCTTCTGCCTGGTTACTAATCTGGCCTTGTTCAGGTGCTTGCTGGATTTGACTTTGATTTGATTCATCTTCTTTTCCCTGAACACATTTTTCTATTTCTAGCTGGTCCTGCTCAAGCTCTTCGAACCCTTGATTTTCTTCTGCCTGAGCTTTCGCCCTAATTCCTGTCTGTCCCTCCTCAGACTCTGGAGCTGTGACAGGTATTTGGAATGTCTGAGTATATTGATTTTCCCTTATCTGATCCTCCTCAAGATTACCACTGGCTTGGATTTCTGTAATCTGACTACTTTCTTCTAGACCTATCTCTTCCTCGCTATCACTCTGGCTGTCTAAATAAATTTGACTTCTGGTTCTCACGTATTCTGCAGGTATGTCGACTACTGGAATTCAATCAACCTTACTGGTGCTCGGTTGTTCCTCTTCAGCTACTTCGGGATTGATATCTTGAGACGCTTCAGCTGCACAACCTGCAGCTTCAGTTTCATCAGGTTCAGTCACTCTCTTCGTATGACTGGCATGAATCCAATGTGGAACTCCTTCACACTTTACAGCTGTGGGGGTAACCAAAATCACTTGACGTGGTTTTCCCCACCTCGGTGCAAGGCAAGATTTTCGAGTGTGCTTCTTTAGCACTACCCAGTCAACTGGGTTCAGGTCATGTGCTGGAGTGGCTTGTCTGGCGACAGCGTCTTCCCCAACCTGGTGAGAGACAGAACGCACTTGGTCAACCAGTTCTTTGCAGTACTCCAGTACTAAGTCATCAGATATATTTATCAGCTTGTGTCCTGGCACCCATGCCTGCCTCATTGCTCTTCCCATCAGTATTTCATGTGGACTCAATCCTGTGTTCCGATCTGGAATACTTCTGAATCCCATCAGAACAAGAGGTAAAGCATCTGGCCACTCTAATCGAGTAGATTCATACATCTTTCCCAATCTTTACTTGATTGTGCCATTCAGTTGTTCTACCACTCCAGAAGCCTCTGGGCGGTATGCACAGTGCAGTTTTTGCTTAATTTTGAATGCTTCACAGATTAGGCCAATTATTTCATTATTAAAATGGCAGCCTCGGTCTGATTCAATCGTTACTGGAAAACCGAACCTAGGTATGAGTTCTCTGAGTAGGAGTTTGGCTACAGTGATGCTATCATTTTTACGTGTGGGGTAAGCTTCCACCCATTTAGAAAATAAACAAACAAGAACAATGATGTATTTTAGTCCTTGACAAGGGGGTAACTGAATGAAATCAATTTGTAATCGTATGAAAGGACCCTCTGCCTTCCCAATCTTTCCTGGTAACACTACAGTTTTCTTTCCAGGATTAATCTGTGACAAATTAAGCATCTTTGGCAAAGTGCTTCTGCTATGTTCCTGAATTTCGTATTGAACCATGACTGTCTGAACAAACGTATCATGGCTTCTCTTCCCAAATGAGAGTCTCCGTGGTACATCCTAGCCATAGGAGCAAGCATACAGTCTGGTAACACAGGCCTTCCATCAAGGTAAACAATGACACAATCTTCAACCCTTCTCTGACAACCTGTCTTTCTCCAATCTTCCCTTCCTTTTGGTTCTGCTTCATTTTGCAAATCTCTCACTTCCTCCCACGTTCTCACACCTTCAAGCAACATAAGTTGGCAGCTGCTTCCACCTATTTCAAGTTTCTTATTCATAGCCATTTTATATTTTGCACAATGTTGGGCTAACTGGTCAGCATATCGGTTACCAGCTGTCACTTTATCATTTCCAGATTGGTGAGCAGCACATTTGACCACAGCCACTTCTTTTGGCAATTAAATTGCTTCCAGTAAATCTTTTACATAATGACCATTTTTAATAGGAGTACCTGAAGAAGTAAGAAACTCCCTTTGCATCCAGAACTGGCCAAAGTCGTGCACAACCCCGTAACCATACTGACTGTCAGTGTAAATGGTTACTTTCCAGTTCTTCCCACATTTGCAAGCTTTTGTTAATGCAATTAACTCGGCTACTTGTGCAGACTTGACTCCGGGTAAATAGGATGCTTCAATTGGACCCCCCAACGTGCACACTGCATAGGCAGCGCTTAAGCCTCCTTCTTCATGTCTCATGCATGAGCCATCTACAAATAGCTCATATTCAGGATCAATTAATGGCTCTTCTCTTATGTCAGGACATGGTTTTGTACTGTATTCAGTCAAGTCGATACAATCATGTTCAACTTCTCCCTTCACTTATGCGAAGTGTGAATCAGGTAGCAATGTGGCTGGGTTTAAAATATTACACCTAGCAATGGTTACATTTCCTGCACCTACAAGAATTTGCTCGTACTAAGTCAGCCGACTAGGAGTCAGGTATTGGGTTTTCGTTCTGGTCAGTAATATCAGAACTGCATGGGGAACATTCACAGTTACAGGATGTCCCATAATGATTGACTCACTTTACTCAAGGCTCATGCAAGTTGCAGCTACTGCTTTTAGACATCCTGGCAATGCAGATGCCACTGGGTCCAGTGTGGAAGAAAAATAAGCCACTGGACGTCGCATCAGACCGTGAGTTTGAGTTAGAACTGAAAGTGCACAATTATCTTGTGTGTCACAAAATAGTGCAAAATCTATTTGATAGTCTGGCATCCCTAATGCTGGAGCTGTACACAGACATTCTCGTATTTTCTAAAAAGCAGTCATGCTTTCATCATCCTATTCTACTGGGTCTTTTGCCCTTTTCTTTGTCATTTGTATTAGAGGTTTTGCTAGGACTGCAAATCCCACAATCCACTGCCTACAGTATCCTACAACTCCAAGAAACATTCTAATCTCCTTTTGAGTCTGAGGTAAATTCATATTTTAGATTATCCTGATCCTTTCTGAGGTGACTCTTCTGACTCCTCTTTCTATCTGGTGCCCCAGATATTTCACTGATGTGGTACAGAATTGTAATTTTTCCGGGGACACTTTATGCCTCCCTTCACCTAATTGGTTCAGTAAGGTAATGGTATCGACCACACAGTAATTTCGAGTCTTAGATGCCACCAATAGGTCTTCTATATATTGTACCAGGACTGACCTACGGGGCAGCACCAAAGTCTCAAGGCACTTTTTCAAAATCTGATTAAAAATCGAGGGACTCTCTGTATACCCTTGAGGAACGCGGTTCCAAACGTATACATGACTGTTGAATTCAAAAGAAAAAAGAAACTTGCTATCTGGATGTAATGGAATCGAGAAAAATGCATGACACAAATCTATTACAGTGAACCATCCAGCTTCCCACGGTATCTGATACAAAATTACTGCAGGATTTGGCACAACTGGATAGCATGGGACAACAATCTTATTAACTTTTCTAAGGTCTTGTACGACCCTGTACTTGCCACTCGGTTTCTTTATGCCAATTATGGGCGAAATAGATGGACTGCTTCATTATTTCTTGTAAAATGCCTGTTTCAACCAAGCACTTTATTTCTTCTGCAACTCCTGCTTTTATTTCTGGGATCATTTTATATAGTCGAGTATTTGGGTAGACTGCACCTTCCTTTATCGTTACTTTAATCGGGTCAACATTTGCCATTAGTCCTACATCTTTTCCGAGAAAATCCCATACATTAGGATTCACAGTATGCTGTAATTCTCCTGGTAACTCTTCTACAGTTAACCTTTTATTCTCTGTTTCTTGTTTTGCTAACATTAGTTTATAAATTCCATCTTCGTCTGGGGTTTGAATCTCAACACCACTTGGGGTGCAAAAGATGGTGCAATTCATTTTGCACAACAAGTCTCTGCCTAACAGGTTTACTGGACTTGAGTCACACACAACAAATCTGTGCATTTCTTTAAAATTACCTATTCTAATTTCCATTGGTTCTGTAACTGGGGTACTAAACTGTTTATTAGAAACGCCCACTACTTGGATCTCTTCTCCCGAGAGGGGTAGGTTTGGAACGTCTGCTGTTCTTACAGTACAGAAAGGTAACATCATTTCCTTCAACCTTTCCTTCAATGTATGGACCTGACTCATCTACCGGCAAGGAGGTGCCAAGTACGCACTCCTCGTCCTCCCCTCTCAGGCACCGTCAGTATGTGTCCTCACTGAAAAACGTATCACTCAAAAGAAATTGTGATGCGGCTGTGTCTCTCCTTTCGTTTCTCTCCCAGTTTGTGGTGTCCACACTCTGTTGTGCTTTGCTCCTATAATTTGGCATAGGTGCTGGGGTAACTGGTTTTGTATTACCTGCTGCTGTGGTTTCCGTGGCACCTCATTCTGCGTCTGTAAATTCAAATCGTTATTTTGCACATTACTGTTTTGCACAGCCTTACACTCGTTCTTCCAGTGCCCCAACTTGCCGCACCATGACAAGGGAACTTCTTTCTGGCTTCCTCTCCATTGAATTTTCCCCTTGGTTTACCCCCATTACCATCACCTTGAGTCTGGCTATTATTCATTTGACTTAGCTGGAGCTCCTGTTGTTCTGCCAATTTTACTTGAGCCCACATTACTTTCTCCTTTAATTCTTTTAGTTTATTGTCAAGTTCGTCCTCACAATACTTTGCATATGTAAGGCTCTCATCAATCGGTTTGGCCTGCCAACAAATTTTATGATCTTTAATCCATTGCAAAATTTCTGGCCTTAATGCTGACACAAAGCGATAGATGAAATGTGTCATATCTTACATGTCAATGTATTCCAAACCACTGTACTGTTTAAAAACTTGTAACAGATGTTCATAATATGCATGCACAGATTTATTTTATTTTATTTATTTTATATGCTTATAAAGCGCCAGAATAGACCCCCGAAGGGGTATCTCCGCGCTATTGCTGCAGAAGGAGTATTATATGGCGGTGTATCCAATAGTACTGTTTTGGGCAAGGAAGGCTATTGGTTAATGGGAAACAAGTGTGTTTTTAGGGTTTTCCGAAAAATCAGGTGACTGGTAAGAGATCTTAGTTTGGGGGGCAAAGAGTTCCAGAGTACTGGTCCAGCATATGCCAGCGCACGGCCACCTTGCCTGGTCTTCTTTACTCTGGGTACCTGCAGAAGCTGCTGGTTACTGGAGCGCAAAGAGCGCTCGGGGATGTAGGGCTGGAAGATTTCCGTCAGATATTTGGGGCCCTCCCCTATCATGCTCTTGTGAATAGTACATAGAGTTTTAAACTGGACTCGTTTCCTCACTGGGAGCCAGTGGAGTCTGGCCAGTAGGGGACAGGAGGGAGTCCTTGGTGGAGCGTTCAGGACAATCCTTGCTGCTGTATTTTGGATTACCTACAATTTCTTAAGTTGTTCCTCATTTGCTCCAAGGAGCAAACCATTGCAATAATCCACCCTGCTGATGACAAGAGCCTGTACCAGCATTTTCCTACGATGGTCCGGCAAGTAGGGGAAGACTCGTCTTAACATCCCAATAGCCCGAAAACAGGTGCCGGCAACCTGATTTACATGATCTTTAAAAGTGAGTTGCTGATCAAGTAACACTCCCAGGTTCCTAACCGTGCTCTTGGGAATGGGGACGGGGCCTAATTCTTGGGGCCACCAGTCAGATGACCAGTATGTTGCCGCTTGCCCAAACAACATGACCTCGGTTTTCCCTACGTTACACTGCAGACAGTTTGATGACATTCATTCTGCAATGGCTCTCATACCATCTGCAAAAGATCTTATTATTGCAGGTGTAAGATTTTTGAAGGGAAAAAGGAGTTGGGTGTCGTCAGCATACGACACTGGGGTGAACCCGAAAGACCTTGCTAAGTTGGCTAGGGGGCCACATACACGTTGAAAAGCGTGGGGCTCAAACAAGAGCCCTGTGGCACTCCCTTGTTGAGCTCCCTGTGAATGGATTTATGGGAGCCCAGCCTAACTTCCTGGGATCGGCCAGACAAAAAGCTCTCCATCCACTCCAGAGCCCCTCCTTCCACGCCTACCTCCCTTAGGCGGTTGAGAAGCACCATGTGAGACACCGTATCAAAAGCGGCGGAAAGATCCAACAGCACCAGAATCATAGAGCTACCGTCATCCAGTGCCATCTTGATGTTATTGGTCACTGTTTGAAGGGCTGATTCTGTGCTGTGGTTTGGCCTGAACCCAGATTGTGAATAGTCCAGGCCTTCCGTCGCTTCCAGATGTTGGGAAAGATAGGTGTTCACGTGCCTCTCCGCGATCTTGCCTAAATAGGGTAGAAGAGAGATAGGTCGTAAGTTGGAGAGGTCTGTCCATGGGGATGATGCTTTTTTTCTTATCGGGTTCACCACTGCCTTTTTCCAGTCTGCTGGGACCTGGCCTTTCATAAGGGAGGTATTAATCACTTCCAATATGTGGGGTCCCAGAAAAGAGACCATAGGGCCAACCATTCTGGCAGGAATGAGGTCATTAGGGGACCCTGATTTAATATGGCTGCAGAGGGAGAGGAGCTCTATATTGTCAATCGGAGGAAAGGACATCAGAGGGGTTTTTTTATATGTTGCCGGAATCTGAGGAGGACAATTGTTGGTCTTGTTAGTGACATTATTAGCTGCTACTATTCTTTCATAGATAATATTTATTTTATCCTCAAAGAATAGAGAGACTTTATCGCATAAATCCTGCGAGAAGTCATCGGAGCTCTCACACGCAGTTGGTTTGATGAAATTCTTCAGAATATTGAAGAGCTCCTTGGAGCAGTTACCCGCTTCTGCTATCTGTTGTGATAGGTGTTGTTTCCTAGCTAACTTTATGTTTTTGTAATACTCCGATTGGGCATCTAGGAAAGCTGCTCGGCTATTCTCAGTTTTCCTTTTCCTCCATGCCTTCTCAGCTCGTCTGCATTTTTGTTTTCCTGCTCTCAATTCATTAGTATACCAACTTTCTTGCTTAGACAGATTCATCTTTATTCTGAGAGGTTCTATCTATTCTAGTCCAATCAGTCTCCTTTGCAGGCACCTTTCCTTTGAGGTAGAGTATTACCTGGTTGTATTTCTTCATGACCTCATCGGAAGGTGCTCCTGTCTTTGGGTCTCTAGGGTACTCATCACTAGGCCAATCAATAGCAATTTTACATTCTGTCCACAAATCCACAGGAACAACAATGTCAAATAACGCATCCAAATCTTTTAAAAGACATTTTGAAACTTTCACAAATCTCTCAACTTGTCTGTACCATTCTACAGGTTTCTCTCGAAGTTTTGGGAAATTATTTGTAAATGAGAAAATATCCTATCAAGACCATGGGACATGTACATAACTTCTCTCATGGGACACAACCTTTCCATTTTTTCTGTTTCTTTTAAAACATACTCAGATGCAATTTTTAATCGAGCCTCTTCTTTTTTCTCTGCCCATCTAGATCTCCATTTTTCTATGTCAACCCATTTTTGCAATAATGTCAAAGCTCCCTAATTGGTACTTTTCTTCCTGACACTTTCATATTTTCCAAATCTTTGTCTGAAAATTCAGCTCGATATGGTTTCTGTAACACTTTAGACTTGCCAATGTCAATTCCCATATTAGCAGCCATATCTGTTAGTTTTTCATGAACCACTGTATTTCTAGTAATGCTTTTACATATGAATAACAATTCATCTTCACTAAGTGTATTTAGTCTATCAAATCCCACATTCCCAGCCATCAGTTCTTCTAATTCGACTCTCAATTTAAATATGTCCAATACTTTTGGCTGTGACTTGGGTTTTTCTATTTCTCGTGACCATCTCTTTATTTCCTCTGGGGTTACTACTGTGGCACTTCTTGTACCTGAGGATGTCTCCATCTGTACTTCTCTAGGGTTTATAGGAGTGGTTTTCCTGATCAAGTCACTCACTGGTTCTCTTATTGGCAAATCCATCAAGAAAATCACCGACTCACATTCACTTGCTTGATCATCGACTATTAAAGGTTCTTTTCTTGGCTGGACTACAGTTGTAGTTAGTACGGGAGTTTTGGGACTAGCCTGCTTGTCTCCGTACAAAGGAACAACTGGGCCAATAGTTACTGGAATTGTTAAGGCTTCAGGACTGGTATTTAACTGGGTAATTTTCTGTATCAGATCACTTCTTTGTTTATTTAATGCTTCTCGTTTCCTGTCCTGTAACACTTTTTCTAAGGAAGTCTCATGCACCACTTGCGGAATCAAAGGTGGCTTCAAAAATGGAGCATTTGGATTAACTGTGCTTGGCTCATTATAAGGTGGCGGATTTTTTAATAACAAATCCTCCAAATAATCATCATCTGATTCACCACTAGTCATTAAATGTTTTGTTTTCTCAGTTTTTTTATTTCCAGTAGGCTGTTCTAAAGTTAATACAGGATACAAGCCTTCTATTAACCTAGTCTGTCTCCATTGTTTCATTAGTTTGTCTCTAGTGTCTTTTGGAAATCGTGGATAAAACTTAATCCAATTACTGTTACTTCTGGGTCTATCTTGCTCAAAAGCCTCAATTTCCCATTCCTCCAATGCCTCACACTGCGTTAATCTAGGTCTGGGATCTAGTTCATTCATGTGAGTCCTCAAATTGTGCAAGACTCTGCCATTAAATGTACCATTCTCTGGAAATGCTAAAACTCAATTTTTTGTATATTCCATCCAATTCTCTAACCATACACAAGTATGATAGTCCCTTTCAACCATCATGTATGATGCGGGCGTATTTGGTGGTGGAATAATAATCCCTTCTCTTGTTTTAATTGCCTTATCCTTCTTAAAATAATTCTTAATTCTTTTAATAAATGACATTTTCCTCTTTTCTCCGTACATTTTAAAAGTTCTTCCTCTTATATGCTGTTCTTGCGCAAACCCTAAATATATCCTATCAGGTCTATTTCCTTGGAATGGACCTATATGCCACATATATTTCAACGAAAACTCTTCAGGATGATTTCTTAAACTTTGTTTACAAAATTCTCTTCCAATACGAGCGCGTCTTTTAATTTTTCCAGTGACCAATCAAAATGTTGTGTTCAAATAAATCCAACCAATAGTTGCGCGGCTTTTCCCGTGAGACTAGTTCTCACGCTCCTGTACTCACCGCTCCTTGACAATTACTATCTCGGCTACACACCCGCTGTCCCAACCAATACCAGCGAGGCTCTGAGTGACGTCAGTGCAGCTCCGCAACTGACTCCCTCTTTTGCAAGGTAATACTAAACTTAATTTTCTTTCACTTTTAATGCTAAATTTTATTATTCAACAACGTAGAAACATTCGCCACTGTACCTGAGTAACTAATTCAAAGGAAACATAATTTTCACTTTCTGTGAGTAAATCTCTTCCGCTTACTCTTCATGTACTACAAGTAGAACCCTTCCGTCTACCTTTCACTCATGCATTAAAGAACCTGCTACTCCTTCAGACTTATCCCTTCTGGGATATACTTAGGCCAAAGTTTCACCAGTGAACTCCTTCGCTATCGATCAAGCTCAGATGAACCTGCTACTTCTTCCATGTGACACTTTCTAGGTGATATCACACAAAAAGTTTTGCTAGTGAACTCTTTGCTGTCATTTATTCACACATTCATACAGAAAATCCCTAAATAGTGCTTTCGGTTTTACCTAACCATGCACTTCTTCCCTACAGGTAAGTGACCTCACTGCAGTGTGGCTTCCATTTACCACCCGCTATTCTGCCCCCGGGGATTCGAGACAAAACATAAAACAGGTACGAACAATTTTGGTTAATACATGAAATCAATACAATCAATAATACAAATCTTAAATACGCAAAAATATTTTCATTGACCAGCTAACTATGACTAACTACCTATCTTAACAAAACCCTAACCATACTGCTGCTACCAAAAGAAATACTGATCGAGTGCGCAGGTCACCAGGTTCCGTTTACCATACTCACCTGGGCCCATAGAACGACATTAACTTTTTTAGTGAGTTTTAATCAGGTAACCTGAGTACTTTTACTCTAATCAGTGATTTTTATATTTCATTTAGGACCTATACCATTGACTTACCAATCCTTGTCAACTATACCTAAAGTCCTAAGGGATCAAAGGAGTTAGAATAATAGGTAGAAAAATAACATTTGCACTCATATAATAACCACAAACTCTGGAAGTGTTTAAACTATTTATCTAAAGTTCTTTAAATGTCTTAATCCAAGCATTGAGCAATAGAAATTTTCAATCAAGAAGATAACGATTAGAATGAAAATATGCAAAGATTTTATAAGGCAGTTTTTTACGCATTTGAAATTAAAAGGGTGGGGGAAAGAGAAGGAAACAACATGTGAAATTATGCGAAAACTTTTATCAATTGACATTAGGGTGGGAAAGAGAAGGAAACGGTACAACGACAAACCCACATGGAATATTTACTTAGAATGGTGTGAAGAACTAACCCTGGCCACGGATTAGTCAAAGGATAGAGCCCAAAGTGCAAGTGCCAGCATAGACGACAGGTGCTGACAAGAAATCAGGACAGTTGCAACCAGATTTGGATCAGGACAGGACCTCCACAGGCTAAGACCGTCGCCCACAGTTAAAGTTGCTACGCCAGCGCTACAACCCTCTCTGGAGTTAACACCCAGAACCCCAATTGGGTCTTCGAATTCTCCGACAGAGTGCTCCGCCAGCACCCTAACTCCCGAACCCCAATTGTGTTATCGAATCTTCTGACAGAGTGCTCCGCAGCACCTCTGCTCTTGGTCCCCTATTGAGGGAGTTGGATCGGTGACAGATCAGCTATTCGGACAAGTTGGACAAATTAACTAACTAAGCCTACCCTAGTTATACTATTTTTCAGGTCAGTGTACCACCCCCTAATGTTAAAAGTGTAAGGATCCCCAAATTTGATTGGACAAATAGACGGGAGAGGTCATCACACCATACCAAAATTAAACATTTTGAACTGAATATTAATGCTCGCGTTCCCGCCCATCAATTTATTTTCCCATGCACTTTTATTCCACCCGGCAGTAAATTTAACAATATCAAACAATGTATTATTGCTGGTACAGAGCAGCTTCCTCTTGTGGGGTTGAAAGTTCACACTCTCATGAGCATCATCTGGTAGGACAGTAGCTGGCAATGGTTCAATGTCACAGCTTGAGTTTCTTGAAAACTTTGCACATGCGTGGTGTGGATTTCAAACTGGAGTCACAGATACATTTCAGGCCCAAACACGAGCTGATAGTAAAGCAGAAAAGAAACAGTTTTAGAACACAGAATAAATGGATGCACTGTATACCACTTATCTCTACTCTATTCCCAATATTTTATATTAACTAATGCGTTAGAAATTAGGCAGAACGAACAGCTTGGCAAAAAGCAGCAGTGCAAGCTTCATGCATGCTATAACACAGAGCAGCCATCTTAGTTCTAGTGCGCAGAAGCAAAAGATTCCCTCCAAAAGCAAAGAATAAGTCATGTCACGTGAGTGTGATTGATGCATGCGCAGTAAGAAATCCCATGTAGCAGTGGCCATTCTAGTGTAAGCGAATTAATGTTAGTAAAACACATATGCAAGTGTCTTCTAGATACCCAGAATGTAGTGTAATGCAATATTAATGAAACAAACATGTTGATTAGTACATTATTTGTTATCTCGAGAGGACTGAATACAAGCAAGTCGCGTTACATGCGAATCCTTGCTCCATCACTATAATGAACAGATTACTAGACAGTGAAGAATACATGCTTTAGGAAGACTACTACAGAGACCCCCCAGTTGTTTTATTCCACTTAAAGCCCTGTATATACACACAATCACCAGAAGGAAAGTGTCGCAGATAAAGCAATACGTTGCTCTCAAACATCCAGAGTGCACATTCATGAAATAAGGGAGAAGAAGGAAGCATACATTTGACTAGGAAGTGTGTAAACTGCATTGCATAGTAGGATTTGTATGGTGCCTACTTTCCTACTTTATGAGGCACTGAAGCGCTTACCCACAGGGATAGACAGGTACACACTTTAAGAAGTGTGGCTGGAATGTTGTTGTTTTTGTAACACCTGTCTCGAGGACACTGATTGTCTTGAAATCTTAAAACATCATGCTCCCATCTGTACCCTGTCTCATCTTCATAATAAAGTACATGAACGCTCGAGACACTGTCGCTCAAGGTGTGAATGCAGAGATCTGAGCTCTCCCTGCTCCTGGCACCCCCTCTCAGAGGCAGATATCAAGGAGAGCTAATATGAGGTGTTAATGGAGAGCAGATAGCCTTGCGTGTGGCACAGTAAGGCGGTAGACGCCAACTTTGTTTCCATGCACCAACATGCAGCTCACATATGGAAACTTGCATGGGCCATCTGCGGTTATCATCGACTGTTTGGGGACACTGATGAGATTCAGGCTGCCAGCGCTTGCTGCTCCCATAAAGATGCGGATGGAGTAAATGCCTCACTGAGGTACTTCGTAAACATGGCAATAGCAGACGTATTGGCAGAGAATGGGAAGCTGTACTGGCTTTTAAACATCTGAGATGATGAGGACGCACAGAGACCCTTTTACATACCTCTTCTGGAGCAGTGAGACGTTTGAAGCACTGTGTCTGGAGGCAAGAGCCGCTACTGTAGGCTACCATGTTGAGAGTAGAGTATGGGGATGGCACGGAAGACATTGTGCAGTAGCGCCAGTGCCGCTGCTGCTTTTTTTTAGGGTAGACCATGAAAGATTGGGCAACAAGCTGCAGCTGACAAATGCACAATAAGCATTTCCTGCAGTAGTGCTAAATCTTTTCCCCTCTGACTGACCAAAGGTACCTCGGGACTCTGGATGGCGCCTTTGTACATAAAACCAATGTGTGGTAATGTGAGTGGCTGCGACGCTGGCTCCATAGGAAAAAAATGTAGTTGGCGCCCATGTATAGAAAACAGATGTGCATGCAACTGAAGCGGGCACCATTAGAATAAATAAGTGGTCCCCTCAAACATTCACAAAGACCTGCAGTATAAGGAAACTGTTGGCCGGTTCTCCTACCCTAAAAACAGAAGTCATCTATCAGGAGCACCGACCGGTAAGAAATGAGGAAATAAAAGCGACGCAGGAATTAATGAATGGCAAGCAGCAGGCGGGATTACACTCAGTACGAGTGATTACAACAGGTCTGCACAGCAAATGTGCGCTGATGCTCGACCTAAAAAGATGTTAAAGAAGAAAAAGGAAGGAAGATAATAAAAAGGTAGGAACAACGAAATATATAAGAAAAATTGAAGGAGAGATTGAAAACAGAAAAATAAATTGAAATAACAAAGAAGAAATGTGAGATGAAAGGATGAGCGGCAGAAGGAAAGAGAAGGAAAAAGAAACCGCTCATAGACGGAAAAAGAGAAAAAAGGTGCGAATAAATTATTTGAGCATGATAAGAATAAAGGCATATGAAGATGGATAGAAATCTAGGAAAAGGTCAGATGGAATGAGAGAAGAATAGACAGAAGGAAAGAAAGATGGAAAGACGTAATGAAATATGCATAAAAGCAGAGGGAAGATAATGGAAAGGAAGGGAAGAATCATGAAAGGAAAGCAAAAACATGGAAAGGATGAATGACAAAAATAAGCCAGTACTGGTTAATGTGCAGTTCTTGGACAAATCCCTTGAAAATCTTTCTGTAATGTTCATTATTTTGCGCAATTTTCGTCAAATTTATTCCAGGGGTACAATTACCATGATACTTCATAATAAGGACATGGATCACTCAGTTTACTACTATATTTATTTCTAAATATGGGTCAAAGTGGACGGTATTTTATTTTTTCTGGCTACTCACTCGTTATCCACAATTGTTTATCCAAAGTAAAGTCGTGAGTCATCTGTATAATTAGATGTTACCTGGAGTGGGCGTCTGTTCAGGTTGGAGCATAGAACAAATTCCACAGTGTCCAACAAATGTAGCCAACTTGCAATCACACACCTTGCTTCAACTGTTCATAGGCACACAACACGAGCTTGGCTATAGTGGCCGATGAAGTGTAGTCCAGAAACACTTAAATTGTATTTTCTAATCGACAGTTCCCTGGTGTATGTCAGTCGCTATAACCTTCTTAATTTTAAAGCCCGGCTCCTCTCCCATTTAATTCTGCATCTTTCCACTACTTTACTCGTCTAAGATTATGCACATTGTGAAAGAAGGTTAGAATGTTTGCCGTTTTCATATGTTCCACTCGCCAAAAAAATGCTGCTTATTCTAGTCCACGGTGAAAATAGCAAAATGTCGCATCTCTAGGATTCCCTTTTCTAATATAAGATTGCACCAGACGGGCCTTATAACTACCCGGCCCCCTCCCAATATTTCAGCCCCTCAGTGATTGTGAGCTATTGGCAGCATATGAGGGTGATGCCGCCCCCCTGCAATTGTGAGCTCACCACTGAGGGTAGCTATATATTTCAGAGGAGGGGACTGCATGAACTAGTGGCCTAGCAACCTGTAACATCTCCAGGACCTCACACGGAGGACTGAACGGAGGGAGTGTAGGTGAGTGACCTTTTTAAGAACATTTGTTATTTTACTCCACAGGAGAAAATGGGCGTGGCTGATAAGGGAATAACTTTGCTGATCCAATATGGTATTACCAGGAAACAGCAAGTTGGTGACATCATCTGGAGAAGGAATCTCAGTGTGAAGACAAACAGCCCAATGGGGAAAATAGGTCCTCTTGCAAACTCCCTAAATCGTAGAAACTCCAAACCATGACTAATCTCCAGAGCTCAAATCATATAGCCACAAAAAGGGGGCCTTAGGTGTGTCTACTCATTTTTCAGGGCCGGTATCCAACTCCTTAAAAGGTGGCCACACTTATTAGCTACAAACCTCCTCTGGCTTTGCTTGGCGAATCCATGGACCGGCTGACATAGCAGAACTGGTTTCAAGAGGTGGACTAGGTGCCAATATTTTGCCACACCTTTGTTTTTGAAAAAAAGATTCCAGCGTTCGACTAGTGGTGAAAGGAAGCATTCACATTCTACATTGTGGCTTGTATATGTAGTAGTGCCGAAAACCATAGAAGGATTTAAGCCCATGGAGAGGAATGGATGCTGGTGGAAGACGAGCAATCACCTGGATCAGTGGAGGGGTGTATTGTGCCTGCACCCATGGCACTGAAGTCCTCACAATTAAGAACAGGAAAAGCACTTAAGTTGACTGTAAAACAATTCCAATTTGGCAACATAGCCTATTATAAGAAATTGTAATCTACAGCAGAAAAGCAAAGCTGCCAGACGTGAAAGTGTGGCCACCCGGAGTAAAGCTTCTCACTTATGGAAAGCCCACTTACAACTGCAAGAGGAACACTGGGGCATATTCACAGAAGAAGTGTCGGAGCGGTGTGCTGCAAGAAATGTAGCATCACAAGAATATGGCGCACCCCTTTTTTTCCCCTTGCGCTGGCACTAAAAAAAGCTGCTAGCCCAAAAAATGAACACCATTGCACCATAAAGTACCTGCGTTGCAAGGGATGATTGTTTATGTGCAGGAAGGTGTTCCTTCCTGCACATAAACAATCATTAAACGTGATTTGTTCTGCAGCACACACAGAAAGAGCAAAAACGAGTGTTTCTCCTCGTTGCACCCATCTAATGCCTGCTTTTCTGTGGTGTTTTTTGGACGCTGCCTCAGATTTACTCATTCTTGTAATCTGGGGCAGCATCAAAAAGCAATGGGTGTTGCAGTAGAATGCCCACAGCAACACCAATTTCCCACCCCTTTCACGCAGATAACTGTGAAAGTGGACAATATTTACAACGCGGCGTTAAGCCACAAAAAGTGTCTTAAGACTGATTTGTAAACATGGAGCAGGGCATTGCACCTCCAGAATGTCATAAAAAGTGGCGCCCTGCTCCAGTGGTGCAATTCTTTAGTAAATATGCCCCTCTGTTCTTTAAGATGAATTCGTTTTCTCGACCTACGGATGGATTGACTCCTGGGACACAGTGCTGAAGTCCCTTCTATTTCACTGCTTGTGATCCGACCCCTTCCATCTTATACCCTTCTAACGCCCATGGAGAACTCCACCAGGTGTGGAACGGGAGCTGCATGGCAAAACCCAGTATAGCAAGCTGAAAAGGTTAACATCCTACTGGGTATCTTTTAGGTCTTGGGCCAACCAGTTGCTTGGGAAACAATCGGCAGCCTGTCAGAGTGATGCAGCGCCACTGCTCTTATGAGATCACAGTAGCTGGGGCTATATATGTGGGAGGATGAGTCTCCGTGAATTATTGGCCTAGCAACCTGTAACATCTTCAGGGCCAGGCATGCTTGACTAAAGAGAGGAAGGTAAGTAAGCAGACTTTTAATATTTTGTACTGATTCGGTTTGAGAATAACATAAGCTGCTTAATTGGTTGGTGGCTGACAAGGGAGTGGTTGAGCTTTATTTAAAGATTTAAAGATGTGTGGATTTCTTTGGCTCTTCGTGGGGCACTGCCTATATTTGTATCCGTAAGCGTTGATTGATGCTAGTAGGAAGTGAATTGTTGGAATGCCCTTATCTCTTCAGCAGTAGTGTTGTAGATGGATATGACGGCACCTGTTTATGTATTTTGAAGAACTAATTGCTATAACTGGAATATTAATTGTAGTGAAGACTTTACTGTTTTCACTAAAATTAGTATACCAGTTTGGCTCGTGCAGACAGCGAGCAGCGTTCAATTTATGACGTAAAATGCTGTGACATTCCTAAAGCTGGCTTCAAGACCATCAAGCTGAGACACTTCGAAAGGTGGCAGGACTGTGATTCTTTTAAATATTCAGTATTGAGTCACTTGACCTAATCAAAGTAACTGCGATTAGGCGCAGTTATCCCTAGCACAGTGATTACGAATAAGGAATGCTTTGAAGCTTTTACGAAATCTGTGACAAATTGTAAAATGGATTAGTTAGATTGTAAGACCTATACTGAGGTTTAATTTCCCGCCATTTAGCCAAGGTGAAGTATCGGGCAAACATCTATAGGAAGCATCTTATCTCACCCGAAGCTTGGTTGGCAACCATTGCTACCGAGAGTCGGGTGGTTATTACGTCACTACGATTATGAGCTCATGGTTGCCGGAGTAATGGCCTGACCACTTGAATAGCTTCAATACAGCCTGTAACTATTGACTGATTTGACAACACCTTTTAAACAATCTTTGAAGTACTGGCTTTATATGTAAAAGCACATCTATTATTGTGCAACGTTTATGACTGCGCTGCAGTTTGGGTATTCCTATAGCTTTTTTGTTTAGGTATTTGGCACCACATGTGAGTTCGAGTGAAGTTAATATTGGGGTTTCATAAGACTCTCGACTTACAAAACAACCGATTTTACTGGAAGGAGAATAGCTTTGACCCTGTGTGTGAAGGCATGGCGTGACTGTTCAATGGTAGTTCCCGGGTGAGGGGTAACTCTGAAGGACTTAGACATATGATGAGTGGAGTAGCTGTGAAGTGTGCAAGGAATACATTCTCACCTCCCCCTATTTGGCAATTAGGAGAAAGGTGGGAATTTAAATTTTGGAGAGTATGGGAAAACTCATAAGCTAACATTAAGAACCTTCCTAAAGCCGGGGTATGCAGTTTTAAGTTTGTATATTTGTGAAGTTTCTCCACTACCAATACTTAAATGAAAAGGTTATGTATACTTGGTGTGAAACAGTTTATCGATGGTGACCTTTCTAGTGCAACTGCTGTGTTTTTCCAAAGAAGCAAGGGTGAAACCATCACCAAATGCTTTAAAACTTGTGAAAACATTCTAGAATACTGGGACCTCCTCTTCAGAATCCCCAATCCCTCACCTCGCGACCCCCAAAATGTAATTCACTCGGGCTTGGGTTTTAAACTCTGTAAATAAAACGTTATAAAAGTGCCTGCCATCCATTTCCTCTGGCCGCACCCATGCAAAGCCACATTACCTAATCTTTAGATGTAAACTCATTACCTTAGAACAGCAAGAGCAGACCACGGATGACCACATGAAAATGGTTTGGAAATAAGAATACTGGGGGGTCACTTGACATTATTGTCTACAGACCTGATTAGTCAATGTGCTACAGTTTACCACATCTATCAATGAACGTTTTACATGCCAAGGATGTGTTTCTCAACAGGTACTAAAATGTAGGGATCCTGCTGACCAAATGTAACAAGGCCCTTCACTTTCACCGAAAAACAAATCTTGGTATCACATGAGTGATATTCTGGTACATAGATAGGTAAAAGCATATACAGCTGGTTCAAGCTCCAGTGTAGTTTTGCTCTCTAGCATGTAGCCTAAAGGAATACATTGCAATTGGGATGTGGATCCAGAGGCCTTTTGGCACATGACATTGTAATTATGAATTCACACTTGAAGGACTAAATAATGTCACTAAATCACACCCTCCTTAAATTAAAGGTTGATGTCTTCCTATCCTGCCAGGCATTGTCCCATTTGCTCTCCATGCTTTCAGTCCTCTGCAAAAAACTATTTTTGCATTTTACTGTTTGTTCTACTGTCCCTTTTGGAGTTCATATGTGTGGTTGTAGAAGCTGTTTCGGTAATTGCTGGCACAATTGATTATCAAAATGCTTGTTTCTGGTGAAGATGAGTTCCAGTTCTAGACACATTGTTCCACGTGTTCCACACGGATCCACTTCAGCATTACGTCTTGTTCTAACAAAATCTCACACTTTGGATTGATGATGTATTTTCTAGATGACCCTATGTAGGCTGAGATTTCATCTGAGAACATATTGGGATTTGAATAGTTTACTCATGAAACTGGCTGTGTTGAACTGCTGAATAAAAGTTTTTCATCGTTATTCTTAAAATGTTTTATTGTTTTTATTTTTAAATCCGAATTTTCTTTCTTCTTTTTCAGCAATCTGGCTTTAGCAATCTAGCTAAGAACATCAGCACTATTGAAGGAACTCTCAACAGGTGTATATTAATTATACATTATCTTACATAGATTCTGCAGGTTGCATGTTTAAATGATTTGGGCCGATGGACAAATGTAGAGGCAACTTTAAATCGGTGGTACCCTGTCAAAATATGTTATTAACATACACTGACATCGACCCACCATGAATATAATATCTCCAATACGAGACAAAACATAACATGGAAATACCCAATACGTCACTTATAAGGGTAGTTTAAGTACATTCAAACATGTATAACATTTTCACTAGCCTTACACACTTTAAAAAGAAAAACGTCATACCTTTTTTTTTTTAAAGTAACTAAATTAGGGCACCTGGAGTTTGTAGGTCAAAATGTGGAGGTCAGAAATATGAAACTGAATATATTTTGACTTTGAGATATTGACTATCACCATACTTTTATGTTCAGCATGTGTATAGAAGGTGTAGATTTACTACTCTTACTGATACATCATGTGTCCTTGTAAAGTGCACCATCACCCAAGAGGAGTATCCAGGCACTGGTTAGGTGTGGGTGCCTAATTGCCTGCTTTTGGTAGATTGTTTTATTGAAAAGTTTGATCTTCAGCTTCTTGTGGAATTTAAGAAATGAGAAGGAGGCTGTGATATGGAGTGGAAAGTCATTCCATGCTTTAGAAGCAATATAAGGAGAATGCCCATCTTTATCTGGTTCTGTGTACGCATGGGATGCAGGACCGGCTCTACTGAGGTGTGACCAGTGCCACCCCACTGGGTGCTGACTTCAGGGTGCGCCGTATTTGCAAGTCTATTTTGGCTTTAAAAGCACCTGCTGCTATGTTCCTTGCCTCCAGCAATTTCCAGGCAACAATAAAAATGTCAAGATACTCTGATTAATGTTCTTCCTGGAGAGAGATTGGAGTTTTGTGTAGTTGAGGTTTTGACTGATCATAAAATAGCAGTGGATTAATATGCCTTCATCAAATAATGTGTACCATGCAAATCACAAAGTGCATATAATGTAAACTGGTCAGTGGGTTACTCCTTTTCTAAGGTGCATCCTTTTGTTACTTGCAGCTTATAAGTTAAAACCTAATATAGAACAGTGAGTTATGAACTGTCCTCAAAGAACGGCATGCACAATGCAAAGTATAGCTTAGAGCATAGATTAATGTTGCAAAGAGGATTACAGCTATCATGGTTTGCAGTGCACCTCTCTCCAATGGCTCTTTTAGGCTAATCTGCAGTGTGCTTCCCTGCACGAGTTCTTTTAATCTGCAGCATGCATCTGTGCAATTCTTGACTTTGGTTTTTGTATTCTGAATGGCCTCCCCATGGTTCCTATCTTCTTCCGTTGTGGTCTTCTCTATTTTCCATTCAACACAGCACTTGGCATCAGAAGATATTTTTGGAGGTTTAACGTCTACTCTAGACTGTTTCCCCTTTGAAAGCCACCAGTCCTATAGTACATGTGAACTTTAGCAGGTCTGTATATCTCTCACACATTTTGAATGGCTGTGCTACTATAACCTAAGGTCAACTTCTATCTCAATTCCACTTGCAGTGAAAATTTGTCAGACTTTTCCACAAGCTATTTGTGCTCAGCAGAAGAGTGTCTATTGGTCTCTCCAAGAACCAAATGCAGATACTAAGGTGACCCACAAGTCTCAGTGGCAGCCTTAAGTATTGGGAATATTATTTGCCAGGTCTAATCATTGATGCAGTTAAGAAAAATATATTTGCTGTCGAATATGCCTCATGAACGTCTACTTACCTGCACTATATGACACAATACATTACTCTTCCGCTGCACTTTCTCCTTCTTGGGTATCTTTGCAAACGGTTGTGAATATCTCAAGGGTGTCTCTTTGCTTGTGCTGTTGGCTGGGACTTCCATGGCCTCTTGAGAGAGAGCTCTTCTTTTCTTCTACACTTCATGTGGTGCACCACAAGGATTAGTTTAGGATCCTTCTTGATTCCATTTACGTTACACCACTCACATCTATTGCTTGCTTTAGCTTTTGAAGCACGCTGTGTTGTAGATGTCCAAATCTTTTTTTTATCTGTACTTCCTGAACCACCTAACATTGGCTAAACATTGAATATTACCAACTTTGGATCTCTATCAATATTTTCCTTTAATTTTTGTCACTAATCTTAGCAATCAAATATTGTTAGTAAGAATATTTGTCTTGTAGGTCTCATTAATGGTTACCATCTAACACTGTCTCGTTAATGGTGAACATGTTCTGTTCTTGATTGATTTCTAGCTAACTTTTTTGCTCGGATTTCTGTTTTTGCTTTGTGTGTACTTCATATAAAAACACTTTTTTTAAATGTTTTTAAAAAAGTGTTTTTATACGAAGTAAATGCTCAGAACTTTCCAGGATGACCAAATAGATTTTGGTAAACCATTTATATTTTATTTCTACCCATTATGGCACATCCTTGAATTTGGAATGTTTCCTTACCCCGTGGATTAATGGCTTCCTGTATTCATTGCAGACCATATCTCCATCCACTCGGCCTTGGGTGGATCAAACGAGACCCATACTGTCGGACATAGCAAGATAGTGGCTACGATAACATTGTAACATGATTGTCCTTTCTTCGCACTCCTTTCAATGTTTACATGCCTAAACACAGTGACCTAAGACAAGTACCATTCTATTCACTAAGGCATAATACCACTAAAAGCTTTCAAGATAGGCTTCCTTGCAGTTTCAACCCTTCTAACCAAGCACCCTCCAATGGTGTAGTTTGATAACCCTCTAGTAATGTGTTTAGGCGCCTCATCAGAGGTATGAAGCACTATAAAAGCATGTGCAATACAATTCTTTAATCTTGGAAGATTTATTGGGTGAATATAACATTCTATGTCCGGCGTCTCTTGAGAGTAGCACACCATTGCCTGCCCCTGTTGAAGTAAAATGAGAACGTTTTAAGGTACGCCCTGAACTTGGGAAAGTCTAACAACAGTGTAGCAGGTAAAAAGTATCTAGTTTGGATATAGGGTGGTGAATCTTTGATGTTCTAGTAGTTTGTTGTTTATGGGGAGCACTACAAAAATAACCTGTATCTGTGAGACGCAAGTCATACAATGAAATCCTCTCTTTGAGGTAGAACCATTGGAGGTTGCAGTGTCTTTCAGAAGTGCCTTTGTGGGCAACCCTGAACATTTTTACCTTTTTTGTCCTAGATGTAGAATATTTCAATAGTCTTACCAAAGCTCGGCTTTTTATTCAATTAAATAAGACATTAATTACGATTTAAGCACAGGATTTTTTGATGAGCCCAATGCATTTTCTCTGGTGACAGTTTACAGATGTTTTTTATACCCGAATGTGTTAAACCATTTTGGTGTGCCAAACAGATCCTGATTCATATAACCAGAATGCCAGTGCAGGAATGTGAAAACAGATCAATGTTAATGCCTGAAATTCCGCTTTTTACTTTCCACATTGGTTTCGTTTTTAGCAAATTTCAAGCTTCAGATGATGGTAGATTGACACTTAATATGCTTCTTTGTTTCCATTTATAGATAAAAAACATGTCTAGCCTCTATTCAGCTTCGTGCTCACCAAGCCATAGCTCTTCAAGCCACCGCAGCAGTTCGAGACACTCGAGTAGAGGCAGATACAGTCCATTTGAATACTCGTCAGTGTTTGAGAGCCCTTCGAAATCCTCGCATGGGCATTTTTCAGACAAGGGGTATCACGATGGCTGTCGCAGACACTCTGGTTCTTCACATCATAGACATCACTCTCCTCATTCTCGCTCACCATCCCGCCACTCTCATCGCTCATCATCTCACCACTCTCACCACTCGCCTTCCCACCACCACCACCACCACTCTCACCACTCCCACCATTCCCAACACTCGCCCCACCACTCACACTCCCGCCACTCATCCCACCACACACACTCACCATCCCGCCACTCTAAATCTTCCCACCGCTCACATCACTCACCATCCCACCACTCACACCATTCTCGCCCCTGCTCACCCTCACATGCATCATCCCCCTTTGCATCTTCTCACCACTCCCGCTCAAAGTCGCCACCTCGCCAATCTTCAAGACACCACTCCCACTCGTTCCATCCAAGTGAATTAGATTGGATCTCCCCAATTGGGCATCATTCATTCGATCATCACTCCCGCTCAAAGTCTCCACCTCGCCAATCTTCAAGACACCACTCCCACTCATTCCATCCAAGTGAATTAGATTGCAACTCCCCAATTGGGCATCAGTCATTCGAACTTCCTTCACCATTAACACCACCCTCTTTCGCAAGGCATGGACATGCAACACTCTCAACACTTGGCAGCATGCACAGTGACATGTCATCAATCGCAGACTGTGTCCCGAATTTCCCCTCTGACTTCCAGACCCCCTCGCCTGTCCCCCGGGACCAACACGATAAAGAGCCAAGAATATTCACATTTGACGGCTGGTGAATCGAATGATACAAGGGAAAGCTGATTGGCATGTGATGACACCTCGTGTGCTTGATAAAGGCTTGAACTTCATGGTATGATGTCACACAGCAACCCAGTATGCCATTACCTGAAGGCAGCATGCTTCCTATGTAGACTAATCGGCTGTTCAAGTGGCTACTTTAGTGGGCTCGCAATTACAAGACATTGAAGAGGACTCAACAAATTCGGTCCAGGCCACCATCGTTTTATTCCTTTGATGCTTTCGTTAAAATAGTTGCTTCTGTTAAAATAAATTGGCTTGCATCTCTTTTCGAAAGTTAAAGTCATTAAGAGGCTTGGCATAATGAGTAATGTATGTGGTGAATGAAACATTTCTGTAATGAAAAGCAAGCAGTGGTTGTGTATTACTGTCTTTCAGGGTTTGGCTTTTGTACATCTTTTAAGGGTGACTGGTTCTAGAAGCAATATAGTGGTCAATTTTAGGATTGGCTTTATTATTGACCAAGCAGCATTTATGCCAAATCCTCTTTGAGATGAGACTTCAGCTATGATTGGCTTGAACCTGAGATAAAGATGGAGGTATCATGCTTCTGGGATAGAGTTTAACTTTGGTGCCATTCTATTGACATCTATTCTCGTTGCCTTTGCTAGATAAATAACGTAATGCTCTCATACCAGACATTCCTGGGAAAGGTTTTTCCTTTCCTGAAGTAAATCCAATACTTGCCTTTCAGTGGTGTGTTTGGGTTCATCAATACTTCCCTATATGAATGGGTGTTAGAGGTGTGTACTGACCATTCCATGATTTAGTGATTATTTCGAATGTAAGCACTTTTTTGTTTAGAATGTATAGGTGAAAAGGTGTCTTTATGCGTGGTCATCCCCCCCCCCCCCCATTTTTGCTGACTGGTATTGCTGGTTGTTTTACTCTGCTCAAAGAGGCCCTGCTGTCCAGGCCCCAGTGTATGTGCTAAACCCTAAAACATATACAATAAGCTAATCACAAATTACCATATTTAACTTCCCAGTAAGATCATAGTAGGTGATTCAGGAAATACACCACTAAGCTGACAAAGGGAACATTCCTTCACACCTACCCAGGCAACCTGGCTTCTGCAGCTTTTAACCTGCAGTCAAACTAGTCAAAATAACCCTTTTCACAGGAAAGAACCCTACTTTTAAATATTAAATAAGCCATACCTAAGTAGGCCTTGTAGCCCACAAGGTAGGAGGGCTAGTACTTAAAAGTGGTATATGCAAGACTTTCATGTTGGCATATACCTTAAGTGACTAGCCCCAAAAAGCTATTTCACTCTAAAGGGTGTGGTTGCTGTCCAATGAGAAAAACTAGTTTGAAATACATCATAACTCTATCACTGGTTTGGGACAAGCTCCTTAATGAAAATACATCTTTAATAAATACTTAGGAATTTAAATTAATAGCCTTTTGTCTGCATGAACTTTGGTAAGCTAATTAGCATTAGCCTGCTGGCCAGTGTTTCCTTTTAATGTGGCATAAAAACTGAATTGCAGAAAAAATTGCTTAGGTCTCA
Source organism: Lissotriton helveticus (assembly GCF_964261635.1). NCBI lineage: Eukaryota > Metazoa > Chordata > Amphibia > Caudata > Salamandridae > Lissotriton > Lissotriton helveticus. Next base: position 1,937,378,278 of record NC_136063.1, on the reverse strand, counting down.
AGTTATGCAACATATTGCAGCTAAAGAAGGGCAGCTGGGAAGGGTTCAATAATGTTATTAACGTGAAAGGGATCAGAATGAGGTCTGGCCATAAATAACTCTAAGTATAAATAGACCTGGAGAAAAGAAGCCTTTCGTCCCCAGGCTCTCTGTAGCCATTTTGACATCAGTCCAGTGGAAGGAGATGGTGATCCCAGAAGCAATTTGGTGTAGCTGAGAAAGAAGGGATCGCTTGTTTCCCTAAATACAGCCCTGGCTAGCACACAAGCGCATTTCAAGGGCAGAAAGATTATGCCATGTAGGATTTGCTTCAGAATAGCATGCTGTGGTATAGTTTGAAGTAGGGCAAACAAGATATGGTGCAGAAGTGGGAAGGGGTTGCCCAGGGTTTTTTTCTTATAGGCTAGGGAATGTCTAAGAGTCACCTCTAACACACTAACTAGTAAAACCTACAAAGCTGAGACCTTACCCACAGAAACCTTTCTGGACCTCTAGAAGAGGATTGAACCTGCTGTTTGAGACCTGTGTGGAGACCTGAAAGGGTGGTCCTGCCCCCAGTTTCATCCAAGACTTAGAAGTGAACTACAAGTGTCTGTGGGTTTACCACCTGTGTGGCCATTAAGATAGAACAAGTTGCAGAAGACCTTTTTCTTGAAGTGCTCAACGGACAGTACCATCTGGACCAACACTGGACTGTGCTGGTGGCCTCGTTGGTGTGAGTCCTGGTCCCTAAGTGCTGACACTGAATTCCTGGGAGCCTTAGAGGTGAAAAAAGAACTGCCCCAAAAGCTGGTCCTGTCCCAAGACTTAGAAGTGAACTACAAGTGTCAGTTGGTTTACCACATGTGTGGCCATTAATATAGAACACGTTTCAGAATACCTTTTTCTTGAAGTGCTCAAATGAGACACATCTGGACCTACACTGGACCCTGCTGGTGTGCGCCCTGACCCCTAAGTGGTAACGCTGCAATTCCTGGGAGCCTTAGGTGTGAACAAGAAGAACTGCTCCAGGCTCAGCCAAAAAAAGGTGTCTATTTTCAAAGGGACCTCACCAGATATATCTACAGGCTTGCCCTGCTGCAGGATTTTGATCTGTATAAAAAAGACTGATAGAAATCATGACCTGGCAAAGTTGTGTTGAAGTATCTGCCAGATGGCTTCAGCGGACCTCGCACAACTGCTATCTGGTTTCAAGACGACTTCAATAGATACAGCCTGCAACTTTGCCCACTGGAGGATTCAGACTTCCATTTCTGTGTTAAGTTGAAAAGCAAAATCTGACCGAGACAATCTGTTTGGTGTGTCTGACCTACGCTCTATCATGGCAGGCCTGAAATTGCACTTAGATCCCTGTCAACTGCTAACAGTGACTATTTATTCACTCTTTATGTTTTTCTTGGCACTTTTTGCCTTAAATTTTAAGAATTCTTGTCTCCGTCCGGTTCACTTATTCTTTTTTAATCATTTGGTGTCATTTTACTCATAAAATCGTTGTTTGATTTTTACAAATGGTTGTGGATTTTATTGTGTTTTTTCCTAAATAAGCTTGTCTTCTATGTGCCATTGGTACCAGGTTTTAATTTTTGACGATGTGGTTATTACCCTTACAAGTTGGGGATCATATTCATAATGATGCTATCTCATCCAGCTTAGTTAATAACCCACTTCCTTACAGTAGTTTATTGAAAAAGCCAGCAACAATGTCAGGCAGCAGAAATGTGCCTGCTAAGTCGCCAAGCGTTCTATGTTATCTGTGACACCTTTAGACAGCCAGTGTTTTCGCTAACATTTTTTAGAATGTGTAGCTTTAGTTTCCTTTATTGGGTATGTTTTCTGTATTCCCAGCATGCACCGCTGTTAACTTCGATTACAAGAACAGCTGCAGGTGTCACACATGCCACACGAAAATAGTAAGCAAATCAAAAATCAGAGGGTTACCTCAGCATTGTTTTCTATAGCTCGAGTATTTTGCTGCCATGGGCTATGGTTATACGAGTCACTACTGTACATTTTACAAGCCTGAGACTTATCGCTCAATGCACACTAAAACTATTAAAACTGCAATAGTAGAGAAAGATGTAGCGATATTGCAGGCGAAATGTAAAACGTCTCTTGATTTAAATTTAAATTTGCAAACCCTTTCATTAATCTTCGGTCTCAAACAATATAAAAGTTGAAAGCGTACATGGCTTCTTATTCAAACTAAGTTGGGGTTAGCACTCTAGCAGGTAGCGTAAAGGACTACTTTGGTTGGATGGCAATTGTTTTTCTTGTAATATAGAGTCGTTATGACCTCACTGTAACCACGACTTCACTGTTTTAGGAATATCTAATGCCACCAAATATTTGCTCCCGACCTACTTCAAGTCATTACATACTTCTGTCTTCCATTCTGCCAGGCATTTTCCCATGTGTGCTCTTAAGCATGCATTCAGTCCTCTTTATGCAAAAAAATAGTTTATCATTTTGCTCATGCTCTCGCCACCTTACCTTTTGGAGTTCGCACGTTTAGGGGTTTCTCGGGAGCTAGTCTCTTAGGGCGATTGGTGACCGAAATTTCCTCTCTATATTGCCTTATTCTGGTGAAGATGAGTCCTGGAACAAGGCACCCTATGCCAAACCAGCCCTGTACAGCAGCACACACTGTGTTAAAAAAAAACATAGATTTGGTTCTTTTATGCTTCACACACCATCCCGGCGTAGGTATTTCACCTTAAAAATGGAACACATTAGTATTTGGATATTTTTCTTATGAAACTGCCTGTGCTGTCGTGCTGTAAAGTAAAAGATTTAAAATAGGTTTTAGCTGTCGTTTTAGAATGTTATTTTTTAAGTCGGAAAACGAACACGTTTTTTTTCTTTTTCAGCAACTTGGCTGTAACAATCTGGAGAAGAACGTCAGCAATATCGAAGGAACTACCAACAGGTGTATATTGACTACATTATCAGGTTACATAGATTCTGCAAGTTGTGTATTTTAAATGGTTTGAACCCTCGAACAGAATGTCGAACGTTGAGTAATCAATTGAAATGGGTGGTGCCCGGTCTACATCGCCTTCATATTGAGAGACATTGACAACACACCATGGCATTGACGAGCAAACGAATAGTTTATAGATACCCTCAATAATAACAGTTAATCTGAGTAAATAAAGTAAATACTTGTAACATCAGCATACTCAAAAGCCTTAGATACACGTTTAAAAAAAGGACACCCAGAGTTGTTTGCCAACATTTGAGGACTGACACTAATAACATGTTAGGCATATATAGGAAGTATGATACGGATTTACTATTTTAGTTCCAAATGTATTATTACTACATGGTGCAAATACATATTGCAGGGTCGATATATGTGCAGATCGACATTGATCATTTACAGCTGAAACAGTAAAAGAAATGTTTAGTGATAGAGTTAACACTACCGTTGGGAAATGTATTATCTTTGTTTGAATGTTTGGATTTAGCAAGTTTAATTAAATATACTGAAGCGCAACTCAAGTTTGAAGATTGATCAGTTTAATGTCTTGTGTAAGGGTTACATTTTGTGTTATATTTAAGGTAAACTGATGGCTTGTGCAATGACAAGTATTGGCTTTTGCCATCACGGTCTGCAGGGCGCCTCAGTGCAAGTGTTCATTTATTGTAATCTGCACTGTGCCTCTCTGCACGGGTTCATCTTTTTCGGTCTGGACTGCAGGGGCGGCTCCTCCATGTGGGCAGAGGAGCATCGCCCCACTGCTTTCTAGCAGTGCGAGAAGCAGAAAACATAAAATGGTATTATAAATACCATTTTATGTTTCTGCTTCTCACACTGCAAGAAAGCGGAAAGCAGGGTTTCGTTGGGGACAGTTAGTGCTCCAGACAAGGGAGGAGTGGCTTGCCCACTATTGTGGGCGCTGACTGTTTGTGCGCCTTCGCAATTCTTGACTTTTGCTCTATCAAGCACTTCTGTTGGTCAAGCATCAGATCTGTTTGGAGGTTTAACATCTAATGTCTTCTCCAGCCATTTGTTTTGTGAAACAGTCGAATCTACTGCATAATTTGTGAAAAACAGTTGTGTACCTTACATGCAAGGTAAGAACCAGACTATGACTTCTTTTTTAGATTGAGCCTAAGCAGCGTTTGCGCTATCTACAGCCCTCCATTGCCTTTTTATTTGTTACTTTGATTGGCCCATAGAAAGGCTAGCTTGCTTGCTTGTTCGACTTTGTCCCTCCTTGATTAACCATCCTGTTATCCACCTACATTCACCACCCACACCCTCCCTCCCGTTCACCCAAACCCAATTGCCCACCAATGGTGAGACCTGTTGGATTTGCCAATGCTTGTTCTTTCTCTCTTGTACCATTTGCAAGTGATCATTTTACATGCCGTTCTTTTGTCATACAGTTTCGTTGTCTCCTGGGAGATATTTCTTCCTTTCTTCCACACTGAATGGTGCACCCCAGGGATTAGTTTAGGGCCACCCCTTGCTTTCATTGTGCACACCACCACCTACTTTCAGAATTTGCCTTAGATATAAGTATTCTGCCATGCAGATGATTTGCAAATCTGTTTGATTATTTCAGTCCTTTTGAATACCCCGCTTTTAATGTGTTGATGCTCTAAGTCTGTCTATTCTTTCCTGCAGCACCTACTACTTAGCTGATCATTCATTTACACAAATTGGACTCCATCAAGATTCGGTTTGTTTCATGTTTGTTACTAAACTTAGCAATAGAAAATGGCTATGAAGGTAAGAGTTGCTTTGAACAGGAAGCAAGATAGCGGCCGCGTAGTGGTGGCCGTTTGCAGCGTTGCAGTGAGGACATGGTTTAGCGCCTCAAAACCTCGTCTATAAAGCTGTGCATCTACTACCTAATCGGTCAACGATCAGCAAAAGCCTCGATGCTCGTAGCCCTTACCTGTCGGGTGGTCTGGCAGGGGCCGGCGAGCCGATTCAAGCAGGCAGCAGCGCTTGTCCGGGCTATCCTCTCTCCCTGCCGCTGGATCTGCGCGAGTGCTGGTGGGCGGAACAGATGGAGGAGCCTGGGAGCGAGGCTCGGAGAGAGCAGCGAGAAGCGGTGTACACGGAGCTCGCGGAGCTTGCAGAGAGAGAAGCGGCGAGGGGGGGCTATGGCTCCGAAAGCAATCACCGGCACTAAGGCAGTGGTGGCGAAAAAGAAGGCTGGGAATGATGGGGTGGCACTAGAAGGAGAAATATCGTGGAAAGTGCAGACGCCCCCGGTGGAACCAGCTAAAAGAAGCAAACAGACATCGGTCAGGACCCACCAGGCTACGGCTTCAATCACCGAGATGTTCACTAGAAGCGGTAAGGAGAAGGGTACTAAGTCAACGGAGGCCCTGAATGTGGGGGACGGTGCTGATGCTCAGGAGGCAGAAGATTCTGGCAAAGGGCGTAAAGCTGGTACTGGTGTTATGAAAGCCCCCCCTCCGGGGGAAGTTACTGGATGTGCCCTAGCAACCTCTCCCGAAATGGCAACTACCCATACAACCCTTGGAGTGACACATCACCCAATGGTGAGCCTATTGGGGCCGGACAGCGGGGAGCTAACCGCTAGCAGGGAAGCTATGAGCAAGGTGGGAGACTAAGTCAGCACCCAAGAGCAGAATGACCTGGCTATGATAGCTACTATGGATCAGCAGGCGCTCAGCACGCTCTTGAAGCATCTATAGGAAATAATGGTGATATGACTGTAGGAGGAGAGACTGGAAACTCAGGCTCCTTGGATGTAGAGAGCAGTAAGAGCACTTTGGCCTCAGAGAAAGAAAAAGAGAAGGTCCCCAGTGAGTGCTTCTACTCAGTATCGGAAGGGGCGGAATGGTCAGAAAAGGAAGATGAACGAAGCTCCTATATGGGGATAGTAACTTGGAGTCTGAGAGTGACCCTGAGCACGAACTCCCGGCGACAGCAATAAAATCTATCACCCTATTAAAAACACATGAACGGCCCCAACGAGATTTAAGCTGGGATCATTCCTCCTCGATGCCACTGCAGGGAGGAAACATCCTTTACAACGCAACTTTTACCACGCAGTGCCTTTACGACGCAACTTTTACAATGCAAACCATTACAACGCATTGCGCTGGGGGGCGCTCTAGGATAGGGAATAGGTTTAATTTACTATCCAACACCTTCCCTACTATCCACGGGGACTGGAGTTGGAATAGTAAATTAAACTATTCACTATCCAGCGCCCCAAAGCACTATGCGTTGTAAAGGCATGCGTTGTAAAAACAGCGTTGTAAAGGCATGCGATGTAAAAGCATGCGTTTTAATGTCATACATCCCTGCAGGGCAGCCCTAGTTTGGAAACAACCCAACTCTCACTATTGGAGGTGATTCATCAAGAAATTATCGCGCACAGGGAGGAAAGACGGCAGGATAGCCGCAAATCTCAAGCAGCGATGAGGAAGATGCAGGGTGTGGTCAGAAAATTATCCAAAGCTTGTGTCAATGTGGGGGACAGAGTCTCAAACCTGGAGGAAAGGGTAGTTACAACGGAAGTGGAGGTCGCCGCGGCCACCAGTAAGGTCGAGTCTCATTGCGCCCAAGTTACCGACATCCAATGGAAGCTAGAGGACATGGAGAACAGGCTCAGGAGGAACAATCTCAGGGTCCTGGGAATACCCGAGGGAGCAGAAGGGACGGATGTTAGAGCCTATGTTATCAAGCTCTTTGAGCTAGCATTGCCGGAGCTATCCATCTGGAACTGGTCTGGAGAAATCCAGAGGGCGCTCCGTACTCCTTTGAAAATGCGCCGTAACGCGAGGGAAGGGGAACAAACCAAGGGCCATCTTAATCTTCCTTGGCAACTTTGTTTTGAGGCAGACCATTGCTGAAAAAGCAAGACCAGACGCAAAGAGGTCCAGTGAAGAAGTTTCATTCTTTGTCCGCCCAGACTATTGTCACACGGCTGTCAAAAGGCGCTGGAGGTTGAGACAAATGATCAAGCCCTTTCAGGAGAAAAAAATGCAGGCTTACCTGACAAATCCAGCATACCTGAAGATAATCAATGAAGGGCAGACACAATATTTTGCATCGGAACTAAAAGCGCAGGAATATCTGGACTCTCAAGACAGTCAGTGAATTATTTTGTCCACCCTATAGTACCCTATAGTATAGTAAGGTTGGTAAAGTACGGCTAGCTGATAGAAACTGAAAGTAATAAGGGTGATCAAGGTTTTTGAAGTAATCTTTAAGGTAGTCCTCACTGTTTTCACTGCAAACCATCACGTGCACAGACATAGGTCTGAGCGCTTCACGAGGGAGGGTGCAGAGTTCAGGGGGTACAGGGGGCAGAGGGGGGAGGAGGGGGGAAGAGGGGGTGGGAGGGGGTGGAGATGGGAGTTGGTGGGAGGGGTGGGAGAGGGGGGTGTTTCAGAGGAGGGGAAAAATGCAAAAAAGAGAATTCTTGACACAAATGTAAATTTAATCCGGCATATGGAACGTGACCTATGTATCAAATATGTTCTCATTATTCAACTTATGTGGGCTAAAAAGGAGGTAGAACATAAACAGAAGAATGTCCAAACTTAGGATTTGTTCTTTGAACATCGGGGGCCTAAATGATTGGAAAAAAAGGGGAAGGCTCGCTGAATTTGCAAAATCTGAACAGATGGACATCTTGTGTTTACAAGAAACGCATTTAACATGGGGGAAAAACATAGGTTGAACTTAAGTGGATATGAGATCCTTTCTTGCTCCTCTCAGACCTCAACGGGTAAGGGGGTGGCTATCATAGGAAAGGTTGGTCTAGGCGGGGCAAAACGCTTTAGGGCAGATGCTATGGGCAGTGTGTGAGACGAATATAGGAATCATCATCTGCGGGATATATGGATCAAATCAGGATGACCCTGAGGTTTTCGAATGCATGGAAAAGGAATTGAGTGGGTGGCCTGCCCCCTATCGTGGTCTCCAGGGATTTGAATATTGCAGCAGATTTTGCGGATGCTCCAGGGTTTTCCGTGCTGTCTGCTCCATGATGCAATCGCATGGATTAAGTGATGTGTGGGGGAATAAGGAACAGGGAAACCCGGGGTTTACATACTTCTCATGTCCATTCCAGAAGTATACCAAATTGGATTACTTTATGGTCTCCACTACAGAACTTAGTAAGGTAAAGATTCATAAACTACCAAAAATAATCTCACATCATAACCCTCTGACCCTAATTCTGGTTTCCCCTAGGCCAGTTAAGAAGCATAGGCCCTGGACTTTTGATAGAAAGTTAATAGCAGATAATGCCTATGTGGAGCATATTAAGATCTGGTCTCAGGGGTATTTCGACGCAAACAGGTTTAGTGCATCACAAAACACTGTCTGGGATAGTTATAAAGCAGCATTAAGGGGCGAGACCATCAGTTACGTTGCCCAATCTTGGAAAAAGATCAGTTTAGAGAGGGAACAATTAGTGAATAAATTGGTAGAAGTGGAGGAACGACATGGGAAAGATATATCGCAGGGTAGAGAGGGAACAGAAAGTCAAGCAAGAGTCAGCTATAGCAAAGCGGAAATTCATAAACAAATGGCAAAAAAAGCAGCCTCCGAATATCAAGCGCAGAGAGGTAGGCTCTACAAGACAGGTGAACAGACGGGAAGGGTGCTTGCACTTCGTATTAGACAGGTTGCTTCCAAAAATGTTATAACCCGCATCGTAGAGCAGGGCCAGGACTATGTTGAACCTCTGGAAATTCTGAATGTTTTTAAAAGGTACTATCAAACATATCAGGAGGAATTAACCGCAGAGATACCAACAGGAGAGCTGGGGGAGTCAGGAATTAAACTGGATCAGGGGGAAAGGGACATCACTCTGGATGAATTATTGGGAGCCATACAAGATCTAGCATTAGGTAAGGCGGCGGGCCCCGACGGCATACCCCTAGAAGTATATAAAAAGGTATTATAGGAAACAGCCCCATTGCTTCTTGATTTATTTAAGGGGATAATAAGCATGGGTAAAATACCTGAATCATGGAGAAATACAAATATAGTGGTGTTCCATAAGAAGGGGAAGCCAAGAGAAAATCCTGGCTTCTATAGACCCATATCCCTTATAAGCACGGACACTAAAATATATGCAAAAATGCTGGCAATCCGATTGGGGAGGATCGTTGGGAGTCTGGTCTCTCCCCGGCAGCATGGTTTCATTCAAGGCTGTGGTACCACGGATCATATAAGACGAGCAATCACTTTGCTTGATATGCATGCTGCAGGGGAGGGGAGGATGGCAAGGATCCTCGACGTGGAGAAAGCATTCGATCGTGTTGGGTGGGATTATCTGTGGAGAGTGCTGGAGGGAAGAGGGTTTGGACCAAGACTTCAGAAGGCTATCCAGCGATGTATTCAGATCCAGTTGCTAAGATCCAAATGATGGGTGAAAGTTAAGATAAGATCTATATCAAGAGGGACACGGCAGGGGTGCCCATGCTCACCCATTTTGTTTGCGCTCTACATAGTGGATAATGGATAACTTAATAATAAAACCAGTAATCACAAAGGGCTTTGAAACTAAAATCTTGGCATATGCCCATGATTTGGCAGTTATCTCTGTAGAACCGGATGCAGCAAGTCATTTGGGAGGTATTCAGGTTATCGTCTAAATGAAGAGAAGACCCAAGTGCTCTGAATATATTTAAAATGGATCTGAGGTTCATCGACTCGGCGGTATATTTAGGGGAAACATTAAAATAAAAAGAGATAGAGCAAATAAATGATTGGGGAACTATAAAAGAAGAAAATTCAAAAGTAAACACTGGCCAACCATCCCTGACACTGAAGTGCACTCCTTTTATGATGGATGTACATGAGTTCAGAAAATGCTCTCATTCACAGGGGGCCAGAGAACCAAGGACTGATGTGGATGAACCATTACCACACTATTCAGTGTCATGGATAGGCGTAGAGTGCAAATAACACTCAAACAGATCAATGGAAGAACAGAGGTGACCTTAGAGCCCTCTATTTATCTATATGGATAGGTGTCTGTATTATATGAAGATTATTTTACTACAAGATCCAGAAAGATAGGCTAAGAAGAGGTTTTAGAATGATTAAACTGCAAATCTTCCCACTCTCCCTGGAGTTTTTCCGAGGTGGTAGCCAACACCAAACATATACCATACACAGGTAATCTGTGACATTTCATTTAAGAAAATACATATCTAGATGGAATGAAATTAAAAGAATTCATTTAATATAGTGCACAGCTACTCAAACTAGAGTGTACTGGCGCATGAACGCAGCAAGAGTGGCGGAATGCTGAGGAAGGGCTACTTTTTTAAAAAGCCAGGTTTTAAGATTCTTCCTGACAGTTAGCAGGTCTGTAGTTCATGTAGAGAAATAACAATCAACCTTTAAATGCCTATTGACTTGAACATAAGCTTTTTTACAATTAATATGTCAGCTTTAAGGGGGTTCTCATACCTTTTCCTGATAAACAGATCAGACCTATGGCAACAGAAATATGTTTTGTTCGCGAACCAATCAGGTCTGTAGCTGTTATCATTGACTTGTCACCATAACTAAATGATGCCTCCTGTTCTGACCATAAGTTCCCCACAAGACAGCTGTTAGCGTATTTCCCTTGTCTTATTTCTTTCTGACCTCCCAGTTATTACTCTGTTTTTGCTGGTTTAGTGTCTCTGCTCACTTTTTCACTGCTGTTCAGTGGTAAAGTGCAAGTACTCCTGTTGTAAATCGTGTTATGGATTGGTGTTTCCATGATTGGCATTTTTGATTTACTGTTTGTGAGAAGTTGGCCTGATATATGATGCTCACTAGTTCTAGTGATCACCTTGTATCAGTCCAAACAACCCTTATGGTGATTGGTTGTAAGTCAACCTTATAGACCAGCTATCCTAATGGTAGCATGGACAAAGCAGTCTTAGGCTAAACTCTTTTGGCATGTGAAGCCAGCTGTTTTACCACAATATAATCCCTTGAATACCAGATGAAAGGACACCACACAGGTTGTTATGAAAATAACCAGTATATTTATTAATAACAATCACCTCTGAACTCTTTATGAGGTCAGAGGGCTAAGCACATGACAATCTCTTAAGAAAAATACGATAAGTTGCACGAAATTACAATGGTGCCCTAGGGCACGACAAACCATATACTAAGTAAGTGGAATGTGAAAGTCGATAGAGGAAATGGAGCTGTCCAGAGGCTGTAGGATCGATGGGACCACGCTACATTAACTCTAGGTAAGTAATAGGAGGCCCACGGAACGCGTGTGCAGTGTGAGAACTCACACGCGAGATGCGTAACAAAGTCTATGGACAGTACAGTTCAAGTTAAAGGTAAGTACGGACAATCCTGGCTAGTTAGGACTAAAACAACTGTGGAACTGGACACTAGGATAGTTAAGCTACCCTTGAGCACCGAAATGCTCTCGTTACCTCACCCACGGGCTGCGGGTGCATAGGTGTCAAAGTGTGTCGGGTTCTCGCGTTGAAGTCTATGGAGCCTGCAAGAAAAGATGCTGCAGGCGACCAGGAGGAAGATGTCCGGTGCGATCCAAGGGTGGATCGGTGAATAAGAGGACCTGAAAGCAGAGGGGACAGTGTTCAAAGTCACTAGCCAGTGACCGGTGTGGAACCAGGAAGGAACCAGATGCTGTTGTCGCGATCAGGTGAAGAGTGGACGCTTGACTCTGCAGCCACGTGGACCAGGAGGTGTCTTCGACAACCAGGATGGAGGCACCAGCTGTCCCACGCAGGCTCTCGCTGTCGGCGGTGTCGGATCCGGGATTGGAGTCAACAGGCCTTGGCAAAGGCAACCCACGCGGTGAGTGGAAAAGGCGTCTGGTGCGGACTAGGAGAGTTCGGGGTGCCCCTCTTTTGGAAGGGAGCAAGGGCCAGTCTGGAGCAACCAGACCAGCAGTGAAGATTTCAAGGTTCGTCGTCTAGGAGGCCACCAGCCAGCCGGCAAGTGACCAGACAACGCGTCGAGCAGCAAACAAGCAGAAGGGCCCCACGCAGATCTCGTGGAAGCTGGAGGGCTGATCTTCAGTGCAGGGGTTGCTCGGGGCTGGGGCTTCTCAATCCCCAAAGCACTTGGTCGAGTTTAACTCGGGAGTCGTGCTGGAAGGCGAAGTGCAGGTTCTTTCAAGATGGCCGGTCCCACGTGTCTCGTCGCACCCACGGGTCTCAGCTTTGCTGCAGAGGTGAGTTGAGGTCGTAAAGGTCTGGGAATCTTGGTCTCGTTGGGCTTTGAAGTCTGGTTCCTCGAGGGAAGACGACAAAGTGAAGCCGCTGGACGCTTGATGGTGCCTGCAGTTGCAGGGTGGACACTCCTTGTCCACAAGGGAGATTTTTCAGTCTTCTGTGGAGCAGAACGTCGAAGTCCAGAGTTTCTTCTTGTAAAGTTGTTCAGGATAATCTAATTTGGAATGGGACCAGCTCCTACCTTTATCCTGCTAAAGGGGGCTGCACTACTGACTAGGTCCCTCCCCTGGGTGGGACCAGGAAGGGGGGTGGTTACACCCCCTATCCTTTGTCCGGTTTTCGCGCCAGAGCTGGGGCTGGAGTGCCCCAGCAACTGGTTTGAACCGGTGTATGCACAGGGCACCTTGTGTGCCCCAGGCATGTCTCATTCATTTCAGGCCTCCCTACCTCAATACACAAAATCCTGTCTGGGCTGGTGCTAGCACCTCCCAAGGCAGGAAACCCTTTGTCCAAGCCTCCCTCGCTGGAAAGACTCCCAGCAGCAGGAGGTCAGACTTGTGTCTGTGGTGGCAGCATCCATTTTGTGATGCCAAGGCTCGAGTTAACTTTAACCGGGGTTCACAGTTACATACATGTCGTGTCCCTCTAGAAGGGTGGAATGCTACCCCCGTCACCAGAATTTGCGAGTGGGTAGTATTCCAATTCGTATGACACCTTACTCGACATGTTTTGATAATGTTATACCAGAGTTAGCATTTAACTGCGAGGATTATAATGCACTTAAGAGTATATGGTATAGCGTTATCATGGAACAGGTATTAGGACTTGGTTCCGCAAGCTGCAGACGGGCTCAGCTCATGCCAGAGCACCATCTCACATAATTCCAAGCACTCTGCCTTCAGGATTGATAAGGCCTGCCATAGGAGTGACCGATAGGAATATATGTGTCCATTTTAGGGTTAGATATAGGTATACTATATCTATAGCAAAGGGTGATTACACCACCTTGCCCCAGCTGTCACGCAGCCAGTTGTGTCAGTTTTAGATGGCCAGCCAGGGGTGGCATAATACATGCTTCAGCCCCTGGTAGGCCCTGGGTACACCTATGCCCTGGATACCCAAGGTACACTGTACAGGGACTGATAAGGTGGCCCAGTACCAATTGGTAAATGCACCTAAAGTACATGGTTGTCAATTTAGAGAGAGAACAGCTAGGCTGTGTGTCTGATTAGCAGGCCCACAGCCAGGGAAAGTCGTAAACCAGTGAAGCAAAAAGCAAAAATCTGTGGTGACCATAGGATTGCAGATCCCACTGTCCTACATAACCCCCCCCAAACTTAGGGACATTAAACTAACCTTGACCAGGTGAATCTTCCTGTTCTAAGTGGAAATACCTGGAGAGACCATCTGCATTGCCATGGTCAGTCCCTGGTCTGTGCTCCACTGTAAAGTCCATCCCCTGTAGGGAAATGGACCACCTAAGAAGTTTGGGGTTTTCACCCTTCATCTGATTTAGCCATAAGAGGGGCTTATGGTCGGTCTGAATCTTGAAGTGAGTTCCAAACAAGTATGGCCTCAACTTCTTCAGGGCCCAAACCACAGCAAAGGCCTCACTCTCAATAGCTGACCAACGTTTCTCTCTAGGGGTCAGCCTTCTGCCTATAAAAGCAATGGGCTGGTCATGACCATCAATATTCAGTTGAGATAGAACAGTTCCCACACCCAACTCGGATGCATCTGTTTGGACAACGAAGGTTTTGGAGTAGTCAGGACTCTTGAGAATAGTTGCAGTACACATGGCCTGCTTTAGGTCATCAAATGCCTTCTGACAGCTAACTGTCCACTGAACTTTCTTTGGCATTTTCTTGCTTGTCATGTCATTAAGTGGTGTCACAATGGACCCATAATTCTTGACAAACTTCCTATAGTAACCAGACAGGCCCAAGAAAGCTCTGACCTGTGTCTGGGTGGTTGGAGGAGCCCAGTCCTTTATGGCCTGTATCTTGCTCTCCAATGGTTGAACCTGGCCTCCACCCACAAGGTGGCCCAGGTACACAACCTGACTCAGCCCTATCTGGCACTTGGTGGCCTTGATAGTGAGGCCTGCTTTCTGCAGGGCCTCCAAAACTTTCCTCAGGTGGATCAGGTGATCCTCCCAGGTGGAGCTAAAGACAGCAATATCATCTAGATATGCTGCACAAAAGTCATCCAACCCAGTGAGAACTTGGTTCACCAACCTTTGAAAAGTGGCAGGTGCATTTTTCAAACCAAAGGGCATCACCACAAATTGGTAATGACCTCCTGGGGTAGAAAATGCTGTTTTGGCCTTGGCATCCTCAGCTAACCTGATCTGCCAATAACCAGCTGTTAGGTCAAATGTACTTAAGAAAGTTGCAGAAGCCAACTTGTCTATCAGTTCATCTGCCCTAGGTATTGGATGGGCATCTGTCTTAGTGACAGCATTGAGACCCCTGTAGTCTACACAAAACCTCATCTCTCTCTTACCATCCTGGGTGTGAGGTTTTGGCACTAGAACTACAGGACTAGCCCAAGGGCTCTCTGAGGGTTCAATGACTCCCAATTCCAACATCTTTTGGACTTCTTTCTTTATGCAGTCCCTGACGTGGTCAGGTTGCCTGTAGATTTTACTCTTGACAGGCAGACTGTCACCAGTGTCCACCTCATGGGTGCACTAGTTTGTCTGACTGGGGGTCAGTGAGAACATTTGTCTAAAGGATTGAAGAACCTGTTTACAATCCTCGTGTTGATGTTCAGAGAGGCTGTCAGAAAAGACTACACCATCTACTGACCCATCATCAGGGTTCTGAGTGAGCAGGTCTGGGAGAGGGTCGCTCTCTTCCTCCTGCCCCTCATCTGTGGCCATGAGCAAGCCCATGTCCTCCCTGTTGACAAATGCCTTGAGCCTGTTTACATGAAGCACCCTGTGGGGGCTCCTGGGAGTTCCCATGTCCACCAAGTAGGTGACTTCTCCCTTTTGCTCAATGATGGTATGGGTCCAGACCACTTGTCTTGGAGAGCTGCTGGGGCCACTGGCTCCAACACCCACACCTTCTGTCCTGCATGATACACAGTTAGGACAACCTTTTGGTCATGCCAAGCTTTTTGAAGTTCTTGGCTGGCCTCAAGGTTTTTGGATGCCTTCTCCATGTACTCTGCCATCCTGGAGCGGAGACCAAGTACATAGTCCACTATGTCAAGTTTAGGCTTTTTGAGAGGTAACTCCCATCCTTCCTTCACCAGACATAGGGGTCCTCTTACAGGATGCCCAAACAGAAGCTCAAAAGGACTGTAGCCAACCCCCTTCTGTGGGACCTCCTTGTAAGCAAACAGGAGGCAGGGTAAAAGGATGTCCCATCTTCGCCTAAGCTTTTCAGGTAGCCCTTTTATCATCCCTTTGAGGGTCTTGTTGAATCTCTCAACAAGCGCATTGCACTGTGGGTGATAGGGTGTGGTAAATTTGTAATTTACACCACAATCCTTCCACATTGCAGTCAAGTATCCTGACATGAAGTTTGCACCTCTGTCAGAGACAACCTCCTTAGGAAACCCCACTCTGGAGAAAACTCCAAGCAGGGCCCTGGCCACAACAGGAGCTGTAGTGGTCCTAAGGGGAATAGCTTCTGGATACCTGGTGGCATGATCCACTACCTCCAGCATATATCTGTGCCCAGATGCTGTTGGGGGGGTCCATTGGTCCAACAATGTCTATCCCCACTCTTTCAAAGAGTACCCCCACCACAGGTAGTGGTATAAGGGGGGCCTTTGTTGTGCCACCTGATTTGCCACTGGCTTGACAGGTGACACATGAGCGACAAAACTCTTTGGTGTCTTCAGACATATGAGGCCAGTGAAAGTGTGGGGCAAGCCTGTCCCAAGTCTTGTTCTGGCCTAAGTGACCTGCAAGGGGAATCTCATGGGCTAAGGTGAGAAGGAAACCTCTAAGAGAGAAGGGGATGACCAGCCTCCTGGTAGCACCAGACTTGGGGTCTCTTGCCTCAGAGTATAGGAGTCCATCATCCCAATATACCTTATGGGCACCTGTAGCATTCCCTGCAGCCTCAGCAGCAGCCTGCTGTCTGAGGGGTTCAAGGGAGGAACAGTCTAGCTGGGCCTGCCTCAAGTCTGCCCTGGAAGGTCCCCCTGTCCCAAGAAACTCAACCTGTTCAGGTTCAAGCTCTTCTAGGACAGTTCCTTCTGGGGTCTTGGGGTCAGCCTCCTGTGAGGGCTGATCCTCAACCTGAGGCAGGGGGGAAGGCTCAGCCTTACCCCTACTGCTCTTCCTCTTGGTTAGTGTCTGGTCCATTCTTCCAGGATCCAGCACTAGTTCAGCTGGGCATTTCTTGGCCTGTGACCTGGTCACAGCAAGGACATGTGAGGAAAGACTTAGCATTTCTACATGAGTCCTGTACTCCACATCTGACCACAGTGAGGATTCCAAATCATTGCCCAAAAGACAATCTACTGGGAGGTCTGAACTAACTACAACCCTTTTGAGGCCAGTTAACCCTCCCCAGGAGAAATTAACAACTGCCATACTGTGATTGGTAGTGACATTGCTAGCATTGGTCACTAGGTAGTCTGAACCTAGCATGATCTGGTCAGGGTCCACAAATGTTGGTGTCACCATGGTGACAGTGGCACATGTGTCCCTGTAGGCCTGAGCCATTTTTCCATTGATTAAAGGTGTTTGCCTGTATTTGCCCAGAGTACTAGGACTTACAGTAGGGGTCATATCCATGTCCCCAGTACAAACAAGAACTGCCTGAGTAGGAATTCTGACTAAGTCAGAACCCACCTCAGTTCCCAAGGTTAACCCAACTATAGCCTTGTGAGGTACACTACCACTACTAACTGTAATAGGGGGTGCAGGTGTCTTAGGGACAGTAGTGGTAGGAGTTTGGCCTTTCTTGGTGCACTCACTAAAGCAGTGAGTCTTTTACAGTATTGGCACCATGGTTTCTTAGGACCATCATTCTTCTTCTTCTAGGAGTTCTGGGACCCACCCTCCTTAGGTTGTTGGGGCCCTGTTGAAGACTTCTGGTCATTTTGCTTATTCTCATTATTACCCTTCTGGTCTTCTTTCTTCTGGCCACCACCCTGGTTCTGGTTCTGCTGCTTGACCCTTGTCCTGACCCATCTGTCTGCCTTCTTTCCCAATTCTTGGGGAGAGGTCAGATCTGAGGCAATCAAGTGCTGATGCAACAACTGGTTCTGACAATTATTTAAGATTTGCTCTCTCATAATTAGATTATACAATCCTGTGTAATCAGTAACTTTACTTCCCAGTAACGAGCCTTCCAAAGCCTTAGTGGCACAATCAACAAAGTCAGTCCAATCTTGAGCCTGAGTTTTCTGGGTGTCTCTGAACATTAACCTGTACTGTTCAGTTGTTAAGCCAAACCCATCAATCAGTGCAGTTTTCAAGACTTGGTAATCATTAGCATCCTCATCTCTAACAGTGAGGAGTTTATCTCTACCTTTACCTTCAAAGGAGAGCCACAATATAGCTGCCCACTGACTCTGGGGTACCTGCTGTACTTTGCAGGCCCTCTCCAGAGCAGTTATTCACTTGTGGATATCATCTCCTGTCTTATAGGAGGGCACTATTTTACTCAGGTTTCTAGTATCAAAACCCCTTTCTCTATCCCTAGGGATATTGCTGCCACCAGTGGGGACTACCCCACTCAACTGTTGCTCTCTAGCAAAGGCGAGCTTCTCCTTGGCAAGGGCAAGTTCTTCCCTTTGGATCCTCAGATTAGCCTCCCTCATCTTTGCTTCATGGTCTCTCCTCTGAGGGGAAGTCATTCTCCTCTGAGCAGATGCATGAGAGTGCGCAGCTCTATTGGAGTCCCTAGAAGGAGATCTATCTCTCCTAACCCCAAAGTTAGGCCTGCTAGTGGATGGCACTGGTGCTCCCCCAGTTCCTTCCCTATGTAGGTCTAAGTTGGCCCTTGTAAGTCTGCTGACTAAAGGTTGCCCATTTTCTGCCTCATCCCCAGATACATCCCCTTCTTCCCTATCTTCATTCTCTGATTCAGGGAGGTTGGAGTCTGGATCACCAGGTGTACCTACTAAGGGGGGCATGCTCCCATCTGGATTAGGGGGGCATGCTCCCATCTGGATTAGAGGGGCCTGCAGTAGCAGCCCTTCTGGCATCATATGTCTCTAAGAGACCTAACAGAAAAGGAGTGGTAGGGTTTAGCACCCTGTTTCAATTTCCTGGAGGTACACAATTGTCTCATCTCCTGGAAACTGAGAGCTGCATATCTGGAAAGGACCTGTGGAGGGTCACTAACCACTAGGGGAGTCTCTGAAGACTCTCCATGGGACATGCTTTCTAGTGAGGTGTAAGTGATGCACCTACCTACACTATGGGTTTTCCTACTGATCCCTTGCTAAGAGTTGTAGTCAGGGTGTGCTAGGCCCTTTCTACTACAACAGCTGGTTCAGTAGAACTCAGAGTATTTCTAAGCTTGTTATATGTACCTAGAGTACCTTATGTGATCTTTCAAATGATATTTCAAGATTATATTTGGTAAAAACAACAGCAAGCTCAATTCCCAACCGCTGCACGCCAATGTGAGAAGTTGGCCTGATATGTGATGCTCACTAGTTCTAGTGATCACCTTGTATCAGTCCAAACAACCCTTATGGTGATTGGTTGTAAGTCAACCTTATAGACCAGCTATCCTAATGGTAGCATGGACAAAGCAGTCTTAGGCTAAACTCTTTTGGCATGTGAAGCCAGCTGTTTTACCACAATATAACCCCTTGAATACCAGATGAAAGGACACCACACAGGTTGTTATGAAAATAAACAGTATATTTATTAATAACAATCACCTCTGAACTCTTTATGAGGTCAGACAGCTAAGCACATGACAATCTGTTAAGAAAAATACGATAAGTTGCACGAAATTACAATGGTGCCCTAGGGCACGACAAACCATATACTAAGTAAGTGGAATGTGAAAGCTGATAGAGGAAATGGAGCTGTCCAGAGGCTGTAGGATCGATGGGACCACGCTACACTAACTCTAGGTAAGTAATAGGAGGCCCACGGAACGCGTGTGCAGAGAGTGAACTCACACGCGAGATGCGTAACAACGTCTATGGACAGTACAGTTCAAGTTAAAGGTAAGTACGGACAATCCTGACTAGTGAGGACTAAAACTACTGTGGAACTGGACACTAGGATAGTTAAAATACCCTTGAGCACCGAAATGCTCTCGTTACCTCACTCACGGGCTGCGGGTGCATAGGTGTCAAAGTGTGTCGGGTTCTCGCGTTGAAGTCTATGGAGCCTGGAAGAAAAGATGCTGCAGGCGACCAGGAGGAAGATGTCCGGTGTAATCCAAGGGTAGATCGGTGAAGAAGAGGACCTGAAAGCAGAGGGGACAGTGTTCAAAGTCACTAGCCAGTGACCGGTGTGGAACCAGGAAGGAACCAGATGCTGTCGTCACGATCAGGTGAAGAGTGGACGGTTGACTCTGCAGCCACGTGGACCAGGAGGTGTTTTCGACAACCAGGATGGAGGCACCAGCTGTCCCACGCAGGCTCTCGCTGTCGGCGGTGTCGGATCCGGGATTGGAGTCAACAGGCCTTGGCAAAGGCAACCCACGTGGTGAGTGGAAAAGGCGTCTGGTGCGGACTAGGAGAGTCCGGGGTGCCCCTTTTTTGGAAGGGAGCAAGGGCCAGTCTGGAGCAACCAGACCAGCAGTGAAGATTTCAAGGTTCGTCGTCTAGGAGGCCACTAGCCAGCCGGCAAGTGACCAGACAATGCGTCGAGCAGCAAACAAGCAGAAGGGCCCCACGCAGATCTCATGGAAGCTGGAGGGCTGATCTTCGGTGCAGGGACTGCTCGGGGCTGGGGCTTCTCAATCCCCAAAGCACTTGGTCGAGTTTACCTCGGGAGTCGTGCTGGAAGCGAAGTGCAGGTTCTTTCAAGATGGCCGGTCCCACGTGTCTCGTCGCACCCACGGGTCTCAGCTTTGCTGCAGAGGTGAGTTGAGGTCGGAGAGGTCTGGGAATCCGGGTCTCGTCGGGCTCTGAAGTCTGGATCCTCGAGGGAAGACGACAAAGTGAAGCCGGTGGACGCTTGATGGTGCCTGCAGTTGCAGGGTGGACACTCCTTGTCCACAAGGGAGATTCTTCAGTCTTCTGTGGAGCAGAACCTCGAATTCCAGAATTTCTTCTTGTAAAGTTGTTCAGGATAATCTAATTTGGAATGGGACCAGCTCCTACCTTTATCCTGCTAAAGGGGGCTGCACTACTGACTAGGTCCCTCCCCTGGGTGGGACCAGGAAGGGGGCTGGTTACACCCCCTATCCTTTGTCCGGTTTTCGCGCCAGAGCTGGGGCTGGAGTGCCCCAGCAACTGGTTTGAACCGGTGTATGCACAGGGCACCTTGTGTGCCCCAGGCATGTCTCATTCCTTTCAGGCCTCCCTACCTCAATACACAAAATCCTGTCTGGGGTGGTGCTAGCACCTCCCAAGGCAGTAAACCCTTTGTCCAAGCCTCCCTCGCTGGAAAGACTCCCAGCAGCAGGAGGTCAGACTTGTGTCTGTGGTGGCAACATCCATTTTGTGATGCCAAGGCTCGAGTTACCGGGGTTCACAGTTACATTCATGTCGTGTCCCTCTAGAAGGGTGGAATGCTACCCCCGTCGCCAGAATTGGAGAGGGGGTAGTATTCCAATTCGTATGACACCTTACTCGACATGTTTTGATACTGTTATACCAGAGTTAGCATTTAACTGCGAGGATTATAATGCACTTAAGAGTATATGGTATAGCTTTATCATGGAACAGCTATTAGGACTTGGTTCCGCAAGCTGCAGACGGGCTCAGCTCATGCCAGAGCACCATCTCACATAATTCCAAGCACTCTGCCTTCAGGATTGATAAGGCCTGCCATAGGAGTGACTGATAGGAATATATGTGTCCATTTTAGGGTTAGATATAGGTATACTATATCTATAGCAAAGGGTGACTACACCACCTTGCCCCATCTGTCATGCAGCCAGTTGTGTCAGTTTTAGATGGCCAGCCAGGGGTGGCATAATACATGCTTCAGCCCCTGGTAGGCCCTGGGTACACCTATGCCCTGAATACCTAAGGTACACTGGACAGGGACTGATAAGGTGGCCCAGTACCAATTGGTAAATGCACCTAAAGTACATGGTTGTCAATTTAGAGAGAGAACAGCTAGGCCATGGGTCTGATTAGCAGGCCCACAGCCAGGAAAAGTCGTAAACCAGTGAAGCAAAAAGCAAAAATCTGGGGTGACCATAGGATTGCAGACCCCACTGTCCTACACTGTTAAGTCCCTAGTACAAGGCACTGAGAGTGCCAGGGCCGTAAATCAAATGCTACCAGTGGGCCTGCAGCACTGATTGTGCCACCCACAGAAGTAGCCCTGTAAAAGTAACTCAGACCTGCCACTGGAGAGTCTGCACGCAGTTTGTAAACTGCCATGTCGACTTGGCAAATGCACCCACTTGCCAGGCCATAATCATCCCTTTTCTTTCATGTAAGTCACCCCTATTGTAGGCCCAAGGTACCCCTGGGGACAGGGTGCTGTGTATGGTAAAGGTGGGATGGTATTGGCGTGTGTGAAATGTCCTGGTGGTGAATTACATTGTATATAGATTTAGACCACCCCAAGGCTATCTGTCCCATAGGAACGAATGGGAGTGTTACTTACACCATCTTATAAGCATAACTCAAAAGGAAAAAAGGCATATTTTTGTAAAGATGTTTTTTATGTTCTGTGTTTGAAAATACCACTATTAAAAAGTAGGTATTTTCTTGTTAAACCATTCTGTATGCCTCTGCTGGTCTTGTGGATTGACCATCTGGCTTTGGAGTGACAGGGGATCAGCATTCTCTTCAGACAGCCACAGGAAGCGTCGAGTTGTGTCTTGGCTTTCCTGGATGAGTCGGGGCTGGGCTGAATAGACCTGGGCTGCATTTAGAATAGTGGGAGGAGATTTCCTTGTACCTGAATGGGCCTGGTCTGCTTTAGGCAATGCTGTCTCCACCTCATGCTGGGAAGCTGGGCCAGAGAGGACCAAACTGGTTTGGACTAAACACAGACAATCTCTGCCTGAGAGAACAAAGGAATTTTGAGTGTAAATATTGGGGCCCAGACACCAGGACTTTAGAACTAGCTGGCATCAAAGAACCTGCCAAGAAGAAGAGCTGTAAGAGCTGCCTGGAGGAGTACTGCCCCTATGCTGTGTTGTTGCTTTGTTGGGTTGGCCTGCAGTTACTGCTTCTGCCTTGGGCAGTAAAGGATGGGACTGAACGTTTATTACTTGTGCTGAGTATTTCCAAGGGTTTGCAGTAGAAGGTGCCTCCTGTTCTGAAGTCTCAGGGACTGCAAAGTATTCACCAACCTCTGCATACCGCTTCTGGAACCGCTATTTCAGTTGCCATAGAGAAGGAAAAAGCAACCAACTCTGTCACCGGCACTGTGTCCTGCAGGTACTACAGAGGGCACCCACTACATCTGGCACCGCAAACCTGGTGTCACCGATGACGACTACTACTACTACCACCGCCCCCACTGCTTGCACCATGACCTGTCGGCACCGCACTCCGCACCGCCTTGCTTCACTTTGTCACACGCTCACCAATGACGTCGCTAGCTGCGACTTTCATGAACGTATTGTGGCTTGGGGGCACTGTTCGTGAGTCACACAATGCACCACCCCGTTCCACACTTCAGTCCAGACCGACCAAAGCCAGCTTCCCCCAACTGGCTCTGTCGCCTGCACTATGAGCTGTCACAGCAACGATCACCACCTTTACTCTGTATCGCAGCCCTGGTCTCACCGATGCTACTGGATGACTGTCACCAAGCAGCTGCCTGCACTGTGACTTGAGGGCACATCAGGCCACACTGCTCCGCTTCACACCGAAACCACTGCGGTTGCCACGACCGGCCTGCACCAACTTGTCGGCTGCAACACAAAAGGTACTATTCACAAATCTGTTGACACTCCTGACCGACGTGGTCAGATAGAACTGTTGGATTCTGTCGTTTGCAGCACAGTGGTAACACGGATGGAGCTGCCTACTTCAAAGAACTGTGTTTTTTGTTTTTTTTAAATATGTTTATTGCGGACAGCATAGAAGACATAATCAGGCAGTCTACTCATAGGCGTAATAAGATAAGGATAACCAAGGGTACCATACAGGATAATACACAGCCATACGGCCCACATCCCGGAGGCCGGGCGGCGTAAAGTCGAGAGGCGCCTCAAAACAGAAATAGACTTAACCAAGTGCATAGAGTACACATGTAATGCATGTCTCCGCTGTTTCTTATTACTTCCCCCTCCTACGTCGTCCATCTATCCCGTCACCCAACTATCTTCACAGATAATGTTCGCATCAAAAACACAATCAACATAAAAAATAGAACAAACCCCCCCATATGTGGCATCGATAGCAGAGCACGTGTAAGAGCTAGGTTACCTCTTCTCGGCCCAGCAGGGTACAGTCATTACCATGTTAAGCAATTCTATGGGAATCTAGACAATTCACAAACAACCTAATACGGAACAGAAGTGCGCGCCCATCGGGACACTACCCCAGACCAGGCCCCTCCACCTCTACTCCTGTCGCAACCTCCTCAGATTCAGACTCCTCAGGGGTGAACAATTTGGCACTAGTTTCATCCGAGTCATCACCATACAGCCCTTCAGCACACATCATCCTCCAAGCCAGTAGGTCTTCCTGAAGCCTCTCATCATGGCGCGTGCTCTGCATGTGTGTTTCCTCAGCCAGGGACCATTCCCTAAAATCTCTAAGCCAGAGGGAGAACTCGGGGGCCCTCTGCCCAATCCATGTAATAGCTATGAGTCTCTGTGCTAACACCAGGAGCAACTGTAGCAACTTGTATTATAAATTCCTCTTTTTGGGCTTGGGTACCAAGGCTAAGAGACAGTGAAGTGGGGCCAAATCAATCCGGAGGCCCGTAACTCGGCCAATGCGCTCCACCACCGCCCTCCAAAAGCTACCGACCTGCGGGCATTCCCAGGCTAAGTGTAAGAATCCAGCTCCCTCCGTCCCACAACCTAGGGCAGTTGTCTGTCTGATCCGCTGAAATGCGGGCCAGGGAGACAGGGGTCATGTAGGTGCGATGTAGAAAATTAAAGTGGATCACTTTAAACCGTGCATTGCACGACACTTTCCGGGTCAGGAGCCCAATACATTTGCGCTGCCCCGGCTCCAGGACCATCCCTAAGTCTGCCTTCCATGCCGCCCAGGACGGCGCGACCGGTAGTGTTGAATCCCGTCTCATGGCTGAGTACAGTAAGGTGATCAGTCGCGTCCCCTGCCGCAGGAGAGAAGGACGTTGAGGGTATGGAACAATGGAGGCACCTCTGGGAACTGAGGCCAAGTCGCCCTCACCATCTCCTGCAGTCCTCTGTAATGCAGGTATTGCCCCCTGCCCAGGCCAAAGTCGTCTGGGTAAAGATCAGCCAGAGTCTCACACCCACGCTCCCCCCAATCCGGGAAGGAAGCAAATATTCTCCTCCATCAACCTTACCGAGGCCAATATCCACACTGGCATTTCCCTATGAAAGGGGGCGCGCTTCAAGATCCGCTCGGCAAACCGCTGCCAGATCCCCGCCGTATGGCGCACCACATAGGGCAGGGACCCGTCCGCCCCCCGTCCCTGCATCAGCGCCACCTGCAAGGCCATTTCGTCCGCTCTTCCCGCCAGGAGTCGCAGCTCTCAGTTGTCTGTGCCCGCGAACCACCGTGCGGCCGGCAGGAGTTGTGCCGCATAATAGTAGAGCTTGCAAAAAACACAGTTGATGGACAGAATGTAGAACAATGTCATACATTCACCCCAGTACAAGGATCTGGGCCTAAATCCATCGTTTGTATCGCATAATAGTAGAGGTCAAACCTCGGAGCCTCAAGGCCCGCCTCCTCCCAGCCCCGGACCACAGTATGCAAGGCGACCCTACTACGGCCGTCTGTCCAAAGTAAAGACGTGAGCAGCGCGTTGAGCGTGCGAAATATTTGCGGGGGGAGCGGGCACAGCGTATTTTGCAGGACATATATTATCCTGCGCAACATCACCATTTTTGAAATCGCCACCCGCCCCATGAGAGACAGGGGGAGCATATTCCAGAAGGACACGGACTGGCGCAGAGAGCAGAGCACCCTCTCGGCGTTACGGACCATAAGTTGCTCATCAGACGAGGCCACCTGAATGCCCAAATATCGGAAGGCCTCTAACTCCCATCGCAGCCCCAGGCGCGGGAGGCTCCCTCCCGGGTCCACGTCACAGCCCGCTAGTGGAAAAATCAGGGATTTCCCGGAATTGATGCGCAGCCCAGAGGCCGCTCCAAATCTGTCTAGCAACCGCAATAGGACGGGGAGCGATTCGCTCGGGGAGGTCAAATAGAATAGGGCGTCATCCGCATAGAGGGAAATCACATTCACGGTGTTCCCCACCCTGATGCCCCACTGTTCCATCTCTGCCCGAATGGAGACCGCCAAAGGCTCCACCACCAAGGCGAAAATGAGTGGCGACAGGGGGCACGCCTGGCGAGTGCCCCTCCCCAAAAACCACTCTTCGGAGCGGGCCGACCCAAGCCGAACTCTAGCCGGGGAGCCCCATAGAGGATCCGGATCCAAGCGCAAAACACTGGCCCCAACCCCACCATCTGGAGCACCTCCAACAAATATCCCCAGCAGACCGTGTCAAAGGCTTTAGCCAAATCGATCGACACCAGGACGTGTGGCTCCCCACTGCCATGTACCTCATGGAGGATATGGTTCAGACGCCTCAAGTTCATTGCAGTATTACAACAACAACGACCGCAACACCAGATCCCTGCTCGACAACCTCGCCAACCTCGCCAATCTTGGACTCAAGCAGCTGGTGTCCACCCCCACCCACCTTGCCGGACACACCCTCGACGCAGTCTTCTCCTCCAGCCCAGACATCGACTTCAGCCACGCCACAGAGCTTCAATGGACGGACCACAGCTGCGTCCACTTCACCTTCAAGAGAACGACGACCCACCAGCAACAGACCGCCCGCAGAAGCTGGAACAAGATCACAGCAGACCAGCTCGCCACCTCCCTGAGCCAGCACCCTCCTGCCAGCTCAGCGAACCCCAGCCAGGCTGCCGACAACCTCACGAAGTGGATCAGCATCTGCGCGGACGAGCTCGCCCGGCTAAGGACCCCGCCCAGCAGACCCGGCAGCAAGAAAGCCCCGTGGTTCACCGACGAACTCAAGAGCTCCAAGAAGAACTGCCGAGCACTCGAGAAAGTCTGGAGAAGGCAACCTACACCGGACAACAGGACCACCTTCAAGCTGGCCACCCGGAAGCACCACCAGCTGATCCGCGCCGCCAAGAAAACTGCATTCAAGGACCGGTTGGACAACAACGCACACAACTGCAAGGAACTCTTCAACATCGTGAAAGAGCTATCCAACCCCAGCGCAGGAAACAATGACATCACCCCATCGCAAGACCTCTGCAACTCCCTCGCTTCATACTTCCACAACAAGATCGCAGACATACACAACAGCTTCAACAACCAACCAACGCACACCAGGACGGAACAACCACCCCCCACCACCACCCTCCACGCCTGGACCCCGATCAGCACCGAAGACACCATCCAAACGATGAACTCCATCCACTCCGGATCACCGACTGACCCCTGCCCTCACTACGTCTTCAACAAGGCCGACGCTGTAATCGCACCCCACCTGCGAGACATCATCAACACATCCTTCGACACCGCCACCTTCCCTGAGAGCTGGAAGCACGCCGAACTCAGCGCTCTACTCAAGAAACCCACAGCGGACCCCACCGAACTCAAGAATTACCGCCCCATCTCGCTCCTCCCATTTCCAGCCAAAGTCATCGAGAAGACGGTCAACAAGCAGATGGCCGCCTTCCTCGAGACAAATGGATCCCTCGACCCCTCACAGACCGGCTTCCGAGCCAATCACAGCACCGAGACCGCCCTCATCGCCGCCACCGATGACATCCGAGCCCTGATGGACAACGGAGAAACAGCGGCCCTCATCCTCCTAGACCTCTCCGCGGCATTCGACACTGTCTGCCACCGCACCCTAGTACAGCGCCTCAGCAACGTCGGAATCCAGGACAAGGCACTGGAATGGATCATCTCCTTCCTCGACGGAAGAACACAGAGAGTCCGCCTCCCACCGTACAAGTCAGAGGCATCCGAAGTCATCTGCGGCGTCCCTCAAGGATCCTCTCTGAGCCCCACCCTCTTCAACGTCTACATGAGCCCCCTCGCGGCCATCGCACGCCAACACAACCTCAGCATAATCTCCTACGCCGACGACACCCAGCTGATCCTCTCCCTGACCAACGACCCAGCCGCCGCCAGAGCCGACCTGCACGAAGGGATGAAAGAGGTAGCCGAGTGGATGACGACCAGCCGCCTGAAACTGAACTCCGACAAGACGGAGGTCCTCATCCTGGGCTCTTCACCCTCCGCCTGGGACGACTCCTGGTGGCCTCCCGCCCTGGGCACCGCACCCAAACCAACAGACCATGCACGCAACCTGGGCTTCATCCTGGACTCCTCCCTCTCCATGACCAGGCAAGTCAACAACGTCTCCTCGGCGTGCTTCAACATCCTACGCATGCTACGGAAGATCTTCTGGTGGATCCCCACCGTGACCAGGAAGACCGTCACCCAGGCCCTCGTTACTAGCCGACTGGACTACGGCAACGCCCTCTACGCCGGTACCACCGCCAAGCTCCAGAAGAGACTCCAGCGGATCCAGAACGCCTCTGCCAGACTCATCCTCGACATCCCACGAACCAGCCACATCTCCGGACACCTGAGAGACCTTCACTGGCTCCCCGTCAACAAAAGAATCACCTTCCGCCTCCTCACCCACGCACACAAAGCCCTACACGACCAAGGCCTGAGCTACCTCAACAGCCGAATCAACTTCTACGCTCCCAAACGCCACCTCCGATCAGCCAACCACGCCCTTGCCGCCGTCCCCCGCATCCAAAGAGCGACTACAGGAGGAAGGTCCTTCTCCTACCTGGCCGCCAAGACCTGGAACTCCCTCCCGACCGACCTGCGCCTGACCCAAGACCACCTCTCCTTCAGGAAGAAGCTGAAGACCTGGCTGTTCGAGCAGTAGCGGCACCCCCCCTCCCCCAGCGCCTTGAGACCCTACGGGTATGTAATGCGCTCTATAAATATCATTGATTGATTGATTGATTGATTGATTACGACCAGGGATAAATCCACACTGGTCCTGATGGACCAAGTGTGCCATGTGAGGGGCCAGCCGAGTGGCCAAGAGCCTGGTGAGGATCTTAACGTCCGTATTGATCAGAGTGATAGGCCGGTACGCCGCGGGGTCGCAACTGTCGCCTCCCGGTTTCAAAAGCATACAGACCTCTCCCTGATTCATGGTGGGCGGAAGAACGCCGCACTCCAGGGCCTCATTGTAGACCTGTAATAAGAGGGGGCCCAGGGCATCCCCAAATGAGTGATAAAATTCTGGCGGATAGGTGTCTCCGCCCGGTGCCTTAGCATGCAGGAGGGCGGCCAACGCCACTTGAATCTCCCGGAGCGTTAACGCCGCTCGAACTCCTCCGCAGCCTCCCCTGAGAGAGCCTGGAGAGGCAATCCCTGAAGGTAAGGGGCCGGTAGGAGGCCTCCGTAATTGTGGGGTCAGCGGTGTACACCTCCTGTAGGTGAGAACGAAGGACCTCGAGGATAGCAGACTCCGAGTGTACCATGTCACCAGCGGCGCCCCGCAAGGCAACTATCCGCTCCGGTGCAAATTCTCGCCGAAGTATCCAGGCCAGCAGTCTGCCGGACTTGTCCCCCTCACGGCGACGGGTAAGAATGTCATGGACGGACACCCGAGCCTCCCTCTCCGTCGCCTGGTCCGAGGCGACTTGATCCGGGGAAGACTGACAGCGCCGGAGTCTATCCTCCGCGTCTTGCAACTCACAAAGCAATTGCTTCCGGACTCCATATGTGAGGCCCATGCAGGCACCACGCTCCATCCGGGTCAGCAATCTCAACCCTCAGGACCAGCCACACATGAACCTGAACCATCGCACTCTTAAAATGCCAACAACAACTCCCCCTCTCAACCCTTCCCAACCCCCAAGAACCCCCAACCCCACCAATCCCCCAGAACATTCCCCACCACCGCCACCCACGAGCAAAAAGACAGCTAGAACAAAACATGCTATCCTGCCCTCCCCCTGCCAGTGCCAGGACGTGCACAGCCACCCCATCCGTTCCACACAACACTCACACACACACAACCAAACCAATAAACCTTCCCTCCCCCTTCCAGCTGACTGACTAGAAATAGGAACCATATAGACTCCCCGCCCCAGAGTCCTCCTTCAGCAGGACACAAGTCCTTCGCTCTGTCTCGCCATCCACGGGCAAACAGTATGGGCCACAGGCATCCCCAACAACCAGAAATACAGCCAAGACCCTCCCAGGGTGAGAACAACGTAGCATATACCAAACAGTACCTCAAGATGGAGCCGTCTCCACCTGTGGCTCGGACATGCCAGTCTCCGGGATCACCAGGACCATAGGGTCCGTACCCGGCCCCGTATCCTGTAAGGTGCCCGGAACCAAAATTTCCCCAGGGCCAGGTCTGCCCGGGGACTCCGGACCTGTCTCCTCCCCAGAAGGTCTCAGAAGCAGTGCGCCATCCTCACCCACCATGATTCTAGGCCCCTCTGGACCTTCTGACCCAGACCGGCGCCTTCGTCTTCAGCGACGTCGTCTCTGAGGAGGGGTCCCCCACGTCTCACGGGGTCCCCCACGTTCTCCCGGTGGCAGGTCATCGCCCCGTATCTCCAGCCACTCCCACACCTCCGCTGGGGACTCAAAGAAGTGCGCACGTCCCTGCGAGATCACCTTGAGCTTGGCCGAATACAATAGCATGTATTGGAGCTTCATCTCTCGGAGCTTTTGTTTTACCCCCAGGTAGGACTTACGCTGCTCCTGCACTTGCTGGGTGTAATCAGGATATATGGAGACGCGACTGTTTTCTATAGTGAGATTCGCCGTCTCCCTCGCCACTCGCAATATGCAATCCCGTTCCTTATAGTTCAGGATCTTTGCGATGAGTGCCCTCGGGGGCTCCCCCGGGCACGGAGGCGGAACCAGGGCCCGGTGCGCCCGCTCAATAACGAAGACGTTCGACAGGCCCTGCGGACACAGGTGGGTTCGAATCCAGGTCTCCAGGAAACGTTCGGCGTTACCCGCCTCCCAACCGTTCCGGTACCCCCAGGACCCTAATGTTACTGCGAAACACTCTTCCCTCCGCGTCCTCAGCTCTTCGCTCCAAGGCATGCGTCGCGGCCGTGAGGTGCGTTACCGTTTTCTTGAGGGAGGCCACCTCGCCTTGCAATTGGGTAATGTTGCCCTCGGCATCCGAGACCTTATCCGCCACCTTCCGAAGATCCGTCCGTAAGAGATTAACATCAATTGAGACAGTCTCAATCTGTAGCTCCAGCGTAGTGTGGGAGCCCTGTATAGCTCTCAATAGTTCGGCCTGGGAATGCTCCGCAGGCCCAGCCGCACTCTCCTCCTGACCGGTCTGTCACGTAATTCGTTGCGACGGCAGCCGCTGGGTAGTGTACTGTGTAATGGTGTTGGGCTGGGTGGACTTCGACATCCTGTTCTTGCGCATTGCCGGTCGTCAAGAAAGTCCCAATGATCCCTCCAGGGGAGTTCCAAGGACCTCTTACACCCACCGTCCCCCAGTCGGGGGTCTCCAGGCAGCTCCTCAGGTCGTATGTCCGGCACACCACACCGCACCTCCAGCTTGCCCCAAGAGGCGTCAGAAATGGGGGGACGCCAAGTAGGGGCCAAGAGCGCACTCGCCGCAGCCCCGGCCAGTCCACACAGCTATATTCAGGGCGGGGGGCCCACTGCACCCCCCAGAGCAACAGCGGCAGTGGGGGCAGACCAAGACGACAGTCCTATCTCCCCTGGGGCGCCCGACAATGGAGTGGAGCGCACAGGATATTAGGCGGCAGGCACGAGCAGCACCCTCCTTCCTCGCCAGGCAAGCGGTGGGGCCCGTGGCAAATAGGCCGGTACAAGGAGCAAGCTCGTCTCGTCAGGCCGGTAGTCCGGGGGGCAGCCGCTCCCCCCCGCTCTCGCTATTCCAGCCGCCCTGGCTCGTGGGTCTCACTCCAACAGCGCAGCGCCCATGGGGGGCAGTCCCGGCCAACAATCCAATCCCCCAGGAGCTGCTCGACAGAGGAGTGGGCCTCTCAGGATGATAGGCGGAAAGTCCAAACAGCATCCACCCCCCGTCCACCCAAGCAAGCGTGGGGGCCCAGAGCATAAAGGCCAGCGCAGGGAGCAGGCCTATCCCGGAGGACCGGGGGTCCGATGTGTCGCCTCTCACCCCCAGCGCTCACGGGCACCGCCGCCCGGCTCCCAGGTCACACTCCAGCAGTTCTCCATGGCCGCTCAGGCCTCAGGTCTCTCCGGGGAAGCCAGAGGCCGCACTGCCGCAAGAACAAAATGGCAGCTCCGTGGGGGAGGGGCGCAGAGCCGGACCTGCAGGCCCCGCAGCACCGCTCCCACTACTGCCGCCGCAGGCTCCAGCCAGCCTTCCAAGTCCCCGGGGTAAAGGAGGTCTCTCACCAATTACGTTCTTCCGGCCGGGGGGCACTCGCAGCAAGATCCAGCGGAAAGGACCTCCGCTCCGTATCACCTCGCCGCCACCGAGTCGAGGCTATGCAGCAGGGGTTTCTTGTGGAGCACAGCAGCCGCACACTGATTTTAGCAAGGCGGAGCCCCAGGTGGCAGCGGGCTCCGCCGTTCCCACACAGCACCACGACCCCAAGGAGTGCGGCAGGCCGGTCCGCTTCCGCGACTCTACTCTGGGGTAGGCCGCAGACCACGGTCTCACTTGGACAGAGTCCCAGCTCACACGCCCTCAGCACTACCGCCAAGGAACCGCACCTCAGACCTCCGGCGACGTCCAGAAATGAGGCCCCTTGTATGAGAAGGACATCCGTCTCTCGTTACCAAGAAACAGCAGCCCAGGTAGGATAAATAATCAGGATATTAGGGTCTAAGCAGACTTTTGAACTAAAATGACAGGAAAGGGTTATGAATGGGAGGCCAGATGAGACTAGGAAGAAGGGTCCCTACTTGGACAAAGGTACCTATCAATCAATCAATCAATGCATTTGTAAAGCGCGCTACATACCCTTGAGGGTCCCAAGGCGCTGGGGGGGGGGCTGCTACTGATCAAAGAGCCAGGTCTTGAGAAGTCTTCTAAAGCCCAGCAGGTCCTGGGTCTGTCGTAGGCTGGTAGGGAGAGCGTTCCAGGTCTTGGTGGCAAGGTAGGAGAAGGATCTGCCACCGGCTGTGGTTTTCTGGATACGAGGAACTGTGGCGAGGGTGAGGGTCGCAGAGCGGAGGTTGCGGGTGGGGAAGTCGGTTGTTGAGGTATGTTGGTCCGGTGTTGTGTAGTGCTTTGTGCGCGTGGGTGAGGAGTTTGAAGGTGATTCTCTTGTTGACGGGCCGCCAGTGTAGGCTTCTCAGGTGGGGTGTGATGTGGCTGCATCAGGGGATGTCGAGGATCAGTCGTGCGAGGCGTTCTGGATTCGCTGTAGTCATCTCAGGAGCTTGGTTGTTGTTCCTGAGCAGAGGGCGTTCCCTTAGTCGAGTCTGCCGGTGATGAGGGTCTGGGTGACGGTTTTTCTCGTGTCGGGATGGATCCATTTGAAGATCCTGCGGAGCATCCGGAGGGTGTTGAAGCAGGACGCGGATAGGGCGTTGACTTGCTTGGTCATGGAGAGGGTGGAGTCGAGGATGAACCCCAGGTTGCGTGCGTGGTCGGTGGGTTCCGGGGCTGTGCCTAGCGATGTCGGCCACCAGGAGTCGTCCCAGGCTGATGGGGTGGGTCCGAGGATGAGGACCTCAGTCTTGTCTGAATTCAGCTTGCCACCAGGAGTCGTCCCAGGCTGATGGGGTGGGTCCGAGGATGAGGACCTCAGTCTTGTCTGAATTCAGCTTCAGTCTGTTGTCTTTCATCCAGTCAGCGACGGCCTTCATTCCTCTGTGAAGGTTGGCTTTGGCGGTGAGGGGGTCTTCGGTGAGGGATATGATCAGCTGGGTGTAGTCGACGTAGGAGATGATGTTGAGGTTGTGTTGTCGTGCGACGTGGGAGAGAGGTGCCATGTAGATGTTGAACAGTGTCGGGCTGAGGGAGGATCCTTGTGAGAAGCCGCAGATGATCTCGGTGGTTTTTGAGCGGAAGGGTGGGAGGCGCACGCTCTGGATTCTGACGGAGAGGAAAGATGTGGTCCAGGCCAAGGCCTTCTCTTGAATTCCGGCGTCATGGAGGCCCGCTGATAGGGTGCGGAGGCAGACCGTGTCACTTTTGCCGGGAACGGAAGCAGGGAGATGGGCCGGAAGTTCTTGAGGTCTTTGGGGGTCCGCCTTGGGTTTCTTCAGAAGGGCGTTGATCTCTGCGTGTTTCCAGCTTTCCGGGAAGGATGCTGTCTCGAAGGAGGTGTTGATTGTTTTCCGGAGGTGGGGTGCGATAGTTGTGCTGGCAATGTTGAAAACTTGGTGAGGGCACAGGTCGGATGGGGATCCGGAGTGGATGGAGTTCATGGTTTTGATGGTGTCTTCGTCGCTGACGTTGGACCAGGCGGTCAGGCGACTGGTGTGGGTGGAGGTCGCAGGGATGGTGGTCTTGGTGGTGGGTGCTGTGGTGTTGCATTTGAAGCTGTCGTGGATGTCGGTGATCTTGCGGTGAAAGAAGGTGGCCAGGGAGTCGCACAGGTCTTGTGATGGTGAAATGTCGTTGGTGTTGGAGCTGGGGTTGGAGAGTTCTTTCACGATGCTGAAGAGCTCTTTGGTGTTGTGTGCGTTGCTGTCTAGGCAGTCCTTGAAGGCGGTCCTTTTGGCGGTCCTGATGAGTTGGTGGTGTCTGCGGGTGGCATTCTTGTGGGCTGTGAGGCTGTCTGGTGAACGGTCGCGGAAGCATTTCTTCTCTAGCTTCCGACAGGTGTGCTTGGAGGTCCGGAGGTCTTTGGTAAACCAGGCGGCTTTCTTGTCGGTGTGGTTGTTTATGGAGATCTTGGGAGGGGCAAGGGTGTTGGCGCAGTCGTTGATCCACAGTTTAAGATTGGTAGCGGCGGAGTCGGGGTCGATGGGGTCGGCGGGTGGTTTCAGGGCGAGGGTAGTGGTCAGTTGATCCTTGGTGACCTTGCCCCAGCAGCGGCGTGGCAGCTGTTGGGTGCGGTGGTGTGTGGCGGGTTTCCTGAAGGTGAAGTGAATGCATCTGTGGTTGGTCCAGTGGGGAACGGTGGTGTGGTTGAAGGAGACGTGGGGGCTTGCGGAGAAGATGGGGTCAAGCGTGTGTCCAGCAGCGTGGATGGGTGTCGTCACGAGCTGTTTGAGTCCGAGGTTGGCGAGGTTGTCGATCAGGGCGGTGGAGTTGGCGTTGTTGTTGTTCTCGAGGAGGATGTAGTACGAGGAGGCGAGGGCGTGGGTGCTGACGAGGTCGGCAATGGTTTCGCTGAACTGTGGTCGTGGTCCGGGTGGTCTGTAGACGAGTGTTCCTCCGAGGGTCGTGTTGGGGTCGGTGTGGATCTGGAAGTGCATGTGCTCGGCGGTGGTGAGGGTGTCGTTGGTGTTGGTCGAGACTCTGAGGGTGTCTTTGTGGACGATGGCGATTCCCCCTCCAACTCCGATGGCGCGGTCTCTGTGGGAGATCTTGTAGCCCTGTGGGATGTCTATGGCGATGTCTGGTGCTGAGTTGGCGTTCAGCCAGGTCTCGGTCAGGAAGGGCGACGTCGGGAGCGGTGGAGTCTAGGAGGTCCCAG
This sequence comes from Lissotriton helveticus, assembly GCF_964261635.1. Taxonomy (NCBI): domain Eukaryota; kingdom Metazoa; phylum Chordata; class Amphibia; order Caudata; family Salamandridae; genus Lissotriton; species Lissotriton helveticus. Next base: position 1,937,343,188 of record NC_136063.1, on the reverse strand, counting down.
AGTTCGATAGCGTATTGCAAGCGGAGCGGGTGTTGAGGAGGATGCATCTGAGCTAGTTGGTTTCTCTGGTTGGTGGTTTGGCGGGCTGGATGCTGGTGTATCTGCAGTTCCGGCAGGTGAAAGGCCATTGGGTGTGCTTCGGGATGCCTGGCAGCAGGGATGGTATCGTCCAGGGTTGAGTGCGTGGAGGGTGCTGGAGTCATAGCGCCTTCCGGCGTTGCGGGTGGCACGGGGTGCAGGGGTTCTGGTGCTGGGCGCGGTCCAGGCGCGCACAGGCGCAGACGGGCTTGCCTTTGGCGCATGGCGTCCTCCATAAGAGGCGAAGTGGGAGGGAGGAGCAGCTGGGAGGCGGGAGCGGGGTGGCCAATGGGCGAGGTCACGGGACACAAAAGGCAAAAGGGGGTGGGCCGCAGGGGAGCAGCTGCGGGGAGCAGGGGGGGCACAGAGGGCAGGGGGGCAAAAAGGAACGCCTAAGAACAGAAAACCAAAAATACAAAATACAAATTCCAAGTTGGAGGAAACAGATTAGCAGTACAGTGGAAAAAAGCAACACAGTCACCAGGGGCACACCAGCGGCGAACCCTCGGCAGCGGCAGCAGTGGGACAGATACACGGGCACAACAGGAGGAGCCGTGTGGCGGGGGGAGCGACCTACCTCTGCCAACTAGAGAACCCCATTTCTAACATTAGTTGTCAGCTGTGAGGATAGGACTTGTATTTGCACTTGACTTACAGTGATTGGTGTGCACTACCAACATATCGCAGACCATTCACGTGCCACATACTGGTTCTTTTTCTTTTTGGCCTATTTTTGATCTTGCCAGTTTGAACTTGCTACTTCATCATGCCTGAATCAAGAGCATCATCTGTTGCATCTTTGGAAGTGGCCTTTGAGGAGGATAGGTTGGAATCCTACAAAGTGAAAGAGTTGAAGGCTATTTTCAAAAACCTAAAGTTCGAAGCCAGAGATCTCACCAGGAAGAATGAGCTACAAAAGGTCCTGAGGGTCTGGGTAGCAGCCAGACATGCCAGTCTCTGCAGGAAAGCCTGCAAAGACTGTCCCCTGTAAGTGCTATGCCTGTGATCAGGTGGGTCACTTGAAGGGGGACCCAAAGTATTCCAAGAGGGCACAGGTACCCACCGGTGGGCATTCCAAGGTGTTGGCTAGTGTAACGCTTGGGGAGGAGGGGTGCCCACAGGAGGGGGGATTCCGCAGAAATGACTCTTGTCTCACTAGGGGACAGTGAAGCCAGGTGCTTGCTAACACTAAAGAATACAGCGCCTGGGTAACCATCAATGTGAGATACTAAAACCAGTGAGACCTCATTTAGGTGTCACTTGGTCTCTGAGGAGCAAGTAGGCCCCAGGGCATTCCCCCAAGAAGTTGCTGTGGAACACTCATGTAGATTGTCTACTGGCAAATGACCTGGAGCAGTCCTTCTGGAAGGATGTTGAGCTCAGGTCTCACTTGGAGATGCTTGGGTTGCCAGAGTGAACAAGATATACAAATGGCTCTGTTGGGTGCGTATTTTTTCTTCAGACTTTTTTCATTATTCAGCCAATTATTTATTTCCAAACCAATCTTATCAAAGAACAAGAAATGCAAAACCAAACCTACTAGGGTATGATAAGAGAGTCTTTATATAAATTGCTTCATTTATAAATACCCTTATTCAAATGTATACATGGCTGTCAACAATACGTGGTGGTGCATCATTTGTGAAAGAATTTTGACATTCAGTGCTCTGTGATATTCGTGAACGTGTACTATATACTGTGATAAGAAAAGGGGAAGAAGGGTGGGAAATCGGCCAGTAGTACAAGGTTCTTCATATAATTCTGCAGACCACGAGTTTTAGTCTCAGCGCAGAATCCAAAAAGCTGGTCCAGATAGTTTTATAGTCAACGTTTCAACCCTAGGAAAGCACTCTTAAAGTGTCATTGCAGGTCTTCATCAGGACAAGGTAAGGGGGGGGTTGTGGTGGGCTTTTAGACAGCCTGTTGATTAAAATGAGCTGGGGTCAGATTTGGATTGGCAAGACAATTTAGCCAGAAAGTTAATGTAATACTTGTGGTGCTAAAACCTCACCTCAAGGGGTGAGGGGCCAGGTGAGTATCTCTGAGGCTGGCTCAAGCAAGGCCACTCATGATTTTATGGCAGGCTAAGGGTAATTGCTCCGTTAGTTCTGTGGTTCTACAAAAAGAAGGGGTGTAGAAATTAGGATAAACTTCTCAACCCAAGCAATTCTCTAAGATTTGGCGCGAGGTTAAGAGCACTCACCTCCAAGGTAAATGGTGCCTTAATACAATCCAACTGAGTGTGTTAACATCAGGGCTGATCTACAGATAATCCGTGGCCCAGAAGAAAAAATGTGTCAGAGGGGAGTTATAATTAATGAAACAGTTCCCAAATCCGTTGCAAGAGCATACAGTGGAGCGAGGAAATGGACCGCTGCAACATGCTCACCTTGAAGATCCACGGTTTCTGTATCTCTCTCGCTCGGGTGCAGTTATCACTCGCTGCACCAAACACGATCGCTAAGGATTAAAAGCGCTGACCGTTATATGCTAGTTAGGCAAGCGCGAGGACGCTCCGCCTGCCGCAGTGCGTTGGCCCGTTGCATAGCAACCAAGACGGCGGGATAGTTTCACGTCCCCCTACGTGACCTGGCGGACCGCGGTTCTCGCCAGCAGTCTGACATGAAAAATGACGGGGGGAAAAGGTCATTTAAAAATAAGCAATCTTCCTACATGGCATGTAAAACAATTTACCGTGGCGATTTAAAATGCTAGCGTGTAGCCCAATCTGTGGGTTATACAGATCGGCTCGCTATGCAAAGCACATTGAGCGGTTGCCAAGCAACCAGCCCGGCGTGCTGACAACCAGTCAACCGGCTGGTGACCGCGGTTGTGGCCCGCAGTCTATGGGGGGATAAATGTTGAAATACAGACTCAGTTTCTCTAAAAGTCTCTAGTAGTCCTTTGAAAAAACAAAACAATTTGGGGCTGCGCTTTCCATGTGCTGGCACGAGTCTCATGGGGAAGGAAGGCAGTGCATACAGTGGAAAATACAGGACGCACTATGCGAAGTATGCATGAAATCATTTCAATCACAAATAGTTAAGCACCTACCTATTACCCGTTTCAGTATAGGGGTTACATTAGGTTTTTTAGATATTGTGTTTGAAGCAGTACACGGTAGTGCCACTCAGCCAAGTGCATGATGTTCCAAAGACATTTTAAGAAGCATTTTAAAAACTTTTTCTGTCCATTTTTCAATAGAAACACCGAAAGTGCAGACTTTGTATTTAGGTAATCCCACCTAACTTCAGATTCGATATTCTATGGCAATTTGATATACATTGTGAGCATTTTGACAAAATTACTAGATCGCTCTATTTTTCATCTAGTGAAGACACTCCAAATTGGTAGCTTCAAATCAAAAAACACTATGTGCAGGTAGCATGCATAATGTCAATTGAACTCTTGAAAAAGCTTCCACATACCCAGGAATTAAGTGTGGTAGCGTAAGCGATGGTATGCTTAGGTGTCCGGGGAATTCTGGTGTGTCATGTGATCCAATGGTAGAAATGAGTAATACCTAGAACTACAATTGTCCCATTTGTCTAGAAATGTCCTCCATTTCATTCAGCCCATTCTGGACTGAGTTGAGGCAATGTATCCATCTCCACTCTATGAAGTTGAGTGATGTAGTGATGGACCCCCGCCCCGACAATTGGGCAAATCTTTTCTAGAGCCCACCATTTGATGTCATCCAGTTTGTGATTGTGTGTGGTGAAGTGTTCAACCAATGGTGAACCCCGGTGTTTTGCATCTTAGTCTACTCATGTGCTGCAGGATCCTGATTTTGACTTTCTGTGTTGTTTGACCCACATATATTTGTGCACAAGGGCAACGGAATGCGTGTATCACATGTGAACTATTGCAATAAGTGAAATGTGACAATTTTTAGGTTCTGTTGTTGTGTGTGAAGTCCGTGCCCTCTTGGCATGAATTACAGGCTTTGCACTGTCCACATTTTTGATGCCCGGTCACTGGTGGGAGGCCAAGGTAACTTCTTAGGTCTGGCTGTTTTGGCGGTTCCAGAAAAGCTTTCACTACTGTGTCTTTAATGTTCTTTCCCCTCTTGAAGGCAAATAATGTTGCTGTGTATTTTGTAGCTCTCCAGCTACGAGGTTCCAATATTTCTGTATTATCTTTTTTATTTCGTTGCTCCTTGCATTGAAAGTTGTTACACAAACAATGTTATTAGTCTCTTTCGACTTTTCTTTGACTTCAAGCAACTCATCCCGTGGACAGAACCAGGCTCGCTTTTTGTCCCGCCTCAAAAGGCCAGTTGGATACCCTCTCTCTTTCAAGCGTTTTGTTAGTACTTCAGACTCCTTGAAAAAGTATTTTCTTTTGGATCAGTTTCTCTTCAGTCTCAAATATTGCCCGTAGGGCAAGTTATCCCTTAAGTTCCGGGGGTGATGTGAGCCATTCATCAGCAAGGTATTCCTCTCCATTGGCTTGCGGTAGAGGTCACAATACAATAACCCATCCTCTGTTTTGAATGTGAGATCCAAGAAGTCTATGGATTCTTTGCTGCAAGTCATTGTGAATTGGATATCCACACTTCTGTTGGTGAGCCATGTGTGAAATTCCAACAGTTCACTTTCACTTCCTGACCATACCATTATCACATCATCGATGTATCTCTTCCAAATCTCGATTTTGTTGAGGTACGGGTTAGCCCAATTGTAAAGATTTTCCTCTTCATAGCCGTCCATAAAGATGTTAGCTAGACTTGGGGTATATGTGGCGCCCATGGGTACTCCCTTACATTGGTAGTAAAACTGTCGTCTGAAGATGAAATACATTTTCTTCATTGCTATCTCTAGAAGAGAAATCAGGAAAGTTGTTGGGATCCAATGAGGTCCAGGTCTTGAATCTAAGGTAGTTCTAATTATTTCCAGTGCTTTGTTTTGTGGGATTGATGTGTATAATGATGACACATCCATGGTGACCAGTATTTGGTTTTGGCAATCAAAGGGTTGACCTTCAAGCAATTGTATTATATGCATGCAGTCCCTCACAAAGGATTTTGTTATGGGGACCCAGGGCTGTAAAAACTGGTCAATAAATTGTTTGAGAGGTTCCAAAATTGAGCCACACCCCGACACAATGGGTATCCCTGGTGGATTTTCCAGTCGCTTGTGTACTTTTGGCAAGGTGTAAATAGTTGGAATCCTTGGTTCCTTCTGATTCAAAAATTCATATTCATGTTGGCTCAGGAAGCCATCATCTAGTCCCTTCCGTGTAGTCTCTTCTATCAGGGTTCTGAGATCTTCAGTGGGGTCCCTTGCGATAATTTGGTAGCTCTCGAGGGCCCGAGCTGCTCTCTTTGACGTAGTCATCTGTATTCTGCAGTACCACCGCACCATACTTGTCGGCTGCTTTGATGATTATAGAGTTATTCTTCCCCAAAGAGTTGAGTGACAATCTCTCTTCTTTACTAATGTTGTAGCTGATGTGTTTGCTCCTATCCAGAAGGTGCATGGTGTCCTCATGTACAATTTTTTCAAATGCAAGTATTCTCTCACTCATCATGTAAGCTGCAGGTGTGAAGGTTGAGGTTGGTCTAAATGTGGTCGCTGCTGGCTTTGGTGTATAGGTGTTCTTTGAATAGTAGTATTTTAATCTGATCTTGCGGAAAAAACGTTGTAGTTCTAGTTTCACCTGGAATGAATCAGGTATCACAGTTGGTACAAAGGACAGCCCCTTGGCAAAGATATCCCTCTCAGCTTGTGTCATGATGTGGTTAGATAAGTTGACTAGCGGATCTGCCTGATCAACTATAGTTCTCAGTTCGACATCCCCAGTCGTCATAGGTATATTTTCATTGCCACCAACGGTTAACAAGTCTGTGCCGCTCTGTGTGTCTAACCGTCGTCCTGTCTCAACTGTAACAGGTGTTATTTCCGTAGGCACACTCTGTGTCATGGGTGCCAGGGTAAGAACTGTAATAGGTGTTATTTCAGTGGGTACTTTCTGTGTCATGGGTGCCAGGGTAACTCTGCTGAGAGAATTGGTGAGAGTGTTGTGTTCTGTATGGTCGCCTACCATCTGTAAGTTTGTCTCCGTGTGGAGATCTCTCCATGTGCCTCTGGTTGATAGAAACGAACACGTGATACCCCTTGTTGTGTGTTCCGTCCCCTGCCCCATCTCCTTGGCCTCTCCCAATTCTGCTGTCTCCCTCCGCCCCTGTTGCCTCGGTGATAGCTCTCTCCTACAAAATGGGGGCCTTGATTGTCCTGGTTGCTGGTTGAAGGCCTATCAGAATCTGAGTCCGAACTACTTCCCACTAAGGAATCTGATAATGTATTATACCTTCTGGGGCCCTGTCTACCCTTATTCGAGAAGAACCCCTGGTTATCCTGCAGGTAGTAATCGTCGGAGAGGCTATGGGTAGGTTATCTTTTTGTCGTAATTCCTGACGTCTTTGGATAACTTGTCTAGTTTTCTAAAAGTCAACCAGTGCTTTCTCTGCGTATTCCAATGCCTCCTTAGCATTTGTGAGTGCTGAGTCTCCTAGTATCTCCCTTTTAAGGTCAGCTATTTTCTGTGTACGTTTTCTTACGTACTCTATTGCGGTTTCCACTCCAAGCACCATCCAGTGCCTGGAGCAGTTGTTCGCCACGTAGCTAAATCCTTCCCTAAATTTTGGGGCGTCTATGAAGAATGCAGGTTTGTTGCGGACCTGTAATCCTTTTAGGATTATGTTGGATTCCAAATATTTTGTTAGTACGTGACCATGAAGGCGTGATCTGATTAACTTTCTTTCAAGTCTCTGTATTTGCGTGCGTGCGTGCATGCGTGACCACTCGGTCAATGGTGGCCGAAAAGGGTGATCGGAAGGCCCTAGAGCCTGATACAGTGGCTCCTGCCAAGAGAAAGGGCATCGGGTACAGGAAACCCACCCCTGAGCTTCCCACGGGCCGGGAGGAGGCTGACCTTGATGGGGACGTACCGGTACCTACAGGGGAGCAGGTAGCTAAACTGGGGGACTTATCTGAGCTGACCTATTGGGAGCAAGAAGGTGTTCCCACCAGGGAAGAATTCTTCAGGGAGCAGAGAGAATGCCCTTCTCTAAAGGGTTTGTGGTAGCAGGCTGCAAACCAGGCAGCTGGTGATCATTCTAGATCATGCTGGATCTACTGGAAGAATGGTCTCCTGTACAGCTTGCCTAAGGTCGCTGAGCCTAGTCAGCCTGTGTGCTGGTGGTACCCCAGTGCTTCAGGACTTACCTACTGGGTCTGGCTCACGACGAGCATTTGGCAGGACATTTGGTTCAGGACTTACCTACTGGGTCTGGCTCACGACGAGCATTTGGCAGGACATTTGGGAAGGGACAAAACATTTGACAGGCTTATCACCCATTTATTTTGACTCTAAATGCAAAGGCAGTCAGATGGAGATTGGAGTTCTTGGCAAACTTGCCAGGCAAGTGGTAAGAGTGGGAGAAAGTGCAAGGCTCCTCTCCAACATTTTCTAGTTGTTGGAACCCCTTTTGAAATGGTTGGGAGGGACGTTTTGGGGCCACTGGACCCCAAGACAGCCATAGGGAACAGGTACATCCATAGTCTTGGTGGACCATGCCACCCGGAACCCTGTGGCAATCCCCTCAGAACAAGGACGGCACCAGTGGTGGAACAGGTGTTAATCGGGATCTTTTCCCATTTGGGTTTCCCCAAAGACGTGATTTCTGACTGTGAAACCAATTTCATATCAAAGTATATGAAATCCCTGTGGAAGGAGTGTGGTGTACCCTACAAGTTCACCACTCCTTACCACCCACAAGGTAACTTTTTGGTGGAGAGACTCAACAAAACCTGGAAGGGCATGATCAAGGGTCTAACAGAACCCATGAGGTGTAAGTGGGATGTCCTCTTGCCATGCCTTCTCTTTGCATATAGGGAGGTACCACAGACGTCTCTAGGGATCAGTCCTTTTGAGCTTCAGTAAGGGAACCTTGTGAGAGCATCTCTTAGTGTGTTCAAGGAAGGCAGGGAGTCAGCTCCCAGGAAAACTTGCCAGGATGTATTTAGATACTCGCTGGCCTTCAGGAACCAAACTGCCCACTTCAGGAAACTCGCTCAGGCGAACCTGGAAGCAAGCCAGGAGGAGATGAAACTCTGGTACGACAAGAATGCCACTCTGGTAGAGTTTCAGCCTTGCCAAAAAGTGTGGGTCATGGCCCCAGTGGAACCTTGTGCCTTGCAGAAGAAGTAGAACTGGACCTTTTGAGGTGGTGGAGTGCAAAAGTGATGTCAACTATCTGGTGAATTTACAGACTCCCAGGAACCCTTTGAGGGTCCTCTATGTGAACTGCCTCGAGCCTCACTTTGAGCGATCCGAAGTGAGCATGCTCTTGGCGACAGATGATGGGGTGGAAGAGGAGAGTGAACCTCTCCCTGACTGCCTGTCTACCAAGGAGCACAATGGGTCAGTGGAAGGTGTGATCCACTCCCGTATACTGACCCCAGAGTAGCAGGGGTACTGTTGCCAGTTGTTGTGAAAGTTTGCTGCACTGTTCTCTCTGAGCCACGGTGTTACTCTCTGGTGTGCCCATGACATAGACACTGGTGACAGCCCTCTTGTAAAGCATAAGATTTACCGTTTAACTGACCGGGTCAGAACCAGCATCACAGAGGAGTGCTCAAAGATGTTGATGTTAGGGGTGATAGAGCCCTCCAACAGTCCTTAGGGAAGTCCAGTGGTCTTGGTCTCAAAGGCTGCTGCACCCGATGCCACTCCAGAACTGCAGTTGTGTGGACTACTGTGGGCTCAATGCCATCACCAAGACTGACGGTCATCCTATACCTAGAGATGATGAGCTCATTGATCAGTTGTGACCAGCTAAGTTCCTCAGCACGTTTGATTTGCCATCTGGGTACAAGCAGAATGCCTTAGCCGAGGGGGCAAAGGAGAAATTAGTATTTTCAACCCCCTACCAGTTTCAGGGGATGCCCTTTGGATTGAACAATGCTCCTGTCATCTTTCAGAGGTTGGTCAACTAGGTGTTGGCTGGACTGGAGGATTTCAGTGCTGCCTACCTGGATGACATTGCAGTGTTCAGTTCCAGCTGGGAAGAACACTTCCAGCTAGGAAATGTTGAAGGGCCTCATGGTCAAGCCCAGTAAGTGCCAGATTGGGCAGGGCTCTGTGGTGTACTTGGGACACCAGGTCGGAAGCGGCCAGGTACCTACAGGCCAGGCCCGTACAGTCCAAGATTGACACCATTCTGGCTTGTGAGCCCCCAAGACCCGGACAGAGATGAGAGCCTCTTTAGGTCTCACCGGTTACTACAGGATATTTGTTAAGGGCAATGGCACCATTGTTGCCCCCTTAAGAGAGCTGACTTCCAGGAAGCAGCCCAAGAAGGTGATCTGGACTGAGGCCTGCCAGAAAGCTTTTGATGCCCTGAACGCAGATATGTGCACAGCACCCGTGCTCAAGGCACCCAACTTCTCCAAGGAATTCGTAGTGCATGGTGTGGGAGCAGTGCTCTCACTACTGAACAGTGAGGACCTATACCAGCCTGTAGTCTTCCTTAGCAGGAGACTACTCCCTAGAGAACAGGGGTGGATTGTCATAGAAAGAGAAGCTTTTGCTGTGGTCTGGGTACTGAGGAAACTAAGACCCTAATTGTTTGAGACTCACTTCCGAGTTCAGACAGACTACAGGACCCTCAGATGGTTGATGCAAATGAGTGGTGAGAACCCAAAACTGTTGAGGTCCTGGTCTCGCCGACGCTGCTAGATGACCATCAACAAGCCGCTGCCTGCACCGCGACTTGAGGGCACCACACGCTGCACTGCTCCGCTTCACATGGCAACCAAGACAGTTGCCACGACCGGCCAGCACCAATGCGTCGGCAGCAACACAAAAGGTACTGTTCACAAGTCTGTTGATGCCCTGACTGACGTGGTCAGACAGAACTGTTGGATTCTGTTGTTTACAGCACTGCTGTAGCACGAGACGGAATTATAGATTTCAAAGAACTGTGTTTTTAAAGTATTCTTGCAAAGTGCATCTTTTTATGGTTTAAATCTTTTATTGATTTGAAAAGACAAACATTACAGTAGCCGGCACCTACATCCACTGGCTGGTGGGGATCATACATATGAGCTAGATGTAAAGGCATAAAAGGAAGAAATTAAAAGAGACAGAGGAGGGTAAAGAGGTCTTTCTCCTATGTGTGTGTAGGGTGTGCCAGGCAAGTGTCACATCAATCAATCAATCAATCAAGGCATTTATATAGCGCACTACTCACCCAGAGGGTCTCAAGGCGCTTGGGGGGGGGGGGGGTCCGCTACTGTTCGAACAGCCAGGTCTTGAGCTGCTTCCTGAAGGAGAGGTGGTCCTGGGTGAGGCGAAGGTGGGTGGGGAGGGAGTTCCATGTCTTGGCTGCCAGGTAGGAGAAGGACCTTCCTCCTGTGGTGGCTCTTCGGATGCGGGGGACGGCGGCGAGGGCGTGGTTGGTCGATCAAAGCTGGCGGGTCGGAGTGTAGAAGTTGAGTCGGTTGTTGAGGTATCCTGGGCCTTGGTTGTGCAGGGCTTTGTGTGCGTGGGTGAGGAGTCTGAACGTGATTCTCTTGTTGATCGGGAGCCAGTGCAGGTCTCTCAGGTGTCCGGAGATGTGGCTGTGTCGGGGGATGTCCAGGATGAGTCTTGCTGAGGCGTTCTGGATCCGCTGGAGTCTCTTCTGGAGTTTGGCAGTGGTTCCGGCGTAGAGGGAGTTGCCGTAGTCCAGTCGGCTGGTGACGAGGGCCTGGGTGACCGTCTTCCTAGTCTCGGTGGGGATCCACCGGTAGATCTTGCGTAGCATGCGCAGGGTGTTGAAGCATGACGTGGAGACGGCGTTGACTTGTCTGGTCATAGATGATCTGGGCGGGTATGGCCAATTGTTATCCTTATTCCTTTAGGAGGGGGGCGATAATGAGATGGAGCACTATTTTTTATTTATTTATTTATTTATTTGGAGTTGTGCCAATATTTTATTCAGAAATAACAGACGGGGAATAACCAGAATGTACGTCACAAAATATTAAAACATTAGAACTAGCGCCAAGTCCATCCTCCTTTTCCTGCGGAGGCTCTTGTGATGGACCCTAATGCTCAGTAACCAGTCCCTGATCATAGAGTGCAGATTGCGATCCAAGACCAGAGGATTCTGGGTACCCAGTGCCATTAGGGCAGCTGGGTGTGGCTGGCGCTACTTCTTGCCAGAGGCCATGATTGCGGACTTGGTGACTTCGTCAGCACTGGCAGCCTTCTTCTCAACCGCCTTGATAACTCCGACAGCTACCGTCTGCCTCATGTCGCAGACAGCTAAAAGACCAAGAGGAGTGTAGTTGGAGAAGCTCTCCACACACTTGGGTTTGCCTGGAATCATGTCCACAATGGCTGCATCTCCTGACTTGAGTGCCTTTGGTGCATCTTCAAGCTTCTTGCCAGATCGTCTGTCGTTTTTTTCCTTCAGCTCAGCGAATTTGCAGGTAATGTGAGCGGTGTGGCAATCCAACACAGAGGCGTATCCCTGGCTGATCTGGCCAGGGCGATTCAGAACAATGACCTGGGCAGTGAAGCTCCAAGTCTCCATCGGGGGATCGTTTTTGCTGTCACCGGCTACATTCCCTCTTCGGAAATCACTGTGAAGCTCCCAGTCTCCATCGGGGGATCGTTTTTGCTGTCACCGGCTACATTCCCTCATCGGAAATCTTTCACAGACACATTCTTCACGTTGAAGCCAACATTGTCACCGGGGAGAGCCTCCCTCAGCGCCTCGTGGTGCATCTACACAGACTTTACTTCAGTGGTTATGTTACTGGGGGCAAAGGCACCAACATGCCAGCCTTACTGATACCGGTTTCCACACGGCCCAGTGGGACTGTGCCAATACCGCCTATCTTGTAGACATCCTGCAGGGGCAGACGCAGGGACTAGTTGGTGGGATGGGTAGACGGGATGATGGAGTCTAGGGCTTCAAGCAGGGTGACTGTGCCAGCCAGAGATTGGCACAAATGCCACTGTGACTGGGTTGTAACCGATTTTCTTGATGTAGGTGCTGACTTCCATGGTGATTTCTTCAAAACGCTTCTGGCTGTAAGGGGGTTTGGTGGAGTCCATCTTGTTCACACCAATGATCAGCTGCTTCAGCCCCATGGTGTAGGCCAGCAGGGTGTGCTCGCGGGTCTGTCTGTTCTTGGAAATACCAGCTTCAAACTCACCCATGCCGCCAGCAACAATCATTTACAACAAGGGGTGGTGATGGACAGAGTGTCTGAATTAAGCAGAGTACTCTCACCCAGTCAAGAGATCAGGGCTAGATCCAACACCGTTTTTTAGCTCATTGCACCATCCCAGTTTCAGAACCTGGCTGTATGCAAATTAGTCTGTCCCTGGCCCAGTGCATCATGGGAACAGGGCAGACCAGACTACAAAAGCCAATTCTTACACTGGGAAGGAAACAAGCTTCCGGGGACCGGTTTCTGCCATTTCAGGCGTCTTCGGCCCGGCTTGCTTGAATCCTGATGGTGCAATGAGCAAGGGACTCACATCTGAGTATATCCTTCCACGCTTAGGGTGGACAAAATTATTTACAACAAGGGGTGGTGATGGACAGAGTCTCTGAATTAAGCAGAGTACTCTCACCCAGTCAAAAGATCAGGGCTAGATCCAACACCGTTTTTTAGCTCATTGCACCATCCCAGTTTCAGAACCTGGCTGTATGCAAATTAGTCTGTCCCTGGCCCAGTGCATCATGGGAACAGGGCAGACCAGACTACAAAAGCCAATTCTTACACTGGGAAGGAAACAAGCTTCCGGGGACCGGTTTCTGCCATTTCAGGCGTCTTCGGCCCGGCTTGCTTGAATCCTGATGGTGCAATGAGCAAGGGACTCACATCTGAGTATACCCTTCCACGCTTAGGGTGGACAAAATTATTTACAACAAGGGGTGGTGATGGACAGAGTCTCTGAATTAAGCAGAGTACTCTCACCCAGTCAAGAGATCAGGGCTAGATCCAACACCGTTTTTTAGCTCATTGCACCATCCCAGTTTCAGAACCTGGCTGTATGCAAATTAGTCTGTCCCTGGCCCAGTGCATCATGGGAACAGGGCAGACCAGACTAAAAAAGCCAATTCTTACACTGGGAAGGAAACAAGCTTCCGGGGACCGGTTTCTGCCATTTCAGGCGTCTTCGGCCCGGCTTGCTTGAATCCTGATGGTGCAATGAGCAAGGGACTCACATCTGAGTATACCCTTCCACGCTTAGGGTGGACAAAATTATTTACAACAAGGGGTGGTGATGGACAGAGTCTCTGAATTAAGCAACAATCAGCCTGCGAGGTGCCGGTGTATGAGGTGAATTTGGGTAAATCAGTGATGTATATGTCATCTATATCCTTAATAATGACCTCCCAGTATTCCTGTATCTTCGGGCATGACCAAAGAATATGAGTGAGCATGCCCGGTTGACCACAATGATGCTAGCATTGCCCAATCCCTCCCGGTTTCCATTTGATTATTCTTGCCAGTGTGTAGTACCAATAATGTGCAATTTTCAAAAACATCTCTTTGCCCACTGTACTGTGTGAAGAGGCTCTGGCCCTGTGTATAATATTGTGCCATTCCTTGGGGGAGAACTCACAGTACATTCCAGATTCCCACCTACGCTGCGCAGGAGATTTACTGTGCTGCCTGGGGGTGTTTAAAAAGGCGTAATTGTCTCATAGCAGCCGTTTGTCTGATGTTCTAGTAATGTACAATTTCTCAAACTTTGTTAAAAAGCAACCAGTACGGGGTCGTATCTGTGGCTGGGTTACCCAATGACGGACAGCCAAATATTGACAGTACCCCTTCCGAGGGATCCCTAAGCCTTCGGTGAGGCTAGCGAACTCCATTACAGTTGCCAATGGAGATAGCCATTCCCCATGTGAGCCGGTGGGAATTCAGGGTTGCCTATAAATGGGGCGAGGGGGGACACAGCGGTTGAGAGGCCATATGGCACCTGTATCCTATCCCACACTCCCAGGAGGGTGGCCTTTAAGACTGGCGACACATATACTCCGCAGGGGCGATGTTTATGAGGGAGCCACAGGACCTTCCAGAAGTACATGCCCGCTATTGAGCAGTCTATTTTGTATTTGTACTTTTTAATATTTATAGAGCGCATCAATCATCCCGAGGAAGATTACGGCACTAGGACGGGAATTAATGCATTTCAGGTTGGTCGTAGCAGGATCAGTATCTGAAAAACAGTGGTTTTCATTTTTTTTCTGAACAGTAGATGATCGTCTGTTGGGCGAAGATCATGGGGTAGGTTGTTCCAAAGGACCGCAGCTGCTTTAGAAAAGGATCGATCACCCATCCTGACCTTTGATGTGCACTTGACTGACGCAAGAGCTAGGTGAACGATCTCAAATTTCATGAGTGGACACGGAATTGTAGCTTATCTCGCAAGATTTGTGGTCCTTTTTTATGCAGGGTTTTATGCGCAAAGAATAGGAGCTTAAAACTAGCTCTCTGGTGAACAGGTAACCAGTGTAGTTCCTTCAGGCAATGAGATGCTGAGCTGTATTTTTTTGTTACAGATGAGTTTAGCGGCAGCGTTCTGGAGTACCTGGAGTCTAGAAGAGAGATAGTCGGCCATGCCAACATAGAGGGCATTGCAATAGTCCAGTCTGCCCAGGAGTAGAGCCTGTGTTACCATTTGTCTGCAGTTAGAGGGGATCCAGGGGAAGAGTTGTCTGGGAAGTTTCAGTGTAGCGAAAACTCTTCCGCATAAAGTGCGTACTTGGCCCTGCATGGAAAGGGTGTCATCAAAGACTATGCTTGGGTTTTGGGGTGGTGCCTAATGCCTGGGGCCACCAACTATTATCCCAAATCGCCAGGGCACCCCCGAAGAGCAGGATTTCTAATTTCCCTGCATTTAATTTTAAACAGTGCTGGGACATCCAGCTTTCAGGTTCAGTGAGACAGTTTATTAAGTTACCCTTGGTCTCGGTATTGGTCAGTCTATTTATCAGAGGAATCACCAACTGAGTATCGTCAGCGTAGGAGCAATTCTCAAAACCCCATTTCATGCTGATGTCAGCCAAAGATGAAACATATGCATTAAAAAGGGTAGGGCTTAAGGTAGATGCTTGCGGGACTCCATACTTAAAACTCTTTGAGGAGGAGGTACAGGATCCCATTTGGATTGTTTGGGTTGGGTCTTTAACCCCTCCCATGCTCGTGACGGAACCGTTCCGTCACGAGCCTCGGGTGGGCTGTGCTGGTGACGGAACGGTTCCGTCACGGCCCCGCCGCCACGCCTGCGCGGCGCTGATTTCGCGCCTGCACGGCGCGTTCTATTGAGCGGGCGGGGCCGTGACGGAACCGTTCCGTCACAAGCACAGCTCACCCGCGTGCCGTGACGGAGCGGTTCCGTCACGAGCACGGGACCGCCGCGCCGCCGCCCCGCCCCCTTAGCGCTGCGGCGGAATAGCCACCGCAGCGAAGGGGTTAAGAAAAGAGGTGAATCATGACAGGGCTTTAGAGCAAATCCCTTTTTATGTAGTATTTGAAGTAATTTAGTATGTGAAACGGTGTTGGAAGCTGCAGTAAGATCTAATAAGATCAATGCTACGGCTCTACCCTGATCAACTTGCGATCTAATACTGTCAGATACAGCTAAAAGATCGGCCTCAGTACTGTTATTAGCCCTAAAACCGGTCTGTGAGGGATCAAATAGGTTTTTGGTTTCAAGAAAGGTGGTGAGCTGTTTATTGACTGACCATTCCAAAACTTTGGATAGATATGGTAATTGGGAAATTGGGCGATAGTTGGCTGGATCATAAATTTCAAGGCCTGGTTTCTTTAAGAGGGGAAATACCACTGTTTTCTTCCATATTTCTGGGAAAGAGGCTTGCTCCAAATATTGATTGAAAATTTTGGTGAAAAGGGGACACAGGACTGGCACAAGCCTGGTGAAAATAAAATGTGGGCAAGGGTCTAGTGGGGTTCCTGCCTTAACCTCGGCCATAGCTTTGGCCACCTGCTCCTCAGAAAAAGGTGTCAGAGTGTGGAGATGGATTTTTGCAGAGGGGTGCAGGCCAGATTTTCTCAGTCAATATTAGCCTCTTCATGGGGATTATCAAAGGATGCGTACATTTTAATCACTTTGTCAGTGAAAACATTGTTAATTAGCTCACAGTTCTCTGTCATGGGAGCCATAGTTTGTGATAGACTGGAAGGTTTACAAAGTTCGCGAATAACTTTGCATAGTTTCTTGGAAGATCTGCCGGTACCTTCAACCCTTCTTGTATAATAGTTTGTTTTGGCTTGTTTTAGCGCACGGTGGTAATTTTTTTATTCAACTAAATAATTTAGTCTATCAATGCTGTCTTTTGACCTTCTCCATTTGTGCTCCAAGGTTCGACATTTTTGTTTATTTGTTTTTAATTCAGGTGTATATCATCTTTCAGATCGGGAAATAGAAGCTGGTTTGCTATTAAGTTTGGGAGCACATTTTTCTAGCGACTTCTTGACCTCTTGTTGTAAATGGGCAGCTGATATACAGGCAGAGCTAGAAAGAGGTGCCGCGAAGTCTCCGTGAATGAAGTGGGTAGCAAAGGCTTCCTGGGTGATTAGGTTCCATGCTCTTTGATTCAGCCTTGGATGATTTGATTGGTAAAATTAGGGAAAAAGAGATAAGGGAGTGATCTGTCCAATGAACTGGTTTAACACCTTGCGTGCTCATGACTAGATCAGCTCGTCATGAGGCATGGTGGCACTGTGCTCATGATGAGCTGAGCTCGTCATTACCGCCGCGGTGCTCACACGCGGGGATAATTCCCCTGCTGTGCTGAACGTTCCACGAAAACTGGTGTGGTCATGACGAGCTCAGCTTGTCATGGGCACAGGGTCACCGTGCTGCGTGACGAGTCCAGCTCATCACGCGCGGCCCTCCTCCCCCCAGCACCGCGGCACCCCAGCCAGGAGGGTAGCATAGTTCACTTGGGCTGTATTAACCAGGGTGGGGAACAGCTGCAAACTGAATTACTGGACGCCCTCCATAGCCCATTTGAATGGAAACTGTGCTGATAGGGCCTGTTGTTCTGCTTGAGGTAGGGTCAAGCTCAGAGTCTGAGTTTTATGGATGTTGACTTTAAAGCCCGATGCTAAACTGAATAGCTCCAGTTCCTCCATTAATGGGGGCAACCAAGTTGCCAGTTGATTTAAAAACAAGACCACTTTATCTGCATATAATGAAATCTTATGCTCCCTATCCCCCATTCTGAACCCAGATATGCTTGGGATTCGGAGAACGTTCTCTGCAAACGGCTCCATATACTATGCAAAAAGCAGGGGCGATAAAGGGCATCCCTGTCCTCTCCGAATTCCGAATGGACCGGATGTTACACCGTTAACCCTAATCCATGTCTGGGGGTCCCTATAAATGCAATCCACCCATTTCAAGAAGCGGTCTCCCACACCAAATTTGCATAATGTCTGTTGCAGATACGGCCAGTGAACCTGATCGAATGCCTTCTCGGCATCGATCGAAAGAAGCACCGTGGGTGTTCGAGTTTGTTGTGTTTTGTCCAGCAGGTGGCACATCCGACGAGTCCCATCACTACAATGGCGTTCTGGAATAAGTCCCGACTGGTCGGGGTCAATCAACCCGTGGATATGTGATGCCAATCGGGCAGCCAGGATGCTTGTGAAAATCTGAGGTCAACATTCAATAACGAGATGGGACGATAGGAGGCAGAGTCCATTGGGTCTTAACAGGACTTCAGCCAAGGTCATAGTCGGGGTCACTCTACCAGTGTCACTAGAAGAATTAAATAAGCAAACCAGTACTGGGGCCAAGTCCTGGGCAAATGATTTGTAAAAATCTGTTGAGAATCCGTCCTCCCCTGGTGCCTTCCCTGAAGTGAGGCCTGATATGGCCTTAAGAAACCCTTCTGTCCGAACGTCCGCATCTAGATTTGTCACCTCTGTGTGAGTGAGGGACGTCACTGGGACATCTCTCACTTAGCGTTTGGCCACTTCTTGGTCTAAATAGTCAGCCCTGTATAATTCAGTATAAAGGGATTCAAACTTCTATGTTGCCATCTGAGCATAAAACCTTGCCCTGAGGGCTTCTAATCTCCCCGATATGTCTAGTGGTCATGTGAGCTCGAAGAAGAGTTGCAAGGAGTTTTCCGGCCTTATTACCTCCAGTGAAGTAATGCTGCTTGGTTCACAGAAGCGAGTATTCCGTCCAATCATAATAAAGGTCTTTCAGCTGCTGTCTAGCAGCATAAAGTTGTCGCCTAACCTGAACGGAGCCCGTCCTCTGATGGACCTCTCCAATTCCTTTACTTGTGACTCGAGGTGCTCCCTCTTCTCTTTCCTATCTTTGTTGACTCCTGCTGCTCTTGCTATAAATCACCCTCGGATGACCTCTTTAAGTGCGTCCCATAAAAGGGCGACCGAAGTCCCTCCTTCATCGTTAGTCTCAAAATATGTCTTAATTGTCTCCCGCATTTCTTTAATGTTGGCATCGTATTCAAGTAGTTTATGGTTAAGCCTCCACTGTTTGTGACCCCGGGGCCCCATGGGATACATAATTCCAGTCTGATTGGAGAGTGATCCGAAAGGGCCGCGGTCCCTATCAAAGCCCCACTGGTATACCTAGTACCACTCGGGACGTTAAGAACCAATCAATATGGGCATATGTTTGGTGGGCCAGTGAAAAACATGTGTATTCCCTAGCTGTTGGATTCATCATCCTCCAGACCCAAGTCTATGAATGTCTGCCTCACAGAGTGGGAAAGTGTGACCATGTCTTTGATGGATCGATCCAATTGCACATCATGTGCTATATTAAAATACCCCCTATAACCAGGTCTTCATCTTGGGACTCCAGGATAGCATTCAAGGTGTTATTGAGGAACAACTCCTGACACTCGTTTGGGCTGATAATTGATGCAATAGTTTATATGTGGTTGCCAACTACTACCCTCATGGCTAAAGCTCTGCCTGGCACCTCCGTAAGCACACCTATCACCCCACCCTGGAAGTGTGTGGCGAACACGACCACTACCCCAGCCTTCTTATCTACTCAGGAGGAGATATATTGCTTGCCAAACCACCAGGAGCGGGGGCGCTTCCAGTCTTCTCGCAGTAAGTGAGTCTCCTGCAGCAGGCAGCAGGCAGATATCACCACTAGTCTCCTGCAGAAGTGCTAACAGCACCCGTCTCTTCACCGGAGAGTTGAGGCCTCTGACATTGAGGCTCAAGATGCTTACTTTAATTGTCGGCATAAGATCTAAGGGGTGGCTCCGATACCGGGTGACCACTGTACCCATGAGTTCCCCCAATGCCTCCTCCACCCCAATACACAACCCTCCCCGTACCCTGCCCCCAGCTAAAACCATCTCCACCACACACACTCTCTTCTGCAAATTCCCATTGCCCATTGGTAGACTCACCTCTAACCTTGCTAGGGAGAGCCGCAGAGACTTCAACGTGCAAGGGTTAATTCTGCTGACGATCGGTCTTCATATCACGGAGATTGGGCTCCAGGTTGTGGCCGATTACCCTGAAGGGTGGAGTCCTCACGGAGATTTACAAAGCCATAGCTATGGTGTTGACCTTGTGTCATTTAATCACTCACTTTTGGGGTCGCCTGATGCATCTCTGCCCTGCAGCTGGCGGAGCAGTGCCAATGTCTCCTTCTGCTGTTCAAGCTCTGTAGGTTTCGTGGACTACGCCCTCCCCATTCTCTGGCCTCTTCTCCTAGTAGTCGGCCACAGGGACGTCGTGGTTGGGTGCTGGCTACTTTCAGAGTCCTCCACTTTCAGATTGGCACCCAGTATGGAGCGCACAACTTGCAGTTCGTTCTCCCAGGAGAAGGAAAGGCTAAAGGGGTTGCCCCACTGGTACCGTATTCCTTTGTCCCTTAAGAGAGAAATTAGTGGCCTCAGCTCCCTTCAGCATTGGAGAGTGAGGGGCAAGTGGTCCTGGTACACTCCCATCTGAAAACCCTCAAAGTTAATGGTGTGCTTGTCTTTGGTCAAGTTTATAATGCGTTTTTTTGTCTGTATGAGTGGAGACAGGTGAGGATATCTTGAGGTTGGCCTAGGCTCAAAGCCGGCTGCCCAGCCCGGTGCATGTGTTTGAGGACAATTTCCCCATCTCCGAGTTCCCGGGCTACGTGTCTGATGAAGCACAACACCCACTCTTCCAGCTTCCCTCCATCTGCCTTCAGAGGCACTCCTTTAATGCGTATGTTTGATCCTCGGGAAGGATTCTCCAAATCCTCCAGCCGGAGATGCAGTTCTTCATTACAATCTCTGAGCTCCAGAAGTTCCCGGGTCTGTTCCGTGATCTCATCTCTGTGGTCTTCCACTCGCTCAAGGGAATCGGCCTGATCTCCAATCTCCTGGATGTCCGCCTTAAGCTGTTTGACATCTGAAGCCATCTCTTGGCGGAGGACCGCAAAGTCTTCTCTGAGGACACCAAAAAGTTGTTCCAGAAAACCCCTAGTTATGGGTTCCGCCGGTGGGTCATTCGCAGACTCCATTTCCCTCTCTGAGGTCTGTCTTTCCACCACTTGCGAGGCTGTCCTTTTCAAACCAGCCTTTTGCAGGAGGTCTTTGATTGTGAAGTCCTTTGATCTGAGAGAGGACATCTCGGGGGCAGAGTATGCTGGGAGGTGGAATGCGAGGTCTGGGTAATACTCTGCTTCCTCCTTATGGTAGACGCAGGTCACTGTCTATGCCCCAAACGCCCTTCCTCTGTCATCTCCTGCCAGCCCATATCCTGTATGTTTTCCGCTGGCCTGAGTGATGGACTGGAACCTTCTATGGTGCTTAAAGGTTCTTTAACAAAGGCACAACATTTCAGGCAGATCACCAAGTTCCAGGCCAGGAGATCTCTTTTTATAGCTGGACCTCGGGCCCTGCTCACCCACCACCAACCAGTCTCACTGTGGGCCCCAGCGTCGCCCACTTGTACCAGGCCTCTTCACGCCTTAGACTGGTCCGTCCACCATTCCTCATGGGATTTGCCTATTGGGTCTGCCTTCCTACACCAGGCACAGCGCACGGTGGGTGAGGGTTGTGTCCGCTGTTAGTGTTAGGTCTGCACCGGCAAGTCTCTGAAACCCCACCAGCCGCAGGTACTCTCAGTTTTCCCTCCGAGGGTGGTGTCCTGGGGCCACCACCAGCTCTGTTTATCTTCCCGCTCACCTAGTGGGACTGCGCTCACCCCTAGCTCTGGGTGCCGAAACTGCTCCCCCGCGGGGGACGTCCCCACTCCTACAGGTTCAGGCTCCTCTCAGGTGTGCGTCTTCTGGTCTGTACTTTGGAGGGTCAGGTTACCCCCACTCCTCTCTATTGTGTGGCTCAAACTGGCTCACGGGGGCTCACAGGCCCAGCGGTGCTGCCGTGCAGTAGTCGCTACATCGGACACAGCACCTTGCGAGTCACCCAGAGTCCGCGCCCTAGCCCGCTCCTCTAGTCTTCGGGGCTGTCATCTCTGGGACAGGTAAGGCAGCACCTCAGGGACATCCGCCCCTCCAGGCTGAAGCCAAGACCCAATGGTGCCCGCAGCGCCGCTCCGTCACCAGCAGCTGCAACATGGCACCCGCACCTCCCCAGGCCGCAGCTGTGGCACACCAACGCCGCAACTGTCGAGCTCTACCGGAGCTCCAAACATGAGCAGAGCCATTTCTGGGATCTCTGTGTCTCTTGCTCAGCCTCCAGGGACCCCAAAAAGTGGTAGAAATGCTTTTCTTTGGCCACGGCGTGCAGAGCTCCCTATGTTCAGTGCAGCTCCGCTGCCATCTTGGCCACGCCAACCATGCATATTTTTAAAGTACTGTATGTTGAATTTTTGTTGTTTTGGTCTTGTTTTGGATATGTAAAAAATATTGGATTTTTTTTTACCTGGTGTGGTGTCCTTTTGTAGTGTTTTCACTGTATTACGGTTGGTATGTGCAAATGCTTTGCACACTGCCTTTGAGATAATGCTGACTTCTCATGCCAAGCTACTAAGGGGGTGAGCAGGGGTTATTTTAGGAGTGTAACTCTCCTACCCTAACTAGGAAGACAAAGTACAAAGATACTTGGACAAAGGTACCTACCTCTGCCAACTAGAGAACCCCATTTCTAACATTGGTTGTCAGCGGTGAGGATAGGACCTGTGTTTGCACTTGACTTAGTGATTGGTGTGCACTACTAACATATCGTAGACCATTACTGGACAAATACTGGTTCTTTTTCTTTTTGGCCTATTTTTGATCTTGCCAGTTTGAATTTGCTACTTCATCATGCCTAAATCAAGAGCATCATCCTTTGTATTCTTTGGAAGTGGCCTTTGAGGAGGATAGGTTGGAATCCTACAAAGTGAGAAGATTTTTTGCAAATAGTTGAAGGCTGTTTGCAAAAACCTAAAGTTCCAAGTCAGAGGTCTCACCAGGAAGGAGGAGCTACAAAAGGTGCTGAGGGCCTGGGGAGCAGCCAGACATGCCAGTGGGCAGTCCGGAGATCTCAGAGGGGAGGCGGAGGAGCCTATTCCTAGGGTAGATGTGCTTTTGGGAGCAGGGGAACCCTCCAAGCCAGGCAGCAGTGGCTTGTCCCCAGAAAAGCTTGAGGGACATGTCGGAAGCAAGGACGTTTTTAATTGGAAAAACTCTGAAGGAGAAGACAAAATATTATCCATGGAGGAATAGAAGATGATCTTAAATAATGAACATAGTGTTAAGGAGCTGGAGCTAAGGAGTAGGCCCAGCTCAGATGGTGGTAGCAATTCATCAGTGCAGGCAAATAGAATTGTGCACGTGCCCAAGAATGGAGTGAAATAATTCAAGAAGGGGAAACATACAAAGGTGGCTTTAGGGTTATGAGGCATCTATCTAGATGGATTGGGTACCCGAGAAGAATTGGGAGCCAGGATTGTTGTCTCGTTTCCCAGAAGATGTAAGGAATTCTTTAGTGGCTTTGCTTTGCTAGGCTGACATGAAGGAGGCCTTTCTCACCAGGTATGGTCTCACTCCTGAAAGGTACAGAGATCACTTAGGTCCAGTAAAAAAACGGATTCAAACACTTGGTTTGAATGTGTGGATTTATTTTGCAGGTCACTGGATGGCTGGGTGAAGGGCAGTAATGTGACAGATTTTCAGGGGCTCTACAATTTGATTCCATAGTAGCACTTGTCTAGTGTATGTTTATCAGAGATACGCCAGCTCTTGGTTGATAGTAAGCTGACTGATCCCAGGAAGTTTGCTATGGAGGACGACCACTGGGTGAGTACCAGGGTCCACAAGAAAGCATTTGGGGGAGACTTCGCCAAAGATGGGAAGGCTCCCCAGCAGGAGAGTGGGGGGACAAGGGTAAAGGACAGGAGTTCTCTAAAGGGCTCCAAACTAAGACCTAGGGGTAACGGTCCCACCCCCCAATTAGACAAGAAAGCAGTGGTCTCTTCAGGAAAGTCTGCAGAGACAGTCCCCAGCAAGTGCTATGCTTGTGATCAGGTGGGTCACTTGAAGAGGGACCCAAAGTGTCCCAAAAGGGCACATTCACCAACTGGTGGGCACACCTAAGAGTTGGCTAGTATAGAACTTGGGGAGGAGAGGTGCCAATAGGAGGGTAGGGATCCCACAGAAATGACCCTAGTCTCACTAGGGGACACGGTGACATAGCTGCAGGAAGCCAGGTGCCTGCTAACACTTAAAAATACAGCGCATGGGTGACCATCAATGGGAAAAGAGTAGAGGCTCTCATAGATACTGGAGCCAGTGTGACCTCATTCAGTTGTCACCTGGTCTATTATGAGCAAGTAGGCCCTGGGGCATTCCCCCAAGTAGTTGCTGTGGACAACTTAGAGCGCCACTGTATGGTGGTGCAAGTTCCCTTTGAATGGGGGGGTTATTTCCCTTGAGGGTGGTGTGAGCCCTAAAATGCATGTAGATTGTCTGCTACAAAGTGACCTGGAGCAATCCTTGTCGAAGGATGTTGAGCTCAGGTCTCATTTGGAGATGTTTGGGTTGCCAGAGTGGGCATGCATGACCACTCGGTCAATGGCGGCCGGAAAGGGTTATCAGAGACCTGGAGCCTGAAACTGGCCGAGGTTCCTGCCAAGAGAAAGGGCAGGTGGTGCTGGAAACCTGCCCCCGATGTTCCCATGGTCTAGGAGGGGGCTGACCTTGAGGGCAGTGCACCAGTACCTACAGGGGAGCAGGTAGCTGAACTGGGGGACTCATCTGAACTGACCTATTGGCAGCAAGAAGGTGGTCCCACCAGGGAAGAGTCTGGATCACACTGGATCTACTGGGAGAATGGTCTCCTGTACGGTGAGCCTAAGGTTGCTCACCACCAACACGTCAGGACCTTACTACTGGGTCTGGCTCACGATGTGCCTTTGGCAGGACATTTGGGAAGGGACAAAACATTAGACACGCTTGTCACTCACTTCTTTTGACCCCAAATGCAAAGGCAGTCAGATTGACATCAAAGGTCTTGCCAAACTTGCCGGGAAAGTGGTAAGAGTGGGAGGAAGTGCAATGCTCCTGTCCAACCTATTCCAGTTGTTGGAACCTCTTTAGTACGGGTTGGGATGGACGTTGTGGGGCTACTGGATCCCAAGACAGCCATGGGGAACAGGTACATCCTGCTGCTGATGGACCATGCATCCCGGTACCCGGAGACAATCCCTCTCAGAACAACGACAGTGCCAGTGGTAGGACAGGTGTTAATGGGGATCTTTTCCCCCATGGGTTTCCCCTGAGATGTGGTTTTTGACTGTGGGCCCAATTTCATATCCAAGTATATGACATCCCTGTGGGTGGAGTATGGTGTAACTTTCAAGTTCACCACCCCTTACAACCCACAAGGTAACAGTTTGCTAGAGAGATTCAACCAAACCTTGAAGGGCATGATCAAGGGTCTAACAGAACCCATGAGTCATAACAAGAATGTCCTCTTACAGTGCCTTATCTTTGTATGCAGGGAGGTACCACAGAAGTCTCTAGGGTTCAATCCCTTTGAGCTTCTGTATGAGCACCCTGTGAGAGGACCTCTTAGTATGGTCAAGGAAGGCAGGGAGGTATCTGCCAGGAAAACTCCCCAGGATGTATTTAGCTACTTGCTCGCCTTCAGGAACCAAACTGCTCACTTCAGGAAACTCGCTCAGGCGAACCTGGAAGCAAGACAGGAGGAGATGAAACTCTGGTGTGACCAGAATGCCACTCTGGTAGAGTTTCAGTCTGGCCAAGAAGTGTGGGTCATGGGCCTAGTGGAACCTTGTGCCTTGCTGGACAAGTGGAACTGGACCTTTTGAGGTGGTGCAGTGCATAAGTGATGTCACCTACCTGGTGAATTTGCTGACTCTCAAGAACCCTTTGAGGGTCCTCCAAGTGACCCGCCTCAAGCCTCACTTTGGGAGGTCCGAAGTGATCATGCAACTGATGATGGAGTGGAAGAGGAGAGTGAACCTCTCCCTGACAATGGATCAGTGGATGGTGATCACACCATCCACTGACAATGGGTCAGTGGATTGTGTGATCCTCTCCCGTACATTGACCCGGGAGTAGCAGGGGCACTGTCACCAGCTGTTGGGGCAATTTGCTACACTGTTTTCTCTGCCCCCCATTGTTACTCTCTGGTGTACCCATGATGTAGACACTGGTGAAAGCCCTCCTGTAAAGCACACGATTTCCAGGTTGACTGACCAGGTAAGGCCCAGCATCAAAGAGGAGGTCTCTAAGATGTTGGCGTTAGGGGTGATAGAGCCCTCAAACAGTCCTTAGGGCAGCCCAGTGGTCTTGGTCCAAAAGCCTGCTGCACCCGATGCCACACCAGAATTGCGGTTGTGTAGACTACTGTGGGCTCAATGCCATCAACAAGACTGACGCGCACCCCATTCCCAGAGCTGATGAGCTCATTGATGGGTTGGGAGCAGCTAAGTTCCACAGCACGTTTGATTTGACATCTGAGTACTGGCAGATTGCCTTAACCGGGGTGGGGGCAAAGGAAAGGTCAGCATTTTCTACCCCATACCAGTTTCGAGGGATTCCCTTTGGTTTGAAGAATGCCCCTGACACCTTTCATAGGTTGGTCAACCAGGTGTTGGCTGGACTGGAGGATTTCAGTGTTGCTTACCTGGACAACATTGCTGAGTTCAGTTACAGCTGGGGAGAACACTTCAAGCTAGGAAATGTTGAAGATTCTGCAGAGGGCAGGCATATCACGGTCAGGCCCAGTTAGTGCCAGATAGTGCAGGGCTCTGTGTTGTACTTGGGACACCAGGTAGGAAGCGGCCAGGTGGCGCCCATACAGCCCAAGATTGACACCCTTCTGGCTTGTGAGCCCTCCAAGACCAAGACAGAGGAGAGAGCCTTTTTAGTTCTCACCGGTTACTACGGTCTATTTTTTAAGGGCTATCACACCATTGTTGCCGCCTAACAGAGCTGACTTCCAGGAAGCAACCCAAGAAGGTGATCTGGACTGAGGCCTGCCAGAAAGCTTTTGATTCCCTGAAGGCAGCTATGTGCATGGTGTCCTTGCTAAAAGCACCCGACGTCTCCAAGGAATTCGTAGTGCCGACTGACACTTCAGAGCATGGTGTGGGAGCGGTGCTCTCACAACTGAACGATGAGGGCCTAGACCAGACTATATTCTTCCTTAGCAGGAGACTACTCCCCAGGGAACTGAGGTTAAGTGCCATAGAAAGAGAAGCTTTTCCTGTGGTCTGGGCACTGAGGAAACTAAGACCCTACCTGTTTGGGACTCACTTCCGAGTTGAGACAGACCCGCAGGCCCCTCAGATGGTTGATGCAGATGAGAGGTGAGAACCCAAAACTGTTGAGGTGGCTCATCTCCCTACAGGGAATGGGCTTTACGGTGGAACATCGCCCACAGAACACGCCAACGCTGATCGTCTGATCAGGTTCTTCCACCTTAGTTGAGGGTAGCCGGGTAGTCCTCCCTATTTTCAGCTGAAGGGGACATGTGTTAGTCCTGGCATCTTTTGTTGTGTTTCCGCAGTCTTTTTGCTTTCTGATCTCCTGGTTTTTACTCTGTTTTTTGTTGGTTTAGTGTCTCTGCACGCTTTCTCACTGCTGTTCAGTGTTAAAGTGCAAGTGCTCCTGTTGTAAATTGTGTTATGGATTGTTTTCATGATTGGCATATTTGATTTACTGGTAAGTCCCTAGTACAGGGCAGTGAGGGTGCCAGGGCCTGAAAATCAAATTCTACTAGTGGGCCTGCAGCATTGATTGTGCCACCCACAGAAGTAGCCCGGTAAATGTAACTCAGAGCTGCCACTGCAGAGTCTGCGCACAG
Organism: Lissotriton helveticus; assembly: GCF_964261635.1. NCBI lineage: Eukaryota > Metazoa > Chordata > Amphibia > Caudata > Salamandridae > Lissotriton > Lissotriton helveticus. The sequence continues at coordinate 1,937,315,803 of NC_136063.1, read as the reverse complement.
TGTGTAAACTGCCGTGTGGACCTGGCAAGTGCACCCATTTGCGAGGCCCTAATCTTCCCTTTTTAAAATATTTGTATTGTTCTTTTCTAGTAACTGAAAGTAAATCAACGAATTAACGTAATATAAATACAGAGTAGGTACACCCGTGCCAATACATCAATAACATTTCCATCAGTACATTTTGACTGTAAGCCCTTATTGTCTTATACACTCAGAATACACTGTTCTTGTGGGGTTTGCCAAAAGTGAGAATATCCACTATGCACTTAGGTCTGAGTCTGTTTCCTCGAGAGGAGGAGTGCAAAAATTCCCCCTATATGCATTCCACTTAACCCATGTCAGAGTCCATTTCTTTGGGCATTTTCTGTGGAAAAAACAGCTTTTTCTGCCACCATTGCTCTATCCATGTCCCTGCACCATTGTCTAAGTGTTGGGATTGCTTGTGAGCCCCATTTCTGCACTATGTTACGTTTAGCTAACATCATACCCAAGGTCGCCCAGTCTTGTGCTGCGTGATTACGGTCTGTTGGTTCCCAAATATGGAGGAGGCAACTCCTCGGGTCCAGGGGGACAGTGGGGCCTGCATACAGCCTCCCAGTATTGCATGATTTGAGGGCACTCCCACAAGGTGTGATAGAAGGTGCCCTGCAACCCGCAATCCCTCAAGCACATTCGAGGAGAGTCAATGGCAGGGAGTGCCAATATTTAACATGGCGCCAGAGTCTCTTCAGGGGTGCCATGAGGTTCTGATCAATAAAATGTGCAGGTGTGGGAGTAATGTATATTCCTAGATATTTGAACCATCAGGTCGCGACTAGCAATGGGCAGTTGGACGGCAGCCATGGAGGCTGGCCATTAAAGACAAAAATAACTGATTTGGCCCAATTTATAGTAGAGCCAGATACTCTACTGTAGGAGGTACAGATGTCTAACAATCCAATAATCGATTGTCTGGGGGATGCCATGTATTGGAGGATGTCATCCGTGTAGAGGGAAATGCGTTCTTCCCATCTCTCCGTCCACGCTAGCCCGCGTATGACAGGATCCCTCCTGATCCAGGCCGCCAAAGGCTCCAGCACCAGATCAAACAGGAGGAGAGAGAGCGGACAGCACTGACTAGTTCCGCGACCCAGTGGAAACTCAGCTGAGACTTGCCCATTCACCACCACATTCGCCATCGGTTGTCTGTAGAGAAGGTGAACCCAGGCACAAAATTTGTGCCCGAAGAGCATATGCTGTAGGACCACGAAAAGAAAAGGCCATTCTACTAGGTCGAAGGCCATACGTGCATCCAGAGAGAGTATTATGACCTCCTCCTGGATAGTGGGAATGCGTGCCAACACGGCATGGAGCGGTCTCTAGTTGAGAGTCGTATTGTGGCCTGGCATAAAGCGGGACTGATCGGGGTGCACTAGGGTTGTAAGGTATGGTGGCCAGTGCTTTTGCCAATATTTTGGCATCTGCATTAAGCAGTGAAATTGTTCAATAGGATGAGCACTCCTGGGGGGACTTGACAGGTTTTGGAATTGTTACAACCGTCGCTATGCGTTGATCTCAAGGCAGAACGCCCTCCTCCAGGCTGGTTTCATACATTCTTAGTAGTGGGGTTTGAGTATATTTGCAGCTTTTTTGTATACTTCCACGGGAATGCGGTTCGGTCCCAGAGCTTTTCCCGATTGGAGCCCATTAATGGCCAGTGTTAACTCGTCTGGTGTAAGGTCTGACTCCGGGGGGAACAGCCATGACAACGCGGGGATTACCCCGCACTGCCATTACAACGCGGGGATTACAACGAAAGTTGTTACAACGACTTTCGCAGGAGGGCGCTGTTGGATAGGGAATAGTTTAATTTTCTATCCAACACCTTCCCTACTGTCAACGTGGGCTAGAGTTGGAATAGAAAATTAAACTATTCCACTAACCAGCGCCCTCCAGCGAAAGTCGTTGTAACAACTTTCGTTGTAATCTCCGCGTTGTAATGGCATGCGGGGTAAAAGCCCACGTTGTAATGCCATTCAACCGACTCCAGGGCCTGTGCCTCAAGCGGCACAGGTTTGGGCATCTGGATATTGTGGAGGAATGGCAAATTTTCCTCCAGGGTGGATGTGGCCTCCGGGGTGTATATTTGTTCCTAGTGAGTGGGGAATGCTTGTATTATTTCTTGTGGATCTGTGATCGTCCCCCTGGTGTCCGTTTGTAATTGTGGCACCCAGCGGCTTGCGCGCTCTCTCCTGTCTAGCCACGCTAAGAGCTTGCCGACTTTGACGCCCACTTCGTATATAGTGTGCTGTGTCTTGGAGACCCTGGCTTTGTCCTCCTCCCACATGTAATCCCTGTACTCTTGTTGTGCTTAGATTGAAGCTATGAGCATTGTCATCAGTAGGGTTGAGGGAGTGTACGGCTTCAACCTGGCTCACTGCCTGTTCGAGTGTCTGCACGTGTCGTCTTTTTGTTTCCTTAGTGAGATGTAATAAGAGATATTACTTGCCCACGCAGAACTGCCTTGTAGGCCTCCCACAGGATTGTCGAGGAAGTTAATGAGTGTTCATTGTCTTGGAAATAATGTTTAGAGGCAGAGGGAGGCCCTTGAGGATGTCCAGGTCATTCAGGAACCCTGGGTATATAGGGTAAATGCGACGCCGTCCCGAGAAGGAAGATGTAAATTTTATCATAACAGGTGAATGGTCAGAGACACATCTGGGGAGGTGCGAGATCTCCAGCACACCACTCCAGCGCAGACTTGTGAGTCAAAATATAATCTATCCTGGAGGAGCTATTGTGAGCGCCTGAGTGGAAAGTACTGTTTTACCTGGGGGAAGCGCAGGTGCCAGACATCTATCAGGCCAATAGCACCAACTTCGCCATACGCCGCTGGACCCCTCAGTGGTCCCTAGTGGGGAGTCTGTTGAGTGTTGCATTGAGAGTGGCATTGAAGTCGCCCCTCACAACCAGTTCACCCCGAGCGAGTGCAAGTAGGAATTCACCAAGGGCGGGGAAGGCTATATTTTGCAGGGCTGGTGGGATATAAACTGTGAGTAGGTTATGTGGTCATCCCTCCCACTTACATGAGACAGCTGCAAATCGCCCCTGATCATCTGTCCAGGACCCAGTTATGACGAGTGGGAAACTTTTGTGAACCAGAATAGCCACCCCCCTTGACCTGGTGGAAAACTCAGAGTGCGCCACCATTTCGAATCCCCACCTATCCAGAGCTTTAGTGGCCGAGCTCGTTAAGTGTGTCTCCTGGAGGAGGGCTACCACCGATGTTTGGCGCTTGAGATAGTATAGTACTAGACCCCTTTGTTTCAGAAGGCTCTGGTTGTGCTTGCATGAGTTTGATTAATGCATCCCTTTACGTCAGTGGGTGTATCAGTGGGGTCGGTGCGCAGAGGGCAACATGTTGTGGCTAGTGAGCTGCGTCAAATTGGCATGAGAGAACTTACTGTGAACATTAACTTGAACTGGTCCTCACCCCCCTCCCTGCAAGACGGACACATAACTACCCGCCACCCCAACATTGCAGGGTGCTTAGGTCCCATTAACTGTTACTTGCCTGTGTGGGAGAGTAGTCCAGAGATCACCCCGATCCATCCCCTCCGTCGATACCATAATTGTACGCTCTGGCCTGTCCAAGTTCAGAAAAAGGAAAAGCGTCTGCGTTCCGGTGCCCCGCTGTTAGGTGACTCAGGGCCCCTCATGTCAAAGATGTCTGCCCCCCAGATACACCCCATCATGGGTGCTGTCTTGGCGCACACCTCTTGGAATTTCTGCTTTGTTGCAGGACTGGAGCCTGAGTGGTCTGATTGTCTTCATTTTAGGGTCTCTGGCTGCGTAGAGTCGCTTGTGTAGTCTGTGTCCTTCGAGCCCTGTGGCACCAGCTCTCGTTGCCGTTGGTGGTGATCGTGGGTTTTGCCAGCCCGCCCTGGCCCCGATGCCCATCTCCAGTCCTCCAGTCAGTCTTGGGCCTCCTCCGGCGTCTCAAAGAACCATGTTTTGTCATCTGCGGGGCGACAGCCCAGGGTTGCCTATGAAATCCTGACCCTACCGATGTCAGCTGGTGGGCTGGGTGCACCTGACTTCCGTCTCTATGCCCTTTGTGCTTAGGCCAGCTTCCTGCACTTCTGGCTGCATCCCACCCCGTACCAGCCTCACGTTGCAGTGGAGTTGGATGTTGCTTCCCCCATGCCTCTCACTACTGCGTTGTTCGCCCCTCCGCCACTTCAGTCATCCTGTATGTCTCGGCATGCAGCGCTGCGGGGCTTCAAGACCGTAGCTGATCTTTATCCCGATGATTCCTTTTACTCACTCCCTGAGTCGCCATCCTTGATGCACACACGTTTGTACTACCAGCTGCGTGCCACCTGCCGGAAATTGTATTCGACCCTTCCGCAGCCCCCGCCCACTTTCCCTGCCCTGGATTTGTTATATACCTCAGCATCCTCACGTAAACTGGTCACCAGATTGTATGCCTCTGCCTTGTTATCCTCTCCCATCTCCTTGATGCGGGCGTGCGAGGCGTGGAGCGCGGACCTGGGTGTGGACATTTCAGACGCCGACTGGCTTTATTGTTGTAACCAAACCACAAAACCTTCCCCAAACTATCGGCTCCGATTGATCTATTTCAAGTTTCTGCACAGGTTCTACCGAACCCCACGGCAGCTTCACCGCCTAGGACTTATTCCTGAGGATTCCTGTGTGCGATGCTCTGCTCCTTCCTCTGATTTTGCCCATTTGGCCTGGCTTTGTTCTCGGGTGCAGGTGTTCTGGCTGGAGGTCTGCTCCGCGATCTCTGAAATCACTGGCACCGCGATTAATCCGGACCCCCTTCTCTGTCTCCTCGGATTTGTTAAGCCCTGCCCGGATGTGTCCCGCCGGCTGATTTCGATGCTCCTGGTGCTGGCCCGGCGTAGGGTGGCTATTTGTTGGGGCCGCCGGCCTGCCCCCGTGGTGTCAGCCTGGCTGGAGGATGCTTCCCGTTGTCAAACGCTGCTATCAGAGTTTTGGGACCTGTTGCCAGCTAGATCTCGCCCGGTTGGTATCTGGGGGTCCATTGGTCGCTTATCTCCTTTCCTGTTCCTCCTCTAGTGAGCCTGCCTCCCCCGCTCTCCCTGGCGGCCCTGTGTCCGCAGCGGCCGTGGAGTTGGTCAGTGTGTAGCTACCCTCTTCGCGTTCCCAACGCCCTTGCTGTACGTGGGTTTCCCGGCTGGCGCCTTCATGCCTGATTGGGGGGTGGGTTGCCTCCATGATAACGTTGTTGCGTTCTGGCCCGCTTTCACCCCGTCACATAGAGAGCCGTAGGGAGTCCAGCCACTGCCCCATTTCCCTTCCTTTCCTGCCGCTGCCTCTCCCGTGCCCCCCGCCGGCCCTTGGTCTACGGCGGCCGCCGGTGCTGGTCGGTGGCGGACCTCTTCCCAGTGTTACCCCAGGTTCCTCCCCAGCTTGCTAGCCCCTCGGAGCGTTTCCTCTTCTTGTCTGCTCCACTGGGAGAAAGTGTTTTTGTGAAGCCGCCATCCTGATCATAGTTTATTGTGCAATGCCAATGACAACGTACTGCTGATAATTGAACAAGATGTACTTTTGATGGATTACACCTTGCTACTCTGTACTGTGTCTTTGCATGGAACTTTTCTGTTGTACTGAATTGTTGTACTGCAACTTCTTTAATAAAAACGTTAAAAAAGTTTTTTTTTAAATGTTTTGTCATCTGGCACTACCCTCAATCTTGCTGGGAAGAGCATTGAGTAGGCAAGTTCGCGGCAGAGTTCTTCTTCAACTCCAAGAAGCTCCGCCGTTTGAATTTACAGAGTTCTCTAGGCGCAGCAGGGGAGCCACTTGTGCAGTTTGCAATATGGCATTGCGGTCTCGTAAGTTAGGATGGCCCGGGGGGGGGGGGGGCGGCTGGGGCCTGCCTCCTGGCACACCATGAGCCCTCTCCACCGAGAAAAAGGTTGAAAGTCCTCTGGGCTGGAGATGGGCCTTGACAAGGTCTTTAACAAATAAATCCATTACGGGGCCCCCTGTACTTTACGCTCACAATTCGTAATTTATTTCAGCAGGAGCTGCCTTCCTGGTCAGCCAGCTTAGCAAGTATCAATTGATTATCCGTTTACAGTTGTCGCACCTGTCGCTATAGGTCCGCCGTATCAGTGGAAAGGGCCGTCGTAGTACTTTCGAATTCGGACACTCTTGCGGACATTTTCTGAAAGTCCGCCCTCAGCAGTTAGATGTCAGTAGAAATCGTCCCCACAGTGGTTTGGACCTTGTTGAGGGTGAACATTATGTCTTGCAGTGATACCTCCACCAGGCCCTCAGGGGTTGGGGTCTTTTCCTGTGCCGTGTTTCTATCCACCATGTCCAGTTGATCTTTGGTGTATGCGTATTTGTCCAGTTTCATTTGCTGCACCGTGCGTTGACCCCAACCTCCCATGGCGCGAGAAGTGGGGGTCGCTTGTGGCAGTAGTCGCCGCTGCCTGGCTTTGTGGCTGGTAGCCATGCGCGACCTTTCGGGTTTTCTGCCACGTGGCCCTAGGCGCAGCAAGGGGCTATGTCTTCAAGGCAATCAGACTGAAATGTGATGGAGACCAAGCAGGCTGATGAGCAAATTGCAGGTTTCTCCCTAAAAGCCCCCAGGGCCCCACAGGGGGCAGGCGCCACTGTTATCAGCCACCTTCAGCGAAGGCACAAATTGCTCAATGCAACAGTCTCGGCGTCTCTGCAGTTGAGGCGCGGTTCATCACGATGATGGCACCAAGCACCACAGGGGGTTATGTGCTCCTCAATCCTGGTGGATCTCACGGGGGAGTCATGCAGGACCCCGTGGTGTGGCGTCACCGGCTGATAGTCTTCGCGTCCTGCTGGCTTGCCCCCCTGTATTCTTGTCGGGTCCCAGGGAGAAGCGCACCGCAGCAGCACGCCACACGGTCCCACAACACAGTCCACTGGGCATCTGGGCACTCCACTGCCTCTTCAGCAGTGCCTCCTCACCGCGTCCTCATAAGCGGATCAGGAGATTACACACGGTCCAGGCTTCCCACTCATGTGCAGGCCGTGTTCCGGAGACACGGTGTAGGGTCCCCCCGCCTCGCTGCAAAAGCCCCAGAGGAGGATGCTAGGGTACCCAGATACTTCCGACGTTGAAATCCCAGCATCTTGATGCAGGGCGCAGGAGGATTAATGAGCGGATCTTCGGGAATGTCGGCTGGATCTCGGAGCTCCTCAAGGCAGCGGCCATTACGGTTGGCTGCTAGCCACGCCCTTCCCTAATCTTCCCTTTTCTTACATGTAAGTCACCCCTAAGGTAGGCCCAAGGTACCCCTGTGGTCAGAGTGCTGTGTATGTTAAAAGTGGGACAGGTGCTGGTGTGTTTGACATGTCCTGGTGGTGAATGACAGTGTATTTTATTTTTCACCACTGCAAGGCTATCTGTCCCATAGGAGAGAATGGGAGTCTTACTTATACCATCTTATAGGCATAACTTCCCATTGGGACAAGATAGGAAAATGGAGTTTAGTATGCCTGGACAAAAAGGAAAAATGCATCTTTTAGTAAAGATGATTTTTATGTTGTATGTTTGAAAATACCACTATTAGAAAGTAGGTATTTTCTTGATTAGCCATCGAGTGTGCCTCTGCTGGGTTTGTGGATTGACTGATGGCTTTGGAGTGACAGGGGCTGGGGTTGTGCATTCTCTTTAGACAGCCACTGAGGGAATCAAGATACATCCTGCCTTGCCTTTATGAGTCAGGGCTGGGCTGAATAGACCTGGGCTGCATTTAGAGTAGTGGGGGGAGATTTCCTTGCACCTGAGTGGTACTGCTCTGCTTTAGGCAATGCTGTCTCCACCTCCTGCTGGGAAGTTGGGCCAGAGAGGACCAAACTGGTTGGGACTAAGAACAGACACTCTCTGCCTGAGAGAATAAAGGCATTTTGATCATAAATATTGGAGCCCAGACGCCAGAACTTTAGAACTCGCTGGAATCAAGGAACCTGCAAAGAAGAAGAGCTGGAAGAGCTGCCAGGAGGAGTAGTGCTCCTCTGTTGTGGTGTTGCTTTGTTGGGTAGGCCTGCAGTTACTGCTTATGCCTTGGGCTGAGTATCTCCAAGGGCTTGAAGTACTTTACTTTACTTTACTTGTGGATTTTTATAGCGCAACAAATCATCCCCAGAGGGATCTCTCGGCGCTTCCAGTTCTGAAGATTCAGGGAATGCAAAGACTTCATCAGCCTCTGGGTATCTATTCTGGAACTGCTGTTTCAGTCGCCACAGAAAAGAGGCAAGCAACCGACTCCATCCTGGCTCCGTGTCCTGCAGGCAGCACTGCATCTCGCACCGCAAGCCTGGTCTCACTGACGATGACTACTGCTGCTGCTGCCACCACCGAGCCTCTGATTGCACCATGACCTGTTGGCACTGCACTCCACACTGCCTAGCTTCACTTAGCTGCTCTGGTCTCACCAACGCCATTGCTGCACGCTGACTGGGACTTCCATGACTGCATTGTGGCTTCGGGGCACTGCTCGTAAGTCACACAAGGGACTGCACCGTCCCACACCACAGTCCGGACCGACCAACCCCAGCTGCCCACAACTGGTTCTGTCAACTGCTCCATGAGCTTTCAGCACCGCAACGAGCACCGCCTTCACTATGCACCTCAGCCCTGGTCTCACCGACGCCGCTGGATGACCGTCACCGAGCCGATGCCTGCACCAAGACTAGAGGGTACCGCACGCCACACTGCTCCACTACACACCGCAACCACAGCGGTTGCTTCAACCAACGTGTCGGCCACAACACAAATGGTACTGTTTACAAGTCTGTTGATGCCCCTGACTGACGCGGTCAGCTGGAACTGTTGGATTCTGTTGTTTGCTGCACCGCAGTAGCACGAGACGGAGCTACCAAATTCAAAGAACTGTAGGGCATGTTATCAAGAACGGCGTTAAAATTATCGCTGCTTTAGCGGCAGGAAACTGCAGCTAAAGCGCCGATAATGGGCTTGATGGTATGCACTTGTGAATTCCCATAGAAGCCCATGTTCACACCAGAAGATGGGCTTCAATGGGATTTCAAAAGGGCATATTATCAAACCCATTATCGCCGATTTAGTGGCAGTTTCCTGCCGCTAAAGCAGCGATAATTTTAACGCTGTTCTTGATAATATGCCCCTGTGTTTTTTAAGTATTCTTGCAAAGTGAATATTTTTAAAGTTCTGTATGTTGAATTTTTGTCATTTTGGTCTTGTTTTGGATATACAAAACAATTGGATATTTTTTTAAGGTGGTTTGGTGCCCTTTTGCAGTGTTTTCACTATATTTGGTTATGTGCAAATACTTTACACACTGTCTCTGGGATAAGCCCGACTGCTCATGCCAGGCTACCAAGGTGGTGAGCAAGAGTTATTTTAGGTGTGAAACTCCATTAACCTGACTAGGAAGAAGGGTATCTACTTGGACAAAGGTACCTACCTCTGCCAACTTGAGACCCCCATTTCTAACAATAACTATCAGGTATAAAGTCATAAAAATCCCAGTCATAAAATTACACTGCCTGTTACAGTTGGCAACTCAAAATATCTCTCCTAACAGGGTGCACCAAGGATGCTGACAGCACAAATCTTTTGTACCCTCGGTTTGTCATAAGGGTTAACCAGCACCAAACCCCTACTTACTTTGGTAATCTGTATGATTCTAGTTTAATACTGAGTGATAACAATCAACTCTTAAATGCCTATTGACTTTGTCAGGCCTACTGCAATTATCATAACTTTTCATCATAAACAATCAGATCTATAACCATTATCGTTGGCTTGCCACCATAACCAACTCAGACCTACTGTGTCGGTTCGAAAGTCTTCCAACAAGGCAACCATCAAGTATACCGTAATAAAATTACAAATATGTACAAAATACTGTTGTCAAAACAATATAATATCCTGACTAATATAGCCTAAAAAGCATTATTGGTGTACAAATTGGTGGATATCTTTATTTTTATTTTTTAAAACATCTTTATTCGAGAATTTTCCACCAACAGTTTCCTATCTTTACCCCCCCCCCCCACCCCTGATCAAACTGAACATAAGGTACATATCGAACAATACACTTATAACAATACGATAAACAAATGAAAAAATATACATTGCTTATTTGTGGTATAAATCAATCAAAGACAGTAGCATCATATATCTGATTCGATTTTAACTTTGCAGCTGGCACCATTCTAACAAGGGAGACCAGATCCTCAGGGCAATTTTTCGACGTCTCCTACCCTTCCGTCTGTATATAGAGGTCTCCATATTTGAGATGGCCAGGAATCTAGTTTAGCCATTGGTTAAAGGAAGGGGATTCGAAGTCTAGCCATGCAGAGGCAATACATAGTCTAAACACCGCCATAGCTATAAATATAAGTTTGTGGCCCACCTGAGGTTTATTGGGATCTGTGGCCCCGAGTAGAATTATATCACTAGATAGGAATACCAGAGTTTTTCCAACTGTTGTTCAAAATTTCTCGATTTCTTTTTTAAGAATATTTAAACATATACAAGTTGAAAAGATATGCACGGCGTCAGCAATGTACAAGCCACACCTAGGTCAGTGTGTGCTTTTTCCACTCCCCCACTTAGCTATTCTGTCAGGAGTGTAATATAGCCCAAAGCAGGTTTTATAGAATTGCGCTTGCAGTTTGGTTGACATGAGAATCGTGTGTGACAGAGAAAAGGTTTAGTTAAATTAAGCATCTGTAACACCCACTTTCTCTTGCCATTTCTGTGACGTCTTTATCAAATTATCTGGAAAATACTCGTGAATAGATCCCCCAATCTTGTCTTTTTTCTTGTCATGAATCAAGGTCTTGACTAGTTCATTACTTCTTAGGACCCCCCCGTCCCCCCACTTTATGTACCAGAAAATCTCTCATTTGCAGATATTTAAAAAAATCTTGCCAGGCTAAACCAAATTTATTCTTTACCACTTCAAAAGACAGATTCCCAGCAGGAGAGACAAGACACCCAATTTGTACAACCCCTGCCTCGAGCCATCTATTCATGTAGCTATCCTTAAAGATTCCTGGGAGGCTAGGATTGTTACCTAAGGTGGTGTAGAAGGACCATCTCCCTAGACCGATTAACTTTTTAACCATTTTCCATACTTTGAAGCTGCTAAGGAGTGTTTTAAATTTTTCTTTCTTGTGGTAACTACTGAATTGGTGCTTCCAAAAGTACCCTCTGTTTTCATACCCAATTAGTAATTGAAAGATAGAAGGCGTGCAGTGCCCTCTTTCCTCGGGTTCTTGAGTGTTCTGCAGCAGTTCGCTACTATATAGTAGTACAGTCGCCCAATAATACGCTTTCAGGTTAGGGAGGGCAAGTCCTCCTCTATCCTTAGGTAGTGTGAGAAGCTTCGCTGCCCGCCTAGGTTGTGAGTAAGCCCAGACAAAATTTAAAAAGATTCGTTCAAGTGTTTTAAACAAGCAGGTGAGAATTCTAGGCATATTGTCCTGAACAAATATAAGATCTTAGGAAAGAAAATCATTTTGATGACATTAACTCTTCCATTAAGGGAAAGGTGTAGATTGTCTAATCGTAAGTCTTTTCGCATGGTTGGTATCAGAGGTTTCAGATTTATGTCAACCAGTTTGTCCAGGTCAGCTGTGATATTAATTCTCAAATAGGTAGCTTGGTCCATAACTCTGGGATCCCCCATCGAGCTATTTTTGTTCAGGACAATCTGCGTTTTTCCCAGGTTAAGGGCATAACCGAATACTAGGCCAAACTTGAGTGCCTCTTCCTCAATAACCCTCATGGCAGTTTTTGGCTCAGCTGTTACAATTGCAATGTCATTTGCATAGGCCAGTGATTTAGTGACAATATTTTTAGAAATTATGGGTTTAATTCTGCCATTTCCTTCTAATTTACGAATAAATGGGTCTATGTAAATGGCACAAAGCAGCGGTGAGCAAGGGCAACCTTGCCGAGTTCCCCGTAAAATAGTCAATTCTTTGGTTAGGTTGCCATTTATCATAACTGTTGCCTTAGGGTTCGTATACAATTTTTGGGTTGCCTGAATGAAACCTTCCCGTATACCTAGCCTGGCCATGGTGGCCCAAAGGAAAGGCCAGGAAACCCTGTCAAAAGCTTTCTCAGCATCAAGCAGTACTAATGCCATAGGGGCTCCTGACACTTCCATGGAGTCGAGAAGGGCGATCACCCATTAAATATGGTTAATGGTTGATCTGCCGGGAATGAATCCATGTTGGCACGGAGTCACTACTTTGTGTAAGATGGGTGCGAGCTTGTTTGCCAATATTTTGGAGTAAATTTTCGAATCCGAATTAATAAATTTGATAGGTCTGTATGAACCAGGTTGCTCTGGAGGTTTCCCTTTTTTAGGAAAGGCCACAATTTTAGCCCGGGACCATGACGCAGGGGTCACGCCTCCTTTGAAAATGCGAAGGATAAGATTAAATAGGATATCTTTAATCTGATTAAAAAAAACATGTAAAATTCGGAAGGGATACCATCCAATCCCGTTGCCTTGCCCTTTGAAAGGTTTATATCGGTGGAAGAAAAATCGTCTAATGTTGGGGGGTCTTCTAAAGTATTTGCATCTTCGACGCCAAATTTTCCAAGGGTGACGCTCTTTAAATATTCCTCATAGTTTGCTGGACCCCCTTCAGCTTCTGAGTACAGATCCTGATAAAATTTCAGAAAAGCCTGTCTTATCTGTACTGGATCAATAACGCGGTTTCCCTGAGGATCCAGAATTTCCTGAATTAGATTGGAATTTATCTGTTGCCTGATACACAGCGCTAGTTGGTATCCTATCTGCTCGCTTACTTCATAGATAGTTTCTTTTTGGGAGTACATTTTTTTAACTGCCTTGTCGGTAAAGAATCCTCTAATCTTTGCTTTCTCGATTGCCACTTGGTTCTTCAACTTCTCTATATTCTGGGTCCCGCCTGGTGTGTGCCCCATTGTCTCTCTCACCAACCCCTCCTCTGCCTTCCTTAGACTCTCTTGCATCTGATACATATCTAGCTTGGCCTGTTTGTTGATTCTTAGGGAATATTGCAGAGTCTCCCCACATATCCCTGCTTTCATTGCATCCCATACCATTCCCTCTGAAGCTGTCCCCAAGTTATCAGTTAAGAAATTTGGGGTCCATTCCTTTATGTGATTACAATAATCTTTATCAAGGAATAAGGCTTTTTCAAAAGACCAAGGTGTTGGGTTGTCTCTCTCGCTTACAAATTCTATAGTGCAGATTAAAGGGTTGTGGTCTGACAGGATTAGCGGAAGTTTCTCTATTTTACACTTAGTTTTAATTGCAATAGATGTAAAAACATAATCCAACCTTGCGTGGGTTTGGTGTGGATTAGAGAAAAATGTAAAGACTGGATAGGATGGATTACTTGCCTGCCACCCATCCACGAGCCCATGAATCCTACACAGATCCTGGTGGATATCTTTAAAAGAAAAAGGTGTATCCTGTTAAGAAATTTTTCAGCCCACGCAGCATCATTTACAAAATGCAGGGATGTGTGCCGTATTTACAAAGATATAGAACACCCCTGTGTTTTCCCTTGAGCTGGTGCTAAAAAAGCTGCCTAGTGCCAACACACACACCCTTGTACCATAGTGCAAGGATGCCTGTGTTGCAGGGATTATTCCCTTCAACGCGGGCACCCTTGCACAATGGTGCAAGTGTGGCTGTGTTGCAGGAAATTATTGTTCATGTGCAGGAAGGGGGACACCTTCCTGCACATAAACAATCTTTGAAGGTGATTTACTCTTTCTATGTGTGCTCAAAATGGAGCATGCATGGAAAGTGCAAAACCAAGGAGAAATAAAAGTATTTATCCTCATCATGCCAATCTAATGGCTGCTTTTGAATGGCGTTAATTTTTGGCACTGCCTCAGATTTATACATCCTTGTACATCTGCGGCAGCATCAAAAAGCAATGGGTATTGCAGTGGAACGCCCACAGCAACACTCATTGCATGCCCCTTTTACGCAGAAAACTATGTAAAAGGTCCCATATTTACAAATCGGCGTTAAGTCATGCAAAGTAGCTTAACACCACTTGGTAAATATGGTCCATGGCAGTGCGCCACCGTAACGTTGGAAAAAGTGACATTTCAGTGGTGCAATCTCCTTGTACATAGGCCTCCTGGTTTCTTCCCGGGGGGTCACCAACACTAAAACCCTCGCCTACTTCAGTAATCTGGGAGATTCTATGCCTAGAGGCCTTAAAGGCCAATTGCCTTTAACACATGCTGTTCACAATAAGTAGAGCAGGCCAACTACTACTTGCTATGTCATAACAGTTCATAATAAACAGATCAAACCTATGAAATCTAGCATGACATTTCACAATGACAGGTGAAGGCCTTTAACGTTGGCTTTTTACTTTACCCAACACCTACTTATTCAAGCGCACAAACTTCATGCATACAGTTATACACTACAAACATGTAGAAAAGTACAATATGGCAAAACAATGTACAACCCCTCTTAGCACGGCCTAATAAGAGTCATCACAGTGAAAACCACTAGGGTTTGTCAGAATTGCTGGCCAATGCCAAAACCCTACAAGATTATATTTAACAAAATATTGGTCTATAACCTATAAAACAATGTAATAACAGCCAAGTGCTAAATTCATACTGGCTTTAACATCTAATTTTTACGATTCATAAGCTTGACCAACTGCATTTGTTATCTTTCATACGTAGACCAGACCTTTGGCATTGGACATGATGTTTCCAGTGCTCTAATCAGGCCGATGGCTTGTCACCATAACCAAAACAGGCCTACAGTTTTGAGGGTAGGCTTTTCCACAAAGCAATCATCAGACATAGAGTCCTAAAATTAGAATAGTATAGAAAATTAAAGTTGGCTAAGCAAAAGCCTACAACTTTTAAGAAAGCCTAACAAGGATTCTCAGAGAAAACCTTATGTATCCATTGTTTGTCACACTGGATGACCAACACTAAGACCACTGCCTACTGGGGTAATCCACGTAACACAGTACGTGTAGGCTTTAATGTAGAGTAATAGAAATTCATACTTATATGTCTATTGTTTTTACCATATTCTTTTCACGAAAGTATGTCAGGCCTATTGCCTTAAACCACGACCATTGACTTGCCAAAGCCACCAACTAAGCCCTTCTGTTTGTAGTGTAAATTTTGCCACAAGCCAAAAAAAGCAATACAAGCAGTCTTTTTAGAGGAAGCACACACATCCCACCCAATCAAATCCTGTACTTAGAGGAACCAAACATGTGGGTGGAGGCTAAGCCCCCTCTATTAGAGGGGCTCTGAAAGCTCATTTTTGATGATCACATAAGGTAATGCGACAATTGCACTGTCAAGCAAGACCTAAACATCCATGTAGATTACTGTTGAGATTTTATACCATATAATACAGACATATCAAGCAATATCAATACCTCATCATAGAGGATGTAACGACAATGCTTTATTCAATACATTAAAATGAAAGAAAACAAAGTCAGAAACAAAAGGAAAACATGTAAGAACCACATCAGTGACCATAATATCTTATCAGTAAATTGTACCTACAACAGACCTCATCTGTGGCAATAGACATAAGTGACATCACATAACAGTGTCTAGTTCCTGGGGCACTGATCGACCTTCTGGAATTCCAGTTGCAATCTCATTATGGAGTGATCTAGTATGGAGTAGTGCAACACAATGGGATGAACTCAATTTGCTCATATATGACAAACAATACAGTTGTAAGAGAATCATGTCTATATCAAAGTACATGGGTTAATAGCCGGCCCGTATTTTATTTCTACTGTCAATTTTCTATGACACATACATTACTGATTTGTATCCATATTCCATTCAGGGGTATTGGATACTTTCCCCGCTAAAATACTATGAAAAAGACCCCAGACGTTTTTGGGGCGACTCTGGGGGAGGAAGTAGTTCGCTGTATACCTCTGTGTGTTGCAATAGAGCATGTCTCTAGCCCATTCCATAAGAGTAGGAGGCGAGCCATGTCCCCAGTGCACTGCAAGTCTGCACTTAGCAATCAACAACCCCATCTCTACCAATCGACAAATACCTTTCTTTATCTGTTTTAAGTAGCCCAGTAGGGCTAGTAGATGGTCCGGAGCTATTGAGGTTTCTACGATGCCACTCAATTCTTGGATAATCAGGCTTCAAAATTCTGCTATACTCTGGTATAGCCAGGCTACATGCATGAAATCAGCCCCGGAGGCTCTACATCTGTCGCACTCCGACGATTCTCGCAGGCCATATCTATGCAGAAGGGCAGGTATATAGTACACTCTGTGCAGGTAATTGAAGTGAACAAACATATGTCTCCCATTTAGAGAGATTCCCTGGGTTGTCTCACAACAATAGTTTCATTTGTAATCATCAATAACAATATCAAAGTCCTTCTGCAATTCCAGTTGCGATTTTGTGTAAAAAGGTTTGCGATAAACTTAAACTGTGCCGTAAGAGAGAAAGGAGTGATCTCAGGGGGCTCCGCCATGTCCTCTCCAAGAAGTTCCTGCGATGTATGCCGAACTATATAAAAGTGAATGCAAAAACAAGAGTTGATGGACAGAATGCAGAACAATGTCATACATTCACCCCAGTACAGAGATCTGGGCCTAAATCCATCGTTCTTTTGCTCACCACACCACCCCAGTTCAGACATGGCCATATGCAAATCAGTCTTGACCCTGTGCTTCATGGAAACAGTCCAGCCTGAACTGCCAAGCCATGTCTTCCTGGACCGGAATCACCAGAAAAACGGCTAAATGGCGCACTATCATTTAGAAGATGCTTAATGTAAAAGTCACCAACAACATTCCACATGGCACAAAACTTAAGATCATTCTGTCACCAAGACTAAGAGCGGACCTATACATAACTATCTACAAGAACGGCGTTGTACTTATACAAGCAGCGAACAACGAGCTAGAAAAGATTGACAACCTATTTTCTACCCTAAAAGGGTGGGTAGATAACTCTAAACTCTCTAATCAACAACAAACCACACTACTCACCTCCAACAATACCTCCACAGACGTCGCAACAATCAGAGACCCTAAAGATCCACACTCTACAATGATACCAGGAGGCACAACATTATCAGGAGGCGCATTAGACGGAAATGATACAGAGACAGGGGAAAATTCCACACCATATGCCAATACCGCCCGACGCCACCTCAGCGAGAAGACTCATGCCTCTATCCTGGGATTTGATGCCACTTCAATGAGAAGAATCAACACATCCATCTCAAGATTGGAATTCTCCTACACATAGGACAGTCAACGGGACATCATTAACAGGAGGCTCATTAGACGGAAATGATACAGAGACAGGTGAAAATTCTACACCATATGCCAATACCACCCCAACGCCACCTCAGAGAAAAGAATCAACGCCTCTATCTAGGGATATGACGCCGCCTCAGTGAGAAGAATCAACGCATCTATCTCAACAAGAAGAATCAACACCTCTATTCCGGGATTGGATGACTCCTCTGCAAGAAGAATCAACGCATCTATATCGATATGAGAACTCTCCTACACGTAAGACAGACAACATGAACCGCCCTTAAGAAATAAAAGATATGAAAGCTAACCCCCTAGTAGATCTCAATCAACATATTCACAAAGTACACCAAGGACCTTAAGAAAATCTTATCCTCGTAACGTAAGATCAAGAGCGCGGGTCTCAGGGAGCGCATCCCACCACTCAAACAGAGAAGACACTAACTCCCGAACCAATGACACAAATAAGAAAAAGGAAGAAACCAAAGTTCATAAGCCCCAGGACAAAAGCAAAAGCAAAACTCAAAATAGGCAGACACATATTCCCAAAATATTCTCACAATCTCAGAAAGAAATCAAAGCTCTTCAAACAAAAGTGGATAATATGGCACAGGACATTTTTCATGCATTACAATCATTAGAAAAAATTATGGAAATCACGGTAAGCACCCACGCCAAAGTCGAATACGTTAAAAAACTAGAGCATAGCTCTCAAGAACAGAGTAGAGAGACAACCATGCCACTGTCAAATAGACCTAACCGACCAGGCAGAAATCTTAAATACCTTTCAAATGAAGAAACCCTAACCATCATACGATCATATGAGCCGGAAGCTAGCAGCAGAGAGGAAGAAATTAAGTCAGTCTCGGTCGATGCCAATAGAATATCTAGGCCTAAAAATAGGAAACCCAACCATAACAACCTACAAGTCCAGCTACCCACCAATACTCAAGAAATTAACACCAGTAGCGCAGAGAAACCACACCACTATGCCTACTGCTCAACTGTCGGTCTGCAGCAAAACATGCCTCGGACATCCCTGCCCTCATTTGTTAGTCAGAAAATAGATGTAGCAATCCTAACAGAAACATGGCTCACTGAATCCTGTTCCCTGTTCATGGATCTTCTGGTTCCACCTCTTTATAACATTGTCCGATTAGACAGACGAAAAAAGGCAGGTGGCGGTATAGCCTGCATTCACCGATCGGATATAGAGATCAACCAAATACAATCCGACCCTCTCGAATCCTGTGAATACCTAGGCCTCAACGTAAGAACTGCAGACAATCAAAGATACAACCTGCATGCGCTTTACCACCCACCAGGAAATAACGCTAATTTCATTGAACAACTAATGGAGATCTTCACTGCTAACTCTTTAACAGTCACACTAATAATATATTCCTCGGTGACTTCAATTTACACTGGGATGACAATAAGGACAAACAGATCATGGCACTAAAAGACTTTCTAACAAATCTAAACCTTACTCAAGCCTACACACAACCAACCCACTCGAAAGGGGCAACCTTAGATTGGATATTTTCAAAGAGTAAAGTTGCTACAGTCCAATCAATTGTTCTTTGTGATTGGTCAGAACACCATGCCATAACCTTCCTGATACCCACAATAAAAAAAGAGCAGAACCACGCAGCCTGTCAAAATGAAAAAATGGACCCGGGACACCAAAGAATAATATTGAGCTACTAATAGCAAGATGTGATTCGGAACTAAATCCGCCCAACAGCTTACTGAAAGCTAACAAACTCACTGAGCACTACACTAAATCAATGACGAATTTAGTCAACTCCACCATGCCACTAAAACTAAAAAGAATATCTGAGAAAGATAAAAATCCATGGTTTAATGAGTCTTTGAATGAAGATAGGCGTAAACTGAGACTGGCAGAAAGAAAATGGAGACAGCACCCATCATCCCCCCAACTTAAAACACTCAGAAAGATCCGAAACGAGTACAACAAAAAAGTACTCAATTCCAAGAAGGAATTCTGTAGATCGGAACTAGACAGCGCCAAAAACAGACCGCAGAAAACATTCGAGATGTTAAAACAACAATCAAACAAATTGGCTAAATCTGCACAAGAAACCACTAAAACTCAATTGAGCTGCGAAGAATTCTCAACTTTCTTCAATGATAAGGCCAACACGCTAGAAAGAGAGCTCAGGTCAGCAGACGACAACCTTCCTAGACAACCACTAACACAAAACATTGTTACCACAACAAACGATCAGGACAGATTTAAAAACAATGCACAATGGGCAACCTTCAAACTATATGACCAGAATACCATTCACAAAACGCTATTGGATATCAAACCTAATAACCACTGCAATGACCCCCTCCCCTCTAAATGCCTGAAAAGAATCAATCATATCGTCGTCCCAATATGGACAAAAATAATAAATGCCTCACTATCACAAGGGATCCTTCCTGAATGTCTAAAAACTGGTCAAGTCATCCCCATCATCAAAAAACCTACAGCGGACCCAACAGAGCCAAATAACTTTCGCCCAGTAATCAATATTCTTATACCTGCCAAACTAATCGAGAAGTGTGTACAAAATCAACTGAGCAAACACATCGCCAATTTCAAGCTGCTAGATGACTGCCAATCCGGATTCAGATCAGGTCACAGTACAGAATCAGCAATCATACACATAGTGGATGATGCGCTGCAGGCCCTAAATCACAACCAACCTTGCCTACTAGTCCTTCTTGACTTGTCGTCTGCCTTTGACACGGTAAACCATGAAAAATTGCTAGCCAGACTTCAGTACAGTATGGGACTATCTGGAACTGTTCTGAAATGGTTTGAGTCCTTTCTCCAGAACAGAACGCAAAGATTCTTAGTCAACCAGTCGCTTTCCTCATCTTGCCCGAATTCATTTGGAGTCCCTCAATGATCTACACTATCCCCTTCACTGTTCAAGCTCTATGTTGAAACCCTCACAGAAATTGTCCGAAACGCAAACATATCATATCACATGTACGCAGATGACACTCAGATCTACATCAAGATAACGTCACTGGAATACATAAAGAAAATAAATGAGGCCTTGAGAATGTCACTACACTGGTTAACTAGTAATCATGTGAAACTAAACGCACAAAAAACTGAATCCCTATTAATTTCACCACCTCAGAAATCCACAGAAGTTAAGGAACGTACCAAATTGATCATAGAACTAAATTGCACCCCTACACTAGTCTAATCCGCAAAATCACTAGGAATCACGCTTGATAAGAACCTTGACATGAAAGCCCACATCAAGTCAATGACAAAAAGTGGCCGGTTTCACCTGAACTATATTAGAAAAGTGAAACCACTCCTCTCTACGGCGGACCTCAAACTGGCAGTTCAGTCATTAGTTATTTCAAGGATCAAATATGGATGTACAACTCTAGCAGGTCTATCAAAAATTTCCACAGCTCCACTAAAAGCATGTCTAAATGCGGCAGCAAGACTCATTACTGGAACCAGAAAATACGACCATATCTCCCCTCACCTGAAAGCATTAAACTGGCTACCATACGAAGCTAGAATTCAATTCAAACTGGCATGTACTACACACAAAGCGCTCCACTACAAAACTCCAAGGTATTTAGCTAAGAAAATAGAGCTCTCTGGGGGAAGCAGACCAGCTAGGAGTGCCAGAGATCTGCTGTTGAAACCACCCATCTTCAGGAAGAAGAAAACATATGACAGAGCTTTCTCCGGAGCAGCCCTCAGAATATGGAACTCACTCCCTTCAAACATTAGAAAAATTCCAAACATAGCAACATTCAAGAAGGAAGCAAAGAACTTCCCAATGAGCAAGTTCCTTCCATAGACGAGACTACACACAAACACAAGAAGAAAGGGAAGGTAATTGGGCTAGAGAACAGGCGAAGCATATAAATGGAGAGGTATTAGTGTCACAATAATGGGCGGCGCATGGGGATGCCCACATACTACCAATGGTACATCCCTTTTAACACAAAGTAGTACAAAGCACTATTCACATTGCTTTTAGGGCAACCTTCCAAGTCAATAACAGTTTTGTAATGGAAAGGAAGTACTTTATCAAGATTTGTGAACAGATTTGTGTCACTTTGCGTTTCTTTGCATTGGTGCAAAATCCTTCTAAATCTGCCAACTAAGTTGAGATATGTGCCAAACTGCGCAAGAAATGTGGTGCTGAGAGGAAGGATACTTGTTCATAACAAACATAAGGAAGGGGCTTTTTACCCCTCTCTGCATGCCATCAAATGGCTTTTACAATGGAAATATAACCCTCCTTGTGTTCCCCTCACTGGTTTATCTTTCATGTTTTGTTTGACTCCTCTTTACTGCTCTCCCTTCTTTTGTTTTGCCCTTACCCTGCTTGTTGTGGTTTAAAGTGTGACTACTACCCCTGTGTCTCCCAACCAACCACTTTTTGTCTGTTTTGTAAACTCTTGCAAAACCCTGCCTTAGCAGGAGCAGCTAGGTATATATATATATATATATACCGTCCTGTCCTGTGCAGAAGCGATCGCTCCCCTCACCTCCTCTCCTCCTGGTATCGTGCTGATTGCGCTTTGTGCCTCATAATTATTTTTGCAATCCTTTTGTGTTGCGCTTTCAATCGCTCGCCACTGCTAATCACTCGCTCTACTGCTGGGCATTACTTTGTATTGTAAATCGATTTTTCTGTGTGTAATATTGCTCGCCTGCTGCTGAGTGCGTAGCGCTATACCACTGCTGCCTTGACATCAAAATCACCCATAGCGCTCCATTGCTGAAACAGTTCCTTTACTTTGTGCCCAATCTCACCCTGCTTCGCAGTATTTGTTATAGTTACTGCCATTTTGTTTGTTGTGCCGTCCCAGACCGTCCCTCCACCTCGCTCCCGCCTCCCAGCTGCCCCTCCCACCCACTGAGACTACAGGCTGCCCTCGTCCTCGTGGAGAGCTGTGACCGTCCTGCCCTGTGCAGAAGCGGTCGCTCCCCTCACCTCCTCTCCTCCTGGTATCGTGCTGATTGCGCTTTGTGCCTCATAATTGTTTTTGCAATCCTTTTGTGTTGCGCTTTCAATCGCTCGCCACTGCTAATCACTCGCTCTACTGCTGGGCATTACTTTGTATTGTAAATCGATTTTTCTGTGTGTAATATTGCTCGCCTGCTGCTGAGTGCGTAGCGCTATACCACTGCTGCCTTGACATCAAAATCACCCATAGCGCTCCATTGCTGATACAGTTCCTTTACTTTGTGCCCAATCTCACCCTACTTCGCAGTATTTGTTATTGTTACTGCCATTTTGTTTGTTGTGCCGTCCCAGACCGTCCCTCCACCTCGCTCCCGCCTCCCAGCTGCCCCTCCCACCCACTGAGACTACAGGCTGCCCTCGTCCTCGTGGAGAGCTGTGACCGTCCTGCCCTGTGCAGAAGCGGTCGTTCCCCTCACCTCCTCTCCTCCTGGTATCGTGCTGATTGTGCTTTGTGCCTCATAATTGTTTTTGCAATCCTTTTGTGTTGCGCTTTCAATCGCTCGCCACTGCTAATCACTCGCTCTACTGCTGGGCATTACTTTGTATTGTAAATCGATTTTTCTGTGTGTAATATTGCTCGCCTGCTGCTGAGTGCGTAGCGCTATACCACTGCTGCCTTGACATCAAAATCACCCATAGCGCTCCATTGCTGAAACAGTTCCTTTACTTTGTGCCCAATCTCACCCTGCTTCGCAGTATTTGTTATTGTTACTGCCATTTTGTTTGTTGTGCCGCCCCAGACCGTCCCTCCACCTCGCTCCCGCCTCCCAGCTGCCCCTCCCACGCTCCGCCCCCCTCCACTCTCTATTTAGGACAGATGGACCTACGCGCAGCGTCCACGCGCAGAGGTCATGCCGAAGGTGCGCCAAAGGTAAGCCCATCTACGCCCGTCCGCGCCTGGACCGCGCCCAGTGCCGGTCCCCCTGGTCCCCGTAACACCCACCCCTCGCGCATTACGTACGATGCCACCACCCTCTCTGCACTCAACCCCGGCCGCCTCCAAAACTGCTACCAAGCCGCTCCTGGACACACCCATGGTCCCTTCACCTGCCACTCCTGCAAGTTTGACTGCACCAAGACCCACACCAACCCTACTAACGCCAAACAAAGCCCGACACTAACCACCTGACGTGCATCCTACTCAACACCCGCTCGGTTCACAGCCACGCCATTGCTCTCTGGAACTTACTCGACACTACATTGCCGGACGTCGCCTTTCTCACAGAAACCTGGATGAACGCCTCATCAGCGCCTGACATCGCAACAGCCATCCCTGATGGATACAAGATTATACGTAAGGACCGCAGCTACCAGACAGGAGGAGGCATGGCCATCGTCCATAAGAACACCATCCGCATCACAACCTGCTCCGACGACGCCCTCGCAAACGCCGAACACCTTCATTTCCAGATCCACACCGACCCCAAGACAACTCTCAGAGGCACCCTCATCTACAGGCCACCAGGACCCCGCACACAATTCTGCGAAGATATCACTGACTTCATCAGCCCACACGCCCTCCCCTCGGAGAACTACATTCTACTAGGAGACCTTAACTTCCACTTGGAAAAGACCAACGACAGCAACACCACCACCCTTTTGGACAACCTCGCCAATCTCGGACTTAAACAACTTGTTGACACCCCTACGCACTGTGCCGGACACACACTCGACCCAATCTTCACCTCCAGCAAATACATCTCCTTCTCTCACACCTCAGCGCTACACTG
Organism: Lissotriton helveticus; assembly: GCF_964261635.1. Taxonomy (NCBI): domain Eukaryota; kingdom Metazoa; phylum Chordata; class Amphibia; order Caudata; family Salamandridae; genus Lissotriton; species Lissotriton helveticus. The sequence continues at coordinate 1,937,291,718 of NC_136063.1, read as the reverse complement.
GACAGACCACAGCTGCGTCCACTTCAACTACAAGAAAACCACAACCCACAACAACCTAAAACCAATCCCCCGCAGAAAATGGAACAAAATTACCACGGACCAGCTCTTCACATCGCTTCTCCATAACACCCCCTCAAAATCATCGGACCCAAACATCTCAGCCACCTACCTCACACAATGGATCACTCACAGCGCTGACGAACTAGCACCCTTGAAAAAACACCAAATCAAACAAGGAAACAAGAAAGCCCCTTGGTTCAACGATGAACTCAAGCAATCCAAGAAGTCCTGCCGCACACTCGAGAAATCCTGGAGAAAAACCCCAACCACTGAAAACCTAACCACGTTCAAGAACGCCATCCGCAAACACCACCAACTGATCCGCTCCACCAAAAAAGCAGCTTTCAAGGTCCGACTTGACAACAACTCCCATAACAGCAAAGAATTATTCAACATCGTCAAAGAATTCACCAACCCCACCGCCGGCACCAACGACATCACTCCCTCCCAAGACCTCTGCGACTCCCTAGCCTCTTTCTTTCACAATAAAATCGCAGACATACACAACAGCTTCGAAAACAAGCCCGGAGATCAGCCCACCCCACTCACACCCGAAGATAAACTCCCCCCCCAACATCCTTTGTGCCTGGACCCCAGTCACCACTGAAGACACCATCCGCTTGATGAACTCCATCCATTCTGGATCACCTACCGACCCATGTCCCCACCACATTTTCAACAAAGCCGACTCAATTATCGCACCTCATCTCCGAGACATCAGCAACTGCTCCCTCAACTCCGCTACCTTCCCGGAAAGCTGGAAACATGCTGAACTCAGCGCCCTCCTGAAAAAACCCACAGCAGACCCCACTGACCTTAAGAACTACCGCCCCATCTCACTCCTTCCTTTCCCCGCCAAAGTCAAGGAGAAAGCCGTCAACAATCAACTTGCCGCCTTCCTCGAATCCAACAAATCCCTCGACCCATCACAATCCGGGTTCCGAGCCAAACACAGCACCGAAACCACACTCATCGCAGCAACCAATGACATTCGAACACTACTGGACAACGGAGAAACAGCTGCCCTCATCCTACTTGACCTCTCCGCAGCCTTCGACACAGTCTGTCACAGCACCCTTATGCAACGCCTCAGCAATGTTGGAATTCAAGGAAAAGCACTGGACTGGATCACCTCGTTCCTTACCGGAAGAACTCAAAGAGTTCGCCTACCCCCCTTCAGATCAGAAGCCACTGAAGTCATCTGCGGCGTACCTCAAGGTTCCTCACTCAGCCCCACCCTCTTCAACGTTTACATGAGCCCCCTCGCTTCCATCGCACGACAACACAACCTCAACATCATCTCCTACGCAGACGATACCCAACTGATCCTCTCCCTCACCAAAGACCCAAAGACCGCCAAAACCAACCTACACGAAGGAATGAAGGAAGTAGCCGAATGGATGAAGAACAGCCGCCTTAAACTGAACTCGGACAAAACTGAAGTCCTCATCCTAGGATCGTCACCCTCCGCTTGGGATGACTCATGGTGGCCACCGGCCCTGGGAAACGCACCCACCCCCACTACCACGCACGTAACCTGGGCTTCATCCTGGACTCCTCCCTCTCGATGAAGAGACAAGTCAACGCCGTCTCTTCATCATGTTTCAACATCCTACGTATGCTTAAAAAAATCTTCCGTTGGATCCCCACCGAAACAAGAAAGACGGTCACTCACGCTCTGGTCACAAGCCGTCTGGACTATGGTAACACTCTGTACGCCGGAACAACAGCAAAGCAACAGAAAAAACTCCAACGCATCCAAAACGCGTCAGCTAGACTCATTCTAGACGTCCCCCGCCAATCTCACATTTCCGGTCACCTGAAAGAACTCCACTGGCTCCCCGTCAACAAGAGAATAACGTTCCGTCTCCTCACCCACGCACACAAGGCAATCTACGACCTTGGACCCGAATGCCTTAACACGCGCCTGTCTTTTACACCCCCACCCGCCAACTTCGATCGACCAATCAAGCCCTCGCCGTAATCCCACGTATCCATAGATCCACCATGGGTGGAAGATCCTTTTCCTACTTAGCGGCCAAAACCTGGAACTCTCTCCGTGCCTACCTCCGCCTTACCCAGAACCACCTCTCATTCAGAAAACAATTAAAAACCTGGATATTCGATGAGTGAGCAAACTCCTTCCCCCAAGCGCCTTGAGACCCTCTGGGTGAGTAGTGCACTATATAAATGCAGAACTTGAACTTGATATATATATATATTCACTGAAAAAATAGGTTTTTTAAATGCTAATTCCTAACTATAACTGGTGTGAAACCTATGTTTTTTTTAGTGAATATATATATATATATATATATATATATTACCTACTGGCGGTCGCCAGTAGGTAGTTATAGTTAGGATTGTTTTCCATAGGAAATCCGCATCCCTCATTCGGCGCCAAAGTTATTCCCACTAGAATGTTGCGGATTTCCTATGGAAAACAATCCTAACTATAACTACCTACTGGCGACCGCCAGTAGGTAATATACATATATATATATATATATATATATATATAAAATTTCTATGGCAAAATGAAACCCCTCATTTTGTTCCTTTGCAAATTAAATGTTTTAAGTGTTAACACTTTATTCCAATCAAGATGACTTCAGGTGTGCCATACTTTTGTCATAAGTAAGACTGTTAGCGCTCTAGTTGTTCTTTAGAACACTCTGGGACATTCTGTCATTGGGCTATAGTTGGGCTACATCTGGCTGATATTTGGGCTACATTTGTTTTTTTTTGTCTCTGGTGGCCATCTTTGGGCTACATTGGGCTACATTGGGCTACATTTGGGCTCTAACATATATATAGCCCAATGTAGCCCAATATATATTTTTTCAAAGTTCATTTTCATAAAAACCACTGGAGCATAGCAAAGGCACATCGGGGTACCAGTCCCAACAATTTTGCCAGGTTTGGTGGAAATCCATTCAGCCGTTCGGGCTAAAAGTGAGTCCAACCGCCCTATGGAAATTAAAATGGGGAAAACACGTTTTGGGACCCCCCTTTTATCTCGGCCCCCGCTTGACGGATCCCCCCAAAACTTTCAGGGAAGGAGCGGAGCGCAGCGAGGCAAAGTTAAGGAAAATTACAGGCAGATCCCTCATTCGGCGCCAAAGTTATTCCCAATTGAATGTTGCGGATTTTCTATGGAAAACAATCCTAACTATAACTACCTACTGGCGACCGCCAGTAGGTAATATATATATATATATATATATATATATATATATATATATATATATATAGGGGGGTGGGCATTTGGGTAGTGGGTGATAGTGTGCATGCAGGCTAGGTGAGCAGCTACAAGTAAAAAGAAATAGCCACTTACCTTGCTTGCTTCACGTCCGACGTCCGACATCCGACGACCGACGTCCTCCTCACTCCAGTCCCTCGGACCTGTGTGAACCAGTCAATTCCATTAACCAGTCCTGGTCCTACTCTGATGCGGGTAAGCAGCATGAGAGAAGTACCAGGATTGGATAGAGCAGGCTGGCTGGACCCTCCTTTGGGCCCTGTAGGCCTGGGCTTGGTCTCCACCCAGCGGTCAAATACAGCTAAGTGGAGAGCTTCAAAGTGCACATGTCACTTTGGCCGGTGCAAGACCGCCGGCTAAAGTAACATTCACACTTTGGAGCATCCAGCCAGCCACAGCTGCTGTCCCCTGCTGGCTCTCTGCACTATTTACAAGTTCAACATGTTGGTCTCCGTACCATGACTCGCCTGTTTTTGTGTTCTGTCTCCCTGTTGGTCTCTGTACTATGACTCCCCTGGTTCAGGACTACACTTTCCTGTTGCTTTTAGTGCTATGTCACCCCTCTTCCCAGTCTCTCTCTACTATGTCTCCCTGTTGGTCTCAGTGTTATTTTCCCCGCTCATCTGTGTCTTTGTACTATGTCTCCCTTTTGTTCTCAGTACTATAACTTCCAAGTTTCAGTATTTTGGCTCTTTGTTGTTCTTGGTACTATGACTGCCCTGTCTTAGTGCCATGTCTCTCTGTTGTACACAGTACTATTACCTCCTGTTTCAGTACGGTCTTCCTGTTGTTCTCAGTACTATGAATCCCTTGTTTCAATATAATGTCTCTCTGTTGTTCTCCATACTATGACTCTCCTGTCCCAGTACTATGTCTGCCTGCTAGTGTCCCTACTGTGTCTCTGGGCTATGTCTCTCCCTCTGTTTCAGTACAAAGCTTCTCCTGTCTGTCCCGTACTATGTCTCAGTCTGGCTCAATGCTATGAACCCTGTCTCTGTAAGTGCCATGCATTCTAAACCTCTCACAGTCCCTTTTGATTTAATGCGACCCTCTGTACCCTCATTCCATCTGCTGGGTCTGGCCTATGCATCTGCCAAACCTGTCTGGGAATATATGTTCAAACATCACGGCAGGCTCTGGGAAAGGATGCGCCTAGAAGCGTGATAAAACACCCTATAAGTCTACAGCTCTACATTGTAGATACTTTTAGTACGTATGGGAAACAGAGTGTATGCTCCCCAGAACTTTCTGTAAAAGTTCTGGCTTGATGTGAAAAGTTAAGAATTCAGCAGAATGGAACATTGCATTTCCACCCAAGCCCAAGCATGACCTTTAGTCTCAGTACACCTTCCTGCACTCCTTGTTCTCTGTGTCTGAATTGTGTTATTTTATGTTATAAGCACTTTTATAATCCACCTCAAGTGCAATTAGAACTTGCATTTTATTACATTCCTATTTTCCTCTCGCTGCCAGCTTTTATTTTCTCACATTTGTTGTTTTCTCGACACCCTCTTGTACCCTTATTACCCCTTCAGTCTTCTAATTGCTTTCTCTTTTAATCTCCAGTTTCAACTCCAGTTGTCTCTCCTATCGTATTATAGGATGATGTGCTTCTTGTGCGAGTAAGAATGGGCATAATACTAGGCAGAGCTATTATGGGCCCTCAGATTTAGGTAGTGCGAGTATCACTGTGAAAGACCTATTTATTAATCTCCCAACATCTTGATTTGTTGCTTTTCAGTAGCAGGCTTGTGGCCTCTTGTGTGATTGTTTGGTAATTTAATGCCTGCCAGTCGGCCTGACTTTCCTGGTACAAGATGGCTCACCTCTCTAGTCTCTGCCGCCTAATAGAAACAGTCGCCATTGTCAATGGCCCAGGGACAGATGCTCCAAGTGGGGTAGGTTTTGAAAAAAATGGCAAAGCAGGTTTTGTTTTTGGATAAAATTATTCCTTCCTTAAATGGAATGACTTGAAGGTATGGACTTTCTTGCAGCACATGCAATCTATGTGTTCTGCTTTGTACTGCCGGTGTATTCAACTGTGTAGTCTTGGACCGTGTCATGTATGTACCTGTAACTTGCATGATTGAGGCCACGTGTCTCTTGGACCTCTTTGAAGTGCTCGTCGACCTTTTTCCCCAGCACATCCTTTGCCCGCTACCTGCCATGGGCGGCAATCTGAGGATTATCCCCGGCCGCCAGAAGCTCTAGCTACGCCACTGACCTGCTGCCTCCGTAGGAGGTTCAGTTTCTTCCTTGCTTTTTTGTGTTTTGAAGTAGTCTTTCAGTGCTTTCTGTAAAGACGTAGGGTTCATGAATATCTTTGATACGCTGTTCATCGTTACCCTTAAATGCGCTGGGTAGAGCATGGCGTACTCTAGGTTTTGGGCATGTAATGAATGTTTCAATGGGGCAAATTGCTTCCTTGCCTCTTGGACTTTAAGAGTAAAGCCAGATAATAGTGATATGGAAGAGCCTTTTTGAGCACCACATCTCAATACCTGTAGTTTAGGAATATAGCTATGATCGAGCATGAAGGCGCTCCCTGGGGAGGCTTAGGGCTCAAAGACCGGAAAAAAAATGTCTCGGCTCAGAAGAGTCGCCAGGAGCTTTTCGGGGAAGATCTCCATATTCCCTGTTGGAGTGGATTTGCCGGGCCAGTAATGTGGATGTAGCTCCTCCTGGACCTCGCTTCCAAGTCCTCTGCCTTATCCTGTAGATGCATAAGGACCTTATTGATTTGTTTTTGAGCTGCGTCAGTCTCCATGTGTACCTCCTCAACCTCTGTTATGAGTCTCTCCGCCATGTCAACCCTCTTTGTCTGCTTCTCGAGCCTCTCAGACATACGGTCCATGAAATAACGCAACAAATCTATTTTGTCATCAATTGTACTCAGGCTTAATTGCACGGCAGCTAGGATCTGGCGCTAATCTGCTGGTGCATCCTCAGGCATGTCACCCTGTTCAGAAGAGAGCTGGGAGTCCCCCTCTTCCCAGGACCTTGTTTTCTGCTGCTCGAAGTGCAACTTAGATTGGACCTTATCCATTTTCCCCATCGTAAGGTGGCCCACATTGCTTCCTGTC